>NC_092710.1:347303487-348684737 GCF_047496885.1 Scyliorhinus torazame | reverse complement strand
TGAGGTCACACTGTCGGGGGAATATTGAACAGTCTGTCCTGAGGACTGAGGTCGCACTGTCGGGGGAATATTGAACAGTCTGTCCTGGGGACTGAGGTCACACTGTCGGGGGAATATTGAACAGTCTGTCCTGGGGCTGAGGTCACGCTGTCGGGGGAATATTGAACAGTCTGTCCTGGGGACTGAGGTCACACTGTCGGGGGAATATTGAACAGACTGTCCTGGGGCTGAGGTCACTCTGTCGGGGGAATATTGAACAGTCTGTCCTGGGGCTGAGGTCACACTGTCGGGGGAATATTGAACAGACTGTCCTGCGGGCTTAGGTCACACTGTCGGGGGAATATTGAACAGACGGTCCTGGGGCTGAGGTCACACTGTCGAGGGAATATTGAACAGTCTGTCCTGGGCCTGAGGTCACACTGTCGGGGGAATATTGAACAGGCTGTCCTGGGGCTGAGGTCACACTGTCGGGGGAATATTGAACAGACTGCCCTGGGGTTGAGGTCACACTGTCGGGGGAATATTGAACAGTCTGTCCTGGGGCTGAGGTCACACTGTCGGGGGAATATTGAACAGTCTGTCCTGGGGCTGGGGTCACACTGTTGGGGGAATATTGAACAGACTGTCCTGGGGCTGAGGTCACACTGTCGGGGGAATATTGAACAGACTGTCCTGGGGCTGAGGTCACACTGTCGGGGAATATTGAACAGTCTGTCCTGGGGCTGAGGTCACACTGTCGGGGGAATATTGAACAGACTGTCCTGGGGCTGAGGTCACACTGTCGGGGGAATATTGAACAGTCAGTCTTGGGGCTGAGGTCACACTGTCGGGGGAATATTGAACAGACTGCCCTGGGGCTGAGGTCACTCTGTCGGGGGAATATTGAACAGTCTGTCCTGGGGCTGAGGTCACGCTGTCGGGGGAATATTGAACAGACTGTCCTGGGGCTGAGGTCACACTGTCGGGGGAATATTGAACAGTCTGTCCTGGGGCTGAGGTCACACTGTCGGGGGAATATTGAACAGACTGTCCTGGGGCTGAGGTCACACTGTCGGGGGAATATTGAACAGTCTGTCCTGGGGACTGAGGTCACACTGTCGGGAGAATATTGAACAGACTGTCCTGGGGCTGAGGTCACACTGTCGGGGGAATATTGAACAGTCTGTCCTGGGGACTGAGGTCACACTGTCGGGGGAATATTGAACAGTCTGTCCTGGGGACTGAGGTCACACTGTCGGGGGAATATTGAACAGACTGTCCTGGGGGCTTAGGTCACACTGTCGGGGGAATATTGAACAGACTGTCCTGGGGCTGAGGTCACACTGTCGAGGGAATATTGAACAGTCTGTCCTGGGCCTGAGGTCACACTGTCGGGGGAATATTGAACAGGCTGTCCTGGGGCTGAGGTCACACTGTCGGGGGAATATTGAACAGTCTGTCCTGGGGCTGAGGTCACACTGTCGGGGGAATATTGAACAGTCTGTCCTGGGGCTGGGGTCACACTGTTGGGGGAATATTGAACAGACTGTCCTGGGGCTGAGGTCACACTGTCGGGGGAATATTGAACAGACTGTCCTGGGCCTGAGGTCACACTGTCGGGGGAATATTGAACAGTCTGTCCTGGGGCTGAGGGCACACTGTCGGGGGAATATTGAACAGACTGCCCTGGGGTTGAGGTCACACTGTCGGGGGAATATTGAACAGACTGCCCTGGGGCTGAGGTCACACTGTCGGGGGAATATTGAACAGACTGTCCTGGGACTGAGGTCACACTGTCGGGGGAATATTGAACAGACTGTCCTGGGGTTGAGGTCACACTGTCGGGGGAATATTGAACAGTCTGTCCTGGGGCTGAGGTCACACTGTCGGGCGAATATTGAACAGTCTGTCCTGGGGCTGAGGTCACACTGTCGGGGGAATATTGAACAGTCTGTCCTGGGACTGAGGTCACAATGTCGGGGGAATATTGAACAGACTGTCCTGGGGTTGAGGTCACACTGTCGGGGGAATATTGAACAGTCTGTCCTGGGGCTGAGGTCACACTGTCGGGGGAATATTGAACAGTCTGTCCTGGGGCTGAGGTCACACTGTCGGGGGAATATTGAACAGTCTGTCCTGGGGCTGAGGTCACACTGTCGGGCGAATATTGAACAGTCTGTCCTGGGGCTGAGGTCACACTGTCGGGGGAATATTGAACAGACTGTCCTGGGGTTGAGGTCACACTGTCGGGGGAATATTGAACAGTCTGTCCTGGGGCTGAGGTCACACTGTCGGGCGAATATTGAACAGTCTGTCCTGGGCCTGAGGTCACACTGTCGGGGGAATATTGAACAGTCTGTCCTGGGGCTGAGGTCACACTGTCGGGCGAATATTGAACAGTCTGTCCTGGGCCTGAGGTCACACTGTCGGGGGAATATTGAACAGTCTGTCCTGGGGCTGAGGTCACACTGTCGGGGGAATATTGAACAGACTGTCCTGCGGACTGAGGTCACACTGTCGGGGGAATATTGAACAGTCTGTCCTGGGGCTGAGGTCACACTGTCGGGGGAATATTGAACAGACTGTCCTGCGGACTGAGGTCACACTGTCGGGGGAATATTGAACAGACTGTCCTGGGGACGGAGGTCACACTGTCGGGGGAATATTGAACAGACTGTCCTGGGGCTGAGGTCACACTGTCGGGGGAATATTGAACAGTCTGTCCTGGGGGCTGAGGTCACACTGTCGGGGGAATATTGAACAGTCTGTGCTGGGGCTGTGGTCACACTGTCGGGGGAATATTGAACAGACTGTCCTGGGGCTGAGGTCACACTGTCGGGGGAATATTGAACAGACTGTCCTGGGACTGAGGTCACACTGTCGGGGGAATATTGAACAGTCTGTCCTGGGGCTGAGGTCACACTGTCGGGGGAATATTGAACAGTCTGTCCTGGGGCTGAGTTCACACTGTCGGGGGAATATTGAACAGTCTGTCCTGGGGCTGAGTTCACACTGTCGGGGGAATATTGAACAGACTGTCCTGGGGCTGAGGTCACACTGTCGGGGGAATATTGAACAGACTGTCCTGGGACTGAGGTCACACTGTCGGGGGAATATTGAACAGTCTGTCCTGGGGCTGAGGTCACACTGTCGGGGGAATATTGAACAGTCTGTCCTGGGGCTGAGTTCACACTGTCGGGGGAATATTGAACAGACTGTCCTGGGGCTGACGTCACACTGTCGGGGGAATATTGAACAGACTGTCCTGGGACTGAGGTCACACTGTCGGGGGAATATTGAACAGTCTGTCCTGGGGCTGAGGTCACACTGTCGGGGGAATATTGAACAGTCTGTCCTGGGGACTGAGGTCACACTGTCGGGGGAATATTGAACAGACTGTCCTGGGGGTTGAGGCCACATTGTCGGGGGAATATTGAACAGACTGTCCTGGGGCTGAGGTCACACTGTCGGGGGAATATTGAACAGTCTGTGCTGGGGCTGAGGTCACACTGTCGGGGGAATATTGAACAGTCTGTCCTGGGACTGAGGTCACACTGTCGGGGGAATATTGAACAGTCTGTGCTGGGGCTGAGGTCACACTGTCGGGGGAATATTGGACAGTCTGTCCTGGGGACTGAGGTCACACTGTCGGGGGAATATTGAACATTCTGTCCTGGGGCTGAGGTCACACTGTCGGGGGAATATTGAACAGTCTGTCCTGGGGACTGAGGTCACACTGTCGGGGGAATATTGAACAGTCTGTCCGGGGACTGAGGTCACACTGTCGGGGGAATATTGAACAGACTGTCCTGGGGCTGAGGTCACACTGTCGGGGGAATATTGAACAGACTGTCCTGGGGCTGAGGTCACACTGTCGGGGAATATTGAACAGTCTGTCCTGGGGCTGAGGTCACACTGTCGGGGGAATATTGAACTGACTGTCCTGGGGCTGAGGTCACACTGTCGGGGGAATATTGAACAGACTGTCCTGGGACTGAGGTCACACTGTCGGGGGAATATTGAACAGACTGTCCTGGGGACTGAGGTCACACTGTCGGGGGAATATTGAACAGTCTGTCTTGGGGCTGAGGTCACACTGTCGGGGGAATATTGAACAGACTGTCCTGGGGCTGAGGTCACACTGTCGGGGAATATTGAACAGACTGTCCTGGGGACTGAGGTCACACTGTCGGGGGAATATTGAACAGACTGTCCTGGGGCTGAGGTCACACTGTCGGGGGAATATTGAACAGTCTGTCCTGGGGACTGAGGTCACACTGTCGGGGGAATATTGAACAGACTGTCCTGGGGCTGAGGTCACACTGTCGGGGGAATATTGAACAGTCTGTCCTGGGGACTGAGGTCACACTGTCGGGGGAATATTGAACAGTCTGTCCTGAGGACTGAGGTCGCACTGTCGGGGGAATATTGAACAGTCTGTCCTGGGGACTGAGGTCACACTGTCGGGGGAATATTGAACAGTCTGTCCTGGGGCTGAGGTCACGCTGTCGGGGGAATATTGAACAGACTGTCCTGGGGCTGAGGTCACTCTGTCGGGGGAATATTGAACAGTCTGTCCTGGGGCTGAGGTCACACTGTCGGGGGAATATTGAACAGACTGTCCTGCGGGCTTAGGTCACACTGTCGGGGGAATATTGAACAGACTGTCCTGGGGCTGAGGTCACACTGTCGAGGGAATATTGAACAGTCTGTCCTGGGCCTGAGGTCACACTGTCGGGGGAATATTGAACAGGCTGTCCTGGGGCTGAGGTCACACTGTCGGGGGAATATTGAACAGACTGCCCTGGGGTTGAGGTCACACTGTCGGGGGAATATTGAACAGTCTGTCCTGGGGCTGAGGTCACACTGTCGGGGGAATATTGAACAGTCTGTCCTGGGGCTGGGGTCACACTGTTGGGGGAATATTGAACAGACTGTCCTGGGGCTGAGGTCACACTGTCGGGGGAATATTGAACAGACTGTCCTGGGCCTGAGGTCACACTGTCGGGGGAATATTGAACAGTCTGTCCTGGGGCTGAGGTCACACTGTCGGGGGAATATTGAACAGACTGTCCTGGGGGCTTAGGTCACACTGTCGGGGGAATATTGAACAGACTGTCCTGGGGCTGAGGGCACACTGTCGGGGGAATATTGAACAGTCTGTCCTGGGCCTGAGGTCACACTGTCGGGGGAATATTGAACAGACTGTCCTGGGGCTGAGGGCACACTGTCGGGGGAATATTGAACAGTCTGTCCTGGGGCTGAGGTCGCACTGTCGGGGGAATATTGAACAGTCTGTCCTGGGGCTGAGGTCACACTGTCGGGCGAATATTGAACAGTCTGTCCTGGGCCTGAGGTCACACTGTCGGGGGAATATTGAACAGTCTGTCCTGGGGCTGAGGTCACACTGTCGGGGGAATATTGAACAGTCTGTCCTGGGGCTGAGGTCACACTGTCGGGGGAATATTGAACAGTCTGTCCTGGGGCTGAGGTCACACTGTCGGGGGAATATTGAACAGACTGTCCTGCGGACTGAGGTCACACTGTCGGGGGAATATTGAACAGACTGTCCTGGGGACGGAGGTCACACTGTCGGGGGAATATTGAACAGTCTGTGCTGGGGCTGTGGTCACACTGTCGGGGGAATATTGAACAGACTGTCCTGGGGCTGAGGTCACACTGTCGGGGGAATATTGAACAGACTGTCCTGGGACTGAGGTCACACTGTCGGGGGAATATTGAACAGTCTGTCCTGGGGCTGAGGTCACACTGTCGGGGGAATATTGAACAGTCTGTCCTGGGGCTGAGTTCACACTGTCGGGGGAATATTGAACAGTCTGTCCTGGGGCTGAGTTCACACTGTCGGGGGAATATTGAACAGACTGTCCTGGGGCTGAGGTCACACTGTCGGGGGAATATTGAACAGACTGTCCTGGGACTGAGGTCACACTGTCGGGGGAATATTGAACAGTCTGTCCTGGGGCTGAGGTCACACTGTCGGGGGAATATTGAACAGTCTGTCCTGGGGCTGAGTTCACACTGTCGGGGGAATATTGAACAGACTGTCCTGGGGCTGACGTCACACTGTCGGGGGAATATTGAACAGACTGTCCTGGGACTGAGGTCACACTGTCGGGGGAATATTGAACAGTCTGTCCTGGGGCTGAGGTCACACTGTCGGGGGAATATTGAACAGTCTGTCCTGGGGCTGAGTTCACACTGTCGGGGGAATATTGAACAGACTCCCCTGGGGCTGAGGTCACACTGTCGGGGGAATATTGAACAGTCTGTCCTGGGGCTGAGGTCGCACTGTCGGGGGAATATTGAACAGTCTGTCCTGGGGACTGAGGTCACACTGTCGGGGGAATATTGAACAGACTGTCCTGGGGGTTGAGGCCACATTGTCGGGGGAATATTGAACAGACTGTCCTGGGGCTGAGGTCACACTGTCGGGGGAATATTGAACAGTCTGTGCTGGGGCTGAGGTCACACTGTCGGGGGAATATTGAACAGTCTGTCCTGGGACTGAGGTCACACTGTCGGGGGAATATTGAACAGTCTGTGCTGGGGCTGAGGTCACACTGTCGGGGGAATATTGGACAGTCTGTCCTGGGGACTGAGGTCACACTGTCGGGGGAATATTGAACATTCTGTCCTGGGGCTGAGGTCACACTGTCGGGGGAATATTGAACAGTCTGTCCTGGGGACTGAGGTCACACTGTCGGGGGAATATTGAACAGTCTGTCCGGGGACTGAGGTCACACTGTCGGGGGAATATTGAACAGACTGTCCTGGGGCTGAGGTCACACTGTCGGGGGAATATTGAACAGACTGTCCTGGGGCTGAGGTCACACTGTCGGGGAATATTGAACAGTCTGTCCTGGGGCTGAGGTCACACTGTCGGGGGAATATTGAACTGACTGTCCTGGGGCTGAGGTCACACTGTCGGGGGAATATTGAACAGACTGTCCTGGGACTGAGGTCACACTGTCGGGGGAATATTGAACAGACTGTCCTGGGGACTGAGGTCACACTGTCGGGGGAATATTGAACAGTCTGTCTTGGGGCTGAGGTCACACTGTCGGGGGAATATTGAACAGACTGTCCTGGGGCTGAGGTCACACTGTCGGGGAATATTGAACAGACTGTCCTGGGGACTGAGGTCACACTGTCGGGGGAATATTGAACAGACTGTCCTGGGGCTGAGGTCACACTGTCGGGGGAATATTGAACAGTCTGTCCTGGGGACTGAGGTCACACTGTCGGGGGAATATTGAACAGACTGTCCTGGGGCTGAGGTCACACTGTCGGGGGAATATTGAACAGTCTGTCCTGGGGACTGAGGTCACACTGTCGGGGGAATATTGAACAGTCTGTCCTGAGGACTGAGGTCGCACTGTCGGGGGAATATTGAACAGTCTGTCCTGGGGACTGAGGTCACACTGTCGGGGGAATATTGAACAGTCTGTCCTGGGGCTGAGGTCACGCTGTCGGGGGAATATTGAACAGACTGTCCTGGGGCTGAGGTCACTCTGTCGGGGGAATATTGAACAGTCTGTCCTGGGGCTGAGGTCACACTGTCGGGGGAATATTGAACAGACTGTCCTGCGGGCTTAGGTCACACTGTCGGGGGAATATTGAACAGACTGTCCTGGGGCTGAGGTCACACTGTCGAGGGAATATTGAACAGTCTGTCCTGGGCCTGAGGTCACACTGTCGGGGGAATATTGAACAGGCTGTCCTGGGGCTGAGGTCACACTGTCGGGGGAATATTGAACAGACTGCCCTGGGGTTGAGGTCACACTGTCGGGGGAATATTGAACAGTCTGTCCTGGGACTGAGGTCACACTGTCGGGGGAATATTGAACAGTCTGTCCTGGGGCTGGGGTCACACTGTTGGGGGAATATTGAACAGACTGTCCTGGGGCTGGGGTCACACTGTTGGGGGAATATTGAACAGACTGTCCTGGGGCTGAGGTCACACTGTTGGGGGAATATTGAACAGACTGTCCTGGGGCTGAGGTCACACTGTCGGGGGAATATTGAACAGACTGTCCTGGGCCTGAGGTCACACTGTCGGGGGAATATTGAACAGTCTGTCCTGGGGCTGAGGTCACACTGTCGGGGGAATATTGAACAGACTGCCCTGGGGTTGAGGTCACACTGTCGGGGGAATATTGAACAGTCTGTCCTGGAGGCTGAGGTCACACTGTCGGGGGAATATTGAACAGACTGCCCTGGGGTTGAGGTCACACTGTCAGGGGAATATTGAACAGACTGTCCTGGGGCTGAGGTCACACTGTCGGGGGAATATTGAACAGACTGTCCTGGGGCTGAGGTCACACTGTCGGGGGAATATTGAACAGACTGTCCTGGGGCTGAGGTCACACTTTCGGGGGAATATTGAACAGACTGTCCTGGGACTGAGGTCACACTGTCGGGGGAATATTGAACAGACTGTCCTGGGGTTGAGGTCACACTGTCGGGGGAATATTGAACAGTCTGTCCTGGGGTTGAGGTCACACTGTCGGGGGAATATTGAACAGTCTGTCCTGGGGCTGAGGTCGCACTGTCGGGGGAATATTGAACAGTCTGTCCTGGGGCTGAGGTCACACTGTCGGGCGAATATTGAACAGTCTGTCCTGGGCCTGAGGTCACACTGTCGGGGGAATATTGAACAGTCTGTCCTGGGGCTGAGGTCACACTGTCGGGGGAATATTGAACAGTCTGTCCTGGGGCTGAGGTCACATTGTCGGGGGAATATTGAACAGTCTGTCCTGGGGCTGATGTCACACTGTCGGGGGAATATTGAACAGACTGTCCTGGGCCTGAGGTCACACTGTCGGGGGAATATTGAACAGACTGTCCTGGGCCTGAGGTCACACTGTCGGGGGAATATTGAACAGACTGTCCTGCGGACTGAGGTCACACTGTCGGGGGAATATTGAACAGACTGTCCTGGGGACTGAGGTCACACTGTCGGGGGAATATTGAACAGTCTGTGCTGGGGCTGTGGTCACACTGTCGGGGGAATATTGAACAGACTGTCCTGGGGCTGAGGTCACACTGTCGGGGGAATATTGAACAGACTGTCCTGGGACTGAGGTCACACTGTCGGGGGAATATTGAACAGTCTGTCCTGGGGCTGAGGTCACACTGTCGGGGGAATATTGAACAGTCTGTCCTGGGGCTGAGTTCACACTGTCGGGGGAATATTGAACAGTCTGTCCTGGGGCTGAGTTCACACTGTCGGGGGAATATTGAACAGACTGTCCTGGGGCTGAGGTCACACTGTCGGGGGAATATTGAACAGTCTGTCCTGGGACTGAGGTCACACTGTCGGGGGAATATTGAACAGTCTGTCCTGGGGCTGAGGTCACACTGTCGGGGGAATATTGAACAGTCTGTCCTGGGGCTGAGTTCACACTGTCGGGGGAATATTGAACAGACTGTCCTGGGGCTGAGGTCACACTGTCGGGGGTATATTGAACAGACTGTCCTGGGACTGAGGTCACACTGTCGGGGGAATATTGAACAGTCTGTCCTGGGGCTGAGGTCACACTGTCGGGGGAATATTGAACAGTCTGTCCTGGGGCTGAGTTCACACTGTCGGGGGAATATTGAACAGACTCCCCTGGGGCTGAGGTCACACTGTCGGGGGAATATTGAACAGTCTGTCCTGGGGCTGAGGTCGCACTGTCGGGGGAATATTGAACAGTCTGTCCTGGGGACTGAGGTCACACTGTCGGGGGAATATTGAACAGACTGTCCTGGGGGTTGAGGCCACATTTTCGGGGGAATATTGAACAGACTGTCCTGGGGCTGAGGTCACACTGTCGGGGGAATATTGAACAGTCTGTGCTGGGGCTGAGGTCACACTGTCGGGGGAATATTGAACAGTCTGTCCTGGGACTGAGGTCACACTGTCGGGGGAATATTGAACAGTCTGTGCTGGGGCTGAGGTCACACTGTCGGGGGAATATTGAACAGTCTGTCCTGGGGACTGAGGTCACACTGTCGGGGGAATATTGAACATTCTGTCCTGGGGCTGAGGTCACACTGTCGGGGGAATATTGAACAGTCTGCCCTGGGGACTGAGGTCACACTGTCGGGGGAATATTGAACAGTCTGTCCGGGGACTGAGGTCACACTGTCGGGGGAATATTGAACAGACTGTCCTGGGGCTGAGGTCACACTGTCGGGGGAATATTGAACAGACTGTCCTGGGGCTGAGGTCACACTGTCGGGGAATATTGAACAGTCTGTCCTGGGGCTGAGGTCACACTGTCGGGGGAATATTGAACTGACTGTCCTGGGGCTGAGGTCACACTGTCGGGGGAATATTGAACAGACTGTCCTGGGACTGAGGTCACACTGTCGGGGGAATATTGAACAGACTGTCCTGGGGACTGAGGTCACACTGTCGGGGGAATATTGAACAGTCTGTCTTGGGGCTGAGGTCACACTGTCGGGGGAATTTTGAACAGACTGCCCTGGGGCTGAGGTCACACTGTCGGGGAATATTGAACAGACTGTCCTGGGGCTGAGGTCACTCTGTCGGGGGAATATTGAACAGTCTGTCCTGGGGCTGAGGTCACGCTGTCGGGGGAATATTGAACAGACTGTCCTGGGGCTGAGGTCACTCTGTCGGGGGAATATTGAACAGTCTGTCCTGGGGCTGAGGTCACACTGTCGGGGGAATATTGAACAGACTGTCCTGCGGGCTTAGGTCACACTGTCGGGGGAATATTGAACAGACTGTCCTGGGGCTGAGGTCACACTGTCGAGGGAATATT
This sequence comes from Scyliorhinus torazame, assembly GCF_047496885.1. Lineage (NCBI taxonomy): Eukaryota > Metazoa > Chordata > Chondrichthyes > Carcharhiniformes > Scyliorhinidae > Scyliorhinus > Scyliorhinus torazame. The sequence continues at coordinate 348,673,962 of NC_092710.1, read as the reverse complement.
GAACAGTCTGTCCTGGGCCTGAGGTCACACTGTCGGGGGAATATTGAACAGGCTGTCCTGGGGCTGAGGTCACACTGTCGGGGGAATATTGAACAGACTGTCCTGGGGACTGAGGTCACACTGTCGGGGGAATATTGAACAGTCTGTCCTGGGGCTGAGGTCACACTGTCGGGGGAATATTGAACAGACTGCCCTGGGGCTGAGGTCACACTGTCGGGGGAATATTGAACAGACTGTCCTGGGCCTGAGGTCACACTGTCGGGGGAATATTGAACAGTCTGTCCTGGGGCTGGGGTCACACTGTCGGGGGAATATTGAACAGACTGCCCTGGGGTTGAGGTCACACTGTCGGGGGAATATTGAACAGACTGTCCTGGGGCTGAGGTCACACTGTCGGGGGAATATTGAACAGACTGTCCTGGGACTGAGGTCACACTGTCGGGGGAATATTGAACAGACTGTCCTGGGGCTGAGGTCACACTGTCGGGGGAATATTGAACAGACTCCCCTGGGGCTGAGATCACACTGTCGGGGGAATATTGAACAGTCTGTCCTGGGGCTGAGGTCACACTGTCGGGGGAATATTGAACAGTCTGTCCTGGGGCTGAGGTCGCACTGTCGGGGGAATATTGAACAGTCTGTCCTGGGGCTGAGGTCACACTGTCGGGCGAATATTGAACAGTCTGTCCTGGGCCTGAGGTCACACTGTCGGGGGAATATTGAACAGTCTGTCCTGGGGCTGAGGTCACACTGTCGGGTGAATATTGAACAGACTGTCCTGGGGACTGAGGTCACACTGTCGGGGGAATATTGAACAGTCTGTGCTGGGGCTGAGGTCACACTGTCGGGGGAATATTGAACAGGCTGTCCTGGGGCTGAGGTCACACTGTCGGGGGAATATTGAACAGACTGTCCTGGGACTGAGGTCACACTGTCGGGGGAATATTGAACAGTCTGTCCTGGGGCTGAGGTCACACTGTCGGGGGAATATTGAACAGTCTGTCCTGGGGCTGAGTTCACACTGTCGGGGGAATATTGAACAGACTGTCCTGGGACTGAGGTCACACTGTCGGGGGAATATTGAACAGTCTGTCCTGGGGCTGAGGTCACACTGTCGGGGGAATATTGAACAGTCTGTCCTGGGGCTGAGTTCACACTGTCGGGGGAATATTGAACAGACTCCCCTGGGGCTGAGGTCACACTGTCGGGGGAATATTGAACAGTCTGTCCTGGGGCTGAGGTCGCACTGTCGGGGGAATATTGAACAGTCTGTCCTGGGGACTGAGGTCACACTGTCGGGGGAATATTGAACAGACTGTCCTGGGGCTGAGGTCACACTGTCGGGGGAATATTGAACAGACTGTCCTGGGGGCTGAGGTCACACTGTCGGGGGAATATTGAACAGTCTGTCCTGGGACTGAGGTCACACTGTCGGGGGAATATTGAACAGATTGTCCTGGGGGTTGAGGCCACATTGTCGGGGGAATATTGAACAGACTGTCCTGGGGCTGAGGTCACACTGTCGGGGGAATATTGAACAGTCTGTCCTGGGGCTGAGGTCACACTGTCGGGGGAATATTGAACAGACTGTCCTGGGGGCTGAGGTCACACTGTCGGGTGAATTTTGAACAGACTGTCCTGGGGCTGAGGTCACACTGTTGGGGGAATATTGAACAGACTGTCCTGGGGACTGAGGTCACACTGTCGGGGGAATATTGAACAGTCTGTCCTGGGGCTGAGGTCACACTGTCGGGGGAATATTGAACAGACTGTCCTGGGACTGAGGTCACACTGTCGGGGGAATATTGAACAGTCTGTCCTGGGGCTGAGGTCACACTGTCGGGGGAATATTGAACAGTCTGTCCTGGGGCTGAGTTCACACTGTCGGGGGAATATTGAACAGACTCCCCTGGGGCTGAGGTCACACTGTCGGGGGAATATTGAACAGTCTGTCCTGGGGCTGAGGTCGCACTGTCGGGGGAATATTGAACAGTCTGTCCTGGGGACCGAGGTCACACTGTCGGGGGAATATTGAACAGACTGTCCTGGGGCTGAGGTCACACTGTCGGGGGAATATTGAACAGACTGTCCTGGGGGCTGAGGTCACACTGTCGGGGGAATATTGAACAGTCTGTCCTGGGACTGAGGTCACACTGTCGGGGGAATATTGAACAGATTGTCCTGGGGGTTGAGGCCACATTGTCGGGGGAATATTGAACAGACTGTCCTGGGGCTGAGGTCACACTGTCGGGGGAATATTGAACAGTCTGTCCTGGGGCTGAGGTCACACTGTCGGGGGAATATTGAACAGACTGTCCTGGGGGCTGAGGTCACACTGTCGGGGGAATATTGAACAGACTGTCCTGGGGGCTGAGGTCACACTGTCGGGGCAATATTGAACAGACTGTCCTGGGGGCTGAGGTCACACTGTCGGGGGATTATTGAACAGATTGTCCTGGGGACTGAGGTCACACTGTCGGGGGAATATTGAACAGTCTGTCCTGGGGCTGAGGTCACACTGTCGGGGGAATATTGAACAGTCTGTCCTGGGGGCTGAGGTCACACTGTCGGGGGAATATTGAACAGACTGTCCTGGGGCTGAGGTCACACTGTCGGGGGAATATTGAACAGACTGTCCTGGGGCTGAGGTCACACTGTCGGGGGAATATTGAACAGACTGTCCTGCGGACTGAGGTCACACTGTCGGGGGAATATTGAACAGACTGTCCTGGGGGCTGAGGTCACACTGTCGGGGGAATATTGAACAGGCTGTCCTGGGGCTGAGGTCACACTGTCGGGGGAATATTGAACAGACTGTCCTGGGGCTGAGGTCACACTGTCGGGGGAATATTGAACAGTCTGTCCTGGGGGCTGAGGTCACACTGTCGGGGGAATATTGAACAGACTGTCCTGGGGACTGAGGTCACACTGTCGGGGGAATATTGAACAGACTGTCCTGGGGACTGAGGTCACACTGTCGGGAGAATATTGAACAGTCTGTCCTGGGGCTGAGGTCACACTGTCAGGGGAATATTGAACATACTGTCCTGGGGCTGAGGTCACACTGTCGGGGGAATATTGAACAGACTGTCCTGGGGCTGAGGTCACACTGTCGGGGGAATATTGAACAGACTGTCCTGGGGCTGAGGTCACACTGTCGGGGGAATATTGAACAGACTGTCCTGGGGCTGAGGTCACACTGTCGGGGGAATATTGAACAGACTGTCCTGGGGCTGAGGTCACACTGTCGGGGGAACATTGAACAGACTGTCCTGGGGGCTGAGGTCACACTGTCGGGAGAATATTGAACAGACTGTCCTGGGGGCTGAGGTCACACTGTCGGCGGAATATTGAACAGTCTGTCCTGGGGCTGAGGTCACACTGTCGGGGGAATATTGAACAGACTGTCCTGGGGCTGAGGTCACACTGTCGGGGGAATATTGAACAGTCTGTCCTGGGGGCTGAGGTCACACTGTCGGGGGAATATTGAACAGTCTGTCCTGGGGCTGAGGTCACACTGTCAGGGGAATATTGAACAGACTGTCCTGGGGCTGAGGTCACACTGTCGGGGGAATATTGAACAGTCTGTCCTGGGGCTGAGGTCACACTGTCGGGGGAATATTGAACAGTCTGTCCTGGGGCTGAGGTCACACTGTCGGGGGAATATTGAACAGACTGTCCTGGGGACTGAGGTCACACTGTCGGGGGAATATTGAACAGTCTGTCCTGGGGCTGAGGTCACACTGTCGGGGGAATATTGAACAGACTGTCCTGGGGCTGAGGTCACACTGTCGGGGGAATATTGAACAGACTGTCCTGGGGCTGAGGTCACACTGTCGGGGGAATATTGAACAGTCTGTCCTGGGGGCTGAGGTCACACTGTCGGGGGAATATTGAACAGTCTGTCCTGGGGCTGAGGTCACACTGTCGGGGGAATATTGAACAGACTGTCCTGGGACTGAGGTCACACTGTCGGGGGAATATTGAACAGTCTGTCCTGGGGCTGAGGTCACACTGTCAGGGGAATATTGAACAGACTGTCCTGGGGCTGAGGTCACACTGTCGGGGGAATATTGAACAGACTGTCCTGGGGCTGAGGTCACACTGTCGGGGGAATATTGAACAGACTGTCCTGGGGCTGAGGTCACACTGTCGGGGGAATATTGAACAGACTGCCCTGGGGACTGAGGTCACACTGTCGGGGGAATATTGAACAGTCTGTCCTGGGGCTGAGGTCACACTGTCGGGGGAATATTGAACAGACTGTCCTGGGGCTGAGGTCACACTGTCGGGGGAATATTGAACAGACTGTCCTGGGGCTGAGGTCACACTGTCGGGGGAATATTGAACAGACTGTCCTGGGGCTGAGGTCACACTGTCGGGGGAATATTGAACAGACTGTCCTGGGGCTGAGGTCACACTGTCGGGAGAATATTGAACAGACTGTCCTGGGGGCTGAGGTCACACTGTCGGGGGAATATTGAACAGACTGTCCTGGGGCTGAAGTCACACTGTCGGGGGAATATTGAACAGACTGTCCTGGGGCTGAGGTCACACTGTCGGGCGAACATTGAACAGTCTGTCCTGGGGGCTGAGGTCACACTGTCGGGAGAATATTGAACAGACTGTCCTGGGACTGAGGTCACACTGTCGGGGGAATATTGAACAGTCTGTCCTGGGGCTGAGGTCACACTGTCGGGGGAATATTGAACAGACTGTCCTGGGGGCTGAGGTCACACTGTCGGGGGAATATTGAACAGTCTGTCCTGGGGCTGAGGTCACACTGTCGGGGGAATATTGAACAGACTGTCCTGGGGCTGAGGTCACACTGTCGGGGGAATATTGAACAGTCTGTCCTGGGGACTGAGGTCACACTGTCGGGAGAATATTGAACAGACTGTCCTGGGGGCTGAGGTCACACTGTCGGGGGAATATTGAACAGACTGTCCTGGGGCTGAGGTCACACTGTCGGGGGAATATTGAACAGACTGTCCTGGGGCTGAGGTCACACTGTCGGGCGAACATTGAACAGTCTGTCCTGGGGGCTGAGGTCACACTGTCGGGAGAATATTGAACAGACTGTCCTGGGGCTGAGGTCACACTGTTGGGGGAATATTGAACAGACTGTCCTGGGGACTGAGGTCACACTGTCGGGGGAATATTGAACAGTCTGTCCTGGGGCTGAGGTCACACTGTCGGGGGAATATTGAACAGACTGTCCTGGGACTGAGGTCACACTGTCGGGGGAATATTGAACAGTCTGTCCTGGGGCTGAGGTCACACTGTCGGGGGAATATTGAACAGTCTGTCCTGGGGCTGAGTTCACACTGTCGGGGGAATATTGAACAGACTCCCCTGGGGCTGAGGTCACACTGTCGGGGGAATATTGAACAGTCTGTCCTGGGGCTGAGGTCGCACTGTCGGGGGAATATTGAACAGTCTGTCCTGGGGACTGAGGTCACACTGTCGGGGGAATATTGAACAGACTGTCCTGGGGCTGAGGTCACACTGTCGGGGGAATATTGAACAGACTGTCCTGGGGGCTGAGGTCACACTGTCGGGGGAATATTGAACAGTCTGTCCTGGGACTGAGGTCACACTGTCGGGGGAATATTGAACAGATTGTCCTGGGGGTTGAGGCCACATTGTCGGGGGAATATTGAACAGACTGTCCTGGGGCTGAGGTCACACTGTCGGGGGAATATTGAACAGTCTGTCCTGGGGCTGAGGTCACACTGTCGGGGGAATATTGAACAAACTGTCCTGGGGGCTGAGGTCACACTGTCGGGTGAATATTGAACAGACTGTCCTGGGGCTGAGGTCACACTGTTGGGGGAATATTGAACAGACTGTCCTGGGGACTGAGGTCACACTGTCGGGGGAATATTGAACAGACTGTCCTGGGGCTGAGGTCACACTGTTGGGGGAATATTGAACAGACTGTCCTGGGGACTGAGGTCACACTGTCGGGGGAATATTGAACAGTCTGTCCTGGGGCTGAGGTCACACTGTCGGGAGAATATTGAACAGTCTGTCCTGGGGCTGAGGACACACTGTCGGGGGAATATTGAACAGTCTGTCCTGGGGCTGAGGTCACACTGTCGGGGGAATATTGAACAGTCTGTCCTGGGGACTGAGGTCACACTGTCGGGGGAATATTGAACAGTCTGTCCTGGGGCTGAGGTCACACTGTCCGGGGAATATTGAACAGACTGTCCTGGGCGCTGAGGTCACACTGTCGGGGGAATATTGAACAGTCTGTCGTGGGACTGACGTCACACTGTCGGGGGAATATTGAACAATCTGTCCTGGGGCTGAGGTCAAACTTTCGGGGGAATATTGAACAGTCTGTCCTGGGGCTGAGGTCAAACTTTCGGGGGAATATTGAACAGACTGTCCTGGGGGCTGAGGTCACACTGTCGGGGGAATATTGAACAGACTGTCCTGGGGGCTGAGGTCACACTGTCGGGGCAATATTGAACAGACTGTCCTGGGGGCTGAGGTCACACTGTCGGGGGATTATTGAACAGATTGTCCTGGGGACTGAGGTCACACTGTCGGGGGAATATTGAACAGTCTGTCCTGGGGCTGAGGTCACACTGTCGGGGGAATATTGAACAGTCTGTCCTGGGGGCTGAGGTCACACTGTCGGGGGAATATTGAACAGACTGTCCTGGGGCTGAGGTCACACTGTCGGGGGAATATTGAACAGACTGTCCTGGGGCTGAGGTCACACTGTCGGGGGAATATTGAACAGACTGTCCTGCGGACTGAGGTCACACTGTCGGGGGAATATTGAACAGACTGTCCTGGGGGCTGAGGTCACACTGTCGGGGGAATATTGAACAGGCTGTCCTGGGGCTGAGGTCACACTGTCGGGGGAATATTGAACAGACTGTCCTGGGGCTGAGGTCACACTGTCGGGGGAATATTGAACAGTCTGTCCTGGGGGCTGAGGTCACACTGTCGGGGGAATATTGAACAGACTGTCCTGGGGACTGAAGTCACACTGTCGGGGGAATATTGAACAGACTGTCCTGGGGACTGAGGTCACACTGTCGGGAGAATATTGAACAGTCTGTCCTGGGGCTGAGGTCACACTGTCAGGGGAATATTGAACAGACTGTCCTGGGGCTGAGGTCACACTGTCGGGGGAATATTGAACAGACTGTCCTGGGGCTGAGGTCACACTGTCGGGGGAATATTGAACAGACTGTCCTGGGGCTGAGGTCACACTGTCGGGGGAATATTGAACAGACTGTCCTGGGGCTGAGGTCACACTGTCGGGGGAATATTGAACAGACTGTCCTGGGGCTGAGGTCACACTGTCGGGGGAATGTTGAACAGACTGTCCTGGGGGCTGAGGTCACACTGTCGGGAGAATATTGAACAGACTGTCCTGGGGGCTGAGGTCACACTGTCGGGGGAATATTGAACAGTCTGTCCTGGGGCTGAGGTCACACTGTCGGGGGAATATTGAACAGACTGTCCTGGGGCTGAGGTCACACTGTCGGGGGAATATTGAACAGTCTGTCCTGGGGGCTGAGGTCACACTGTCGGGGGAATATTGAACAGTTTGTCCTGGGGCTGAGGTCACACTGTCAGGGGAATATTGAACAGACTGTCCTGGGGCTGAGGTCACACTGTCGGGGGAATATTGAACAGTCTGTCCTGGGGCTGAGGTCACACTGTCGGGGGAATATTAAACAGTCTGTCCTGGGGCTGAGGTCACACTGTCGGGGGAATATTGAACAGACTGTCCTGGGGACTGAGGTCACACTGTCGGGGGAATATTGAACAGTCTGTCCTGGGGCTGAGGTCACACTGTCGGGGGAATATTGAACAGACTGTCCTGGGGGCTGAGGTCACACTGTCGGGAGAATATTGAACAGACTGTCCTGGGGGCTGAGGTCACACTGTCGGCGGAATATTGAACAGTCTGTCCTGGGGCTGAGGTCACACTGTCGGGGGAATATTGAACAGACTGTCCTGGGGCTGAGGTCACACTGTCGGGGGAATATTGAACAGTCTGTCCTGGGGGCTGAGGTCACACTGTCGGGGGAATATTGAACAGTCTGTCCTGGGGCTGAGGTCACACTGTCAGGGGAATATTGAACAGACTGTCCTGGGGCTGAGGTCACACTGTCGGGGGAATATTGAACAGTCTGTCCTGGGGCTGAGGTCACACTGTCGGGGGAATATTGAACAGTCTGTCCTGGGGCTGAGGTCACACTGTCGGGGGAATATTGAACAGACTGTCCTGGGGACTGAGGTCACACTGTCGGGGGAATATTGAACAGTCTGTCCTGGGGCTGAGGTCACACTGTCGGGGGAATATTGAACAGACTGTCCTGGGGCTGAGGTCACACTGTCGGGGGAATATTGAACAGACTGTCCTGGGGCTGAGGTCACACTGTCGGGGGAATATTGAACAGTCTGTCCTGGGGGCTGAGGTCACACTGTCGGGGGAATATTGAACAGTCTGTCCTGGGGCTGAGGTCACACTGTCGGGGGAATATTGAACAGACTGTCCTGGGACTGAGGTCACACTGTCGGGGGAATATTGAACAGTCTGTCCTGGGGCTGAGGTCACACTGTCAGGGGAATATTGAACAGACTGTCCTGGGGCTGAGGTCACACTGTCGGGGGAATATTGAACAGACTGTCCTGGGGCTGAGGTCACACTGTCGGGGGAATATTGAACAGACTGTCCTGGGGCTGAGGTCACACTGTCGGGGGAATATTGAACAGACTGTCCTGGGGACTGAGGTCACACTGTCGGGGGAATATTGAACAGTCTGTCCTGGGGCTGAGGTCACACTGTCGGGGGAATATTGAACAGACTGTCCTGGGGCTGAGGTCACACTGTCGGGGGAATATTGAACAGACTGTCCTGGGGCTGAGGTCACACTGTCGGGGGAATATTGAACAGACTGTCCTGGGGCTGAGGTCACACTGTCGGGGGAATATTGAACAGACTGTCCTGGGGCTGAGGTCACACTGTCGGGAGAATATTGAACAGACTGTCCTGGGGGCTGAGGTCACACTGTCGGGGGAATATTGAACAGACTGTCCTGGGGCTGAAGTCACACTGTCGGGGGAATATTGAACAGACTGTCCTGGGGCTGAGGTCACACTGTCGGGCGAACATTGAACAGTCTGTCCTGGGGGCTGAGGTCACACTGTCGGGAGAATATTGAACAGACTGTCCTGGGACTGAGGTCACACTGTCGGGGGAATATTGAACAGTCTGTCCTGGGGCTGAGGTCACACTGTCGGGGGAATATTGAACAGACTGTCCTGGGGGCTGAGGTCACACTGTCGGGGGAATATTGAACAGTCTGTCCTGGGGCTGAGGTCACACTGTCGGGGGAATATTGAACAGACTGTCCTGGGGCTGAGGTCACACTGTCGGGGGAATATTGAACAGTCTGTCCTGGGGACTGAGGTCACACTGTCGGGAGAATATTGAACAGACTGTCCTGGGGGCTGAGGTCACACTGTCGGGGGAATATTGAACAGACTGTCCTGGGGCTGAGGTCACACTGTCGGGGGAATATTGAACAGACTGTCCTGGGGCTGAGGTCACACTGTCGGGCGAACATTGAACAGTCTGTCCTGGGGGCTGAGGTCACACTGTCGGGAGAATATTGAACAGACTGTCCTGGGGCTGAGGTCACACTGTTGGGGGAATATTGAACAGACTGTCCTGGGGACTGAGGTCACACTGTCGGGGGAATATTGAACAGTCTGTCCTGGGGCTGAGGTCACACTGTCGGGGGAATATTGAACAGACTGTCCTGGGACTGAGGTCACACTGTCGGGGGAATATTGAACAGTCTGTCCTGGGGCTGAGGTCACACTGTCGGGGGAATATTGAACAGTCTGTCCTGGGGCTGAGTTCACACTGTCGGGGGAATATTGAACAGACTCCCCTGGGGCTGAGGTCACACTGTCGGGGGAATATTGAACAGTCTGTCCTGGGGCTGAGGTCGCACTGTCGGGGGAATATTGAACAGTCTGTCCTGGGGACTGAGGTCACACTGTCGGGGGAATATTGAACAGACTGTCCTGGGGCTGAGGTCACACTGTCGGGGGAATATTGAACAGACTGTCCTGGGGGCTGAGGTCACACTGTCGGGGGAATATTGAACAGTCTGTCCTGGGACTGAGGTCACACTGTCGGGGGAATATTGAACAGATTGTCCTGGGGGTTGAGGCCACATTGTCGGGGGAATATTGAACAGACTGTCCTGGGGCTGAGGTCACACTGTCGGGGGAATATTGAACAGTCTGTCCTGGGGCTGAGGTCACACTGTCGGGGGAATATTGAACAAACTGTCCTGGGGGCTGAGGTCACACTGTCGGGTGAATATTGAACAGACTGTCCTGGGGCTGAGGTCACACTGTTGGGGGAATATTGAACAGACTGTCCTGGGGACTGAGGTCACACTGTCGGGGGAATATTGAACAGACTGTCCTGGGGCTGAGGTCACACTGTTGGGGGAATATTGAACAGACTGTCCTGGGGACTGAGGTCACACTGTCGGGGGAATATTGAACAGTCTGTCCTGGGGCTGAGGTCACACTGTCGGGAGAATATTGAACAGTCTGTCCTGGGGCTGAGGACACACTGTCGGGGGAATATTGAACAGTCTGTCCTGGGGCTGAGGTCACACTGTCGGGGGAATATTGAACAGTCTGTCCTGGGGACTGAGGTCACACTGTCGGGGGAATATTGAACAGTCTGTCCTGGGGCTGAGGTCACACTGTCCGGGGAATATTGAACAGACTGTCCTGGGCGCTGAGGTCACACTGTCGGGGGAATATTGAACAGTCTGTCGTGGGACTGACGTCACACTGTCGGGGGAATATTGAACAATCTGTCCTGGGGCTGAGGTCAAACTTTCGGGGGAATATTGAACAGTCTGTCCTGGGGCTGAGGTCAAACTTTCGGGGGAATATTGAACAGACTGTCCTGGGGGCTGAGGTCACACTGTCGGGGGAATATTGAACAGACTGTCCTGGGGGCTGAGGTCACACTGTCGGGGCAATATTGAACAGACTGTCCTGGGGGCTGAGGTCACACTGTCGGGGGATTATTGAACAGATTGTCCTGGGGACTGAGGTCACACTGTCGGGGGAATATTGAACAGTCTGTCCTGGGGCTGAGGTCACACTGTCGGGGGAATATTGAACAGTCTGTCCTGGGGGCTGAGGTCACACTGTCGGGGGAATATTGAACAGACTGTCCTGGGGCTGAGGTCACACTGTCGGGGGAATATTGAACAGACTGTCCTGGGGCTGAGGTCACACTGTCGGGGGAATATTGAACAGACTGTCCTGCGGACTGAGGTCACACTGTCGGGGGAATATTGAACAGACTGTCCTGGGGGCTGAGGTCACACTGTCGGGGGAATATTGAACAGGCTGTCCTGGGGCTGAGGTCACACTGTCGGGGGAATATTGAACAGACTGTCCTGGGGCTGAGGTCACACTGTCGGGGGAATATTGAACAGTCTGTCCTGGGGGCTGAGGTCACACTGTCGGGGGAATATTGAACAGACTGTCCTGGGGACTGAAGTCACACTGTCGGGGGAATATTGAACAGACTGTCCTGGGGACTGAGGTCACACTGTCGGGAGAATATTGAACAGTCTGTCCTGGGGCTGAGGTCACACTGTCAGGGGAATATTGAACAGACTGTCCTGGGGCTGAGGTCACACTGTCGGGGGAATATTGAACAGACTGTCCTGGGGCTGAGGTCACACTGTCGGGGGAATATTGAACAGACTGTCCTGGGGCTGAGGTCACACTGTCGGGGGAATATTGAACAGACTGTCCTGGGGCTGAGGTCACACTGTCGGGGGAATATTGAACAGACTGTCCTGGGGCTGAGGTCACACTGTCGGGGGAATGTTGAACAGACTGTCCTGGGGGCTGAGGTCACACTGTCGGGAGAATATTGAACAGACTGTCCTGGGGGCTGAGGTCACACTGTCGGGGGAATATTGAACAGTCTGTCCTGGGGCTGAGGTCACACTGTCGGGGGAATATTGAACAGACTGTCCTGGGGCTGAGGTCACACTGTCGGGGGAATATTGAACAGTCTGTCCTGGGGGCTGAGGTCACACTGTCGGGGGAATATTGAACAGTTTGTCCTGGGGCTGAGGTCACACTGTCAGGGGAATATTGAACAGACTGTCCTGGGGCTGAGGTCACACTGTCGGGGGAATATTGAACAGTCTGTCCTGGGGCTGAGGTCACACTGTCGGGGGAATATTAAACAGTCTGTCCTGGGGCTGAGGTCACACTGTCGGGGGAATATTGAACAGACTGTCCTGGGGACTGAGGTCACACTGTCGGGGGAATATTGAACAGTCTGTCCTGGGGCTGAGGTCACACTGTCGGGGGAATATTGAACAGACTGTCCTGGGGCTGAGGTCACACTGTCGGGGGAATATTGAACAGACTGTCCTGGGGCTGAGGTCACACTGTCGGGGGAATATTGAACAGTCTGTCCTGGGGGCTGAGGTCACACTGTCGGGGGAATATTGAACAGTCTGTCCTGGGGCTGAGGTCACACTGTCGGGGGAATATTGAACAGACTGTCCTGGGACTGAGGTCACACTGTCGGGGGAATATTGAACAGTCTGTCCTGGGGCTGAGGTCACACTGTCAGGGGAATATTGAACATACTGTCCTGGGGCTGAGGTCACACTGTCGGGGGAATATTGAACAGACTGTCCTGGGGCTGAGGTCACACTGTCGGGGGAATATTGAACAGACTGTCCTGGGGCTGAGGTCACACTGTCGGGGGAATATTGAACAGACTGTCCTGGGGACTGAGGTCACACTGTCGGGGGAATATTGAACAGTCTGTCCTGGGGCTGAGGTCACACTGTCGGGGGAATATTGAACAGACTGTCCTGGGGCTGAGGTCACACTGTCGGGGGAATATTGAACAGACTGTCCTGGGGCTGAGGTCACACTGTCGGGGGAATATTGAACAGACTGTCCTGGGGCTGAGGTCACACTGTCGGGGGAATATTGAACAGACTGTCCTGGGGCTGAGGTCACACTGTCGGGAGAATATTGAACAGACTGTCCTGGGGGCTGAGGTCACACTGTCGGGGGAATATTGAACAGACTGTCCTGGGGCTGAGGTCACACTGTCGGGGGAATATTGAACAGACTGTCCTGGGGCTGAGGGCACACTGTCGGGCGAACATTGAACAGTCTGTCCTGGGGGCTGAGGTCACACTGTCGGGAGAATATTGAACAGACTGTCCTGGGACTGAGGTCACACTGTCGGGGGAATATTGAACAGTCTGTCCTGGGGCTGAGGTCACACTGTCGGGGGAATATTGAACAGACTGTCCTGGGGGCTGAGGTCACACTGTCGGGGGAATATTGAACAGTCTGTCCTGGGGCTGAGGTCACACTGTCGGGGGAATCTTGAACAGACTGTCCTGGGGCTGAGGTCACACTGTCGGGGGAATATTGAACAGTCTGTCCTGGGGACTGAGGTCACACTGTCGGGAGAATATTGAACAAACTGTCCTGGGGGCTGAGGTCACACTGTCGGGGGAATATTGAACAGACTGTCCTGGGGCTGAGGTCACACTGTCGGGGGAATATTGAACAGACTGTCCTGGGGCTGAGGTCACACTGTCGGGCGAACATTGAACAGTCTGTCCTGGGGGCTGAGGTCACACTGTCGGGAGAATATTGAACAGACTGTCCTGGGACTGAGGTCACACTGTCGGGGGAATATTGAACAGTCTGTCCTGGGGCTGAGGTCACACTGTCGGGGGAATATTGAACAGACTGTCCTGGGGCTGAGGTCACACTGTCGGGGGAATATTGAACAGTCTGTCCTGGGGCTGAGGTCACACTGTCGGGGGAATATTGAACAGTCTGTCCTGGGGCTGAGGTCACACTGTCGGGGGAATATTGAACAGACTGTCCTGGGGCTGAGGTCACACTGTCGGGGGAATATTGAACAGTCTGTCCTGGGGACTGAGGTCACACTGTCGGGGGAATATTGAACAGTCTGTCCTGGGGCTGAGGTCACACTGTCGGGGGAATATTGAACAGACTGTCCTGGGGCTGAGGTCACACTGTCGGGGGAATATTGAACAGTCTGCCCTGGGGCTGAGGTCACACTGTCGGGGGAATATTGAACAGACTGTCCTGGGGCTGAGGTCACACTGTCGGGGGAATATTGAACAGACTGTCCTGGGGCTGAGGTCACACTGTCGGGGGAATATTGAACAGACTGTCCTGGGGCTGAGGTCACACTGTCGGGGGAATATTGAACAGACTGTCCTGGGGCTGAGATCACACTGTCGGGGGAATATTGAACAGTCTGTCCTGGGGCTGAGGTCACACTGTCGGGGGAATATTGAACAGACTGTCCTGGGGCTGAGGTCACACTGTCGGGGGAATATTGAACAGTCTGTGCTGGGGCGGAGGTCACACTGTCGGGGGAATATTGAACAGACTGTCCTGGGGGCTGAGGTCACACTGTCGGGGGAATATTGAACAGACTGTCCTGGGGCTGAGGTCACACTGTCGGGGGAATATTGAACAGTCTGTCCTGGGGACTGAGGTCACACTGTCGGGGGAATATTGAACAGACTGTCCTGGGACTGAGGTCACACTGTCGGGGGAATATTGAACAGACTGTCCTGGGGCTGAGGTCACACTGTCGGGGGAATATTGAACAGTCTGTCCTGGGACTGAGGTCACACTGTCGGGGGAATATTGAACAGACTGTCCTGAGGACTGAGGTCGCACTGTCGGGGGAATATTGAACAGTCTGTCCTGGGGCTGAGATCACACCGTCGGTGAATATTGAACAGACTGTCCTGGGGCTGAGGTCACACTGTCGGGGGAATATTGAACAGACTGTCCAGGGGACTGAGGTCGCACTGTCGGGGGAATATTGAACAGTCTGTCCTGGGGCTGATGTCACACTGTCGGGGGAATGTTGAACAGACTGTCCTGGGGCTGAGGTCACACTGTCGGGGGAATATTGAACAGTCTGTCCTGGGGCTGAGGTCACACTGTCGGGGGAATATTGAACAGACTGTCCTTGGGGCTGAGATCACACCGTCGGGGAATATTGAACAGACTGTCCTGGGGACTGAGGTCGCACTGTCGGGGGAATATTGAACAGTCTGCCCTGGGGTTGAGGTCACACTGTCGGGGGAATATTGAACAGTCTGTCCTTGGGGCTGAGATCACACTGTCGGGGGAATATTGAACAGACTGTCCTGGGGCTCAGGTCACACTGTCGGGGAATATTGAACAGACTGTCCTGGGGACTGAGGTCACACTGTCGGGGGAATATTGAACAGTCTGTCCTGGGTGCTGAGGTCACACTGTCGGGGGAATATTGAACAGTCTGTCCGGGGACTGAGGTCACACTGTCGGGGGAATATTGAACAGTGTGTCCTGGGGCTGAGGTCACACTGTCGGGGGAATATTGAACAGACTGTCCTGGGGACTGAGGTCACACTGTCAGGGGAATATTGAACAGTCTGTCCTGGGGCTGAGGTCACACTGTCGGGGGAATATTGAACAGTCTGTCCTGGGGCTGAGGTCACACTGTCGGGGGAATATTGAACAGTCTGTCCTGGGGCTGAGGTCACACTGTCGGGGGAATATTGAACAGACTGTCCTGGGGACTGAGTTCACACTGTCGGGGGAATATTGAACAGACTGTCCTGGGGCTGAGGTCACACTGTCGGGGGAATATTGAACAGACTGTCCTGGGGACTGAGTTCACACTGTCGGGGGAATATTGAACAGACTGTCCTGGGGCTGAGGTCACACTTTTGGGGGAATATTGAACAGACTGCCCTGGGGGCTGAGGTCACACTGTCGGGGGAATATTGAACAGACTGTCCTGGGGCTGAGCACACACTGTCGGGGGAATATTGAACAGTCTGTCCTGGGGGCTGAGGTCACACTGTCGGGGGAATATTGAACAGTCTGTCCTGGGGCTGAGGTCACACTTTTGGGGGAATATTGATCAGTCTGTCCTGGGGCTGAGGTCACAGTCGGGGGAATATTGAACAGTCTTTCCTGGGGGCTGAGGTAACACTGTCGGGGAATATTGAACAGACTGTCCTGGGGCTGAGGTCACACTGTCGGGGGAATATTGAACAGACTGTCCTGGGGCTGAGGTCACACTGTCGGGGGAATATTGAACAGACTGCCCTGGGGCTGAGGTCACACTGTCGGGGGAATATTGAACAGACTGTCCTGGGGACTGAGGTCACACTGTCCGGGGAATATTGAACAGTCTGTCCTGGGGACTGAGGTCACACTGTCGGGGGAATATTGAACAGACTGTCCTGGGACTGAGGTCACACTGTCGGGGGAATATTGAACAGTCTGTCCTGGGGACTGAGGTCACACTGTCGGGGGAATATTGAACAGTCTGTCCTGGGGACTAAGGTCACACTGTCGGGGGAATATTGAACAGTCTGTCCTGGGGACTGAGGTCACACTGTCGGGGGAATATTGAACAGTCTGTCCTGGGACTGAGGTCACACTGTCGGGGGAATATTGAACAGACTGCCCTGGGGCTGAGGTCACACTGTTGGGGGAATATTGAACAGACTGTCCTGGGGCTGAGGTCACACTGTCGGGGGAATATTGAACAGACTGTCCCGGGGACTGAGGTCACACTGTCGGGGGAATATTGAACAGACTGTCCTGGGGCTGAGGTCACACTGTCGGGGGAATATTGAACAGTCTGTCCTGGGGACTGAGGTCACACTGTCGGGGGAATATTGAACAGTCTGTCCTGGGGACTGAGGTCACACTGTCGGGGGAATATTGAACAGTCTGTCCTGGGGACTGAGGTCACACTGTCGGGGGAAAATTGAACAGTCTGTCCTGGGACTGAGGTCACACTGTCGGGGGAATATTGAACAGACTGCCCTGGGGCTGAGGTCACACTGTTGGGGGAATATTGAACAGACTGTCCTGGGGGCTTAGGTCACACTGTCGAGGGAATATTGAACAGTCTGTCCTGGGGACTGAGGTCACACTGTCGGGGGAATATTGAACAGACTGTCCTGGGGACTGAGGTCACACTGTCGGGAGAATATTGAACAGTCTGTCCTGGGGTGAGGTCACACAGTCGGGGGAATATTGAACAGACTGTCCTGGGGACTGAGGTCACACTGTCGGGAGAATATTGAACAGTCTGTCCTGGGGCTGAGGTCACACTGTCGGGGGAATATTGAACAGACTGTCCTGGGGACTGAGGTCACACTGTCGGGAGAATATTGAACAGTCTGTCCTGGGGTGAGGTCACACAGTCGGGGGAATATTGAACAGACTGTACGGGGACTGAGGTCACACTGTCGGGGGAATATTGAACAGACTGCCCTGGGGACTGAGGTCACACTGTCGGGGGAATATTGAACAGACTGCCCTGGGGACTGAGATCACACTGTCGGGGGAATATTGAACAGTCTGTCCTGGGGCTGAGGTCACACTGTCAGGGGAATATTGAACAGTCTGCCCTGGGGACTGAGGTCACACTGTCGGGGGAATATTGAACAGACTGTCCTGGGGGCTGAGGTCACACTGTCGGGGGAATATTGAACAGACTGTCCTGGGGCTGAGGTCACACTGCCGGGGGAATATTGAACAGACTGTCCTGGGGACTGAGGTCGCACTGTCGGGGGAATATTGAACAGTCTGTCCTGGGGTTGAGGTCACACTGTCGGGGGAATATTGAACAGACTGTCCTGGGGACTGAGGTCACACTGACGGGGGAATATTGAACAGTCTGTCCTGGGGCTGAGGTCACACTGCCGGGGGAATATTGAACAGACTGTCCTGGGGACTGAGGTCGCACTGTCGGGGGAATATTGAACAGTCTGTCCTGGGGCTGAGGTCACACTGTCGGGGGAATATTGAACAGTCTGTCCTGGGGCTGAGGTCACACTGTCGGGGGAATGTTGAACAGACTGTCCTGGGGCTGAGGTCACACTGCCGGGGGAATATTGAACAGACTGTCCTGGGGACTGAGGTCGCACTGTCGGGGGAATATTGAACAGTCTGTCCTGGGGCTGAGGTCACACTGTCGGGGGAATATTGAACAGTCTGTCCTGGGGCTGAGGTCACACTGTCGGGGGAATATTGAACCGACGGTCCTGGGGCTGAGGTCACACTGTCGGGGGAATATTGAACAGACTGTCCTGGGGCTGAGGTCACACTGTCGGGGGAATATTGAACAGACTGTCCTGGGGACTGAGGTCACACTGTCGGGGGAACATTGAACAGACTGTCCTGGGGACTGAGTTCACACTGTCGGGGGAATATTGAACAGACTGCCCTGGGGCTGAGGTCACACTGTCGGGGAATATTGAACAGACTGTCCTGGGGACTGAGGTCACACTGTCGGGGGAATATTGAACAGACTGTCCTGGGGCTGAGGTCACACTGTCCGGGGAATATTGAACAGTTTGTCCTGGGGACTGAGGTCACACTGTCGGGGGAATATTGAACAGACTGTCCTGGGACTGAGGTCACACTGTCGGGGGAATATTGAACAGTCTGTCCTGGGGACTGAGGTCACACTGTCGGGGGAATATTGAACAGTCTGTCCTGGGGACTGAGGTCACACTGTCGGGGGAATATTGAACAGTCTGTCCTGGGGACTGAGGTCACACTGTCGGGGGAATATTGAACAGTCTGTCCTGGGACTGAGGTCACACTGTCGGGGGAATATTGAACAGACTGCCCTGGGGCTGAGGTCACACTGTCGGGGGAATATTGAATAGTCTGTCCAGGGGTGAGATCACACTGTCGGGGGAATATTGAACAGTCTGTCCTGGGGTGAGGTCACACTGTCGGGGGAATATTGAACAGACTGTACGGGGACTGAGGTCACACTGTCGGGGGAATATTGAACAGACTGTCCTGGGGACTGAGGTCACACTGTCGGGGGAATATTGAACAGTCTGTCCTGGGGACTGAGGTCACACTGTCGGGGGAATATTGATCAGACTGTCCGGGGACTGAGGTCACACTGTCGGGGGAATATTGAACAGTCTGTCCTGGGGACTGAGGTCACACTGTCGGGGGAATATTGAACAGACTGTCCTGGGGCTGAGGGCACACTGTCGGGGGAATATTGAACAGACTGTCCTGGGGCTGAGGTCACACTGTCGGGGGAATATTGAACAGACTGTCCTGGGGACTGAGGTCACACTGTCGGGGGAATATTGAACAGACTGTCCTGGGGCTGAGGGCACACTGTCGGGGGAATATTGAACAGACTGTCCTGGGGACTGAGGTCACACTGTCGGGGGAATATTGAACAGACTGCCCTGGGGACTGAGGTCACACTGTCGGGGGAATATTGAACAGTCTGTCTTGGGGGCTGAGGTCACACTGTCGGGGGAATATTGAACAGACTGTCCTGGGGCTGAGGTCACACTGTCGGGGGAATATTGAACAGTCTGTCCTGGGGCTGAGGTCACACTGTCGGGGGAATATTGAACAGTCTGTCCTGGGGACTGAGGTCACACTGTCGGGGGAATATTGAACAGTCTGTCCTGGGGGCTGAGGTCACACTGTCGGGGGAATATTGAACAGACTGTCCTGGGGACTGAGGTCACACTGTCGGGGGAATATTGAACAGACTGTCCTGGGGCTGAGGTCACACTGTCGGGGGAATATTGAACAGACTGTCCTGGGGCTGAGGTCACACTGTCGGGGGAATATTGGGCAGTCTGTCCTGGGGCTGAGGTCACACTGTCGGGGGAATATTGAACAGACTGTCCTGGGGCTGAGGTCACACTGTCGGGGGAATATTGAACAGACTGTCCTGGGACTGAGGTCACACTGTCGGGGGAATATTGAACAGACTGTCCTGGGGCTGAGGTCACACTGTCGGGGGAATATTGAACAGTCTGTCCTGGGGACTGAGGTCACAGTGTCGGGGGAATATTGAACAGACTGTCCTGGGGACTGAGGTCACACTGTCGGGGGAATATTGAACAGACTGTCCTGGGGCTGAGGTCACACTGTCGGGGGAATATTGAACAGTCTGTCCTGGGGGCTGAGGTCACACTGTCGGGGGAATATTGAACAGACTGTCCTGGGGACTGAGGTCACACTGTCGGGGGAATATTGAACAGACTGTACGGGGACTGAGGTCACACTGTCGGGGGAATATTTAACAGTCTGTCCTGGGGGCTGAGGTCACACTGTCGGGGGAATATTGAACAGACTGTCCTGGGGACTGAGGTCACACTGTCGGGGGAATATTGAACAGTCTGTCTTGGGGGCTGAGGTCACACTGTCGGGGGAATATTGAACAGACTGTCCTGGGGCTGAGGTCACACTGTCGGGGAATATTGAACAGTCTGTCCTGGGGCTGAGGTCACACTGTCGGGGGAATATTGAACAGACTGCCCTGGGGACTGAGATCACACTGTCGGGGGAATATTGAACAGTCTGTCCTGGGGCTGAGGTCACACTGTCAGGGGAATATTGAACAGTCTGTCCTGGGGACTGAGGTCACACTGTCGGGGGAATATTGAACAGACTGTCCTGGGGGCTGAGGTCACACTGTCGGGGGAATATTGAACAGACTGTCCTGGGGCTGAGGTCACACTGCCGGGGGAATATTGAACAGACTGTCCTGGGGACTGAGGTCGCACTGTCGGGGGAATATTGAACAGTCTGTCCTGGGGTTGAGGTCACACTGTCGGGGGAATATTGAACAGACTGTCCTGGGGACTGAGGTCACACTGACGGGGGAATATTGAACAGTCTGTCCTGGGGCTGAGGTCACACTGCCGGGGGAATATTGAACAGACTGTCCTGGGGACTGAGGTCGCACTGTCGGGGGAATATTGAACAGTCTGTCCTGGGGTTGAGGTCACACTGTCGGGGGAATATTGAACAGACTGTCCTGGGGCTGAGGTCACACTGTCGGGGGAATATTGAACAGTCTGTCCTGGGGACTGAGGTCACACTGTCGGGGGAATATTGAACAGACTGTCCTGGGGGCTGAGGTCACACTGTCGGGGGAATATTGAACAGACTGTCCTGGGGACTGAGGTCACACTGTCGGGGGAATATTGAACAGTCTGTCCTGGGGCTGAGGTCACACTGTCGGGGGAATGTTGAACAGACTGTCCTGGGGCTGAGGTCACACTGCCGGGGGAATATTGAACAGAATGTCCTGGGGACTGAGGTCGCACTGTCGGGGGAATATTGAACAGACTGTCCTGGGGACTGAGGTCACACAGTCGGGGGAATATTGAACAGTCTGTCCTGGGGTTGAGGTCACACTGTCGGGGGAATATTGAACAGTCTGTCCTGGGGGCTGAGGTCACACTGTCGGGGGAATATTGAACAGACTGTCCTGGGGACTGAGGTCACACAGTCGGGGGAATATTGAACAGTCTGTCCTGGGGTTGAGGTCACACTGTCGGGGGAATATTGAACAGTCTGTCCTGGGGACTGAGGTCACACTGTCGGGGGAATATTGAACAGACTGTCCTGGGGACTGAGGTCACACTGTCGGGGGAATATTGAACAGTCTGTCCTGGGGCTGAGGTCACACTGTCGGGGGAATATTGAACAGTCTGTCCTGGGGCTGAGGTCACACTGTCGGGGGAATATTGAACAGTCTGTCCTGGGGCTGAGGTCACACTGTCGGGGGAATATTGAACCGACTGTCCTGGGGCTGAGGTCACACTGTCGGGGGAATATTGAACAGTCTGTCCTGGGGCTGAGGTCACACTGTCGGGGGAATATTGAACAGACTGTCCTGGGGCTGAGGTCACACTGTCGGGGGAATATTGAACAGTCTGTCCTGGGACTGAGGTCACACTGTCGGGGGAATGTTGAACAGACTGTCCTGGGGCTGAGGTCACACTGTCGGGGGAATATTGAACAGACTGTCCTGGGGCTGAGGTCACACTGTCGGGGGAATATTGATCAGTCTGTCCTGGGGCTGAGGTCACACTGTCGGGGGAATATTGAACAGACTGTCCTGGGGACTGAGGTCACACTGTCGGGGGAATATTGAACAGTCTGTCCTGGGGCTGAGGTCACACTGTCGGGGGAATATTGAACAGTCTGTCCTGGGGCTGAGGTCACACTGTCGGGGGAATATTGAACAGTCTGTCCTGGGGCTGAGGTCACACTGTCGGGGGAATATTGAACCGACTGTCCTGGGGCTGAGGTCACACTGTCGGGGGAATATTGAACAGTCTGTCCTGGGGCTGAGGTCACACTGTCGGGGGAATATTGAACAGACTGTCCTGGGGCTGAGGTCACACTGTCGGGGGAATATTGAACAGTCTGCCCTGGGGCTGAGGTCACACTGTCGGGGGAATATTGAACAGACTGTCCTGGGGCTGAGGTCACACTGTCGGGGGAATATTGAACAGACTGTCCTGGGGACTGAGGTCACACTGTCGGGGGAACATTGAACAGACTGTCCTGGGGACTGAGGTCACACTGTCGGGGGAATATTGAACAGACTGTCCTGGGGACTGAGTTCACACTGTCGGGGGAATATTGAACAGACTGTCCTGGGGACTGAGGTCACACTGTTGGGGGAATATTGAACAGTCTGTCCTGGGACTGAGGTCACACTGTCGGGGGAATATTGAACAGACTGCCCTGGGGCTGAGGTCACACTGTCGGGGGAATATTGAATAGTCTGTCCTGGGGTGAGATCACACTGTCGGGGGAATATTGAACAGTCTGTCCTGGGGTGAGGTCACACTGTCGGGGGAATATTGAACAGACTGTACGGGGACTGAGGTCACACTGTCGGGGGAATATTGAACAGACTGCCCTGGGGACTGAGGTCACACTGTCGGGGGAATATTGAACAGACTGTCCTGGGGACTGAGGTCACACTGTCGGGGGAATATTGAACAGTCTGTCCTGGGGACTGAGGTCACACTGTCGGGGGAATATTGATCAGACTGTCCGGGGACTGAGGTCACACTGTCGGGGGAATATTGAACAGTCTGTCCTGGGGACTGAGGTCACACTGTCGGGGGAATATTGAACAGACTGTCCTGGGGCTGAGGGCACACTGTCGGGGGAATATTGAACAGACTGTCCTGGGGCTGAGGTCACACTGTCGGGGGAATATTGAACAGACTGTCCTGGGGACTGAGGTCACACTGTCGGGGGAATATTGAACAGACTGCCCTGGGGACTGAGGTCACACTGTCGGGGGAATATTGAACAGTCTGTCTTGGGGGCTGAGGTCACACTGTCGGGGGAATATTGAACAGACTGTCCTGGGGCTGAGGTCACACTGTCGGGGGAATATTGAACAGTCTGTCCTGGGGCTGAGCTCACACTGTCGGGGGAATATTGAACAGTCTGTCCTGGGGACTGAGGTCACACTGTCGGCGGAATATTGAACAGTCTGTCCTGGGGGCTGAGGTCACACTGTCGGGGGAATATTGAACAGACTGTCCTGGGGACTGAGGTCACACTGTCGGGGGAATATTGAACAGACTGTCCTGGGGCTGAGGTCACACTGTCGGGGGAATATTGAACAGTCTGTCCTGGGGACTGAGGTCACACTGTCGGGGGAATATTGAACAGACTGTCCTGGGGACTGAGGTCACACTGTCGGGGGAATATTGAACAGACTGTCCTGGGGCTGAGGTCACACTGTCGGGGGAATATTGAACAGTCTGTCCTGGGGGCTGAGGTCACACTGTCGGGGGAATATTGAACAGGCTGTCCTGGGGACTGAGGTCACACTGTCGGGGGAATATTGAACAGACTGTACGGGGACTGAGGTCACACTGTCGGGGGAATATTGAACAGTCTGTCCTGGGGGCTGAGGTCACACTGTCGGGGGAATATTGAACAGACTGTCCTGGGGACTGAGGTCACACTGTCGGGGGAATATTGAACAGACTGTACGGGGACTGAGGTCACACTGTCGGGGGAATATTGAACAGTCTGTCCTGGGGGCTGAGGTCACACTGTCGGGGGAATATTGAACAGACTGTCCTGGGGACTGAGGTCCCACTGTCGTGGGAATATTGAACAGTCTGTCCTGGGGACTGAGGTCCCACTGTCGGGGGAATATTGAACAGTCTGTCCTGGGGACTGAGGTCCCACTGTCGGGGGAATATTGAACAGACTGTCCTGGGGACTGAGGTCACACTGTCGGGGGAATATTGAACAGTCTGTCCTGGGGCTGAGATCACACCGTCGGGGAATATTGAACAGACTGTCCTGGGGCTGAGGTCACACTGTCGGGGGAATATTGAACAGTCTGTCCTGGGCCTGAGGTCACACTGTCGGGGGAATATTGAACAGACAGTCCTGGGGACTGAGGTCGCACTGTCGGGGGAATATTGAACAGTCTGTCCTGGGGCTGAGGTCACACTGTCGGGGGAATATTGAACAGTCTGTCCTGGGGCTGAGGTCCCACTGTCGGGGGAATATTGAACAGACAGTCCTGGGGACTGAGGTCGCACTGTCGGGGGAATATTGAACAGTCTGTCCTGGGGCTGAGGTCACACTGTCGGGGGAATATTGAACAGTCTGTCCTGGGGCTGAGGTCACACTGTCGGGGGAATGTTGAACAGACTGTCCTGGGGCTGAGGTCACACTGTCGGGGGAATATTGAACAGACTGTACTGGGGACTGAGGTCGCACTGTCGGGGGAATATTGAACAGTCTGTCCTGGGGTTGAGGTCACACTGTCGGGGGAATATTGAACAGTCTGTCCTGGGGACTGAGGTCACACTGTCGGGGGAATATTGAACAGACTGTCCTGGGGCTGAGGTCACACTGTCGGGGGAATATTGAACAATCTGTCCTGGGGACTGAGGTCACACTGTCGGGGGAATATTGAACAGACTGTCCTGGGGGCTGAGGTCACACTGTCGGGGGAATATTGAACAGTCTGTCCTGGGGCTGAGGTCACACTGTCGGGGGAATATTGAACAGTCTGTCCTGGGGCTGAGGTCACACTGTCGGGGGAATATTGAACAGACTGTCCTGGGGGCTGAGGTCACACTGTCGGGGGAATATTGAACAGTCTGTCCTGGGGCTGAGGTCACACTGTCGGGGGAATATTGAACAGTCTGTCCTGGGGCTGAGGTCACACTGTCGTGGGAATATTGAACAGACTGTCCTGGGGACTGAGTTCACACTGTCGGGGGAATATTGAACAGACTGTCCTGGGGACTGAGTTCACACTGTCGGGGGAATATTGAACAGTCTGTCCTGGGGCTGAGGTCACACTGTCGGGGGAATATTGAACAGACTGTCCTGGGGACTGAGTTCACACTGTCGGGGGAATATTGAACAGTCTGTCCTGGGGCTGAGGTCACACTTTTGGGGGAATATTGATCAGTCTGTCCTGGGGCTGAGGTCACAGTGGGGGAATATTGAACAGTCTTTCCTGGGGGCTGAGGTCACACTGTCGGGGGAATATTGAACAGACTGTCCTGGGGCTGAGGTCACACTGTCGGGGGAATATTGAACAGACTGTCCTGGGGCTGAGGTCACACTGTCGGGGGAATATTGAACAGACTGTCCTGGGGACTGAGGTCACACTGTCGGGGGAACATTGAACAGACTGTCCTGGGGACTGAGTTCACACTGTCGGGGGAATATTGAACAGACTGCCCTGGGGCTGAGGTCACACTGTCGGGGGAATATGGAACAGACTGTCCTGGGGACTGAGGTCACACTGTCCGGGGAATATTGAACAGTCTGTCCTGGGGACTGAGGTCACACTGTCGGGGGAATATTGAACAGTCTGTCCTGGGGCTGAGGTCACACTGTCGGGGGAATATTGAACAGTCTGTCCTGGGGCTGAGGTCACACTGTCAGGGGAATATTGAACAGACTGTCCTGGGACTGAGGTCACACTGTCGGGGGAATATTGAACAGTCTGTCCTGGGGACTGAGGTCACACTGTCGGGGGAATATTGAACAGTCTGTCCTGGGGACTGAGGTCACACTGTCGGGGGAATATTGAACACTCTGTCCTGGGGACTGAGGTCACACTGTCGGGGGAATATTGAACAGTCTGTCCTGGGACTGAGGTCACACTGTCGGGGGAATATTGAACAGACTGTCCTGGGGCTGAGGTCACACTGTCGGGGGAATATTGAACAGACTGTCCTGGGGCTGAGGTCACACTGTCGGGGGAATATTGAACAGTCTGTCCTGGGACTGAGGTCACACTGTCGGGGGAATATTGAACAGACTGCCCTGGGGCTGAGGTCACACTGTCGGGGGAATATTGAATATTCTGTCCTGGGATGAGGTCACACTGTCGGGAGAATATTGAACAGTCTGTCCTGTGGTGAGGTCACACTGTCGGGGGAATATTGAACAGACTGTCCTGGGACTGAGGTCACACTGTCGGGGGAATATTGAACAGTCTGTCCTGGGGACTGAGGTCACACTGTCGGGGGAATATTGAACAGACTGCCCTGGGGACTGAGGTCACACTGTCGGGGGAATATTGAACAGTCTGTCCTGGGGACTGAGGTCACACTGTCGGGGGAATATTGAACAGACTGCCCTGGGGACTGAGGTCACACTGTCGGGGGAATATTGAACAGTCTGTCCTGGGTGGTGAGGTCACACTGTCGGGGGAATATTGAACAGGCTGTCCTGGGGACTGAGGTCACACTGTCGGGGGAATATTGAACAGACTGTACGGGGACTGAGGTCACACTGTCGGGGGAATATTGAACAGTCTGTCCTGGGGGCTGAGGTCACACTGTCGGGGGAATATTGAACAGACTGTCCTGGGGACTGAGGTCACACTGTCGGGGGAATATTGAACAGACTGTACGGGGACTGAGGTCACACTGTCGGGGGAATATTGAACAGTCTGTCCTGGGGGCTGAGGTCACACTGTCGGGGGAATATTGAACAGACTGTCCTGGGGACTGAGGTCCCACTGTCGTGGGAATATTGAACAGTCTGTCCTGGGGACTGAGGTCCCACTGTCGGGGGAATATTGAACAGTCTGTCCTGGGGACTGAGGTCCCACTGTCGGGGGAATATTGAACAGACTGTCCTGGGGACTGAGGTCACACTGTCGGGGGAATATTGAACAGTCTGTCCTGGGGCTGAGATCACACCGTCGGGGAATATTGAACAGACTGTCCTGGGGCTGAGGTCACACTGTCGGGGGAATATTGAACAGACAGTCCTGGGGACTGAGGTCGCACTGTCGGGGGAATATTGAACAGTCTGTCCTGGGGCTGAGGTCACACTGTCGGGGGAATATTGAACAGTCTGTCCTGGGGCTGAGGTCACACTGTCGGGGGAATGTTGAACAGACTGTCCTGGGGCTGAGGTCACACTGTCGGGGGAATATTGAACAGACTGTACTGGGGACTGAGGTCGCACTGTCGGGGGAATATTGAACAGTCTGTCCTGGGGTTGAGGTCACACTGTCGGGGGAATATTGAACAGTCTGTCCTGGGGACTGAGGTCACACTGTCGGGGGAATATTGAACAGACTGTCCTGGGGCTGAGGTCACACTGTCGGGGGAATATTGAACAATCTGTCCTGGGGACTGAGGTCACACTGTCGGGGGAATATTGAACAGACTGTCCTGGGGGCTGAGGTCACACTGTCGGGGGAATATTGAACAGTCTGTCCTGGGGCTGAGGTCACACTGTCGGGGGAATATTGAACAGTCTGTCCTGGGGCTGAGGTCACACTGTCGGGGGAATATTGAACAGACTGTCCTGGGGCTGAGGTCACACTGTCGGGGGAATATTGAACAGACTGTCCTGGGGGCTGAGGTCACACTGTCGGGGGAATATTGAACAGTCTGTCCTGGGGCTGAGGTCACACTGTCGGGGGAATATTGAACAGTCTGTCCTGGGGCTGAGGTCACACTGTCGTGGGAATATTGAACAGACTGTCCTGGGGACTGAGTTCACACTGTCGGGGGAATATTGAACAGACTGTCCTGGGGACTGAGTTCACACTGTCGGGGGAATATTGAACAGTCTGTCCTGGGGCTGAGGTCACACTGTCGGGGGAATATTGAACAGACTGTCCTGGGGACTGAGTTCACACTGTCGGGGGAATATTGAACAGTCTGTCCTGGGGCTGAGGTCACACTTTTGGGGGAATATTGATCAGTCTGTCCTGGGGCTGAGGTCACAGTGGGGGAATATTGAACAGTCTTTCCTGGGGGCTGAGGTCACACTGTCGGGGGAATATTGAACAGACTGTCCTGGGGCTGAGGTCACACTGTCGGGGGAATATTGAACAGACTGTCCTGGGGCTGAGGTCACACTGTCGGGGGAATATTGAACAGACTGTCCTGGGGACTGAGGTCACACTGTCGGGGGAACATTGAACAGACTGTCCTGGGGACTGAGTTCACACTGTCGGGGGAATATTGAACAGACTGCCCTGGGGCTGAGGTCACACTGTCGGGGGAATATGGAACAGACTGTCCTGGGGACTGAGGTCACACTGTCCGGGGAATATTGAACAGTCTGTCCTGGGGACTGAGGTCACACTGTCGGGGGAATATTGAACAGTCTGTCCTGGGGCTGAGGTCACACTGTCGGGGGAATATTGAACAGTCTGTCCTGGGGCTGAGGTCACACTGTCAGGGGAATATTGAACAGACTGTCCTGGGACTGAGGTCACACTGTCGGGGGAATATTGAACAGTCTGTCCTGGGGACTTAGGTCACACTGTCGGGGGAATATTGAACAGTCTGTCCTGGGGACTGAGGTCACACTGTCGGGGGAATATTGAACACTCTGTCCTGGGGACTGAGGTCACACTGTCGGGGGAATATTGAACAGTCTGTCCTGGGACTGAGGTCACACTGTCGGGGGAATATTGAACAGACTGTCCTGGGGCTGAGGTCACACTGTCGGGGGAATATTGAACAGACTGTCCTGGGGCTGAGGTCACACTGTCGGGGGAATATTGAACAGTCTGTCCTGGGACTGAGGTCACACTGTCGGGGGAATATTGAACAGACTGCCCTGGGGCTGAGGTCACACTGTCGGGGGAATATTGAATATTCTGTCCTGGGATGAGGTCACACTGTCGGGAGAATATTGAACAGTCTGTCCTGTGGTGAGGTCACACTGTCGGGGGAATATTGAACAGACTGTCCTGGGACTGAGGTCACACTGTCGGGGGAATATTGAACAGTCTGTCCTGGGGACTGAGGTCACACTGTCGGGGGAATATTGAACAGACTGCCCTGGGGACTGAGGTCACACTGTCGGGGGAATATTGAACAGTCTGTCCTGGGGACTGAGGTCACACTGTCGGGGGAATATTGAACAGACTGCCCTGGGGACTGAGGTCACACTGTCGGGGGAATATTGAACAGTCTGTCCTGGGGACTGAGGTCACACTGTCGGGGGAATATTGAACAGTCTGTCCTGGGGACTGAGGTCACACTGTCGGGGGAATATTGATCAGACTGTCCGGGGACTGAGGTCACACTGTCGGGGGAATATTGAACAGTCTGTCCTGGGGACTGAGGTCACACTGTCGGGGGAATATTGAACAGACTGCCCTGGGGGCTGAGGTCACACTGTCGGGGGAATATTGAACAGACTGTCCTGGGGCTGAGGTCACACTGTCGGGGGAATATTGAACAGTCTGTCCTGGGGCTGAGGTCACACTGTCGGGGGAATATTGAACAGACTGTCCTGGGGACTGAGTTCACAGTGACGGGGGAATATTGAACAGTCTGTCCTGGGGCTGAGGTCACACTGTCGGGGGAATATTGAACAGACTGTCCTGGGGCTGAGGTCGCACTGTCGGGGGAATATTGAACAGTCTGTCCTGGGGTTGAGGTCACACTGTCGGGGGAATATTGAACAGACTGTCCTGGGACTGAGGTCACACTGTCGGGGGAATATTGAACAGACTGTCCTGGGACTGAGGTCACACTGTCGGGGGAATATTGAACAGACTGTCCTGGGACTGAGGTCACACTGTCGGGGGAATATTGAACAGTCTGTCCTTGGGGCTGAGATCACACCGTCGGGGAATATTGAACAGACTGTCCTGGGGGACTGAGGTCACTGTCGGGGGAATATTGAACAGACTGTCCTGGGGCTGAGGTCACACTGTCCGGGGAATATTGAACAGTCTGTCCTGGGGCTGAGGTCACACTGTCGGGGGAATATTGAACAGTCTGTCCGGAGACTGAGGTCACACTGTCGGGGGAATATTGAACAGTCTGTCCTGGGGCTGAGGTCACACTGTCGGGGGAATATTGAACAGTCTGTCCTGGGGCTGAGGTCACACTGTCGGGGGAATATTGAACAGACTGTCCTGGGGCTGAGGTCAGACTGTCGGGGGAATATTGAACAGTCTGTCCTGGGGACTGAGGTCACACTGTCGGGGGAATATTGAACAGACTGTCCTGGGGGCTGAGGTCACACTGTCGGGGGAATATTGAACAGTCTGTCCTGGGGCTGAGGTCACACTGTCGGGGGAATATTGAACAGTCTGTCCTGGGGCTGAGGTCACACTGTCGGGGGAATATTGAACAGACTGTCCTGGGGGCTGAGGTCACACTGTCGGGGGAATATTGAACCGACTGTCCTGCGGACTGAGTTCACACTGTCGGGGGAATATTGAACAGTCTGTCCTGGGGCTGAGGTCACACTGTCGGGGGAATATTGAACAGACTGTCCTGCGGACTGAGTTCACACTGTCGGGGGAATATTGAACAGTCTGTCCTGGGGCTGAGGTCACACTTTTGGGGGAATATTGATCAGTCTGTCCTGGGGCTGAGGTCACATTCGGGGGAATATTGAACAGTCTTTCCTTGGGGCTGAGGTCACACTGTCGGGGGAATATTGAACAGACTGTCCTGGGGCTGAGGTCACACTGTCGGGGGAACATTGAACAGACTGTCCTGGGGCTGAGGTCACACTGTCGGGGGAATATTGAACAGACTGTCCTGGGGACTGAGGTCACACTGTCGGGGGAATATTGAACAGACTGTCCTGGGGCTGAGGTCACACTGTCGGGGGAATATTGAACAGACTGTCCTGGGGACTGAGGTCACACTGTCGGGGGAATATTGAACATTCTGTCCTGGGGACTGAGGTCACACTGTCGGGGGAATATTGAACAGTCTGTCCTGGGGACTGAGGTCACACTGTCGGGGGAATATTGAACAGTCTGTCCGGAGACTGAGGTCACACTGTCGGGGGAATATTGAACAGTCTGTCCTGGGGACTGAGGTCACACTGTCGGGGGAATATTGAACAGTCTGTCCTGGGGACTGAGGTCACACTGTCGGGGGAAGATTGAACAGTCTGTCCTGGGACTGATGTCACACTGTCGCGGGAATATTGAACAGACTGCCCTGGGGCTGAGGTCACACTGTCGGGGGAATATTGAATAGTCTGTCCTGGGGTGAGGTCACACTGTCGGGGGAATATTGAACAGACTGTCTTGGGGACTGAGGTCACACTGTCGGGGGAATATTGAATAGTCTGTCCTGGGGTGAGGTCACACTGTCGGGGGAATATTGAACAGACTGTCCTGGGGACTGAGGTCACACTGTCGGGGGAATATTGAACAGTCTGTCCTGGGGGCTGAGGTCACTCTGTCGGGGGAATATTGAACAGACTGTCCTGGGACTGAGGTCTCACTGTCAGGGGAATATTGAACAGACTGCCCTGGGGCTGAGGTCACACTGTCGGGAGAATATTGAACAGTCTGTCCTGGGGTGAGGTCACACTGTCGGGGGAATATTGAACAGACTGTACGGGGACTGAGGTTACACTTTCGGGGGAATATTGAACAGACTGCCCTGGGGACTGAGGTCACACTGTCGGGGGAATATTGAACAGTCTGTCCTGGGGACTGAGGTCACACTGTCGGGGGAATATTGAACAGTCTGTCCTGGGGACTGAGGTCACACTGTCGGGGGAATATTGAACAGACTGTCCGGGGACTGAGGTCACACTGTCGCGGGAATATTGAACAGTCTGTCCTGGGGGCTGAGGTCACACTGTCGGGGGAATATTGAACAGACTGTCCTGGGGCTGAGGTCACACTGTCGGGGGAATATTGAACAGTCTGTCCTGGGGCTGAGGTCACACTGTCGGGGGAATATTGAACAGTCTGTCCTGGGGCTGAGGTCACACTGTCGGGGGAATATTGAACAGACTGTCTTGGGGCTCAAGTCAGACTATGGTTCGCACTGTTGCTTCACAGCGCCATGGTCCCAAATTACGTATAACCCGCATTGCTTGCGCTGCCCCCCCACCCCAGCCAACGTGGAGCAGGATCTGCCGCCACTATCACCGTATATTCCACAACCACCAATCCCGCCTGCAGCGTCTTATCTGAAACCAAAAGGTCAATTCGGGAGTACACCCTGTGCATGTGGAAAAGAACAAAAATTCCTTCGCTTGGCCTCCCACACCACGGATTCACCCCTCCCTCCCCCCCTGAGCTCCTTTGCTGCCGCCTACATCTTCCCTGACCTCAAACTCCACGGATCCAGCCTTGGATCCACAACCGAATTAGAATCCCCCCATAATCAGCCGGTGCGAGTCCAGATCGGGGATCTTCCCCAACACCCGCCTCATAAACTCTACATCATCGCAGTTCGGAGGATAAATGTTTACCAGCACCACCTGCATCCCCTCCAAATTCCCACTCACCATCACACTCCCCGCGCCCCCCCCCCCGCCCCGAGTCGGCAACTATACTCCCCACTTCGAACGCCACCCGCTTATTGATCAAAATCGCCATCCGCCTCGTTTTAGAATCGGACCTCGAATGAAATACCTGCCTTATTCTCCCTTTCCTCAACCTAGTCTGGCCCCCACCTTCAGGCGTGTTTCCTGTATCTGAGCCACATCCACCTTCAATCTCTTCAAATGTGCGAACACACGAGCCCTCTTGACTGGCCTATTCAACCCTCGCACGTTCCACGTGAGCAGCTTGGTCGGAGGGCAGTCCTCCCCCCCACCCCCTCTACCTTCAACCATAACCCTTTCTGGACCAGACTCTAGCCTGTGTCCTGCACCTCCTCGGGTCCGCTCCCGCCGATCACCATCATTGACCCTCCCCATACCAGCTTTTAGAACTCGCCTCCATGTCAGCAGTACCCCCCTCCCCCACCCCACCAGAAACTCCCAACCCCAACCCCCCTCACTGTAACCACCTGCTCACCCCCACTGCGCTTCCGTGAACTAGCCCGCCCAGCTCGCCTGGTAGCGCCTAGCATCCCACCCCTCACCGATTACCCTCCCTCCTTGCTCAAACATCCTCCCAATGCAAACTTAACAACCCCCACCAAACACAAAGAAAAGAGCAACCCACCATCCCCCATCCACAAGCAACAAACCCCAAACACAGTGAAAAAGTGACCCAAACAAACCCCAAACACAGTGAAAAAGTGACCCAAACAAACCCCAAAGGAACAGAAAGGGAACATTTCCTCCAAAGTTTAATGTCCTCCTTCTCCTGCTCGTTCATTGTCCCTGACAAAATCCATCTCGAAATACAGCTCCCAACCTTCAGAGGTCACCCAGAGGCGCGCCCTGTTCGGCATTGTGAATTTCACCCCCTTCTTAAAGAAGGCGGCCTTCACCTTATTGAAGATCGCTCTCGTCTTGGCCAGCTCTTCACTCAGGTCCTGGTACACGCTTAGCTCACTGCTCTCCCAGGTCTGCCTGGCCCACCTCAAAATCCGTTCTTTGTCCAAGAACCGGTGCAGTCGCACCACCAGCGCCCTCGGCGGCTCGTTCCCCTGCCGCTTCCACATTAGTGCCCTGCACGTCCGGTCCACTTCCAAGGGCCGTGCAAATGCCCCCTCTCTCAGCAGCTTCTCAAACATCCGAACCACATATGCGCCATCATCCGCTCCTTCACTGCCCTCCAGCAGGCCCACGATCCTCATCGGCCTGCAAGACCGATTCTCCAGGTCCTCCACGTTCTCCTGCAGCCGCCTCTGTTGGTTCCTCAGCATCACCATCTCCTCTGCCATCGAGGCAAGCTGCTCCTCGTGAGCCACCACCTCCTCCTCCGCCTTCTCGATCGCCTGGCCCCAGGGCCTCCAACCTCATCTCCAGGCGGTCGATTCCTGCCTTTTTCGGGTCCACCACCCTGGCTAGGTCTCAAAATTTTTCTTCCTCTGCTCGGTGAACTTCTCATTCAGGAATCCCACCAGCTGCTTCAGCGACCAGTGAACGGGTAGAATTGGTCCCTTACCCTCCGCCATCTTCACCTGTGTCGCAGGCACCACACCAACTTTCGACGAGTGTTCCCTCCTTTTGTGGCCACTTCAGGTCCACAAATTAATGCACCGGTGGGACGCTCTCTCACACCACCCCTCCTGCACCTTTCTCAATCACAAAATTCACTTGTTGGCCAGGGAAAATATCCAAAAGTCCCACCACGAGCGGGAGTCACCAAATGTGCAACCATTCACACCATAGCCACCACCGGAAGTCGTAACAGTTTGTTCTTAAGATTCAATCTACAAGCAGTCAGCAACATGGTTAACAAATTGTTTTTCTGACTCGGCCTAAGGACCAGACACATCTTTTGGCTCTGGCACCTAGTCTGGAGGTTAGTAAGGAATCCATAGCAAGATGATGGGTAGATAAAGGTCGACAGCACTCACTCTGCCTGGGTGTACAAATGTAACTTGTTAATGTAAAGTTTAAAACCGATATTATCAAATGCAAACAATATCAATGCCCATGTAACCTGCACCATATAAATGTTACTTGGTTTCTTCTTTTGGGGGAGTCAGCTCCGGAAGTCTTTCTCTGAGGCTGTGCTCTCCCATTGTGTTGTTCAATAAACTATTGTTCTGTACCCGAGTCTCCTCTGATTATTCATGGGAAAGAGAAAAGCCACAATTGGCGTTGCGAGCAGGGTAGTCATATCGTATCATCAGAACAGCTCTGAAAAAAGGGTGAGTATATTTTATTTACCACCCATCGTTCGTACAATAAGCTTGTCTGAAATTATCTGGCCAGGTATCAAAGAAACTGTAAGAGCAGAACTCAGGACAGTGAGAGGCACCTGGGCAGGAGGCAGTGGGGTGCTGGTAGGTTACAATAAGACCA
This sequence comes from Scyliorhinus torazame, assembly GCF_047496885.1. Lineage (NCBI taxonomy): Eukaryota > Metazoa > Chordata > Chondrichthyes > Carcharhiniformes > Scyliorhinidae > Scyliorhinus > Scyliorhinus torazame. Next base: position 348,638,838 of record NC_092710.1, on the reverse strand, counting down.
TAAGACATCGGAGCAGAAATAGGCAACTCGGCCTAGAGTCTGCCCAGCCATTCAATCATGGCTCATATTTATCTCATCCCCATTCTCCTGCCTTATCCCCATAACCCCTGATCCCCTTATTAATCAAGAACCTATCTATCTCTGTCTTGAAGACACTCAATGATTTGGCCTCCACAACCTTCTGCAGCAAAGAGTTCCACAGATTCACCACCCTCTGGCTAAAGAAATTCCTCCTCATCTCTGTTTCAAAAGATTGTCCCTTTAGTCTGAGATTGTGTCCTCTGGTTCTAGTTTTTCCCACAAGTGGAAACATCCTCTCCACATCCACTCGATCCAGCCCTTGCAGTATCCTGTAAGTTTCAATAAGATCCCCCCTCATCCTTCTAAACTCCAACAAGTACAGACCCAGAGTCCTCAACCGTTCCACATACGACAAGCTGGTCATTTCAGCGATCATTCTTGTGAACTTCCTCTGGACCCTCTCCAAGGCCAGCACATTCTTCCTTAGATACGGGGCCCAAAACTGTTCACAATACTCCAAATGGGGTCTGACCAAAGCCTTATACAGCCTCAGAAGTACATCCCGGTCTTGTATTCTAGCCCTCTTGACATGAATGCTGACATTGCATTTGCCTTCTTAACAACCGACTTTTCTACATTGTATTTCATTTGCCACTTCATTGCCCACTCTCCTAGCTTGTCCAAATCATTCTGCAGCCCCCTTGATTCCTTCTGTCCCTATCTGTCCCTCTACAGATCTTTGTATCGTCTGCAAACTTAGCAACAGAGCCTTCAGTACCTTCTTCCAGATCATGAATGTATATTGTAAAAAATTGTGGTCCCAGCACAGACCCCTGAGGTACACCACTAGTCACCGGCTGCCATCCTGAAAAAGACCCCTTTATCCCCACTCTCTGCCTTCTGCCAGTCAGCCAATCCTCTATCCATGCCAGGATCTTACCCTTATTACCATGGGCTCTTAACTTATTTAACGATCTCTTCTGCAGCATCTTGTCAAAGACCTTCTGGAAATCTAAATAAATCATGTCCACTGGTTCTCCTTTGTCTGACTTCCTTGTTACCTCCTCAAAGAACTCTAACGGATTTGTCAGACACGACCTCCCTTTGACAAAGCCGTGCTGACTCAGTCCTATTTTATCATGCACTTCCAAGTACTGCTCGATCTCATCTTTAATAATGGACTCTAAAATCTTACCAATGACTGAAGTCAGGCTAACCGGCCTATAATTTCCCGTCTTCTGTCTGCTTTCCTTCTTAAACGGTGGTGTTACATTAGCTACTTTCCAGTTCTCTGGGACCCTTCCTGCCTCCAGTGATTCCTGAAAGATCACCACCAATACCTCCTCAATCTCCTCAACTATCTATTTTAGAACTCTGGGGTGTAGTCCATCCGGTCCAGGTGACTTATCCACCTTCAGACCTTTCAGTTTCCCCAGAACCTTTTCCTTAGTGATGGCCACTCCACTCATCTCTGCGCCCTGGTTCTGGAGCGCTGGCGTCCAACTGGTGTCTTCCATCGTGAAGACTGATGCAAAGTAACTATTCAGTTTGTCTGCCATTTCTTTGTTTCCTATTATTACTTCTCCAGCCACGTTTTCCAGTGGTCCAATGTCTATTTTTGCCTCTCTCTTACCTTTTATATATTGAAAAAAAACTCTTCCTATCTTCTTTTATATTACTAGCTAGCTTGCACTCATAGTTCATCTTCTCCCACTTATTGCTTTTTTGTTGTCCTCTGCTCGCTTTTAAAGGATTCGCAATCCTCTGGCTTCCCACTAATACTCGCCACTTTGTATGCTTTTTCTTTTTCTTTTATGCTGTCCTTGACTTCCCTTGACAACCATGGATGCCTTGTCCTCCCCTTGCAGTTGGGAAAGAAAGTAGCCGAAGCCAGGAGGCCATCCCATAAAAGAAATTGCATGGAAACAAGTTGGTAAGAACCACACAGTTCAAAAACAAACTGCGCAGAGCCGAGCACTGATAGAAGCTGTCAGGAAAAGAGGAAGAGAATACCATGACCTTCGATTGGAGAGCTGAGGGCTGCATCACAAGGTTCATAGCAGAACAACACCTCAGATTGGAGAGGAGTGAAAGCAATGTTAATAATGACTTTGGCATATGCTACAAAGCAACTGATAGACGGTTTAACAACAGAGACAGGAGCATCAGGAGTAAATGATGGTCTGGGAGCTGCAGAGGAATGTGACGGAGATTATGAGCGTATCCTTGATAGGTTTTAAAAGAGCTTCAGAAAGGAAACAGTGAGTTAGACAAAGTCCAGAATAAGTTAACCCACAGCACACACCTGCGTGCCTACAACTGGGTAAAAGGTGCAAAGAGTTCAGAGACCACGTCGATAAGCTGTAGAATGGAACTGATTGCTGGCAAGAGAGCATGCCTATCCTGAACAATCAGTTATGTTGGGAACAGGAGACACATGATAGGGTGTGGTGCTAAGAAAGAACTACTGCTCCTGGATTAAAGACTGGATCAAGATATTGATTTACAGTCAGAAAATACCAGAGCACGTGAGGAGTTAGAGAAAGCAGTGGGGATTCTGAGGAAGTTAACTCGGCCACAAAGTGTCACCTCCCGTGAAGCAGAACACTCCTCGTGTTTAGCTAAAATCAAACAACCTGAGACACAAATCAGACTTCAGCAAGCATTTCTAGCTGTTATCTCCAGAGCCGAGACAATTGAAGGCACTCCTCCCCCTTCTCCAACTCCCCTGTGTGATAAGTGAGTGCCGGTTGCCATAACTTCTACACCATCATTACCCATGACCCTTACTCCAAGTATATTTGCCCAGTTGAAAGAATGCTGTACATTCAAATCAAGTCATTATTGAAGCAGGGTGGTGTTCGCAAGAATCAGAGATTCAAAGAATTTGTTTGGAAAGAGAACTAAAATTCAAGTAATTCAAACTTGTGAGTTTCTGTTTAAAAGAAATTTGAACCATGCTAGAATTGTGCTCGAGTTTGAAATGAAGCTGCACCAAAATCGAATTGTGAAGGTCAGTCTGTTCCAAAAAAAAGGGAAACAAGTTTGGCAGCCATCCAATTTGAATTTTCCAAAAAACATTTGTGTTAAAACAATTTGCTAACAATTCAGTTAACGCACATTTCAAGTTTGGTTCAGTAGCAAATACTAGAAATAGAAGGGGAAAAGAATCGACAGCGGAAATGAAATTGAAGCAACTGGAAGAAAAATACTTTTTTAATTACATGTCAGTTGCTTTTGTCTTATGCAAACGTTCATGGGTTTGTTTTATTATTGGTTTTGGCAAATAAAATAAGGTGATCATGAGTAAAAATCACTAAGGAAGATTGGGGCCCACACTGACCCCCAGAGAAGAGTAAGGAATGTTGGGATAAATAAGTGACAGGGAAAAAGATCGAAACATTGATTTGTGGAAATGTTACCTTTGATATGTGTCAATCCAGGAAATCAGAGGTAGGGCTGCTAACTCATCAAAAGGGACAGATTTATCACAGGAACAAGAAGCACTTTGAACCAGACTTGCCCATAATAGAAAAGGGAGTTGACTCTTTCTGATAAGCAGCTTGAACCTTTAGATTGAGGAATTGATCCATTCCACCTCAAGCACACTGCTCCCCTGTGTTTTGTTTAGGAAGTAGATTTAGCAAGCTACCTTTGGAAAATAAAACATTGTTTAAGGGAAAGAAGGCAAATAATGTAATGTGTTAATACCTAGATACAATCTAGGGATGTTAAATTTCTGTTTTAAAATATTGTATTTAAAAAATATTTGGATGCAGGACGAGGTGGACTTGGCCCTGCTCAGTGCTTCGTTCCAGAGTCCCCACCCTATTTCTGTCCCTAGCTCTTCCTCTCATTTTCCCCTTGTTTCGTTCAGTGGGGAGTGTGCCCTTTCTAACAGTCATTCAAATATGTCCTCGCCGTTCCCCTTCCCCAGACTGTTCATGTCCAGTAACTCCTCCAACATGGTGTCTCTCAGGGCCCTAGCATACCTCGTTGTCTCCTTGTGGCAAAACCTTTTGATCTGCAAATGTCGCCGTTTCAGTCCGTTTGGCAGTTCCAGTCTCTCCGTCAGGTCCTCTCGGGTCGCTAGTCTGTGTAAAAGTTCCTAACCGACAGTGGCCCTCACCCCCACCATGTCCTGTCTCCACTTCTTAAAGGTGGCGTCGAGCATGAGCGGTGGAAACCTGTGGTTGCCGCAAATGGGGACCACGGTGGACACTTTGGTCAGATTGAAGTGCTGCTGGTTCCAGGCGTTCTCCCATGCCGCGCCGTACCGGAGAATCGATGTTTGTGCCATTTTTCCGCGCGACAGCGGTCCGACGCCGTCCCGCCATTCTCCCAACCGGCGGGAACGGCTGATTCGTGGTCTGCGCCACGCACGTTGGAGAAACCGCGGAGGGCAATCGAGGCGCTTCACACAGGCCCCCTGCTATTCTCCGGCCGTCGCCGTTCACCCCTGCAAAATAAAATCAGAAGAGGGAGGTAAGTAGGCGGGCCCATCCCGGCAAACCAGGAAGTAGCGTCCGCAGTCAGTGATTTGGGGGGTGGGGGTGGGGGTGGGAGGGAGGAATGGAGGGGGGAGGGAGGGAGTGGGGGGACGGCGGCCTGGGACGGGCGACGACAAGGCCAACGAGGATGGGTTGTGTGAGGGAGTGCACGGAAGGGGGAAATGGGGTTGGGGACGGTGGCGGTGTTGCGGTCCTGGGAAGGGGAACGGAGGACGGAGCGGGGCAAATGATCCCACCATCCTGCCGGGTTGGGGGGGGCCCAACAAACGGTTGGTCACGGGACGGAGAACCCCCGATGGAGTGCGGCGGCAGGAGGGTGGCGAAGGCATCGTACCAAACCGGCGCCATGGTGAAGGGGTCTGCCTGCTGGCCGAGCGATGCGGAGACACGGGTTGAGCGGTGCGGGAAAGGGATACCGTGGTGGGTGGGACAGTGCGGGTCTGATTGAACAGTGTGCAGGCTGCCTGGGCACCCAATCATCCAAAGGGCCCTGGCTGCCACTTGTCAAAGCACCCGACTAACAACCGTCCTCGCCTCTCCCTCCCATACCAACCCCCCCCCTCCTGCAAGTACATGATGTTTTCGCAGCAGCCGTCGATGTTTGCCGCCGTGGTGGCAGCGGCAGCCAGGCAGATGGCAAACCGTCGCGTGCGAGGAGGGAGGCTCATGGAGGGTGCGGCAGAGGGAGTGGCAGCGGAGGGCCTCGTGCCAGGCGCTGCTGCTACAGGCCACCGTGCCCGACCAGCCCACGAGGAGGCGGAGGGTGCGGACCACCCCCATGTTGCCAGCCGGGAACAGGGCGACGACACAGATCCTGAAGTGTCACCTGGGGACGAGGACGATCAGGCGGTCGTGCCAAGGTGGCGGAGGCGTGCCATGCGTGACCGAGTGTACTGAGACCGCATCTCGTACGAGGAGCTGACGGATAGGCATGCAGGAGCAGACTCCGGGTGAGCTGTGGGACGGTTGCACATATATGCAACCTGCTGGCACACCTCGAGCCACGTGGAACAGGGGGAGGACATGCCCTCCCAGTGAGAGTGAAGATAACTGTGGCCCTGAATTTTTTTGCGACCGGCTCCTTCCAGTCGCCGAGCGGGGACCTGTGCGGGGTCAGTCAGGCCTCGGTGCACCGGTGCACCCGGGCAGTAACCAATGGCCTCTATGCAGTCGCGGGATGGTTCATCAACTTCCCGGAGTCACCAGGCTGCCAGGGCATCGCAATTCGTCAAGATGGCCGGCATTCCGATGGTACAGGGCGTCGTGGATGGTGTTCATGTCAACCTGCGTGCACCACCACGGGACAGGGACGTCTTCATGAACAGGAAGGGGGCATACTCGATCAACATACAGGTGGTGTGCGACCAGGGGATGAGGATTATGCACGTTTGCGCCCAGTATCCGGGAAGCGTGCATGACGCCTTTATTTTGGCACAGTCCTTCATCCCTGCAATGTTCGAGGGTCACCCACCCCGAATGAGGGGCTGGTTGCTGGGCGACAGGGGTTATCAGTTGCGGCCGTGGCTCATAAGACCGTAAGACCATAAGAGTGGAAGTAAGGCCATTCGGCCCATCGAGTCCACTCCACCATTCAATCATGGCTGATTTCAACTCCATTTACCCGGTCTCTCTCCATAGCCCTTAATTCCTCGAGAAATCAAGAATTTATCAACTTCTGTCTTAAAGACACTCAACGTCCCGGCCTCCACCGCCCTCTGTGGCAATGAATTCCACAGACCCACCACTCTCTGGCTGAAGAAATTTCTCCTCATCTCTGTTCTAAAGTGACTCCCTTTTATTCTAAGGCTGTGCCCCCAGGTCCTAGTCTCCCCTGCTAATGGAAACAACTTCCCTACATCCACCCTATCTAAGCCATTCATTATCTTGTAAGTTTCTATTAGATCTCCCCTCAACCTCCTAAATTCCAATGAATATAATCCCAGGATCCTCAGACGTTCATCGTATGTTAGGCCTACCATTCCTGGGATCATCCGTGTGAATCTCCGCTGGACCTGCTCCAGTGTCAGTATGTCCTTCCTGAGGTGTGGGGCCCAAAATTGCTCACAGTATTCTAAATGGGGCCTAACTAATGCTTTATAAAGCTTCAGAAGTACATCCCTGCTTTTATATTCCAAGCCTCTTGAGATGAATGACAACATTGCATTTGCTTTCTTAATTACGGACTCAACCTGCAAGTTTACCTTTGGAGAATCCTGGACTAGGACTCCCAAGTCCCTTTGCACTTCAGCATTATGAATTTTGTCACCGTTTAGAAAATAGTCCATGCCTCTATTCTTTTTTCCAAAGTGCAAGACCTCGCACTTGCCCACGTTGAATTTCATCAGCCATTTCTTGGACCACTCTCCTAAACTGTCTAAATCTTTCTGCAGCCTCCCCACCTCCTCCATACTACCTGCCCCTCCACCTGTCTTTGTATCATCGGCAAACTTAGCCAAAATGCCCTCAGTCCCGTTATCTAGATCGTTAATATATAAAGAGAACAGCTGTGGTCCCAACACTGAACCCTGCGGGACACCATTCGTCACCGGTTGCCATTCCGAAAAAGAACCTTTTATCCCAACTCTCTGCCTTCTGCCTGACAGCCAATCGTCAATCCATGTTAGTACCTTGCCTCGAATACCATGGGCCCTTATTTTACTCAGCAGTCTCCCGTGAGGCACCTTATCAAAGGCCTTTTGGAAGTCAAGCTAGATAACATCCATTGGCTCTCCTTGGTCTAACCTATTTGTTATCTCTTCAAAGAACTCTAACAGGTTTGTCAGGCACGACCTCCCCTTACTAAATCCATGCTGACTTGTCCTAATCTGACCCTGCACTTCCAAGAATTTAGAAATCTCATCCTTAACAATGGATTCTAGAATCTTGCCAACAACCGAGGTTAGGCTAATTGGCCTATAATTTTCCATCTTTTTCCTTGTTCCCTTCTTGAACAGGGGGGTTACAACAGCGATTTTCCAATCCTCTGGGACTTTCCCTGACTCCAGTGACTTTTGAAAGATCATAACTAACGCCTCCACTATTTCTTCAGCTATCTCCTTTAGAACTCTAGGATGTAGTCCATCTGGGCCCGGAGATTTATCAATTTTTAGACCTCTTAGTTTCTCTAGCACTTTCTCCTTTGTGATGGCTACCATATTCAACTCTGCCCCCTGACTCTCCGGAATTTTTGGGATATTACTCATGTCTTCTACTGTGAAGACTGACGCAAAGTACTTATTTAGTTCCTCAGCTATTTCCTTGTCTCCCATCACAAAATTACCAGCGTCATTTTGGAGCGGCCCAATGTCAACTTTTGCCTCCCGTTTGTTTTTAATGTATTTAAATAAACTTTTACTATCATTCCTAACGTTACTGGCTAGCCTACCTTCATATTTGATCCTCTCTTTCCTTATTTCTCTCTTTGTTATCCTCTGTTTGTTTTTGTAGCCTTCCCAATCTTCTGACTTCCCACTACTCTTTGCCACATTATAGGCTTTCTCTTTTGCTTTGATGCATTCCCTAACTTCCTTTGTCAGCCATGGCTGCCTAATCCCCCCTCTGATAACCTTTCTTTTCTTTGGGATGAACCTCTGTACTGTGTCCTCAATTACTCCCAGAAACTCCTGCCATTGCTGTTCTACTGTCTTTCCCACTAGGCTCTGCTCCCAGTCGATTTTCGTCAGTTCCTCCCTCATGCCCCTGTAGTTACCTTTATTTAACTGTAACACCTTTACATCTGATTCTACCTTCTTTCTTTCAAATTGGAGATTGAATTCTACCATATTATGATCACTGCCTCCTAAGTGCTCCCTTACTTTAAGATCTTTATTCAAGTCCGGCTCATTACATAACACTAAGTCCAGAATGGCCTGTTCCCTCGTGGGCTCCATCACAAGCTGTTCCAAAAAGCCCCCCTGTAAACATTCAATGAATGCCCTTTCCTTGGGTCCACTTGGCAGCATTATTTACCCAGTCCACCTGCATATTGAAGTCCCCCATGATCACTGTGACCTTGCCTTTCTGACATGCACTTTCTATTTCGTGGTGCATTTTGTGCCCCTGGTCCTGACCACTGTTAGGAGGCCTGTACATAACTCCCATTATGGTTTTTTTGCCTTTGTGGTTCCTCAACTCTACCCACATAGACTCCACATCATCTGACCCCATGTCGTTTAGTGCTATTGATTTAATTTCATTCCTAATTAACAAGGCAACCCCGCCCCCTCTGCCCACCTCTCTGTCTTTTCGATAGGTTGTGAATCCCTGGATGTTTAAATGCCAGTCCTGAACCCCCTGCAACCATGTCTCTGTGATGCCTACCACATCATACCTGCCAGTCACAATCTGGGCCACAAGCTCATCTACCTTGTTCCGTACACTGCGCGCATTTAAATATAACACCTTTAATTCTCTATTGACCGTCCCTTTTTGTTTTCTTAGTGTGGTGGACCTTGGTTTCCTGAGCCTTTCCATACACTGTGTCATATTTTGTGGGATGGGGACTATCGTAACCTCTCCTGAGTTCTGTCTTTTCGTGCTTTTTTGTATTCCTAAGCAGCTACGCTTCCCACTGATTACTTCACCTCTTGGTTGCTTGACTTTCCCTTCCCCCCCAATCTTTAGTTTAAAGTCCTATTGACCACCCTATTTACTCTTTTCGCCAGAACACTGGTCCCAGCTCGGTTCAGGTGGAGACCATCCCAACGGTATAGGTCCCCCCTGTCCCAAAACTGATGCCAGTGTCCCATGAAAAGGACCCCCTCATTCCCACACCACTCTTTCAGCCACGTGTTAACTTCCCTGATTCTTGACTTCCCTCATGACGCCCATACGGAGGCCACAGACCAACGCGGAGCGCCGGTACAACCAGGGGTGTCATGGAGAGGTGCTTTGGTCTCCTCAAAATGAGGTTCAGGTGCCTGGACCGATCGGGGGCGCCCTGCAAACGACCCTGACGGGGTCGGACGGATCGTCGTTGCATGCTGCGTTCTGCACAACATCGTCCAACAGAGGGGCGATGTCATGGTGGAGGAGGACGCACGTGAGGCCGAAGAGGCCACCAACGCTGATCATGTGGAGGAGGAGGGTGTGGTGGGGGAAGAGGAGGGGGGGGCAGGAGGGGGGCGGGGCATTGACACCATCGGGGCGCGCGATTCGTCCGAGAGGCCGCACGATGGAACCGATTGGGGCAGTGGGCACGCGATGCGCTGATCAGCGCACGGTTCGTTCACTCGGGGGAGGGCATCGTTCTTCAGGGCACTGGCAACGTTGACCGCACGCGTTGGCAACACGTCACACCCCCCTCACACACGTCCCGCACCAACGCCCAACCCTACCAGGCACGGCACCACCATCACGCCACTCTGCACCTGCGGCACCTCGTCACTGTGGGTAGACTGCTGCCTCTGTAAGTGGGTGTGAAAACTGCCATGCTGGATGATGACAACCCGCTCTGCGATGAGCTGTCAGCCACAAATCGCTGCTGACCGTCTGACTCATGGCCATTTCTGAACACCGCCACCTCGGTGTCCCCTCTCTGCGTCAGGGACACGCCATCACATGTCCACGTGGGCCCACGGGCGGTCTCGCACGGAGGACAAGGCGTGTTTGGTGTCGGGGTGGGGTCCACTCCCGGCCTCACCCTTGCGATGATCCTCGGCCAGAACCGTCAGTGGGCACCCCTACTTCCCCCCTTAAACCCCCACACACTGCCATCCTCCCTTCCCCCCTAACACCCCCACACTGCCATCCTCCCTTCCCCCCCTAACCCCCCCACACTGCCATCCTCCCTTCCCCCCTAACCCCCCCACACTGCCATCCTCCCTTCCCCCCCTAACCCCCCCACACTGCCATCCTCCCTTCCCCCCTAACCCCCCCACACTGCCATCCTCCCTTCCCCCCTAACCCCCCCACACTGCCATCCTCCCTTCCCCCCCTGACCCCCCCACACTGCCATCCTCCCTTCCCCCCTAACCCCCCCACACTGCCATCCTCCCTTCCCCCCTAACCCCCCCACACTGCCATCCTCCCTTCCCCCCTAACCCCCCCACACTGCCATCCTCCCTTCCCCCCTAACCCCCCCACACTGCCATCCTCCCTTCCCCCCTAACCCCCCCACACTGCCATCCTCCCTTCCCCCCTTACCCCCCCACACTGCCATCCTCCCTTCCCCCCTAACCCCCCACACTGCCATCCTCCCTTCCCCCCTAACCCCCCACACTGCCAACCTCCCTTCCCCCCTAACCCCCACACACTGCCATCCTCCCTTCCCCCCTAACCCCCCCACACTGCCAACCTCCCTTCCCCCTTAACCCCCCCCACACTGCCATCCTCCCTTCCCCCCTAACCCCCCCACACTGCCATCCTCCCTTCCCCCCTAACCCCCCCACACTGCCATCCTCCCTTCCCCCCTTACCCCCCCACACTGCCATCCTCCCTTCCCCCCATACCCCCCCACACTGCCATCCTCCCTTCCCCCCTAACCCCCCCACACTGCCATCCTCCCTTCCCCTCTAACCCCCCACACTGCCATCCTCCCTTCCCCCCTAACCCCCCCACACGGCCATCCTCCCTTCCCCTCTAACCCCCCACACTGCCATCCTCCCTTCCCCCCTAACCCCCCCACACTGCCATCCTCCCTTCCCCCCTAACCCCCCCACACTGCCATCCTCCCTTCCCCCCTAACCCCCCACACTGCCATCCTCCCTTCCCCCCTAACCCCCCCACACTGCCATCCTCCCTTCCCCCCTAACCCCCCCACACTGCCATCCTCCCTTCCCCCCTAACCCCCCCACACTGCCATCCTCCCATCCCCCCTAACCCCCCCACACTGCCATCCTCCCTTCCCCCTAACCCCCCCACACTGCCATCCTCCCTTCCCCCCTAACCCCCCCACACTGCCATCCTCCCTTCCCCCCTAACCCCCCCACACTGCCATCCTCCCTTCCCCCCTAACCCCCCCACACTGCCATCCTCCCTTCCCCTCTAACCCCCCCACACTGGCATCCTCCCTTCCCCCCTAACCCCCCCACACTGCCATCCTCCCTTCCCCCCTAACCCCCCCACACTGCCATCCTCCCTTCCCCCTTAACCCCCCCACACTGCCATCCTCCCTTCCCCTCTAACACCCCCACACTGCCATCCTCCCTTCCCCCTTAACCCCCCCACACTGCCATCCTCCCTTCCCCCCTAACCCCCCCACACTGCCATCCTCCCTTCCCCCTTAACCCCCCCACATTGCCATCCTCCCTTCCCGCCTAACCCCCCACACTGCCATCCTCCCTTCCCCCCTAACCCCCCCACACTGCCATCCTCCCTTCCCCCTTAACCCCCGCACACTGCCATCCTCCCTTCCCCCTTAACCCCCCCCCACACTGCTATCCTCCCTTCCCCCTTAACCCCCCCACACTGCCATCCTCCCTTCCCCCTTAATCCCCCCACACTGCCATCCTCCTTTCCCCCTTAACCCCCCCAAACTGCCATCCTCCCTTCCCCCTTAACCCCCCACACTGCCATCCTGCCTTCCCCCCTAACCCCCCCACACTGCCATCCTCCCTTCCCCTCTAACCCCCCCACACTGCCATCCTCCCTTCCCCCTTAACCCCCCCACACTGCCATCCTCCCTTCCCCCCTAACCCCCCCACACTGCCATCCTCCCTTCCCCCCTAACCCCCCACACTGCCAACCTCCCTTCCCCCTTAACCCCCCACACACTGCCATCCTCCCTTCCCCCCTAACCCCCCCACACTGCCATCCTCCCTTCCCCCCTAACCCCGCCACACTGCCATCCTCCCTTCCCCTTAACCCCCCACACTGCCATCCTCACTTCCCCCTTAACCCCCCAAACTGCCATCCTCCCTTCCCCCCTAACCCCCCCACACTGCCATCCTCCCTTCCCCCCTAACCCCCCCACACTGCCAACCTCCCATCCCCCTTAACCCCCCCACACTGCCATCCTCCCTTCCCCCTCAACTCCCCCAAACTGCCATCCTCCCTTCCCCCTTAACCCCAGACACATCCATCCTCCCTTCCCCCCAAAACCCCCAAACTGCCATCCTCCCTTCCCCCTTAACCCCCCCACACTGCCATCCTCCCTTCCCCCTAACCCCCCCACACTGCCATCCTCCCTTCCCCCTAAACCCCCCCACACTGCCATCCTCCCTTCCCCCTTAACCCCCCCACACTGCCATCCTCCCTTCCCCCCTAACCCGCCCCCCCATGCTGTCATCCTCCCTTCCCCCTAACCCCCCCACACTGCCATCCTCCCTTCCCCTCTAACCCCCCCACACTGCCATCCTCCCTTCCCCTTTAAACCCCCCACACTGCCATCCTCCCTTCCCCCTTAACCCCCCCACACTGCCATCCTCCCTTCCCCCCTAACCCCCCACACACTGCCATCCTCCCTTCCCCCTTAACCCCCCCGCACTGCCATCCTCCCTTCCCCCATAACCCCCCCACACTGCCATCCTCCCTTCCCCCTAACCCCCCCACACTGCCATCCTCCCTTCCCCCTTAACCCCCCCACACTGCCATCATCCCTTCCCCCCTAACCCCCCCATGCTGCCATCCTCCCTTCCCCCCTAACCCCCCCACACTGCCATCCTCCCTCCCCCTCTAACCCCCCCACACTGCCATCCTCCCTTCCCCTTTAACCCCCCCACACTGCCATCCTCCCTTCCCCTCTAACCCCCCCACACTGCCATCCTCCCTTCCCCCCTAACCCCCCCACACTGCCATCCTCCCTTCCCTCCTAACCCCCCGACACTGCCATCCTCCCTTCCCCCCTAACCCCCCCACACTGCCATCCTCCCTTCCCCCTTAACCCCCCCAAACTGCCATCCTCCCTTCCCCTCTAACCCCCCACACTGCCATCCTCCCTTCCCCTCTAACCCCCCCACACTGCCATCCTCCCTTCCCCCTTAACCCCCCCACACTGCCATCCTCCCTTCCCCCCTAACCCCCAACACTGCCAGCCTCCCTTCCCCCCTAACCCCCCCACACTGCCATCCTCCCTTCCCCCTTAACCCCCCCACACTGCCATCCTCCCTTCCCCCCTAACCCCCCCACACTGCCATCCTCCCTTCCCCCCTAACCCCCCCACACTGCCACCCGCCCTTCCCCCCTAACCCCCCCACACTGCCATCCTTTCTTCCCCTCTAACCCCCCCATGCTGCCATCCTCCCTTCCCCCCTAACCCCCCCACACTGCCACCCGCCCTTCCCCCCTAACCCCCCCACACTGCCATCCTTTCTTCCCCTCTAACCCCCCCACACTGCCATCCTCCCTTCCCCCTTAACCCCCCCACACTGCCATCCTCCCTTCCCCTCTAACCCCCCCACACTGCCATCCTCCCTTCCCCCCTAACCCCCCCCCCACACTGCCATCCTCCCTTCCCCTCTAACCCCCCCACACTGCCATCCTCCCTTCCCCCCCTAACCCCGCCCCCACACTGCCATCCTCCCTTCCCCCTAACCCCCCCCACACTTATATCCTCCCTTCCCCACTAACCCCCCCAAACTGCCATCCTCCCTTCCCCCCTAACCCCCCCACACTGCCATCCTCCCTTCCCCCCCGAACCCCCCCACACTGCCATCCTCCCTTCCCCTCTAACCCCCCCACACTGCCATCCTCCCTTCCCCCCTAACCCCCCCACACTGCCATCCTCCCTTCCACTCTAACCCCCCCACACTGCCATCCTCCCTTCCCCCCTAACCCCCCCACACTGCCATCCTCCCTTCCCCCCTAACCCACCCACACTGCCATCCTCCCTTCCCCCCTAACCCCCCCAAACTGCCATCCTCCCTTCCCCCCTAACCCCCCCAAACTGCTATCCTCCCTTCCCCCCTAACCCCCCCACACTGCCATCCTCCCTTCCCCCCAAAACCCACCCACACTGCCATCCTCCCTTCCCCCTAACCACCCCACACTGCCATCCTCCCTTCCCCCTGAACCCCCCCCACACTGCCATCCTCCCTTCCCCCTTAACCCCCCCACACTGCCATCCTCCCTTCCCCCTTAACCCCCCCGCACTGCCATCCTCCCTTCCCCTCTAACCCCCCCACACTGCCATCCTCCCTTCCCCTCTAACCTCCCCACACTGCCATCCTCCCTTCCCCCCTAACCCCCCCCCACACTGCCATCCTCCCTTACCCCCTAACCCCCCCACACTGCCATCCTCCCTTCCCCCCCTAACCACCCCACACTGCCATCCTCCCTTCCCCTCTAACCCCCCCACACTGCCATCCTCCCTTCCCCCTTAACCCCCCCCACACTGCCATCCTCCCTTCCCCCCCTAACCCCCCCACATTGCCATCCTCCCTTCCCCTCTAACCCCCCAAACTGCCATCCTCCCTTCCCCCCTAACCCCCCCAAACTGCCATCCTCCCTTCCCCCCTAACCCCCCCAAACTGCCATCCTCCCTTCCCCCTAACCCGCCCACACTGCCATCCTCCATTCCCCCCTAACCCCCCCACACTGCCATCCTCCCTTCCCCCTTAACCCCCCCACACTGCCATCCTCCCTTCCCCCTTAACCCCCCCCCCACAATGCCATCCTCCCTTCCCCACTAACCCCCCCACACTGCCATCCTCCCTTCCCCCGTAACTCCCCCACACTGCCATCCTCCCTTCCCCCTTAACCCCCCCACACTGCCATCCTCCCTTCCCCCTTAACCCCCCCCACACTGCCATCCTCCCTTCCCCCTTAACCCCCCCACACTGCCATCCTCCCTTCCCCCTTAACCCGCCCACACTGACATCCTCCCTTCACCCCTAACCCCCCACACTGCCATCCTCCCTTCCCCCCTAACCCCCCCACACTGCCATCCTCCCTTCCCCCCCTAACCCCCCCACACTGCCATCCTCCCTTCCCCCCTAACCCCCCCACACTGCCATCCTCCCTTCCCCCCTAACCCCCCCACACTGCCATCCTCCCTTCCCCCCTAACCCCCTACACTGCCATCCTCCCTTCCCCCCTAATCCCCCCACACTGCCATCCTCCCTTCCCCCTTAACCCCCCCACGCTGCCATCCTCCCTTCCCCCTTAACCCCCCCACGCTGCCATCCACCCTTCCCCCCCTAACCACCCCACACTGCCATCCTCCCTTCCCCTCTAACCCCCCCACACTGCCATCCTCCCTTCCCCCTTAACCCCCCCCACACTGCCATCCTCCCTTCCCCCCCTAACCCCCCCACACTGCCATCCTCCCTTCCCCTCTAACCCCCCAAACTGCCATCCTCCCTTCCCCCCTAACCCCCCCAAACTGCAATCCTCCCTTCCCCCCTAACCCACCCAAACTGCCATCCTCCCTTCCCCCTAACCCGCCCACACTGCCATCCTCCATTCCCCCCTAACCCCCCCACACTGCCATCCTCCCTTCCCCCTTAACCCCCCCACACTGCCATCCTCCCTTCCCCCTTAACCCCCCCCCCACAATGCCATCCTCCCTTCCCCACTAACCCCCCCACACTGCCAACCTCCCTTCCCCCCTAACCCCCCCACACTGCCATCCTCCCTTCCCCCATAACTCCCCCACACTGCCATCCTCCCTTCCCCCTTAACCCCCCCACACTGCCATCCTCCCTTCCCCCTTAACCCCCCCACACTGCCATCCTCCCTTCCCCCTTAACCCCCCCACACTGCCATCCTCCCTTCCCCCTTAACCCGCCCACACTGACATCCTCCCTTCACCCCTAACCCCCCACACTGCCATCCTCCCTTCCCCCTTAACCCCCCCACACTGCCATCCTCCCTTCCCCCCCTAACCCCCCCACACTGCCATCCTCCCTTCCCCCCTAACCCCCCCACACTGCCATCCTCCCTTCCCACCCTAACCCCCCCACACTGCTATCCTCCCTTCCCCCTAACCCCCCCACACTGCCATCCTCCCTTCCCCCCTAACCCCCCCACACTGCCATCCTCCCTTCCCCCCTAACCCCCCCGCACTGCCATCCTCCCTTCCCCCCTAACCCCCTACACTGCCATCCTCCCTTCCCCCTAATCCCCCCACACTGCCATCCTCCCTTCCCCCTTAACCCCCCCACGCTGCCATCCTCCCTTCCCCCTTAACCCCCCCACGCTGCCATCCACCCTTCCCCCTTAACCCCCCCACGCTGCCATCCTCCCTTCCCCCTTAACCCCCCCACGCTGCCATCCACCCTTCCCCCTTAACCCCCCCCACACTGCCATCCTCCCTTCCCCCTTAACCCCCCCCCACATTGCCATTCTCCCTTCCCCTTAACCCCCCCACACTGCCATCCTCCCTTCCCCCCTCACCCCCCCACACTGCCATCCACTTCCCCCCTAACCCCCCCCACTGCCATCCTCCCTTCCCCCCTAACCCCCCCACACCACCACCCCCTCTTCCCACCCCTAAACCCCCCCCCCACACATGCTACCCACCCCTAACACCCCCACACATGCTCCCAGACCCTAACCCCCCACACACATGCTTCCCGCCACTAACCCCCCCACACACATGCTTCCTGCCCCTAACCTCCCCCACATAGATGATTCCCGCCCCTAACCCCCCCACACACATGCTTCCCCCCCCAACCCCCCCCACACACATGCTTCCCGCCCCTAACCCCCCACACATGCTCCCAGACCCTAACCCCCCACACACATGCTTCCCGCCCCTAACCCCCCCACACACATGCTTCCCGCCCCTAACACCCCCACATACATGATTCCCGCCCCTAACCCGCCCACACATGCTTCCCGCCACTCACCCCCCACACACATGCTTCCCACCCCCAAACCCCTCACACACATGCTTCCCGCCCCTAACCCCCCCCCACACACATGCTTCCCACCCCCAAACCCCCCACACACATGCTTCCCGCCCCTAACGCCCCCCCCACACATGCCTCCCGCCCCTAACACCCCACACACATGCCTCCCGCCCCTAACCCCCCCACACACATGCCTCCCGCCCCTAACCCCCCACACACATGCTTCCCACCCCTAACCCCCCCCACACATGCCTCCCGCCCCTAACCCCCCCACACACATGCTTCCCACCCCCAAACCCCCCACACACATGCTTCCCGCCCTAACCCCCCCACACACATGCTTCCCGCCCCTAACCCCCCACACACATGCATCCCGCCACTCACCCCCCACACACATGCTTCCCGCCCCTAACCCCCCACACACATGCTTCCCCCCCCAACCCCCCCCACACACATGCTTCCCGCCCCTAAACCCCCCACACACATGCTTCCCGCCCCTAACCCCCCACACACATGCTTCCCGCCCCTAACCCCCCCACACAAGCATCCCGCCCCTAACCCCCCACACACATGCTTCCCGCCCCTAACTCCCCACACACATGCTTCCCACCCCAAACCCCCCCCACACATGCTTCCCGCCCCTAACCCCCCCACACACATGCTTCCCGCCCCCAACCCCCCCACACATGCTTCCCACCCCTAACCCCCCCCACACACATGCTTCCCACCTCTAACCCCCCCACACACATGCTTCCCGCCCCTAACCCCCCCCCACACATGCTTCCTGCCCCAAACCCCCCCCACACATGCTTCCCGCCCCTAACCCCCCCCACACACATGCTTCCCGCCCCTAACCCCCCCCACACATGCTTCCCGCCCCTAACCCCCCCACACATGCTTCCCGCCCCTAACCCCCCCACACACATGCCGCCCACCCATAACCCCCCCACACACATGCCGCCCACCCCCAACCCCCCCCACACACATGCTTCCCGCCCCTAACCCCCCCACACATGCTTCCCGCCCCTAACCCCCCACACACATGCTTCCCGCCCCTAACCACCCCACACATGCTTCCCGCCCCTAACCCCCCACACACATGCTTCCCGCCCCTAGCCCCCCACACACATGCTTCCCGCCCCTAACCCCCCCACACATGCTTCCCGCCCCTAACCCCCCACACACAAGCTTCCCGCC
This sequence comes from Scyliorhinus torazame, assembly GCF_047496885.1. Classification (NCBI taxonomy): domain Eukaryota; kingdom Metazoa; phylum Chordata; class Chondrichthyes; order Carcharhiniformes; family Scyliorhinidae; genus Scyliorhinus; species Scyliorhinus torazame. The sequence goes on along the minus strand of NC_092710.1, from coordinate 348,620,378 downwards.
CCTAACCCCCCACACACATGCTTCCCGCCCCTAACCCCCCACACACATGCTTCCCAAACCCTAACCCCCCCACATGCTTCCCGCCCCTAACCCCCCCACACATGCTTCCCACCCCTAACCCCCCACACATGCTTCCCGCCCCTAACCCCCCCACACACATGCTTCCCACCCCCTAACCCCCCACACACATGCTCCCCGCCCCTAACACCCCCACACATGCTCCCAGACCCTAACCCCCCCCACACACATGCTTCCCAACCCCAAACCCCCCACACACATGCTTCCCGCCCCTAACGCCCCCCCACACATGCCTCCCGCCCCTAACCCCCCACACACATGCCTCCCGCCCCTAAACCCCCCACACACATGCCTCCCGCCCCTAACCCCCCACACACATGCTTCCCACCCCTAACCCCCCCCACACATACCTCCCGCCCCTAACCCCCCCACACACATGCTTCCCGCCCCAAACCCCCCACACACATGCTTCCCGCCCCTAACCCCCCCACACACATGCTTCCCGCCACTCACCCCCCCCACACACATGCTTCCCCCCCAACCCCCCCCACACACATGCTTCCTGCCCCTAACCCCCCCACACACATGCTTCCCCCCCAACCCCCCCACACACATACTTCCCGCCCCTAACCCCCCCACACACATGCTTCCCGCCCCTAACCCCCCCACACAAGCTTCCCGCCCCTAACCCCTCCCACACATGCTTCCCGCCCCTAACCCCCCCACACACAATTTTCCCGCCCCTAACCCCCCCACACAAGCTTCCCGCCCCTAACTCCTCCCACACATGCTTCCCGCCCCTAACCCCCCCACACACAATTTTCCCGCCCCTAACCCCCCCACACACAATTTTCCCGCCCCTAACCCCCCCACAAACATGCTTCCCACCCCTAACCCCCCGACACATGCTTCCCGCCCCTAACCCCCCCCACACATGCTTCCCGACCCTAACCCCCCCCACAAATGCATCCCGCCCCTAACCCCCCCACACACATGCTTCCCGCCCCTAACCCCTCCCACAAATGCTTCCCGCCCCTAACCCCCCGACACATGCTTCCCGCCCCTAACCCCCACACACATGATACCCGCCCCTAACCCCCCCACACATGCTTCCCGCCCCTAACCCCCACACACATGCTTCCCGCCCCTAACCCCCCCCACACATGCTTCCCGCCCCTAACCCCCACACACATGCTTCCCGCTCCTAACCCCCCCACACATGCTTCTCGACCATAACCCCCCCACACACATTCTTCCCGACCCTAACCACTCCCACACATGCTTCCCGCCCCTAACCCCCCCACACACATGCTTCCCGCCCCTAACCCCCCCCCCACACACATGCTTCCCACCCCTAACCCCCCCACACACATGCTTCCCACCCCTAACCCCCCGACACATGCTTCCCGCCCCTAACCCCCCCACATGGTTCCCGACCCTAACCCCCCCACACATGCTTCCCGCCCCTAACCCCCCCCACACACATGCTTCCCACCCCTAATCCCCCCACACATGCTTCCCGCCCCTAACCCCCCCCACACACATGCTTCCCACCCCTAATCCCCCCACACATGCTTCCTGCCCCTAACCCCCCCACATGGTTCCCGACCCCAACCCCCCCACACATGCTTCCTGCCCCTAACCCCCCCACATGGTTCCCGACCCTAACCCCCCCACACATGCTTCCCGCCCCTAACCCCCCCCACACACATGATTCCCACCCCTAATCCCCCCACACATGCTTCCCGCCCCTAACCCCTCCCACACACATGCTTCCTGCCCCTAACCCCCCCACATGGTTCCCGACCCTAACCCCCCCACACATGCTTCCCGCCCCTAACCCCCCCACACATGCTTCCCACCCCTAATCCCCCCACTCATCCTTCCCGCCCCTAACCCCCCCACACATGCTTCCCGCCCCTAACCCCCCCACACACATGCTTCCCGCCCCTAACCCCCCCACACACACATGCTTCCCGCCCCTAATCCCCCCACACATGCTTCCTACCCCTAACCCCCCCCACACACATGCTTCCCACCCCTAACCCCCCCACACACATGCTTCCCACCCCTAACCCCCCCCACACATGCTTCCCACCCCTAATCCCCCCACACATGCTTCCCGCCCCTAACCCCCCCCACATGCTTCCCGCCCCTAACCCCTCCCACACACATGCTTCCCGCCCCTAAACCCCCCCACACACATGCTTCCCGCCCCTAACCCCCCCCACTCATCCTTCCCGCCCCAACCCCCCCACCACACACACGCTTGCCGCCCCTAACCCCCCCCCACTCATCCTTCCCGCCCCAACCCCCCCCCACATGCTTACCGCCCCTAACCCCCCACACACATGCTTCCCACCCCCTAACCCCCCCACACATGCTTCCCGCCCCTAACCCCCCCCCACATGCTTCCCACCCCCAACCCCCCACACATGCTTCCCGCCCCTAACCCCCCCCCACATGCTTCCCGCCCCTAACCCCTCCCACACATGCTTCCCGCCCCTAAACCCCCCCCCACACATGCCGCCCACCCCTAACCCCCCCCACATGCTTCCCGCCCCTAACCCCCCCACACACATGCTTCCCGCCCCTAACCCCTCCCACACATGCTTCCCACCCCTAACCCCCCACACATGCCTCCCGCCCCTAACCCCCCCACACACATGCTTCCCGCCCCTAACCCCTCCCACACATGCTTCCCACCCCTAACCCCCCACACATGCTTCCCGCCCCTAACCCCTCCCACACATGCTTCCCACCCCTAACCCCCCACACATGCTTCCCGCCCCTAGCCCCCCCTACATGCTTCCCGCCTCTAACCCCCCCACACATGCTTCCCACCCCTAACCCCCCACACACATGCCTCCCGCCCCTAACCCCCCCACACATGCTTCCCCCCCGCCCCCCCCACACATGCCTCCCGCCCCTAACCCCCCCACACATGCTTCCCCCCCCGCCCCCCCCACACATGCCTCCCGCCCCTAACCCCCCCACACACATGCCTCCCGCCCCTAATCCCCCCACACATGCTTCCCCCCCCGCCCCCCCACACATGCTTCCCACCCCCAACCCCCCCCACACATGCTTCCCACCCCCAACCCCCCCACACATCCTTCTCACCCCTAACCCCCCACACACATGCTTTCCACCCCTAACCCCCCGCACACATGCCTCCCACCCCTAACCCCCCCCCACACACATGCTTCCCGCCCCTAACCCCCCCACACATGCCTCCCGCCCCTAACCCCCCCCCACACACATGCTTCCCGCCCCTAACCCCCCACACACATGCTTTCCACCCCTAAACCCCCCACACATGTTTCCCGCCCCTAACCCCCCCACACATGCCTCCCGCCCCTAACCCCACCCCCACACACATGCTTCCCACCCCCTAACCCCCCACACACACATGCTTCCCACCCCCTAACCCCCCACACACATGCTTCCCGCCCCTAACTCCCCCCACACATGCTTCCCGCCCCTAACCCCTCCCACACACATGCTTCCCGCCCCTAACCCCCCCACATGGTTCCCGACCCTAACCCCCCCACACATGTTTCCCGCCCCTAACCCCCCCCACACACATGATTCCCACCCCTAATCCCCCCACACATGCTTCCTGCCCCTAACCCCCCCACATGGTTCCCGACCCCAACCCCCCCACACATGCTTCCTGCCCCTAACCCCCCCACATGGTTCCCGACCCTAACCCCCCCACACATGCTTCCCGCCCCTAACCCCCCCCACACACATGATTCCCACCCCTAATCCCCCCACACATGCTTCCCGCCCCTAACCCCTCCCACACACATGCTTCCCGCCCCTAACCCCCCCCACACACATGATTCCCACCCCTAATCCCCCCACACATGCTTCCCGCCCCTAACCCCTCCCACACACATGCTTCCTGCCCCTAACCCCCCCACATGGTTCCCGACCCTAACCCCCCCACACATGCTTCCCGCCCCTAACCCCCCCCACACATGCTTCCCACCCCTAATCCCCCCACTCATCCTTCCCGCCCCTAAACCCCCCACACATGCTTCCCGCCCCTAACCCCCCCACACACATGCTTCCCGCCCCTAACCCCCCCCACACATGCTTCCCGCCCCTAATCCCCCCACACACACATGCTTCCCGCCCCTAATCCCCCCACACATGCTTCCCACCCCTAACCCCCCCCACACACATGCTTCCCACCCCTAACCCCCCCCACACACATGCTTCCCACCCCTAACCCCCCCCACACATGCTTCCCACCCCTAATCCCCCCACACATGCTTCCCGCCCCTAACCCCCCCCCACATGCTTCCCGCCCCTAACCCCTCCCACACACATGCTTCCCGCCCCTAAACCCCCCCACACACATGCTTCCCGCCCCTAACCCCCCCCACTCATCCTTCCCGCCCCAACCCCCCCCCCACACACACGCTTGCCGCCCCTAACCCCCCCCCACTCATCCTTCCCGCCCCAACTCCCCCCCCCCACATGCTTACCGCCCCTAACCCCCCACACACATGCTTCCCACCCCCTAACCCCCCCACACATGCTTCCCGCCCCTAACCCCCCCCACATGCTTCCCACCCCCAACCCCCCACACATGCTTCCCGCCCCTAACCCCCCCCCACATGCTTCCCGCCCCTAACCCCTCCCACACATGCTTCCCGCCCCTAAACCCCCCCCCACACATGCCGCCCACCCCTAACCCCCCCCACATGCTTCCCGCCCCTAACCCCCCCACACACATGCTTCCCGCCCCTAACCCCTCCCAGACATGCTTCCCACCCCTAACCCCCCACACATGCCTCCCGCCCCTAACCCCCCCACACACATGCTTCCCGCCCCTAACCCCTCCCACACATGCTTCCCACCCCTAACCCCCCACACATGCTTCCCGCCCCTAACCCCTCCCACACATGCTTCCCACCCCTAACCCCCCACACATGCTTCCCGCCCCTAGCCCCCCCTACATGCTTCCCGCCTTTAACCCCCCCACACATGCTTCCCACCCCTAACCCCCCACACACTTGCCTCCCGCCCCTAACCCCCCAACACATCCTTCCCCCCCCGCCCCCCCCACACATGCCTCCCGCCCCTAACCCCCCCACACATGCTTCCCCCCCGCACCCCCCACACATGCTTCCCACCCCCAACCCCCCCCACACATGCTTCCCACCCCCAACCCCCCCACACATCCTTCTCACCCCTAACCCCCCACACACATGCTTTCCACCCCTAACCCCCCGCACACATGCCTCCCACCCCTAACCCCCCCCCACACACATGCTTCCCGCCCCTAACCCCCCCACACATGCCTCCCGCCCCTAACCCCCCCCCACACACATGCTTCCCGCCCCTAACCCCCCACACACATGCTTTCCACCCCTAACCCCCCCACACATGTTTCCCGCCCCTAACCCCCCCACACATGCCTCCCGCCCCTAACCGCACCCCCACACACATGCTTCCCACCCCCTAACCCCCCACACACACATGCTTCCCACCCCCTAACCCCCCACACACATGCTTCCCGCCCCTAACTCCCCCCACACATGCTTCCAGCCCCTAACCCCTCCCACACACATGCTTCCCGCCCCTAACCCCCCCACATGGTTCCCGACCCTAACCCCCCCACACATGCTTCCCGCCCCTAACCCCCCCCACACACATGCTTCCCACCCCTAATCCCCCCACACATGCTTCCCGCCCCTAACCCCCCCCACACACATGCTTCCCACCCCTAATCCCCCCACACATGCTTCCTGCCCCTAACCCCCCCACATGGTTCCCGACCCCAACCCCCCCACACATGCTTCCTGCCCCTAACCCCCCCACATGGTTCCCGACCCTAACCCCCCCACACATGCTTCCCGCCCCTAACCCCCCCCACACACATGATTCCCACCCCTAATCCCCCCACACATGCTTCCCGCCCCTAACCCCTCCCACACACATGCTTCCTGCCCCTAACCCCCCCACATGGTTCCCGACCCTAACCCCCCACACATGCTTCCCGCCCCTAACCCCCCCACACATGCTTCCCACCCCTAATCCCCCCACTCATCCTTCCCGCCCCTAACCCCCCCACACATGCTTCCCGCCCCTAACCCCCCCACACACATGCTTCCCGCCCCTAACCCCCCCCACACATGCTTCCCGCCCCTAATCCCCCCACACATGCTTCCCACCCCTAACCCCCCCCACACACATGCTTCCCACCCCTAACCCCCCCCACACACATGCTTCCCACCCCTAACCCCCCCCACACATGCTTCCCACCCCTAATCCCCCCACACATGCTTCCCGCCCCTAACCCCCCCCACATGCTTCCCGCCCCTAACCCCCCCCACATGCTTCCCGCCCCTAACCCCTCCCACACACATGCTTCCCGCCCCTAAACCCCCCCACATGCTTCCCGCCCCTAACCCCCCCCCACATGCTTCCCGCCCCTAACCCCTCCCACACATGCTTCCCGCCCCTAAACCCCCCCCCACACATGCCGCCCACCCCTAACCCCCCCCACATGCTTCCCGCCCCTAACCCCCCCACACACATGCTTCCCGCCCCTAACCCCTCCCACACATGCTTCCCACCCCTAACCCCCCACACATGCCTCCCGTCCCTAACCCCCCCACACACATGCTTCCCGCCCCTAACCCCTCCCACACATGCTTCCCACCCCTAACCCCCCACACATGCTTCCCGCCCCTAACCCCTCCCACACATGCTTCCCACCCCTAACCCCCCACACATGCTTCCCGCCCCTAGCCCCCCCTACATGCTTCCCGCCTCTAACCCCCCCACACATGCTTCCCACCCCTAACCCCCCACACACATGCCTCCCGCCCCTAACCCCCCCACACATGCTTCCCCCCCCGCCCCCCCCACACATGCCTCCCGCCCCTAACCCCCCCACACATGCTTCCCCCCCCGCCCCGCCCACACATGCCTCCCGCCCCTAACCCCCCCACACACATGCCTCCCGCCCCTAATCCCCCACACATGCTTCCCCCCCCCCGCCCCCCCCACACATGCTTCCCACCCCCAACCCCCCCCACACATGCTTCCCACCCCCAACCCCCCCACACATCCTTCTCACCCCTAACCCCCCACACACATGCTTTCCACCCCTAACCCCCCGCACACATGCCTCCCACCCCTAACCCCCCCCACACACATGCTTCCCGCCCCTAACCCCCCCCACACATGCCTCCCGCCCCTAACCCCCCCCCACACACATGCTTCCCGCCCCTAACCCCCCACACACATGCTTTCCACCCCTAACCCCCCCACACATGTTTCCCGCCCCTAACCCCCCCACACATGCCTCCCGCCCCTAACCCCACCCCCACACACATGCTTCCCACCCCCTAACCCCCCACACACACATGCTTCCCACCCCCTAACCCCCCACACACATGCTTCCCGCCCCTAACTCCCCCCACACATGCTTCCCGCCCCTAACCCCTCCCACACACATGCTTCCCGCCCCTAAACCCCCCCACACATGCTTCCCGCCCCTAACCCCCCCACACATGCTTCCCGCCCCTAATCCCCCCACACATGCTTCCCGCCCCTAATCCCCCCACACATGCTTCCCGCCCCTAATCCCCCCACACATGCTTCCCACCCCCAACCCCCCCACATGCTTCCCAGCCCTAACCCCCCCCACACATCCTTCTCACCCCTAACCCCCCACACACATGCTTTCCACCCCTATCCCCCGCACACATGCCTCCCACCCCTAACCCCCCCCCACACACATGCTTCCCGCCCCTAACCCCCCCACACATGCCTCCCGCCCCTAACCCCCCCCCACACACATGCTTCCCGCCCCTAACCCCCCACACACATGCTTTCCACCCCTGACCCCCCCACACATGTTTCCCGCCCCTAACCCCCCCACACATGCCTCCCGCCCCTAACACCACCCCCACACACATGCTTCCCACCCCCTAACCCCCCACACACACATGCTTCCCATCCCCTAACCCCCCACACACATGCTTCCCGCCCCTAACTCCCCCCACACATGCTTCCCGCCCCTAACCCCTCCCACACACATGCTTCCCGCCCCTAACCCCCCCACATGGTTCCCGACCCTAACCCCCCCACACATGCTTCCCGCCCCTAACCCCCCCCACACACATGCTTCCCACCCCAATCCCCCCACACATGCTTCCCGCCCCTAACCCCCCCCCACACACATGCTTCCCACCCCTAATCCCCCCACACATGCTTCCTGCCCCTAACCCCCCCACATGGTTCCCGACCCCAACCCCCCCACACATGCTTCCTGCCCCTAACCCCCCCACATGGTTCCCGACCCTAACCCCCCCACACATGCTTCCCGCCCCTAACCCCCCCCACACACATGATTCCCACCCCTAATCCCCCCACACATGCTTCCCGCCCCTAACCCCTCCCACACACATGCTTCCTGCCCCTAACCCCCCCACATGGTTCCCGACCCTAACCCCCCCACACATGCTTCCCGCCCCTAACCCCCCCCACACATGCTTCCCACCCGTAATCCCCCCACTCATCCTTCCCGCCCCTAACCCCCCCACACATGCTTCCCGCCCCTAACCCCCCCCACACACATGCTTCCCGCCCCTAACCCCCCCCACACATGCTTCCCGCCCCTAATCCCCCCACACACACATGCTTCCCGCCCCTAATCCCCCCACACATGCTTCCCACCCCGAACCCCCCCCACACACATGCTTCCCACCCCTAACCCCCCCCCACACACATGCTTCCCACCCCTAACCCCCCCCACACATGCTTCCCACCCCTAATCCCCCCACACATGCTTCCCGCCCCTAACCCCCCCCACATGCTTCCCGCCCCTAACCCCTCCCACACACATGCTTCCCGCCCCTAAACCCCCCCACACATATGCTTCCCGCCCCTAACCCCCCCCACTCATCCTTCCCGCCCCAACCCCCCCCCACATGCTTACCGCCCCTAACCCCCCCACACACATGCTTCCCACCCCCTAACCCCCCGCACACATGCCTCCCACCCCTAACCCCCCCCACACACATGCTTCCCGCCCCTAACCCCCCCACACATGCCTCCCGCCCCTAACCCCCCCCACACACATGCTTCCCGCCCCTAACCCCCCCCACACATGCTTTCCACCCCTAACCCCCCCACACATGTTTCCCGCCCCTAACCCCCCCACACATGCCTCCCGCCCCTAACCCCACCCCCACACACATGCTTCCCACCCCCTAACCCCCCACACACACATGCTTCCCACCCCCTAACCCCCCACACACATGCTTCCCGCCCCTAACTCCCCCCACACATGCTTCCCGCCCCTAACCCCTCCCACACACATGCTTCCCGCCCCTAACCCCCCCCACACATGCTTCCCGCCCCTAACCCCCCCACACATGCTTCCCGCCCCTAATCCCCCCACACATGCTTCCCGCCCCTAATCCCCCCACACATGCTTCCCGCCCCTAATCCCCCCACACATGCTTCCCACCCCCAACCCCCCCACATGCTTCCCAGCCCTAACCCCCCCCACACATCCTTCTCACCCCTAACCCCCCACACACATGCTTTCCACCCCTAACCCCCCGCACACATGCCTCCCACCCCTAACCCCCCCCACACACATGCTTCCCGCCCCTAACCCCCCCACACATGCCTCCCGCCCCTAACCCCCCCCCCACACACATGCTTCCCGCCCCTAACCCCCCACACACATGCTTTCCACCCCTAACCCCCCCACACATGTTTCCCGCCCCTAACCCCCCCACACATGCTTCCCACCCCCTAACCCCCCACACACACATGCTTCCCACCCCCTAACCACCCACACACATGCTTCCCGCCCCTAACTCCCCCCACACATGCTTCCCGCCCCTAACCCCTCCCACACACATGCTTCCCGCCCCTAACCCCCCCACATGGTTCCCGACCCTAACCCCCCCACACATGCTTCCCGCCCCTAACCCCCCCCACACACATGCTTCCCACCCCTAATCCCCCCACACATGCTTCCCGCCCCTAACCCCCCCCACACACATGCTTCCCACCCCTAATCCCCCCACACATGCTTCCTGCCCCTAACCCCCCCACATGGTTCCCGACCCCAACCCCCCCACACATGCTTCCTGCCCCTAACCCCCCCACATGGTTCCCGACCCTAACCCCCCCACACATGCTTCCCGCCCCTAACCCCCCCCACACACATGATTCCCACCCCTAATCCCCCCACACATGCTTCCCGCCCCTAACCCCTCCCACACACATGCTTCCTGCCCCTAACCCCCCCACATCGTTCCCGACCCTAACCCCCCCACACATGCTTCCCGCCCCTAACCCCCCCCACACATGCTTCCCACCCCTAATCCCCCCACTCATCCTTCCCGCCCCTAACCCCCCCACACATGCTTCCCGCCCCTAACCCCCCCACACACATGCTTCCCGCCCCTAACCCCCCCCACACATGCTTCCCGCCCCTAATCCCCCCACACACACATGCTTCCCGCCCCTTATCCCCCCACACATGCTTCCCACCCCTAACCCCCCCCACACACATGCTTCCCACCCCTAACCCCCCCCACACACATTCTTCCCACCCCTAACCCCCCCCACACATGCTTCCCACCCCTAATCCCCCCACACATGCTTCCCGCCCCTAACCCCCCCCACATGCTTCCCGCCCCTAACCCCTCCCACACACATGCTTCCCGCCCCTAACCCCCCCCACTCATCCTTCCCGCCCCAACCCCCCCCCACATGCTTACCGCCCCTAACCCCCCACACACATGCTTCCCACCCCCTAACCCCCCCACACATGCTTCCCGCCCCTAACCCCCCCCACATGCTTCCCACCCCCAAACCCCCACACATGCTTCCCGCCCCTAACCCCCCCCACATGCTTCCCGCCCCTAACCCCTCCCACACATGCTTCCCGCCCCTAAACCCCCCCCCACACATGCCGCCCACCCCTAACCCCCCCCACATGCTTCCCGCCCCTAACCCCCCCACACACATGCTTCCCGCCCCTAACCCCTCCCACACATGCTTCCCACCCCTAACCCCCCACACATGCCTCCCGTCCCTAACCCCCCCACACACATGCTTCCCCGCCCCTAACCCCTCCCACACATGCTTCCCACCCCTAACCCCCCACACATGCTTCCCGCCCCTAACCCCTCCCACACATGCTTCCCACCCCTAACCCCCCAAACATGCTTCCCGCCCCTAGCCCCCCCCTACATGCTTCCCGCCTCTAACCCCCCCACACATGCTTCCCACCCCTAACCCCCCACACACATGCCTCCCGCCCCTAACCCCCCCACACATGCTTCCCCCCCCGCCCCCCCCACACATGCCTCCCGCCCCTAACCCCCCCACACATGCTTCCCCCCCCGCCCCCCCCACACATGCCTCCCGCCCCTAACCCCCCCACACACATGCCTCCCGCCCCTAATCCCCCCACACATGCTTCCCCCCCCCGCCCCCCCACACATGCTTCCCACCCCCAACCCCCCCCACACATGCTTCCCACCCCTAACCCCCCCCACACATGCTTCCCACCCCTAATCCCCCCACACATGCTTCCCGCCCCTAACCCCCCCCACATGCTTCCCGCCCCTAACCCCTCCCACACACATGCTTCCCGCCCCTAAACCCCCCCACACATATGCTTCCCGCCCCTAACCCCCCCCACTCATCCTTCCCGCCCCAACCCCCCCCACATGCTTACCGCCCCTAACCCCCCACACACATGCTTCCCACCCCCTAACCCCCCCACACATGCTTCCCGCCCCTAACCCCCCCCCACATGCTTCCCACCCCCAAACCCCCACACATGCTTCCCGCCCCTAACCCCCCCACATGCTTCCCGCCCCTAACCCCTCCCACACATGCTTCCCGCCCCTAAACCCCCCCCCCACACATGCCGCCCACCCCTAACCCCCCCCACATGCTTCCCGCCCCTAACCCCCCCACACACATGCTTCCCGCCCCTAACCCCTCCCACACATGCTTCCCACCCCTAACCCCCCACACATGCCTCCCGTCCCTAACCCCCCCACACACATGCTTCCCGCCCCTAACCCCTCCCACACATGCTTCCCACCCCTAACCCCCCAAACATGCTTCCCGCCCCTAGCCCCCCCTACATGCTTCCCGCCTCTAACCCCCCCACACATGCTTCCCACCCCTAACCCCCCACACACATGCCTCCCGCCCCTAACCCCCCACACATGCTTCCCCCCCCGCCCCCCCCACACATGCCTCCCGCCCCTAACCCCCCCACACATGCTTCCCCCCCCGCCCCCCCCACACATGCCTCCCGCCCCTAACCCCCCCACACACATGCCTCCCGCCCCTAATCCCCCCACACATGCTTCCCCCCCCCGCCCCCCCCACACATGCTTCCCACCCCCAACCCCCCCCACACATGCTTCCCACCCCCAACCCCCCCACACATCCTTCTCACCCCTAACCCCCCACACACATGCTTTCCACCCCTAACCCCCCGCACACATGCCTCCCACCCCTAACCCCCCCCACACACATGCTTCCAGCCCCTAACCCCCCCACACATGCCTCCCGCCCCTAACCCCCCCCACACACATGCTTCCCGCCCCTAACCCCCCACACACATGCTTTCCACCCCTAACCCCCCCACACATGTTTCCCGCCCCTAACCCCCCCACACATGCCTCCCGCCCCTAACCCCACCCCCGCACACATGCTTCCCACCCCCTAACCCCCCACACACACATGCTTCCCACCCCCTAACCCCCCACACACATGCTTCCCGCCCCTAACTCCCCCCACACATGCTTCCCGCCCCTAACCCCTCCCACACACATGCTTCCCGCCCCTAACCCCCCCCACACATGCTTCCCGCCCCTAACCCCCCCACACATGCTTCCCGCCCCTAATCCCCCCACACATGCTTCCCGCCCCTAATCCCCCCACACATGCTTCCCGCCCCTAATCCCCCCACACATGCTTCCCACCCCCAACCCCCCCCCACACATGCTTCCCGCCCCTAACCCCCCAACACATGCTTCCCGCCCCTAACTCCCCCCACACACATGCCTCCCGCCCCTAACCCCCCCCACATGGTTCCCGACCCTAACCCCCTACAAATGCTTCCCGCCCCTAACTCCCCCCACACACATGCTTCCCGCCCCTAACCCCCCCACACAAGCTTCCCACCCCTAACACCCCCACACATGCCTCCCGCCCCTAACCCCCCCACATGCTTCCCGACCCTAACCCCCCCCACACATGCTTCCCGCCCCTAACCCCCCCACATGCTTCCCAGCCCTAACCCCCCCCACACATGCATCCCACCCCTAACCCCCCCCACATGTTTCCCGCCCCTAACCCCCCCACACATGCTTCCCGCCCCAAACCCCCCCCCCCCATGCTTCCCACCCCCAACCCCCCCCACATGCTTCCCGCCCCCAACCCCCCCCACACACATGCTTCCCGCCCCTAACCCCCCCCACACATGCCGCCCACCCCTCACCCCCCCACATGCTTCCCGCCCCTAACCCCCCCCACACACATGCTACCCCGCCCCTAACCCCCCCACACATGCCGCCCACCCCTAACCCCCCCCACATGCTTCCCGCCTCTAACCCCCCCCACACACATGCTTCCCACCCCTAACCCCCCCCACACATGCCGCCCACCCCTAACCCCCCCCACATGCTTCCCGCCCCTAACCCCCCCCACACATGCCGCCCACCCCTAACCCCCCCCACATGCTTCCCGCCCCTAACCCCCCCACACATGCTTTCCGCCCCTAACCCCCCTACATGCTTCCCACCCCTAACCCCCCACACATGCTTCCCCCCCGCCCCCCCCACACATGCCTCCCGCCCCTAACCCCCCCACACATGCTTCCCCCCCCCGCCCTCCCACACATGCCTCCCGCCCCTAACCCCCCCACACATGCTTCCCCCCCGCCCCCCCCACACATGCTTCCCCCCCGCACCCCCCACCCATGCTTCCCACCCCCTACCCCCCCCACACATGCTTCCCACCCCAACCCGCCCACACATGCTTCCCACCCCCAACCCCCCCCCCACATCCTTCCCACCCCCAACCCCCCCACACATGCTTCCCGCCCCCAACCCCCCCACACATGCTTTCCACCCCTATCCCCCCCCACACATGTTTCCCGCCCCTCACCCCCACACACATGCTTCCCGCCCCTAACCCCACCCACACACATGCTTCCCGCCCCTAACCCCCCCCCACACATGCTTCCCGCCCCTAACCCCCCCACACACATGCTTCCCGCCCCTAACCCCCCCCACACATGCTTCCCGCGCCTCACCGCCCCACACATGCTTCCCGCCCCTAACCCCCCCCACACACATGCTTCCCGCCCCTAACCCCCCCCACATGCTTCCCGCCCCTAAACCCCCCCCCACACATGCCGCCCATCCCTAACACCCCCCACATGCTTCCCGCCCCTAACCCCCCCCACACACATGCCGCCCACCCCTAACCCCCCCACACATGCTTCCCGCCCCTAACCCCCCCCACACATGCCGCCCACCCCTAACCCCCCACACATGCTTCCCGCCCCTAACCCCCCCCCCACACACATGCTTCCCACCCCCTAACCCCCCACACATGCTTCCCGCCCCTAACCCCCCCCACACATGCCGCCCACCCCTAACCCCCCCACACATGCTTCCCGCCCCTAACCCCCCCCACACATGCCGCCCACCCCTAACCCCCCCACACATGCTTCCCGCCCCTAACCCCCCCCACACATGCCGCCCACCCCTAACCCCCCACACATGCTTCCCGCCCCTAACCCCCCCCCACACAAGCTTCCCGCCCCTAACCCCCCCCCACACATGCTTCCCACCCCTAACCCCCCACACATGCCGCCCACCCCTAACCCCCCCACACATGCTTCCCGCCCCTAACCCCCCCCACACATGCTTCCCGCCCCTAACCCCCCCACACACATGCTTCCCACCCCCAACCCCCCCACACATGCTTCCCACCCCCAACCCCCCCCACACATGCTTCCCGCCCCAACCCCCCCACATCCTTCCCACCCCCAACCCCCCCACACACATGCTTCCCACCCCCAAACCCCCCACACATGCTTCCCACCCCCAACCCCCCCCACACATGCTTCCCGCCCCTAACCCCCCACACATGCTTCCCACCCCCAACACCCCCACACATGCTTCCCACCCCCAACCCCCCCACACATGCTTCCCGCCCCTAACCCCCCCACATCCTTCCCACCCCTAACCCCCCCCACACATGCTTTCCACCCCTAACCCCCCCACACATGCTTCCCGCCCTTAACCCCCCCACACACATGCCTCCCGCCCATAACCCCCCACATCCTTCCCACCCCTAACCCCCCCACACATCCTTCCCACCCCTGACCCCCCCACACATGCTTCCCACCCCTAACCCCCCCCACACATGCTTCCCGCCCCTAACCCCCCCCACATCCTTCCCACCCCTAACCCCCCCCACACATGCTTCCCGCCCCTAACCCCCCCACATCCTTCCCACCCCTAACCCCCCCCACACATCCTTCCCACCCCCAACCCCCACACATGCTTCCCGCCCCTAACCCCCCGACACATGCTTCCCGCCCCTAACCCCCCCACACACATGCTTCCCGCCCCTAACCCTCCCCCACACACATGCTTCCCACCCCCAACCCCCCCCACACACATGCTTCCCGCCCCTAACCACCCCTACATGCTTCCCACCCCTAACGCCCCACACATGCTTCCCGCCCCTAACCCCCCACACACATGCCTCCCGCCCCTAACCCCCCCACACATGCTCCCCCCCCCCCCCCGCCCCCCCCCACACATGCTTCCCACCCCTAACCCCCCCCACACATGCATCCCGCCCCTAACCCCACCCACACATGCTTCCCACCCCTAACCCCCCCACACATGCTTCCCGCCCCTAACCCCCCCCACACATGCTTCCCACCCCCAACCCCCCCACACATGCTTCCCGCCCCCAACCCCCCACACACATGCTTCCCACCCCTAACCCCCCCCACACATGCTTCCCACCCCCAACCCCCCATACACATGCTTCCCACCCCCAACCCCCCCACACATGCTTCCCACCCCCAACCCCCCCACACACATGCTTCCCGCCCCAAACCCCCCCACACATGCTTCCCACCCCTAACCCCCCCACACATGCTTCCCACACCCCCAACCCCCCACACACATGCTTCCCACCCCCAACCCCCCCACACACATGCTTCCCGTCCCAAATCCCCCCACACATGCTTCCCACCCCTAACCCCCCCCACACATGCTTCCCACCCCCAACCCCCCACACACATGCTTCCCACCCCCAACCCCCCCCACACACATGCTTCCCACCCCCAACCCCCCCACACACATGCTTCCCGCCCCAAACCCCCCACACACATGCTTCCCACCCCCAACCCCCCACACACATGCTTCCCGCCTCTAACCCCCCCACATCTTTCCCGCCCCTAACCCCCCCACACATGCTTCCCGCCCCTAACCCCCCGACACACATGCTTCCCGCCCCTAACCCCCCCACACACGTGCCTCCCGCCCCTAACCCCCCCACACATGCTTCCCCCCCCGCCCCCACCACACATGCCTCCCGCCCCCAACCCCCCACACACATGCTTCCCACCCCTAACCCCCCCCACACATGCTTCCCACCCCCAACCCCCCATACACATGCTTCCCACCCCCAACCCCCCCACACATGCTTTCCACCCCCAACCCCCCCACACACATGCTTCCCGCCCCAAACCCCCCCACACATGCTTCCCACCCCTAACCCCCCCCACACATGCTTCCCACACCCCCAACCCCCCACACACATGCTTCCCACCCCCAACCCCCCCACACACATGCTTCCCGTCCCAAATCCCCCCACACATGCTTCCCACCCCTAACCCCCCCCACACATGCTTCCCACCCCCAACCCCCCACACACATGCTTCCCACCCCCAACCCCCCCCACACACATGCTTCCCACCCCCAACCCCCCCACACACATGCTTCCCGCCCCAAATCCCCCACACACATGCTTCCCACCCCCAACCCCCCACACACATGCTTCCCGCCCCTAACCCCCCCACATCTTTCCCGCCCCTAACCCCCCCACACATGCTTCCCGCCCCTAACCCCCCGACACACATGCTTCCCGCCCCTAACCCCCCCACACACGTGCCTCCCGCCCCTAACCCCCCCACACATGCTTCCCCCCCCGCCCCCACCACACATGCCTCCCGCCCCTAACCCCCCCACACATGCTTCCCCCCCCGCCCCCCCCACACATGCCTCCCGCCCCTAACCCCCCCACACATGCTTCCCCCCCCCGCCCCCCCCACACATGCTTCCCACCCCCAACCCCCCCACACATGCTTCCCACCCCTAACCCCCCCCCCACATGCATCCCGCCCCTAAACCCCCCCCCACACATGCCGCCCATCCCTAACCCCCCCCACATGCTTCCCGCCCCTAACCCCCCCACACATGCTTCCCGCCCCTAACCCCCCCACATCCTTCCCACCCCTAACCCCCCCACACATGCTTCTCGCCCCTAACCCCCCCCACATCCTTCCCACCCCCAACCCCCCCACACATGCTTTCCACCCCTAACCCCCCCCACACATGCCTCCCGCCCATAACCCCCCCCACATCCTTCCCACCCCCCACACATGCTTCCCGCCCCTAACCCCCCCACATCCTTCCCACCCCTAACCCCCCCACACATGCTTCCCGCCCCTAACCCCCCGACACACATGCTTCCCACCCCTAACCCCCCCCCCCAAACATGCCTCCCGCCCATAACCCCCCCACATCCTTCCCACCCCCAACCCCCCCACACATGCTTTCCACCCCTAACCCCCCCCCACATCCTTCCCACCCCCAACCCCCCCACACATGCTTTCCACCCCTAACCCCCCCCACACATGCCTCCCGCCCATAGCCCCCCCACATCCTTCCCACCCCCAACCCCCCACACACATGCTTCCCGCCCCTAAACCCCCCACATCCTTCCCACCCCTAACCCCCCACACATGCTTCCCGCCCCTAACCCCCCGACACACATGCTTCCCACCCCCAACCTCCCACACACACATGCTTCCCACCCCCTAACCCCCCCCACACATGCTTTCCACCCCTAACCCCCCCCCACACATGCCTCCCGCCCATAACCCCCCCACATCCTTCCCACCCCTAACCCCCCACACACATCCTTCCCACCCCTAACCCCCCCACACACATCCTTCCCACCCCTAACGCCCCCACATGCTTCCCGACCCTAACCCCCCCACACACATCCTTCCCACCCCTAACCCCCCCACATGCTTCCCGCCCTAACCCCCCCACACATGCTTCCCGCCCCTAACACCCCACACACATGCTTCCCGCCCCTAACAACCCACACACATGCTTCCCGCCCCTAACCCCCCCACACATGCTTCCCGCCCCTAACCCCCCGACACATGCTTCCCACCCCTAACCCCCCCACACACATGCTTCCCGCCCCTAACCCCCCCACACACATGCTTCCCGCCCCTAACCCCCCCCACACACATGCTTCCCACCCCCAACCCCCCCCACACACATGCTTCCCGCCCCTAACCCCATCTACATGCTTCCCACCCCTAACCCCCCCCCACACATGCCTCCCGCTCCTAACCCCCCCACACATGCTCCCCCCCCCGCCCCCCCCACACATGCTTCCCGCCCCTAACCCCCCCCACACATGCCGCCAACCCCTAACCCCCCCACACATGCTTCCCGCCCCTACCCCCCCCACACATGCCGCCCACCCCTAACCCCCCCACACATGCTTCCCACCCCCAACCCCCCCACACATGCTTCCCGCCCCCAACCCCCCCACACATGCTTCCCGCCCCTAACCCCCCACACACATGCTTCCCACCCCCAACCCCCCACACACATGCTTCCCACCCCCAACCCCCCACACACATGCTCCCCCCGCCCCTAACCCCCCCACACATGCTTCCCGCCCCCAACCCCCCACACACATGCTTCCCGCCCCTAACCCCCCCACACATGCTTCCCGCCCCCAACCCCCCCACACATGCTTCCCACCCCCAACCCCCCCACACATGCTTCCCGCCCCAAACCCCGCACACATGCTTCCCACCCCCAACCCCCCACACATGCTTCCCACCCCCAACCCCCCGACACATGCTTCCCGCCCCTAACCCCCCCACATCCTTCCCGCCCCCAACCCCCCCACACATGCTTCCCACCCCCAACCCCCCACACACATGCTTCCCGCCCCTAACCCCCCCACACACATGCTTCCCGCCCCTAACCCCCCGACACACATGCTTCCCGGCCCTCACCCCCCCACACATGCTTCCCACCCCCAACCCACCACACACATGCTTCCCACCCCCAACCCCCCCCACACATGCTTCCCGCCCCTAACCCCCCACACATGCTTCCCACCCCCAACACCCCCACACATGCTTCCCACCCCCAACCCCCCCACACATGCTTCCCGCCCCTAACCCCCCCACATCCTTCCCACCCCTAACCCCCCCCACACATGCTTTCCACCCCTAACCCCCCCACACATGCTTCCCGCCCTTAACCCCCCCACACACATGCCTCCCGCCCATAACCCCCCACATCCTTCCCACCCCTAACCCCCCCACACATCCTTCCCACCCCTGACCCCCCCACACATGCTTCCCACCCCTAACCCCCCCCACACATGCTTCCCGCCCCTAACCCCCCCCACATCCTTCCCACCCCTAACCCCCCCCACACATGCTTCCCGCCCCTAACCCCCCCACATCCTTCCCACCCCTAACCCCCCCCACACATCCTTCCCACCCCCAACCCCCACACATGCTTCCCGCCCCTAACCCCCCGACACATGCTTCCCGCCCCTAACCCCCCCACACACATGCTTCCCGCCCCTAACCCTCCCCCACACACATGCTTCCCACCCCCAACCCCCCCCACACACATGCTTCCCGCCCCTAACCACCCCTACATGCTTCCCACCCCTAACGCCCCACACATGCTTCCCGCCCCTAACCCCCCACACACATGCCTCCCGCCCCTAACCCCCCCACACATGCTCCCCCCCCCCCGCCCCCCCCCACACATGCTTCCCACCCCTAACCCCCCCACACATGCATCCCGCCCCTAACCCCACCCACACATGCTTCCCACCCCTAACCCCCCCACACATGCTTCCCGCCCCTAACCCCCCCCACACATGCTTCCCACCCCCAACCCCCCCACACATGCTTCCCGCCCCCAACCCCCCACACACATGCTTCCCACCCCTAACCCCCCCCACACATGCTTCCCACCCCCAACCCCCCATACACATGCTTCCCACCCCCAACCCCCCCACACATGCTTCCCACCCCCAACCCCCCCACACACATGCTTCCCGCCCCAAACCCCCCCACACATGCTTCCCACCCCTAACCCCCCCACACATGCTTCCCACACCCCCAACCCCCCACACACATGCTTCCCACCCCCAACCCCCCCACACACATGCTTCCCGTCCCAAATCCCCCCACACATGCTTCCCACCCCTAACCCCCCCCACACATGCTTCCCACCCCCAACCCCCCACACACATGCTTCCCACCCCCAACCCCCCCCACACACATGCTTCCCACCCCCAACCCCCCCACACACATGCTTCCCGCCCCAAACCCCCCACACACATGCTTCCCACCCCCAACCCCCCACACACATGCTTCCCGCCTCTAACCCCCCCACATCTTTCCCGCCCCTAACCCCCCCACACATGCTTCCCGCCCCTAACCCCCCGACACACATGCTTCCCGCCCCTAACCCCCCCACACACGTGCCTCCCGCCCCTAACCCCCCCACACATGCTTCCCCCCCCGCCCCCACCACACATGCCTCCCGCCCCCAACCCCCCACACACATGCTTCCCACCCCTAACCCCCCCCACACATGCTTCCCACCCCCAACCCCCCATACACATGCTTCCCACCCCCAACCCCCCCACACATGCTTCCCACCCCCAACCCCCCCACACACATGCTTCCCGCCCCAAACCCCCCCACACATGCTTCCCACCCCTAACCCCCCCCACACATGCTTCCCACACCCCCAACCCCCCACACACATGCTTCCCACCCCCAACCCCCCCACACACATGCTTCCCGTCCCAAATCCCCCCACACATGCTTCCCACCCCTAACCCCCCCCACACATGCTTCCCACCCCCAACCCCCCACACACATGCTTCCCACCCCCAACCCCCCCCACACACATGCTTCCCACCCCCAACCCCCCCACACACATGCTTCCCGCCCCAAATCCCCCACACACATGCTTCCCACCCCCAACCCCCCACACACATGCTTCCCGCCCCTAACCCCCCCACATCTTTCCCGCCCCTAATCCCCCCACACATGCTTCCCGCCCCTAACCCCCCGACACACATGCTTCCCGCCCCTAACCCCCCCACACACGTGCCTCCCGCCCCTAACCCCCCCACACATGCTTCCCCCCCCGCCCCCACCACACATGCCTCCCGCCCCTAACCCCCCCACACATGCTTCCCCCCCCCGCCCCCCCCACACATGCCTCCCGCCCCTAACCCCCCCACACATGCTTCCCCCCCCGCCCCCCCCACACATGCTTCCCACCCCCAACCCCCCCACACATGCTTCCCACCCCTAACCCCCCCCCCCACATGCATCCCGCCCCTAAACCCCCCCCCACACATGCCGCCCATCCCTAACCCCCCCCACATGCTTCCCGCCCCTAACCCCCCCACACATGCTTCCCGCCCCTAACCCCCCCACATCCTTCCCACCCCTAACCCCCCCACACATGCTTCCCGCCCCTAACCCCCCCCACATCCTTCCCACCCCCAACCCCCCCACACATGCTTTCCACCCCTAACCCCCCCCACACATGCCTCCCGCCCATAACCCCCCCCACATCCTTCCCACCCCCCACACATGCTTCCCGCCCCTAACCCCCCCACATCCTTCCCACCCCTAACCCCCCCACACATGCTTCCCGCCCCTAACCCCCCGACACACATGCTTCCCACCCCTAACCCCCCCCCCAAACATGCCTCCCGCCCATAACCCCCCCACATCCTTCCCACCCCCAACCCCCCCACACATGCTTTCCACCCCTAACCCCCCCCCACATCCTTCCCACCCCCAACCCCCCCACACATGCTTTCCACCCCTAACCCCCCCCACACATGCCTCCCGCCCATAGCCCCCCCACATCCTTCCCACCCCCAACCCCCCACACACATGCTTCCCGCCCCTAAACCCCCCACATCCTTCCCACCCCTAACCCCCCCACACATGCTTCCCGCCCCTAACCCCCCGACACACATGCTTCCCACCCCCAACCTCCCACACACACATGCTTCCCACCCCCTAACCCCCCCCACACATGCTTTCCACCCCTAACCCCCCCCCACACATGCCTCCCGCCCATAACCCCCCCACATCCTTCCCACCCCTAACCCCCCACACACATCCTTCCCACCCCTAACCCCCCCACACACATCCTTCCCACCCCTAACGCCCCCACATGCTTCCCGACCCTAACCCCCCCACACACATCCTTCCCACCCCTAACCCCCCCACATGCTTCCCGCCCTAACCCCCCCACACATGCTTCCCGCCCCTAACACCCCACACACATGCTTCCCGCCCCTAACAACCCACACACATGCTTCCCGCCCCTAACCCCCCCACACATGCTTCCCGCCCCTAACCCCCCGACACATGCTTCCCACCCCTAACCCCCCCACACACATGCTTCCCGCCCCTAACCCCCCCACACACATGCTTCCCGCCCCTAACCCCCCCCACACACATGCTTCCCACCCCCAACCCCCCCCACACACATGCTTCCCGCCCCTAACCCCATCTACATGCTTCCCACCCCTAACCCCCCCCCACACATGCCTCCCGCTCCTAACCCCCCCACACATGCTCCCCCCCCCGCCCCCCCCACACATGCTTCCCGCCCCTAACCCCCCCCACACATGCCGCCAACCCCTAACCCCCCCACACATGCTTCCCGCCCCTACCCCCCCCACACATGCCGCCCACCCCTAACCCCCCCACACATGCTTCCCACCCCCAACCCCCCCACACATGCTTCCCGCCCCCAACCCCCCCACACATGCTTCCCGCCCCTAACCCCCCACACACATGCTTCCCACCCCCAACCCCCCACACACATGCTTCCCACCCCCAACCCCCCACACACATGCTCCCCCCGCCCCTAACCCCCCCACACATGCTTCCGGCCCCCAACCCCCCACACACATGCTTCCCGCCCCTAACCCCCCCACACATGCTTCCCGCCCCCAACCCCCCCACACATGCTTCCCACCCCCAACCCCCCCACACATGCTTCCCGCCCCAAACCCCGCACACATGCTTCCCACCCCCAACCCCCCACACATGCTTCCCACCCCCAACCCCCCGACACATGCTTCCCGCCCCTAACCCCCCCACATCCTTCCCGCCCCCAACCCCCCCACACATGCTTCCCACCCCCAACCCCCCACACACATGCTTCCCGCCCCTAACCCCCCCACACACATGCTTCCCGCCCCTAACCCCCCGACACACATGCTTCCCGGCCCTCACCCCCCCACACATGCTTCCCACCCCCAACCCACCACACACATGCTTCCCACCCCCAACCCCCCCACACATGCTTCCCACCCCCAACCCCCCACACACATGCTCCCCCCGCCCCTAACCCCCCCACACATGCTTCCCGCCCCCAACACCCCACACACATGCTTCCCGCCCCTAACCCCCCCACACATGCTTCCCGCCCCCAACCCCCCCACACATGCTTCCTACCCCCAACCCCCCCACACATGCTTCCCGCCCCAACCCCCCGCACACATGCTTCCCACCCCCAACCCCCCCACACATGCTTCCCACCCCCAACCCCCCGACACATGCTTCCCGCCCCTAACCCCCCCACATCCTTCCCGCCCCCAACCCCCCCACACATGCTTCCCACCCCCAACCCCCCACACACATGCTTCCCGCCCCTAACCCCCCCACACACATGCTTCCCGCCCCTAACCCCCCCGACACACATGCTTCCCGGCCCTAACCCCCCCACACATGCTTCCCACCCCCAACCCACCACACACATGCTTCCCACCCCCAACCCCCCCACACATGCTTCCCGCCCCTAACCCCCCGACACACATGCTTCCCGCCACTCACCCCCCACACACATGCTTCCCCCCCAACCCCCCCCCACACATGCTTCCCACCCCCAACCCCCCACACATGCTTCCCCCCCCCAACCGCCCCACACATCCTTCCCGCCCCCAACCCCCCCACACATGCTTCCCACCCCTAACCCCCCGACACACATGCTTCCCGCCCCTAACCCCCCCACACATGCTTCCCACCCCCAACCCCCCACACACATGCTTCCCACCCCCAACCCCCCCACACATGCTTCCCGCCCCTAACCCCCCGACACACATGCTTCCCGCCACTCACCCCCCACACACATGCTTCCCCCCCAACCCCCCCCCACACATGCTTCCCACCCCCAACCCCCCACACATGCTTCCCACCCCCAACCGCCCCACACATCCTTCCCGCCCCCAACCCCCCCACACATGCTTCCCGCCCCTAACCCCCCGACACACATGCTTCCCGCCCCTAACCCCCCCACACATGCTTCCCACCCCCAACCCCCCACACACATGCTTCCCACCCCCAACCCCCCCACACATGCTTCCCGCCCCTAACCCCCCCACATCCTTCCCACCCCTAACCCCCCACACATGCTTCCCGCCCCTAACCCCCCCCCACACACATGCTTCCCGCCCCTAACACCCCACACACATGCTTCCCGCCCCTAACCCCCCCACACATGCTTCCCGCCCATAACCCCCCCACATCCTTCCCACCCCTAACCCCCCACACATGCTTCCCGCCCCTAACCCCCCCACACACATGCTTCCCACCCCTAACCCCCCACACATCCTTCCCACCCCTAACCCCCCCCCACACATGCTTCCCGCCCCTTACCCCCCCACACATGCTTCCCGCCCCTAACACCCCACACACATGCTTCCTGCCCCTAACCCCCCCCCCACACATGCTTCCCGCCCCTAACCCCCCTACACCGGCACCCCCGCTTCCCCCCCTAACCCGCCACACCCACTCCCCGAACCCAAACCCCCCCCAGAAAATGGGCAGACGCATGGAGGTTTGGAGTAGCAACATTTATTGTGACAATGCAACACACGGGCCCTAGCCCCTGTAACTAATCTGTGCCCTGCACCCGTGCCAACTTATTCCGTGTCGAACGTTTCGGTCTTACGGGCCCTACCACTACGTCTTGGTGTCTCCCCAGACGGTACATCAGGAGTGGATGCGGACTGCTGAGAGTCCTGCCCTTCGACTTGGCTCCCCGTCGGCGCGCGCTTCCTGGGCCGGCCCGGCCTGGATGGGCCAGGCTGCTCGGCGGGCGTGCAGGATGGCGTGGTGACACCCTCCTCTGCCCGCTGCCCACCAGATGCACCAGGCACAGGAAGGGGGGAGTGCGAGTGCCCCGGTCCCTCCCTTGCTGTGGTTACCGGGACAGGCACCGGGACCTCCTCCGCCCCCGGGGAGCCCGTTGGCCCCCGAGCCTCTCTAAGGGATGGTGGTGCGCGAGGAGAAAAGCCCCGTTGCCCCACCGACACCTCCTGTTGCCAGTCCTGGAGCCCCGCTGTGGAATCGACCAGGGTCTGAACGTTCCTGGCGATGGAGCTGAAGGAGTGCGACATCCCTGTCAGGGACAGCGCTACCTCCCGCTGGGTCTGGGCGATGCCATCCATCACATGGACAAGGCCGTCGATGCTCTCAGCGATGGCCTGCTGGGACAGGGCCATGGCCTGCTGAGACTGGGCCAGAGCCTGGAGCGCGGCGGCAATATCCATGTGGCTCTGGCGCATGGCTGCCTGTGAGAGGGCAGCCCTGTCCTGGGCCACGGGTCACGCATGTACACTAAGCCCCACGCCCAGAAGAACCTGACCCATGGCTGAAACCGTTTCCCCCATTGCCTCCATCGCGGATGCCACCAGTGCGGTGCCAGCCTGGGTGGCAGCCATGACCGGCACCACTCCCTGGACGCGGATGGACTCCTCCGGCTGAGTCTGCAGTTTCCGGAAGACATCCGTCATCCCGTTGTCTGGTCCCTGGGGTAGCAAATGCATCAGGTCTGTGGGTGGCCCTGGGATGGCCAGGAAAGCGGGAGCCGTCTGGGCAGCAGCTGGGTGCTGGGCCTGACCTGCCCTCCGACTGTCCAGCCCCTCGGCTGCTCCTACCTCCACTTGCTGTACCGGTTCGGCTGTGTGGTGCGCACCAGAATGTGTACCAGATGCCTCACCACTAACTTGCCCACCCGAGGTGAGTGTACCTGCGGTGTTGGGGGGTGTGGGTGACAGCAGTGCCGCTGCCGCGAGGTCCTCGCCTGTCCCCAGCTCTGTCTCCTGTGTGGAGCCGTGGCCCGCTGGGTTTCGACCACAGCCGGTGTGAGGTTCCCTGCCCCCGTGCCTCGAGGGCCGCGACATCCTCTGTGCATCACTGTCCGGGCTCGCTGTCCCCTCCCCGTCCGTCAAACTTTCATATGAGTCGTCATGGTCAGTCCTGACGTCTCTGTCTGTCCGCTGTGCGCCAGGCCTCGGAATGCCAGCCTCAGAGGATGGCTCGCCTGCCCGTTGTCGTCCCCGTCAGTCCGGATGGTCACTGTGGCCGGAAGAGGTTGGTGCTGCATGCCCGCGTGGTGAACGGTCGGCCCCAGGGCGGTGCTCCTGCGGCCCTGGATAACACATTAAAGCAGGTCCCGTTAGTCTTGCGTCGCCATTTGTTAGGGATTGCGGGGGCGCGTAAAGAGGGCATTAACTGTGGGGTGGTGCAGTGTCAGGCTGTGGACTGTGGCGTGGTGCAGTGTCAGGCGGTGGGGTGGTGAGGGCGTGCACTGTGGGGTGGTGCAGTGTCAGGCGGTGCGGTGGTGAGGGCGTGCACTGTGGGGTGGTGCAGTGTCAGGCGGTGGGGTGGTGAGGGTGTGGACTGTGGGGTGGTGCAGTGTCAGGCGGTGGGGTGTGAGGCTGTGGACTGTGGGGTGGTGCAGTGTCAGGCGGTGGGGTGGTGAGGGTGTGGACTGTGGGGTGGTGCAGTGTCAGGCGGTGGGGTGGTGAGGGCGTGCACTGTGGGGTGGTGCAGTGTCAGGCGGTGAGGTGTGAGGGCATGCACTGTGGGGTGGTGCAGTGTCAGGCGGTGGAGTGGTGAAGGCGTGCACTGTGGGGTGGTGCAGTGTCAGGCGGTGGGGTGTGAGGGCGTGCACTGTGGGGTGGTGCAGTGTCAGGCGGTGGGGTGTGAGGGCGTGCACTGTGGGGTGGTGCAGTGTCAGGCGGTGGAGTGGTGAGGGCGTGCACTGTGGGGTGGTGCAGTGTCAGGCGGTGGGGTGTGAGGGGGTTGTCTGTGGGGTGGTGCAGTGTCAGGCGGTGGGGTGGTGAGGGCGTGCACTGTGGGGTGGTGCAGTGTCAGGCGGTGGGGTGGTGAGGGCGTGCATTGTGGGGTGGTGCAGTGTCAGGCGGTGCGGTGGTGAGGGCGTGCACTGTGGGGTGGTGCAGTGTCAGGCGGTGAGGTTTGAGGGGGTTGTCTGTGGGGTGGTGCAGTGTCAGGCGGTGGGGTGGTGAGGGCGTGCACTGTGGGGTGGTGCAGTGTCAGGCGGTGGGGTGTCAGGGTGTGGACTGTGGGGTGGTGCAGTGTCAGGCAGTGGGGTGTGAGAGTGTGCACTGTGGGGTGGTGCAGTGTCAGGCGGTGGGGTGGTGAGGCTGTGGACTGTGGGGTGGTGCAGTGTCAGGCGGTGGGGTGTCAGGCTGTGAACTGTGGGGTGGTGCAGTGTCAGGCGGTGGTGTGAGGCTGTGGACTGTGGGGTGGTGCAGTGTCAGGTGGTGGAGTGCGAATGTGTGGACTGTGGGGTGGTGCAGTGTCAGGCAGTGGGGTGTGAGAGTGTGCACTGTGGTGTGTTGCAGTGTCAGGCGGTGGGGTGTGAGGCTGTGGACTGTGGGGTGGTGCAGTGTCAGGCGGTGGTGTGAGGCTGTAGACTGTGGGGTGGTGCAGTGTCAGGTGGTGGAGTGTGAATGTGTGGACTGTGGGGTGGTGCAGTGTCAGGCGGTGGAGTGGTGAGGGCGTGCACAGTGAATGTGGTGCAGTGGGGTGTGAGGGTGTGGACTGTGGGGTGGTGCAGTGTCAGTCGGTGAGATGTGAGGCTGTGGACTGTGGGCTGGTGCAGTGTCAGGCGGTGGGGTGTGAGGCTGTAGACTGTGGGGTGGTGCAGTGTCAGGCGGTGGGGTGGTGATGGCGTGGACTGTGGGGTGGTGCAGTTCCAGGCGGTTGTGTGGTGAGGGCGTGGACTGTGGGGTGGTGCAGTGTCAGGCGGTGGGGTGGTGAGGGTGTGGACTGTGGGGTGGTGCAGTGTCAGGCGGTGGGGTGGTGAGGGCGTGCACTGTGGGGTGGTGCAGTGTCAGGCGGTGGGGTGTGATGGTGTGGACTGGGGGGTGGTGCAGTGTCAGGCGGTGGGGTGGTGAGGGTGTGGACTGTGGGGTGGTGCAGTGTCAGGCGGTGGGGTGTGAGGCTGTGGACTGTGGGGTGGTGCAGTGTCAGGCGGTGGGGTGGTGAGGGTGTGGACTGTGGGGTGGTGCAGTGTCAGGCGGTGGGGTGGTGAGGGGGTGGACTGTGGGCTGGTGCAGTGTCAGGCGGTGGGGTGGTGAGGGCGTGCACTGTGGGGTGTTGCAGTGTCAGGCGGTGGGGTGTGAGGCTGTGGACTGTGGGGTGGTGCAGTGTCAGGCGGTGGGGTGGTGAGGGTGTGGACTGTGGGCTGGTGCAGTGTCAGGCGGTGGGGTGGTGAGGGCGTGGACTGTGGGGTGGTGCAGTGTCAGGCGGTGGGGTGGTGAGGGCGTGCACTGTGGGGTGGTGCAGTGTCAGGCGGTGAGGTGTGAGGGGGTTGTCTGTGGGGTGGTGCAGTGTTTGGCGGTGGAGTGGTGAGGGCCTGGACTGTGGGGATGGTGCCGTGTCAGGCGGTTGGGTGTGATGGTGTGGACTGGGGGGGGGTGCAGTGTCAGGCGGTGGGGTGGTGAGGGCGTGGGCTGTGGGGTGGTGCAGTGTCAGGCGGTGGGTTGGTGAGAGTCTGGACTTTGGGGATGGTGCAGTGTCAGGCGGTGGGGTGGTGAGTGTGTGGACTGTGGGGTGGTGCAGTGTTAGGCGGTGGGGTGTGAATGTGTGCACTGTGGGGTGTTGCAGTGTCAGGCGGTGGGGTGTGAGTGTGTGGACTGTGGGGTGGTGCAGTGTCAGGCCGTGGGTTGGTGAGGGTCTGGACTGTCGGAATGGTGCAGTGTCAGGCGGTGGGGTGTGAGGCTGTGGACTGTGGGGTGGTGCAGTGTCAGGCGGTGGGGTGTGAGGCTGTGGACTGTGGGGTGGTGCAGTGTCAGGCGGTGGGGTGTGAGGCTGTGGACTGTGGGGTGGTGCAGTATCAGGTAGTGGAGTGTGAATGTGTGGACTGTGGGGTGGTGCAGTGTCAGGCGGTTGGGTGTGAGGATGTGGACTGTGGGGTGGTGCAGTGTCAGGCGGTGGGGTGTGAGTGTATGGACTGTGGGGTGGTGCAGTGTTAGGCGGTGGAGTGGTGAGGGCGTGCACTGTGGGGTGTTGCATTGTCAGGCGGTGGGGTGTGAGGCTGTGGACTGTGGGGTGGTGCAGTGTCAGGCGGTGGAGTGGTGAGGGTGTGGACTGTGGGGTGGTGCAGTGTCAGGCGGTGAGGTGTGAGAGTGTGGACTGTGGGGTGGTGCAGTGTCAGGCCGTGAAATGCGAGGCTGTGGACTGTGGGGTGGTGCAGTGTCAGGCGGTGGGGTGTGAGGCTGTGGACTGTGGGGTGGTGCAGTGTCAGGCGGTGGGGTGTGAGGCTGTGGACTGTGGGGTGGTGCAGTGTCAGGCGGTGGGGTGGTGAGGGTGTGGACTGTGGGGTGGTGCAGTGTCAGGCCGTGAAATGTGAGGCTGTGGACTGTGGGGTGGTGCAGTGTCAGGCGGTGGGGTGTGAGGCTGTGGACTGTGGGGTGGTGCAGTGTCAGGCGGTGGGGTGGTGAGGGCGTGGACTGTGGGGTGGTGCAGTGTTGGGCGGTGGGGTGGTGAGGGCGTTGACTGTGGGGTGGTGCAATGTCAGGCGGTGGGGTGTGAGGGTGTGGACTGTGGGGTGGTGCAGTGTCAGGCGGTGGGGTGGTGATGGCGTGGACTGTGGGGTGGTGCAGTGTCAGGCGGTGGGGTGGTGAGGGTGTGGACTGTGGGGTGGTGCAGTGTCAGTCGGTGAGGTGTGAGGGGGTTGTCTGTGGGGTGGTGCAGTGTCAGGCGGTGGGGTGTGAATGTGTGGACTGTGGGGTGGTGCAGTGTCAGGCGGTGGGTTGGTGAGGGTCTGGACTGTGGGGATGGTGCAGTGTCAGGCGGTGGGGTGGTGAGGGTGTGGACTGTGTGGTGGTGCAGTGTCAGGCGGTGGGGTGTGAGAGTGTGGACTGTGGGGTGGTGCAGTGTTAGGCGGTGGAGTGGTGAGGGCGTGCACTGTGGGGTGTTGCAGTGTCAGGCAGTGGGGTGTGAGGCTGTGGACTGTGGGGTGGTGCAGTGTCAGGCGGTGGGGTGTGAGGCTGTGGATTGTGGGGTGGTGCAGTGTCAGGCGGTGGGGTGTGAGGCTGTGGACTGTGGGGTGGTGAAGTATCAGATGTTGGAGTGTGAATGTGTGGACTGTGGGGTGGTGCAGTGTCAGGCGGTGGGGTGTTGAGGACGTGGACTGTGGGGTGGTGCAGTGTCAGGCGGTGGGGTGGTGAGGGCATGCACTGTGGGGTGGTGCAGTGTCAGGCGGTGGGGTGGTGAGGGTTTGGACTGTGGGGTGCTGCAGTGTTAGGCGGTTGAGTGGTGAGGGCGTGCGCTGTGGGGTGGTGCAGTGTCAGGCGGTGGGGTGTGAGGGTGTGGACTGTGGGGTGGTGCAGTTTTAGGCGGTGGAGTGGTGAGGGCGTGCACGGTGGGGTCTTGCAGTGTCAGGCGGTGGGGTGTGAGGCTGTGTACTGTGGGGTGGTGCAGTGTCAGGCGGTGGGGTGTGAGGCTGTGGACTGTGGTGTGGTGCAGTGTCAGGCGGTGGGGTGTGAGGGCGTGGACTGTGGGGTGGTGCAGTGTCAGGCGGTGGGGTGGTGAGGGCGTGGACTGTGGGGTGGTGCAGTGTCAGGCGGTGGGGTGGTGAGGGCATGCACTGTGGGGTGGTGCAGTGTCAGGCGGTGAGGTGTGAGGGGGTTGTCTGTGGGGTGGTGCAGTGTCATGTGGTGGGGTGTGAATGTGTGGACTGTGGGGTGGTGTAGTGTTAGGCGGTGGAGTGGTGAAGGTGTGGACTGTGGGGTGGTGCAGTGTCAGGCGGTGGGGTGTGAATGTGTGGACTGTGGGGTGGTGCAGTGTCAGGCGGTGGAGTGGTGAGGGTGTGGACTGTGGGGTGGTGCAGTGTCAGGCGGTGGGGTGGTGAGGGTGTGGACTGTGGGGTGGTGCAGTGTCAGGCGGTGGGGTGGTGAGTTTGTGGACTGTGGGGTGGTGCAGTGTTAGGCGGTGGAGTGGTGAGGGTGTGGACTGTGGGAATGGTGCAGTGTCAGGCGGTGGGGTGTGATGGTGTGGAATGTGGGGTGGTGCAGTGTCAGGCGGTGGGGTGTGAGGCTGTGGATTGTGGGGTGGTGCAGTGTCAGGCGGTGGGGTGTGAGGCTGTGGACTGTCGTGTGGTGCAGTGTCAGGCGGTGGGGTGTGAGGCTGTGGACTGTGGGGTGGTGCATTGTCAGGCGGTGGGGTGGTGAGCGTGTGGACTGTGGGGTGGTCCAGTGTCAGGCGGTGAGGTGTGAGGGGGTTGACTGTGGGGTGGTGCAGTGTCAGGCGGTGGGTTGGTGAGGGTCTGGACTTTGGGGATGGTGCAGTGTCAGGCGGTGGGGTGGTGAGTGTGTAGACTGTGGGGTGGTGCAGTGTCAGGCGGTGGGGTGTGAGTGTGTGGACAGTGGGGTGGTGCAGTGTCAGGCGGTGGGGTGATGAGGGTGTGGACTGTGGGGTGTTGCAGTGTCAGGCGGTGGGGTGTGAGGCTTTGGACTGTGGGGTGGTGCAGTGTCAGGCGGTGGGGTGGTGAGGGTGTGGACTGTGGGGTGGTGCAGTGACAGGCTGTGGGGTGGCGAGGGCCTGGACTGTGGGGTGGTGCAGTGTCAGGCGGTGTTGTGTGAGGGGGTCGACTGTGGGGTGGTGCAGTGTCAGGCAGTTGG
Source organism: Scyliorhinus torazame (assembly GCF_047496885.1). Classification (NCBI taxonomy): domain Eukaryota; kingdom Metazoa; phylum Chordata; class Chondrichthyes; order Carcharhiniformes; family Scyliorhinidae; genus Scyliorhinus; species Scyliorhinus torazame. The sequence continues at coordinate 348,587,978 of NC_092710.1, read as the reverse complement.
GTGTGAGGGTGTGGACTGTGGGGTGGTGCAGTGTCAGGCGGTGGGGTGTGAGAGTGTGGACTGTGGGCTGGTGCAGTGTTAGGCGGTGGAGTGGTGAGGGCGTGCACTGTGTGGTGGTGCAGTGTCAGGCGGTGGGGTGTGAGGCTGTGGACTGTGGGGTGGTGCAGTGTCAGGCGGTGGTGTGAGGGTGTGGACTGTGGGGTGGTGCAGTGTCAGGTGGTGGAGTGTGAATGTGTGGACTGTGGGGTGGTGCAGTGTCAGGCGGTGGGGTGTGAGGGTGTGGACTGTGGGGTCGTGCAGTGTGAGGCCGTGAGATGTGAGGCTGTGGACTGTGGGGTGGTGCAGTGTCAGGCGGTGGGGTGTGAGGCTGTGGACTGTGGGGTGGTGCAGTGTCAGGCGGTGGGGTGGTGAGGGCGTGGACTGTGGGGTGATGCAGTGTTGGGCGGTGGTGTGATGAGGGCGTTGACTGTGGGATGGTGCAGTGTCAGGCGGTGGGGTGGTGAGGGCGTGGACTGTGGGGTGGTGCAGTGTCAGGCGGTGGGGTGGTGAGGGTGTGGACTGTGGGGTGGTGCAGTGTCAGGCGGTGGGGTGGTGAGGGCGTGCACTGTGGGGTGGTGCAGTGTCAGGCGGTGGGGTGGTGAGGGTGTGGACTGTGGGGTGGTGCAGTGTCAGGCGGTGAGGTGTGAGGGGGTTGTCTGTGGGATGGTGCAGTGTCATGTGCTGGGGTGTGAATGTGTGGACTGTGGGGTGGTGCAGTGTCAGGCGGTGGGGTGGTGAGGGTGTGGACTGTGGGGTGGTGCATTGTTAGGCGGTGGAGTGGTGAGGGTCTGGACTGTGGGGATGGTGCAGTGTCAGGCGGAGGGGTGTGATGGTGTGGACTATGGGGTGGTGCAGTGTCAGGCGGTGGGGTGGTGAGGGCATGGACTGTGGGGTGGTACAGTGTCAGGTGGTGGGGTGGTGAGGTTGTGGACTGTGGGGTTGTGCAGTGTTAGGCGGTGGAGTGGTGAGGGTGTGGACTGTGGGAATGGTGCAGTGTCAGGCGGTGGGGTGTGATGGTGTGGACTGTGGGGTGGTGCAGTGTCAGGCGGTGGGGTGTGAGTCTGTGGACTGTGTGGTGGTGCAGTGTCAGGCGGTGGTGTGTGAGGCTGTGGACTGTGGGGTGGTGCAGTGTCAGGTGGAGGGGTGTGAGCGCGTGGACTGTGGGGTGGTGCAGTGTCAGGCGGTGGGGTGGTGAGCGTGTGGACTGTGGGGTGGTCCAGTGTCAGGCGGTGAGGTGTGAGGGGGTTGACTGTGGGGTGGTGCAGTGTCAGGCGGTGGGTTGGTGAGGGTCTGGACTGTGGGGTCTTGCAGTGTCAGGCGGTGGGTTGTGAGGCTGTGGACTGTGGGGTGGTGCAGTGTCAGGCGGTGGGGTGTGAGGCTGTGGACTGTGGGGTGGTGCACTATCAGGCGGTGGGGTGTGAGGGCGTGGACTGTGGGGTGGTGCAGTGTCAGGCGGTGGGTTGGTGAGGGTCTGGACTGTGGGGTCTTGCAGTGTCAGGCGGTGGGTTGTGAGGCTGTGGACTGTGGGGTGGTGCAGTGTCAGGCGGTGGGGTGTGAGGCTGTGGACTGTGGGGTGGTGCACTGTCAGGCGGTGGGGTGTGAGGGCGTGGACTGTGGGGTGGTGCAGTGTCAGGCGGTGGGGTGGTGAGGGCGTTGACTGTGGGGTGGTTCCGTGTCACGCGGTTGGTTGGTGAGGGCGTGGACTGTGGGGTGGTGCAGTGTCAGGCGGTGGGGTGTCAGGGTGTGGACTGTGGGGTGGTGCAGTGTCAGGCGGTGGGGTGTCAGGATGTGGACTGTGGGGTGGTGCAGTGTCAGGCGGTGGGGTGTGAGGCTGTGGACTGTTGGGTGGTGCAGTGTCAGGCGGTGGTGTGAGGCTGTGGAATGTGGGGTGGTGCAGTGTCAGGTGGTGGGGTGTGAATGTGTGGACCGTGGGGTGGTGCAGTGTCAGGCGGTGGTGTGTCAGGCTGTGGACTGTGGGGTGGTGCAGTGTCAGGCAGTGGGGTGTGAGAGTGTGGACTGTGGGGTGGTGCAGTGTTAGGCGGTGGAGTGGTGAGGGCGTGCAATGTGGGGTGTTGCAGTGTCAGGCGGTGGGGTGTGAGGCTGTGGACTGTGGGGTGGTGCAGTGTCAGGCGGTGGTGTGAGTCTGTGGACTGTGGGGTGGTGCAGTGTCAGGTGGTGGAGTGCGAATGTGTGGACTGTGGGGTGGTGCAGTGTCAGGTGGTGGAGTGCGAATGTGTGGAATGTGGGATGGTGCAGTGTCAGGCGGTGGGGTGTGATGGTGTGGACTGTGTGGTGGTGCAGTGTCAGGCGGTGGGGTGTGAGGGTGTGGGCTGTGGGGTGGTGCAGTGTCAGGAGGTGAGATGTGAGGCTGTGGACTGTGGGGTGGTGCAGTGTCAGGCGGTGGGGTGTGACGCTGTGGACTGTGGGGTGGTGCAGTGTGAGGCGGTGGGGTGGTGAGGGCGTGGACTGTGGCGTGGTGCAGTGTTAGGCGGTGGGATGGTGAGGCTGTGGACTGTGGGGTGGTGCAGTGTCAGGCGGTGGGGTGTGAGGCTGTGGACTGTGGGGTGGTGCAGAGTCAGGCGGTGGGATGTGAGGCTGTGGACTGTGGGGTGGTACAGTCTCAGGCGGTGGGGCGTGAGGCTGTGGACTGTGGGGTGGTGCAGTGTCAGGCGTTGAGGTGTGAATGTGTGGACTGTGGGGTGGTGCAGTGTCAGGCGGTGGGGTGTGAGGCTGTGGACTGTGGGGTGGTGCAGTATCAGGCCGTGGGATGTGAGGCTGTGGACTGTGGGGTGGTGCAGTGTCAGGCGGTGGGGTGTGAGGCTGTGGACTGTGGGGTGGTGCAGTATCAGGCCGTGGGATGTGAGGCTGTGGACTGTGGGGTGGTGCAGTGTCAGGCGGTGGGGCGTGAGGCTGTGGACTGTCGGGTGGTGCAGTGTCAGGCGGTGAGGTGTGAATGTGTGGACTGTGGGGTGGTGCAGTGTCAGGCGGTGGGGTGTGAGGCTGTGGAATGTGGTGTGGTGCAGTGCAGGCGGTGGGGTGTGAGGCTGTGGACTGTGGTGTGGTGCAGTGTCAGGTGGTGGAGTGTGAGGGGGTTGTCTGTGGGGTGGTGCAGTGTCAGGCGGTGGGTTGGTGAGGGCGTGCACTGTGGGGTGGTGCAGTGTCAGGCGGTGGGGTGTCAGGGTGTGGACTGTGGGGTGGTGCAGTGTCAGGCGGTGGAGTGGTGAGGGCGTGCACTGTGGGGTGGTGCAGTGTCAGGCGGTGAGGTGTGAGGGGGTTGTCTGTGGGGTGGTGCAGTGTCAGGCGGTGGGTTGGTGAGGGCGTGCACTGTGGGGTGGTGCAGTGTCAGGCGGTGGGGTGTCAGGGTGTGGACTGTGGGGTGGTGCAGTGTCAGGCGGTGGAGTGGTGAGGGCGTGCACTGTGGGGTGGTGCAGTGTCAGGCGGTGGGGTGTCAGGGTGTGGACTGTGGGGTGGTGCAGTGTCAGGCAGTGGGGTGTGAGAGTGTGGACTGTGGGGTGGTGTAGTGTTAGGCGGTGGAGTGGTGAGGGCGTGCACTTTGGGGTGTTGCAGTGTCAGACGGTGGGGTGTGAGGCTGTGGACTGTGGGGTGGTGCAGTGTCAGGCGGTGGTGTGAGGCTGTAGACTGTGGGGTGGTGCAGTGTCAGGTGTTGGAGTGGTGAGGGCGTGCACAGTGAATGTGGTGCAGTGTCAGGCGGTGGGGTGTGAGGGCTTGGACTGTGGGGTGGTGCAGTGTCAGTCGGTGAGATGTGAGGCTGTGGACTGTGGGCTGGTGCAGTGTCAGGCGGTGGGGTGTGAGGCTGTGGACATTGGGGTGGTGCAGTGTCAGGCGGTGGGGTGGTGAGGGCGTGGACTGTGGGGTGGTGCAGAGTTAGGCGGTGGGGTGGTGAGGGCGTTGACTGTGGGGCGGTGCAGTGTCAGGCGGTGGGGTGTGAGGGTGTGGACTGTGGGGTGGTGCAGTGTCAGGCGGTGGGGTGGTGAGGGCGTGGACTGTGGCGTGGTGCAGTGTCAGGCGGTGGGGAGGTGAGGGTGTGGACTGTGGGGTGGTGCAGTGTCAGGCGGTGGGGTGGTGAGGGCATGCACTGTGGGGTGGTGCAGTGTCAGGCGGTGAGGTGAGAGGGGGTTGCCTGTGAAGTGGTGCAGTGTCAGGCGGTGGGGTGGTGAGGGTGTGGACTGTGGGGTGGTGCAGTGTTAGGCGGTGGAGTGGTGAGGGTCTGGACTGTGGGGATGATGCAGTGTCAGGCGGTGGGGTGTGATGGTGTGGACTGTGGGGTGGTGCAGTGTCAGGCGGTGGGGTGGCGAGGGCGTGGACTGTGGGGTGGTCCAGTGTCAGGCGGTGGGGTGGTGAGGGCGTGCACAGTGAATGTGGTGCAGTGGGGTGTGATGGTGTGGACTGTGGGGTGGTGCAGTGTCAGGAGGTGGGGTGGTGAGGGTGTGGACTGTGGGGTGGTGCAGTGTCAGGCGGTGGGGTGGTGAGGGCGTGCACTGTGGGGTGGTGCAGTGTCAGGCGGTGAGGTGTGAGGGGGTTGTCTGTGGGGTGGTGCAGTGTTTGGCGGTGGAGTGGTGAGGGCCTGGACTGTGGGGATGGTGCCGTGTCAGGCGGTGGGGTGTGATGGTGTGGACTGGGGGGTGGTGCAGTGTCAGGCGGTGGGGTGGTGAGGGCGTGGACTGTGGGGTGGTGCAGTGTCAGGCGGTGGGTTGGTGAGAGTCTGGACTTTGGGGATGGTGCAGTCTCAGGCGGTGGGGTGGTGAGTGTGTGGACTGTGGCGTAGTGCAGTGTTAGGCGGTGGGTTGGTGAGGGTCTGGACTGTCGGAATGGTGCAGTGTCAGGCGGTGGGGTGTGAGGCTGTGGACTGTGGGGTGGTGCAGTGTTAGGCGGTGGAGTGGTGAGGGCGTGCACTGTGGGGTGGTGCAGTGTCAGGCGGTGGGGTGTGAGAGTGTGGACTGTGGGGTGGTGCAGTGTCAGTCGGTGGTGTGTGACGCTGTGGACTGTGGGGTGGTGCAGTGTCAGGCGGTGGTGTGTGAGGCTGTAGACTGTGGGGTGGTGCAGTGTCAGGTGGTGGAGTGGTGATGGCGTGCACAGTGAATGTGGTGCAGTGTCAGGCAGTGGGGTGTGAGGGTGTGGACTGTGGGGTGGTGCAGTGTCAGGCGGTGGAGTGGTGAGGGCGTGCACAGTGAATGTGGTGCAGTGGGGTGTGAGGGTGTGGACTGTGGGGTGGTGCAGTGTCAGGCGGTGGGGTGGTGAGGTTGTGGACTGTGGGGTGGTGCAGTGTCAGTCGGTGAGATGTGAGGCTGTGGACTGTGGGCTGGTGCAGTGTCAGGCGGTGGGGTGTGAGGCTGTAGACTGTGGGCTGGTGCAGTGTCAGGCGGTGGAGTGTGAATGTGTGGACTGTGGGGTGGTGCAGTGTTAGGCGGTGGGGTGGTGAGGGTGTGGACTGTGGTGTGGTGCAGTGTCAGGCGGTGGGGTGGTGAGGGTGTGGACTGTGGGGTGGTGCAGTGTCAGGCGGTGGGGTGGTGAGGGCGTAGACTGTGGGGTGGTGCAGTGTCAGGCGGTGGGGTGGTGAGGGTGTGCACTGTGGGGTGGTGCAGTGTCAGGCGGTGAGGTGTGAGGGGGTTGTCTGTGGGGTGGTGCAGTGTTAGGCGGTGGAGTGGTGAGGGCCTGGACTGTGGGGATGGTGCCGTGTCAGGCGGTGGGGTGTGATGGTGTGGACTGGGGGGTGGTGCAGTGTCAGGCGGTGGGGTGTGATGGTGTGGACTGGGGGGTGGTGCAGTGTCAGGCGGTGGGGTGGTGAGGGCGTGGACTGTGGGGTGGTGCAGTGTCAGGCGGTGGGTTGGTGAGAGTCTGGACTTTGGGGATGGTGCAGTGTCAGGCGGTGGGGTGGTGAGTGTGTGGACTGTGGGGTGGTGCAGTGTTAGGCGGTGGGGTGTGAATGTGTGCACTGTGGGGTGTTGCCGTGTCAGGCGGTGGGGTGTGAGTGTGTGGACTGTGGGGTGGTGCAGTGTTAGGCGGTGGGTTGGTGAGGGTCTGGACTGTTGGAATGGTGCAGTGTCAGGCGGTGGGGAGTGAGGCTGTGGACTGTGGGGTGGTGCAGTGTCAGGCGGTGGGGTGTGAGGCTGTGGACTGTGGGGTGGTGCAGTGTCAGGCGGTGGGGTGTGAGGCTGTGGACTGTGGGGTGGTGCAGTATCAGGTGGTGGAGTGTGAATGTGTGGACTGTGGGGTGGTGCAGTGTCAGGCAGTTGGGTGTGAGGGTGTGGACTGTGGGGTGGTGCAGTGTCAGGCGGTGGGGTGTGAGTGTGTGGACTGTGGGGTGGTGCAGTGTTAGGCGGTGGAGTGGTGAGGGCGTGCACAGTGAATGTGGTGCAGTGGGGTGTGAGGGTGTGGACTGTGGGGTGGTGCAGTGTCAGGCGGTGGGGTGGTGAGTTTGTGGACTGTGGGGTGGTGCAGTGTCAGTCGGTGAGATGTGAGGCTGTGGACTGTGGGCTGGTGCAGTGTCAGGCGGTGGGGTGGTGAGGGTGTGGACTGTGGGGTGGTGCAGTGTCAGGCGGTGCGGTGTGAGGCTGTGGACTGTGGGGTGGTGCAGTGTCAGGCCGTGGGGTGGTGAGGGTGTGGACTGTGGGGTGGTGCAGTGTCAGGCGGTGGGGTGGTGAGGGTGTGGACTGTGGGCTGGTGCAGTGTCAGGCGGTGGGGTGGTGAGGGCGTGCACTGTTGGGTGTTTCAGTGTCAGGCGGTGGGGTGTGAGGCTGTGGACTGTGGGGTGGTGCAGTGTCAGGCGGTGGGGTGGTGAGGGTGTGGACTGTGGGCTGGTGCAGTGTCAGGCGGTGGGGTGGTGAGGGCGTGGACTGTGGGGTGGTGCAGTGTCAGGCGGTGGGGTGGTGAGGGCGTGCACTGTGGGGTGGTGCAGTGTCAGGCGGTGAGGTGTGAGGGGGTTGTCTGTGGGGTGGTGCAGTGTTTGGCGGTGGAGTGGTGAGGGCCTGGACTGTGGGGATGGTGCCGTGTCAGGCGGTGGGGTGTGATGGTGTGGACTGGGGGGGGGTGTAGTGTCAGGCGGTGGGGTGGTGAGGGCGTGGGCTGTGGGGTGGTGCAGTGTCAGGCGGTGGGTTGGTGAGAGTCTGGACTTTGGGGATGGTGCAGTGTCAGGCGGTGGGGTGGTGAGTGTGTGGACTGTGGGGTGGTGCAGTGTTAGGCGGTGGGGTGTGAATGTGTGCACTGTGGGGTGTTGCAGTGTCAGGCGGTGGGGTGTGAGTGTGTGGACTGTGGGGTGGTGCAGTGTTAGGCGGTGGGTTGGTGAGGGTCTGGACTGTCGGAATGGTGCAGTGTCAGGCGGTGGGGTGTGAGGCTGTGGACTGTGGGGTGGTGCAGTGTCAGGCGGTGGGGTGTGAGGCTGTGGACTGTGGGGTGGTGCAGTGTCAGGCGGTGGGGTGTGAGGCTGTGGACTGTGGGGTGGTGCAGTATCAGGTGGTGGAGTGTGAATGTGTGGACTGTGGGGTGTTGCAGTGTCAGGCGGTTGGGTGTGAGGGTGTGGACTGTGGGGTGGTGCAGTGTCAGGCGGTGGGGTGTGAGTGTATGGACTGTGGGGTGGTGCAGTGTTAGGCGGTGGAGTGGTGAGGGCGTGCACTGTGGGGTGTTGCATTGTCAGGCGGTGGGGTGTGAGGCTGTGGACTGTGGGGTGGTGCAGTGTCAGGCGGTGGGGTGTGAGAGTGTGGACTGTGGGGTGGTGCAGTGTCAGGCCGTGAAATGTGAGGCTGTGGACTGTGGGGTGGTGCAGTGTCAGGCGGTGGGGTGTGAGGCTGTGGACTGTGGGGTGGTGCAGTGTCAGGCGGTGGGGTGGTGAGGGCGTGGACTGTGGGGTGGTGCAGTGTTGGGCGGTGGGGTGGTGAGGGCGTTGACTGTGGGGTGGTGCAATGTCAGCCGGTGGGGTGTGAGGGTGTGGACTGTGGGGTGGTGCAGTGTCAGGCGGTGGGGTGGTGATGGCGTGGACTGTGGGGTGGTGCAGTGTCAGGCGGTGGGGTGGTGAGGGTGTGGACAGTGGGGTGGTGCAGTGTCAGTCGGTGAGGTGTGAGGGGGTTGTCTGTGGGGTGGTGCAGTGTCAGGCGGTGGGGTGTGAATGTGTGGACTGTGGGGTGGTGCAGTGTCAGGCGGTGGGTTGGTGAGGGTGTGGACAGTGGGGTGGTGCAGTGTCAGTCGGTGAGGTGTGAGGGGGTTGTCTGTGGGGTGGTGCAGTGTCAGGCGGTGGGGTGTGAATGTGTGGACTGTGGGGTGGTGCAGTGTCAGGCGGTGGGTTGGTGAGGGTCTGGACTGTGGGGATGGTGCAGTGTCAGGCGGTGGGGTGGTGAGGGTGTGGACTGTGTGGTGGTGCAGTGTCAGGCGGTGGGGTGTGAGAGTGTGGACTGTGGGGTGGTGCAGTGTTAGGCGGTGGAGTGGTGAGGGCGTGCACTGTGGGGTGTTGCAGTGTCAGGCGGTGGGGTGTGAGGCTGTGGACTGTGGGGTGGTGCAGTGTCAGGCGGTGGGGTGTGAGGCTGTGGATTGTGGGGTGGTGCAGTGTCAGGCGGTGGGGTGTGAGGCTGTGGACTGTGGGGTGGTGAAGTATCAGGTGTTGGAGTTGAATGTGTGGACTGTGGGGTGGTGCAGTGTTAGGCGGTGGGATGGTGAGGCTGTGGACTGTGGGGTGGTGCAGTGTCAGGCGGTGGGGTGTGAGGCTGTGGACTGTGGGGTGGTGCAGAGTCAGGCGGTGGGATGTGAGGCTGTGGACTGTGGGGTGGTACAGTCTCAGGCCGTGGGATGTGAGGCTGTGGACTGTGGGGTGGTGCAGTGTCAGGCGGTGGGGTGTGAGGCTGTGGACTGTGGGGTGGTGCAGTATCAGGCCGTGGGATGTGAGGCTGTGGACTGTGGGGTGGTGCAGTGTGAGGCGGTGGGGCGTGAGGCTGTGGACTGTCGGGTGGTGCAGTGTCAGGCGGTGAGGTGTGAATGTGTGGACTGTGGGGTGGTGCAGTGTCAGGCGGTGGGGTGTGAGGCTGTGGAATGTGGTGTGGTGCAGTGCAGGCGGTGGGGTGTGAGGCTGTGGACTGTGGTGTGGTGCAGTGTCAGGTGGTGGAGTGTGAGGGGATTGTCTGTGGGGTGGTGCAGTGTCAGGCGGTGGGTTGGTGAGGGCGTGCACTGTGGGGTGGTGCAGTGTCAGGCGGTGGGGTGTCAGGGTGTGGACTGTGGGGTGGTGTAGTGTCAGGCGGTGGAGTGGTGAAGGCGTGCACTGTGGGGTGGTGCAGTGTCAGGCGGTGAGGTGTGAGGGGGTTGTCTGTGGGGTGGTGCAGTGTCAGGCGGTGGGTTGGTGAGGGCGTGCACTGTGGGGTGGTGCAGTGTCAGGCGGTGGGGTGTCAGGGTGTGGACTGTGGGGTGGTGCAGTGTCAGGCGGTGGAGTGGTGAGGGCGTGCACTGTGGGGTGGTGCAGTGTCAGGCGGTGGGGTGTCAGGGTGTGGACTGTGGGGTGGTGCAGTGTCAGGCAGTGGGTTGTGAGAGTGTGGACTGTGGGGTGGTGTAGTGTTAGGCGGTGGAGTGGTGAGGGCGTGCACTTTGGGGTGTTGCAGTGTCAGACGGTGGGGTGTGAGGCTGTGGACTGTGGGGTGGTGCAGTGTCAGGCGGTGGTGTGAGGCTGTAGACTGTGGGGTGGTGCAGTGTTAGGCGGTGGAGTGGTGAGAGCCTGGACTGTGGGGATGGTGCCGTGTCAGGCGGTGGGGTGTGATGGTGTGGACTGGGGGGTGGTGCAGTGTCAGGCGGTGGGGTGTGATGGTGTGGACTGGGGGGTGGTGCAGTGTCAGGCGGTGGGGTGGTGAGGGCGTGGACTGTGGGGTGGTGCAGTGTCAGGCGGTGGGTTGGTGAGAGTCTGGACTTTGGGGATGGTGCAGTGTCAGGCGGTGGGGTGGTGAGTGTGTGGACTGTGGGGTGGTGCAGTGTTAGGCGGTGGGGTGTGAATGTGTGCACTGTGGGGTGTTGCCGTGTCAGGCGGTGGGGTGTGAGTGTGTGGACTGTGGGGTGGTGCAGTGTTAGGCGGTGGGTTGGTGAGGGTCTGGACTGTTGGAATGGTGCAGTGTCAGGCGGTGGGGAGTGAGGCTGTGGACTGTGGGGTGGTGCAGTGTCAGGCGGTGGGGTGTGAGGCTGTGGACTGTGGGGTGGTGCAGTGTCAGGCGGTGGGGTGTGAGGCTGTGGACTGTGGGGTGGTGCAGTATCAGGTGGTGGAGTGTGAATGTGTGGACTGTGGGGTGGTGCAGTGTCAGGCAGTTGGGTGTGAGGGTGTGGACTGTGGGGTGGTGCAGTGTCAGGCGGTGGGGTGTGAGTGTGTGGACTGTGGGGTGGTGCAGTGTTAGGCGGTGGAGTGGTGAGGGCGTGCACAGTGAATGTGGTGCAGTGGGGTGTGAGGGTGTGGACTGTGGGGTGGTGCAGTGTCAGGCGGTGGGGTGGTGAGTTTGTGGACTGTGGGGTGGTGCAGTGTCAGTCGGTGAGATGTGAGGCTGTGGACTGTGGGCTGGTGCAGTGTCAGGCGGTGGGGTGGTGAGGGTGTGGACTGTGGGGTGGTGCAGTGTCAGGCGGTGCGGTGTGAGGCTGTGGACTGTGGGGTGGTGCAGTGTCAGGCCGTGGGGTGGTGAGGGTGTGGACTGTGGGGTGGTGCAGTGTCAGGCGGTGGGGTGGTGAGGGTGTGGACTGTGGGCTGGTGCAGTGTCAGGCGGTGGGGTGGTGAGGGCGTGCACTGTGGGGTGTTTCAGTGTCAGGCGGTGGGGTGTGAGGCTGTGGACTGTGGGGTGGTGCAGTGTCAGGCGGTGGGGTGGTGAGGGTGTGGACTGTGGGCTGGTGCAGTGTCAGGCGGTGGGGTGGTGAGGGCGTGGACTGTGGGGTGGTGCAGTGTCAGGCGGTGGGGTGGTGAGGGCGTGCACTGTGGGGTGGTGCAGTGTCAGGCGGTGAGGTGTGAGGGGGTTGTCTGTGGGGTGGTGCAGTGTTTGGCGGTGGAGTGGTGAGGGCCTGGACTGTGGGGATGGTGCCGTGTCAGGCGGTGGGGTGTGATGGTGTGGACTGGGGGGGGGTGTAGTGTCAGGCGGTGGGGTGGTGAGGGCGTGGGCTGTGGGGTGGTGCAGTGTCAGGCGGTGGGTTGGTGAGAGTCTGGACTTTGGGGATGGTGCAGTGTCAGGCGGTGGGGTGGTGAGTGTGTGGACTGTGGGGTGGTGCAGTGTTAGGCGGTGGGGTGTGAATGTGTGCACTGTGGGGTGTTGCAGTGTCAGGCGGTGGGGTGTGAGTGTGTGGACTGTGGGGTGGTGCAGTGTTAGGCGGTGGGTTGGTGAGGGTCTGGACTGTCGGAATGGTGCAGTGTCAGGCGGTGGGGTGTGAGGCTGTGGACTGTGGGGTGGTGCAGTGTCAGGCGGTGGGGTGTGAGGCTGTGGACTGTGGGGTGGTGCAGTGTCAGGCGGTGGGGTGTGAGGCTGTGGACTGTGGGGTGGTGCAGTATCAGGTGGTGGAGTGTGAATGTGTGGACTGTGGGGTGGTGCAGTGTCAGGCGGTTGGGTGTGAGGGTGTGGACTGTGGGGTGGTGCAGTGTCAGGCGGTGGGGTGTGAGTGTATGGACTGTGGGGTGGTGCAGTGTTAGGCGGTGGAGTGGTGAGGGCGTGCACTGTGGGGTGTTGCATTGTCAGGCGGTGGGGTGTGAGGCTGTGGACTGTGGGGTGGTGCAGTGTCAGGCGGTGGGGTCTGAGAGTGTGGACTGTGGGGTGGTGCAGTGTCAGGCCGTGAAATGTGAGGCTGTGGACTGTGGGGTGGTGCAGTGTCAGGCGGTGGGGTGTGAGGCTGTGGACTGTGGGGTGGTGCAGTGTCAGGCGGTGGGGTGGTGAGGGCGTGGACTGTGGGGTGGTGCAGTGTTGGGCGGTGGGGTGGTGAGGGCGTTGACTGTGGGGTGGTGCAATGTCAGCCGGTGGGGTGTGAGGGTGTGGACTGTGGGGTGGTGCAGTGTCAGGCGGTGGGGTGGTGATGGCGTGGACTGTGGGGTGGTGCAGTGTCAGGCGGTGGGGTGGTGAGGGTGTGGACTGTGGGGTGGTGCAGTGTCAGTCGGTGAGGTGTGAGGGGGTTGTCTGTGGGGTGGTGCAGTGTCAGGCGGTGGGGTGTGAATGTGTGGACTGTGGGGTGGTGCAGTGTCAGGCGGTGGGTTGGTGAGGGTCTGGACTGTGGGGATGGTGCAGTGTCAGGCGGTGGGGTGGTGAGGGTGTGGACTGTGTGGTGGTGCAGTGTCAGGCGGTGGGGTGTGAGAGTGTGGACTGTGGGGTGGTGCAGTGTTAGGCGGTGGAGTGGTGAGGGCGTGCACTGTGGGGTGTTGCAGTGTCAGGCGGTGGGGTGTGAGGCTGTGGACTGTGGGGTGGTGCAGTGTCAGGCGGTGGGGTGTGAGGCTGTGGATTGTGGGGTGGTGCAGTGTCAGGCGGTGGGGTGTGAGGCTGTGGACTGTGGGGTGGTGAAGTATCAGGTGTTGGAGTTGAATGTGTGGACTGTGGGGTGGTGCAGTGTTAGGCGGTGGGATGGTGAGGCTGTGGACTGTGGGGTGGTGCAGTGTCAGGCGGTGGGGTGTGAGGCTGTGGACTGTGGGGTGGTGCAGAGTCAGGCGGTGGGATGTGAGGCTGTGGACTGTGGGGTGGTACAGTCTCAGGCCGTGGGATGTGAGGCTGTGGACTGTGGGGTGGTGCAGTGTCAGGCGGTGGGGTGTGAGGCTGTGGACTGTGGGGTGGTGCAGTATCAGGCCGTGGGATGTGAGGCTGTGGACTGTGGGGTGGTGCAGTGTGAGGCGGTGGGGCGTGAGGCTGTGGACTGTCGGGTGGTGCAGTGTCAGGCGGTGAGGTGTGAATGTGTGGACTGTGGGGTGGTGCAGTGTCAGGCGGTGGGGTGTGAGGCTGTGGAATGTGGTGTGGTGCAGTGCAGGCGGTGGGGTGTGAGGCTGTGGACTGTGGTGTGGTGCAGTGTCAGGTGGTGGAGTGTGAGGGGGTTGTCTGTGGGGTGGTGCAGTGTCAGGCGGTGGGTTGGTGAGGGCGTGCACTGTGGGGTGGTGCAGTGTCAGGCGGTGGGGTGTCAGGGTGTGGACTGTGGGGTGGTGTAGTGTCAGGCGGTGGAGTGGTGAGGGCGTGCACTGTGGGGTGGTGCAGTGTCAGGCGGTGAGGTGTGAGGGGGTTGTCTGTGGGGTGGTGCAGTGTCAGGCGGTGGGTTGGTGAGGGCGTGCACTGTGGGGTGGTGCAGTGTCAGGCGGTGGGGTGTCAGGGTGTGGACTGTGGGGTGGTGCAGTGTCAGGCGGTGGAGTGGTGAGGGCGTGCACTGTGGGGTGGTGCAGTGTCAGGCGGTGGGGTGTCAGGGTGTGGACTGTGGGGTGGTGCAGTGTCAGGCAGTGGGTTGTGAGAGTGTGGACTGTGGGGTGGTGTAGTGTTAGGCGGTGGAGTGGTGAGGGCGTGCACTTTGGGGTGTTGCAGTGTCAGACGGTGGGGTGTGAGGCTGTGGACTGTGGGGTGGTGCAGTGTCAGGCGGTGGTGTGAGGCTGTAGACTGTGGGGTGGTGCAGTGTCAGGTGTTGGAGTGGTGAGGGCGTGCACAGTGAATGTGGTGCAGTGTCAGGCGGTGGGGTGTGAGGGCTTGGACTGTGGGGTGGTGCAGTGTCAGTCGGTGAGATGTGAGGCTGTGGACTGTGGGCTGGTGCAGTGTCAGGCGGTGGGGTGTGAGGCTGTGGACTTTGGGGTGGTGCAGTGTCAGGCGGTGGGGTGGTGAGGGCGTGGACTGTGGGGTGGTGCAGAGTTAGGCGGTGGGGTGGTGAGGGCGTTGACTGTGGGGCGGTGCAGTGTCAGGCGGTGGGGTGTGAGGGTGTGGACTGTGGGGTGGTGCAGTGTCAGGCGGTGTGGTGGTGAGGGCGTGGACTGTGGCGTGGTGCAGTGTCAGGCGGTGGGGAGGTGAGGGTGTGGACTGTGGGGTGGTGCAGTGTCAGGCGGTGGGGTGGTGAGGGCATGCACTGTGGGGTGGTGCAGTGTCAGGCGGTGAGGTGAGAGGGGGTTGCCTGTGAAGTGGTGCAGTGTCAGGCGGTGGGGTGGTGAGGGTGTGGACTGTGGGGTGGTGCAGTGTTAGGCGGTGGAGTGGTGAGGGTCTGGACTGTGGGGATGATGCAGTGTCAGGCGGTGGGGTGTGATGGTGTGGACTGTGGGGTGGTGCAGTGTCAGGCGGTGGGGTGGCGAGGGCGTGGACTGTGGGGTGGTCCAGTGTCAGGCGGTGGGGTGGTGAGGGCGTGCACAGTGAATGTGGTGCAGTGGGGTGTGATGGTGTGGACTGTGGGGTGGTGCAGTGTCAGGCGGTGGGGTGGTGAGGGTGTGGACTGTGGGGTGGTGCAGTGTCAGGCGGTGTGGTGGTGAGGGCGTGCACTGTGAGGTGGTGCAGTGTCAGGCGGTGAGGTGTGAGGGGGTTGTCTGTGGGGTGGTGCAGTGTTTGGCGGTGGAGTGGTGAGGGCCTGGACTGTGGGGATGGTGCCGTGTCAGGCGGTGGGGTGTGATGGTGTGGACTGGGGGGTGGTGCAGTGTCAGGCGGTGGGGTGGTGAGGGCGTGGACTGTGGGGTGGTGCAGTGTCAGGCGGTGGGTTGGTGAGAGTCTGGACTTTGGGGATGGTGCAGTGTCAGGCGGTGGGGTGGTGAGTGTGTGGACTGTGGGGTAGTGCAGTGTTAGGCGGTGGGTTGGTGAGGGTCTGGACTGTCGGAATGGTGCAGTGTCAGGCGGTGGGGTGTGAGGCTGTGGACTGTGGGGTGGTGCAGTGTTAGGCGGTGGAGTGGTGAGGGCGTGCACTGTGGGGTGGTGCAGTGTCAGGCGGTGGGGTGTGAGAGTGTGGACTGTGGGGTGGTGCAGTGTCAGTCGGTGGTGTGTGACGCTGTGGACTGTGGGGTGGTGCAGTGTCAGGCGGTGGTGTGTGAGGCTGTAGACTGTGGGGTGGTGCAGTGTCAGGTGGTGGAGTGGTGAGGGCGTGCACAGTGAATGTGGTGCAGTGTCAGGCAGTGGGGTGTGAGGGTGTGGACTGTGGGGTGGTGCAGTGTCAGGCGGTGGAGTGGTGAGGGCGTGCACAGTGAATGTGGTGCAGTGGGGTGTGAGGGTGTGGACTGTGGGGTGGTGCAGTGTCAGGCGGTGGGGTGGTGAGGTTGTGGACTGTGGGGTGGTGCAGTGTCAGGCGGTGGGGTGTGAGGCTGTAGACTGTGGGCTGGTGCAGTGTCAGGCGGTGGAGTGTGAATGTGTGGACTGTGGGGTGGTGCAGTGTTAGGCGGTGGGGTGGTGAGGGTGTGGACTGTGGTGTGGTGCAGTGTCAGGCGGTGGGGTGGTGAGGGTGTGGACTGTGGGGTGGTGCAGTGTCAGGCGGTGGGGTGGTGAGGGCGTAGACTGTGGGGTGGTGCAGTGTCAGGCGGTGGGGTGGTGAGGGTGTGCACTGTGGGGTGGTGCAGTGTCAGGCGGTGAGGTGTGAGGGGGTTGTCTGTGGGGTGGTGCAGTGTTAGGCGGTGGAGTGGTGAGGGCCTGGACTGTGGGGATGGTGCCGTGTCAGGCGGTGGGGTGTGATGGTGTGGACTGGGGGGTGGTGCAGTGTCAGGCGGTGGGGTGTGATGGTGTGGACTGGGGGGTGGTGCAGTGTCAGGCGGTGGGGTGGTGAGGGCGTGGACTGTGGGGTGGTGCAGTGTCAGGCGGTGGGTTGGTGAGAGTCTGGACTTTGGGGATGGTGCAGTGTCAGGCGGTGGGGTGGTGAGTGTGTGGACTGTGGGGTGGTGCAGTGTTAGGCGGTGGGGTGTGAATGTGTGCACTGTGGGGTGTTGCCGTGTCAGGCGGTGGGGTGTGAGTGTGTGGACTGTGGGGTGGTGCAGTGTTAGGCGGTGGGTTGGTGAGGGTCTGGACTGTCGGAATGGTGCAGTGTCAGGCGGTGGGGAGTGAGGCTGTGGACTGTGGGGTGGTGCAGTGTCAGGCGGTGGGGTGTGAGGCTGTGGACTGTGGGGTGGTGCAGTGTCAGGCGGTGGGGTGTGAGGCTGTGGACTGTGGGGTGGTGCAGTGTCAGGCGGTGGGGTGTGAGGCTGTGGACTGTGGGGTGGTGAAGTATCAGGTGTTGGAGTTGAATGTGTGGACTGTGGGGTGGTGCAGTGTTAGGCGGTGGGATGGTGAGGCTGTGGACTGTGGGGTGGTGCAGTGTCAGGCGGTGGGGTGTGAGGCTGTGGACTGTGGGGTGGTGCAGAGTCAGGCGGTGGGATGTGAGGCTGTGGACTGTGGGGTGGTACAGTCTCAGGCCGTGGGATGTGAGGCTGTGGACTGTGGGGTGGTGCAGTGTCAGGCGGTGGGGTGTGAGGCTGTGGACTGTGGGGTGGTGCAGTATCAGGCCGTGGGATGTGAGGCTGTGGACTGTGGGGTGGTGCAGTGTGAGGCGGTGGGGCGTGAGGCTGTGGACTGTCGGGTGGTGCAGTGTCAGGCGGTGAGGTGTGAATGTGTGGACTGTGGGGTGGTGCAGTGTCAGGCGGTGGGGTGTGAGGCTGTGGAATGTGGTGTGGTGCAGTGCAGGCGGTGGGGTGTGAGGCTGTGGACTGTGGTGTGGTGCAGTGTCAGGTGGTGGAGTGTGAGGGGATTGTCTGTGGGGTGGTGCAGTGTCAGGCGGTGGGTTGGTGAGGGCGTGCACTGTGGGGTGGTGCAGTGTCAGGCGGTGGGGTGTCAGGGTGTGGACTGTGGGGTGGTGTAGTGTCAGGCGGTGGAGTGGTGAAGGCGTGCACTGTGGGGTGGTGCAGTGTCAGGCGGTGAGGTGTGAGGGGGTTGTCTGTGGGGTGGTGCAGTGTCAGGCGGTGGGTTGGTGAGGGCGTGCACTGTGGGGTGGTGCAGTGTCAGGCGGTGGGGTGTCAGGGTGTGGACTGTGGGGTGGTGCAGTGTCAGGCGGTGGAGTGGTGAGGGCGTGCACTGTGGGGTGGTGCAGTGTCAGGCGGTGGGGTGTCAGGGTGTGGACTGTGGGGTGGTGCAGTGTCAGGCAGTGGGTTGTGAGAGTGTGGACTGTGGGGTGGTGTAGTGTTAGGCGGTGGAGTGGTGAGGGCGTGCACTTTGGGGTGTTGCAGTGTCAGACGGTGGGGTGTGAGGCTGTGGACTGTGGGGTGGTGCAGTGTCAGGCGGTGGTGTGAGGCTGTAGACTGTGGGGTGGTGCAGTGTTAGGCGGTGGAGTGGTGAGAGCCTGGACTGTGGGGATGGTGCCGTGTCAGGCGGTGGGGTGTGATGGTGTGGACTGGGGGGTGGTGCAGTGTCAGGCGGTGGGGTGTGATGGTGTGGACTGGGGGGTGGTGCAGTGTCAGGCGGTGGGGTGGTGAGGGCGTGGACTGTGGGGTGGTGCAGTGTCAGGCGGTGGGTTGGTGAGAGTCTGGACTTTGGGGATGGTGCAGTGTCAGGCGGTGGGGTGGTGAGTGTGTGGACTGTGGGGTGGTGCAGTGTTAGGCGGTGGGGTGTGAATGTGTGCACTGTGGGGTGTTGCCGTGTCAGGCGGTGGGGTGTGAGTGTGTGGACTGTGGGGTGGTGCAGTGTTAGGCGGTGGGTTGGTGAGGGTCTGGACTGTTGGAATGGTGCAGTGTCAGGCGGTGGGGAGTGAGGCTGTGGACTGTGGGGTGGTGCAGTGTCAGGCGGTGGGGTGTGAGGCTGTGGACTGTGGGGTGGTGCAGTGTCAGGCGGTGGGGTGTGAGGCTGTGGACTGTGGGGTGGTGCAGTATCAGGTGGTGGAGTGTGAATGTGTGGACTGTGGGGTGGTGCAGTGTCAGGCAGTTGGGTGTGAGGGTGTGGACTGTGGGGTGGTGCAGTGTCAGGCGGTGGGGTGTGAGTGTGTGGACTGTGGGGTGGTGCAGTGTTAGGCGGTGGAGTGGTGAGGGCGTGCACAGTGAATGTGGTGCAGTGGGGTGTGAGGGTGTGGACTGTGGGGTGGTGCAGTGTCAGGCGGTGGGGTGGTGAGTTTGTGGACTGTGGGGTGGTGCAGTGTCAGTCGGTGAGATGTGAGGCTGTGGACTGTGGGCTGGTGCAGTGTCAGGCGGTGGGGTGGTGAGGGTGTGGACTGTGGGGTGGTGCAGTGTCAGGCGGTGCGGTGTGAGGCTGTGGACTGTGGGGTGGTGCAGTGTCAGGCCGTGGGGTGGTGAGGGTGTGGACTGTGGGGTGGTGCAGTGTCAGGCGGTGGGGTGGTGAGGGTGTGGACTGTGGGCTGGTGCAGTGTCAGGCGGTGGGGTGGTGAGGGCGTGCACTGTGGGGTGTTTCAGTGTCAGGCGGTGGGGTGTGAGGCTGTGGACTGTGGGGTGGTGCAGTGTCAGGCGGTGGGGTGGTGAGGGTGTGGACTGTGGGCTGGTGCAGTGTCAGGCGGTGGGGTGGTGAGGGCGTGGACTGTGGGGTGGTGCAGTGTCAGGCGGTGGGGTGGTGAGGGCGTGCACTGTGGGGTGGTGCAGTGTCAGGCGGTGAGGTGTGAGGGGGTTGTCTGTGGGGTGGTGCAGTGTTTGGCGGTGGAGTGGTGAGGGCCTGGACTGTGGGGATGGTGCCGTGTCAGGCGGTGGGGTGTGATGGTGTGGACTGGGGGGGGGTGTAGTGTCAGGCGGTGGGGTGGTGAGGGCGTGGGCTGTGGGGTGGTGCAGTGTCAGGCGGTGGGTTGGTGAGAGTCTGGACTTTGGGGATGGTGCAGTGTCAGGCGGTGGGGTGGTGAGTGTGTGGACTGTGGGGTGGTGCAGTGTTAGGCGGTGGGGTGTGAATGTGTGCACTGTGGGGTGTTGCAGTGTCAGGCGGTGGGGTGTGAGTGTGTGGACTGTGGGGTGGTGCAGTGTTAGGCGGTGGGTTGGTGAGGGTCTGGACTGTCGGAATGGTGCAGTGTCAGGCGGTGGGGTGTGAGGCTGTGGACTGTGGGGTGGTGCAGTGTCAGGCGGTGGGGTGTGAGGCTGTGGACTGTGGGGTGGTGCAGTGTCAGGCGGTGGGGTGTGAGGCTGTGGACTGTGGGGTGGTGCAGTATCAGGTGGTGGAGTGTGAATGTGTGGACTGTGGGGTGGTGCAGTGTCAGGCGGTTGGGTGTGAGGGTGTGGACTGTGGGGTGGTGCAGTGTCAGGCGGTGGGGTGTGAGTGTATGGACTGTGGGGTGGTGCAGTGTTAGGCGGTGGAGTGGTGAGGGCGTGCACTGTGGGGTGTTGCATTGTCAGGCGGTGGGGTGTGAGGCTGTGGACTGTGGGGTGGTGCAGTGTCAGGCGGTGGGGTCTGAGAGTGTGGACTGTGGGGTGGTGCAGTGTCAGGCCGTGAAATGTGAGGCTGTGGACTGTGGGGTGGTGCAGTGTCAGGCGGTGGGGTGTGAGGCTGTGGACTGTGGGGTGGTGCAGTGTCAGGCGGTGGGGTGGTGAGGGCGTGGACTGTGGGGTGGTGCAGTGTTGGGCGGTGGGGTGGTGAGGGCGTTGACTGTGGGGTGGTGCAATGTCAGCCGGTGGGGTGTGAGGGTGTGGACTGTGGGGTGGTGCAGTGTCAGGCGGTGGGGTGGTGATGGCGTGGACTGTGGGGTGGTGCAGTGTCAGGCGGTGGGGTGGTGAGGGTGTGGACTGTGGGGTGGTGCAGTGTCAGTCGGTGAGGTGTGAGGGGGTTGTCTGTGGGGTGGTGCAGTGTCAGGCGGTGGGGTGTGAATGTGTGGACTGTGGGGTGGTGCAGTGTCAGGCGGTGGGTTGGTGAGGGTCTGGACTGTGGGGATGGTGCAGTGTCAGGCGGTGGGGTGGTGAGGGTGTGGACTGTGTGGTGGTGCAGTGTCAGGCGGTGGGGTGTGAGAGTGTGGACTGTGGGGTGGTGCAGTGTTAGGCGGTGGAGTGGTGAGGGCGTGCACTGTGGGGTGTTGCAGTGTCAGGCGGTGGGGTGTGAGGCTGTGGACTGTGGGGTGGTGCAGTGTCAGGCGGTGGGGTGTGAGGCTGTGGATTGTGGGGTGGTGCAGTGTCAGGCGGTGGGGTGTGAGGCTGTGGACTGTGGGGTGGTGAAGTATCAGGTGTTGGAGTTGAATGTGTGGACTGTGGGGTGGTGCAGTGTTAGGCGGTGGGATGGTGAGGCTGTGGACTGTGGGGTGGTGCAGTGTCAGGCGGTGGGGTGTGAGGCTGTGGACTGTGGGGTGGTGCAGAGTCAGGCGGTGGGATGTGAGGCTGTGGACTGTGGGGTGGTACAGTCTCAGGCCGTGGGATGTGAGGCTGTGGACTGTGGGGTGGTGCAGTGTCAGGCGGTGGGGTGTGAGGCTGTGGACTGTGGGGTGGTGCAGTATCAGGCCGTGGGATGTGAGGCTGTGGACTGTGGGGTGGTGCAGTGTGAGGCGGTGGGGCGTGAGGCTGTGGACTGTCGGGTGGTGCAGTGTCAGGCGGTGAGGTGTGAATGTGTGGACTGTGGGGTGGTGCAGTGTCAGGCGGTGGGGTGTGAGGCTGTGGAATGTGGTGTGGTGCAGTGCAGGCGGTGGGGTGTGAGGCTGTGGACTGTGGTGTGGTGCAGTGTCAGGTGGTGGAGTGTGAGGGGGTTGTCTGTGGGGTGGTGCAGTGTCAGGCGGTGGGTTGGTGAGGGCGTGCACTGTGGGGTGGTGCAGTGTCAGGCGGTGGGGTGTCAGGGTGTGGACTGTGGGGTGGTGTAGTGTCAGGCGGTGGAGTGGTGAGGGCGTGCACTGTGGGGTGGTGCAGTGTCAGGCGGTGAGGTGTGAGGGGGTTGTCTGTGGGGTGGTGCAGTGTCAGGCGGTGGGTTGGTGAGGGCGTGCACTGTGGGGTGGTGCAGTGTCAGGCGGTGGGGTGTCAGGGTGTGGACTGTGGGGTGGTGCAGTGTCAGGCGGTGGAGTGGTGAGGGCGTGCACTGTGGGGTGGTGCAGTGTCAGGCGGTGGGGTGTCAGGGTGTGGACTGTGGGGTGGTGCAGTGTCAGGCAGTGGGTTGTGAGAGTGTGGACTGTGGGGTGGTGTAGTGTTAGGCGGTGGAGTGGTGAGGGCGTGCACTTTGGGGTGTTGCAGTGTCAGACGGTGGGGTGTGAGGCTGTGGACTGTGGGGTGGTGCAGTGTCAGGCGGTGGTGTGAGGCTGTAGACTGTGGGGTGGTGCAGTGTCAGGTGTTGGAGTGGTGAGGGCGTGCACAGTGAATGTGGTGCAGTGTCAGGCGGTGGGGTGTGAGGGCTTGGACTGTGGGGTGGTGCAGTGTCAGTCGGTGAGATGTGAGGCTGTGGACTGTGGGCTGGTGCAGTGTCAGGCGGTGGGGTGTGAGGCTGTGGACTTTGGGGTGGTGCAGTGTCAGGCGGTGGGGTGGTGAGGGCGTGGACTGTGGGGTGGTGCAGAGTTAGGCGGTGGGGTGGTGAGGGCGTTGACTGTGGGGCGGTGCAGTGTCAGGCGGTGGGGTGTGAGGGTGTGGACTGTGGGGTGGTGCAGTGTCAGGCGGTGTGGTGGTGAGGGCGTGGACTGTGGCGTGGTGCAGTGTCAGGCGGTGGGGAGGTGAGGGTGTGGACTGTGGGGTGGTGCAGTGTCAGGCGGTGGGGTGGTGAGGGCATGCACTGTGGGGTGGTGCAGTGTCAGGCGGTGAGGTGAGAGGGGGTTGCCTGTGAAGTGGTGCAGTGTCAGGCGGTGGGGTGGTGAGGGTGTGGACTGTGGGGTGGTGCAGTGTTAGGCGGTGGAGTGGTGAGGGTCTGGACTGTGGGGATGATGCAGTGTCAGGCGGTGGGGTGTGATGGTGTGGACTGTGGGGTGGTGCAGTGTCAGGCGGTGGGGTGGCGAGGGCGTGGACTGTGGGGTGGTCCAGTGTCAGGCGGTGGGGTGGTGAGGGCGTGCACAGTGAATGTGGTGCAGTGGGGTGTGATGGTGTGGACTGTGGGGTGGTGCAGTGTCAGGCGGTGGGGTGGTGAGGGTGTGGACTGTGGGGTGGTGCAGTGTCAGGCGGTGTGGTGGTGAGGGCGTGCACTGTGAGGTGGTGCAGTGTCAGGCGGTGAGGTGTGAGGGGGTTGTCTGTGGGGTGGTGCAGTGTTTGGCGGTGGAGTGGTGAGGGCCTGGACTGTGGGGATGGTGCCGTGTCAGGCGGTGGGGTGTGATGGTGTGGACTGGGGGGTGGTGCAGTGTCAGGCGGTGGGGTGGTGAGGGCGTGGACTGTGGGGTGGTGCAGTGTCAGGCGGTGGGTTGGTGAGAGTCTGGACTTTGGGGATGGTGCAGTGTCAGGCGGTGGGGTGGTGAGTGTGTGGACTGTGGGGTAGTGCAGTGTTAGGCGGTGGGTTGGTGAGGGTCTGGACTGTCGGAATGGTGCAGTGTCAGGCGGTGGGGTGTGAGGCTGTGGACTGTGGGGTGGTGCAGTGTTAGGCGGTGGAGTGGTGAGGGCGTGCACTGTGGGGTGGTGCAGTGTCAGGCGGTGGGGTGTGAGAGTGTGGACTGTGGGGTGGTGCAGTGTCAGTCGGTGGTGTGTGACGCTGTGGACTGTGGGGTGGTGCAGTGTCAGGCGGTGGTGTGTGAGGCTGTAGACTGTGGGGTGGTGCAGTGTCAGGTGGTGGAGTGGTGAGGGCGTGCACAGTGAATGTGGTGCAGTGTCAGGCAGTGGGGTGTGAGGGTGTGGACTGTGGGGTGGTGCAGTGTCAGGCGGTGGAGTGGTGAGGGCGTGCACAGTGAATGTGGTGCAGTGGGGTGTGAGGGTGTGGACTGTGGGGTGGTGCAGTGTCAGGCGGTGGGGTGGTGAGGTTGTGGACTGTGGGGTGGTGCAGTGTCAGGCGGTGGGGTGTGAGGCTGTAGACTGTGGGCTGGTGCAGTGTCAGGCGGTGGAGTGTGAATGTGTGGACTGTGGGGTGGTGCAGTGTTAGGCGGTGGGGTGGTGAGGGTGTGGACTGTGGTGTGGTGCAGTGTCAGGCGGTGGGGTGGTGAGGGTGTGGACTGTGGGGTGGTGCAGTGTCAGGCGGTGGGGTGGTGAGGGCGTAGACTGTGGGGTGGTGCAGTGTCAGGCGGTGGGGTGGTGAGGGTGTGCACTGTGGGGTGGTGCAGTGTCAGGCGGTGAGGTGTGAGGGGGTTGTCTGTGGGGTGGTGCAGTGTTAGGCGGTGGAGTGGTGAGGGCCTGGACTGTGGGGATGGTGCCGTGTCAGGCGGTGGGGTGTGATGGTGTGGACTGGGGGGTGGTGCAGTGTCAGGCGGTGGGGTGTGATGGTGTGGACTGGGGGGTGGTGCAGTGTCAGGCGGTGGGGTGGTGAGGGCGTGGACTGTGGGGTGGTGCAGTGTCAGGCGGTGGGTTGGTGAGAGTCTGGACTTTGGGGATGGTGCAGTGTCAGGCGGTGGGGTGGTGAGTGTGTGGACTGTGGGGTGGTGCAGTGTTAGGCGGTGGGGTGTGAATGTGTGCACTGTGGGGTGTTGCCGTGTCAGGCGGTGGGGTGTGAGTGTGTGGACTGTGGGGTGGTGCAGTGTTAGGCGGTGGGTTGGTGAGGGTCTGGACTGTCGGAATGGTGCAGTGTCAGGCGGTGGGGAGTGAGGCTGTGGACTGTGGGGTGGTGCAGTGTCAGGCGGTGGGGTGTGAGGCTGTGGACTGTGGGGTGGTGCAGTGTCAGGCGGTGGGGTGTGAGGCTGTGGACTGTGGGGTGGTGCAGTATCAGGTGGTGGAGTGTGAATGTGTGGACTGTGGGGTGGTGCAGTGTCAGGCAGTTGGGTGTGAGGGTGTGGACTGTGGGGTGGTGCAGTGTCAGGCGGTGGGGTGTGAGTGTGTGGACTGTGGGGTGGTGCAGTGTTAGGCCGTGGAGTGGTGAGGGCGTGCACAGTGAATGTGGTGCAGTGGGGTGTGAGGGTGTGGACTGTGGGGTGGTGCAGTGTCAGGCGGTGGGGTGGTGAGTTTGTGGACTGTGGGGTGGTGCAGTGTCAGTCGGTGAGATGTGAGGCTGTGGACTGTGGGCTGGTGCAGTGTCAGGCGGTGGGGTGGTGAGGGTGTGGACTGTGGGGTGGTGCAGTGTCAGGCGGTGGGGTGTGAGGCTGTGGACTGTGGGGTGGTGCAGTGTCAGGCGGTGGGGTGGTGAGGGTGTGGACTGTGGGGTGGTGCAGTGTCAGGCGGTGGGGTGGTGAGGGTGTGGACTGTGGGCTGGTGCAGTGTCAGGCGGTGGGGTGGTGAGGGCGTGCACTGTGGGGTGTTTCAGTGTCAGGCGGTGGGGTGTGAGGCTGTGGACTGTGGGGTGGTGCAGTGTCAGGCGGTGGGGTGGTGAGGGTGTGGACTGTGGGCTGGTGCAGTGTCAGGCGGTGGGGTGGTGAGGGCGTGGACTGTGGGGTGGTGCAGTGTCAGGCGGTGGGGTGGTGAGGGCGTGCACTGTGGGGTGGTGCAGTGTCAGGCGGTGAGGTGTGAGGGGGTTGTCTGTGGGGTGGTGCAGTGTTTGGCGGTGGAGTGGTGAGGGCCTGGACTGTGGGGATGGTGCCGTGTCAGGCGGTGGGGTGTGATGGTGTGGACTGGGGGGGGGTGCAGTGTCAGGCGGTGGGGTGGTGAGGGCGTGGGCTGTGGGGTGGTGCAGTGTCAGGCGGTGGGTTGGTGAGAGTCTGGACTTTGGGGATGGTGCAGTGTCAGGCGGTGGGGTGGTGAGTGTGTGGACTGTGGGGTGGTGCAGTGTTAGGCGGTGGGGTGTGAATGTGTGCACTGTGGGGTGTTGCAGTGTCAGGCGGTGGGGTGTGAGTGTGTGGACTGTGGGGTGGTGCAGTGTTAGGCGGTGGGTTGGTGAGGGTCTGGACTGTCGGAATGGTGCAGTGTCAGGCGGTGGGGTGTGAGGCTGTGGACTGTGGGGTGGTGCAGTGTCAGGCGGTGGGGTGTGAGGCTGTGGACTGTGGGGTGGTGCAGTGTCAGGCGGTGGGGTGTGAGGCTGTGGACTGTGGGGTGGTGCAGTATCAGGTGGTGGAGTGTGAATGTGTGGACTGTGGGGTGGTGCAGTGTCAGGCGGTTGGGTGTGAGGGTGTGGACTGTGGGGTGGTGCAGTGTCAGGCGGTGGGGTGTGAGTGTATGGACTGTGGGGTGCTGCAGTGTTAGGCGGTGGAGTGGTGAGGGCGTGCACTGTGGGGTGTTGCATTGTCAGGCGGTGGGGTGTGAGGCTGTGGACTGTGGGGTGGTGCAGTGTCAGGCGGTGGGGTGTGAGAGTGTGGACTGTGGGGTGGTGCAGTGTCAGGCGGTGGAGTGGTGAGGTCGTGCACTGTGGGGTGGTGCAGTGTCAGGCGGTGGGGTGTCAGGGTGTGGACTGTGGGGTGGTGCAGTGTCAGGCAGTGGGGTGTGAGAGTGTGGACTGTGGGGTGGTGTAGTGTTAGGCGGTGGAGTGGTGAGGGCGTGCACTTTGGGGTGTTGCAGTGTCAGACGGTGGGGTGTGAGGCTGTGGACTGTGGGGTGGTGCAGTGTCAGGCGGTGGTGTGAGGCTGTAGACTGTGGGGTGGTGCAGTGTCAGGTGTTGGAGTGGTGAGGGCGTGCACAGTGAATGTGGTGCAGTGTCAGCCGGTGGGGTGTGAGGGCTTGGACTGTGGGGTGGTGCAGTGTCAGTCGGTGAGATGTGAGGCTGTGGACTGTGGGCTGGTGCAGTGTCAGGCGGTGGGGTGTGAGGCTGTGGACTTTGGGGTGGTGCAGTGTCAGGCGGTGGGGTGGTGAGGGCGTGGACTGTGGGGTGGTGCAGAGTTAGGCGGTGGGGTGGTGAGGGCGTTGACTGTGGGGCGGTGCAGTGTCAGGCGGTGGGGTGTGAGGGTGTGGACTGTGGGGTGGTGCAGTGTCAGGCGGTGGGGTGGTGAGGGCGTGGACTGTGGCGTGGTGCAGTGTCAGGCGGTGGGGAGGTGAGGGTGTGGACTGTGGGGTGGTGCAGTGTCAGGCGGTGGGGTGGTGAGGGCATGCACTGTGGGGTGGTGCAGTGTCAGGCGGTGAGGTGAGAGGGGGTTGCCTGTGAAGTGGTGCAGTGTCAGGCGGTGGGGTGGTGAGGGTGTGGACTGTGGGGTGGTGCAGTGTTAGGCGGTGGAGTGGTGAGGGTCTGGACTGTGGGGATGATGCAGTGTCAGGCGGTGGGGTGTGATGGTGTGGACTGTGGGGTGGTGCAGTGTCAGGCGGTGGGGTGGCGAGGGCGTGGACTGTGGGGTGGTCCAGTGTCAGGCGGTGGGGTGGTGAGGGCGTGCACAGTGAATGTGGTGCAGTGGGGTGTGATGGTGTGGACTGTGGGGTGGTGCAGTGTCAGGCGGTGGGGTGGTGAGGGTGTGGACTGTGGGGTGGTGCAGTGTCAGGCGGTGTGGTGGTGAGGGCGTGCACTGTGGGGTGGTGCAGTGTCAGGCGGTGAGGTGTGAGGGGGTTGTCTGTGGGGTGGTGCAGTGTTTGGCGGTGGAGTGGTGAGGGCCTGGACTGTGGGGATGGTGCCGTGTCAGGCGGTGGGGTGTGATGGTGTGGACTGGGGGGTGGTGCAGTGTCAGGCGGTGGGGTGGTGAGGGCGTGGACTGTGGGGTGGTGCAGTGTCAGGCGGTGGGTTGGTGAGAGTCTGGACTTTGGGGATGGTGCAGTGTCAGGCGGTGGGGTGGTGAGTGTGTGGACTGTGGGGTAGTGCAGTGTTAGGCGGTGGGTTGGTGAGGGTCTGGACTGTCGGAATGGTGCAGTGTCAGGCGGTGGGGTGTGAGGCTGTGGACTGTGGGGTGGTGCAGTGTTAGGCGGTGGAGTGGTGAGGGCGTGCACTGTGGGGTGGTGCAGTGTCAGGCGGTGGGGTGTGAGAGTGTGGACTGTGGGGTGGTGCAGTGTCAGTCGGTGGTGTGTGACGCTGTGGACTGTGGGGTGGTGCAGTGTCAGGCGGTGGTGTGTGAGGCTGTAGACTGTGGGGTGGTGCAGTGTCAGGTGGTGGAGTGGTGAGGGCGTGCACAGTGAATGTGGTGCAGTGTCAGGCAGTGGGGTGTGAGGGTGTGGACTGTGGGGTGGTGCAGTGTCAGGCGGTGGAGTGGTGAGGGCGTGCACAGTGAATGTGGTGCAGTGGGGTGTGAGGGTGTGGACTGTGGGGTGGTGCAGTGTCAGGCGGTGGGGTGGTGAGGTTGTGGACTGTGGGGTGGTGCAGTGTCAGTCGGTGAGATGTGAGGCTGTGGACTGTGGGCTGGTGCAGTGTCAGGCGGTGGGGTGTGAGGGTGTGGACTGTGGTGTGGTGCAGTGTCAGGCGGTGGGGTGGTAAGGGTGTGGACTGTGGGGTGGTGCAGTGTCAGGCGGTGGGGTGGTGAGGGCGTAGACTGTGGGGTGGTGCAGTGTCAGGCGGTGGGGTGGTGAGGGTGTGCACTGTGGGGTGGTGCAGTGTCAGGCGGTGAGGTGTGAGGGGGTTGTCTGTGGGGTGGTGCAGTGTTAGGCGGTGGAGTGGTGAGGGCCTGGACTGTGGGGATGGTGCCGTGTCAGGCGGTGGGGTGTGATGGTGTGGACTGGGGGGTGGTGCAGTGTCAGGCGGTGGGGTGTGATGGTGTGGACTGGGGGGTGGTGCAGTGTCAGGCGGTGGGGTGGTGAGGGCGTGGACTGTGGGGTGGTGCAGTGTCAGGCGGTGGGTTGGTGAGAGTCTGGACTTTGGGGATGGTGCAGTGTCAGGCGGTGGGGTGGTGAGTGTGTGGACTGTGGGGTGGTGCAGTGTTAGGCGGTGGGGTGTGAATGTGTGCACTGTGGGGTGTTGCCGTGTCAGGCGGTGGGGTGTGAGTGTGTGGACTGTGGGGTGGTGCAGTGTTAGGCGGTGGGTTGGTGAGGGTCTGGACTGTCGGAATGGTGCAGTGTCAGGCGGTGGGGAGTGAGGCTGTGGACTGTGGGGTGGTGCAGTGTCAGGCGGTGGGGTGTGAGGCTGTGGACTGTGGGGTGGTGCAGTGTCAGGCGGTGGGGTGTGAGGCTGTGGACTGTGGGGTGGTGCAGTATCAGGTGGTGGAGTGTGAATGTGTGGACTGTGGGGTGGTGCAGTGTCAGGCAGTTGGGTGTGAGGGTGTGGACTGTGGGGTGGTGCAGTGTCAGGCGGTGGGGTGTGAGTGTGTGGACTGTGGGGTGGTGCAGTGTTAGGCGGTGGAGTGGTGAGGGCGTGCACAGTGAATGTGGTGCAGTGGGGTGTGAGGGTGTGGACTGTGGGGTGGTGCAGTGTCAGGCGGTGGGGTGGTGAGTTTGTGGACTGTGGGGTGGTGCAGTGTCAGTCGGTGAGATGTGAGGCTGTGGACTGTGGGCTGGTGCAGTGTCAGGCGGTGGGGTGGTGAGGGTGTGGACTGTGGGGTGGTGCAGTGTCAGGTGGTGGGGTGTGAGGCTGTGGACTGTGGGGTGGTGCAGTGTCAGGCGGTGGGGTGGTGAGGGTGTGGACTGTGGGGTGGTGCAGTGTCAGGCGGTGGGGTGGTGAGGGTGTGGACTGTGGGCTGGTGCAGTGTCAGGCGGTGGGGTGGTGAGGGCGTGCACTGTGGGGTGTTTCAGTGTCAGGCGGTGGGGTGTGAGGCTGTGGACTGTGGGGTGGTGCAGTGTCAGGCGGTGGGGTGGTGAGGGTGTGGACTGTGGGCTGGTGCAGTGTCAGGCGGTGGGGTGGTGAGGGCGTGGACTGTGGGGTGGTGCAGTGTCAGGCGGTGGGGTGGTGAGGGCGTGCACTGTGGGGTGGTGCAGTGTCAGGCGGTGAGGTGTGAGGGGGTTGTCTGTGGGGTGGTGCAGTGTTTGGCGGTGGAGTGGTGAGGGCCTGGACTGTGGGGATGGTGCCGTGTCAGGCGGTGGGGTGTGATGGTGTGGACTGGGGGGGGGTGCAGTGTCAGGCGGTGGGGTGGTGAGGGCGTGGGCTGTGGGGTGGTGCAGTGTCAGGCGGTGGGTTGGTGAGAGTCTGGACTTTGGGGATGGTGCAGTGTCAGGCGGTGGGGTGGTGAGTGTGTGGACTGTGGGGTGGTGCAGTGTTAGGCGGTGGGGTGTGAATGTGTGCACTGTGGGGTGTTGCAGTGTCAGGCGGTGGGGTGTGAGTGTGTGGACTGTGGGGTGGTGCAGTGTTAGGCGGTGGGTTGGTGAGGGTCTGGACTGTCGGAATGGTGCAGTGTCAGGCGGTGGGGTGTGAGGCTGTGGACTGTGGGGTGGTGCAGTGTCAGGCGGTGGGGTGTGAGGCTGTGGACTGTGGGGTGGTGCAGTGTCAGGCGGTGGGGTGTGAGGCTGTGGACTGTGGGGTGGTGCAGTATCAGGTGGTGGAGTGTGAATGTGTGGACTGTGGGGTGGTGCAGTGTCAGGCGGTTGGGTGTGAGGGTGTGGACTGTGGGGTGGTGCAGTGTCAGGCGGTGGGGTGTGAGTGTATGGACTGTGGGGTGGTGCAGTGTTAGGCGGTGGAGTGGTGAGGGCGTGCACTGTGGGGTGTTGCATTGTCAGGCGGTGGGGTGTGAGGCTGTGGACTGTGGGGTGGTGCAGTGTCAGGCGGTGGGGTGTGAGAGTGTGGACTGTGGGGTGGTGCAGTGTCAGGCCGTGAAATGTCAGTCTGTGGACTGTGGGGTGGTGCAGTGTCAGGCGGTGGGGTGTGAGGCTGTGGACTGTGGGGTGGTGCAGTGTCAGGCGGTGGGGTGGTGAGGGCGTGGACTGTGGGGTGGTGCAGTGTTGGGCGGTGGGGTGGTGAGGGCGTTGACTGTGGGGTGGTGCAATGTCAGCCGGTGGGGTGTGAGGGTGTGGACTGTGGGGTGGTGCAGTGTCAGGCGGTGGGGTGGTGATGGCGTGGACTGTGGGGTGGTGCAGTGTCAGGCGGTGGGGTGGTGAGGGTGTGGACTGTGGGGTGGTGCAGTGTCAGTCGGTGAGGTGTGAGGGGGTTGTCTGTGGGGTGGTGCAGTGTCAGGCGGTGGGGTGTGAATGTGTGGACTGTGGGGTGGTGCAGTGTCAGGCGGTGGGTTGGTGAGGGTCTGGACTGTGGGGATGGTGCAGTGTCAGGCGGTGGGGTGGTGAGGGTGTGGACTGTGTGGTGGTGCAGTGTCAGGCGGTGGGGTGTGAGAGTGTGGACTGTGGGGTGGTGCAGTGTTAGGCGGTGGAGTGGTGAGGGCGTGCACTGTGGGGTGTTGCAGTGTCAGGCGGTGGGGTGTGAGGCTGTGGACTGTGGGGTGGTGCAGTGTCAGGCGGTGGGGTGTGAGGCTGTGGATTGTGGGGTGGTGCAGTGTCAGGCGGTGGGGTGTGAGGCTGTGGACTGTGGGGTGGTGAAGTATCAGGTGTTGGAGTTGAATGTGTGGACTGTGGGGTGGTGCAGTGTCAGGCGGTGGGGTGGTGAGGACGTGGACTGTGGGGTGGTGCAGTGTCAGGCGGTGGGGTGGTGAGGGCATGCACTGTGGGGTGGTGCAGTGTCAGGCGGTGGGGTGGTGAGGGTTTGGACTGTGGGGTGCTGCAGTGTTAGGCGGTTGAGTGGTGAGGGCGTGCGCTGTGGGGTGGTGCAGTGTCAGGCGGTGGGGTGTGAGGGTGTGGACTGTGGGGTGGTGCAGTGTCAGGCGGTGGGGTGTGAGAGTGTGGACTGTGGGGTGGTGCAGTTTTAGGCGGTGGAGTGGTGAGGGCGTGCACGGTGGGGTCTTGCAGTGTCAGGCGGTGGGGTGTGAGGCTGTGGACTGTGGGGTGGTGCAGTGTCAGGCGGTGGGGTGTGAGGCTGTGGACTGTGGGGTGGTGCAGTGTCAGGCGGTGGGGTGTGAGGGCGTGGACTGTGGGGTGGTGCAGTGTCAGGCGGTGGGGTGGTGAGGGCGTGGACTGTGGGGTGGTGCAGTGTCAGGCGGTGGGGTGGTGAGGGTGTGGACTGTGGGGTGGTGCAGTGTCAGGCGGTGGGGTGTGAGGGTGTGGACTGTGGGGTGGTGCAGTGTCAGGCGGTGGGGTGTGAGGCTGTGGACTGTGGGGTGGTGCAGTGTCAGGCGGTGGTGTGTGAGGGTGTGGACTGTGGGGTCGTGCAGTGTGAGGCCGTGAGATGTGAGGCTGTGGACTGTGGGGTGGTGCAGTGTCAGGCGGTGGGGTGTGAGGCTGTGGACTGTGGGGTGGTGCAGTGTCAGGCGGTGGGGTGGTGAGGGCGTGGACTGTGGGGTGATGCAGTGTTGGGCGGTGGTGTGGTGAGGGTGTGGACTGTGGGGTGGTGCAGTATCAGGTGGTGGAGTGTGAATGTGTGGACTGTGGGGTGGTGCAGTGTCAGGCGGTTGGGTGTGAGGGTGTGGACTGTGGGGTGGTGCACAGTGTCAGGCGGTGGGGTGTGAGTGTATGGACTGTGGGGTGGTGCAGTGTTAGGCGGTGGAGTGGTGAGGGTCTGGACTGTGGGGATGGTGCAGTGTCAGGCGGAGGGGTGTGATGGTGTGGACTATGGGGTGGTGCAGTGTCAGGCGTTGGGGTGGTGAGGGCATGGACTGTGGGGTGGTACAGTGTCAGGTGGTGGGGTGGTGAGGTTGTGGACTGTGGGGTTGTGCAGTGTTAGGCGGTGGGTTGGTGAGGGTGTGGACTGTGGGAATGGTGCAGTGTCAGGCGGTGGGGTGGTGAGTGTGTGGACTGTGGGGTGGTGCAGTGTTAGGCGGTGGGGTGTGAATGTGTGCACTGTGGGGTGTTGCCGTGTCAGGCGGTGGGGTGTGAGTGTGTGGACTGTGGGGTGGTGCAGTGTTAGGCGGTGGGTTGGTGAGGGTCTGGACTGTCGGAATGGTGCAGTGTCAGGCGGTGGCGAGTGAGGCTGTGGACTGTGGGGTGGTGCAGTGTGAGGCGGTGGGGTGTGAGGCTGTGGACTGTGGGGTGGTGCAGTGTCAGGCGGTGGGGTGTGAGGCTGTGGACTGTGGGGTGGTGCAGTATCAGGTGGTGGAGTGTGAATGTGTGGACTGTGGGGTGGTGCAGTGTCAGGCAGTTGGGTGTGAGGGTGTGGACTGTGGGGTGGTGCAGTGTCAGGCGGTGGGGTGTGAGTGTGTGGACTGTGGGGTGGTGCAGTGTTAGGCGGTGGAGTGGTCAGGGCGTGCACAGTGAATGTGGTGCAGTGGGGTGTGAGGGTGTGGACTGTGGGGTGGTGCAGTGTCAGGCGGTGGGGTGGTGAGTTTGTGGACTGTGGGGTGGTGCAGTGTCAGTCGGTGAGATGTGAGGCTGTGGACTGTGGGCTGGTGCAGTGTCAGGCGGTGGGGTGGTGAGGGTGTGGACTGTGGGGTGGTGCAGTGTCAGGCGGTGGGGTGTGAGGCTGTGGACTGTGGGGTGGTGCAGTGTCAGGCGGTGGGGTGGTGAGGGTGTGGACTGTGGGGTGGTGCAGTGTCAGGCGGTGGGGTGGTGAGGGTGTGGACTGTGGGCTGGTGCAGTGTCAGGCGGTGGGGTGGTGAGGGCGTGCACTGTGGGGTGTTTCAGTGTCAGGCGGTGGGGTGTGAGGCTGTGGACTGTGGGGTGGTGCAGTGTCAGGCGGTGGGGTGGTGAGGGTGTGGACTGTGGGCTGGTGCAGTGTCAGGCGGTGGGGTGGTGAGGGCGTGGACTGTGGGGTGGTGCAGTGTCAGGCGGTGGGGTGGTGAGGGCGTGCACTGTGGGGTGGTGCAGTGTCAGGCGGTGAGGTGTGAGGGGGTTGTCTGTGGGGTGGTGCAGTGTTTGGCGGTGGAGTGGTGAGGGCCTGGACTGTGGGGATGGTGCCGTGTCAGGCGGTGGGGTGTGATGGTGTGGACTGGGGGGGGGTGCAGTGTCAGGCGGTGGGGTGGTGAGGGCGTGGGCTGTGGGGTGGTGCAGTGTCAGGCGGTGGGTTGGTGAGAGTCTGGACTTTGGGGATGGTGCAGTGTCAGGCGGTGGGGTGGTGAGTGTGTGGACTGTGGGGTGGTGCAGTGTTAGGCGGTGGGGTGTGAATGTGTGCACTGTGGGGTGTTGCAGTGTCAGGCGGTGGGGTGTGAGTGTGTGGACTGTGGGGTGGTGCAGTGTTAGGCGGTGGGTTGGTGAGGGTCTGGACTGTCGGAATGGTGCAGTGTCAGGCGGTGGGGTGTGAGGCTGTGGACTGTGGGGTGGTGCAGTGTCAGGCGGTGGGGTGTGAGGCTGTGGACTGTGGGGTGGTGCAGTGTCAGGCGGTGGGGTGTGAGGCTGTGGACTGTGGGGTGGTGCAGTATCAGGTGGTGGAGTGTGAATGTGTGGACTGTGGGGTGGTGCAGTGTCAGGCGGTTGGGTGTGAGGGTGTGGACTGTGGGGTGGTGCAGTGTCAGGCGGTGGGGTGTGAGTGTATGGACTGTGGGGTGGTGCAGTGTTAGGCGGTGGAGTGGTGAGGGCGTGCACTGTGGGGTGTTGCATTGTCAGGCGGTGGGGTGTGAGGCTGTGGACTGTGGGGTGGTGCAGTGTCAGGCGGTGGGGTGTGAGAGTGTGGACTGTGGGGTGGTGCAGTGTCAGGCCGTGAAATGTGAGGCTGTGGACTGTGGGGTGGTGCAGTGTCAGGCGGTGGGGTGTGAGGCTGTGGACTGTGGGGTGGTGCAGTGTCAGGCGGTGGGGTGGTGAGGGCGTGGACTGTGGGGTGGTGCAGTGTTGGGCGGTGGGGTGGTGAGGGCGTTGACTGTGGGGTGGTGCAATGTCAGCCGGTGGGGTGTGAGGGTGTGGACTGTGGGGTGGTGCAGTGTCAGGCGGTGGGGTGGTGATGGCGTGGACTGTGGGGTGGTGCAGTGTCAGGCGGTGGGGTGGTGAGGGTGTGGACTGTGGGGTGGTGCAGTGTCAGTCGGTGAGGTGTGAGGGGGTTGTCTGTGGGGTGGTGCAGTGTCAGGCGGTGGGCTGTGAATGTGTGGACTGTGGGGTGGTGCAGTGTCAGGCGGTGGGTTGGTGAGGGTCTGGACTGTGGGGATGGTGCAGTGTCAGGCGGTGGGGTGGTGAGGGTGTGGACTGTGTGGTGGTGCAGTGTCAGGCGGTGGGGTGTGAGAGTGTGGACTGTGGGGTGGTGCAGTGTTAGGCGGTGGAGTGGTGAGGGCGTGCACTGTGGGGTGTTGCAGTGTCAGGCGGTGGGGTGTGAGGCTGTGGACTGTGGGGTGGTGCAGTGTCAGGCGGTGGGGTGTGAGGCTGTGGATTGTGGGGTGGTGCAGTGTCAGGCGGTGGGGTGTGAGGCTGTGGACTGTGGGGTGGTGAAGTATCAGGTGTTGGAGTTGAATGTGTGGACTGTGGGGTGGTGCAGTGTCAGGCGGTGGGGTGGTGAGGACGTGGACTGTGGGGTGGTGCAGTGTCAGGCGGTGGGGTGGTGAGGGCATGCACTGTGGGGTGGTGCAGTGTCAGGCGGTGGGGTGGTGAGGGTTTGGACTGTGGGGTGCTGCAGTGTTAGGCGGTTGAGTGGTGAGGGCGTGCGCTGTGGGGTGGTGCAGTGTCAGGCGGTGGGGTGTGAGGGTGTGGACTGTGGGGTGGTGCAGTGTCAGGCGGTGGGGTGTGAGAGTGTGGACTGTGGGGTGGTGCAGTTTTAGGCGGTGGAGTGGTGAGGGCGTGCACGGTGGGGTCTTGCAGTGTCAGGCGGTGGGGTGTGAGGCTGTGGACTGTGGGGTGGTGCAGTGTCAGGCGGTGGGGTGTGAGGCTGTGGACTGTGGGGTGGTGCAGTGTCAGGCGGTGGGGTGTGAGGGCGTGGACTGTGGGGTGGTGCAGTGTCAGGCGGTGGGGTGGTGAGGGCGTGGACTGTGGGGTGGTGCAGTGTCAGGCGGTGGGGTGGTGAGGGTGTGGACTGTGGGGTGGTGCAGTGTCAGGCGGTGGGGTGTGAGGGTGTGGACTGTGGGGTGGTGCAGTGTCAGGCGGTGGGGTGTGAGGCTGTGGACTGTGGGGTGGTGCAGTGTCAGGCGGTGGTGTGAGGCTGTAGACTGTGGGGTGGTGCAGTGTCAGGTGGTGGAGTGTGAATGTGTGGACTGTGGGGTGGTGCAGTGTCAGGCGGTGGGGTGTGAGGGTGTGGACTGTGGGGTCGTGCAGTGTGAGGCCGTGAGATGTGAGGCTGTGGACTGTGGGGTGGTGCAGTGTCAGGCGGTGGGGTGTGAGGCTGTGGACTGTGGGGTGGTGCAGTGTCAGGCGGTGGGGTGGTGAGGGCGTGGACTGTGGGGTGATGCAGTGTTGGGCGGTGGTGTGGTGAGGGTGTGGACTGTGGGGTGGTGCAGTATCAGGTGGTGGAGTGTGAATGTGTGGACTGTGGGGTGGTGCAGTGTCAGGCGGTTGGGTGTGAGGGTGTGGACTGTGGGGTGGTGCACAGTGTCAGGCGGTGGGGTGTGAGTGTATGGACTGTGGGGTGGTGCAGTGTTAGGCGGTGGAGTGGTGAGGGTCTGGACTGTGGGGATGGTGCAGTGTCAGGCGGAGGGGTGTGATGGTGTGGACTATGGGGTGGTGCAGTGTCAGGCGTTGGGGTGGTGAGGGCATGGACTGTGGGGTGGTACAGTGTCAGCTGGTGGGGTGGTGAGGTTGTGGACTGTGGGGTTGTGCAGTGTTAGGCGGTGGAGTGGTGAGGGTGTGGACTGTGGGAATGGTGCAGTGTCAGGCGGTGGGGTGTGATGGGGTGGACTGTGGGGTGGTGCAGTGTCAGGCGGTGGGGTGTGAGTCTGTGGACTGTGGGGTGGTGCAGTGTCAGGCGGTGGTGTGTGAGGCTGTGGACTGTGGGGTGGTGCAGTGTCAGGTGGAGGGGTGTGAGCGCGTGGACTGTGGGGTGGTGCAGTGTCAGGCGGTGGGGTGGTGAGCGTGTGGACTGTGGGGTGGTCCAGTGCCAGGCGGTGAGGTGTGAGGGGGTTGACTGTGGGGTGGTGCAGTGTCAGGCGGTGGGTTGGTGAGGGTCTGGACTGTGGGGATGGTGCAGTGTCAGGCGGTGAGGTGGTGAGGGCGTGGATTATGGGGTGGTGCAGTGTCAGTCGTTGGGGTGGTGAGGGCATGCACTGTGGGGTGGTGCAGTGTCAGGCGGTGGGGAGGTGAGGGTTTGGACTGTGGGGTGGTGCAGTGTTAGGCGGTGGAGTGGTGAGGGCATGCTCTGTGGGGTGGTGCAGTGTCAGGCGGTGGGGTGTGAGGGTGTGGACTGTGGGATGGTGCAGTGTCAGGCGGGGGGGTGTGAGAGTGTGGACTGTGGGGTGGTGCAGTGTTAGGCGGTGGAGTGGTGATGGCGTGCACTGTGGGGTCTTGCAGTGTCAGGCGGTGGGTTGTGAGGCTGTGGACTGTGGGGTGGTGCAGTGTCAGGCGGTGGGGTGTGAGGCTGTGGACTGTGGGGTGGTGCACTGTCAGGCGGTGGGGTGTGAGGGCGTGGACTGTGGGGTGGTGCAGTGTCAGGCGGTGGGGTGGTGAGGGCGTTGACTGTGGGGTGGTTCAGTGTCAGGCGGTTGGTTGGTGAGGGCGTGGACTGTGGGGTGGTGCAGTGTCAGGCGGTGGGGTGTCAGGGTGTGGACTGTGGGGTGGTGCAGTGTCAGGCGGTGGGGTGTGAGGCTGTGGACTGTTGGGTGGTGCAGTGTCAGGCGGTGGTGTGAGGCTGTGGAATGTGGGGTGGTGCAGTGTCAGGTGGTGGACTGCGAATGTGTGGACTGTGGGGTGGCGCAGTGTCAGGCGGTGGGGTGGTGACAGCGTGGACCGTGGGGTGGTGCAGTGTCAGGCGGTGGGGTGTCAGGCTGTGGACTGTGGGGTGGTGCAGTGTCAGGCAGTGGGGTGTGAGGGTGTGGACTGTGGGGTGGTGCAGTGTTAGGCTGTGGAGTGGTGAGGGCGTGCACTGTGGGGTGTTGCAGTGTCAGGCGGTGGGGTGTGAGGCTGTGGACTGTGGGGTGGTGCAGTGCCAGGCGGTGGTTTGAGTCTGTGGACTGTGGGGTGGTGCAGTGTCAGGTGGTGGAGTGCGAATGTGTGGACTGTGGGGTGGTGCAGTGTCAGGCGGTGGTGTGAGTCTGTGGACTGTGGGGTGGTGCAGTGTCAGGTGGTGGAGTGCGAATGTGTGGAATGTGGGATGGTGCAGTGTCAGGCGGTGGGGTGTGATGGTGTGGACTGTGTGGTGGTGCAGTGTCAGGCGGTGGGGTGTGAGGGTGTGGGCTGTGGGGTGGTGCAGTGTCAGGCGGTGAGATGTGAGGCTGTGGACTGTGGGGTGGTGCAGTGTCAGGCGGTGGGGTGTGAGGCTGTGGACTGTGGGGTGGTGCAGAGTCAGGCGGTGGGATGTGAGGCTGTGGACTGTGGGGTGGTACAGTGTCAGGCGGTGGGGCGTGAGGCTGTGGACTGTGGGGTGGTGCAGTGTCAGGCGGTGAGGTGTGAATGTGTGGACTGTGGGGTGGTGCAGTGTCAGGCGGTGGGGTGTGAGGCTGTGGACTGTGGGGTGGTGCAGTGTCCGGCGGTGAGGTGTGAGGCTGTGGACTGTGGGGTGGTGCAGTGTCCGGCGGTGGGGTGTGAGGCTGTGGACTGTGGGGTGGTGCAGTATCAGGCCGTGGGATGTGAGGCTGTGGACTGTGGGGTGGTGCAGTGTCAGGCGGTGGGGCGTGAGGCTGTGGGCTGTCGGGTGGTGCAGTGTCAGGCGGTGAGGTGTGAATGTGTGGACTGTGGGGTGGTGCAGTGTCAGGCGGTGGGGTGTGAGGCTGTGGAATGTGGTGTGGTGCAGTGCAGGCGGTGGGGTGTGAGGCTGTGGACTGTGGTGTGGTGCAGTGTCAGGTGGTGGAGTGTGAGGGGGTTGTCTGTGGGGTGGTGCAGTGTCAGGCGGTGGGTTGGTGAGGGCGTGCACTGTGGGGTGGTGCAGTGTCAGGCGGTGGGGTGTCAGGGTGTGGACTGTGGGGTGGTGCAGTGTCAGGCGGTGGGGTGTGAGGCTGTGGACTGTGGGGTGGTGCAGTGTCAGGCGGTGGTGTGAGGCTGTAGACTGTGGGGTGGTGCAGTGTCAGGTGGTGGAGTGTGAATGTGTGGACTGTGGGGTGGTGCAGTGTAAGGCGGTGGGGTGTGAGGGTGTGGACTGTGGGGTCGTGCAGTGTGAGGCCGTGGGGTGTGAGTGTATGGACTGTGGGGTGGTGCAGTGTTAGGCGGTGGAGTGGTGAGGGTCTGGACTGTGGGGATGGTGCAGTGTCAGGCGGAGGGGTGTGATGGTGTGGACTATGGGGTGGTGCTGTGTCAGGCGGTGGGGTGGTGAGGGCATGGACTGTGGGGTGGTACAGTGTCAGGTGGTGGGGTGGTGAGGTTGTGGACTGTGGGGTTGTGCAGTGTTAGGCGGTGGAGTGGTGAGGGTGTGGACTGTGGGAATGGTGCAGTGTCAGGCGGTGGGGTGTGCTGGTGTGGACTGTGGGGTGGTGCAGTGTCAGGCGGTGGGGTGTGAGACTGTGGACTGTGGTGTGGTGCAGTGTCAGGCGGTGGTGTGTGAGGCTGTGGACTGTGGGGTGGTGCAGTGTCAGGTGGAGGGGTGTGAGCGCGTGGACTGTGGGGTGGTGCAGTGTCAGGCGGTGGGGTGGTGAGCGTGTGGACTGTGGGGTGGTCCAGTGTCAGGCGGTGAGGTGTGAGGGGGTTGACTGTGGGGTGGTGCAGTGTCAGGCGGTGGGTTGGTGAGGGTCTGGACTGTGGGGATGGTGCAGTGTCAGGCGGTGGGGTGGTGAGGGCGTGGACTGTGGGGTGGTGCAGTGTCAGTCGGTGGGGTGGTGAGGGCATGCACTGTGGGGTGGTGCAGTGTCAGGCGGTGGGGTGGTGAGGGTTTGGAATGTCGGGTGGTGCAGTGTCAGGCTGTGGACTGTGGGGTGGTGCAGTATCAGGCCGTGGGATGTGAGGCTGTGGACTGTGGGGTGGTGCAGTGTCAGGCGGTGGGGCGTGAGGCTGTGGACTGTCGGGTGGTGCAGTGTCAGGCGGTGAGGTGTGAATGTGTGGACTGTGTGGTGGTGCAGTGTCAGGCGGTGGGGTGTGAGGCTGTGGAATGTGGTGTGGTGCAGTGCAGGCGGTGGGGTGTGAGGCTGTGGACTGTGGTGTGGTGCAGTGTCAGGTGGTGGAGTGTGAGGGGGTTGTCTGTGGGGTGGTGCAGTGTCAGGCGGTGGAGTGGTGAGGGCGTGCACTGTGGGGTGGTGCAGTGTCAGGCGGTGGGGTGTCAGGGTGTGGACTGTGGGGTGGTGCAGTGTCAGGCGGTGGAGTGGTGAGGGCGTGCACTGTGGGGTGGTGCAGTGTCAGGCGGTGGGGTGTCAGGGTGTGGACTGTGGGGTGGTGCAGTGTCAGGCAGTGGGGTGTGAGAGTGTGGACTGTGGGGTGGTGTAGTGTTAGGCGGTGGAGTGGTGAGGGCGTGCACTTTGGGGTGTTGCAGTGTCAGACGGTGGGGTGTGAGGCCGTGGACTGTGGGGTGGTGCAGTGTCAGGCGGTGGGGTGTCAGGGTGTGGACTGTGGGGTGGTGCAGTGTCAGGCAGTGGGGTGTGAGAGTGTGGACTGTGGGGTGGTGTAGTGTTAGGCGGTGGAGTGGTGAGGGCGTGCACTTTGGGGTGTTGCAGTGTCAGACGGTGGGGTGTGAGGCTGTGGACTGTGGGGTGGTGCAGTGTCAGGCGGTGGTGTGAGGCTGTAGACTGTGGGGTGGTGCAGTGTCAGGTGTTGGAGTGGTGAGGGCGTGCACAGTGAATGTGGTGCAGTGTCAGGCGGTGGGGTGTGAGGGCTTGGACTGTGGGGTGGTGCAGTGTCAGTCGGTGAGATGTGAAGCTGTGGACTGTGGGCTGGTGCAGTGTCAGGCGGTGGGGTGTGAGGCTGTGGACTTTGGGGTGGTGCAGTGTCAGGCGGTGGGGTGGTGAGGGCGTGGACTGTGGGGTGGTGCAGAGTTAGGCGGTGGGGTGGTGAGGGCGTTGACTGTGGGGTGGTGCAGTGTCAGGCGGTGGGGTGTGAGGGTGTGGACTGTGGGGTGGTGCAGTGTCAGGCGGTGGGGTGGTGAGGGCGTGGACTGTGGGGTGGTGCAGTGTCAGGCGGTGGGGAGGTGAGGGTGTGGACTGTGGGGTGGTGCAGTGTCAGGCGGTGGGGTGGTGAGGGCATGCACTGTGGGGTGGTGCAGTGTCAGGCGGTGAGGTGTGAGGGGGTTGCCTGTGAAGTGGTGCAGTGTCAGGCGGTGGGGTGGTGAGGGTGTGGACTGTGGGGTGGTGCAGTGTTAGGCGGTGGAGTGGTGAGGGTCTGGACTGTGGGGATGATGCAGTGTCAGGCGGTGGGGTGTGATGGTGTGTACTGTGGGGTGGTGCAGTGTCAGGCGGTGGGGTGGTGATGGCGTGGACTGTGGGGTGGTGCAGTGTCAGGCGGTGGGGTGGCGAGGGCATGGACTGTGGGGTGGTGCAGTGTCAGGCGGTGGGGTGGTGAGGTTGTGGACTGTGGGGTGGTGCAGTGTTAGGCGGTGGAGTGGTGAGGGTGTGGACAGTGGGAATGGTGCAGTGTCAGGCGGTGGGGTGTGATGGTGTGGACTGTGGGGTGGTGCAGAGTCATGCGGTGGGTTGGTGAGGGTCTGGACTGTGGGGATGGTACAGTGTCAGGCGGTGGGGTGGTGAGGGTGTGGACTGTGGGGTGGTGCAGTGTCAGGCAGTGGGGTGTGAGGCTGTGGACTGTGGGGTGGTGCAGTGTCGGGTGGAGGGGTGTGAGGGCGTGGACTGTGGGGCGGTGCAGTGTCAGGCGGTGGGGTGTGAGGGCGTGGACTGTGGGGTGGTGCAGTGTCAGGTGGTGGGGTGGTGAGGGTGTGGACTGTGGGGTGGTCCAGTGTCAGGCGGTTAGGTGTGAGGGGGTTGACTGTGGGGTGGTGCAGTATCAGGCGGTGCGGTGGTGAGGGTGTGGACTTTGGGGATGGTGCAGTGTCAGGCGGTGGGTTGGTGAGTGTGCGGACTGTGGGGTGGTGCAGTGTCAGGCGGTGGGGTGTGAGTGTGTGGACTGTGGGGTGGTGCAGTGTTAGGCGGTGGATTGGTGAGGATCTGGACTGTCGGGATGGTGCAGTGTCAGGCGGTGGGGTGGTGAGGGTGTGGACTGTGGGGTGTTGCAGTGTCAGGCGGTGGGGTGTGAGGCTGTTAACTGTGGGGTGGTGCAGTGTCAGGCGGTGGGGTGTGAGGCTGTGGACTGTGGGGTGGTGCAGTGTCAGGCGGTGGTGTGTGAGGCTGTGCACTGTGGGGTGGTGCAGCATCAGGTGGTGGAGTGTGAATGTGTGGACTGTGGGGTGGTGCAGTGTCAGGCGGTGGGGTGGTGAGGGCGTGGACTGTGGGGTGGTGCAGTTTCAGGCGGTGGGGTGGTGAGGGCATGCATTGTGGGGTGGTGCAGTGTCAGGCGGTTTGGTGTGAGGGTGTGGACTGTGGGATGGTGCAGTGTCAGGCGGTGGGGTGTGAGCGTGTGGACTGTGGGGTGGTGCAGTATCAGGCGGTGGGGTGGTGAGGGCGTGCACTGTGGGGTCTTGCAGAGTCAGGCGGTGGGGTGGTGAGGGCGTGGACTGTGGGGTGATGCAGTGTCAGGCGGTGGGGTGTGAGGCTGTGGACTGTGGGGTGGTGCAGTGTTAGGCAGTAGAGTGGTGAGGGCGTGCACTGTGGGGTCTTGCAGAGTCAGGCGGTGGGGTGGTGAGGGCGTGGACTGTGGGGTGTTGCAGTGTCAGGCGGTGGGGTGTGAGGCTGTGGACTGTGGGGTGGTGCAGTGTCAGGCGGTGGGGTGTGAGGCTGTGGACTGTGGGGTGGTGCAGTGTCAGGCGGTGGGGTGTGAGGGCGTGGACTGTGGGGTGGTGCAGTGTCAGGCGGTGGGGTGGTGATGGCGTGGACTGTTGGGTGGTGCAGTGTCAGGCGGTGGGGTGGTGAGGGCGAAGACTGTGGGGTGGTTCCGTGCCAGGCGGTGGGTTGGTGAGGGCGTGGACTGTGGGGTGGTGCAGTGTCAGGCGGTGGGGTGGTGAGGGTGTGGACTGTGGGGTGGTGCAGTGTCAGGCGGTGGGGTGGTGAGGGCGTTGACTGTGGGGTGGATCAACGTCAGGCAGTGGGGTGGTGAGGGTGTGCACTGTGGGGTGGTGCAGTGTCAGGTGGTGGGGTGTGAAGCTGTGGACTGTGGGTGGTGCAGAGTCCGGCGGTGGAGTGTGAGGCTGTGGACTGTGGGGTGGTGTAGTGTCAGGCGGTGGGGAGGTGAGGGCGTGCACTGTGGGGTGGTGCAGTGTCAGGCGGTGGGGTGGTGAGGGTGTGGACTGTGGGGTGGTGCAGTGTTAGGCGGTGGAGTGGTGAGGGCGTGGACTGTGGGGTGGTGCAGTGTCAGGCGGTGGGGTGTCAAGGGTGGACTGTGGGGTGGTGCAGTGTCAGGCAGTCCGGTGTGAGAGTGTATACTGTGGGGTGGTGCAGTGTCAGGCGCTGGGGTGTGAGGCTGTGGACTGTTGGGTGGTGCAGTGTCAGGCGGTGGTGTGAGGCTGTGGAATGTGGGGTGGTGCAGTGTCAGGTGGTGGAGTGCGAATGTGTGGACTGTGGGGTGGTGCAGTGTCAGGCAGTGGGGTGTGAGAGTGTGGACTGTGGGGTGGTGCAGTGTTAGGCGGTGGAGTGGTGAGGGCGTGCACTGTGGGGTGTTGCAGTGTCAGGCGGTGGGGTGTGAGGCTGTGGACTGTGGGGTGGTGCAGTGTCAGGCGGTGGTGTGAGGCTTTGGACTGTGGGGTGGTGCAGTGTCAGGTGGTGGAGTGCGAATGTGTGGGCTGTGGGGTGGTGCAGTGTCAGGCGGTGAGGTGGTGAGGGCGTGGACTGTGGGGTGGTGCAGTGTTAGGCGGTGGGATGGTGAGGCTGTGGACTGTGGGGTGGTGCAGTGTCAGGCGGTGGGGTGTGAGGCTGTGGACTGTGGGGTGGTGCAGTGTCAGGCGGTGGGATGTGAGGCTGTGGACTGTGGGGTGGTACATTGTCAGGCGGTGTGTCGTGAGGCTGTGGACTGTGGGGTGGTGCAGTGTCAGGCGGTGAGGTGTGAATGTGTGGACTGTGGGGTGGTGCAGTGTCAGGTGGTGGGGTGTGAGGCTGTGGACTGTGGGGTGGTGCAGTGTCAGGCGGTGGGGTGTGAGGCTGTGGACTGTGGGGTGCTGCAGTGTCAGGCGGTGGTGTGAGGCTGTGGAATGTGGGGTGGTGCAGTGTCAGGTGGTGGAGTGCGAATGTGTGGACTGTGGGTTGGTGCAGTGTCAGGCAGTGGGGTGTGAGAGTGTGGACTGTGGGGTGGTGCAGTGTTAGGCGGTGGAGTGGTGAGGGCGTGCACTGTGGGGTGTTGCAGTGTCAGGCGGTGGGGTGTGAGGCTGTGGACTGTGGGGTGGTGCAGTGTCAGGCGGTGGTGTGAGGCTTTGGACTGTGGGGTGGTGCAGTGTCAGGTGGTGGAGTGCGAATGTGTGGGCTGTGGGGTGGTGCAGTGTCAGGCGGTGGGGTGGTGAGGGCGTGGACTGTGGGGTGGTGCAGTGTTAGGCGGTGGGATGGTGAGGCTGTGGACTGTGGGGTGGTGCAGTGTCAGGCGGTGGGGGGTGAGGCTGTGGACTGTGGGGTGGTGCAGTGTCAGGCGGTGGGATGTGAGGCTGTGGACTGTGGGGTGGTACATTGTCAGGCGGTGG
The DNA here is from genome assembly GCF_047496885.1 of Scyliorhinus torazame. NCBI lineage: Eukaryota > Metazoa > Chordata > Chondrichthyes > Carcharhiniformes > Scyliorhinidae > Scyliorhinus > Scyliorhinus torazame. The sequence goes on along the minus strand of NC_092710.1, from coordinate 348,544,623 downwards.
GTCGTGAGGCTGTGGACTGTGGGGTGGTGCAGTGTCAGGCGGTGAGGTGTGAATGTGTGGACTGTGGGGTGGTGCAGTGTCAGGCGGTGGGGTGTGAGGCTGTGGACTGTGGGGTGGTGCAGTGTCAGGCGGTGGGGTGTGAGGCTGTGGACTGTGGGGTGGTGCAGTGTCCGGCGGTGGGTTGTGAGGCTGTGGACTGTGGGGTGGTGCAGTGTCAGGCCGTGGGATGTGAGGTTGTGGACTGTGGGGTGGAGCAGTGTCAGGCGGTGAGGCGTGAGGCTGTGGACTGTGGGGTGGTGCAGTGTCAGGCGGTGAGGTGTGAATGTGTGGACTATGGGGTGGTGCAGAGTCAGGCGGTGGGGTGTGAGACTGTGGATTGTGGGGTGGTGCAGTGTCAGGCGGTGGGGTGTGAGGCTGTGGACTGTGGTGTGGTGCAGTGTCAGGTGGTGGAGTGTGAATGTGTGGACTGTGGGGTGGTGCAGTGTCAGGCGGTGGGGTGGTGAGAGCGTGCACTGTGGGGTGGTGCAGTGTCAGGCGGTGAGGTGTCACGGGGTTGTCTGTGGGGTGGTGCAGTGCCAGGCGGTGGGGTGGTGATGGCGTGCACTGTGGGGTGGTGCAGTGTCAGGCGGTGGAGTGGTGAGGGCGTGCACTGTGGGGTGGTGCAGTGTCAGGCGGTGGGGTGTCAGGGTGTGGACTGTGCGGTGGTGCAGTGTCAGGCAGTCCGGTGTGAGAGTGTAGACTGTGGGGTGGTGCAGTGTCAGGCGCTGGGGTGTGAGGCTGTGGACTGTTGGGTGGTGCAGTGTCAGGCGGTGGTGTGAGGGTGTGGAATGTGGGGTGGTGCAGTGTCAGGCGGTGGGGTGTGAGCGTGTGGACTGTGGGGTGGTGCAGTGTCAGGCGGTGGGGTGGTGAGGGCGTGCACTGTGGGGTCTTGCAGAGTCAGGCGGTGGGGTGGTGAGGGCGTGGACTGTGGGGTGTTGCAGTGTGAGGCGGTGGGGTGTGAGGCTGTGGACTGTGGGGTGGTGCAGTGTCAGGCGGTGGGGTGTGAGGCTGTGGACTGTGGGGTGGTGCAGTTTCAGGCGGTGGGGTGTGAGGGCGTGGACTGTGGGGTGGTGCAGTGTCAGGCGGTGGGGTGGTGATGGCGTGGACTGTTGGGTGGTGCAGTGTCAGGCGGTGGGGTGGTGAGGGCGAAGACTGTGGGGTGGTTCCGTGCCAGGCGGTGGGTTGGTGAGGGCGTGGACTGTGGGGTGGTGCAGTGTCAGGCGGTGGGGTGGTGAGGGTGTGGACTGTGGGGTGGTGCAGTGTCAGGCGGTGGGGTGGTGAGGGCGTTGACTGTGGGGTGGATCAACGTCAGGCAGTGGGGTGGTGAGGGTGTGCACTGTGGGGTGGTGCAGTGTCAGGTGGTGGGGTGTGAAGCTGTGGACTGTGGGTGGTGCAGAGTCCGGCGGTGGAGTGTGAGGCTGTGGACTGTGGGGTGGTGTAGTGTCAGGCGGTGGGGAGGTGAGGGCGTGCACTGTGGGGTGGTGCAGTGTCAGGCGGTGGGGTGGTGAGGGTGTGGACTGTGGGGTGGTGCAGTGTTAGGCGGTGGAGTGGTGAGGGCGTGGACTGTGGGGTGGTGCAGTGTCAGGCGGTGGGGTGTCAAGGTGTGGACTGTGGGGTGGTGCAGTGTCAGGCAGTCCGGTGTGAGAGTGTATACTGTGGGGTGGTGCAGTGTCAGGCGCTGGGGTGTGAGGCTGTGGACTGTTGGGTGGTGCAGTGTCAGGCGGTGGTGTGAGGCTGTGGAATGTGGGGTGGTGCAGTGTCAGGTGGTGGAGTGCGAATGTGTGGACTGTGGGGTGGTGCAGTGTCAGGCAGTGGGGTGTGAGAGTGTGGACTGTGGGGTGGTGCAGTGTTAGGCGGTGGAGTGGTGAGGGCGTGCACTGTGGGGTGTTGCAGTGTCAGGCGGTGGGGTGTGAGGCTGTGGACTGTGGGGTGGTGCAGTGTCAGGTGGTGGTGTGAGGCTTTGGACTGTGGGGTGGTGCAGTGTCAGGTGGTGGAGTGCGAATGTGTGGGCTGTGGGGTGGTGCAGTGTCAGGCGGTGGGGTGGTGAGGGCGTGGACTGTGGGGTGGTGCAGTGTTAGGCGGTGGGATGGTGAGGCTGTGGACTGTGGGGTGGTGCAGTGTCAGGCGGTGGGGTGTGAGGCTGTGGACTGTGGGGTGGTGCAGTGTCAGGCGGTGGGATGTGAGGCTGTGGACTGTGGGGTGGTACATTGTCAGGCGGTGTGTCGTGAGGCTGTGGACTGTGGGGTGGTGCAGTGTCAGGCGGTGAGGTGTGAATGTGTGGACTGTGGGGTGGTGCAGTGTCAGGCGGTGGGGTGTGAGGCTGTGGACTGTGGGGTGGTGCAGTGTCAGGCGGTGGGGTGTGAGGCTGTGGACTGTGGGGTGCTGCAGTGTCAGGCGGTGGTGTGAGGCTGTGGAATGTGGGGTGGTGCAGTGTCAGGTGGTGGAGTGCGAATGTGTGGACTGTGGGGTGGTGCAGTGTCAGGCAGTGGGGTGTGAGAGTGTGGACTGTGGGGTGGTGCAGTGTTAGGCGGTGGAGTGGTGAGGGCGTGCACTGTGGGGTGTTGCAGTGTCAGGCGGTGGGGTGTGAGGCTGTGGACTGTGGGGTGGTGCAGTGTCAGGCGGTGGTGTGAGGCTTTGGACTGTGGGGTGGTGCAGTGTCAGGTGGTGGAGTGCGAATGTGTGGGCTGTGGGGTGGTGCAGTGTCAGGCGGTGGGGTGGTGAGGGCGTGGACTGTGGGGTGGTGCAGTGTTAGGCGGTGGGATGGTGAGGCTGTGGACTGTGGGGTGGTGCAGTGTCAGGCGGTGGGGGGTGAGGCTGTGGACTGTGGGGTGGTGCAGTGTCAGGCGGTGGGATGTGAGGCTGTGGACTGTGGGGTGGTACATTGTCAGGCGGTGGGTCGTGAGGCTGTGGACTGTGGGGTGGTGCAGTGTCAGGCGGTGAGGTCTGAATGTGTGGACTGTAGGGTGGTGCAGTGTCAGGCGGTGGGGTGTGAGGCTGTGGACTGTGGGGTGGTGCAGTGTCAGGCGGTGGGGTGTGAGGCTGTGGACTGTGGGGTGGTGCAGTGTCCGGCGGTGGGTTGTGAGGCTGTGGACTGTGGGGTGGTGCAGTGTCAGGCCGTGGGATGTGAGGTTGTGGACTGTGGGGTGGCGCAGTGTCAGGCGGTGAGGCGTGAGGCTGTGGACTGTGGGGTGGTGCAGTGTCAGGCGGTGGGGTGTGATGGTGTGGACTGTGGGGAGGTGCAGAGTCAGGCGGTGGGGTGTGAGGCTGTGGACTGTGGGGTGGTGCAGTGTCAGGCGGTGGGGTGTGAGGCTGTGGACTGTGGTGTGGTGCAGTGTCAGGTGGTGGAGTGTGAATGTGTGGACTGTGGGGTGGTGCAGTGTCAGGCGGTGGGGTGGTGAGAGCGTGCACTGTGGGGTGGTGCAGTGTCAGGCGGTGAGGTGTGACGGGGTTGTCTGTGGGGTGGTGCAGTGCCAGGCGGTGGGGTGGTGATGGCGTGCACTGTGGGGTGGTGCAGTGTCAGGCGGTGGAGTGGTGAGGGCGTGCACTGTGGGGTGGTGCAGTGTCAGGCGGTGGGGTGTCAGGGTGTGGACTGTGCGGTGGTGCAGTGTCAGGCAGTCCGGTGTGAGAGTGTAGACTGTGGGGTGGTGCAGTGTCAGGCGCTGGGGTGTGAGGCTGTGGACTGTTGGGTGGTGCAGTGTCAGGCGGTGGTGTGAGGGTGTGGAATGTGGGGTGGTGCAGTGTCAGGTGGTGGAGTGCGAATGTGTGGACTGTGGGGTGGTGCAGTGTCAGGCGGTGGGGTGTTGAGGGCGTGGACTGTGGGGTGGTGCAGTGTCAGGCAGTGGAATGAGAGTGTGGACTGTGGGGTGGTGCAGTGTTAGGCGGTGGAGTGGTGAGGGCGTGCACTGTGGGGTGATGCAGTGTCAGGCGGTGGGGTGTGAGGCTGTGGACTGTGGGGTGGTGCAGTGTCAGGCGGTGGTGTGAGGCTGTGGACTGTGGGGTGGTGCAGTGTCAGGTGGTGGAGTGCGAATGTGTGGGCTGTGGTGTGGTGCAGTGTCAGGCGGTGGGGTGGTGAGGGCGTGCAATGTGGGGTGGTGCAGTGTCAGGCGGTGGGGTGGTGAGGGTGTGGACTATGGGGTGGTGCAGTGTTAGGCGGTGGAATGGTGAGGGCGTTTACTGTGGGGTGGTGCAGTGTCAGGCGGTGGGGTGTGAGGGTGTGCGCTGTGCGGTGGTGCAGTGTCAGGCGGTGAGATGTGAGGCTGTGGACTGTGCGGTGGTGCAGTGTCAGGCGGTGAGATGTGAGGCTGTGGACTGTGGGGTGGTGCAGTGTTAGGCGGTGGGATGGTGAGGCTGTGGACTGTGGGGTGGTGCAGTGTCAGGCGGTGGGGTGTGAGGCTGTGGACTGTGGGGTGGTGCAGTGTCAGGCGGTGGGATGTGAGGCTGTGGACTGTGGGGTGGTACATTGTCAGGCGGTGTGTCGTGAGGCTGTGGACTGTGGGGTGGTGCAGTGTCAGGCGGTGAGGTGTGAATGTGTGGACTGTGGGGTGGTGCAGTGTCAGGCGGTGGGGTGTGAGGCTGTGGACTGTGGGGTGGTGCAGTGTCAGGCGGTGGGGTGTGAGGCTGTGGACTGTGGGGTGCTGCAGTGTCAGGCGGTGGTGTGAGGCTGTGGAATGTGGGGTGGTGCAGTGTCAGGTGGTGGAGTGCGAATGTGTGGACTGTGGGGTGGTGCAGTGTCAGGCAGTGGGGTGTGAGAGTGTGGACTGTGGGGTGGTGCAGTGTTAGGCGGTGGAGTGGTGAGGGCGTGCACTGTGGGGTGTTGCAGTGTCAGGCGGTGGGGTGTGAGGCTGTGGACTGTGGGGTGGTGCAGTGTCAGGCGGTGGTGTGAGGCTTTGGACTGTGGGGTGGTGCAGTGTCAGGTGGTGGAGTGCGAATGTGTGGGCTGTGGGGTGGTGCAGTGTCAGGCGGTGGGGTGGTGAGGGCGTGGACTGTGGGGTGGTGCAGTGTTAGGCGGTGGGATGGTGAGGCTGTGGACTGTGGGGTGGTGCAGTGTCAGGCGGTGGGGGGTGAGGCTGTGGACTGTGGGGTGGTGCAGTGTCAGGCGGTGGGATGTGAGGCTGTGGACTGTGGGGTGGTACATTGTCAGGCGGTGGGTCGTGAGGCTGTGGACTGTGGGGTGGTGCAGTGTCAGGCGGTGAGGTCTGAATGTGTGGACTGTAGGGTGGTGCAGTGTCAGGCGGTGGGGTGTGAGGCTGTGGACTGTGGGGTGGTGCAGTGTCAGGCGGTGGGGTGTGAGGCTGTGGACTGTGGGGTGGTGCAGTGTCCGGCGGTGGGTTGTGAGGCTGTGGACTGTGGGGTGGTGCAGTGTCAGGCCGTGGGATGTGAGGTTGTGGACTGTGGGGTGGCGCAGTGTCAGGCGGTGAGGCGTGAGGCTGTGGACTGTGGGGTGGTGCAGTGTCAGGCGGTGGGGTGTGATGGTGTGGACTGTGGGGAGGTGCAGAGTCAGGCGGTGGGGTGTGAGGCTGTGGACTGTGGGGTGGTGCAGTGTCAGGCGGTGGGGTGTGAGGCTGTGGACTGTGGTGTGGTGCAGTGTCAGGTGGTGGAGTGTGAATGTGTGGACTGTGGGGTGGTGCAGTGTCAGGCGGTGGGGTGGTGAGAGCGTGCACTGTGGGGTGGTGCAGTGTCAGGCGGTGAGGTGTGACGGGGTTGTCTGTGGGGTGGTGCAGTGCCAGGCGGTGGGGTGGTGATGGCGTGCACTGTGGGGTGGTGCAGTGTCAGGCGGTGGAGTGGTGAGGGCGTGCACTGTGGGGTGGTGCAGTGTCAGGCGGTGGGGTGTCAGGGTGTGGACTGTGCGGTGGTGCAGTGTCAGGCAGTCCGGTGTGAGAGTGTAGACTGTGGGGTGGTGCAGTGTCAGGCGCTGGGGTGTGAGGCTGTGGACTGTTGGGTGGTGCAGTGTCAGGCGGTGGTGTGAGGGTGTGGAATGTGGGGTGGTGCAGTGTCAGGTGGTGGAGTGCGAATGTGTGGACTGTGGGGTGGTGCAGTGTCAGGCGGTGGGGTGTTGAGGGCGTGGACTGTGGGGTGGTGCAGTGTCAGGCAGTGGAATGAGAGTGTGGACTGTGGGGTGGTGCAGTGTTAGGCGGTGGAGTGGTGAGGGCGTGCACTGTGGGGTGATGCAGTGTCAGGCGGTGGGGTGTGAGGCTGTGGACTGTGGGGTGGTGCAGTGTCAGGCGGTGGTGTGAGGCTGTGGACTGTGGGGTGGTGCAGTGTCAGGTGGTGGAGTGCGAATGTGTGGGCTGTGGGGTGGTGCAGTGTCAGGCGGTGGGGTGGTGAGGGCGTGCAATGTGGGGTGGTGCAGTGTCAGGCGGTGGGGTGGTGAGGGTGTGGACTGTGGGGTGGTGCAGTGTTAGGCGGTGGAATGGTGAGGGCGTTTACTGTGGGGTGGTGCAGTGTCAGGCGGTGGGGTGTGAGGGTGTGCGCTGTGCGGTGGTGCAGTGTCAGGCGGTGAGATGTGAGGCTGTGGACTGTGGGGTGGTGCAGTGTCAGGCGGTGGGGTGTGGCTATGTGGACTGTGGGGTGGTGCAGTGTCAGGCGGTGGGGTGGTGAGGGCGTGGACTGTGGGGTGGTGCAGTGTTAGGCGGTGGGATGGTGAGGCTGTGGACTGTGGGGTGGTGCAGTGTCAGGCGGTGGGGTGTGATGCTGTGGACTGTGGGGTGGTGCAGTGTCAGGCGGTGGGATGTGAGGCTGTGGATTGTGGGGTGGTACAGTGTCAGGCGGTGGGTCGTGAGGCTGTGGACTGTGGGGTGGTGCAGTGTCAGGCGGTGAGGTGTGAATGTGTGGACTGTGGGGTGGTGCAGTGTCAGGCGGTGGGCTGTGAGGCTGTGGACTGTGGGGTGGTGCAGTGTCAGGCGGTGGGGTGTGAGGCTGTGGACTGTGGGGTGGTGCAGTGTCCGGCGGTGGGGTGTGAGGCTGTGGACTGTGGGGTGGTGCAGTGTCAGGCCGTGGGATGTGAGGCTGTGGACTGTGGGGTGGTGCAGTGTCAGGCGGTGAGGCGTGAGGCTGTGGACTGTGGGGTGGTGCAGTGTCAGGCGGTGAGGTGTGAATGTGTGGACTGTGGGGTGGTGCAGTGTCAGGCGGTGCGGTGTGAGGCTGTGGACTGTGGGGTGGAGCAGTGTCAGGCGGTGGGGTATGATGTTATGGACTGTGGGGTGGTGCAGTGTCAGGCGGTGGGGTGGTGAGGGTGTGGACTGTGTGGTGGTGCAGTGTCAGGCGGTGGGGTGTGAGGCTGTGGACTGTGGGGTGGTGCAGTGTCAGGCGGTGGGTCGTGAGGCTGTGGACTGTGGGGTGGTGCAGTGTCAGGCGGTGAGGTGTGAATGTGTGGACTGTGGGGTGGTGCAGTGTCAGACGGTGGGGTGTGAGGCTGTGGACTGTGGGGTGGTGCAGTGTCAGGCGGTGGGGTGTGAGGCTGTGGACTGTGGGGTGGTGCAGTGTCCGGCGGTGGGGTGTGAGGCTGTGGACTGTGGGGTGGTGCAGTGTCAGGCCGTGGGATGTGAGGCTGTGGACTGTGGGGTGGTGCAGTGTCAGGCGGTGAGGCGTGAGGCTGTGGACTGTGGGGTGGTGCAGTGTAAGGCGGTGGGGTGTGAATGTGTGGACTGTGGGGTGGTGCAGTGTCAGGCGGTGGGGTGTGAGGCTGTGGACTGTGGGGTGGTGCTGTGTCAGGCGGTGGGGTGTGAGGCTGTGGACTGTGGTGTGGTGCAGTGTCAGGCGGTGGGGTTGTGAGGTCGTGCACTGTGGGGTGGTGCAGTGTCAGGCGGTGAGGTGTGACGGGGTTGTCTGTGGGGTCGTGCAGTGTCAGGCGGTGGGGTGGTGAGGGCGTGCACTGTGGGGTGGTGCAGTGTCAGGCGGTGGGGTGGTGAGGGTGTGGACTGTGGGGTGGTGCAGTGTCAGGACGGTGGGGTGGTGAGGGCGTGCACTGTGGGGTGGTGCAGTGTCAGGCGGTGGGGTCTGAGAGTGTGGACTGTGGGGTGGTGCAGTGTTAGGCGGTGGAGTGGTGAGGGCGTGCACTTTGGGGTGTTGCAGTGTCAGACGGTGGCGTGTGAGGCTGTGGATTGTGGGGTGGTGCAGTGTCAGGCGGTGGTGTGAGGCTGTAGACAGTGGGGTGGTGCAGTGTCAGGTGGTGGAGTGTGAATGTGTGGACTGTAGGTTGGTGCAGTGTCAGGCGGTGGAGTGGTGAGGGCGTGCACAGTGAATGTGGTGCAGTGTCAGGCGGTGGGGTGTGAGGGCGTGGACTGTGGGGTGGTGCAGTGTCAGTCGGTGAGATGTGAGGCTGTGGACTGTGGGCTGGTGCAGTGTCAGGCGGTGGGGTGTGAGGCTGTGGACTGTGCGGTGGTGCAGTGTCAGGCGGTGGGGTGGTGAGGGCGTGGACTGTGGAATGGTGCAGAGTTAGGCGGTGGGGTGGTGAGGGCGTTGACTGTGGGGCGGTGCAGTGTCAGGCGGTGGGGTGTGAGGGTGTGGACTGTGGGGTGGTGCAGTGTCAGTCGGTGGGGTGGTGAGGGCGTGCACTGTGGGGTGGTGCAGTGTCAGGCGGTGAGGTGTGACGGGGTTGTCTGTGGGGTGGTGCAGTGTCAGGCGGTGGGGTGGTGTGGGCGTGCACTGTGGGGTGGTGCAGTGTCAGGCGGTGGAGTGGTGAGGGCGTGCACTGTGGGGTGGTGCAGTGTCAGGCGGTGGGGTGTCAGGGTGTGGACTGTGGGGTGGTGCAGTGTCAGGCAGTGGGGTGTGAGAGTGTGGGCTGTGGGGTGTTGCAGTGTCAGGACGGTGGGGTGGTGAGGGCGTGCACTGTGGGGTGCTGCAGTGTCAGGCGGTGGGGTGGTGAGGGTGTGGACTGTGGGGTGGTGCAGTGTCAGGCGGTGGGGTGTCAGGCTGTGGACTGTGGGGTGGTGCAGTATCAGGCAGTGGGGTGTGAGAGTGTGCACTGTGGGTTGGTGCAGTGTCAGGCGGTGGAGTGGTGAGGGCGTGCACAGTGAATGTGGTGCAGTGTCAGGCGGTGGGGTGTGAGGGCGTGGACTGTGGGGTGGTGCAGTGTCAGTCGGTGAGATGTGAGGCTGTGGACTGTGGGCTGGTGCAGTGTCAGGCGGTGGGGTGTGAGGCTGTGGACGGTGCGGTGGTGCAGTGTCAGGCGGTGGGGTGGTGAGGGCGTGGAATGTTGGGCGGTGCAGTGTCAGGCGGTGGGGTGTGAGGGCGTGCACTGTGGGGTGGTGCAGTGTTAGGCGGTGGAGTGGTGATGGCGTGCACTGTGGGGTGATGCAGTGTCAGGCGGTGGTGTGAGATTGTAGAATGTGGGGTGGTGCAGTGTCAGGCGGTGGGGTGTGAGGGCGTGCACAGTGAATGTGGTGCAGTGTCAGGCGGTGGGGTGTGAGGGCGTGGACTGTGGGGTGGTGCAGTGTCATGTGGTGGGGTGTGAATGTGTGGACTGTGGGGTGGTGCAGTGTCAGGCGGTGGGGTGTGAGGGCGTGCACTGTGGGGTGATGCAGTGTCAGGCGGTGCGGTGGTGAGGGCGTGGACTGTGGGGTGGTGCAGAGTTAGGCGGTGGGGTGGTGAGGGCGTTGACTGTGGGGTGGTGCAGTGTCAGGCAGTGGAGTGTGAGGGTGTGGACTGTGGGGTGGTGCAGTGTCAGGCGGTGGGGTGTGAGGGTGTGGACTGTGGGGTGGTGCAGTGGCAGGCGGTGGGGTGGTGAGGGCGTGGACTGTGGAGTGGTGCAGTGTCAGGCGGTGGGGAGGTGAGGGTGTGGATTGTGGGGTGGTGCAGTGTTAGGCGGTGGAGTGGTGAGGGTCTGGACTGTGGGGATGGTGCAGTGTCAGGCGGTGGGGTGTCATGGTGTGGACTGTGGGGTGGTGCAGTGTCAGGCGCTGGGGTGGTGAGGGCGTGCACTGTGGGGTGGTGCAGTGTCAGGCGGTGGGGTGTCAGGGTGTGGACTGTGGGGTGGTGCAGTGTCAGGCAGTGGGGTGTGAGAGTGTGGACTGTGGGGTGGTGCAGTGTCAGGACGGTGGGGTGGTGAGGGCGTGGACTGTGGGATGGTGCAGTGTCAGGCGGTGGGGTGGTGAGGGTGTGGACTGTGGGGTGGTGCAGTGTCAGGCGGTGGTGTGTCAGGCTGTGGACTGTGGGGTGGTGGTGTCAGGCAGTGGGGTGTGAGAGTGTGGACTGTGGGGTGGTGCAGTGTTAGGCGGTGGAGTGGTGAGGGCGTGCACTTTGGGGTGTTGCAGTGTCAGACGGTGGGGTGTGAGGCTGTGGATTGTTGGGTGGTGCAGTGTCAGGCGGTGGTGTGAGGCTGTAGACTGTGGGTGGTGCAGTGTCAGGTGGTGGAGTGTGAATGTGTGGACTGTGGGGTGGTGCAGTGTCAGGCGGTGGGGTGTGAGGACGTGCACAGTGAATGTGGTGCAGTGTCAGGCGGTGGGGTGTGAGGGCGTGGACTGTGGGGTGGTGCAGTGTCAGTCGGTGAGATGTGAGGCTGTGGACTGTGGGCTGGTGCAGTGTCAGGCGGTGGGGTGTGAGGCTGTGGACTGTGCGCTGGTGCAGTGTCAGGCGGTGGGGTGGTGAGGGCGTGGACTGTGGGGTGGTGCAGAGTTAGGCGGTGGGGTGGTGAGGGCGTTGACTGTTGGGCGGTGCAGTGTCAGGCGGTGGGGTGTGAGGGTGTGGACTGTGGGGTGGTGCAGTGTCAGGCGGTGGGGTGGTGAGGGCGTGGACTGTGGGGTGGTGCAGTGTCAGGCGGTGGGGAGGTGAGGGTCTGGACTGTGGGGTGGTGCAGTGTCAGGCGGTGGGGTGGTGAGGGCATGCACTGTGGGGTGGTGCAGCGTCAGGCGGTGAGGTGTGAGGGGGTTGTCTGTGGGGTGGTGCAGTGTCAGGCGGTGGGGTGGTGAGGGTGTGGACTGTGGGGTGGTGCAGTGTCATGTGGTGGGGTGTGAATGTGTGGACTGTGGGGTGGTGCAGTGTCAGGCGATGGGGTGTGAGTGCGTGCACAGTGAATGTGGTGCAGTGTAAGGCGGTGGTGTGTGAGGGCGTGGACTGTGGGGTGGTGCAGTGTCAGTCGGTGAGATGTGAGGCTGTGGACTGAGGTCTGGTGCAGTGTCAGGCGGTGGGGTGTGAGGCTGTGGACTGTGGAGTGATGCAGTGTCAGGCGGTGGGGTGGTGAGGGCGTGGACTGTGGGGTGGTGCAGAGTTAGGCGGTGGGGTGGTGAGGGCGTTGACTGTGGGGCGGTGCAGTGTCAGGCGGTGGGGTGTGAGGGTGTGGACTGTGGGGTGGTGCAGTGTCAGGCGGTGGGGTGGTGAGGGCGTGGACTGTGGGGTGGTGCAGTGTCAGGCGGTGGGGATGTGAGGGTCTGGACTGTGGGGTGGTGCAGTGTCAGGCGGTGGGGTGGTGAGGGCATGCACTGTGGGGTGGTGCAGTGTTATGCGGTGAGGTGTGAGGGGGTTGTCTGTGGGGTGGTGCAGTGTCAGGCGGTGGGGTGGTGAGGGTGTGGACTGTGGGGTGGTGCAGTGTTAGGCGGTGGAGTGGTGAGGGTCTGGACTGTGGGGATGGTGCAGTGTCAGGCGGTGGTGTGTGATGGTGTGGACTGTGGGGTGGTGCAGTGTCAGGCGCTGGGGTGGTGAGGGTGTGGACTGTGGGGTGGTGCAGTGTCAGGTGGTGGGGTGGTGAGGGTGTGGACTATGGGAGTGGTGCAGTGTCAAGCGGTGGGGTGTGATGGTGTGGACTGTGGGGAGGTGCAGAGTCAGGCGGTGGGGTGTGAGGCTGTGGACTGTGGGGTGGTGCAGTGTCAGGCGGTGGGGTGTGAGGCTGTGGACTGTGGGGTGGTGCAGTGTCAAGTGGAGGGGTGTGAGGGCGTGGACTGTGGGGTGGTGCAGTGTCAGGCGGTGGGGTGGTGAGGGTGTGGACTGTGGGGTGGTCCAGTGTCAGGCGGTTAGGTGTGAAGGGGCTGACTGTGGGGTGGTGCAGTGTCATGCGGTGCGGTGGTGAGGGTCTGGATTTTGGGCATGGTGCAGTGCCAGGCGGTGGGGTGGTGAGTTTGCGGACTGTGGGGTGGTGCAGTGTCAGGCGGTGGCGTCTGAGTGTGTGGACTGTGGGGTGTTGCAGTGTTAGGCGGTGGATTGGTGAGGGTCTGGACTGTCGGGATGGTGCAGTGTCAGGCGGTGGGGTGGTGAGTGTGTGGACTGTTGGGTGGTGCAGTGTCAGGCGGTGGGATGTGATGCTGTGGACTGTGGGGTGGTGCAGTGTCAGGCGGTGGGGTGTGAGGCTGTGGACTGTGGGGTGGTGCAGTATCAGGTGGTGGAGTGTGAATGTGTGGACTGTGGGGAGGTGCAGTGTCAGGCTGTGGGGTGGTGAGTGCGTGGACTGTGGGGTGGTGCAGTGTCAGGCGGTGGGGTGGTGAGGGCATGCACTGTGGGGTGGTGCAGTTTCAGGCTGTTTGGTGTGAGGGTGTGGACTGTGGGGTGGTTCCGTGTCAGGCGGTGGGTTGGTGAGGGCGTGGACTGTGGGGTGGTGCAGTGTCAGGCGGTGGGGTGGTGAGGGTGTGGACTGTGGGGTGGTGCAGTGTCAGGCGGTGGGGTGGTGAGGGCGTTGACTGTGGGGTGGATCAACGTCAGGCAGTGGGGTGGTGAGGGCGTGGACTGTGGAGTGGTGCAGTGTCAGGCGGTGGGGTGTGAGGGTGTGGACTGTGGGGTGGTGCAGAGTCCGGCGGTGGAGTGTGAGGCTGTGGACTGTAGGGTGGTGTAGTGTCAGGCGGTGGGGAGGTGAAGGCGTGCACTGTGGGGTGGTGCAGTGTCAGGCGGTGGGGTTGTGAGGGTGTGGACTGTGGGGTGATGCAGTGTTAGGCGGTGGAGTGGTGAGGGCGTGCACTGTGGGGTGGTGCAGTGTCAGGCGGAGGGGTGTCAGGGTGTGGACTGTGGGGTTGTGCAGTGTCAGGCAGTCCGGTGTGAGAGTGTAGACTGTGGGGTGTGGCAGTGTCAGGCGGTGGGGTGAGGCTGTGGAATGTGGGTTGGTGCAGTGTCAGGTGGTGGAGTGCGAATGTGTGGACTGTGGGGTGGTGCAGTGTCAGGCGGTGGGGTGGTGAGGGCGTGGACTGTGGGGTGGTGCAGTGTCAGGCAGTGGGGTGTGAGAGTGTGGACTGTGGGGTGGTGCAGTGTTAGGCGGTGGAGTGGTGAGGGCGTGCACTGTGGGGTGTTGCAGTGTCAGGAGGTGGGGTGTGAGGCTGTGGACTGTGGGGTGGTGCAGTGTCAGGCGGTGGGGTGTGAGGCTGTGGACTGTGGGGTGGTGCAGTGTCAGGCGGTGGTGTGAGGCTGTGGACTGTGGGATGGTGCAGTGTCAGGTGGTGGAGTGTGAATGTGTGGACTGTGGTGTGGTGCAGTGTCAGGCGGTGGGGTGGTGAGGGCGTGCAATGTGGGGTGGTGCAGTGTCAGGCGGTGGGGTGGTGAGGGTGTGGGCTGTGGGGTGGTGCAGTGTCAGGCGATGAGATGTGAGGCTGTGGACTGTGGGGTGGTGCAGTTTCAGGCGGTGGGGTGTGACGCTGTGGACTGTGGGGTGGAGCTGCGTCTGGCGGTGGGGTGGTGAGGGCGTGGACTGTGGGGTGGTGCAGTGTTAGGCGGTGGGATGGTGAGGCTGTGGACTGTGGGGTGGTGCAGTGTCAGGCGGTGGGGTGTGAGGCTGTGGACTGTGGGGTGGTGCAGTGTCAGGCGGTGGGATGTGAGGCTGTGGACTGTGGGGTGGTACAGTGTCAGGCGGTGGGGTGTGAGGCTGTGGACTGTGGGGTGGTGCAGTGTCAGGCGGTGAGGTGTGAATGTGTGGGCTGTGGGATGGTGCAGTGTCAGGCGGTGGGGTGTGAGGCTGTGGACTGTGGGGTGGTGCAGTGTCAGGCGGTGGGGTGTGAGGCTGTGGACTGTGGGGTGGTGCAGTGTCCGGCGGTGGGGTGTGAGGCTGTGGACTGTGGGGTGGTGCAGTGTCAGGCCGTGGGATGTGAGGCTGTGGACTGTGGGGTGGTGCAGTGTCAGGCGGTAGGGCGTGAGGCTGTGGACTGTGGGGTGGTGCAGTGTCAGGCGGTGAGGTGTGAATGTGTCGGCTGTGGGGTGGTGCAGTGTCAGGCGGTGGGGTGAGAGGCTGTGGACTGTGGGGTGGTGCAGTGTCAGGCGGTGAGGTGTGAGGGGGTTGGATGTGGGGTGGTGCAGTGTCAGGCGGTGGGGTGGTGAGGGCGTGCACTGTGGGGTGGTGCAGTGTCAGGCGGTGGGGTGGTGAGGGTGTGGACTGTGGGGTGGTGCAGTGTCAGGCGGTGGGGTGTCAGGCTGTGGACAGTGGGGTGGTGCAGTGTCAGGCAGTGGGGTGTGAGAGTGTGGACTGTGGGGCGGTGCAGTGTCAGGCGGTGGAGTGGTGAGGGCGTTCACTTTGGGGTGTTGCAGTGTCAGACGGTGGGGTGTGAGGCTGTGGACTGTGGGGTGGTGCAGTGTCAGGCGGTGGTGTGAGGCTGTAGACTGTGGGGTGGTGCAGTGTCAGGTGGTGGATTGTGAATGTGTGGACTGTGGGGTGGTGCAGAGTTAGGCGGTGGGGTGGTGAGGGCGTTGACTGTGGGGCGGTGCAGTGTCAGGCGGTGGGGTGTGAGGGTGTGGACTGTGGGGTAGTGCAGTGTCAGGCGGTGGGGAGGTGAGGGCATGCACTGTGGGGTGGTGCAGTGTCAGGCGATGAGGTGTGAGGGGGTTGTCTGTGGGGTGGTGCAGTGTCAGGCGGTGGGGTGGTGAGGGTGTGGACTGTGGGGTGGTGCAGTGTTAGGCGGTGGGGTGGTGAGGGCGTGGACTGTGGGGTAGTGCAGTGTCAGGCGGTGGGGTGGTGAGGTTGTGGACTGTGGGGTGGTGCAGTGTTAGGCGGTGGAGTGGTGAGGGTGTGGACTGTGGGAATGGTGAAGTGTCAGGCGGTGGGGTGTGATGGTGTGGACTGTGGGGTGGTGCAGAGTCAGGCAGTGGGGTGTGAGGCTGCGGACTGTGGGGTGGTGCAGTGTCAGGCGGTAGGGTGTGAGGCTGTGGACTGTGGTGTGGTGCAGTGTCAGGTGGAGGGGTGTGAGGGTGTGATCTGTGGGGTGGTGCAGTGTCAGGCGGTGGGGTGGTGAGGGTGTGGACTGTGGGGTGGTCCAGTGTCAGGCGGTTAGGTGTGAGGGGGTTGACTGTGGAGTGGTGCAGTGTCAGGCGGTGGGTTGGTGAGGGTCTGGACTTTGGGGATGGTGCAGTGTCAGGCGGTGGGGTGGTGAGTGTGTGGACTGTGGGGTGGTGCAGTGTCAGGCGGTGGGGTGTGAGGGTGTGGACTGTGGTGTGGTGCAGTGTCAGGCGGTGGGGTGTGAGGGTGTGGACTGTGGGGTGGTGCAGTGTCAGGAGGTGGGGTGTGAGGGTGTGGACTGTGGGGTGGTGCAGTGTCAGGTGGTGGGGTGGTGAGGGTGTGGACTGTCGGGTGTTGCAGTGTCATGCGGTGGGGTGTGAGGCTGTGGACTGTGTGGTGGTGCAGTGACAGGCGGTGGGGTGGTGAGGGTGTGGACTGTGGGGTGGTGCAGTGTCAGGCGGTGGGGTGTGACGCTGTGGACTGTGGGGTGGTGCAGTGTCAGGCGGTGGGGTGTGAGGCTGTGGACTGTGGGGTGGTGCAGTATCAGGTGGTGGAGTGTGAATGTGTGGACTGTGGGGTGGTGTAGTGTTAGGCGGTGGGGTGTGAGGCTGTGGACTGTGGGGTGGTGCAGTGTCAACTGTGGGGTGGTGAGGGCGTGGACTGTGGGGTGGTGCAGTGTCAGGCGGTGGGGTGGTGAGGGCGTGGACTGTGGGGTGGTGCAGTATCAGGCGGTGGGGTGTGTGGGTGTGGACTGTGGGGTGGTGCAGTGTCAGGCGGTGGGGTGTGAGAGTGTGGACTGTGGGGTGGTGCAGTGTTAGGCGGTGGAGTGGTGAGGGCGTGCACTGTGGGGTCTTGCAGTGTCAGGCGGTGGGGTGTGAGGCTGTGGACTGTGGGGTGGTGCAGTGTCAGGCGGTGGGGTGTGAGGCTGTGGACTGTGGGGTGGTGCAGTGTCAGGCGGTGGGGTGATGAGGGCGTGGACTGTGGGGTGGTGCAGTGTCAGGCGGTGGGGTGATGAGGGCGTTGACTGTGGGGTGGATCAACGTCAGGCGGTGGGGTGGTGAGGGCGTGGACTGTGGAGTGGTGCAGTGTCAGGCGGTGGGGTGTGAGGGTGTGGACTGTGGGGTGGTGCAGTGTCAGGTGGTGGGGTGTGAAACTGTGGACTGTGGGGTGTTGTAGTGTCAGGCGGTGGGGTGTGAGGCTGTGCACTGTGGGGTGGTGCAGTGTCAGGCGGTGGGATGTGAGGCTGTGGCGTGGTGCAGTGTCAGGCAGTCCGGTGTGAGAGTGTGGACTTTGGGGTGGTGCAGTGTCAGGCGGTGGGGTGTGAGGCTGTGGACTGTGGGGTGGTGCAGTATTAGGCGCTGGGGTGGTGAGGGCATGCACTGTGGGGTGGTGCAGTGTCAGGCGGTGGGGTGTGAGGCTGTGGACTGTGGTGTGGTGCAGTATCAGGCGGTGGGGTGTGAGGCTGTGGACTTTGGGGTGGTGCAGTGTCAGGCGGTGGGGTGTGAGGCTGTGGACTGTGGGGTGGTGCAGTGTCAGGCGGTGGGGTGGTGAGAGAGTGGACTGTGGGGTGGTGCAGTGTTAGGCGGTGGAGTGGTGAGGGCGTGCACTGTGGGGTGGTGCAGTGTCAGGCGGTGGGGTGTGAGGCTGTGGACTGTGGGGTGGTGCAGTGTTAGGCCGTGGGGTGTGAGGCTGTGGACTGTGGGGTGGTGCAGTGTCAGGCAGTCCGGTGTGAGAGTGTGGACTGTGGGGTGGTGCAGTGTCAGGCGGTGGGGTGGTGAGTGTGTGGACTGTGGGGTGGTGCAGTGTCAGGCGGTGGAGTGGTGAGGGCGTGCACTGTGGGGTGGTGCAGTGTTAGGCGGTGGGGTGTGAGGCTGTGGACTGTGGGGTGGTGCAGTGTCCGGCGGTGGGGTGTGAGGCTGTGGACTGTGGGGTGGTGCAGTGTCAGGCAGTCCGGTGTGAGAGTGTGCACTGTGGGGTGGTGCAGTGTCAGGCGGTGGGATGTGAGGCTGTGGACTGTGGGGTGGTGCAGTGTCAGGCGGTGGGGTGTGAGGCTGTGGACTGTGGGGTGGTGCAGTGTCAGGCGATGGTGTGAGGCTGTGGAATGTGGGGTGGTGCTGTGTCAGGTGGTGGAGTGTGAATGTGTGGCCTGTGGGGTGGTGCAGTGTCAGGCGGTGGGGTGGTGAGGGCGTGGACTGTGGGGTGGTGCAGTGTCAGGCAGTGTGGTGTGAGAGTGTGGACTGTGGGAATGGTGCAGTGTCAGGCGGTGGGGTGTGAGAGTGTGGACTGTGGGGTGGTGCAGTGTTAGGCGGTGGAGTGGTGAGGGCGTGCACTGTGGGGTGTTGCAGTGTCAGGCTGTGGGGTGTCAGGCTGTGGACTGTGGGGTGGTGCAGTGTCAGGCGGTGGTGTGAGGCTGTGGACTGTGGGGTGGTGCAGTGTCAGGTGGTGAAGAGCGAATGTATGTACTGTGGGGTGGTGCAGTGTCAGGCGGTGGGGTGGTGAGGGCGTGCAATGTGGGGTGGTGCAGTGTCAGGCGGTGGGGTGTGAGGCTGTGGACTGTGGGGTGGTGCAGTGTCAGGCGATGGTGTGACGCTGTGGAATGTGGGGTGGTGCAGTGTCAGGTGGTGGAGTGTGAATGTGTGGCCTGTGGGGTGGTGCAGTGTCAGGCGGTGGGGTGTGAGGCTGTGGACTGTGGGGTGGTGCAGTGTCAGGCAGTGGGGTGTGAGAGTGTGGACTGTGCGGTGGTGCAGTGTTAGGCGGTGGAGTGGTGAGGGCGTGCACTGTGGGGTGTTGCAGTGTCAGGCGGTGGGGTGTGAGGCTGTGGACTGTGGGGTGGTGCAGTGTCAGGCAGTGGTGTGAGGCTGTGGACTGTGGGGTGGTGCAGTGTCAGGTGGTGAAGTGCGAATGTGTGTACTGTGGGGTGGTGCAGTGTCAGGCGGTGGGGTGGTGAGGGCGTGCAATGTGGGGTGGTGCAGTGTCAGGCAGTGGGGTGGTGTGGGTGTGGACTGTGGGGTGGTGCAGTGTTAGGCGGTGGAGTGGTGAGGGCGTGCACTGTGGGGTGGTACAGTGCCAGGCGGTGGGGTGTGAGGGTGTGGGCTGTGGGGTGGTGCAGTGTCAGGCGGTGAGATGTGAGGCTGTGGACTGTGGGGTGGTGCAGTGTCAGGCGGTGGGGTGTGAGGCTGTGGACTGTGGGGTGGTGCAGTGTCAGGCGGTGGGGTGGTGAGGGCGTGGACTGTGGGGTGGTGCAGTATTAGCCGGTGGAATTGTGAGGGCGTTGACTGTGGGGTGGTGCAGTGTCAGGCGGTGTGGTGGTGAGGGTGTGGACTGTGGGGTGGTGCAGTGTCAGGCGGTGTGGTGGTGAGGGCGTGGACTGTGGGGTGGTGCTGTGTCAGGCGGTGGGTTATGAGTGTGTGGACTGTGGGGTGGTGCAGTGTCAGGCGGTGAGGTGGTGAAGTCGTGGACTGTGGGGTGGTGCAGTGTCAGGCGGTGTGGTGGTGAGGGTGTGGACTGTGGGGTGGTGCAGTGTCAGGCGGTGTGGTGGTGAGGGCGTGCAGTGTGTGGTGGTGCAGTGTCAGGCGGTGAGGTGTGAGGGGGTTGACTGTGGGGTGATGCAGTGTCAGGCGGTGGGGTGGTGAGGCCGTGGACTGTGGGGTGGTGCAGTTTCAGGTGTTGGGCTGTTTGGGTGTGGACTGTGGGGTGGTGCAGTGTCATGTGGTGGGGTGTGAATGTGTGGACTGTGGGGTGGTGCAGTGTCAGGCGGTGGGGTGGTGAGGTGTGGACTGTGGGGTGGTGCAGTGTTAGGCGGTAGAGTGGTGAGGGTCTGGACTGTGGGGATAGTGCAGTGTCAGGCGGTGGGGTGTGAGTGTGTGGACTGCGGGGTGGTGCAGTGTCAGGCGGTGGGGTGTGAGGCTGTGGACTGTGGGGTGGTGCAGTGTCAGGCGGTGGAGTGGTGAGGGCGTGGACTGTGTGCTGGTGCAGTGTCAGGCGGTGGGGTGGTGAGGGCGTGGACTGTGTGGTGTTGCAGTGTCAGGCGGTGGGGTGGTGAGGGCGTGCATTGTGGGGTGGTGCAGTGTCAGGCGGTGGGGTGGTGAGGGTGTGGACTGTGTGGTGGTGCAGTGTTAGGCGGTGGGGTGTGAGGCTGTGGACCGTGGGGTGGTGCAGTGTCAGGCGGTGGGGTGTGAGGCTGTGGACTGTGGCGTGGTGCAGTGTCAGGTGGCGGGGTGTGAGGGCGAGGACTGTAGGGTGGTGCAGTGTCAGGCGGTGGGGTGGTGAGGCTGTGGACTGTGGGGTGGTGCAGTGTCAGGCGGTGAGGTGTGAGGGGGTTGACAGGGGTGGTGCAGTGTCAGGCGGTGTGGTGGTGAGGGCGTGGACTGTGGGGTGGTGCAGTGTCAGGCGGTGGGATGTGAGGCTGTGGGGTGGTGCAGTGTCAGGCAGTCCAGTGTGAGAGTGTGGACTTTGGGGTGGTGCAGTGTCAGGCGGTGGGGTGTGAGGCTGTGGACTGTGGGGTGGTGCAGTATTAGGCGCTGGGGTGGTGAGGGCATGCACTGTGGGGTGGTGCAGTGTCAGGCGGTGGGGTGTGAGGCTGTGGACTGTGGTGTGGTGCAGTATCAGGCGGTGGGGTGTGAGGCTGTAGACTTTGGGGTGGTGCAGTGTCAGGCGGTGGGGTGTGAGGCTGTGGACTGTGGGGTGGTGCAGTGTCAGGCGGTGGGGTGGTGAGAGAGTGGACTGTGGGGTGGTGCAGTGTTAGGCGGTGGAGTGGTGAGGGCGTGCACTGTGGGGTGGTGCAGTGTCAGGCGGTGGGGTGTGAGGCTGTGGACTGTGGGGTGGTGCAGTGTTAGGCCGTGGGGTGTGAGGCTGTGGACTGTGGGGTGGTGCAGTGTCAGGCAGTCCGGTGTGAGAGTGTGGACTGTGGGGTGGTGCAGTGTCAGGCGGTGGGGTGGTGAGTGTGTGGACTGTGGGGTGGTGCAGTGTCAGGCGGTGGAGTGGTGAGGGCGTGCACTGTGGGGTGGTGCAGTGTTAGGCGGTGGGGTGTGAGGCTGTGGACTGTGGGGTGGTGCAGTGTCCGGCGGTGGGGTGTGAGGCTGTGGACTGTGGGGTGGTGCAGTGTCAGGCAGTCCGGTGTGAGAGTGTGCACTGTGGGGTGGTGCAGTGTCAGGCGGTGGGATGTGAGGCTGTGGACTGTGGGGTGGTGCAGTGTCAGGCGGTGGGGTGTGAGGCTGTGGACTGTGGGGTGGTGCAGTGTCAGGCGATGGTGTGAGGCTGTGGAATGTGGGGTGGTGCTGTGTCAGGTGGTGGAGTGTGAATGTGTGGCCTGTGGGGTGGTGCAGTGTCAGGCGGTGGGGTGGTGAGGGCGTGGACTGTGGGGTGGTGCAGTGTCAGGCAGTGTGGTGTGAGAGTGTGGACTGTGGGAATGGTGCAGTGTCAGGCGGTGGGGTGTGAGAGTGTGGACTGTGGGGTGGTGCAGTGTTAGGCGGTGGAGTGGTGAGGGCGTGCACTGTGGGGTGTTGCAGTGTCAGGCTGTGGGGTGTGAGGCTGTGGACTGTGGGGTGGTGCAGTGTCAGGCGGTGGTGTGAGGCTGTGGACTGTGGGGTGGTGCAGTGTCAGGTGGTGAAGTGCGAATGTGTGTACTGTGGGGTGGTGCAGTGTCAGGCGGTGGGGTGGTGAGGGCGTGCAATGTGGGGTGGTGCAGTGTCGTGGGGTGTGAGGCTGTGGACTGTGGGGTGGTGCAGTGTCAGGCGATGGTGTGAGGCTGTGGAATGTGGGGTGGTGCAGAGTCAGGTGGTGGAGTGTGAATGTGTGGCCTGTGGGGTGGTGCAGTGTCAGGCGGTGGGGTGTGAGGCTGTGGACTGTGGGGTGGTGCAGTGTCAGGCAGTGGGGTGTGAGAGTGTGGACTGTGGGGTGGTGCAGTGTTAGGCGGTGGAGTGGTGAGGGCGTGCACTGTGGGGTGTTGCAGTGTCAGGCGGTGGGGTGTGAGGCTGTGGACTGTGGGGTGGTGCAGTGTCAGGCAGTGGTGTGAGGCTGTGGACTGTGGGGTGGTGCAGTGTCAGGTGGTGAAGTGCGAATGTGTGTACTGTGGGGTGGTGCAGTGTCAGGCGGTGGGGTGGTGAGGGCGTGCAATGTGGGGTGGTGCAGTGTCAGGCAGTGGGGTGGTGTGGGTGTGGACTGTGGGGTGGTGCAGTGTTAGGCGGTGGAGTGGTGAGGGCGTGCACTGTGGGGTGGTACAGTGCCAGGCGGTGGGGTGTGAGGGTGTGGGCTGTGGGGTGGTGCAGTGTCAGGCGGTGAGATGTGAGGCTGTGGACTGTGGGGTGGTGCAGTGTCAGGCGGTGGGGTGTGAGGCTGTGGACTGTGGAGTGGTGCAGTGTCAGGCGGTGGGGTGGTGAGGGCGTGGACTGTGGGGTGGTGCTGTGTCAGGCGGTGGGGTATGAGTGTGTGGACTGTGGGGTGGTGCAGTGTCAGGCGGTGAGGTGGTGAAGTCGTGGACTGTGGGGTGGTGCAGTGTCAGGCGGTGTGGTGGTGAGGGTGTGGACTGTGGGGTGGTGCAGTGTCAGGCGGTGTGGTGGTGAGGGCGTGCAGTGTGTGGTGGTGCAGTGTCAGGCGGTGAGGTGTGAGGGGGTTGACTGTGGGGTGATGCAGTGTCAGGCGGTGGGGTGGTGAGGCCGTGGACAGTGGGGTGGTGCAGTTTCAGGTGTTGGGCTGTTTGGGTGTGGACTGTGGGGTGGTGCAGTGTCATGTGGTGGGGTGTGAATGTGTGGACTGTGGGGTGGTGCAGTGTCAGGCGGTGGGGTGGTGAGGTGTGGACTGTGGGGTGGTGCAGTGTTAGGCGGTAGAGTGGTGAGGGTCTGGACTGTGGGGATAGTGCAGTGTCAGGCGGTGGGGTGTGAGTGTGTGGACTGCGGGGTGGTGCAGTGTCAGGCGGTGGAGTGGTGAGGGCGTGGACTGTGTGCTGGTGCAGTGTCAGGCGGTGGGGTGGTGAGGGCGTGGACTGTGTGGTGTTGCAGTGTCAGGCGGTGGGGTGGTGAGGGCGTGCATTGTGGGGTGGTGCAGTGTCAGGCGGTGGGGTGGTGAGGGTGTGGACTGTGTGGTGGTGCAGTGTTAGGCGGTGGGGTGTGAGGCTGTGGACCGTGGGGTGGTGCAGTGTCAGGCGGTGGGGTGTGAGGCTGTGGACTGTGGCGTGGTGCAGTGTCAGGTGGCGGGGTGTGAGGGCGAGGACTGTAGGGTGGTGCAGTGTCAGGCGGTGGGGTGGTGAGGCTGTGGACTGTGGGGTGGTGCAGTGTCAGGCGGTGAGGTGTGAGGGGGTTGACAGGGGTGGTGCAGTGTCAGGCGGTGTGGTGGTGAGGGCGTGGACTGTGGGGTGGTGCAGTGTCAGGCGGTGGGATGTGAGGCTGTGGGGTGGTGCAGTGTCAGGCAGTCCGGTGTGAGAGTGTGGACTTTGGGGTGGTGCAGTGTCAGGCGGTGGGGTGTGAGGCTGTGGACTGTGGGGTGGTGCAGTATTAGGCGCTGGGGTGGTGAGGGCATGCACTGTGGGGTGGTGCAGTGTCAGGCGGTGGGGTGTGAGGCTGTGGACTGTGGTGTGGTGCAGTATCAGGCGGTGGGGTGTGAGGCTGTGGACTTTGGGCTGGTGCAGTGTCAGGCGGTGGGGTGTGAGGCTGTGGACTGTGGGGTGGTGCAGTGTCAGGCGGTGGGGTGGTGAGAGAGTGGACTGTGGGGTGGTGCAGTGTTAGGCGGTGGAGTGGTGAGGGCGTGCACTGTGTGGTGGTGCAGTGTCAGGCGGTGGGGTGTGAGGCTGTGGACTGTGGGGTGGTGCAGTGTTAGGCCGTGGGGTGTGAGGCTGTGGACTGTGGGGTGGTGCAGTGTCAGGCAGTCCGGTGTGAGAGTGTGGACTGTGGGGTGGTGCAGTGTCAGGCGGTGGGGTGGTGAGTGTGTGGACTGTGGGGTGGTGCAGTGTCAGGCGGTGGAGTGGTGAGGGCGTGCACTGTGGGGTGGTGCAGTGTTAGGCGGTGGGGTGTGAGGCTGTGGACTGTGGGGTGGTGCAGTGTCCGGCGGTGGGGTGTGAGGCTGTGGACTGTGGGGTGGTGCAGTGTCAGGCAGTCCGGTGTGAGAGTGTGCACTGTGGGGTGGTGCAGTGTCAGGCGGTGGGATGTGAGGCTGTGGACTGTGGGGTGGTGCAGTGTCAGGCGGTGGGGTGTGAGGCTGTGGACTGTGGGGTGGTGCAGTGTCAGGCGGTGGGGTGGTGAGGGCGTGGACTGTGGGGTGGTGCAGTGTCAGGCAGTGTGGTTTGAGAGTGTGGACTGTGGGAATGGTGCAGTGTCAGGCGGTGGGGTGTGAGAGTGTGGACTGTGGGGTGGTGCAGTGTTAGGCGGTGGAGTGGTGAGGGCGTGCACTGTGGGGTGTTGCAGTGTCAGGCTGTGGGGTGTGAGGCTGTGGACTGTGGGGTGGTGCAGTGTCAGGCGGTGGTGTGAGGCTGTGGACTGTGGGGTGGTGCAGTGTCAGGCGGTGGGGTGGTGAGGCTGTGGACTGTGGGGTGGTGCAGTGTCAGGCGGTGAGGTGTGAGGGGGTTGACAGGGGTGGTGCAGTGTCAGGCGGTGTGGTGGTGAGGGCGTGGACTGTGGGGTGGTGCAGTGTCAGGCGGTGGGGTGTGAGGCTGAGGACTGTGGGGTGGTGCAGTGTCAGGCACTGGGTTGGTGAGGGCGTTGACTGTGGGGTGGTGCAGTGTCAGGCGGTGGGGTTGTGAGGGCGTTGACTGTGGGGTGGTGCAGTGTCAGGCGGTGGGCTGTGAGGGTGTGGATTGTGGGGTGGTGCAGTGTCAGGCGGAGAGGTGTGAGGGCGTGGACTGTGGGGTGGTGCAGTGTCAGGCGGTGGGGTGTGAGGTTGTGGACTGTGGGGTGGTGCAGTGATAGGCGGTGGAGTGGTGAGGGCGTGCTCAGTGGGGTGGTGCAGTGTCAGGCGGTGGGGTGGTGAGGGTGTGGACTGTGGGGTGATGCAGCATCAGGCGGTGGAGTGGTGAGGGCGTGCACTGTGGGGTGTTGCAGTTTCAGGCGGTGGGGTGTGAGGCTGTGGACCGTGGGGTGGTGCAGTGTCAGGCGGTGGGGTGTCAGGCTGTGGACTGTGAGGTGGTGCAGTGTCAGGCGGTGGGGTGTGAGGCTGTGGGGTGGTGCAATATCAGATGGTGGAGTGTGAATGTGTGGACTGTGGGGTGGTGCAGTGTCAGGCTGTGGGGTGGTGAGGGCGTGGACTGTGGGGTGGTGCAGTGTCAGGCGGTGGAGTGGTGAGGGCGTGCACTGTGGGGTGTTGCAGAGTCAGGCGGTGGGGGTTGAGGCTGTGGACTGTGGGGTAGTGCAGTGTCAGGCGGTGGGGTGTGAGGCTGTGGACTGTGGGGTGGTGCAGTGTCAGGCGGTGGGTTGGTGAGGGTGTGGACTGTGGGGTGGTGCAGTGTCAGGCGGTGGGGTGGTGAGGGTGTGGACTGTGGGCTGGTGCAGTGTCAGGCGGTGTGGTGGTGAGGGCGTTGACTGTGGGGTGGATCAACGTCAGGCGGTGGGGTGGTGAGGGCGTGGACTGTGGGGTGGTGCAGTGTCAGGCGGTGGGGTTTGAGGGTGTGGACTGTGGGGTGGTGCAGTGTCAGGTGGTGGGGTGTGAGGCTGTGGACTGTGGGGTGGTGCAGTGTCAGGCGGTGGTGTGAGGCTGTGGACTGTGGGGTTGTGCAGTGCCAGGTGGTGGAGGGTGAATGTGTGGTCTGTGGGGTGGTGCAGTGTCAGGCAGTGGGGTGGTGAGGGCGTGCACTGTGGGGTGGTGCAGTGTCAGGCGGTGGGGTGTGAGGGTGTGGACTGTGGGGTGGTGCAGTGTTAGGCGGTGGGCTGTGAGGGTGTGGACTGTGGGGTGGTGCAGTGTTAGGCGGTGGAGTGATGAGGGCGTGCACTGTGGCGTGGTGCAGTGTCAGGCGGTGGGGTGTGAGGGTGTGGACTGTGGGGTGGTGCAGTGTCAGGCGGTGAGATGTGAGGCTGTGGACTGTGGTGTGGTGCAGTGTCAGGCGGTGGGGTGTGAGGCTGTGGACTGTGGGGTGGTTCAGTGTCAGGCGGTGGTGAGGGCGTGCACTGTGGGGTGGTGCAGTGTCAGGCGGTGGGGTGGTGAGGGTGTGGACTGTGGGGTGGTGCAGTGTTAGGCGGTGGAGTGGTGAGGGCGTGCACTGTGGGGTGGTGCAGTGTCAGGCGGTGGGGTGTCAGGGTGTGGACAGTGGGGTGGTGCAGTGTCAGGCGGTGAGATGTGAGGCTGTGGACTGTAGGGTGGTGCAGTGTCAGGCGGTGGGGTGTGAGGCTGTGGACTGTGGGGTGGTGCAGTGTCAGGCGGTGGGGTGGTGAGGGCATGGACTGTGGGGTGGTGCAGTGTCAGACGGTGGTGTGGTGTGGGCGTGGTCTGTGGGGTGGTGCAGTGTCAGGCGTTGGGGTGGTGAGGGCGTTGACTGTGGGGTGGTGCAGTGTCAGGCGGTGAGGTGTGAGGGGGTTGACAGTAGGGTGGGGCAGTGTCAGGCGGTGGGGTGGTGAGGGCGTGGACTGGGGGGTGGTGCAGTTTCAGGCGGTGGGGTGGTGAGGGCGTGCAGTGTGGGGTGGTGCAGTGTCAGGCGGTGAGGTGTGAGGGGGTTGACTGTAGGGTGGGGCAGTGTCAGGCGGTGGGGTGGTGCGGGCGTGGACTGGGGGGTGGTGCAGTTTCAGGCGTTGGGGTGGTGAAGTCGTGGACTGTGGGGTGGTGCAGTGTCAGGCGGTGTGGTGGTGAGGGTGTGGACTGTGGGGTGGTGCAGTGTCAGGCGGTGTGGTGGTGAGGGCGTGCACTGTGGGGTGGTGCAGTGTCAGGCGGTGAGGTGTGAGGGGGTTGACTGTGGGGTGATGCAGTGTCAGGCGGTGGGGTGGTGAGGCCGTGGACTGTGGGGTGGTGCAGTTTCAGGTGTTGGGCTGTTTGGGTGTGGATTGTGGGTGGTGCAGTGTCATGTGGTGGGGTGTGAATGTGTGGACTGTGGGGTGGTGCAGTGTCAGGCGGTGGGGTGGTGAGGGTGTGGACTGTGGGGTGGTGCAGTGTTAGGCGGTGGAGTGGTGAGGGTCTGGACTGTGGGGATAGTGCAGTGTCAGGCGGTGGGGTGTGAGTGTGTGGACTGCGGGGTGGTGCAGTGTCAGGCGGTGGGGTGTGAGGCTGTGGACTGTGGGGTGGTGCAGTGTCAGGCGGTGGGGTGGTGAGGGCGTGGACTGTGTGCTGGTGCAGTGTCAGGCGGTGGGGTGGTGAGGGCGTGGACTGTGTGCTGTTGCAGTGTCAGGCGGTGGGGTGGTGAGGGCGTGCATTGTGGGGTGGCGCAGTGTCAGGCGGTGGGGTGGTGAGGGTGTGGACTGTGGGGTGGTGCAGTGTTAGGCGGTGGGGTGTGAGGCTGTGGACCGTGGGGTGGTGCAGTGTCAGGCGGTGGGGTGTGAGGCTGTGGACTGTGGGGTGGTGCAGTGTCAGGTGGCGGGGTGTGAGGGCGAGGACTGTAGGGTGGTGCAGTGTCAGGCGGTGGGGTGGTGAGGCTGTGGACTGTGGGGTGGTGCAGTGTCAGGCGGTGAGGTGTGAGGGGGTTGACAGGGGTGGTGCAGTGTCAGGCGGTGTGGTGGTGAGGGCGTGGACTGTGGGGTGGTGCAGTGTCAGGCGGTGGGGTGTGAGGCTGAGGACTGTGGGGTGGTGCAGTGTCAGGCACTGGGTTGGTGAGGGCGTTGACTGTGGGGTGGTGCAGTGTCAGGCGGTGGGGTTGTGAGGGCGTTGACTGTGGGGTGGTGCAGTGTCAGGCGGTGGGCTGTGAGGGTGTGGATTGTGGGGTGGTGCAGTGTCAGGCGGAGAGGTGTGAGGGCGTGGACTGTGGGGTGGTGCAGTGATAGGCGGTGGAGTGGTGAGGGCGTGCTCAGTGGGGTGGTGCAGTGTCAGGCGGTGGGGTGGTGAGGGTGTGGACTGTGGGGTGATGCAGCATAAGGCGGTGGAGTGGTGAGGGCGTGCACTGTGGGGTGTTGCAGTTTCAGGCGGTGGGGTGTCAGGCTGTGGACTGTGAGGTGGTGCAGTGTCAGGCGGTGGGGTGTGAGGCTGTGGGGTGGTGCAATATCAGATGGTGGAGTGTGAATGTGTGGACTGTGGGGTGGTGCAGTGTCAGGCTGTGGGGTGGTGAGGGTGTGGACTGTGGGGTGGTGCAGTGTCAGGCGGTGGAGTGGTGAGGGCGTGCACTGTGGGGTGTTGCAGAGTCAGGCGGTGGGGGGTGAGGCTGTGGACTGTGGGGTAGTGCAGTGTCAGGCGGTGGGGTGTGAGGCTGTGGACTGTGGGGTGGTGCAGTGTCAGGCGGTGGGTTGGTGAGGGTGTGGACTGTGGGGTGGTGCAGTGTCAGGCGGTGGGGTGGTGAGGGTGTGGACTGTGGGCTGGTGCAGTGTCAGGCGGTGTGGTGGTGAGGGCGTTGACTGTGGGGTGGATCAACGTCAGGCGCTGGGGTGGTGAGGGCGTGGACTGTGGGGTGGTGCAGTGTCAGGCGGTGGGGTGTGAGGCTGTGCACTGTGGGGTGGTGCAGTGTCAGGCGGTGGGGTGGTGAGGGTGTGGACTGTGGGGTGGTGCAGTGTCAGGTGGTGGGGTGTGAGGCTGTGGACTGTGGGGTGGTGCAGTGTCAGGCGGTGGTGTGAGGCTGTGGACTGTGGGGTTGTGCAGTGTCAGGTGGTGGAGGGTGAATGTGTGGTCTGTGGGGTGGTGCAGTGTCAGGTGGTGGCGTGTGAGGCTGTGCACTGTGGGGTGGTGCAGTGTCAGGCGGTGGGGTGGTGAGGGTGTGGACTGTGGGGTGGTGCAGTGTCAGGTGGTGGGGTGTGAGGCTGTGGACTGTGGGGTGGTGCAGTGTCAGGCGGTGGTGTGAGGCTGTGGACTGTGGGGTTGTGCAGTGTCAGGTGGTGGAGGGTGAATGTGTGGTCTGTGGGGTGGTGCAGTGTCAGGCAGTGGGGTGGTGAGGGCGTGCACTGTGGGGTGGTGCAGTGTCAGGCGGTGGGGTGTGAGGGTGTGGACTGTGGGGTGGTGCAGTGTTAGGCGGTGGGGTGTGAGGGTGTGGACTGTGGGGTGGTGCAGTGTTAGGCGGTGGAGTGATGAGGGCGTGCACTGTGGCGTGGTGCAGTGTCAGGCGGTGGGGTGTGAGGGTGTGGACTGTGGGGTGGTGCAGTGTCAGGCGGTGAGATGTGAGGCTGTGGACTGTGGTGTGGTGCAGTGTCAGGCGGTGGGGTGTGAGGCTGTGGACTGTGGGGTGGTTCAGTGTCAGGCGGTGGTGAGGGCGTGCACTGTGGGGTGGTGCAGTGTCAGGCGGTGGGGTGGTGAGGGTGTGGACTGTGGGGTGGTGCAGTGTAAGGCGGTGGAGTGGTGAGGGCGTGCACTGTGGGGTGGTGCAGTGTCAGGCGGTGGGGTGTGAGGGTGTGGACAGTGGGGTGGTGCAGTGTCAGGCGGTGAGATGTGAGGCTGTGGACTGTAGGGTGGTGCAGTGTCAGGCGGTGGGGTGTGAGGCTGTGGACTGTGGGGTGGTGCAGTGTCAGGCGGTGGGGTGGTGAGGGCATGGACAGTGGGGTGGTGCAGTGTCAGACGGTGGTGTGGTGTGGGCGTGGTCTGTGGGGTGGTGCAGTGTTAGGCGTTGGGGTGGTGAGGGCGTTGACTGTGGGGTGGTGCAGTGTCAGGCGGTGAGGTGTGAGGGGGTTGACTGTACGGTGGGGCAGTGTCAGGCGGTGGGGTGGTGAGGGCGTGGACTGGGGTGTGGTGCAGTTTCAGGCGGTGGGGTGGTGAGGGCGTGCACTGTGGGGTGGTGCAGTGTCAGGCGGTGAGGTGTGAGGGGGTTGACTGTAGGGTGGGGCAGTGTCAGGCGGTGGGGTGGTGCGGGCGTGGACTGGGGGGTGGTGCAGTTTCAGGCGTTGGCGTGGTGAAGTCGTGGACTGTGGGGTGGTGCAGTGTCAGGCGGTGTGGTGGTGAGGGTGTGGACTGTGGGGTGGTGCAGTGTCAGGCGGTGTGGTGGTGAGGGCGTGCACTGTGGGGTGGTGCAGTGTCAGGCGGTGAGGTGTGAGGGGGTTGACTGTGGGGTGATGCAGTGTCAGGCGGTGAGGTGTGAGGGGGTTGACTGTGGGGTGATGCAGTGTCAGGCGGTGGGGTGGTGAGGCCGTGGACTGTGGGGTGGTGCAGTTTCAGGTGTTTGGCTGTTTGGGTGTGGACTGTGGGGTGGTGCAGTGTCATGTGGTGGGGTGTGAATGTGTGGACTGTGGGGTGGTGCAGTGTCAGGCGGTGGGGTGGTGAGGGTGTGGACTGTGGGGTGGTGCAGTGTTAGGCGGTGGAGTGGTGAGGGTCTGGACTGTGGGGATAGTGCAGTGTCAGGCGGTGGGTTGTGAGTGTGTGGACTGCGGGGTGGTGCAGTGTCAGGCGGTGGGGTGTGAGGCTGTGGACTGTGGGGTGGTGCAGTGTCAGGCGGTGGGGTGGTGAGGGCGTGGACTGTGTGCTGGTGCAGTGTCAGGCGGTGGGGTGGTGAGGGCGTGGACTGTGTGCTGTTGCAGTGTCAGGGTGTGGGGTGGTGAGGGCGTGCATTGTGGGGTGGTGCAGTGTCAGGCGGTGGGGTGGTGAGGGTGTGGACTGTGGGGTGGTGCAGTGTTAGGCGGTGGGGTGTGAGGCTGTGGACCGTGGGGTGGTGCAGTGTCAGGCGGTGGGGTGTGAGGCTGTGGACTGTGGAGTGGTGCAGTGTCAGGTGGCGGGGTGTGAGGGCGAGGACTGTAGGGTGGTGCAGTGTCAGGCGGTGGGGTGGTGAGGCTGTGGACTGTGGGGTGGTGCAGTGTCAGGCGGTGAGGTGTGAGGGGGTTGACAGGGGTGGTGCAGTGTCAGGCGGTGTGGTGGTGAGGGCGTGGACTGTGGGGTGGTGCAGTGTCAGGCGGTGGGGTGTGAGGCTGAGGACTGTGGGGTGGTGCAGTGTCAGGCACTGGGTTGGTGAGGGCGTTGACTGTGGGGTGGTGCAGTGTCAGGCGGTGTGGTTGTGAGGGCGTTGACTGTGGGGTGGTGCAGTGTCAGGCGGTGGGCTGTGAGGGTGTGGATTGTGGGGTGGTGCAGTGTCAGGCGGAGAGGTGTGAGGGCGTGGACTGTGGGGTGGTGCAGTGATAGGCGGTGGAGTGGTGAGGGCGTGCTCAGTGGGGTGGTGCAGTGTCAGGCGGTGGGGTGGTGAGGGTGTGGACTGTGGGGTGATGCAGCATAAGGCGGTGGAGTGGTGAGGGCGTGCACTGTGGGGTGTTGCAGTTTCAGGCGGTGGGGTGTCAGGCTGTGGACTGTGATGTGGTGCAGTGTCAGGCGGTGGGGTGTGAGGCTGTGGGGTGGTGCAATATCAGATGGTGGAGTGTGAATGTGTGGACTGTGGGGTGGTGCAGTGTCAGGCTGTGGGGTGGTGAGGGTGTGGACTGTGGGGTGGTGCAGTGTCAGGCGGTGGAGTGGTGAGGGCGTGCACTGTGGGGTGTTGCAGAGTCAGGCGGTGGGGGGTGAGGCTGTGGACTGTGGGGTAGTGCAGTGTCAGGCGGTGGGGTGTGAGGCTGTGGACTGTGGGGTGGTGCAGTGTCAGGCGGTGGGTTGGTGAGGGTGTGGACTGTGGGGTGGTGCAGTGTCAGGCGGTGGGGTGGTGAGGGTGTGGACTGTGGGCTGGTGCAGTGTCAGGCGGTGTGGTGGTGAGGGCGTTGACTGTGGGGTGGATCAACGTCAGGCGGTGGGGTGGTGAGGGCGTGGACTGTGGGGTGGTGCAGTGTCAGGCGGTGGGGTGTGAGGGTGTGGACTGTGGGGTGGTGCAGTGTCAGGTGGTGGGGTGTGAGGCTGTGGACTGTGGGGTGGTGCAGTGTCAGGCGGTGGTGTGAGGCTGTGGACTGTGGGGTTGTGCAGTGTCAGGTTGTGGAGGGTGAATGTGTGGTCTGTGGGGTGGTGCAGTGTCAGGCAGTGGGGTGGTGAGGGCGTGCACTGTGGGGTGGTGCAGTGTCAGGCGGTGGGGTGTGAGGGTGTGGACTGTGGGGTGGTGCAGTGTTAGGCGGTGGGGTGTGAGGGTGTGGACTGTGGGGTGGTGCAGTGTTAGGCGGTGGAGTGATGAGGGCGTGCACTGTGGCGTGGTGCAGTGTCAGGCGGTGGGGTGTAAGGGTGTGGACTGTGGGGTGGTGCAGTGTCAGGCGGTGAGATGTGAGGCTGTGGACTGTGGTGTGGTGCAGTGTCAGGCGGTGGGGTGTGAGGCTGTGGACTGTGGGGTGGTTCAGTGTCAGGCGGTGGTGAGGGCGTGCACTGTGGGGTGGTGCAGTGTCAGGCGGTGGGGTGGTGAGGGTGTGGACTGTGGGGTGGTGCAGTGTCAGGCGGTGGGGTGGTGCAGTGTCATGCGGTGGGGTGGTGAGTGTGTGGACTGTGGGGTGGTGCAGTGTTAGGCGGTGGAGTGGTGAGGGCGTGCACTGTGGGGTGGTGCAGTTTCAGGCGGTGGGGTGTGAGGGTGTGGACAGTGGGGTGGTGCAGTGTCAGGCGGTGAGATGTGAGGCTGTGGACTGTAGGGTGGTGCAGTGTCAGGCGGTGGGGTGTGAGGCTGTGGACTGTGGGGTGGTGCAGTGTCAGGCGGTGGGGTGGTGAGGGCATGGACTGTGGGGTGGTGCAGTGTTAGGCGTTGGGGTGGTGAGGGCGTTGACTGTGGGGTGGTGCAGTGTCAGGCGGTGAGGTGTGAGGGGGTTGACTGTAGGGTGGGGCAGTGTCAGGCGGTGGGGTGGTGAGGGCGTGGACTGGGGGGTGGTGCAGTTTCAGGCGGTGGAGTGGTGAGTGTGTGGACTGTGGGGTGGTGCAGTGTCAGGCGGTGAGGTGTGAGGGCGTGGACTGTGGGGTGGTGCAGTGTCAGGCGGTGAGGTGTGAGGGCGTGGACTGTGGGGTGTTGCAGTGTCAGGCGGTGGAGTGTGAGGGTGTGGACTGTGGGGTGGTGCAGTGTCAGGCGGTGGGCATTGAGGGTGTGGACTGTGGGGTAGTGCAGTTTCAGGCGGTGGGGTGTGAGGCTGTGGACTGTGGGGTGGTACAGTGTCAGGCGGTGAGATGTGAGGCTGTGGACTGTAGGGTGGTGCAGTGTCAGGCGGTGAGATGTGAGGCTGTGGACTGTGGGGTAGTGCAGTGTCAGGCGGTGAGATGTGAGGCTGTGCACTGTGGGGTGGTGCAGTGTCAGGCGGTGAGATGTGAGGCTGTGGACTGTGGGGTAGTGCAGTGTCAGGCGGTGGGGTGTGAGGCTGTGCACTGTGGGGTGGTGCAGTGTCAGGCGGTGAGATGTGAGGCTGTGGACTGTAGGGTGGTGCAGTGTCAGGCGGTGGGGTGGTGAGGCTGTGGACTGTGGGGTGGTGCAGTGTCAGGCAGTGGGGTGTGAGGCTGTGCACTGTGGGGTGGTGCAGTGTCAGGCGGTGGGGTGGTGAGGCTGTGGACTGTGGGGTGGTGCAGTGTCAGGCGGTGAGATGTGAGGCTGTGGACTGTGGGGTAGTGCAGTGTCAGGCGGTGGGGTGTGAGGCTGTGCACTGTGGGGTGGTGCAGTGTCAGGCGGTGAGATGTGAGGCTGTGGACTGTAGGGTGGTGCAGTGTCAGACGGTGGGGTGGTGAGGCTGTGGACTGTGGGGTGGTGCAGTGTCAGGCGGTGGGGTGGTGAGGGTGTGAATGGGCACTTGGTCTCCATATCAGAGAATTGCCAGCCAGGTTCTCAGCGTTGCTACTAATAGTGGGCAGGTTGAGTGTTTTGGTGGCGGGGATGGGAATGCTGTCGTGGTGAGGGCCCAGAGGGTGGTTACTGCACAGAAAAACTCCTCCATCCTCACAAAAATGAAAATCGCTTATTGTCACCAGTAGGCTTCAAATGAAGTTACTGCGAGAAGCCCCTAGTTGCCACATTCCGGTGCCTGTTCAGGGAGGCTGGTACGGGAATTGAACCATGCTGCTGGCCTGCCTTGGTCTGCTTTCAAAGCCAGCGATTTAGACCTGTGCTAAACCAGCCCCTATTTCAGTGTTTAGTTCACCATTCCCTCACTCTCTCGGCCGTGGTTGCCCAGTGGTAATATTCCAGGTTCCCAAGGGACAGGCCTCCCGTGCATCTTCTCCTTTGTAGTGAGGAAAACATGGGGAGTCTGTGAGGGAACATGGGAAGTCTGTGAGGAAAACATGGGGAGTATGTAGGGAAACATGGGGAGTCTGTGGGGAAACATGGGGAGTCTGTGGGGAAACATGGGGAGTCTGTGAGGAAACATGGGGAGTCTGTGAGGAAAACATGGGGAGTCTGTGGGGAAACATGGGGAGTCTGTGGGGAAAGCATGGGGAGTATGTGGGAAAACATGGGGAGTCTGTGGAGAAACATGGGGAATATGTGGGGAAACATGGGGATTATGTGGGGAAACATGGGGAGTCTGTGGGGAAACATGGGGAGTATGTGGGAAAACATGGGCAGTCTGAGAGGAAACATGGGGAATATGTGGGGAAACATGGGGAATATGTGGGGAAACATGGGGATTATGTGGGAAAACATGGGCAGTCTGAGAGGAAACATGGGGAATATGAGGGGAAACATGGGGAATATGTGGGAAAACATGGGGAATATGTGGGGAAACATGGGGAGTATGTGGGGAAACATGGGGAATATGTGGGGAAACATGGGCAGTCTGTGAGGAAACATGGGGAGTATGTGGGGAAACATGGGGAGTCTGTGAGGAAACATGGGGAATATGTGGGGAAACATGGGGAATATGTGGGGAAACGTGGGCAGTGTGTGAGGAAACATGGGGAGTCTGTGAGGAAACATGGGGAGTATGTGGGGGAACATGGGGAATATGTGGGGAAACATGGGCAGTGCGTGAGGAAACATGGGGAATATGTGGGGAAACATGGGGAATATATGGGGAAACATGGGGAATATGTGGGGAAACATGGGGAATATGTGGGGAAACATGGGGAGTCTGTGGAGAAACATGGGGAATCTGTGGGAAAACATGGAGAGTCTGTGAGAAAACATGGGGAATATATGGGGAAACATGGGGAGTCTGTGGGGAAACATGGGGAATATGTGGGGAAACATGGGGATTATGTGGGGAAACATGGGGTGTATGTGGGGAAACATGGGGAATATGTGGGGAAACATGGGGAGTCTGTGGGGGAAACATGGGGAATATGTGAGGAAACATGGGGAGTCTGTGAGGAAACATGGGGAGTCTGTGGGGAAACATGGGGAATATGTGGGGAAACATGGCGAGTCTGTGGGGGAAACATGGGGAATATGTGAGGAAACATGGGGAGTATGTGGGGAAACATGGGGAATATGTGGGGAAACATGGGGAGTCTGTGAGGAAACATGGGGAATATGTGGGGAAACATGGGGAATATATGGGGAAACATGGGGTGTATGTGGGGAAACATGGGCAGTCTGGGAGGAAACATGTGGAGTCTGTGGGGAAACATGGGGAATATGTGGGGAAACATGGGGAGTCTGTGGAGAAACATGGGGAATATGTGGGGAAAATGGGGAATATGTGGGAAAACTTGGGGAATATATGGGGAAACATGGGGTGTATGTGGGGAAACATGGGCAGTCTGTGAGGAAACATGGGGAGACTGTGGGGAAACATGGGGAGTCTGTGGGGAAACATGGGGAGTCTGTGGGGGAAACATGGGGATTATGTGGGGAAACATGGGGAGTCTGTGAGGAAACATGGGGAATATGTGGGGAAACATGGGGAGTCTGTGGGGAAACATGGGGTGTATGTGGGGAAACATGGGGTGTATGTGGGGAAACATGGGCAGTCTGTGAGGAAACATGGGGAATATGTGGGGAAACATGGGGAATATGTGGGGAAACATGGGCAGTCTGTGAGGAAACATGGGGAATATGTGGGGAAACATGGGGAGTCTGTGAGGAAACATGGGGAATATGTGGGGAAACATGGGGAGTCTGTGAGGAAACATGGGGTGTATGTGGGGAAACATGGGGAATATGTGGGGAAACATGGGGAGTATGTGGGGAAACATGGGGAGTATGTGGGGAAACATGGGGAGTCTGTGAGGAAACATGGCGAATATGTGGGGAAACATGGGGAGTCTGTGAGGAAATATGGGGAGTATGTGGGGAAACATGGGGAGTCTGTGAGGAAA
Source organism: Scyliorhinus torazame (assembly GCF_047496885.1). Taxonomy (NCBI): domain Eukaryota; kingdom Metazoa; phylum Chordata; class Chondrichthyes; order Carcharhiniformes; family Scyliorhinidae; genus Scyliorhinus; species Scyliorhinus torazame. Next base: position 348,509,327 of record NC_092710.1, on the reverse strand, counting down.
CATGGGGAATATGTGGGGAAACATGGGCAGTGTGTGAGGAAACATGGGGAGTATGTGGGGGAACATGGGGAATATGTGGGGAAACATGGGCAGTGTGTGAGGAAACATGGGGAATATGTTGGGAAACATGGGGAATATATGGGGAAATATCGGGAATATGTGGGGAAACATGGGGAATATGTGGGGAAACATGGGGTGTCTGTGGAGAAACAGGAGAATATGTGGGAAAACATGGAGAGTCTGTGAGAAAACATGGGGAGTCTGTGGGGGAAACATGGGGATTATGTGGGGAAACATGGGGAGTCTGTGGGGAAACATGGGGAGTCTGTGGGGAAACATGGGGAGTCTGTGGGGAAACATGGAGAGTCTGTGAGAAAACATGGGGAGCCTGTGGGGGAAACATGGGGATTATGTGGGGAAACATGGGGAGTCTGTGAGGAAACATGGGGAATATGTGGGGAAACATGGGGAGTATGTGGGGTAACATGGGGAGTCTGTGGGGAAACATGGGGAGTCTGTGGGGAAACATGGGGTGTATGTGGGGAAACATGGGGTGTATGTGGGGAAACATGGGCAGTCTGTGAGGAAACATGGGGAATATGTGGGGAAACATGGGGAGTCTGTGGAGAAACATGGGGAATATGTGGGGAAAATGGGGAATATGTGGGAAAACATGGGGAATATATGGGGAAACATGGGGTGTATGTGGGGAAACATGGGCAGTCTGTGAGGAAACATGGGGAGTCTGTGGGGAAACATGGGGAGTCTGTGGGGAAACATGGGGTGTCTGTGGGGGAAACATGGGGATTATGTGGGGAAACATGGGGAGTCTGTGAGGAAACATGGGGAATATGTGGGGAAACATGGGGAGTCTGTGGGGAAACATGGGGTGTATGTGGGGAAACATGGGGTGTATGTGGGGAAACATGGGCAGTCTGTGAGGAAACATGGGGAATATGTGGGGAAACATGGGGAATATGTGGGGAAACATGGGCAGTCTGTGAGGAAACATGGGGAATATGTGGGGAAACATGGGGAGTCTGTGAGGAAACATGGGGAATATGTGGGGAAACATGGGGAGTATGTGGGGAAACATGGGGTGTATGTGGGGAAACATGGGGAATATGTGGGGAAACATGGGCAGTCTGTGAGGAAACATGGGGAATATGTGGGGAAACATGGGGAGTCTGTGAGGAAACATGGGGTGTATGTGGGGAAACATGGGGTATATGTGGGGAAACATGGGGAGTATGTGGGGAAACATGGGGAGTATGTGGGGAAACATGGGGAGTCTGTGAGGAAACATGGCGAATATGTGGGGAAACATGGGGAGTCTGTGAGGAAATATGGGGAGTATGTGGGGAAACATGGGGAGTCTGTGAGGAAACATGGGGAATATGTGGGGAAACATGGGCAGTGTGTGAGGAAACATGGAGAGTATGTGGGGGAACATGGGGAATATGTGGGGAAACATGGGCAGTGTGTGAGGAAACATGGGGAATATGTTGGGAAACATGGGGAATATATGGGGAAATATGGGGAATATGTGGGGAAACATGGGGAATATGTGGGGAAACATGGGGAGTCTGTGGAGAAACATGGGGAGTCTGTGGGGAAACATGGAGAGTCTGTGAGAAAACATGCGGAGTCTGTGGGGGAAACATGGGGATTATGTGGGGAAACATGGGGAGTCTGTGAGGAAACATGGGGAATATGTGGGGAAACATGGGGAGTATGTGGGGTAACATGGGGAGTCTGTGGGGAAACATGGGGAGTCTGTGGGGAAACATGGGGTGTATGTGGGGAAACATGGGGTGTATGTGGGGAAACATGGGCAGTCTGTGAGGAAACATGGGGAATATGTGGGGAAACATGGGGAATATGTGGGGAAACATGGGGAGTCTGTGGGGAAACATGGGGAATATGTGGGGAAAATGGGGAGTCTGTGGGGAAACATGGGGAGTCTGTGGGGAAACATGGGGAATATGTGGGGAAAATGGGGAGTCTGTGGGGAAACATGGGGAGTCTGTGGGGAAACATGAGGTGTATGTGGGGAAACATGGGGTGTATGTGGGGAAACATGGGCAGTCTGTGAGGAAACATGGGGAATATGTGGGGAAACATGGGGAATATGTGGGGAAACATGGGGAGTCTGTCGGGAAACATGGGGAGTCTGTGGGGGAAACATGGGGATTATGTGGGGAAACATGGGGAGTCTGTGAGGAAACATGGGGAATATGTGGGGAAACATGGGGAGTATGTGGGGTAACATGGGGAGTCTGTGGGGAAACATGGGGAGTCTGTGGGGAAACATGGGGTGTATGTGGGGAAACATGGGGTGTATGTGGGGAAACATGGGCAGTCTTTGAGGAAACATGGGGAATATGTGGGGAAACATGGGGAATATGTGGGGAAACATGGGGAGTCTGTGGGGAAACATGGGGAATATGTGGGGAAAATGGGGAGTCTGTGGGGAAACATGGGGAGTCTGTGGGGAAACATGGGGAATATGTGGGGAAAATGGGGAGTCTGTGGGGAAACGGGGAGTCTGTGGGGAAACATGGGGTGTATGTGGGGAAACATGGGGTGTATGTGGGGAAACATGGGCAGTCTGTGAGGAAACATGGGGAATATGTGGGGAAACATGGGGAATATGTGGGGAAACATGGGCAGTCTGTGAGGAAACATGGGGAATATGTGGGGAAACATGGGGAGTCTGTGAGGAAACATGGGGTGTATGTGGGGAAACATGGGGAATATGTGGGGAAACATGGGGAGTATGTGGGGAAACATGGGGAGTATGTGGGGAAACATGGGGAGTCTGTGAGGAAACATGGCGAATATGTGGGGAAACATGGGGAGTCTGTGAGGAAATATGGGGAGTATGTGGGGAAACATGGGGAGTATGTGGGGAAACATGGGGTGTATGTGGGGAAACATGGGGAATATGTGGGGAAACATGGGCAGTCTGTGAGGAAACATGGGGAATATGTGGGGAAACATGGGGAGTCTGTGAGGAAACATGGGGTGTATGTGGGGAAACATGGGGAATATGTGGGGAAACATGGGGAGTATGTGGGGAAACATGGGGAGTATGTGGGGAAACATGGGGAATATGTGGGGAAACATGGGGAGTCTGTGGGGAAACATGGGGTGTATGTGGGGAAACATGGGGTGTATGTGGGGAAACATGGGCAGTCTGTGAGGAAACATGGGGAATATGTGGGGAAACATGGGGAATATGTGGGGAAACATGGGCAGTCTGTGAGGAAACATGGGGAATATGTGGGAAAACATGGGGAGTCTGTGAGGAAACATGGGGAATATGTGGGGAAACATGGGGAGTATGTGGGGAAACATGGGGTGTATGTGGGGAAACATGGGGAATATGTGGGGAAACATGGGCAGTCTGTGAGGAAACATGGGGAATATGTGGGGAAACATGGGGAGTCTGTGAGGAAACATGGGGTGTATGTGGGGAAACATGGGGTATATGTGGGGAAACATGGGGAGTATGTGGGGAAACATGGGGAGTATGTGGGGAAACATGGGGAGTCTGTGAGGAAACATGGCGAATATGTGGGGAAACATGGGGAGTCTGTGAGGAAATATGGGGAGTATGTGGGGAAACATGGGGAGTCTGTGAGGAAACATGGGGAATATGTGGGGAAACATGGGCAGTGTGTGAGGAAACATGGGGAGTATGTGGGGGAACATGGGGAATATGTGGGGAAACATGGGCAGTGTGTGAGGAAACATGGGGAATATGTTGGGAAACATGGGGAATATATGGGGAAATATGGGGAATATGTGGGGAAACATGGGGAATATGTGGGGAAACATGGGGAGTCTGTGGAGAAACATGGGGAGTCTCTGGGGAAACATGGAGAGTCTGTGAGAAAACATGGGGAGTCTGAGGGGGAAACATGGGGATTATGTGGGGAAACATGGGGAGTCTGTGAGGAAACATGGGGAATATGTGGGGAAACATGGGGAGTATGTGGGGTAACATGGGGAGTCTGTGGGGAAACATGGGGAGTCTGTGGGGAAACATGGGGTGTATGTGGGGAAACATGGGGTGTATGTGGGGAAACATGGGCAGTCTGTGAGGAAACATGGGGAATATGTGGGGAAACATGGGGAATATGTGGGGAAACATGGGGAGTCTGTGGGGAAACATGGGGAATATGTGGGGAAAATGGGGAGTCTGTGGGGAAACATGGGGAGTCTGTGGAGAAACATGGGGAATATGTGGGGAAAATGGGGAGTCTGTGGGGAAACATGGGGAGTCTGTGGGGAAACATGGGGTGTATGTGGGGAAACATGGGGTGTATGTGGGGAAACATGGGCAGTCTGTGAGGAAACATGGGGAATATGTGGGGAAACATGGGGAATATGTGGGGAAACATGGGGAGTCTGTGGGGAAACATGGGGAGTCTGTGGGGGAAACATGGGGATTATGTGGGGAAACATGGGGAGTCTGTGAGGAAACATGGGGAATATGTGGGGAAACATGGGGAGTATGTGGGGTAACATGGGGAGTCTGTGGGGAAACATGGGGAGTCTGTGGGGAAACATGGGGTGTATGTGGGGAAACATGGGGTGTATGTGGGGAAACATGGGCAGTCTGTGAGGAAACATGGGGAATATGTGGGGAAACATGGGGAATATGTGGGGAACATGGGGAGTCTGTGGGGAAACATGGGGAATATGTGGGGAAAATGGGGAGTCTGTGGGGAAACATGGGGCGTCTGTGGGGAAACATGGGGAATATGTGGGGAAAATGGGGAGTCTGTGGGGAAACGGGGAGTCTGTGGGGAAACATGGGGTGTATGTGGGGAAACATGGGGTGTATGTGGGGAAACATGGGCAGTCTGTGAGGAAACATGGGGAATATGTGGGGAAACATGGGGAATATGTGGGGAAACATGGGCAGTCTGTGAGGAAACATGGGGAATATGTGGGGAAACATGGGGTGTATGTGGGGAAACATGGGCAGTCTGTGAGGAAACATGGGGAATATGTGGGGAAACATGGGGAATATGTGGGGAAACATGGGCAGTCTGTGAGGAAACATGGGGAATATGTGGGGAAACATGGGGAGTCTGTGAGGAAACATGGGGAATATGTGGGGAAACATGGGGAGTATGTGGGGAAACATGGGGTGTATGTGGGGAAACATGGGGAATATGTGGGGAAACATGGGCAGTCTGTGAGGAAACATGGGGAATATGTGGGGAAACATGGGGAGTCTGTGAGGAAACATGGGGTGTATGTGGGGAAACATGGGGTATATGTGGGGAAACATGGGGAGTATGTGGGGAAACATGGGGAGTATGTGGGGAAACATGGGGAGTCTGTGAGGAAACATGGCGAATATGTGGGGAAACATGGGGAGTCTGTGAGGAAATATGGGGAGTATGTGGGGAAACATGGGGAGTCTGTGAGGAAACATGGGGAATATGTGGGGAAACATGGGCAGTGTGTGAGGAAACATGGGGAGTATGTGGGGGAACATGGGGAATATGTGGGGAAACATGGGGAATATGTGAGGAAACATGGGGAATATGTTGGGAAACATGGGGAATATATGGGGAAATATGGGGAATATGTGGGGAAACATGGGGAATATGTGGGGAAACATGGGGAGTCTGTGGAGAAACATGGGGAGTCTGTGGGGAAACATGGAGAGTCTGTGAGAAAACATGGGGAGTCTGAGGGGGAAACATGGGGATTATGTGGGGAAACATGGGGAGTCTGTGAGGAAACATGGGGAATATGTGGGGAAACATGGGGAGTATGTGGGGTAACATGGGGAGTCTGTGGGGAAACATGGGGAGTCTGTGGGGAAACATGGGGTGTATGTGGGGAAACATGGGGTGTATGTGGGGAAACATGGGCAGTCTGTGAGGAAACATGGGGAATATGTGGGGAAACATGGGGAATATGTGGGGAAACATGGGGAGTCTGTGGGGAAACATGGGGAATATGTGGGGAAAATGGGGAGTCTGTGGGGAAACATGGGGAGTCTGTGGAGAAACATGGGGAATATGTGGGGAAAATGGGGAGTCTGTGGGGAAACATGGGGAGTCTGTGGGGAAACATGGGGTGTATGTGGGGAAACATGGGGTGTATGTGGGGAAACATGGGCAGTCTGTGAGGAAACATGGGGAATATGTGGGGAAACATGGGGAATATGTGGGGAAACATGGGGAGTCTGTGGGGAAACATGGGGAGTCTGTGGGGGAAACATGGGGATTATGTGGGGAAACATGGGGAGTCTGTGAGGAAACATGGGGAATATGTGGGGAAACATGGGGAGTATGTGGGGTAACATGGGGAGTCTGTGGGGAAACATGGGGAGTCTGTGGGGAAACATGGGGTGTATGTGGGGAAACATGGGGTGTATGTGGGGAAACATGGGCAGTCTGTGAGGAAACATGGGGAATATGTGGGGAAACATGGGGAATATGTGGGGAAACATGGGGAGTCTGTGGGGAAACATGGGGAATATGTGGGGAAAATGGGGAGTCTGTGGGGAAACATGGGGCGTCTGTGGGGAAACATGGGGAATATGTGGGGAAAATGGGGAGTCTGTGGGGAAACGGGGAGTCTGTGGGGAAACATGGGGTGTATGTGGGGAAACATGGGGTGTATGTGGGGAACATGGGCAGTCTGTTAGGAAACATGGGGAATATGTGGGGAAACATGGGGAATATGTGGGGAAACATGGGCAGTCTGTGAGGAAACATGGGGAATATGTGGGGAAACATGGGGAGTCTGTGAGGAAACATGGGGAATATGTGGGGAAACATGGGGAGTCTGTGAGGAAACATGGGGTGTATGTGGGGAAACATGGGGAATATGTGGGGAAACATGGGGAGTATGTGGGGAAACATGGGGAGTATGTGGGGAAATATGGGGAGTCTGTGAGGAAACATGGCGAATATGTGGGGAAACATGGGGAGTCTGTGAGGAAATATGGGGAGTATGTGGGGAAACATGGGGAGTATGTGGGGAAACATGGGGTGTATGTGGGGAAACATGGGGAATATGTGGGGAAACATGGGCAGTCTGTGAGGAAACATGGGGAATATGTGGGGAAACATGGGGAGTCTGTGAGGAAACATGGGGTGTATGTGGGGAAACATGGGGAATATGTGGGGAAACATGGGGAGTATGTGGGGAAACATGGGGAGTATGTGGGGAAACATGGGGAGTCTGTGAGGAAACATGGCGAATATGTGGGGAAACATGGGGAGTCTGTGAGGAAATATGGGGAGTATGTGGGGAAACATGGGGAGTCTGTGAGGAAACATGGGGAATATGTGGGGAAACATGGGCAGTGTGTGAGGAAACATGGGGAGTATGTGGGGGAAACATGGGGATTATGTGGGGAAACATGGGGAGTCTGTGAGGAAACATTGGGAATATGTGGGGAAACATGGGGAGTATGTGGGGTAACATGGGGAGTCTGTGGGGAAACATGGGGAGTCTGTGGGGAACATGGGGTGTATGTGGGGAAACATGGGGTGTATGTGGGGAAACATGGGCAGTCTGTGAGGAAACATGGGGAATATGTGGGGAAACATGGGGAATATGTGGGGAAACATGGGTAGTCTGTGGGGAAACATGGGGAATATGTGGGGAAAATGGGGAGTCTGTGGGGAAACATGGGGAGTCTGTGGGGAAACATGGGGAATATGTGGGGAAAATGGGGAGTCTGTGGGGAAACATGGGGAGTCTGTGGGGAAACATGGGGTGTATGTGGGGAAACATGGGGTGTATGTGGGGAAACATGGGCAGTCTGTGAGGAACCATGGGGAATATGTGGGGAAACATGGGGAATATGTGGGGAAACATGGGGAGTCTGTGGGGAAACATGGGGAGTCTGTGGGGGAAACATGGGGATTATGTGGGGAAACATGGGGAGTCTGTGAGGAAACATGGGGATATGTGGGGAAACATGGGGAGTATGTGGGGTAACATGGGGAGTCTGTGGGGAAACATGGGGAGTCTGTGGGGAAACATGGGGTGTATGTGGGGAAACATGGGGTGTATGTGGGGAAACATGGGCAGTCTGTGAGGAAACATGGGGAATATGTGGGGAAACATGGGGAATATGTGGGGAAACATGGGGAGTCTGTGGGGAAACATGGGGAATATGTGGGGAAAATGGGGAGTCTGTGGGGAAACATGGGGAGTCTGTGGGGAAACATGGGGAATATGTGGGGAAAATGGGGAGTCTGTGGGGAAACGGGGAGTCTGTGGGGAAACATGGGGTGTATGTGGGGAAACATAGGGTGTATGTGGGGAAACATGGGCAGTCTGTGAGGAAACATGGGGAATATGTGGGGAAACATGGGGAATATGTGGGGAAACATGGGCAGTCTGTGAGGAAACATGGGGAATATGTGGGGAAACATGGGGAGTCTGTGAGGAAACATGGGGAATATGTGGGGAAACATGGGGAGTCTGTGAGGAAACATGGGGTGTATGTGGGGAAACATGGGGAATATGTGGGGAAACATGGGGAGTATGTGGGGAAACATGGGGAGTATGTGGGGAAACATGGGGAGTCTGTGAGGAAACATGGCGAATATGTGGGGAAACATGGGGAGTCTGTGAGGAAATATGGGGAGTATGTGTGGAAACATGGGGAGTCTGTGAGGAAACATGGGGAATATGTGGGGAAACATGGGCAGTGTGTGAGGAAACATGGGGAGTATGTGGGGGAACATGGGGAATATGTGGGGAAACATGGGCAGTGTGTGAGGAAACATGGGGAATATGTTGGGAAACATGGGGAATATATGGGGAAACATGGGGAATATGTGGGGAAACATGGATAATATGTGGGGAAACATGGGGAGTCTGTGGAGAAACAGGGGAATATGTGGGAAAACATGGAGAGTCTGTGAGAAAACATGGGGAATATGTGGGGAAAATGGGGAATATGTGGGAAAACATGGGGAATATATGGGGAAACATGGGGTGTATGTGGGGAAACATGGGCAGTCTGTGAGGAAACATGGGGAGTCTGTGGGGAAACATGGGGAGTCTGTGGGGAAACATGGGGAGTCTGTGGGGGAAACATGGGGATTATGTGGGGAAACATGGGGAGTCTGTGAGGAAACATGGGGAATATGTGGGGAAACATGGGGAGTATGTGGGGTAACATGGGGAGTCTGTGGGGAAACATGGGGAGTCTGTGGGGAAACATGGGGTGTATGTGGGGAAACATGGGGTGTATGTGGGGAAACATGGGCAGTCTGTGAGGAAACATGGGGAATATGTGGGGAAACATGGGGAATATGTGGGGAAACATGGGGAGTCTGTGGGGAAACATGGGGAGTCTGTGGGGGAAACATGGGGATTATGTGGGGAAACATGGGGAGTCTGTGAGGAAACATGGGGAATATGTGGGGAAACATGGGGAGTATGTGGGGTAACATGGGGAGTCTGTGGGGAAACATGGGGAGTCTGTGGGGAAACATGGGGTGTATGTGGGGAAACATGGGGTGTATGTGGGGAAACATGGGCAGTCTGTGAGGAAACATGGGGAATATGTGGGGAAACATGGGGAATATGTGGGGAACATGGGGAGTCTGTGGGGAAACATGGGGAATATGTGGGGAAAATGGGGAGTCTGTGGGGAAACATGGGGCGTCTGTGGGGAAACATGGGGAATATGTGGGGAAAATGGGGAGTCTGTGGGGAAACGGGGAGTCTGTGGGGAAACATGGGGTGTATGTGGGGAAACATGGGGTGTATGTGGGGAAACATGGGCAGTCTGTGAGGAAACATGGGGAATATGTGGGGAAACATGGGGAATATGTGGGGAAACATGGGCAGTCTGTGAGGAAACATGGGGAATATGTGGGGAAACATGGGGTGTATGTGGGGAAACATGGGCAGTCTGTGAGGAAACATGGGGAATATGTGGGGAAACATGGGGAATATGTGGGGAAACATGGGCAGTCTGTGAGGAAACATGGGGAATATGTGGGGAAACATGGGGAGTCTGTGAGGAAACATGGGGAATATGTGGGGAAACATGGGGAGTATGTGGGGAAACATGGGGTGTATGTGGGGAAACATGGGGAATATGTGGGGAAACATGGGCAGTCTGTGAGGAAACATGGGGAATATGTGGGGAAACATGGGGAGTCTGTGAGGAAACATGGGGTGTATGTGGGGAAACATGGGGTATATGTGGGGAAACATGGGGAGTATGTGGGGAAACATGGGGAGTATGTGGGGAAACATGGGGAGTCTGTGAGGAAACATGGCGAATATGTGGGGAAACATGGGGAGTCTGTGAGGAAATATGGGGAGTATGTGGGGAAACATGGGGAGTCTGTGAGGAAACATGGGGAATATGTGGGGAAACATGGGCAGTGTGTGAGGAAACATGGGGAGTATGTGGGGGAACATGGGGAATATGTGGGGAAACATGGGGAATATGTGAGGAAACATGGGGAATATGTTGGGAAACATGGGGAATATATGGGGAAATATGGGGAATATGTGGGGAAACATGGGGAATATGTGGGGAAACATGGGGAGTCTGTGGAGAAACATGGGGAGTCTGTGGGGAAACATGGAGAGTCTGTGAGAAAACATGGGGAGTCTGAGGGGGAAACATGGGGATTATGTGGGGAAACATGGGGAGTCTGTGAGGAAACATGGGGAATATGTGGGGAAACATGGGGAGTATGTGGGGTAACATGGGGAGTCTGTGGGGAAACATGGGGAGTCTGTGGGGAAACATGGGGTGTATGTGGGGAAACATGGGGTGTATGTGGGGAAACATGGGCAGTCTGTGAGGAAACATGGGGAATATGTGGGGAAACATGGGGAATATGTGGGGAAACATGGGGAGTCTGTGGGGAAACATGGGGAATATGTGGGGAAAATGGGGAGTCTGTGGGGAAACATGGGGAGTCTGTGGAGAAACATGGGGAATATGTGGGGAAAATGGGGAGTCTGTGGGGAAACATGGGGAGTCTGTGGGGAAACATGGGGTGTATGTGGGGAAACATGGGGTGTATGTGGGGAAACATGGGCAGTCTGTGAGGAAACATGGGGAATATGTGGGGAAACATGGGGAATATGTGGGGAAACATGGGGAGTCTGTGGGGAAACATGGGGAGTCTGTGGGGGAAACATGGGGATTATGTGGGGAAACATGGGGAGTCTGTGAGGAAACATGGGGAATATGTGGGGAAACATGGGGAGTATGTGGGGTAACATGGGGAGTCTGTGGGGAAACATGGGGAGTCTGTGGGGAAACATGGGGTGTATGTGGGGAAACATGGGGTGTATGTGGGGAAACATGGGCAGTCTGTGAGGAAACATGGGGAATATGTGGGGAAACATGGGGAATATGTGGGGAAACATGGGGAGTCTGTGGGGAAACATGGGGAATATGTGGGGAAAATGGGGAGTCTGTGGGGAAACATGGGGCGTCTGTGGGGAAACATGGGGAATATGTGGGGAAAATGGGGAGTCTGTGGGGAAACGGGGAGTCTGTGGGGAAACATGGGGTGTATGTGGGGAAACATGGGGTGTATGTGGGGAACATGGGCAGTCTGTTAGGAAACATGGGGAATATGTGGGGAAACATGGGGAATATGTGGGGAAACATGGGCAGTCTGTGAGGAAACATGGGGAATATGTGGGGAAACATGGGGAGTCTGTGAGGAAACATGGGGAATATGTGGGGAAACATGGGGAGTCTGTGAGGAAACATGGGGTGTATGTGGGGAAACATGGGGAATATGTGGGGAAACATGGGGAGTATGTGGGGAAACATGGGGAGTATGTGGGGAAATATGGGGAGTCTGTGAGGAAACATGGCGAATATGTGGGGAAACATGGGGAGTCTGTGAGGAAATATGGGGAGTATGTGGGGAAACATGGGGAGTATGTGGGGAAACATGGGGTGTATGTGGGGAAACATGGGGAATATGTGGGGAAACATGGGCAGTCTGTGAGGAAACATGGGGAATATGTGGGGAAACATGGGGAGTCTGTGAGGAAACATGGGGTGTATGTGGGGAAACATGGGGAATATGTGGGGAAACATGGGGAGTATGTGGGGAAACATGGGGAGTATGTGGGGAAACATGGGGAGTCTGTGAGGAAACATGGCGAATATGTGGGGAAACATGGGGAGTCTGTGAGGAAATATGGGGAGTATGTGGGGAAACATGGGGAGTCTGTGAGGAAACATGGGGAATATGTGGGGAAACATGGGCAGTGTGTGAGGAAACATGGGGAGTATGTGGGGGAAACATGGGGATTATGTGGGGAAACATGGGGAGTCTGTGAGGAAACATTGGGAATATGTGGGGAAACATGGGGAGTATGTGGGGTAACATGGGGAGTCTGTGGGGAAACATGGGGAGTCTGTGGGGAACATGGGGTGTATGTGGGGAAACATGGGGTGTATGTGGGGAAACATGGGCAGTCTGTGAGGAAACATGGGGAATATGTGGGGAAACATGGGGAATATGTGGGGAAACATGGGGAGTCTGTGGGGAAACATGGGGAATATGTGGGGAAAATGGGGAGTCTGTGGGGAAACATGGGGAGTCTGTGGGGAAACATGGGGAATATGTGGGGAAAATGGGGAGTCTGTGGGGAAACATGGGGAGTCTGTGGGGAAACATGGGGTGTATGTGGGGAAACATGGGGTGTATGTGGGGAAACATGGGCAGTCTGTGAGGAACCATGGGGAATATGTGGGGAAACATGGGGAATATGTGGGGAAACATGGGGAGTCTGTGGGGAAACATGGGGAGTCTGTGGGGGAAACATGGGGATTATGTGGGGAAACATGGGGAGTCTGTGAGGAAACATGGGGAATATGTGGGGAAACATGGGGAGTATGTGGGGTAACATGGGGAGTCTGTGGGGAAACATGGGGAGTCTGTGGGGAAACATGGGTTGTATGTGGGGAAACATGGGGTGTATGTGGGGAAACATGGGCAGTCTGTGAGGAAACATGGGGAATATGTGGGGAAACATGGGGAATATGTGGGGAAACATGGGGAGTCTGTGGGGAAACATGGGGAATATGTGGGGAAAATGGGGAGTCTGTGGGGAAACATGGGGAGTCTGTGGGGAAACATGGGGAATATGTGGGGAAAATGGGGAGTCTGTGGGGAAACGGGGAGTCTGTGGGGAAACATGGGGTGTATGTGGGGAAACATAGGGTGTATGTGGGGAAACATGGGCAGTCTGTGAGGAAACATGGGGAATATGTGGGGAAACATGGGGAATATGTGGGGAAACATGGGCAGTCTGTGAGGAAACATGGGGAATATGTGGGGAAACATGGGGAGTCTGTGAGGAAACATGGGGAATATGTGGGGAAACATGGGGAGTCTGTGAGGAAACATGGGGTGTATGTGGGGAAACATGGGGAATATGTGGGGAAACATGGGGAGTATGTGGGGAAACATGGGGAGTATGTGGGGAAACATGGGGAGTCTGTGAGGAAACATGGCGAATATGTGGGGAAACATGGGGAGTCTGTGAGGAAATATGGGGAGTATGTGTGGAAACATGGGGAGTCTGTGAGGAAACATGGGGAATATGTGGGGAAACATGGGCAGTGTGTGAGGAAACATGGGGAGTATGTGGGGGAACATGGGGAATATGTGGGGAAACATGGGCAGTGTGTGAGGAAACATGGGGAATATGTTGGGAAACATGGGGAATATATGGGGAAACATGGGGAATATGTGGGGAAACATGGATAATATGTGGGGAAACATGGGGAGTCTGTGGAGAAACAGGGGAATATGTGGGAAAACATGGAGAGTCTGTGAGAAAACATGGGGAATATGTGGGGAAAATGGGGAATATGTGGGAAAACATGGGGAATATATGGGGAAACATGGGGTGTATGTGGGGAAACATGGGCAGTCTGTGAGGAAACATGGGGAGTCTGTGGGGAAACATGGGGAGTCTGTGGGGAAACATGGGGAGTCTGTGGGGGAAACATGGGGATTATGTGGGGAAACATGGGGAGTCTGTGAGGAAACATGGGGAATATGTGGGGAAACATGGGGAGTATGTGGGGTAACATGGGGAGTCTGTGGGGAAACATGGGGAGTCTGTGGGGAAACATGGGGTGTATGTGGGGAAACATGGGGTGTATGTGGGGAAACATGGGCAGTCTGTGAGGAAACATGGGGAATATGTGGGGAAACATGGGGACTATGTGGGGAAACATGGGCAGTCTGTGAGGAAACATGGGGAATATGTGGGGAAACATGGGGAGTCTGTGGGGAAACATGGGGAATATGTGGGGAAAATGGGGAGTCTGTGGGGAAACATGGGGAGTCTGTGGGGAAACATGGGGAATATGTGGGGAAAATGGGGAGTCTGTGGGGAAACATGGGGAGTCTGTGGGGAAACATGGGGTGTATGTGGGGAAACATGGGGTGTATGTGGGGAAACATGGGCAGTCTGTGAGGAAACATGGGGAATATGTGGGGAAACATGGGGAATATGTGGGGAAACATGGGCAGTCTGTGAGGAAACATGGGGAATATGTGGGGAAACATGGGGAGTCTGTGTGGAAACATGGGGAGTCTGTGAGGAAACATGGGGTGTATGTGGGGAAACATGGGGAATATGTGGAGAAACATGGGGAGTATGTGGGGAAACATGGGGAGTCTGTGGGGAAACATGGGGAGTCTGTGAGGAAACATGGGGAGTCTGTGGGGAAACATGGGGAGTCTGTGGGGAAACATGGGGAGTCTGTGGGGAAACATGGGGAATATGTGGGGAAACATGGGGAGTCTGTGAGGAAACATGGCGAATATGTGGGGAAACATGGGGAGTCTGTGAGGAAATATGGGGAGTATGTGGGGAAACATGGGGAGTCTGTGGGGAAACATGGGGAGTCTGTGGGGAAACATGGGGAGTCTGTGAGGAAACATGGGGAATATGTGGGGAAACATGCGGAATATGTGGGGAAAACATGGGGAATATGTGGGGAAACATGGGGAATATGTGAGGAAAACATGGGGAATAAGTGGGGAAACATGGGGAGTATGTGGGGAAACATGGGGAATATGTGGGGAAACATGGGGAGTCTGTGAGGAAACATGGGGAGTATGTGGGGAAACCATGGGCAGTCTGTGAGGAAACATGGGGAATATGTGGGGAAAGCATGGGGAGTCTTTGAGGAAACATGGGGAGTATGTGAGGAAACATGGGGAATATGTGGAGAAACATGGGGAATATGTGGGGGAACATAGGGAATATGTGGGGAAACATGGGGAATATGAAATGAAAATGAAAATCGCTTATTGTCACAAGTAGGCTTCAAATGAAGTTACCGTGAAAAGCCCCTAGTCGCCAAATTCCAGCACCTGTTCGGGGAGGCTGGTACGGGAATTAACCGTGCTGCTGGCCTGTATGGTCTGCTTTCAAAGCCAGCGATTTAGCCCTGTGCTAAACCAGACCCATGGGAAGTCTGTGGAGAAACATGGAGAGTATGTGGGGGAAACATGGGGAGACTGTGAGGAAACATGGGGAGTCTGTGAGGAAACTTGGGGAATACGTGGGGAAACATGGGGAATATGTGGGGAAAACATGGGGAATATGTGGGGAAACATGGGGAGTCTGTGGGGAAACATGGGGAATATGTGGGGAAACATGGGGAGTATGTGGGGAAACATGGGGAGTCTGTGGGGAAAACATGGGGAATATGTGGGGAAACATGGGGAGTCTGTGGGGAAACATGGGGAATATGTGGGGAAACATGGGGAATATGTGAGGAAACATGGGCAGTGTGTGAGGAAACATGGGGATTATGTGGGGAAACATGGGGAGTCTGTGAGGAAACATGGGGAGTATGTGGGGAAACATGGGGAATATGTGGGGAAACATGGGGAATATATGGGGAAACATGGGGTGTATGTGGGGAAACATGGGCAGTCTGTGAGGAAACATGTGGAGTCTGTGGGGAAACATGGGGAATACGTGGGGAAACATGAGGAATATGTGGGGAAACATGGGGAATATGTGGGGAAACATGGGGAGTCTGTGGGGAAACATGGGGAATATGTGGGGAAACATGGGGAGTCTGTGGGGAAACATGGGGAGCCTGTGAGGAAACATGGGGAATATGTGGGGAAACATGGGGAGTCTGTGGGGAAACATGGGGAATATGTGGGGAAACATGGGGAGTCTGTGGGGAAACATGGGGAGTATGTGGGGAAACATGGGGAATATGTGGGGAAACATGGGGAGTATGTGGGGAAACATGGGGAATATGTGGGGAAACATGGGGAGTTTGTGGGGAAACATGGGGATTATGTGGGGAAACATGGGGAGTCTGTGAGGAAACATGGGGAATATGTGGGGAATCATGGGGAATATGTCGGGAAACATGGGGAGTCTGTGGGGAAACATGGGGATTATGTGGGGAAACATGGGGAGTCTGTGGGGAAACATGGGGATTATGTGGGGAAACACGGGGAGTCTGTGAGGAAACATGGGCAATATGTGAGGAAACATGGGGATTATGTGGGAAAACATGGGGAATATGTGGGGAAACATGGGGAATATGTGGGGAAACATGGGGAGTCTGTGGGGAAACATGGGGAATATGTGGGGAAACATGGGGAGTCTGTGGGGGAACATGGGGAATATGTGGGGAAACATGGGGAATATGTGGGGAAACATGGGGAATATGTGGGGAAACATGGGGAATATGTCGGGAAACATGGGGAGTCTGTGGGGAAACATGGGGAATATGTGGGGAAACATGGGGAGTCTGTGGGTAAACATGGGGAATATGTGGGCAAACATGGGGAGTCTGTGGGGAAACATGGGGAATATGTGGGGAAACATGGGGAATATGTGTGGAAACATGGGGAATATGTGGGGAAACATGGGGAATATGTGGGGAAACATGGGGAGTCTGTGGGGAAACATGGGGAATATGTGGGGAAACATGGGGAGTATGTGGGTAAACATGGGGAATATGTGGGGAAACATGGGGAGTCTGTGGGGAAACATGGGGAATATGTGGGGAAACATGGGGAGTCTGTGAGGAAACATGGGCAGTCTGTGGGGAAACATGGGGAATATGTGGGGAAACATGGGGAGTCTGTGAGGAAACATGGGGTATATGTGGGGAAACATGGGGAGTCTGTGGGGAAACATGGGGATTATGTGGGGAAACATGGGGAGTCTGTGAGGAAACATGGGGAATATGTGAGGAAACATGGGGAATATGTGGGGGAAACATGGGGAATATGTGAGGAAACATGGGGAATATGTGGGGAATCATGCAGAATATGTGGGGAAACATGAGGAGTCTGTGGGGAAACATGGGGATTAAATGGGGAAACATGGGGAGTCTGTGGGGAAACATGGGGATTATTGGGGAAACATGGGGAATATGTGAGGAAACATGGGGATTATGTGGGAAAACATGGGAAGTCTGTGAGGAAACATGGGGAATATGTGGGGAAACATGGGGAATATGTGGGGAAACATGGGCAATATGTGGGGAAACATGGGGAGTCTGTGAGGAAACATGGGGAATATGTGGGGAAACATGGGGTGTATGTGGGGAAACATGGGGAACATGTGGGGAAACATGAGGCGCCTGTGAGGAAACATGGGGAGACTGTGGGGAAACATGGGGAATATGTGGGGAAACATGGGGAGTATGCGGGGAAAGCATGGACAGTGTGTGAGGAAACATGGGGAATATGTGGAGAAACATGGGGAATATGTGGAGAAACAGGGGGAGTATGTGGGGAAACATGGACAGTCTGTGAGGAAACATGGGGAATATGTGGAGAAACATGGGGAATATGTGGGGAAACAGGGGAGTATGTGGGGAAACATGGGGAACATGTGGGGAAACATGGGGAATATGTGGGGAACCATGCGGAATATGTGGAGAAACATGGGGAATATGTGGGGAAACATGGGGAATATGTGGAGAAACATGTGGTATATGTGGGGAACCATGGGAATATGTGGGGAAACATGGGGATTATGTGGGGAAACATGGGGAGTCTGTGACGAAACATGGGGAATATGTGGGGAAACGTGGGGAGTCTGTGGGGAAACATGGGGATTATGTGGGGAAACATGGGGAGTCTGTGAGGAAACATGGGGAGTCTGTGAGGAAACATGGGGAATATATGAGGAAACATGGGGAATATGTGGGGTATCAAGGGGAATATGTGGGGAAACATGGGGAGTCTGTGGGGAAACATGGGGATTATGTGGGGAAACATGGGGAGTCTCTGAGGAAACATGGGCAATATGTGAGGAAACATGGGGATTATGTGGGAAAGCATGGGGAATATGTGGGGACACATGGGGAGTCTGTGGGGAAACATGGGGAATATGTGGGGAAAGATTGGTGAATATGTTGGGAAACATGTGGAGTCTGTGGGGAAACATGGGGAATATGAGGGGAAACATGGGGAGCCTGTGGGGAAACATGGGGTATATGTGGGTAAACATGGGGAGTCTGTGGGGAAACATGGGGAATATGAGGGGAAACATAGGGAGTCTGTGAGGAAACATGGGGAATATGTGAGGAAACATGGGGAATATGTGGGGAATCAAGGGGAATATGTGGGGAAACATGGGGAGTCTGTGGGGAAACATGGGGATTATGTGGGGAAACATGGGGAGTCTCTGAGGAATCATGGGCAATATGTGAGGAAACATGGGGATTATGTGGGAAAGCATGGGGAATATGTGGGGAAACATGGGGAGTCTGTGGGGAAACATGGGGATTATATGGGGAAACACGGGGAGTCTCTGAGGAAACATGGGCAATATGTGAGGAAACATGGGGATTATGTGGGAAACATGGGGAATATGTGGGTAAACATGGGGAGTCTGTGGGGAAACATGGGGAATATGTGGGGAAACATGGGGATTATGTGGGGAAACATCGGGAGTCTGTGAGGAAACAAGGGGAGTCTGTGAGGAAACATGGGGAGTATGTGGGGAAACATGGGGTGTATGTGGCAAAACATGGACAGTGTGTCAGGAAACATGGGGAGTCTGTGGGGAAACATGGGGAGTATGTGGGGACACATGGGGAATATGTGGGGAAACATGGAGAGTATGTGGGGAAAGCATGGACAGTCTGTGAGGAAACATGGGGAATATGTGGAGAAACATGGGGAATATGTGGGGAAACATGGGGAGTATGTGGGGAAACATGGGGAATATGTGTGGAAAACATGGGCAGTCTGTGAGGAAACATGGGGAGTATGTGGGGAAACATGGGGAATATGTGGGGAAACATGGGGAGTCTGTCAGGAAACATGGGGAATATGTGGGGAAACATGGGGTGTATGTGGGGAAACATGGGCATTCTGTAAGGAAACATGGGGAGTCTGTGGGGAAACATGGGGAGTCTGTGGGGAAACATGGGGAGTCTGTGGGGAAACATGGGGAGTCTGTGAGGAAACATGGGGAATATGTGGGGAAACATGGGGAGTCTGTGGGCATACATGGGGAATATGTGGGGAAACATGGGGAGTCAGTGGGGAAACATGGGGAGTATGTGGGGAAACATGGGGAGTATGTGGGGAAACATGGGGATTATGATGGGAAACATGTGGAATATGTGGGGAAACATGGGGAGTATGTGGGGAAACATGGGGAATATGTGGGGTAACATGGGGATTATGTGGGGAAACATGGGGAATATGTGGGGAAACATGGGGAGTATGTGGGGAAACATGGGGAGTATGTGGGGAAACATGGGGAATATGTGGGGAAAGCATGGGGAATATGTGGGAAAACACGGGGAGTCTGTGGGGAAACATGGGGAATATGTGGGGAAACATGGGGAATATGTGGGGAAACATGGGGAGTATGTGGGGAAACATGGTGAGTCTGTGGGGAAACATGGGGAGTCTGTGAGGAAACTTTGGGAATACGTGCGGAAAGCATGGGGAATATGAGGGGAAAGCATGGGGAGTCTGTGGGGAAACATGGGGAGTCTGTGGGGAAACATGGGGAGTCTGAGAGGAAACTTGGGGAATACGTGGGGAAAGCATGGGGAGTATGTGGGGAAACAAGGGCAGTCTGTGAGGAAACATGGGGAGTCTGTGGGGAAACATGGGGAATACGTGGGGAAACATGAGGAATATGTGGGGAAACATGGGGAGTCTGTGGGGAAACATGGGAAATATGTGGGGAAACATGGGGAATATGTGGGGGAAACATGGGGAGTATGTGGGGAAACATGGGGAATATGTGGGTAAACATGGGAAATATGTGGGGGAACATGGGGAAAATGTGGGGAAACATGGGGAGTCAGTGGGGAAACATGGGGACTATGTGGGGAAACATGGGGAGTCTGTGGGGAAACATGGGGAGTCTGTCAGGAAACATGGGGAGTCTGTGAGGAAACTTGGGGAATACGTGGGGAAAGCATGGGGAATATGAGGGGAAAGCATGGGGAATATGTGGGGAAACATGGGGAGACTGTGGGGAAACATGGGGAATATGTGGGGAAAGCATGGGGAATATGTGGGGAAACATGGGGAGTCTGTGGGGAAACATGGGGAATATGAGGGGAAACATGGGGAATATGTGGGGAAACATGGGGAGTCTGTGGGGAAACATGGGGAATATGTGGGGAAACATGGGGAGTCTGTGTGGAAACATTGGGAGCCTGTGAGGAAACATGGGGAATATGTGGGGAAACATGGGGAGTCTGTGGCGAAACATGGGGAATATGTGGGGAAACATGGGGAGTCTGTGGGGAAACATGGGGAGTATGTGGGGAAACATGGGGAATATGTCGGGAAACATGGGGATTATGTGGGGAAACATGGGGATTATGTGGGGAAACATGGGGAGTCTGTGAGGAAACATGGGGTATATGTGAGGAAACATGGGGAATATGTGGGGAATCATGGGGAGTATGTGGGGAAACATGGGGAATATGTGGGAAATCATGGGGAATATGTGGGGAAACATGGGGAGTCTGTGGGGAAACATGGGGATTATGTGGGGAAACATGGGGAGTCTGTGGGGAAACATGGGGATTATGTGGGGAAACACGGGGAGTCTGTGAGGAAACATGGGCAATATGTGAGGAAACATGGGGATTATGTGGGAAAACATGGGGAATATGTGGGGAAACATGGGGAATATGTGGGGAAACATGGGGAGTCTGTGGGGAAACATGGGGAATATGTGGGGAAACATGGGGAGTCTGTGGGGGAACATGGGGAATATGTGGGGAAACATGGGGAATATGTGGGGAAACATGGGGAATATGTGGGGAAACATGAGGAGTCTGTGGGGAAACATGGGGAATATGTGGGGAAACATGGGGAGTCTGTGGGTAAACATGGGGAAAATGTGGGGAAACATGGGGAGTGGGTGGGGAAACATGGGGAATATGTGGGGAAACATGGGGAATATGTGGGGAAACATGGGGAATATGTGGGGAAACATGGGGAGTCTGTGGGGAAACATGGGGAATATGTGGGGAAACAGGGGAGTATGTGGGGAAACATGGGGAGTCTGTGGGGAAACATGGGGAATATGTGGGGAAACATGGGGAGTATGTGGGTAAACATGGGGAATATGTGGGGAAACATGGGGAGTCTGTGGGGAAACATGGGGATTATGTGGAGAAACAGGGGGAGTATGTGGGGAAACATGGACAGTCTGTGAGGAAACATGGGGAATATGTGGGGAAACATGGGGAATATGTGGGGAACCATGCGGAATATGTGGAGAAACATGGGAAATATGTGGGGAAACATGGGGAATATGTGGAGAAACATGGGGTATATGTGGGGAACCATGGGAATATGTGGGGAGACATGGGGATTATGTGGGGAAACATGGGGAGTCTGTGAGGAAACATGGGGAATATGTGGGGAAACGTGGTGAGTCTGTGGGGAAACATGGGGATTATGTGGGGAAACATGGGGAGTCTGTGAGGAAACATGGGGAATATGTGGGGAAACATGGGGATTATGTGGGAAAGCATGGGGAATATGTGGGGAAACATGGGGAGTCTGTGGGGAAACATGGGGAATATGTGGGGAAAGCATGGTGAATATGTTGGGAAACATGTGGAGTCTGTGGGGAAACATGGGGAATATGAGGGGAAACATGGGGAGCCTGTGGGGAAACATGGGGTATGTGTGGGGAAACATGGGGAGTCTGTGGGGAAACATGGGGAATATGTGGGGAAACATGTGGAGTCTGTGGGGAAACATGGGGAATATGAGGGGAAACATGGGGAGTCTGTGAGGAAACATGGGGAATATGTGAGGAAACATGGGGAATATGTGGGGAATCAAGGGGAATATGTGGGGAAACATGGGGAGTCTCTGGGGAAACATGGGGATTATGTGGGGAAACATGGGGAGTCTCTGAGGAAACATGCGCAATATGTGAGGAAACATGGGGATTATGTGGGAAAGCATGGGGAATATGTGGGGAAACATGGGGAGTCTGTGGGGAAACATGGGGATTATATGGGGAAACACGGGGAGTCTCTGAGGAAACATGGGCAATATGTGAGGAAACATGGGGATTATGTGGGAAACATGGGGAATATGTGGGTAAACAGGGGAGTCTGTGGGGAAACATGGGGTATATGTGGGGAAACATGGGGATTATGTGGGGAAACATCGGGAGTCTGTGAGGAAACATGGGGAGTCTGTGAGGAAACATGGCAATATGTGGGGACACATGGGGAATATGTGGGGAAACATGGAGAGTATGTGGGGAAAGCATGGACAGTCTGTGAGGAAACATGGGGAATATGTGGAGAAACATGGGGAATATGTGGGAAAGCATGGGGAATATGTGGGGAAACATGGGGAGTCTGTGGGGAAACATGGGGAATATGTGGGGAAAGCATGGTGAATATGTTGGGAAACATGTGGAGTCTGTGGGGAAACATGGGGAATATGAGGGGAAACATGGGGAGCCTGTGGGGAAACATGGGGTATGTGTGGGGAAACATGGGGAGTCTGTGGGGAAACATGGGGAATATGTGGGGAAACATGTGGAGTCTGTGGGGAAACATGGGGAATATGAGGGGAAACATGGGGAGTCTGTGAGGAAACATGGGGAATATGTGAGGAAACATGGGGAATATGTGGGGAATCAAGGGGAATATGTGGGGAAACATGGGGAGTCTCTGGGGAAACATGGGGATTATGTGGGGAAACATGGGGAGTCTCTGAGGAAACATGCGCAATATGTGAGGAAACATGGGGATTATGTGGGAAAGCATGGGGAATATGTGGGGAAACATGGGGAGTCTGTGGGGAAACATGGGGATTATATGGGGAAACACGGGGAGTCTCTGAGGAAACATGGGCAATATGTGAGGAAACATGGGGATTATGTGGGAAACATGGGGAATATGTGGGTAAACAGGGGAGTCTGTGGGGAAACATGGGGTATATGTGGGGAAACATGGGGATTATGTGGGGAAACATCGGGAGTCTGTGAGGAAACATGGGGAGTCTGTGAGGAAACATGGCAATATGTGGGGACACATGGGGAATATGTGGGGAAACATGGAGAGTATGTGGGGAAAGCATGGACAGTCTGTGAGGAAACATGGGGAATATGTGGAGAAACATGGGGAATATGTGGGGAAACATGGGGAGTATGTGGGGAAACATGGGGAGTATGTGGGGAAACATGGCGATTATGATGGGAAACATGTGGAATATGTGGGGAAACATGGGGAGTATGTGGGAAAACATGGGGAATATGTGGGGTAACATGGGGATTATGTGGGGAAACATGGGGAATATGTGGGGAAACATGGGGAGTATGTGGGGAAACATGGGGAGTATGTGGGGAAACATGGGGAATATGTGGGGAAAGCATGGGGAATATGTGGGGAAATACAGGGAGTCTGTGGGGAAACATGGGGAATATGTGGGGAAACATGGGGAGTCAGTGGGGAAACATGGGGAGTATGTGGGGAAACATGGGGAGTCTGTGGGGAAACATGGGGAGTCTGTGAGGAAACTTTGGGAATACGTGGGGAAAGCATGGGGAATATGAGGGGAAAGCATGGGGAATATGTGGGGAAACATGGGGAGACTGTGGGGAAACATGGGGAATATGTGGGGAAACATGGGGAGACTGTGGGGAAACATGGGGAATATGTGGGGAAAGCATGGGGAATATGTGGGGAAACATGGGGAGTCTGTGGGGAAACATGGGGAATATGAGGGGAAACATGGGGAGTATGTGGGGAAACATGGGGAATATGTGGGGAAACATGGGGAGTCTGTGGGGAAACATGGGGAGTCTGTGGGGAAACATGGGGAATATGTGGGGAAACATGGGGAGTCTGTGGGGAAACATGGGGAGCCTGTGAGGAAACATGGGGAATATGTGGTGAAACATGGGGAGTCTGTGGGGAAACATGGGGAATATGTGGGGAAACATGGGGAGTCTGTGGGGAAACATGGGGAGTATGTGGGGAAACATGGGGAATATGTGGGGAAACATGGGGAGTATGTGGGGAAACATGCGGATTATGTGGGGAAACATGGGAAGTCTGTGAGGAAACATGGGGTATATGTGAGGAAACATGGGGAATATGTGGGGAATCATGGGGAGTATGTGGGGAAACATGGGGAATATGTGGGGAAACATGGGGAGTCTGTGGGGAAACATGGGGATTATGTGGGGAAACATGGGGAGTCTGTGAGGAAACATGGGGAGTCAGTGAGGAAACATGGGGAATATGTGAGGAAACATGGGGAACATGTGGGGAATCATGGGGAATATGTGGGGAAGCATGGGGAGTCTGTGGGGAAACATGGGGAATATGTGGGGAAACATGGGGAATATGTGGGGAAACATGGGGAATATTTGGGGAAACATGGGCAATATGTGGGGAAACATGGGGAGTCTGTGAGGAAACATGGGGAACATCTGGGGAAACATGGGGAGTCTGTGAGGAAACATGGGGAGTCTGTGAGGAAATATGGGGAGTCTGAGGAAACATGGGGAATATGTGAGGAAACACGGGGAATATGTGAGGAAATATGGGGATTATGTGGGAAAACATGGGCAGTCTGTGAGGAAACATGGGGAATATGTGGGGAAACATGGGGAATATGTGGGGAAACATGGGGAATATGTGGGGAAACATGGGCAATATGTGGGAAAACATGGGGAGTCTGTGAGGAAACATGGGGAATATGTGGGGAAACATGGGGTGTATGTGGGGAAACATGGGGAACATGTGGGGAAACATGGGGAGTCTGTTAGGAAACATGGGGAGTCTGTGGGGAAACATGGGGAATATGTGGGGAAACATGGGGAGTATGTGGGGAAAGCATGGACAGTGTGTGAGGAAACATGGGGAATATGTGGAGAAACATGGGGAATATGTGGAGAAACAGGGGGAGTATGTGGGGAAACATGGACAGTCTGTGAGGAAACATGGGGAATATGTGGAGAAACATGGGGAATATGTGGGGAAACAGGGGGAATATGTGGGGAAACATGGGGAATATGTGGGGAAACATGGGGAATATGTGGGGAAACATGGGGAATATGTGGGGAAACATGGGGAATATGTGGAGAAACATGGGGTATATGTGGAGAAACATGGGGTATATGTGGGGAACCATGGGAATATGTGGGGAAACATGGGGATTATGTGGGGAAACATGGGGAGTCTGTGAGGAACAATGGGGAATATGTGAGGAAACATGGGGAATATGTGGGGAATCATGGGGAGTATGTGGGGAAACATGGGGAATATGTGGGGAAGCATGGGGAGTCTGTGGGGAAACATGGGGATTATGTGGGGAAACATGGGGAGTCTGTGAGGAACATGGGGAGTCTATGAGGAAACATGGGGAATATGTGAGGAAACATGGGGAATATGTGGGGAATCAAGGGGAATATGCGGGGAAACAGGGGGAGTCTGTGGGGAAACATGGGGATTATGTGGGGAAACATGGGGAGTCTGTGGGGAAACATGGGGAATATGTGAAGGAACATGGGGATTATGTGGGAAAGCATGGGGAATATGTGGGGAAACATGGGGAATATGTGGGGAAAGCATGGTGAATATGTTGGGAAACATGGGGAGTCAGTGGGGAAACATGGGGAATATGAGGGAAAACATGGGGAATATGTGGGGAAACATGGGGAGTCTGTGGGGAAACATGGGGAATATGTGGGGAAACATGGGGAGTCTGTGGGGAAACATGGGGAATATGTGGGGAAACATGGGGATTATGTGGGGAAACATTGGGAGTCTGTGAGGAAACATGGGGAGTCTGTGGGGAAACATGGGGAATATGTGGGGAAACATGGCCAATATGTGGGGAAACATGGGGAGTCTGTGAGGAAACATGGGGAGTGTGTGAGGAAACATGGGTTGTATGTGGCGAAACATGGGCAGTGTGTGAGGAATCATGGGGAGTCTGTGGGCATACATGGGGAATATGTGGGGAAACATGGGGAGTCAGTGGGGAAACATGGGGAGTATGTGGGGAAACATGGGGAGTATGTGGGGAAACATGGGGAGTATGTGGCGAAACATGGGGAATATGTGGGGAAACATGGGGATTATGTGGGGAAACATGGGGAATATGTGGGGAAACATGGGGAGTCTGTGGGGAACATGGGGAATATGAGGGGAAACATGGGGAATATGTGGGGAAACATGGGGAGTCTGTGGGGAAACATGGGGAATATGTGCGGAAACATGGGGAGTCTGTGGGGAAACATGGGGAGCCTGTGAGGAAACATGGGGAATATGTGGGGATTCATGGGGAGTCTGTGGGGAAACATGGGGAATATGTGGGGAAACATGGGGAGTCTGTGGGGAAACATGGGGAGTATGTGGGTAAACATGGGGAATATGTGGGGAAACATGGGGAGTATGTGGGGAAACATGGGTATTATGGGGGAAACATGGGGAGTCTGTGAGGAAACATGGAGAGTCTGTGAGGAAACATGGGGTATATGTGAGGAAACATGGGGAATATGTGGGGAATCATGGGGAGTATGTGGGGAAACATGGGGAATATGTGGGGAAACAGGGGGAGTATGTGGGGAAACATGGACAGTCTGTGAGGAAACATGGGGAATATGTGGAGAAACATGGGGAATATGTGGGGAAACAGGGGGAATATGTGGGGAAACATGGGGAATATGTGGGGAATCATGGGGAATATGTGGGGAAACATGGGGAGTCTGTGGGGAAACATGGGGATTATGTGGGGAAACATGGGGAGTCTGTGGGGAAACATGGGGGTTATGTGGGGAAACACGGGGAGTCTGTGAGGAAACATGGGCAATATGTGAGGAAGCATGGGGATTATGTGGGAAAACATGGGCAGTCTGTGAGGAAACATGGGGAATATGTGGGGAAACATGGGGTGTATGTGGGGAAACATGGGGAACATGTGGGGAAACATGGGGAGTCTGTGAGGAAACATGGGGAGTCTGTCGGGAAACATGGGGAATATGTGTGGAAACATGGGGAGTATGTGGGGAAACATGGGGATTATGTGGGGAAACATGGGGAGTCTGTGAGGAAACATGGAGAGTCTGTGAGGAAACATGGGGTATATGTGAGGAAACATGGGGAATATGTGGGGAATCAATGGGGAGTATGTGGGGAAACATGGGGAATATGTGGGGAAACATGGGAAGTCTGTGGGGAAACATGGGGATTATGTGGGGAAACATGGGGAGTCTATGAGGAAACATGGGGAGTCTGTGACGAAACATGGGGAATATGTGAGGAAACATGGGGAATATGTGGGGAATCATGGGGAATATGTGGGGAAACATGGGGAGTCTGTGGGGAAACATGGGGATTATGTGGGGAAACATGGGGAGTCTGTGGGGAAACATGGGGATTATGTGGGGAAACACGGGGAGTCTGTGAGGAAACATGGGCAATATGTGAGGAAACATGGGGATTATGTGGGAAAACATGGGGAATATGTGGGGAAAACATGGGCAGTCTGTGAGGAAACATGGGGAATATGTGGGGAAACATGGGGAATATGTCGGGAAACATGGGGAATATGTCGGGAAACATGGGCAATATGTGGGGAAACATGGGGAGTCTGTGAGGAAACATGGGGAATATGTGGGGAAACATGGGGTGTATGTGGGGAAACATGGGGAACAAGTGGGGAAACATGGGGAGTCTGTGAGGAAACATGGGGAGTCTGTCGGGAAACATGGGGAATATGTGTGGAAACATGGGGAGTATGTGGGGAAAGCATGGACAGTGTGTGAGGAAACATGGGGAATATGTGGAGAAACATGGGGAATATGTGGAGAAACAGGGGGAGTATGTGGGGAAACATGGACAGTCTGTGAGGAAACATGGGGAATATGTGGAGAAACATGGGGAATATGTGGGGAAACAGGTGGAGTATGTGGGGAAACATGGGAAATATGTGGGGAAACATGGGGAATATGTGGGGAACCATGCGGAATATGTGGAGAAACATGGGGAATATGTGGGGAAACATGGGGAATATGTGGAAAAACATGGGGTATATGTGGGGAACCATGGGAATATGTGGGGAAACATGGGAATTATGTGGGGAAACATGGGGAGTCTGTGAGGAAACATGGGGAATATGTGAGGAAACATGGGGAATATGTGGGGAATCATGGGGGGTATGTGGGGAAACATGGGGAATATGTGGGGAAACATGGGGAGTCTGTGGGGAAACATGGGGATTATGTGGGAAAACATGAGGAGTCTGTGAGGAAACATGGGGAGTCTGTGAGGAAACATGGGGAATATGTGGGGAATCAAGGGGAATATGTGGGGAAACATGGGGAGTATGTGGGTAAACATGGGGATTATGTGGGGAAACATGGGGAGTCTGTGGGGAAACATGGGGATTATATGGGGAAACACGGGGAGTCTGTGAGGAAACATGGGCAATATGTGAGGAAACATGGGGATTATGTGGGAAAACATGGGCAGTCTGTGAGGAAACATGGGGAATATGTGGGGAAACATGGGGTGTATGTGGGGAAACATGGGGAATATGTGGGGAAACTTGGGGAGTATGTGGGGAAAGCATGGACAGTGTGTGAGGAAACATGGGGAATATGTGGAGAAACATAGGGAATATGTGGAGAAACATGGTGAATATGTTGGGAAACAGGGGGAGTATGTGGGGAAACATGGACAGTCTGTGAGGAAACATGGGGAATATGAGGAGAAACATGGGGAATATGTGGGGAAACAGGGGGAGTATGTGGGGAAACATGGGGAATATGTGGGGAAACCTGGGGAGTATGTGGGGAAACAAGGGCAGTCTGTGAGGAAACATGGGGAACATGTGGGGAAACATGGGGAGTCTGTGAGGAAACATGGGGAGTATGTGGGGAAACATGGGGAATATGTGGGGAAACTTGGGGAGTATGTGGGGAAAGCATGGACAGTGTGTGAGGAAACATGGGGAATATGTGGAGAAACATGGGGAATATGTGGGGAAACATGGGGAGTATGTGGGGAAACATGGACAGTCTGTGAGGAAACATGGGGAATATGAGGAGAAACATGGGGAATATGTGGGGAAACATGGGGAGTATGTGGGGAAACATGGACAGTCTGTGAGGAAACATGGGGAATATGTGGAGAAACATGGGGAATATGTGGGGAAACAGGGGGAGTATGTGGGGAAACATGGGGAATATGTGGGGAAACATGGGGAATATGTGGGGAACCATGCGGAATATGTGGAGAAACATGGGGAATATGTGGGGAAAGATGGGGAATATGTGGAGAAACATGGGGTATATGTGGGGAAACATGGGAATATGTGGGGAAACATGGGAATATGTGGGGAAACATGGGGATTATGTGGGGAAACATGGGGAGTATGTGGGGAAACATGGGGAATATGTGTGGAAAACGTGGGCAGTCTGTGAGGAAACATGGGGAGTATGTGGGGAAACATGGGGAATATGTGAGGAAACATGGGGAATATGTGGGGGAACATGGGAAATATGAAATGAAAATGAAAATCGCTTATTGTCACAAGTAGGCTATAAATGAAGTTACTGTGAAAAGCCCCTAGTCACCAAATTCCAGCACCTGTTTGGAGAGGCTGGTACGGCAATTAACCGTGCTCCTGGACTGCATGGTCTGCTTTCAAAGCCAGCGATTTAGCCCTGTGCTAAACCAGCCCCATGGGAAGTCTGTGGAGAAACATGGAGAGTATGTGGGGGAAATATGGGGAGTCTGTGAGGAAACATGGGGAGTCTGTGAGGAAACTTGGGGAGTCTGTGGGAACATGGGGAGTCTGTGGAGAAACATGGGGAATATGTGGGGAAACATGGGGAGTCTGTGGGGAAACATGGGGAGTCTGTGAGGAAACTTGGGGAATACGTGGGGAAAGCATGAGGAATATGAGGGGAAATCATGGGGAATATGTGGGGAAACATGGGGAGTCTGTGGGGAAACATGGGGAATATGTGGGGAAACATGGGGAATATGTGGGGAAACATGGGGAGTATGTGGGGAAACATGGGGATTATGTGGGGAAACATGGGGAGTCTGTGAGGAAACATGGAGAGTCTGTGAGGAAACATGGGGTATATGTGAGGAAACATGGGGAATATGTGGGGAATCAATGGGGAGTATGTGGGGAAACATGGGGAATATGTGGGGAAACATGGGAAGTCTGTGGGGAAACATGGGGATTATGTGGGGAAACATGGGGAGTCTATGAGGAAACATGGGGAGTCTGTGACGAAACATGGGGAATATGTGAGGAAACATGGGGAATATGTGGGGAATCATGGGGAATATGTGGGGAAACATGGGGAGTCTGTGGGGAAACATGGGGAGTCTGTGGGGAAACATGGGGAGTCTGTGGGGAAACATGGGGATTATGTGGGGAAACACGGGGAGTCTGTGAGGAAACATGGGCAATATGTGAGGAAACATGGGGATTATGTGGGAAAACATGGGCAGTCTGTGAGGAAACATGGGGAATATGTGGGGAAACATGGGGAATATGTCGGGAAACATGGGGAATATGTCGGGAAACATGGGCAATATGTGGGGAAACATGGGGAGTCTGTGAGGAAACATGGGGAATATGTGGGGAAACATGGGGTGTATGTGGGGAAACATGGGGAACAAGTGGGGAAACATGGGGAGTCTGTGAGGAAACATGGGGAGTCTGTCGGGAAACATGGGGAATATGTGTGGAAACATGGGGAGTATGTGGGGAAAGCATGGACAGTGTGTGAGGAAACATGGGGAATATGTGGAGAAACATGGGGAATATGTGGAGAAACAGGGGGAGTATGTGGGGAAACATGGACAGTCTGTGAGGAAACATGGGGAATATGTGGAGAAACATGGGGAATATGTGGGGAAACAGGTGGAGTATGTGGGGAAACATGGGAAATATGTGGGGAAACATGGGGAATATGTGGGGAACCATGCGGAATATGTGGATAAACATGGGGAATATGTGGGGAAACATGGGGAATATGTGGAAAAACATGGGGTATATGTGGGGAACCATGGGAATATGTGGGGAAACATGGGAATTATGTGGGGAAACATGGGGAGTCTGTGAGGAAACATGGGGAATATGTGAGGAAACATGGGGAATATGTGGGGAATCATGGGGGGTATGTGGGGAAACATGGGGAATATGTGGGGAAACATGGGGAGTCTGTGGGGAAACATGGGGATTATGTGGGAAAACATGAGGAGTCTGTGAGGAAACATGGGGAGTCTGTGAGGAAACATGGGGAATATGTGGGGAATCAAGGGGAATATGTGGGGAAACATGGGGAGTATGTGGGGAAACATGGGGATTATGTGGGGAAACATGGGGAGTCTGTGGGGAAACATGGGGATTATATGGGAAAACATGGGCAGTCTGTGAGGAAACATGGGGAATATGTGGGGAAACATGGGGTGTATGTGGGGAAACATGGGGAATATGTGGGGAAACTTGGGGAGTATGTGGGGAAAGCATGGACAGTGTGTGAGGAAACATGGGGAATATGTGGAGAAACATAGGGAATATGTGGAGAAACATGGTGAATATGTTGGGAAACAGGGGGAGTATGTGGGGAAACATGGACAGTCTGTGAGGAAACATGGGGAATATGAGGAGAAACATGGGGAATATGTGGGGAAACAGGGGGAGTATGTGGGGAAACATGGGGAATATGTGGGGAAACCTGGGGAGTATGTGGGGAAAGCATGGACAGTGTGTGAGGAAACATGGGGAGTCTGTGGGGAAACAAGGGCAGTCTGTGAGGAAACATGGGGAACATGTGGGGAAACATGGGGAGTCTGTGAGGAAACATGGGGAGTATGTGGGGAAACATGGGGAATATGTGGGGAAACTTGGGGAGTATGTGGGGAAAGCATGGACAGTGTGTGAGGAAACATGGGGAATATGTGGAGAAACATAGGGAATATGTGGAGAAACATGGTGAATATGTTGGGAAACAGGGGGAGTATGTGGGGAAACATGGACAGTCTGTGAGGAAACATGGGGAATATGAGGAGAAACATGGGGAATATGTGGGGAAACATGGGGAGTATGTGGGGAAACATGGACAGTCTGTGAGGAAACATGGGGAATATGTGAAGAAACATGGGGAATATGTGGGGAAACAGGGGGAGTATGTGGGGAAACATGGGGAATATGTGGGGAAACATGGGGAATATGTGGGGAACCATGCGGAATATGTGGAGAAACATGGGGAATATGTGGGGAAAGATGGGGAATATGTGGAGGAACATGGGGTATATGTGGGGAAACATGGGAATATGTGGGGAAACATGGGAATATGTGGGGAAACATGGGGATTATGTGGGGAAACATGGGGAGTATGTGGGGAAACATGGGGAATATGTGTGGAAAACGTGGGCAGTCTGTGAGGAAACATGGGGAGTATGTGGGGAAACATGGGGAATATGTGAGGAAACATGGGGAATATGTGGGGGAACATGGGGAATATGAAATGAAAATGAAAATCGCTTATTGTCACAAGTAGGCTTCAAATGAAGTTACTGTGAAAAGCCCCTAGTCACCAAATTCCAGCACCTGTTTGGAGAGGCTGGTACGGCAATTAACCGTGCTGCTGGACTGCATGGTCTGCTTTCAAAGCCAGCGATTTAGCCCTGTGCTAAACCAGCCCCATGGGAAGTCTGTGGAGAAACATGGAGAGTATGTGGGGGAAATATGGGGAGTCTGTGAGGAAACATGGGGAGTCTGTGAGGAAACTTGGGGAGTCTGTGGGAACATGGGGAGTCTGTGGAGAAACATGGGGAATATGTGGGGAAACATGGGGAGTCTGTGGGGAAACATGGGAAGTCTGTGAGGAAACTTGGGGAATACGTGGGGAAAGCATGAGGAATATGAGGGGAAATCATGGGGAATATGTGGGGAAACATGGGGAGTCTGTGGGGAAACATGGGGAATATGTGGGGAAACATGGGGAATATGTGGGGAAACATGGGGAATATGTGGGGAAACATGGGGCATATGTGGGGAAAACATGGTGAGTTTGTGGGGAAACATGGGGAGTCTGTGGGGAAACATGGGGAATTTGTGGGGAAAGCAGGGGAAATATGTGGGGAAATATTGGGAAATTGTGGGGAAACATGGGGAATATGTGGGGAAACATGGGGAGTATGTGGGGAAACATGGGGAATATGTGGGGAAACTTGGGGAATATGTGGGGAAACATGGGGAATATGTGGGGAAACATGGGGAATATGTGAGGAAACATGGGCAGTCTGTGGGGAAACATGGGGAATATGTGGAAAAACATGGGCAGTCTGTGGGGAAACATGGGGAATATGTGGGGAAACATGGGCAGTCTGTGGGGAAACATGGGGAATATGTGGGGAAACATGGGGAATATGTGAGGAAACATGGGGAGTATGAGGGGAAACATGGGGAGTCTGTGTGGAAACATGAGGAATATGTGGGGAAACATGTGGAATATGTGGGGAAACATGTGGAATATGTGGGGAAACATGGGGAATATGTGGGTAAACATGGGGTATATGTGCGGAAAACATGGGGAGTATGTGGGAAACATGGGGAGTATGTGGGGGAACATGGGGAGTCTGTGGGGAAACATGGGGAGTGTGTGGGGAAACATGGGGAATATGTGGGAAAACATGGGGAGTATGTGAGGAAACTTGGGGAATACGTGGGGAAAGCATGGGGACTATGAGGGGAAAGCATGGGGAAAATGTGGGGAAATATGGGGAATATGTGGGGAAACATGGGAAATATGAGGGGAAAGCATGGGGAATATGTGGGGAAACATGGGGAATATGAGGGGAAAGCATGGGGAATATGTGGGGAAACATGGGGAATATGTGGGGAAACATGGGGAATATGTGGGGAAACATGGGGAATATGAGGGGAAACATGGGGAGTCTGTGAGGAAACATGGGGAATATGTGGGGAAACATGGGGAGTCTGTGTGGAAACATGGGGAATTTGTGGGGAAACATGGGGAATATGTGGGGAAACATGGGGAATATGTGGGGAAACATGGGGAGTCTGTGTGGAAACATGGGGAATATGTGGGGAAAAATGGGGAATATGTGGGGAAACATGGGGAATATGTGGGGAAACATGGGGAATATGTGGGGAAACATGGGGAATATGTGGGGAAAGCATGAGGAATATGTGGGGAAACCTGTGGAGTCTGTGGGGAAACATGGGGAATATGAGGGGAAACATGGGGAATATGTGGGGAAACATGGGGAATATGAGGGGAAAGCATGGGGAATATGTGGGGAAACATGGGGAGTCTGTGGGGAAACATGGGGAATATGTGGGGAAACATGGGGAGTCTGTGGGGAAACATTTGGGAATATGTGGGGAAAGCATGGGGAATATGTGGGGAAACATGGGGAATATGTGGGGAAACCTGGGGAGTCTGTGGGGAAACATGGGGAATATGAGGGGAAACATGGGGAGTCTGTGGGGAAGCATGGGGAATATGTGGGGAAAGCATGGGGAATATGTGGGGAAACATGGGGAGTCTGTGGGGAAACATGGGGAATATGTGGGGAAACATGGGGAGTCTGTTTGATACATGGGGAGTATGTGGGGAAACATGGGGAGTCTGTGAGGAAACTTGGGGAGTCTGTGGGGAAACATGGGGATTATGTGGGGAAACATGGGGATTCTGTGGGGAAACATGGGGATTATGTGGAGAAAGATGGGGAGTCTGTGAGGAAACATGGGGAATATGTGAGGAAACATGGGGAATATGTGGGGAAACATGGGGAATATGTGGGGTAACATGGGGTGTCTGTGGGGAAACATGGGGATTATGTGGGGAAACATGGGGATTCTGTGGGGAAACATGGGGATTATGTGGAGAAAGATGGGGAGTCTGTGAGGAAACATGGGGAATATGTGAGGAAACATGGGGAATATGTGGGGAAACATGGGGAATATGTGGGAAAACATGGGGAATATGTGGGAAAACATGGGCAGTCTGTGAGGAAACATGGGGAATATGTGGGGAAACATGGGGAATATGTGGGGAAACATGGGGAATATGTGGGGAAACATGGGGAGTCTGTGGGGAAACATGGGGAGTCTGTGAGGAAACATGGGGAGTCTGTGGGGAAACATGGGGAGTCTGTGAGGAAACATTCGGAACATGTGGGGAAACATGGGGAGCCTGTGAGGAAACATGGGGTGTAAGTGGGGAAACATGGGGAGTATGTGGGGAAACATGGGGTGTATGTGGCGAAACATGGGCAGTGTGTGAGGAAACATGTGGAGTCTGTGGGGAAACATGGGGAGTATGTGGGGACACATGGGGAATATGTGGGGAAACATGGAGAGGATGTGGGGAAAGCATGGACAGTCTGTGAGGAAACATGGGGAATATGTGGAGAAACATGGGGAATATGTGGGGAAACATGGGGAGTATGTGGGGAAACATGGGGAATATGTGTGGAAAACATGGGGAGTCTGTGAGGAAACATGGGGAGTCTGTGGGGAAACATGGGGAGTCTGTGAGGAAACATTCGGAACACGTGGGGAAACATGGGGAGCCTGTGAGGAAACATGGGGTGTATGTGGGGAAACATGGGGATTATGTGGGGAATCATGGGGAGTATGTGGGGAAACATGGGGAAGATGTGGGGAAACATGGGGAGTCTGTGAGGAAACATGGGGAATATGTGAGGAAACATGGGGAATATGTGGGGAAACATGGGGAATATGTGGGAAAACATGGGGAATATGTGGGAAAACATGGGCAGTCTGTGAGGAAACATGGGGAATATGTGGGGAAACATGGGGAATATGTGGGGAAACATGGGGAATATGTGGGGAAACATGGGGAGTCTGTGGGGAAACATGGGGAGTCTGTGAGGAAACATGGGGAGTCTGTGGGGAAACATGGGGAGTCTGTGAGGAAACATTCGGAACATGTGGGGAAACATGGGGAGCCTGTGAGGAAACATGGGGTGTAAGTGGGGAAACATGGGGAGTATGTGGGGAAACATGGGGTGTATGTGGCGAAACATGGGCAGTGTGTGAGGAAACATGGGGAGTCTGTGGGGAAACATGGGGAGTATGTGGGGACACATGGGGAATATGTGGGGAAACATGGAGAGGATGTGGGGAAAGCATGGACAGTCTGTGAGGAAACATGGGGAATATGTGGAGAAACATGGGGAATATGTGGGGAAACATGGGGAGTATGTGGGGAAACACGGGGAATATGTGTGGAAAACATGGGGAGTCTGTGAGGAAACATGGGGAGTCTGTGGGGAAACATGGGGAGTCTGTGAGGAAACATTCGGAACACGTGGGGAAACATGGGGAGCCTGTGAGGAAACATGGGGTGTATGTGGGGAAACATGGGGAGTATGTGGGGAAAGCATGGACAGTGTGTGAGGAAACATGGGGAACATGTGGAGAAACATGGGGAATATGTGGAGAAACATGGGGAATATGTGGGGAAACAGGGTGAGTATGTGGGGAAACATGGACAGTCTGTGAGGAAACATGGACAGTCTGTGAGGAAACATGGGGAATATCTGGAGAAACATGGGGAATA
This sequence comes from Scyliorhinus torazame, assembly GCF_047496885.1. Classification (NCBI taxonomy): domain Eukaryota; kingdom Metazoa; phylum Chordata; class Chondrichthyes; order Carcharhiniformes; family Scyliorhinidae; genus Scyliorhinus; species Scyliorhinus torazame. The sequence continues at coordinate 348,472,202 of NC_092710.1, read as the reverse complement.
TGTGGGGGAACAGGGGGAATATGTGGGGAAACATGGGGAATATGTGGAGAAACATGGGGAATATGTGGGGAAACATGGGGAATATGTGGAGAAACATGGGGAGTCTGTGGGGAAACATGGGAATATGTGGGGAAACATGGGGATTATGTGGGGAAACAAGGGGAGTCTGTGAGGAAACATGGGGAATATGTGAGGAAACATGCGGAATATGTGGGAAAACATGGGCAGCCTGTGAGGAAACATGCGGAATATGTGGGGAAACATGGGCAGTCTGTGGGGAAACATGGGGAATATGTGGGGAAACATGGGGAATATGTGAGGAAACATTGGGAATATGTGAGGAAACATGGGCAGTCTGTGGGGAAACATGGGGAATATGTGGAAAAACATGGGCAGTCTGTGGGGAAACATGGGGAATATGTGGGGAAACATGGGAAATATGTGGGGAAACATGGGGAATATGTGAGGAAACATGGGCAGTCTGTGGGGAAACATGGGGAATATGTGCGGAAAACATGGGGAATATGTGAGGAAACGTGGGGAGTATGTGGGGAAACATGGACAGTCTGTGGGAAAACATGGGGAATATGTGGGGAAACATGTGGAATATGTGGGGAAACATGGGGAATATGTGGGGAAACATGGGGAATATGTGCGTAAAACATGGGGAATATGTGGGGAAACATGGGGAGTATGTGGGGGAACATGGGGAGTATGTGGGGAAACATGTGGAGTATGTGGGGAAACATGGGGAGTCTGTGGGGAAACATGGGGAGTCTGTGGGGAAACATGGGGAGTATGTGAGGAAACTTGGGGAATACGTGGGGAAAGCATGGGGAATATGTGGGGAAACATGTGGAATATGTGGGGAATCATGGGGAGTATGTGGGGAAACATGGGGAATATGTGGGGAAACATGGGGAGTCTGTGGGGAAACATTGGGATTATGTGGGGAAACATGGGGAGTCTGTGAGGAAACATGGGGAATGTGTGGGGAAACATGGGGAATATGTGGCGAAACATGGGGAGTCTGTGGGGAAACATGGGGAGTCCGTGAGGAAACGTGGGGAATTTGTGGGGAAACATGGGGTGTATGTGGGGAAACATGGGGAATATGTGGGGAAACATGGGCAGTCTGTGAGGAAACATGGGGAGTCTGTGGGGAAACATGGGGAGTCTGTGAGGAAACATTCGAAACATGTGGGGAAACATGGGGAGCCTGTGAGGAAACATGGGGTGTAAGTGGGGGAAACATGGGGAGTATGTGGGGAAAGCATGGACAGTGTGTGAGGAAACATGGGGAATATGTGGAGAAATATGGGGAATATGTGGAGAAACATGGGGAATATGTGGGGAAACAGGGGGAGTATGTGGGGAAACATGGACAGTCTGTGAGGAAACATGGGGAATATGCGGAGAAACATGGGGAATATGTGGGGAAACATGGGGAATATGTGGAGAAACATGGGGTATCTGTGGGGAAGCATGGGAATATGTGGGGAAACATGGGGATTATGTGGGGAAACATGGGGAGTCTGTGAGGAAACATGGGGAATATGTGGGGAAACATGGGGAATATGTGGGGAAACATGGGGATTATGTGGGGAATCATGGGGAGTATGTGGGGAAACATGGGGAAGATGTGGGGAAACATGGGGAGTCTGTGAGGAAACATGGGGAATATGTGAGGAAACATGGGGAATATGTGGGGAAACATGGGGAATATGTGGGAAAACATGGGGAATATGTGGGAAAACATGGGCAGTCTGTGAGGAAACATGGGGAATATGTGGGGAAACATGGGGAATATGTGGGGAAACATGGGGAGTCTGTGGGGAAACATGGGGAGTCTGTGAGGAAACATGGGGAGTCTGTGGGGAAACATGGGGAGTCTGTGAGGAAACATTCGGAACATGTGGGGAAACATGGGGAGCCTGTGAGGAAACATGGGGTGTAAGTGGGGAAACATGGGGAGTATGTGGGGAAACATGGGGTGTATGTGGCGAAACATGGGCAGTGTGTGAGGAAACATGGGGAGTCTGTGGGGAAACATGGGGAGTATGTGGGGACACATGGGGAATATGTGGGGAAACATGGAGAGGATGTGGGGAAAGCATGGACAGTCTGTGAGGAAACATGGGGAATATGTGGAGAAACATGGGGAATATGTGGGGAAACATGGGGAGTATGTGGGGAAACATGGGGAATATGTGTGGAAAACATGGGGAGTCTGTGAGGAAACATGGGGAGTCTGTGGGGAAACATGGGGAGTCTGTGAGGAAACATTCGGAACACGTGGGGAAACATGGGGAGCCTGTGAGGAAACATGGGGTGTATGTGGGGAAACATGGGGAGTATGTGGGGAAAGCATGGACAGTGTGTGAGGAAACATGGGGAACATGTGGAGAAACATGGGGAATATGTGGAGAAACATGGGGAATATGTGGGGAAACAGGGTGAGTATGTGGGGAAACATGGACAGTCTGTGAGGAAACATGGACAGTCTGTGAGGAAACATGGGGAATATCTGGAGAAACATGGGGAATATGTGGGGGAACAGGGGGAATATGTGGGGAAACATGGGGAATATGTGGAGAAACATGGGGAATATGTGGGGAAACATGGGGAATATGTGGAGAAACATGGGGAGTCTGTGGGGAAACATGGGAATATGTGGGGAAACATGGGGATTATGTGGGGAAACAAGGGGAGTCTGTGAGGAAACATGGGGAATATGTGAGGAAACATGCGGAATATGTGGGAAAACATGGGCAGCCTGTGAGGAAACATGCGGAATATGTGGGGAAACATGGGCAGTCTGTGGGGAAACATGGGGAATATGTGGGGAAACATGGGGAATATGTGAGGAAACATTGGGAATATGTGAGGAAACATGGGCAGTCTGTGGGGAAACATGGGGAATATGTGGAAAAACATGGGCAGTCTGTGGGGAAACATGGGGAATATGTGGGGAAACATGGGAAATATGTGGGGAAACATGGGGAATATGTGAGGAAACATGGGCAGTCTGTGGGGAAACATGGGGAATATGTGCGGAAAACATGGGGAATATGTGAGGAAACGTGGGGAGTATGTGGGGAAACATGGACAGTCTGTGGGAAAACATGGGGAATATGTGGGGAAACATGTGGAATATGTGGGGAAACATGGGGAATATGTGGGGAAACATGGGGAATATGTGCGTAAAACATGGGGAATATGTGGGGAAACATGGGGAGTATGTGGGGGAACATGGGGAGTATGTGGGGAAACATGTGGAGTATGTGGGGAAACATGGGGAGTCTGTGGGGAAACATGGGGAGTCTGTGGGGAAACATGGGGAGTATGTGAGGAAACTTGGGGAATACGTGGGGAAAGCATGGGGAATATGTGGGGAAACATGTGGAATATGTGGGGAATCATGGGGAGTATGTGGGGAAACATGGGGAATATGTGGGGAAACATGGGGAGTCTGTGGGGAAACATTGGGATTATGTGGGGAAACATGGGGAGTCTGTGAGGAAACATGGGGAATGTGTGGGGAAACATGGGGAATATGTGGCGAAACATGGGGAGTCTGTGGGGAAACATGGGGAGTCCGTGAGGAAACATGGGGAATTTGTGGGGAAACATGGGGTGTATGTGGGGAAACATGGGGAATATGTGGGGAAACATGGGCAGTCTGTGAGGAAACATGGGGAGTCTGTGGGGAAACATGGGGAGTCTGTGAGGAAACATTCGAAACATGTGGGGAAACATGGGGAGCCTGTGAGGAAACATGGGGTGTAAGTGGGGGAAACATGGGGAGTATGTGGGGAAAGCATGGACAGTGTGTGAGGAAACATGGGGAATATGTGGAGAAATATGGGGAATATGTGGAGAAACATGGGGAATATGTGGGGAAACAGGGGGAGTATGTGGGGAAACATGGACAGTCTGTGAGGAAACATGGGGAATATGTGGAGAAACATGGGGAATATGTGGGGAAACATGGGGAATATGTGGAGAAACATGGGGTATCTGTGGGGAAGCATGGGAATATGTGGGGAAACATGGGGATTATGTGGGGAAACATGGGGAGTCTGTGAGGAAACATGGGGAATATGTGGGGAAACATGGGGAATATGTGGGGAAACATGGGGAATATGTGGGGAAACATGGGGAGTCTGTGGGGAAACATGGGGAGTCTGTGAGGAAACATGGGGAGTCTGTGGGGAAACATGGGGAGTCTGTGAGGAAACATTCGGAACATGTGGGGAAACATGGGGAGCCTGTGAGGAAACATGGGGTGTAAGTGGGGAAACATGGGGAGTATGTGGGGAAACATGGGGTGTATGTGGCGAAACATGGGCAGTGTGTGAGGAAACATGGGGAGTCTGTGGGGAAACATGGGGAGTATGTGGGGACACATGGGGAATATGTGGGGAAACATGGAGAGGATGTGGGGAAAGCATGGACAGTCTGTGAGGAAACATGGGGAATATGTGGAGAAACATGGGGAATATGTGGGGAAACATGGGGAGTATGTGGGGAAACATGGGGAATATGTGTGGAAAACATGGGGAGTCTGTGAGGAAACATGGGGAGTCTGTGGGGAAACATGGGGAGTCTGTGAGGAAACATTCGGAACACGTGGGGAAACATGGGGAGCCTGTGAGGAAACATGGGGTGTATGTGGGGAAACATGGGGAGTATGTGGGGAAAGCATGGACAGTGTGTGAGGAAACATGGGGAACATGTGGAGAAACATGGGGAATATGTGGAGAAACATGGGGAATATGTGGGGAAACATGGGGAATATGTGGGGAAACATGGGGAATATGTGGGAAATCATGGGGAATATGTGGGAAAACATGGGCAGTCTGTGAGGAAACATGGGGAATATGTGGGGAAACATGGGGAATATGTGGGGAAACATGGGGAATATGTGGGGAAACATGGGGAGTCTGTGGGGAAACATGGGGAGTCTGTGAGGAAACATGGGGAGTCTGTGGGGAAACATGGGGAGTCTGTGAGGAAACATTCGGAACATGTGGGGAAACATGGGGAGCCTGTGAGGAAACATGGGGTGTAAGTGGGGAAACATGGGGAGTATGTGGGGAAACATGGGGTGTATGTGGCGAAACATGGGCAGTGTGTGAGGAAACATGGGGAGTCTGTGGGGAAACATGGGGAGTATGTGGGGACACATGGGGAATATGTGGGGAAACATGGAGAGGATGTGGGGAAAGCATGGACAGTCTGTGAGGAAACATGGGGAATATGTGGAGAAACATGGGGAATATGTGGGGAAACATGGGGAGTATGTGGGGAAACATGGGGAATATGTGTGGAAAACATGGGGAGTCTGTGAGGAAACATGGGGAGTCTGTGGGGAAACATGGGGAGTCTGTGAGGAAACATTCGGAACACGTGGGGAAACATGGGGAGCCTGTGAGGAAACATGGGGTGTATGTGGGGAAACATGGGGAGTATGTGGGGAAAGCATGGACAGTGTGTGAGGAAACATGGGGAACATGTGGAGAAACATGGGGAATATGTGGAGAAACATGGGGAATATGTGGGGAAACAGGGTGAGTATGTGGGGAAACATGGACAGTCTGTGAGGAAACATGGACAGTCTGTGAGGAAACATGGGGAATATCTGGAGAAACATGGGGAATATGTGGGGGAACAGGGGGAATATGTGGGGAAACATGGGGAATATGTGGAGAAACATGGGGAATATGTGGGGAAACATGGGGAATATGTGGAGAAACATGGGGAGTCTGTGGGGAAACATGGGAATATGTGGGGAAACATGGGGATCATGTGGGGAAACAAGGGGAGTCTGTGAGGAAACATGGGGAATATGTGAGGAAACATGCGGAATATGTGGGAAAACATGGGCAGCCTGTGAGGAAACATGCGGAATATGTGGGGAAACATGGGCAGTCTGTGGGGAAACATGGGGAATATGTGGGGAAACATGGGGAATATGTGAGGAAACATTGGGAATATGTGAGGAAACATGGGCAGTCTGTGGGGAAACATGGGGAATATGTGGAAAAACATGGGCAGTCTGTGGGGAAACATGGGGAATATGTGGGGAAACATGGGAAATATGTGGGGAAACATGGGGAATATGTGAGGAAACATGGGCAGTCTGTGGGGAAACATGGGGAATATGTGCGGAAAACATGGGGAATATGTGAGGAAACGTGGGGAGTATGTGGGGAAACATGGACAGTCTGTGGGAAAACATGGGGAATATGTGGGGAAACATGTGGAATATGTGGGGAAACATGGGGAATATGTGGGGAAACATGGGGAATATGTGCGTAAAACATGGGGAATATGTGGGGAAACATGGGGAGTATGTGGGGGAACATGGGGAGTATGTGGGGAAACATGTGGAGTATGTGGGGAAACATGGGGAGTCTGTGGGGAAACATGGGGAGTCTGTGGGGAAACATGGGGAGTATGTGAGGAAACTTGGGGAATACGTGGGGAAAGCATGGGGAATATGTGGGGAAACATGTGGAATATGTGGGGAATCATGGGGAGTATGTGGGGAAACATGGGGAATATGTGGGGAAACATGGGGAGTCTGTGGGGAAACATTGGGATTATGTGGGGAAACATGGGGAGTCTGTGAGGAAACATGGGGAATGTGTGGGGAAACATGGGGAATATGTGGCGAAACATGGGGAGTCTGTGGGGAAACATGGGGAGTCCGTGAGGAAACATGGGGAATTTGTGGGGAAACATGGGGTGTATGTGGGGAAACATGGGGAATATGTGGGGAAACATGGGCAGTCTGTGAGGAAACATGGGGAGTCTGTGGGGAAACATGGGGAGTCTGTGAGGAAACATTCGAAACATGTGGGGAAACATGGGGAGCCTGTGAGGAAACATGGGGTGTAAGTGGGGGAAACATGGGGAGTATGTGGGGAAAGCATGGACAGTGTGTGAGGAAACATGGGGAATATGTGGAGAAATATGGGGAATATGTGGAGAAACATGGGGAATATGTGGGGAAACAGGGGGAGTATGTGGGGAAACATGGACAGTCTGTGAGGAAACATGGGGAATATGTGGAGAAACATGGGGAATATGTGGGGAAACATGGGGAATATGTGGAGAAACATGGGGTATCTGTGGGGAAGCATGGGAAAATGTGGGGAAACATGGGGATTATGTGGGGAAACATGGGGAGTCTGTGAGGAAACATGGGGAATATGTGGGGAAACATGGGGAATATGTGGGGAAACATGGGGAATATGTGGGGAAACATGGGGAGTCTGTGGGGAAACATGGGGAGTCTGTGAGGAAACATGGGGAGTCTGTGGGGAAACATGGGGAGTCTGTGAGGAAACATTCGGAACATGTGGGGAAACATGGGGAGCCTGTGAGGAAACATGGGGTGTAAGTGGGGAAACATGGGGAGTATGTGGGGAAACATGGGGTGTATGTGGCGAAACATGGGCAGTGTGTGAGGAAACATGGGGAGTCTGTGGGGAAACATGGGGAGTATGTGGGGACACATGGGGAATATGTGGGGAAACATGGAGAGGATGTGGGGAAAGCATGGACAGTCTGTGAGGAAACATGGGGAATATGTGGAGAAACATGGGGAATATGTGGGGAAACATGGGGAGTATGTGGGGAAACATGGGGAATATGTGTGGAAAACATGGGGAGTCTGTGAGGAAACATGGGGAGTCTGTGGGGGAACATGGGGAGTCTGTGAGGAAACATTCGGAACACGTGGGGAAACATGGGGAGCCTGTGAGGAAACATGGGGTGTATGTGGGGAAACATGGGGAGTATGTGGGGAAAGCATGGACAGTGTGTGAGGAAACATGGGGAACATGTGGAGAAACATGGGGAATATGTGGAGAAACATGGGGAATATGTGGGGAAACAGGGTGAGTATGTGGGGAAACATGGACAGTCTGTGAGGAAACATGGACAGTCTGTGAGGAAACATGGGGAATATCTGGAGAAACATGGGGAATATGTGGGGGAACAGGGGGAATATGTTGGGAAACATGGGGAATATGTGGAGAAACATGGGGAATATGTGGGGAAACATGGGGAATATGTGGGTAAACATGGGGTATATGTGCGGAAACATGGGGAATATGTGGGGAAACAAGGGGAGTCTGTGGGGAAACATGGGAATATGTGGGGAAACATGGGGATTATGTGGGGAAACAAGGGGAGTCTGTGAGGAAACATGGGGAATATGTGAGGAAACATGCGGAATATGTGGGAAAACATGGGCAGCCTGTGAGGAAACATGGGGAATATGTGGGGAAACATGGGGAATATGTGGGGAAACATGGGGAATATGTGAGGAAACATTGGGAATATGTGAGGAAACATGGGCAGTCTGTGGGGAAACATGGGGAATATGTGGAAAAACATGGGCAGTCTGTGGGGAAACATGGGGAATATGTGGGGAAACATGGGAAATATGTGGGGAAACATGGGGAATATGTGAGGAAACATGGGCAGTCTGTGGGGAAACATGGGGAATATGTGCGGAAAACATGGGGAATATGTGAGGAAACGTGGGGAGTATGTGGGGAAACATGGACAGTCCGTGGGAAAACATGGGGAATATGTGGGGAAACATGTGGAATATGTGGGGAAACATGGGGAATATGTGGGGAAACATGGGGAATATGTGCGTAAAACATGGGGAATATGTGGCTAAACATGGGGAGTATGTGGGGGAACATGGGGAGTATGTGGGGAAACATGTGGAGTATGTGGGGAAACATGGGGAGTCTGTGGGGAAACATGGGGAGTCTGTGGGGAAACATGGGGAGTATGTGAGGAAACTTGGGGAATACGTGGGGAAAGCATGGGGAATATGTGGGGAAACATGTGGAATATGTGGGGAATCATGGGGAGTATGTGGGGAAACATGGGGAATATGTGGGGAAACATGGGGAGTCTGTGGGGAAACATCGGGATTATGTGGGGAAACATGGGGAGTCTGTGAGGAAACATGGGGAATGTGTGGGGAAACATGGGGAATATGTGGGGAAACATGGGGAGTCTGTGGGGAAACATGGGGAGTCCGTGAGGAAACATGGGGAATTTGTGGGGAAACATGGGGTGTATGTGGGGAAACATGGGGAATATGTGGGGAAACATGGGCAGTCTGTGAGGAAACATGGGGAGTCTGTGGGGAAACATGGGGAGTCTGTGAGGAAACATTCGAAACATGTGGGGAAACATGGGGAGCCTGTGAGGAAACATGGGGTGTAAGTGGGGGAAACATGGGGAGTATGTGGGGAAAGCATGGACAGTGTGTGAGGAAACATGGGGAATATGTGGAGAAATATGGGGAATATGTGGAGAAACATGGGGAATATGTGGGGAAACAGGGGGAGTATGTGGGGAAACATGGACAGTCTGTGAGGAAACATGGGGAATATGTGGAGAAACATGGGGAATATGTGGGGAAACATGGGGAATATGTGGAGAAACATGGGGTATATGTGGGGAAGCATGGGAATATGTGGGGAAACATGGGGATTATGTGGGGAAACATGGGGAGTCTGTGAGGAAACATGGGGAATATGTGGGGAAACATGGGGAATATGTGGGGAAACATGGGGATTATGTGGGGAAACATGGGGAATATGTGGGGAAACATGGGGAATATGTGGGGAAAACATGGGCAGTCTGTGAGGAAACATGGGGAGTATGTGGGGAAACATGGGGTGTATGTGGGGACACATGGGGAATATGTGGGGAAACATGGAGAGTATGTGGGGAAAGCATGGACAGTCTGTGAGGAAACATGGGGAATATGTGGAGAAACATGGGGAATATGTGGCGAAACATGGGCAGTGTGTGAGGAAACATGGGGAGTCTGTGGGGAAACATGGGGAGTATGTGGGGACACATGGGGAATATGTGGGGAAACATGGAGAGTATGTTGGGAAAGCATGGACAGTCTGTGAGGAAACATGGGGAATATGTGGAGAAACATGGGGAATATGTGGGGAAACATGGGGAGTATGTGGGGAAACATGGGGAGTATGTGGGGAAACATGGGGAATATGTGTGGAAAACATGGGGAGTCTGTGAGGAAACATGGGGAGTCTGTGGGGAAACATGGGGTGTCTGTAAGGAAACATTCGGAACATGTGGGGAAACATGGGGAGCCTGTGAGGAAACATGGGGTGTATGTGGGGAAACATGGGGAGTATGTGGGGAAAGCATGGACAGTGTGTGAGGAAACATGGGGAACATGTGGAGAAACATGGGGAATATGTGGAGAAACATGGGGAATATGTGGGGAAACAGGGTGAGTTTGTGGGGAAACATGGTCAGTCTGTGAGGAAACATGGGGAATATGAGGAGAAACATGGGGAATATGTGGGGGAACAGGGGGAATATGTGGGGAAACATGGGGAATATGTGGAGAAACATGGGGAATATGTGGGGAAACATGGGGAATATGTGGAGAAACATGGGGTATCTGTGGGGAAACATGGGAATATGTGGGGAAACATGGGGATTAAGTGGGGAAACAAGGGGAGTCTGTGAGGAAACATGGAGAATATGTGAGGAAACATGCGGAATATGTGGGAAAACATGGGGAATATGTGAGGAAACATGGGGAGTCTGTGTGGAAACATGGGGAATATGTGGGGAAACATGGGGAATATGTGGGGAAACATGGGGAGTCTGTGAGGAAACATGGGGAATATGTGGGGAAACATGGGGAATATGTGGGGAAACATGGGGAATATGTGGGGAAACATGGGGAATATGTGAGGAAACATGGGCAGTCTGTGGGGAAACATGGGGAATATGTGGAAAAACATGGGCAGTCTGTGGGGAAACATGGGGAATATGTGGGGAAACATGGGAAATATGTGGGGAAACATGGGGAATATGTGAGGAAACATGGGCAGTCTGTGGGGAAACATGGGGAATATGTGCGGAAAACATGGGGAATATGTGAGGAAACGTGGGGAGTATGTGGGGAAACATGGACAGTCTGTGGGAAAACATGGGGAATATGTGGGGAAACATGTGGAATATGTGGGGAAACATGGGGAATATGTGGGGAAACATGGGGAATGTGTGCGTAAAACATGGGGAGTATGTGGGGAAACATGGGGAGTATGTGGGGGAACATGGGGAGTATGTGGGGAAACATGTGGAGTCTGTGGGGAAACATGGGGAGTCTGTGGGGAAACATGGGGAGTATGTGAGGAAACTTGGGGAATACGTGGGGAAAGCATGGGGAATATGTGGGGAAACATGTGGAATATGTGGGGAAACATGTGGAATATGTGGGGAAACATGGGGAATATGAGGGGAAACATGGGGAGTCTGTGTGGAAACATGGGGAATATGTGGGGAAACATGGGGAATATGAGGGGAAAGCATGGGGAATATGTGGTGAAACATGGGGAATATGTGGGGAAACATGGGGAGTCTGTGGGGAAACATGGGGAATATGTTGGGAAAGCATGGGGAATATGTGGGGAAACATGGGGAGTCTGTGGGGAAACATGGGGAATATGTGGGGAAACATGGGGAGTCAGTGGGGAAACATGGGGAGTCAGTGGGGAAACATGGGTAGTATGTGGGGAAACATGGGGAGTCTGTTTGATACATGGGGAATATGTGAGGAAACATGGGGAATTTGTGGGGAAACATGGGGAGTATGTGGGGAAACATGGGGAATATGTGGCGAAACTTGGGGAATATGTGGGGAAACATGGGGAATATGTGGGGAAACATGGGGAATATGTGAGGAAACATGGGCAGTCTGTGGGGAAACATGGGGAATATGTGGGGAAACATGGGGAATATGTGAGGAAACATGGGGAGTCTGTGGGGAAACATGGGGAGTCTGTGGGGAAACATGGGGAATATGTGGGGAAACATGGGCAGTCTGTAGGGAAACGTGGGGAATATGTGGGGAAACGTGGGGAATATGTGAGGAAACATGGGGAGTATGTGGGGAAACATGGGGAATAATTTGGGAAACATGGGAAGTCTGTGGACAAACATGGGGAATATGTGGGGGAACATGGGGAGTCTGTGGGGAAACATGGGGAGTCTGTGGGGAAACATCGGGAGTCTCTGGGGAAACTTGGGGAATATGTGGGGAAACATGGGGAGTCTGTGAGGAAACATGTGGAGTATGTGGGGAAACATGGGCAGTGTGTGAGGAAACATGGGGAATATGTGGGGAAACATGGGGAGTCTGTGGGGAAACATGGGGAATATGTGGGGAAACATGGGGAATATGTGGGGAAACATGTGGAATATGTGGGGAAACATGGGGAATATGTGGGGAAACATGGGGAATATGTGGGGATACATGGGGAGTCTGTGGGGAAACATGGGGAGTATGTCGGGAAACATGGGGAATATGTGGGGAAACATGGGGATTATGTGAGGAAACATGTGGAATATGTGGGGAAACATGGGGAATATGTGGGGAAAACATGGGGAATATGTGGGGAAACATGGGGAATATGTGGGGAAACATGGGCAGTCTGTGGGGAAACATGGGGAATATGTGGGGAAACATGGGGAATATGTGAGGAAACATGGGGAGTCTGTGGGGAAACATGGGGAGTCTGTGGGGAAACATGGGGAATATGTGGGGAAACATGGGCAGTCTGTAGGGAAACGTGGGGAATATGTGGGGAAACGTGGGGAATATGTGAGGAAACATGGGGAGTATGTGGGGAAACATGGGGAATAATTTGGGAAACATGGGAAGTCTGTGGACAAACATGGGGAATATGTGGGGGAACATGGGGAGTCTGTGGGGAAACATGGGGAGTCTGTGGGGAAACATCGGGAGTCTCTGGGGAAACTTGGGGAATATGTGGGGAAACATGGGGAGTCTGTGAGGAAACATGTGGAGTATGTGGGGAAACATGGGCAGTGTGTGAGGAAACATGGGGAATATGTGGGGAAACATGGGGAGTCTGTGGGGAAACATGGGGAATATGTGGGGAAACATGGGGAATATGTGGGGAAACATGTGGAATATGTGGGGAAACATGGGGAATATGTGGGGAAACATGGGGAATATGTGGGGATACATGGGGAGTCTGTGGGGAAACATGGGGAGTATGTCGGGAAACATGGGGAATATGTGGGGAAACATGGGGATTATGTGAGGAAACATGTGGAATATGTGGGGAAACATGGGGAATATGTGGGGAAAACATGGGGAATATGTGGGGAAACATGGGGAATATGTGGGGAAACATGGGCAGTCTGTGGGGAAACATGGGGAATATGTGGGGAAACATGGGGAATATGTGGGGAAAACAGGGGGAATATGTGGGGAAACATGGGGAATATGTGGGGAAACATGGGGAGTCTGTGTGGAAACATGGGGAATATGTGAGGAAACGTGGGGAGTATGTGGGGAAACATGGACAGTCTGTGGGGAAACATGGGGAATATGTGGGGAAACATGTGGAATATGTGGGGAAACATGGGGAATATGTGGGGAAACATGGGGAATATGTGCGTAAAACATGGGGAGGATGTGGGGAAATATGGGGAGTATGTGGGGGAACATGGGGAGTACGTGGGGAAACATGGGGAGTCTGTGGGGAATCATGGGGAATATGTGGGGAAACATGGGGAGTATGTGAGGAAACTTGGGGAATACGTGGGGAAAGCATGGGGAATATGTGGGGAAACATGTGGAATATGTGGGGAAACATGTGGAATATGTGGGGAAACATGGGGAATATGAGGGGAAAGCATGGGGAATATGTGGTGAAACATGGGGAATATGTGGGGAAACATGGGGAGTCTGTGGGGAAACATGGGGAATATGTGGGGAAAGCATGGGGAATATGTGGGGAAACATGGGGAGTCTGTGGGGAAACATGGGGAATATGTGGGGAAACATGGGGAGTCAGTGGGGAAACATGGGGAGTCAGTGGGGAAACATGGGGAGTATGTGGGGAAACATGGGGAGTCTGTTTGATACAAGGGGAATATGTGAGGAAACATGGGGAATTTGTGGGGAAAGCAGGGGGAATATGTGGGGAAATATGGGGAAATTGTGGGGAAACATGGGGAGTCTGTGGGGAAACATGGGGAGTCTGTGGGGATATATGGGGAAAGTGTGGGGAAACATGGGGAGTCTGTCGGGAAACATGGGGAGTATGTGGGGAAACATGGGGAATATGTGGCGAAACATGGGGAGTATGTGGGGAAACATGGGGAATATGTGGGGAAACTTAGGGAATATGTGGGGAAACATGGGGAATATGTGGGGAAACATGGGCAGTCTGTGGGGAAACATGGGGAATATGTGGGGAAACATGGGGAATATGTGAGGAAACATGGGGAGTCTGTGGGGAAACATGGGGAGTCTGTGGGGAAACATGGGGAATATGTGGGGAAACATGGGGAGTCTGTGAGGAAACATGGGGAATATGTGGCGAAACATGGGGAATATGTGGGGAAACATGGGGAATAATTTTGGAAACATGGGAAGTCTGTGGACAAACATGGGGAATATGTGGGGAAACTTAGGGAATATGTGGGGAAACATGGGGAATATGTGGGGAAACATGGGCAGTCTGTGGGGAAACATGGGGAATATGTGGGGAAACATGGGGAATATGTGAGGAAACATGGGGAGTCTGTGGGGAAACATGGGGAGTCTGTGGGGAAACATGGGGAATATGTGGGGAAACATGGGGAGTCTGTGAGGAAACATGGGGAATATGTGGGGAAACATGGGGAATATGTGGGGAAACATGTGGAATATGTGGGGAAACATGGGGAATATGTGGGGAAACATGGGGAATATGTGGGGATACATGGGGAGTCTGTGGGGAAACATGGGGAGTATGTCGGGAAACATGGGGAATATGTGGGGAAACATGGGGATTATGTGAGGAAACATGTGGAATATGTGGGGAAACATGGGGAATATGTGGGGAAAACATGGGGAATATGTGGGGAAACATGGGGAATATGTGGGGAAACATGGGCAGTCTGTGGGGAAACATGGGGAATATGTGCGGAAACATGGGGAATATGTGGGGAAAACAGGGGGAATATGTGGGGAAACATGGGGAATATGTGGGGAAACATGGGGAGTCTGTGTGGAAACATGGGGAATATGTGGGGAAACATGGGGAATATGTAAGGAAACATGGGGAGTCTGTGGGGAAACATGGGGATTAAGTGAGGAAACATGTGGAATATGTGGGGAAACATGGGGAATATGTGGGGAAACATGGGGAGTCTGTGGGGAAACATGGGGTGTCTGTGGGGAAAGCATGGGGAGTCTGTGGGGAAACATGGGGAGTCTGTGGGGAAACATGGGGAATATGTGGGGAAAGCATGGGGAATATGTGGGGAAACATGGGGAATATGTGGGGAAACATGGGGAGTCTGTGGGGAAACATGGGGAACTTGTGGAGAAACATGGGGAATATGTGGGAAAACATGGGGAATATGTGGGGAAACATGGGGAATATGTGGGGAAACATGGGGAGTCTGTGGGGAAACATGGGGAACATGTGGGGAAACATGGGGAATATGTGAGGAAACGTGGGGAGTATGTGGGGAAACATGGACAGTCTGTGGGGAAACATGGGGAATATGTGGGAAACATGTGGAATATGTGGGGAAACATGGGGAATATGTGGGGAAACATGGGGAATATGTGCGTAAAACATGGGGAGTATGTGGGGAAATATGGGGAGTATGTGGGGGAACATGGGGAGTATGTGGGGAAACATGGGGAGTCTGTGGGGAATCATGGGGAATATGTGGGGAAACATGGGGAGTATGTGAGGAAACTTGGGGAATACGTGGGGAAAGCATGGGGAATATGTGGGGAAACATGTGGAATATGTGGGGAAACATGTGGAATATGTGGGGAAACATGGAGAATATGAGGGGAAACTTGGGGAATATGTGGGAAAACATGGGGAATATGTGGGGAAACATGGGGAATGTGTGAGGAAACATGGGCAGTCTGTGGGGAAACATGGGGAATATGTGGGGAAACATGGGGAATATGTGAGGAAACATGGGGAGTCTGTGGGGAAACATGGGGAGTCTGTGGGGAAACATGGGGAATATGTGGGGAAACATGGGCAGTCTGTGGGGAAACGTGGGGAATATGTGGGGAAACGTGGGGAATATGTGAGGAAACATGGGGAGTATGTGGGGAAACATGGGGAATAATTTGGGAAACATGGGAAGTCTGTGGACAAACATGGGGAATATGTGGGGGAACATGGGGAGTCTGTGGGGAAACATGGGGAGTCTGTGGGGAAACATCGGGAGTCTCTGGGGAAACTTGGGGAATATGTGGGGAAACATGGGGAGTCTGTGAGGAAACATGTGGAGTATGTGGGGAAACATGGGCAGTGTGTGAGGAAACATGGGGAATATGTGGGGAAACATGGGGAGTCTGTGGGGAAACATGGGGAATATGTGGGGAAACATGGGGAATATGTGGGGAAACATGTGGAATATGTGGGGAAACATGGGGAATATGTGGGGAAACATGGGGAATATGTGGGGATACATGGGGAGTCTGTGGGGAAACATGGGGAGTATGTCGGGAAACATGGGGAATATGTGGGGAAACATGGGGATTATGTGAGGAAACATGTGGAATATGTGGGGAAACATGGGGAATATGTGGGGAAAACATGGGGAATATGTGGGGAAACATGGGGAATATGTGGGGAAACATGGGCAGTCTGTGGGGAAACATGGGGAATATGTGGGGAAACATGGGGAATATGTGGGGAAACATGGGGAATATGTGGGGAAAACAGGGGGAATATGTGGGGAAACATGGGGAATATGTGGGGGAACATGGGGAGTCTGTGTGGAAACATGGGGAATATGTGGGGAAACATGGGGAATATGTGGGGAAACATGGGGAATATGTGGGGAAACATGGGGAGTCTGTGGGGAAACATGGGGATTATGTGGGGAAACATGGGGAGTCTGTGAGGAAACATGGGGAATATGTGGGGAAACATGGGGAATATGTGGGGAAACATGGGGAGTCTGTGGGGAAACATGGGGAGTCCGTGAGGAAACATGGGGAATTTGTGGGGAAACATGGGGTGTATGTGGGGAAACATGGGGAATATGTGGGGAAACATGGGCAGTCTGTGAGGAAACATGGGGAGTCTGTGGGGAAACATGGGGAGTCTGTGAGGAAACATTCGGAACATGTGGGGAAACATGGGGAGCCTGTGAGGAAACATGGGGTTTAAGTGGGGGAAACATGGGGAGTATGTGGGGAAAGCATGGACAGTGTGTGAGGAAACATGGGGAATATGTGGAGAAATATGGGGAATATGTGGAGAAACATGGGGAATATGTGGGGAAACAGGGGGAGTATGTGGGGAAACATGGACAGTCTGTGAGGAAACATGGGGAATATGTGGAGAAACATGGGGAATATGTGGGGAAACATGGGGAATATGTGGAGAAACATGGGGTATCTGTGGGGAAGCATGGGAATATGTGGGGAAACATGGGGATTATGTGGGGAAACATGGGGAGTCTGTGAGGAAACATGGGGAATATGTGGGGAAACATGGGGAATATGTGGGGAAACATGGGGATTATGTGGGGAAACATGGGGAATATGTGGGGAAAACATGGGCAGTCTGTGAGGAAACATGGGGAGTATGTGGGGAAACATGGGGTGTATGTGGGGACACATGGGGAATATGTGGGGAAACATGGAGAGTATGTGGGGAAAGCATGGACAGTCTGTGAGGAAACATGGGGAATATGTGGAGAAACATGGGGAATATGTGGCGAAACATGGGCAGTGTGTGAGGAAACATGGGGAGTCTGTGGGGAAACATGGGGAGTATGTGGGGACACATGGGGAATATGTGGGGAAACATGGAGAGTATGTGGGGAAAGCATGGACAGTCTGTGAGGAAACATGGGGAATATGTGGAGAAACATGGGGAATATGTGGGCAAACATGGGGAGTATGTGGGGAAACATGGGGAATATGTGTGGAAAACATGGGGAGTCTGTGAGGAAACATGGGGAGTCTGTGGGGAAACATGGGGTGTCTGTAAGGAATCATTCGGAACATGTGGGGAAACATGGGGAGCCTGTGAGGAAACATGGGGTGTATGTGGGGAAACATGGGGAGTATGTGGGGAAAGCATGGACAGTGTGTGAGGAAACATGGGGACCATGTGGAGAAACATGGGGAATATGTGGAGAAACATGGGGAATATGTGGGGAAACAGGGTGAGTTTGTGGGGAAACATGGACAGTCTGTGAGGAAACATGGGGAATATGTGGAGAAACATGGGGAATATGTGGGGGAACAGGGGGAATATGTGGGGAAACATGGGGAATATGTGGAGAAACATGGGGAATATGTGGGGAAACATGGGGAATATGTGGAGAAACATGGGGTATCTGTGGGGAAACATGGGAATATGTGGGGAAACATGGGGATTAAGTGGGGAAACAAGGGGAGTCTGTGAGGAAACATGGGGAATATGTGAGGAAACATGCGGAATATGTGGGAAAACATGGGGAATATGTGAGGAAACATGGGGAGTCTGTGTGGAAACATGGAGAATATGTGGGGAAACATGGGGAATATGTGGGGAAACATGGGGAGTCTGTGAGGAAACATGGGGAAAAAGTGGGGAAACATGGGGAATATGTGGGGAAACATGGGGAATATGTGGGGAAACATGGGGAATATGTGAGGAAACATGGGCAGTCTGTGGGGAAACATGGGGAATATGTGGAAAAACATGGGCAGTCTGTGGGGAAACATGGGGAATATGTGGGGAAACATGGGAAATATGTGGGGAAACATGGGGAATATGTGAGGAAACATGGGGAGTATGTGGGGAAACATGGACAGTCTGTGGGAAAACATGGGGAATATGTGGGGAAACATGTGGAATATGTGGGGAAACATGGGGAATATGTGGGGAAACATGGGGAATGTGTGCGTAAAACATGGGGAGTATGTGGGGAAACATGGGGAGTATGTGGGGGAACATGGGGAGTATGTGGGGAAACATGTGGAGTCTGTGGGGAAACATGGGGAGTCTGTGGGGAAACATGGGGAGTATGTGAGGAAACTTGGGGAATACGTGGGGAAAGCATGGGGAATATGTGGGGAAACATGTGGAATATGTGGGGAAACATGTGGAATATGTGGGGAAACATGGGGAATATGAGGGGAAAGCATGGGGAATATGTGGTGAAACATGGGGAATATGTGGGGAAACATGGGGAGTCTGTGGGGAAACATGGGGAATATGTTGGGAAAGCATGGGGAATATGTGGGGAAACATGGGGAGTCTGTGGGGAAACATGGGGAATATGTGGGGAAACATGGGGAATATGTGGGGAAACATGGGGAGTCAGTGGGGAAACATGGGGAGTCAGTGGGGAAACATGGGTAGTATGTGCGGAAACATGGGGAGTCTGTTTGATACATGGGGAATATGTGAGGAAACATGGGGAATTTGTGGGGAAACATGGGGAGTATGTGGGGAAACATGGGGAATATGTGGCGAAACTTGGGGAGTATGTGGGGAAACATGGGGAATATGTGGGGAAACTTGGGGAATATGTGGGGAAACATGGGGAATATGTGGGGAAACATGGGGAATATGTGAGGAAACATGGGCAGTCTGTGGGGAAACATGGGGAATATGTGGGGAAACATGGGGAATATGTGAGGAAACATGGGGAGTCTGTGGGGAAACATGGGGAGTCTGTGGGGAAACATGGGGAGTCTGTGGGGAAACATGGGGAATATGTGGGGAAACATGGGCAGTCTGTGGGGAAACGTGGGGAATATGTGGGGAAACGTGGGGAATATGTGAGGAAACATGGGGAGTATGTGGGGAAACATGGGGTATAATTTGCGAAACATGGGAAGTCTGTGGACAAACATGGGGAATATGTGGGGGAACATGGGGAGTCTGTGGGGAAACATGGGGAGTCTGTGGGGAAACATCGGGAGTCTCTGGGGAAACTTGGGGAATATGTGGGGAAACATGGGGAGTCTGTGAGGAAACATGTGGAGTATGTGGGGAAACATGGGCAGTGTGTGAGCAAACATGGGGAATATGTGGGGAAACATGGGGAGTCTGTGGGGAAACATGGGGAATATGTGGGGAAACATGGGGAATATGTGGGGAAACATGTGGAATATGTGGGGAAACATGGGGAATGTGTGGGGAAACATGGGGAATATGTGGGGATACATGGGGAGTCTGTGGGGAAACATGGGGAATATGTGGGGAAACATGGGCAGTCTGTGGGGAAACATGGGGATTATGTGAGGAAACATGTGGAATATGTGGGGAAACATGGGGAATATGTGGGGAAAACATGGGGAATATGTGGGGAAACATGGGGAATATGTGGGGAAACATGGGCAGTCTGTGGGGAAACATGGGGAATATGTGGGGAAACATGGGGAATATGTGGGGAAAACAGGGGGAATATGTGGGGAAACATGGGGAATATGTGGGGAAACATGGGGAGTCTGTGTGGAAACATGGGGAATATGTGAGGAAACGTGGGGAGTATGTGGGGAAACATGGACAGTCTGTGGGGAAACATGGGGAATATGTGGAGAAACATGTGGAATATGTGGGGAAACATGGGGAATATGTGGAGAAACATGGGGAATATGTGGGGAAACATGGGGAATATGTGGAGAAACATGGGGTATCTGTGGGGAAGCATGGGAATATGTGGGGAAACATGGGGATTATGTGGGGAAACATGGGGAGTCTGTGAGGAAACATGGGGAATATGTGGGGAAACATGGGGAATATGTGGGGAAACATGGGGATTATGTGGGGAAACATGGGGATTATGTGGGGAAACATGGGGAATATGTGGGGAAAACATGGGCAGTCTGTGAGGAAACATGGGGAGTATGTGGGGAAACATGGGGTGTATGTGGGGACACATGGGGAATATGTGGGGAAACATGGAGAGTATGTGGGGAAAGCATGGACAGTCTGTGAGGAAACATGGGGAATATGTGGAGAAACATGGGGAATATGTGGCGAAACATGGGCAGTGTGTGAGGAAACATGGGGAGTCTGTGGGGAAACATGGGGAGTATGTGGGGACACATGGGGAATATGTGGGGAAACATGGAGAGTATGTGGGGAAAGCATGGACAGTCTGTGAGGAAACATGGGGAATATGTGGAGAAACATGGGGAATATGTGGGGAAACATGGGGAGTATGTGGGGAAACATGGGGAATATGTGTGGAAAACATGGGGAGTCTGTGAGGAAACATGGGGAGTCTGTGGGGAAACATGGGGTGTCTGTAAGGAATCATTCGGAACATGTGGGGAAACATGGGGAGCCTGTGAGGAAACATGGGGTGTATGTGGGGAAACATGGGGAGTATGTGGGGAAAGCATGGACAGTGTGTGAGGAAACATGGGGAACATGTGGAGAAACATGGGGAATATGTGGAGAAACATGGGGAATATGTGGGGAAACAGGGTGAGTTTGTGGGGAAACATGGACAGTCTGTGAGGAAACATGGGGAATATGTGGAGAAACATGGGGAATATGTGGGGGAACAGGGGGAATATGTGGGGAAACATGGGGAATATGTGGAGAAACATGGGGAATATGTGGGGAAACATGGGGAATATGTGGAGAAACATGGGGTATCTGTGGGGAAACATGGGAATATGTGGGGAAACATGGGGATTAAGTGGGGAAACAAGGGGAGTCTGTGAGGAAACATGGGGAATATGTGAGGAAACATGCGGAATATGTGGGAAAACATGGGGAATATGTGAGGAAACATGGGGAGTCTGTGTGGAAACATGGGGAATATGTGGGGAAACATGGGGAATATGTGGGGAAACATGGGGAGTCTGTGAGGAAACATGGGGAAAAAGTGGGGAAACATGGGGAATATGTGGGGAAACATGGGGAATATGTGGGGAAACATGGGGAATATGTGAGGAAACATGGGCAGTCTGTGGGGAAACATGGGGAATATGTGGAAAAACATGGGCAGTCTGTGGGGAAACATGGGGAATATGTGGGGAAACATGGGAAATATGTGGGGAAACATGGGGAATATGTGAGGAAACATGGGCAGTCTGTGGGGAAACATGGGGAATATGTGCGGAAAACATGGGGAATATGTGAGGAAACGTGGGGAGTATGTGGGGAAACATGGACAGTCTGTGGGAAAACATGGGGAATATGTGGGGAAACATGTGGAATATGTGGGGAAACATGGGGAATATGTGGGGAAACATGGGGAATGTGTGCGTAAAACATGGGGAGTATGTGGGGAAACATGGGGAGTATGTGGGGGAACATGGGGAGTATGTGGGGAAACATGTGGAGTCTGTGGGGAAACATGGGGAGTCTGTGGGGAAACATGGGGAGTATGTGAGGAAACTTGGGGAATACGTGGGGAAAGCATGGGGAATATGTGGGGAAACATGTGGAATATGTGGGGAAACATGTGGAATATGTGGGGAAACATGGGGAATATGAGGGGAAATATGGGGAGTCTGTGTGGAAACATGGGGAATATGTGGGGAAACATGGGGAATATGAGGGGAAAGCATGGGGAATATGTGGTGAAACATGGGGAATATGTGGGGAAACATGGGGAGTCTGTGGGGAAACATGGGGAATATGTTGGGAAAGCATGGGGAATATGTGGGGAAACATGGGGAGTCTGTGGGGAAACATGGGGAATATGTGGGGAAACATGGGGAATATGTGGGGAAACATGGGGAGTCAGTGGGGAAACATGGGGAGTCAGTGGGGAAACATGGGTAGTATGTGCGGAAACATGGGGAGTCTGTTTGATACATGGGGAATTTGTGAGGAAACATGGGGAATTTGTGGGGAAACATGGGGAGTATGTGGGGAAACATGGGGAATATGTGGCGAAACTTGGGGAGTATGTGGGGAAACATGGGGAATATGTGGGGAAACTTGGGGAATATGTGGGGAAACATGGGGAATATGTGGGGAAACATGGGGAATATGTGAGGAAACATGGGCAGTCTGTGGGGAAACATGGGGAATATGTGGGGAAACATGGGGAATATGTGAGGAAACATGGGGAGTCTGTGGGGAAACATGGGGAGTCTGTGGGGAAACATGGGGAATATGTGGGGAAACATGGGGAATATGTGGGGAAACATGTGGAATATGTGGGGAAACATGGGGAATATGTGGGGAAACATGGGGAATATGTGGGGATACATGGGGAGTCTGTGGGGAAACATGGGGAATATGTGGGGAAACATGGGCAGTCTGTGGGGAAACATGGGGATTATGTGAGGAAACATGTGGAATATGTGGGGAAACATGGGGAATATGTGGGGAAAACATGGGGAATATGTGGGGAAACATGGGGAATATGTGGGGAAACATGGGCAGTCTGTGGGGAAACATGGGGAATATGTGGGGAAACATGGGGAATATGTGGGGAAAACAGGGGGAATATGTGGGGAAACATGGGGAATATGTGGGGAAACATGGGGAGTCTGTGTGGAAACATGGGGAATATGTGAGGAAACGTGGGGAGTATGTGGGGAAACATGGACAGTCTGTGGGGAAACATGGGGAGTATGTGGGGAAACATGGGGTGTATGTGGGGACACATGGGGAATATGTGGGGAAACATGGAGAGTATGTGGGGAAAGCATGGACAGTCTGTGAGGAAACATGGGGAATATGTGGAGAAACATGGGGAATATGTGGCGAAACATGGGCAGTGTGTGAGGAAACATGGGGAGTCTGTGGGGAAACATGGGGAGTATGTGGGGACACATGGGGAATATGTGGGGAAACATGGAGAGTATGTGGGGAAAGCATGGACAGTCTGTGAGGAAACATGGGGAATATGTGGAGAAACATGGGGAATATGTGGGGAAACATGGGGAGTATGTGGGGAAACATGGGGAATATGTGTGGAAAACATGGGGAGTCTGTGAGGAAACATGGGGAGTCTGTGGGGAAACATGGGGTGTCTGTAAGGAATCATTCGGAACATGTGGGGAAACATGGGGAGCCTGTGAGGAAACATGGGGTGTATGTGGGGAAACATGGGGAGTATGTGGGGAAAGCATGGACAGTGTGTGAGGAAACATGGGGAACATGTGGAGAAACATGGGGAATATGTGGAGAAACATGGGGAATATGTGGGGAAACAGGGTGAGTTTATGGGGAAACATGGACAGTCTGTGAGGAAACATGGGGAATATGTGGAGAAACATGGGGAATATGTGGGGGAACAGGGGGAATATGTGGGGAAACATGGGGAATATGTGGAGAAACATGGGGAATATGTGGGGAAACATGGGGAATATGTGGAGAAACATGGGGTATCTGTGGGGAAACATGGGAATATGTGGGGAAACATGGGGATTAAGTGGGGAAACAAGGGGAGTCTGTGAGGAAACATGGGGAATATGTGAGGAAACATGCGGAATATATGGGAAAACATGGGGAATATGTGAGGAAACATGGGGAGTCTGTGTGGAAACATGGGGAATATGTGGGGAAACATGGGGAATATGTGGGGAAACATGGGGAGTCTGTGAGGAAACATGGGGAAAAAGTGGGGAAACATGGGGAATATGTGGGGAAACATGGGGAATATGTGGGGAAACATGGGGAATATGTGAGGAAACATGGGCAGTCTGTGGGGAAACATGGGGAATATGTGGAAAAACATGGGCAGTCTGTGGGGAAACATGGGGAATATGTGGGGAAACATGGGAAATATGTGGGGAAACATGGGGAATATGTGAGGAAACATGGGCAGTCTGTGGGGAAACATGGGGAATATGTGCGGAAAACATGGGGAATATGTGAGGAAACGTGGGGAGTATGTGGGGAAACATGGACAGTCTGTGGGAAAACATGGGGAATATGTGGGGAAACATGTGGAATATGTGGGGAAACATGGGGAATATGTGGGGAAACATGGGGAATGTGTGCGTAAAACATGGGGAGTATGTGGGGAAACATGGGGAGTATGTGGGGGAACATGGGGAGTATGTGGGGAAACATGTGGAGTCTGTGGGGAAACATGGGGAGTCTGTGGGGAAACATGGGGAGTATGTGAGGAAACTTGGGGAATACGTGGGGAAAGCATGGGGAATATGTGGGGAAACATGTGGAATATGTGGGGAAACATGTGGAATATGTGGGGAAACATGGGGAATATGAGGGGAAATATGGGGAGTCTGTGTGGAAACATGGGGAATATGTGGGGAAACATGGGGAATATGAGGGGAAAGCATGGGGAATATGTGGTGAAACATGGGGAATATGTGGGGAAACATGGGGAGTCTGTGGGGAAACATGAGGAATATGTTGGGAAAGCATGGGGAATATGTGGGGAAACATGGGGAGTCTGTGGGGAAACATGGGGAATATGTGGGGAAACATGGGGAATATGTGGGGAAACATGGGGAGTCAGTGGGGAAACATGGGGAGTCAGTGGGGAAACATGGGTAGTATGTGCGGAAACATGGGGAGTCTGTTTGATACATGGGGAATATGTGGGGAAACTTGGGGAATATGTGGGGAAACATGGGGAATATGTGGGGAAACATGGGGAATATGTGAGGAAACATGGGCAGTCTGTGGGGAAACATGGGGAATATGTGGGGAAACATGGGGAATATGTGAGGAAACATGGGGAGTCTGTGGGGAAACATGGGGAGTCTGTGGGGAAACATGGGGAGTCTGTGGGGAAACATGGGGAATATGTGGGGAAACATGGGCAGTCTGTGGGGAAACGTGGGGAATATGTGGGGAAACGTGGGGAATATGTGAGGAAACATGGGGAGTATGTGGGGAAACATGGGGTATAATTTGGGAAACATGGGAAGTCTGTGGACAAACATGGGGAATATGTGGGGGAACATGGGGAGTCTGTGGGGAAACATGGGGAGTCTGTGGGGAAACATCGGGAGTCTCTGGGGAAACTTGGGGAATATGTGGGGAAACATGGGGAGTCTGTGAGGAAACATGTGGAGTATGTGGGGAAACATGGGCAGTGTGTGAGCAAACATGGGGAATATGTGGGGAAACATGGGGAGTCTGTGGGGAAACATGGGGAATATGTGGGGAAACATGGGGAATATGTGGGGAAACATGTGGAATATGTGGGGAAACATGGGGAATATGTGGGGAAACATGGGGAATATTTGGGGATACATGGGGAGTCTGTGGGGAAACATGGGGAATATGTGGGGAAACATGGGCAGTCTGTGGGGAAACATGGGGATTATGTGAGGAAACATGTGGAATATGTGGGGAAACATGGGGAATATGTGGGGAAAACATGGGGAATATGTGGGGAAACATGGGGAATATGTGGGGAAACATGGGCAGTCTGTGGGGAAACATGGGGAATATGTGGGGAAACATGGGGAATATGTGGGGAAAACAGGGGGAATATGTGGGGAAACATGGGGAATATGTGGGGAAACATGGGGAGTCTGTGTGGAAACATGGGGAATATGTGAGGAAACGTGGGGAGTATGTGGGGAAACATGGACAGTCTGTGGGGAAACATGGGGAATATGTGGAGAAACATGTGGAATATGTGGGGAAACATGGGGAATATGTGGGGAAACATGGGGAATATGTGCGTAAAACATGGGGAGTATGTGGGGAAATATGGGGAGTATGTGGGGGAACATGGGGAGTATGTGGGGAAACATGGGGAGTCTGTGGGGAATCATGGGGAATATGTGGGGAAACATGGGGAGTATGTGAGGAAACTTGGGGAATACGTGGGGAAAGCATGGGGAATATGTGGGGAAACATGTGGAATATGTGGGGAAACATGTGGAATATGTGGGGAAACATGGGGAATATGAGGGGAAAGCATGGGGAATATGTGGGGAAACATGGGGAATATGTGGGGAAACATGGGGAATCTGTGTGGAAACATGGGGAATATGTGGGGAAACATGGGGAATATGAGGGGAAAGCATGGGGAATATGTGGTGAAACATGGGGAATATCTGGGGAAACATGGGGAGTCTGTGGGGAAACATGGGGAATATGTGGGGAAAGCATGGGGAATATGTGGGGAAACATGGGGAGTCTGTGGGGAAACATGGGGAATATGTGGGGAAACATGGGGAGTCAGTGGGGAAACATGGGGAGTCAGTGGGGAAACATGGGGAGTATGTGGGGAAACATGGGGAGTCTGTTTGATACATGGGGAATATGTGAGGAAACATGGGGAATTTGTGGGGAAAGCAGGGGGAATATGTGGGGAAATATGGGGAAATTGTGGGGAAACATGGGGAGTCTGTGGGGAAACATGGGGAGTCTGTGGGGATATATGGGGAAAGTGTGGGGAAACATGGGGATTAAGTGGGGAAACAAGGGGAGTCTGTGAGGAAACATGGGGAATATGTGAGGAAACATGCGGAATATGTGGGAAAACATGGGGAATATGTGAGGAAACATGGGGAGTCTGTGTGGAAACATGGGGAATATGTGGGGAAACATGGGGAATATGTGGGGAAACATGGGGAGTCTGTGAGGAAACATGGGGAAAAAGTGGGGAAACATGGGGAATATGTGGGGAAACATGGGGAATATGTGGGGAAACATGGGGAATATGTGAGGAAACATGGGCAGTCTGTGGGGAAACATGGGGAATATGTGGAAAAACATGGGCAGTCTGTGGGGAAACATGGGGAATATGTGGGGAAACATGGGAAATATGTGGGGAAACATGGGGAATATGTGAGGAAACATGGGCAGTCTGTGGGGAAACATGGGGAATATGTGCGGAAAACATGGGGAATATGTGAGGAAACGTGGGGAGTATGTGGGGAAACATGGACAGTCTGTGGGAAAACATGGGGAATATGTGGGGAAACATGTGGAATATGTGGGGAAACATGGGGAATATGTGGGGAAACATGGGGAATGTGTGCGTAAAACATGGGGAGTATGTGGGGAAACATGGGGAGTATGTGGGGGAACATGGGGAGTATGTGGGGAAACATGTGGAGTCTGTGGGGAAACATGGGGAGTCTGTGGGGAAACATGGGGAGTATGTGAGGAAACTTGGGGAATACGTGGGGAAAGCATGGGGAATATGTGGGGAAACATGTGGAATATGTGGGGAAACATGTGGAATATGTGGGGAAACATGGGGAATATGAGGGGAAATATGGGGAGTCTGTGTGGAAACATGGGGAATATGTGGGGAAACATGGGGAATATGAGGGGAAAGCATGGGGAATATGTGGTGAAACATGGGGAATATGTGGGGAAACATGGGGAGTCTGTGGGGAAACATGGGGAATATGTTGGGAAAGCATGGGGAATATGTGGGGAAACATGGGGAGTCTGTGGGGAAACATGGGGAATATGTGGGGAAACATGGGGAATATGTGGGGAAACATGGGGAGTCAGTGGGGAAACATGGGGAGTCAGTGGGGAAACATGGGTAGTATGTGCGGAAACATGGGGAGTCTGTTTGATACATGGGGAATATGTGAGGAAACATGGGGAATTTGTGGGGAAACATGGGGAGTATGTGGGGAAACATGGGGAATATGTGGCGAAACTTGGGGAGTATGTGGGGAAACATGGGGAATATGTGGGGAAACTTGGGGAATATGTGGGGAAACATGGGGAATATGTGGGGAAACATGGGGAATATGTGAGGAAACATGGGCAGTCTGTGGGGAAACATGGGGAATATGTGGGGAAACATGGGGAATATGTGAGGAAACATGGGGAGTCTGTGGGGAAACATGGGGAGTCTGTGGGGAAACATGGGGAGTCTGTGGGGAAACATGGGGAATATGTGGGGAAACATGGGGAATATGTGGGGAAACATGTGGAATATGTGGGGAAACATGGGGAATATGTGGGGAAACATGGGGAATATGTGGGGATACATGGGGAGTCTGTGGGGAAACATGGGGAATATGTGGGGAAACATGGGCAGTCTGTGGGGAAACATGGGGATTATCTGAGGAAACATGTGGAATATGTGGGGAAACATGGGGAATATGTGGGGAAAACATGGGGAATATGTGGGGAAACATGGGGAATATGTGGGGAAACATGGGCAGTCTGTGGGGAAACATGGGGAATATGTGGGGAAACATGGGGAATATGTGGGGAAAACAGGGGGAATATGTGGGGAAACATGGGGAATATGTGGGGAAACATGGGGAGTCTGTGTGGAAACATGGGGAATATGTGAGGAAACGTGGGGAGTATGTGGGGAAACATGGACAGTCTGTGGGGAAACATGGGGAATATGTGGAGAAACATGTGGAATATGTGGGGAAACATGGGGAATAGGTGGAGAAACATGGGGAATATGTGGGGAAACATGGGGAATATGTGGAGAAACATGGGGTATCTGTGGGGAAGCATGGGAATATGTGGGGAAACATGGGGATTATGTGGGGAAACATGGGGAGTCTGTGAGGAAACATGGGGAATATGTGGGGAAACATGGGGAATATGTGGGGAAACATGGGGATTATGTGGGGAAACATGGGGATTATGTGGGGAAACATGGGGAATATGTGGGGAAAACATGGGCAGTCTGTGAGGAAACATGGGGAGTATGTGGGGAAACATGGGGTGTATGTGGGGACACATGGGGAATATGTGGGGAAACATGGAGAGTATGTGGGGAAAGCATGGACAGTCTGTGAGGAAACATGGGGAATATGTGGAGAAACATGGGGAATATGTGGCGAAACATGGGCAGTGTGTGAGGAAACATGGGGAGTCTGTGGGGAAACATGGGGAGTATGTGGGGACACATGGGGAATATGTGGGGAAACATGGAGAGTATGTGGGGAAAGCATGGACAGTCTGTGAGGAAACATGGGGAATATGTGGAGAAACATGGGGAATATGTGGGCAAACATGGGGAGTATGTGGGGAAACATGGGGAATATGTGTGGAAAACATGGGGAGTCTGTGAGGAAACATGGGGAGTCTGTGGGGAAACATGGGGTGTCTGTAAGGAATCATTCGGAACATGTGGGGAAACATGGGGAGCCTGTGAGGAAACATGGGGTGTATGTGGGGAAACATGGGGAGTATGTGGGGAAAGCATGGACAGTGTGTGAGGAAACATGGGGAACATGTGGAGAAACATGGGGAATATGTGGAGAAACATGGGGAATATGTGGGGAAACAGGGTGAGTTTGTGGGGAAACATGGACAGTCTGTGAGGAAACATGGGGAATATGTGGAGAAACATGGGGAATATGTGGGGGAACAGGGGGAATATGTGGGGAAACATGGGGAATATGTGGAGAAACATGGGGAATATGTGGGGAAACATGGGGAATATGTGGAGAAACATGGGGTATCTGTGGGGAAACATGGGAATATGTGGGGAAACATGGGGATTAAGTGGGGAAACAAGGGGAGTCTGTGAGGAAACATGGGGAATATGTGAGGAAACATGCGGAATATATGGGAAAACATGGGGAATATGTGAGGAAACATGGGGAGTCTGTGTGGAAACATGGGGAATATGTGGGGAAACATGGGGAATATGTGGGGAAACATGGGGAGTCTGTGAGGAAACATGGGGAAAAAGTGGGGAAACATGGGGAATATGTGGGGAAACATGGGGAATATGTGGGGAAACATGGGGAATATGTGAGGAAACATGGGCAGTCTGTGGGGAAACATGGGGAATATGTGGAAAAACATGGGCAGTCTGTGGGGAAACATGGGGAATATGTGGGGAAACATGGGAAATATGTGGGGAAACATGGGGAATATGTGAGGAAACATGGGCAGTCTGTGGGGAAACATGGGGAATATGTGCGGAAAACATGGGGAATATGTGAGGAAACGTGGGGAGTATGTGGGGAAACATGGACAGTCTGTGGGAAAACATGGGGAATATGTGGGGAAACATGTGGAATATGTGGGGAAACATGGGGAATATGTGGGGAAACATGGGGAATGTGTGCGTAAAACATGGGGAGTATGTGGGGAAACATGGGGAGTATGTGGGGGAACATGGGGAGTATGTGGGGAAACATGTGGAGTCTGTGGGGAAACATGGGGAGTCTGTGGGGAAACATGGGGAGTATGTGAGGAAACTTGGGGAATACGTGGGGAAAGCATGGGGAATATGTGGGGAAACATGTGGAATATGTGGGGAAACATGTGGAATATGTGGGGAAACATGGGGAATATGAGGGGAAATATGGGGAGTCTGTGTGGAAACATGGGGAATATGTGGGGAAACATGGGGAATATGAGGGGAAAGCATGGGGAATATGTGGTGAAACATGGGGAATATGTGGGGAAACATGGGGAGTCTGTGGGGAAACATGAGGAATATGTTGGGAAAGCATGGGGAATATGTGGGGAAACATGGGGAGTCTGTGGGGAAACATGGGGAATATGTGGGGAAACATGGGGAATATGTGGGGAAACATGGGGAGTCAGTGGGGAAACATGGGGAGTCAGTGGGGAAACATGGGTAGTATGTGCGGAAACATGGGGAGTCTGTTTGATACATGGGGAATATGTGAGGAAACATGGGGAATTTGTGGGGAAACATGGGGAGTATGTGGGGAAACATGGGGAATATGTGGCGAAACTTGGGGAGTATGTGGGGAAACATGGGGAATATGTGGGGAAACTTGGGGAATATGTGGGGAAACATGGGGAATATGTGGGGAAACATGGGGAATATGTGAGGAAACATGGGCAGTCTGTGGGGAAACATGGGGAATATGTGGGGAAACATGGGGAATATGTGAGGAAACATGGGGAGTCTGTGGGGAAACATGGGGAGTCTGTGGGGAAACATGGGGAGTCTGTGGGGAAACATGGGGAATATGTGGGGAAACATGGGCAGTCTGTGGGGAAACGTGGGGAATATGTGGGGAAACGTGGGGAATATGTGAGGAAACATGGGGAGTATGTGGGGAAACATGGGGTATAATTTGGGAAACATGGGAAGTCTGTGGACAAACATGGGGTATATGTGGGGGAACATGGGGAGTCTGTGGGGAAACATGGGGAGTCTGTGGGGAAACATCGGGAGTCTCTGGGGAAACTTGGGGAATATGTGGGGAAACATGGGGAGTCTGTGAGGAAACATGTGGAGTATGTGGGGAAACATGGGCAGTGTGTGAGCAAACATGGGGAATATGTGGGGAAACATGGGGAGTCTGTGGGGAAACATGGGGAATATGTGGGGAAACATGGGGAATATGTGGGGAAACATGTGGAATATGTGGGGAAACATGGGGAATATGTGGGGAAACATGGGGAATATGTGGGGATACATGGGGAGTCTGTGGGGAAACATGGGGAATATGTGGGGAAACATGGGCAGTCTGTGGGGAAACATGGGGATTATGTGAGGAAACATGTGGAATATGTGGGGAAACATGGGGAATATGTGGGGAAAACATGGGGAATATGTGGGGAAACATGGGGAATATGTGGGGAAACATGGGCAGTCTGTGGGGAAACATGGGGAATATGTGGGGAAACATGGGGAATATGTGGGGAAAACAGGGGGAATATGTGGGGAAACATGGGGAATATGTGGGGAAACATGGGGAGTCTGTGTGGAAACATGGGGAATATGTGAGGAAACGTGGGGAGTATGTGGGGAAACATGGACAGTCTGTGGGGAAACATGGGGAATATGTGGAGAAACATGTGGAATATGTGGGGAAACATGGGGAATATGTGGGGAAACATGGGGAATATGTGCGTAAAACATGGGGAGTATGTGGGGAAATATGGGGAGTATGTGGGGGAACATGGGGAGTATGTGGGGAAACATGGGGAGTCTGTGGGGAATCATGGGGAATATGTGGGGAAACATGGGGAGTATGTGAGGAAACTTGGGGAATACGTGGGGAAAGCATGGGGAATATGTGGGGAAACATGTGGAATATGTGGGGAAACATGTGGAATATGTGGGGAAACATGGGGAATATGAGGGGAAAGCATGGGGAATATGTGGGGAAACATGGGGAATATGTGGGGAAACATGGGGAATCTGTGTGGAAACATGGGGAATATGTGGGGAAACATGGGGAATATGAGGGGAAAGCATGGGGAATATGTGGTGAAACATGGGGAATATCTGGGGAAACATGGGGAGTCTGTGGGGAAACATGGGGAATATGTGGGGAAAGCATGGGGAATATGTGGGGAAACATGGGGAGTCTGTGGGGAAACATGGGGAATATGTGGGGAAACATGGGGAGTCAGTGGGGAAACATGGGGAGTCAGTGGGGAAACATGGGGAGTATGTGGGGAAACATGGGGAGTCTGTTTGATACATGGGGAATATGTGAGGAAACATGGGGAATTTGTGGGGAAAGCAGGGGGAATATGTGGGGAAATATGGGGAAATTGTGGGGAAACATGGGGAGTCTGTGGGGAAACATGGGGAGTCTGTGGGGATATATGGGGAAAGTGTGGGGAAACATGGGGAGTCTGTCGGGAAACATGGGGAGTATGTGGGGAAACATGGGGAATATGTGGCGAAACATGGGGAGTATGTGGGGAAACATGGGGAATATGTGGGGAAACTTGGGGAATATGTGGGGAAACATGGGGAATATGTGGGGAAACATGGGGAATGTGTGGGGAAACATGGGCAGTCTGTGGGGAAACATGGGGAATATGTGGGGAAACATGGGGAATATGTGAGGAAACATGGGGAGTCTGTGGGGAAACATGGGGAGTCTGTGGGGAAACATGGGGAATATGTGGGGAAACATGGGGAGTCTGTGAGGAAACATGGGGAATATGTGGGGAAACATGGGGAATATGTGGGGAAACATGGGGAATAATTTTGGAAACATGGGAAGTCTGTGGACAAACATGGGGAATATGTGGGGGAACATGGGGAGTCTGGGGGAAACACGGGGAGTCTGTGGGGAAACATCGGGAGTCTCTGGGGAAACTTGGGGAATATGTGGGGAAACATGGGGAGTCTGTGAGGAAACATGTGGAGTACGTGGGGAAACATGGGCAGTGTGTGAGGAAACATGGGGAATATGTGGGGAAACATGGGGAGTCTGTGGGGAAACATGGGGAATATGTGGGGAAACATGGGGAATATGTGGGGAAACATGTGGAATATGTGGGGAAACATGGGGAATATGTGGGGAAACATGGGGAATATGTGGGGAAACATGGGGAATATGTGGGGATACATGGGGAGTCTGTGGGGAAACATGGGGAGTATGTCGGGAAACATGGGGAATATGTGGGGAAACATGGGGATTATGTGAGGAAACATGTGGAATATGTGGGGAAACATGGGGAATATGTGGGGAAAACATGGGGAATATGTGGGGAAACATGGGGAATATGTGGGGAAACATGGGCAGTCTGTGGGGAAACATGGGGAATATGTGGGGAAACATTGGGAATATGTGGGGAAAACAGGGGGAATATGTGGGGAAACATGGGGAATATGTGGGGAAACATGGGGAGTCTGTGTGGAAACATGGGGAATATGTGGGGAAACATGGGGAATATGTAGGGAAACATGGGGAGTCTGTGGGGAAACATGGGGATTAAGTGAGGAAACATGTGGAATATGTGGGGAAACATGGGGAATATGTGGGGAAACATGGGGAGTCTGTGGGGAAACATGGGGTGTCTGTGGGGAAAGCATGGGGAGTCTGTGGGGAAACATGGGGAGTCTGTGGGGAAACATGGGGAATATGTGGGGAAAGCATGGGGAATATGTGGGGAAACATGGGGAATATGTGGGGAAACATGGGGAGTCTGTGGGGAAACATGGGGAACATGTGGAGATAAATGGGGAATATGTGGGGAAACATGGGGAGTCTGTGGGGAACCATGGGGAACATGTGGGGAAACATGGGGAATATGTGAGGAAACGTGGGGAGTATGTGGGGAAACATGGACAGTCTGTGGGGAAACATGGGGAATATGTGGGAAACATGTGGAATATGTGGGGAAACATGGGGAATATGTGGGGAAACATGGGGAATATGTGCGTAAAACATGGGGAGTATGTGGGGAAATATGGGGAGTATGTGGGGGAACATGGGGAGTATGTGGGGAAACATGGGGAGTCTGTGGGGAATCATGGGGAATATGTGGGGAAACATGGGGACTATGTGAGGAAACTTGGGGAATACGTGGGGAAAGCATGGGGAATATGTGGGGAAACATGTGGAATATGTGGGGAAACATGTGGAATATGTGGGGAAACATGGAGAATATGAGGGGAAACTTGGGGAATATGTGGGGAAACATGGGGAATATGTGGGGAAACATGGGGAATATGTGAGGAAACATGGGCAGTCTGTGGGGAAACATGGGGAATATGTGGGGAAACATGGGGAATATGTGAGGAAACATGGGGAGTCTGTGGGGAAACATGGGGAGTCTGTGGGGAAACATGGGGAATATGTGGGGAAACATGGGCAGTCTGTGGGGAAACGTGGGGAATATGTGGGGAAACGTGGGGAATATGTGAGGAAACATGGGGAGTATGTGGGGAAACATGGGGAATAATTTGGGAAACATGGGAAGTCTGTGGACAAACATGGGGAATATGTGGGGGAACATGGGGAGTCTGTGGGGAAACATGGGGAGTCTGTGGGGAAACATCGGGAGTCTCTGGGGAAACTTGGGGAATATGTGGGGAAACATGGGGAGTCTGTGAGGAAACATGTGGAGTATGTGGGGAAACATGGGCAGTGTGTGAGGAAACATGGGGAATATGTGGGGAAACATGGGGAGTCTGTGGGGAAACATGGGGAATATGTGGGGAAACATGGGGAATATGTGGGGAAACATGTGGAATATGTGGGGAAACATGGGGAATATGTGGGGAAACATGGGGAATATGTGGGGATACATGGGGAGTCTGTGGGGAAACATGGGGAGTATTTCGGGAAACATGGGGAATATGTGTGGAAAAATGGGGATTATGTGAGGAAACATGTGGAATATGTGGGGAAACATGGGGAATATGTGGGGAAAACATGGGGAATATGTGGGGAAACATGGGGAATATGTGGGGAAACATGGGCAGTCTGTGGGGAAACATGGGGAATATGTGGGGAAACATGGGGAATATGTGGGGAAACATGGGGAATATGTGGGGAAAACAGGGGGAATATGTGGGGAAACATGGGGAATATGTGGGGAAACATGGGGAGTCTGTGTGGAAACATGGGGAATATGTGGGGAAACATGGGGAATATGTGGGGAAACATGGGGAATATGTGGGGAAACATGGGGAGTCTGTGGGGAAACATGGGGATTATGTGAGGAAACACGTGGAATATGTGGGGAAACATGGGGAATATGTGGGGAAACATGGGGAGTCTGTGGGGAAACATGGGGAGTCTGTGGGGAAACATGGGGAGTCTGTGGGGAAACATGGGGATTATGTGGGGAAACATGGGGTATATGTGGGGAAACATGGGGAGTCTGTGGGGAAAGCATGGACAGTCTGTGGGGAAACATGGGGCATATGTGGGGAAACATGGGGTGTCTGTGGGGAAAGCATGGGGAGTCTGTGGGGAAACATGGGGAGTCTGTGGGGAAACATGGGGAAAATGTGGGGAAAGCATGGGGAATATGTGGGGAAACATGGGGAATATGTGGGGAAACATGGGGAATATGTGGGGAAACATGGGGAGTCTGTGTGGAAACATGGGGAATATGTGGGGAAACATGGGGAATATGTAGGGAAACATGGGTAGTCTGTGGGGAAACATGGGGATTAAGTGAGGAAACATGTGGAATATGTGGGGAAACATGGGGAATATGTGGGGAAACATGGGGAGTCTGTGGGGAAACATGGGGTGTCTGTGGGGAAAGCATGGGGAGTCTGTGGGGAAACATGGGGAGTCTGTGGGGAAACATGGGGAATATGTGGGGAAAGCATGGGGAATATGTGGGGAAACATGGGGAATATGTGGGGAAACATGGGGAGTCTGTGGGGAAACATGGGGAACATGTGGAGAAACATGGGGAATATGTGGGGAAACATGGGGAGTCTGTGGGGAACCATGGGGAACATGTGGGGAAACATGGGGAATATGTGAGGAAACGTGGGGAGTATGTGGGGAAACATGGACAGTCTGTGGGGAAACATGGGGAATATGTGGGAAACATGTGGAATATGTGGGGAAACATGGGGAATATGTGGGGAAACATGGGGAATATGTGCGTAAAACATGGGGAGTATGTGGGGAAATATGGGGAGTATGTGGGGGAACATGGGGAGTATGTGGGGAAACATGGGGAGTCTGTGGGGAATCATGGGGAATATGTGGGGAAACATGGGGACTATGTGAGGAAACTTGGGGAATACGTGGGGAAAGCATGGGGAATATGTGGGGAAACATGTGGAATATGTGGGGAAACATGTGGAATATGTGGGGAAACATGGAGAATATGAGGGGAAACTTGGGGAATATGTGGGGAAACATGGGGAATATGTGGGGAAACATGGGGAATATGTGAGGAAACATGGGCAGTCTGTGGGGAAACATGGGGAATATGTGGGGAAACATGGGGAATATGTGAGGAAACATGGGGAGTCTGTGGGGAAACATGGGGAGTCTGTGGGGAAACATGGGGAATATGTGGGGAAACATGGGCAGTCTGTGGGGAAACGTGGGGAATATGTGGGGAAACGTGGGGAATATGTGAGGAAACATGGGGAGTATGTGGGGAAACATGGGGAATAATTTGGGAAACATGGGAAGTCTGTGGACAAACATGGGGAATATGTGGGGGAACATGGGGAGTCTGTAGGGAAACATGGGGAGTCTGTGGGGAAACATCGGGAGTCTCTGGGGAAACTTGGGGAATATGTGGGGAAACATGGGGAGTCTGTGAGGAAACATGTGGAGTATGTGGGGAAACATGGGCAGTGTGTGAGGAAACATGGGGAATATGTGGGGAAACATGGGGAGTCTGTGGGGAAACATGGGGAATATGTGGGGAAACATGGGGAATATGTGGGGAAACATGTGGAATATGTGGGGAAACATGGGGAATATGTGGGGAAACATGGGGAGTCTGTGGGGAAACATGGGGAGTATTTCGGGAAACATGGGGAATATGTGGGGAAACATGGGGATTATGTGAGGAAACATGTGGAATATGTGGGGAAACATGGGGAATATGTGGGGAAACATGGGGAATATGTGGGGAAACATGGGGAATATGTGGGGAAACATGGGGAATATGTGGGGAAACATGGGGAATATGTGGGGAAACATGGGGAATATGTGGGGAAACATGGGGAGTCTGTGTGGAAACATGGGGAATATGTGGGGAAACATGGGGAATATGTGGGGAAACATGGGGAATATGTGGGGAAACATGGGGAGTCTGTGGGGAAACATGGGGATTATGTGAGGAAACACGTGGAATATGTGGGGAAACATGGGGAATATGTGGGGAAACATGGGGAGTCTGTGGGGAAACATGGGGAGTCTGTGGGGAAACATGGGGAGTCTGTGGGGAAACATGGGGATTATGTGGGGAAACATGGGGACTATGTGAGGAAACTTGGGGAATACGTGGGGAAAGCATGGGGAATATGTGGGGAAACATGTGGAATATGTGGGGAAACATGTGGAATATGTGGGGAAACATGGAGAATATGAGGGGAAACTTGGGGAATATGTGGGGAAACATGGGGAATATGTGGGGAAACATGGGGAATATGTGAGGAAACATGGGCAGTCTGTGGGGAAACATGGGGAATATGTGGGGAAACATGGGGAATATGTGAGGAAACATGGGGAGTCTGTGGGGAAACATGGGGATTATGTGGGGAAACATGGGGACTATGTGAGGAAACTTGGGGAATACGTGGGGAAAGCATGGGGAATATGTGGGGAAACATGTGGAATATGTGGGGAAACATGTGGAATATGTGGGGAAACATGGAGAATATGAGGGGAAACTTGGGGAATATGTGGGGAAACATGGGGAATATGTGGGGAAACATGGGGAATATGTGAGGAAACATGGGCAGTCTGTGGGGAAACATGGGGAATATGTGGGGAAACATGGGGAATATGTGAGGAAACATGGGGAGTCTGTGGGGAAACATGGGGAGTCTGTGGGGAAACATGGGGAATATGTGGGGAAACATGGGCAGTCTGTGGGGAAACGTGGGGAATATGTGGGGAAACGTGGGGAATATGTGAGGAAACATGGGGAGTATGTGGGGAAACATGGGGAATAATTTGGGAAACATGGGAAGTCTGTGGACAAACATGGGGAATATGTGGGGGAACATGGGGAGTCTGTAGGGAAACATGGGGAGTCTGTGGGGAAACATCGGGAGTCTCTGGGGAAACTTGGGGAATATGTGGGGAAACATGGGGAGTCTGTGAGGAAACATGTGGAGTATGTGGGGAAACATGGGCAGTGTGTGAGGAAACATGGGGAATATGTGGGGAAACATGGGGAGTCTGTGGGGAAACATGGGGAATATGTGGGGAAACATGGGGAATATGTGGGGAAACATGTGGAATATGTGGGGAAACATGGGGAATATGTGGGGAAACATGGGGAGTCTGTGGGGAAACATGGGGAGTATTTCGGGAAACATGGGGAATATGTGGGGAAACATGGGGATTATGTGAGGAAACATGTGGAATATGTGGGGAAACATGGGGAATATGTGGGGAAACATGGGGAATATGTGGGGAAACATGGGGAATATGTGGGGAAACATGGGGAATATGTGGGGAAACATGGGGAATATGTGGGGAAACATGGGGAATATGTGGGGAAACATGGGGAGTCTGTGTGGAAACATGGGGAATATGTGGGGAAACATGGGGAATATGTGGGGAAACATGGGGAATATGTGGGGAAACATGGGGAGTCTGTGGGGAAACATGGGGATTATGTGAGGAAACACGTGGAATATGTGGGGAAACATGGGGAATATGTGGGGAAACATGGGGAGTCTGTGGGGAAACATGGGGAGTCTGTGGGGAAACATGGGGAGTCTGTGGGGAAACATGGGGATTATGTGGGGAAACATGGGGTATATGTGGGGAAACATGGGGAGTCTGTGGGGAAAGCATGGACAGTCTGTGGGGAAACATGGGGCATATGTGGGGAAACATGGGGTGTCTGTGGGGAAAGCATGGGGAGTCTGTGGGGAAACATGGGGAGTCTGTGGGGAAACATGGGGAAAATGTGGGGAAAACATGGGGAATATGTGGGGAAACATGGGGAATATGTGGGGAAACATGGGGAATATGTGGGGAAACATGGGGAGTCTGTGTGGAAACATGGGGAATAGGTGGGGAAACATGGGGAATATGTAGGGAAACATGGGGAGTCTGTGGGGAATCATGGGGATTAAGTGAGGAAACATGTGGAATATGTGGGGAAACATGGGGAATATGTGGGGAAACATGGGGAGTCTGTGGGGAAACATGGGGTGTCTGTGGGGAAAGCATGGGGAGTCTGTGGGGAAACATGGGGAGTCTGTGGGGAAACATGGGGAATATGTGGGGAAAGCATGGGGAATATGTGGGGAAACATGGGGAATATGTGGGGAAACATGGGGAGTCTGTGGGGAAACATGGGGAACATGTGGAGAAACATGGGGAATATGTGGGGAAACATGGGGAGTCTGTGGGGAACCATGGGGAACATGTGGGGAAACATGGGGAATATGTGAGGAAACGTGGGGAGTATGTGGGGAAACATGGACAGTCTGTGGGGAAACATGGGAATATGTGGGAAACATGGGGAATATGTGGGGCACAATGGGGAATATGTGCGTAAAACATGGGGAGTATGTGGGGAAATATGGGGAGTATGTGGGGGAACATGGGGAGTATGTGGGGAAACATGGGGAGTCTGTGGGGAATCATGGGGAATATGTGGGGAAACATGGGGACTATGTGAGGAAACTTGGGGAATACGTGGGGAAAGCATGGGGAATATGTGGGGAAACATGTGGAATATGTGGGGAAACATGTGGAATATGTGGGGAAACATGGAGAATATGAGGGGAAACTTGGGGAATATGTGGGGAAACATGGGGAATATGTGGGGAAACATGGGGAATATGTGAGGAAACATGGGCAGTCTGTGGGGAAACATGGGGAATATGTGGGGAAACATGGGGAATATGTGAGGAAACATGGGGAGTCTGTGGGGAAACATGGGGAGTCTGTGGGGAAACATGGGGAATATGTGGGGAAACATGGGCAGTCTGTGGGGAAACGTGGGGAATATGTGGGGAAACGTGGGGAATATGTGAGGAAACATGGGGAGTATGTGGGGAAACATGGGGAATAATTTGGGAAACATGGGAAGTCTGTGGACAAACATGGGGAATATGTGGGGGAACATGGGGAGTCTGTAGGGAAACATGGGGAGTCTGTGGGGAAACATCGGGAGTCTCTGGGGAAACTTGGGGAATATGTGGGGAAACATGGGGAGTCTGTGAGGAAACATGTGGAGTATGTGGGGAAACATGGGCAGTGTGTGAGGAAACATGGGGAATATGTGGGG
This sequence comes from Scyliorhinus torazame, assembly GCF_047496885.1. Classification (NCBI taxonomy): domain Eukaryota; kingdom Metazoa; phylum Chordata; class Chondrichthyes; order Carcharhiniformes; family Scyliorhinidae; genus Scyliorhinus; species Scyliorhinus torazame. The sequence continues at coordinate 348,430,602 of NC_092710.1, read as the reverse complement.
AAACATGGGGAGTCTGTGGGGAAACATGGGGAATATGTGGGGAAACATGGGGAATATGTGGGGAAACATGTGGAATATGTGGGGAAACATGGGGAATATGTGGGGAAACATGGGGAATATGTGGGGATACATGGGGAGTCTGTGGGGAAACATGGGGAGTATTTCGGGAAACATGGGGAATATGTGGGGAAACATGGGGATTATGTGAGGAAACATGTGGAATATGTGGGGAAACATGGGGAATATGTGGGGAAACATGGGGAATATGTGGGGAGACATGGGGAATATGTGGGGAAAACAGGGGGAATATGTGGGGAAACATGGGGAATATGTGGGGAAACATGGGGATTATGTGAGGAAACACGTGGAATATGTGGGGAAACATGGGGAATATGTGGGGAAACATGGGGAGTCTGTGGGGAAACATGGGGAGTCTGTGGGGAAATATGGGGAGTCTGTGGGGAAACATGGGGATTATGTGGGGAAACATGGGGTATATGTGGGGAAACATGGGGAGTCTGTGGGGAAAGCATGGACAGTCTGTGGGGAAACATGGGGCATATGTGGGGAAACATGGGGTGTCTGTGGGGAAAGCATGGGGAGTCTGTGGGGAAACATGGGGAGTCTGTGGGGAAACATGGGGAAAATGTGGGGAAAGCATGGGGAATATGTGGGGAAACATGGGGAATATGTGGGGAAACATGGGGAATATGTGGGGAAACATGGGGAGTCTGTGTGGAAACATGGGGAATAGGTGGGGAAACATGGGGAATATGTAGGGAAACATGGGGAGTCTGTGGGGAAACATGGGGATTAAGTGAGGAAACATGTGGAATATGTGGGGAAACATGGGGAATATGTGGGGAAACATGGGGAGTCTGTGGGGAAACATGGGGTGTCTGTGGGGAAAGCATGGGGAGTCTGTGGGGAAACATGGGGAGTCTGTGGGGAAACATGGGGAATATGTGGGGAAAGCATGGGGAATATGTGGGGAAACATGGGGAATATGTGGGGAAACATGGGGAGTCTGTGGGGAAACATGGGGAACATGTGGAGAAACATGGGGAATATGTGGGGAAACATGGGGAGTCTGTGGGGAACCATGGGGAACATGTGGGGAAACATGGGGAATATGTGGGAAACATGTGGAATATGTGGGGAAACATGGGGAATATGTGGGGAAACATGGGGAATATGTGCGTAAAACATGGGGAGTATGTGGGGAAATATGGGGAGTATGTGGGGGAACATGGGGAGTATGTGGGGAAACATGGGGAGTCTGTGGGGAATCATGGGGAATATGTGGGGAAACATGGGGACTATGTGAGGAAACTTGGGGAATACGTGGGGAAAGCATGGGGAATATGTGGGGAAACATGTGGAATATGTGGGGAAACATGTGGAATATGTGGGGAAACATGGAGAATATGAGGGGAAACTTGGGGAATATGTGGGGAAACATGGGGAATATGTGGGGAAACATGGGGAATATGTGAGGAAACATGGGCAGTCTGTGGGGAAACATGGGGAATATGTGGGGAAACATGGGGAATATGTGAGGAAACATGGGGAGTCTGTGGGGAAACATGGGGAGTCTGTGGGGAAACATGGGGAATATGTGGGGAAACATGGGCAGTCTGTGGGGAAACGTGGGGAATATGTGGGGAAACGTGGGGAATATGTGAGGAAACATGGGGAGTATGTGGGGAAACATGGGGAATAATTTGGGAAACATGGGAAGTCTGTGGACAAACATGGGGAATATGTGGGGGAACATGGGGAGTCTGTAGGGAAACATGGGGAGTCTGTGGGGAAACATCGGGAGTCTCTGGGGAAACTTGGGGAATATGTGGGGAAACATGGGGAGTCTGTGAGGAAACATGTGGAGTATGTGGGGAAACATGGGCAGTGTGTGAGGAAACATGGGGAATATGTGGGGAAACATGGGGAGTCTGTGGGGAAACATGGGGAATATGTGGGGAAACATGGGGAATATGTGGGGAAACATGTGGAATATGTGGGGAAACATGGGGAATATGTGGGGAAACATGGGGAATATGTGGGGATACATGGGGAGTCTGTGGGGAAACATGGGGAGTATTTCGGGAAACATGGGGAATATGTGGGGAAACATGGGGATTATGTGAGGAAACATGTGGAATATGTGGGGAAACATGGGGAATATGTGGGGAAACATGGGGAATATGTGGGGAGACATGGGGAATATGTGGGGAAAACAGGGGGAATATGTGGGGAAACATGGGGAATATGTGGGGAAACATGGGGATTATGTGAGGAAACACGTGGAATATGTGGGGAAACATGGGGAATATGTGGGGAAACATGGGGAGTCTGTGGGGAAACATGGGGAGTCTGTGGGGAAACATGGGGAGTCTGTGGGGAAACATGGGGATTATGTGGGGAAACATGGGGTATATGTGGGGAAACATGGGGAGTCTGTGGGGAAAGCATGGACAGTCTGTGGGGAAACATGGGGCATATGTGGGGAAACATGGGGAATATGTGGGGAAAGCATGGGGAATATGTGGGGAAACATGGGGAATATGTGGGGAAACATGGGGAGTCTGGGGGAAACATGGGGAATATGTGGAGAAACATGGGGAATATGTGGGAAAACATGGGGAATATGTGGGGAAACATGGGGAATATGTGGGGAAACATGGGGAATATGTGGGGAAACACGGGGAGTCTGTGGGGAAACACGGGGAGTCTGTGGGGAAACATCGGGAGTCTCTGGGGAAACTTGGGGAATATGTGGGGAAACATGGGGAGTCTGTGAGGAAACATGTGGAGTACGTGGGGAAACATGGGCAGTGTGTGAGGAAACATGGGGAATATGTGGGGAAACATGGGGAGTCTGTGGGGAAACATGGGGAATATGTGGGGAAACATGGGGAATATGTGGGGAAACATGTGGAATATGTGGGGAAACATGGGGAATATGTGGGGAAACATGGGGAATATGTGGGGAAACATGGGGAATATGTGGGGATACATGGGGAGTCTGTGGGGAAACATGGGGAGTATGTCGGGAAACATGGGGAATATGTGGGGAAACATGGGGATTATGTGAGGATACATGTGGAATATGTGGGGAAACATGGGGAATATGTGGGGAAAACATGGGGAATATGTGGGGAAACATGGGGAATATGTGGGGAAACATGGGCAGTCTGTGGGGAAACATGGGGAATATGTGGGGAAACATGGGGAATATGTGGGGAAAACAGGGGGAATATGTGGGGAAACATGGGGAATATGTGGGGAAACATGGGGAGTCTGTGCGGAAACATGGGGAATATGTGGGGAAACATGGGGAATATGTAGGGAAACATGGGGAGTCTGTGGGGAAACATGGGGATTAAGTGAGGAAACATGTGGAATATGTGGGGAAACATGGGGAATATGTGGGGAAACATGGGGAGTCTGTGGGGAAACATGGGGTGTCTGTGGGGAAAGCATGGGGAGTCTGTGGGGAAACATGGGGAGTCTGTGGGGAAACATGGGGAATATGTGGGGAAAGCATGGGGAATATGTGGGGAAACATGGGGAATATGTGGGGAAACATGGGGAGTCTGTGGGGAAACATGGGGAACATGTGGAGAAACATGGGGAATATGTGGGAAAACATGGGGAATATGTGGGGAAACATGGGGAATATGTGGGGAAACATGGGGAGTCTGTGGGGAAACATGGGGAACATGTGGGGAAACATGGGGAATATGTGAGGAAACGTGGGGAGTATGTGGGGAAACATGGACAGTCTGTGGGGAAACATGGGGAATATGTGGGGAAACATGGGGAATATGTGCGTAAAACATGGGGAGTATGTGGGGAAACATGGGGAATATGTGCGTAAAACATGGGAAGTATGTGGGGAAATATGGGGAGTATGTGGGGGAACATGGGGAGTATGTGGGGAAACATGGGGAGTCTGTGGGGAATCATGGGGAATATGTGGGGATACATGGGGAGTATGTGAGGAAACTTGGGGAATACGTGGGGAAAGCATGGGGAATATGTGGGGAAACATGTGGAATATGTGGGGAAACATGTGGAATATGTGGGGAAACATGGAGAATATGAGGGGAAACTTGGGGAATATGTGGGGAAACATGGGGAATATGTGGGGAAACATGGGGAATATGTGAGGAAACATGGGCAGTCTGTGGGGAAACATGGGGAATATGTGGGGAAACATGGGGAATATGTGAGGAAACATGGGGAGTCCGTGGGGAAACATGGGGAGTCTGTGGGGAAACATGGGGAATATGTGGGGAAACATGGGCAGTCTGTGGGGAAACGTGGGGAATATGTGGGGAAACGTGGGGAATATGTGAGGAAACATGGGGAGTATGTGGGGAAACATGGGGAATAATTTGGGAAACATGGGAAGTCTGTGGACAAACATGGGGAATATGTGGGGGAACATGGGGAGTCTGTGGGGAAACATGGGGAGTCTGTGGGGAAACATCGGGAGTCTCTGGGGAAACTTGGGGAATATGTGGGGAAACATGGGGAGTCTGTGAGGAAACATGTGGAGTATGTGGGGAAACATGGGCAGTGTGTGAGGAAACATGGGGAATATGTGGGGAAACATGGGGAGTCTGTGGGGAAACATGGGGAATATGTGGGGAAACATGGGGAATATGTGGGGAAACATGTGGAATATGTGGGGAAACATGGGGAATATGTGGGGAAACATGGGGAATATGTGGGGATACATGGGGAGTCTGTGGGGAAACATGGGGAGTATGTCGGGAAACATGGGGAATATGTGGGGAAACATGGGGATTATGTGAGGAAACATGTGGAATATGTGGGGAAACATGGGGAATATGTGGGGAAAACATGGGGAATATGTGGGGAAACATGGGGAATATGTGGGGAAACATGGGCAGTCTGTGGGGAAACATGGGGAATATGTGGGGAAACATGGGGAATATGTGGGGAAAACAGGGGGAATATGTGGGGAAACATGGGGAATATGTGGGGAAACATGGGGAGTCTGTGTGGAAACATGGGGAATATGTGGGGAAACATGGGGAATATGTGGGGAAAAATGGGGAATATGTGGGGAAACATGGGGAGTCTGTGGGGAAACATGGGGATTATGTGAGGAAACACGTGGAATATGTGGGGAAACATGGGGAATATGTGGGGAAACATGGGGAGTCTGTGGGGAAACATGGGGAGTCTGTGGGGAAACATGGGGAGTCTGTGGGGAAACATGGGGAGTCTGTGGGGAAACATGGGGATTATGTGGGGAAACATGGGGTATATGTGGGGAAACATGGGGAGTCTGTGGGGAAAGCATGGACAGTCTGTGGGGAAACATGGGGCATATGTGGGGAAACATGGGGTGTCTGTGGGGAAAGCATGGGGAGTCTGTGGGGAAACATGGGGAGTCTGTGGGGAAACATGGGGAATATGTGGGGAAAGCATGGGGAATATGTGGGGAAACATGGGGAATATCTGGGGAAACATGGGGAGTCTGTGGGGAAACATGGGGAATATGTGGAGAAACATGGGGAATATGTGGGAAAACATGGGGAATATGTGGGGAAACATGGGGAATATGTGGGGAAACATGGGGAGTCTGTGGGGAAACATGGGGAACATGTGGGGAAACATGGGGAATATGTGAGGAAACGTGGGGAGTATGTGGGGAAACATGGACAGTCTGTGGGGAAACATGGGGAATATGTGGGGAAACATGTGGAATATGTGGGGAAACATGGGGAATATGTGGGGAAACATGGGGAATATGTGCGTAAAACATGGGGAGTATGTGGGGAAATATGGGGAGTATGTGGGGGAACATGGGGAGTATGTGGGGAAACATGGGGAGTCTGTGGGGAATCATGGGGAATATGTGGGGAAACATGGGGAGTATGTGAGGAAACTTGGGGAATACGTGGGGAAAGCATGGGGAATATGTGGGGAAACATGTGGAATATGTGGGGAAACATGTGGAATATGTGGGGAAACATGGGGAATATGAGGGGAAAGCATGGGGAATATGTGGGGAAACATGGGGAATATGGGGGGAAACATGGGGAATCAGTGTGGAAACATGGGGAATATGTGGGGAAACATGGGGAATATGAGGGGAAAGCATGGGGAATATGTGGTGAAACATGGGGAATATGTGGGGAAACATGGGGAGTCTGTGGGGAAACATGGGGAATATGTGGGGAAAGCATGGGGAATATGTGGGGAAACATGGGGAGTCTGTGGGGAAACATGGGGAATATGTGGGGAAACATGGGGAGTCAGTGGGGAAACATGGGGAGTCAGTGGGGAAACATGGGGAGTATGTGGGGAAACATGGGGAGTCTGTTTGATACATGGGGAATATGTGAGGAAACATGGGGAATTTGTGGGGAAAGCAGGGGGAATATGTGGGGAAATATGGGGAAATTGTGGGGAAACATGGGGAGTCTGTGGGGAAACATGGGGAGTCTGTGGGGATATATGGGGAAAGTGTGGGGAAACATGGGGAGTCTGTGGGGAAACATGGGGAGTATGTGGGGAAACATGGGGAATATGTGGCGAAACATGGGGAGTATGTGGGGAAACATGGGGAATATGTGGGGAAACTTGGGGAATATGTGGGGAAACATGGGGTATATGTGGGGAAACATGGGGAGTCTGTGGGGAAAGCATGGACAGTCTGTGGGGAAACATGGGGCATATGTGGGGAAACATGGGGTGTCTGTGGGGAAAACATGGGGAGTATGTGGGGAAATATGGGGAGTATGTGGGGGAACATGGGGAGTATGTGGGGAAACATGGGGAGTCTGTGGGGAATCATGGGGAATATGTGGGGAAACATGGGGAGTATGTGAGGAAACTTGGGGAATACGTGGGGAAAGCATGGGGAATATGTGGGGAAACATGTGGAATATGTGGGGAAACATGTGGAATATGTGGGGAAACATGGAGAATATGAGGGGAAACTTGGGGAATATGTGGGGAAACATGGGGAATATGTGGGGAAACATGGGGAATATGTGAGGAAACATGGGCAGTCTGTGGGGAAACATGGGGAATATGTGGGGAAACATGGGGAATATGTGAGGAAACATGGGGAGTCTGTGGGGAAACATGGGGAGTCTGTGGGGAAACATGGGGAATATGTGGGGAAACATGGGCAGTCTGTGGGGAAACGTGGGGAATATGTGGGGAAACGTGGGGAATATGTGAGGAAACATGGGGAGTATGTGGGGAAACATGGGGAATAATTTGGGAAACATGGGAAGTCTGTGGACAAACATGGGGAATATGTGGGGGAACATGGGGAGTCTGTGGGGAAACATGGGGAGTCTGTGGGGAAACATGGGGAGTCTGTGGGGAAACATCGGGAGTCTCTGGGGAAACTTGGGGAATATGTGGGGAAACATGGGGAGTCTGTGAGGTAACATGTGGAGTATGTGGGGAAACATGGGCAGTGTGTGAGGAAACATGGGGAATATGTGGGGAAACATGGGGAGTCTGTGGGGAAACATGGGGAATATGTGGGGAAACATGGGGAATATGTGGGGAAACATGAGGAATATGTGGGGAAACATGGGGAATATGTGGGGAAACATGGGGAATATGTGGGGATACATGGGGAGTCTGTGGGGAAACATGGGGAGTATGTCGGGAAACATGGGGAATATGTGGGGAAACATGGGGATTATGTGAGGAAACATGTGGAATATGTGGGGAAACATGGGGAATATGTGGGGAAAACATGGGGAATATGTGGGGAAACATGGGGAATATGTGGGGAAACATGGGCAGTCTGTGGGGAAACATGGGGAATATGTGGGGAAACATGGGGAATATGTGGGGAAAACAGGGGGAATATGTGGGGAAACATGGGGAATATGTGGGGAAACATGGGGAGTCTGTGTGGAAACATGGGGAATATGTGGGGAAACATGGGGAATATGTGGGGAAACATGGGGAATATGTGGGGAAACATGGGGAGTCTGTGGGGAAACATGGGGATTATGTGAGGAAACACGTGGAATATGTGGGGAAACATGGGGAATATGTGGGGAAACATGGGGAGTCTGTGGGGAAACATGGGGAGTCTGTGGGGAAACATGGGGAGTCTGTGGGGAAACATGGGGAGTCTGTGGGGAAACATGGGGATTATGTGGGGAAACATGGGGTATATGTGGGGAAACATGGGGAGTCTGTGGGGAAAGCATGGACAGTCTGTGGGGAAACATGGGGCATATGTGGGGAAACATGGGGTGTCTGTGGGGAAAGCATGGGGAGTCTGTGGGGAAACATGGGGAGTCTGTGGGGAAACATGGGGAATATGTGGGGAAAGCATGGGGAATATGTGGGGAAACATGGGGAATATGTGGGGAAACATGGGGAGTCTGTGGGGAAACATGGGGAATATGTGGAGAAACATGGGGAATATGTGGGAAAACATGGGGAATATGTGGGGAAACATGGGGAATATGTGGGGAAACATGGGGAGTCTGTGGGGAAACATGGGGAACATGTGGGGAAACATGGGGAATATGTGAGGAAACGTGGGGAGTATGTGGGGAAACATGGACAGTCTGTGGGGAAACATGGGGAATATGTGGGGAAACATGTGGAATATGTGGGGAAACATGGGGAATATGTGGGGAAACATGGGGAATATGTGCGTAAAACATGGGGAGTATGTGGGGAAATATGGGGAGTATGTGGGGGAACATGGGGAGTATGTGGGGAAACATGGGGAGTCTGTGGGGAATCATGGGGAATATGTGGGGAAACATCGGGAGTATGTGAGGAAACTTGGGGAATACGTGGGGAAAGCATGGGGAATATGTGGGGAAACGTGGAATATGTGGGGAAACATGTGGAATATGTGGGGAAACATGGGGAATATGAGGGGAAAGCATGGGGAATATGTGGGGAAACATGGGGAATATGGGGGGAAACATGGGGAATCTGTGTGGAAACATGGGGAATATGTGGGGAAACATGGGGAATATGAGGGGAAAGCATGGGGAATATGTGGTGAAACATGGGGAATATGTGGGGAAACATGGGGAGTCTGTGGGGAAACATGGGGAATATGTGGGGAAAGCATGGGGAATATGTGGGGAAACATGGGGAGTCTGTGGGGAAACATGGGGAATATGTGGGGAAACATGGGGAGTCAGTGGGGAAACATGGGGAGTCAGTGGGGAAACATGGGGAGTATGTGGGGATACATGGGGAGTCTGTTTGATACATGGGGAATATGTGAGGAAACATGGGGAATTTGTGGGGAAAGCAGGGGGAATATGTGGGGAAATATGGGGAAATTGTGGGGAAACATGGGGAGTCTGTGAGGAAACATGTGGAGTACGTGGGGAAACATGGGCAGTGTGTGAGGAAACATGGGGAATATGTGGGGAAACATGGGGAGTCTGTGGGGAAACATGGGGAATATGTGGGGAAACATGGGGAATATGTGGGGAAACATGTGGAATATGTGGGGAAACATGGGGAATATGTGGGGAAACATGGGGAATATGTGGGGAAACATGGGGAATATGTGGGGATACATGGGGAGTCTGTGGGGAAACATGGGGAGTATGTCGGGAAACATGGGGAATATGTGGGGAAACATGGGGAGTCTGTGAGGAAACATGGGGAATATGTGGGGAAACATGGGGAATATGTGGGGAAACATGGGGAATAATTTTGGAAACATGGGAAGTCTGTGGACAAACATGGGGAATATGTGGGGGAACATGGGGAGTCTGTGGGGAAACACGGGGAGTCTGTGGGGAAACATCGGGAGTCTCTGGGGAAACTTGGGGAATATGTGGGGAAACATGGGGAGTCTGTGAGGAAACATGTGGAGTACGTGGGGAAACATGGGCAGTGTGTGAGGAAACATGGGGAATATGTGGGGAAACATGGGGAGTCTGTGGGGAAACATGGGGAATATGTGGGGAAACATGGGGAATATGTGGGGAAACATGTGGAATATGTGGGGAAACATGGGGAATATGTGGGGAAACATGGGGAATATGTGGGGAAACATGGGGAATATGTGGGGATACATGGGGAGTCTGTGGGGAAACATAGGGAGTATGTCGGGAAACATGGGGAATATGTGGGGAAACATGGGGATTATGTGAGGAAACATGTGGAATATGTGGGGAAACATGGGGAATATGTGGGGAAAACATGGGGAATATGTGGGGAAACATGGGGAATATGTGGGGAAACATGGGCAGTCTGTGGGGAAACATGGGGAATATGTGGGGAAACATGGGGAATATGTGGGGAAAACAGGGGGAATATGTGGGGAAACATGGGGAATATGTGGGGAAACATGGGGAGTCTGTGTGGAAACATGGGGAATATGTGGGGAAACATGGGGAATATGTGGGGAAACATGGGGAGTCTGTGTGGAAACATGGGGATTAAGTGAGGAAACATGTGGAATATGTGGGGAAACATGGGGAATATGTGGGGAAACATGGGGAGTCTGTGGGGAAACATGGGGTGTCTGTGGGGAAAGCATGGGGAGTCTGTGGGGAAACATGGGGAGTCTGTGGGGAAACATGGGGAATATGTGGGGAAAGCATGGGGAATATGTGGGGAAACATGGGGAATATGTGGGGAAACATGGGGAGTCTGTGGGGAAACATGGGGAATATGTGGAGAAACATGGGGAATATGTGGGAAAACATGGGGAATATGTGGGGAAACATGGGGAATATGTGGGGAAACATGGGGAGTCTGTGGGGAAACATGGGGAACATGTGGGGAAACATGGGGAATATGTGAGGAAACGTGGGGAGTATGTGGGGAAACATGGACAGTCTGTGGGGAAACATGGGGAATATGTGGGGAAACATGTGGAATATGTGGGGAAACATGGGGAATATGTGGGGAAACATGGGGAATATGTGCGTAAAACATGGGGAGTATGTGGGGAAATATGGGGAGTATGTGGGGGAACATGGGGAGTATGTGGGGAAACATGGGGAGTCTGTGGGGAATCATGGGGAATATGTGGGGAAACATGGGGAATATGAGGGGAAAGCATGGGGAATATGTGGGGAAACATGGGGAATATGTGGGGAAACATGGGGAATCTGTGTGGAAACATGGGGAATATGTGGGGAAACATGGGGAATATGAGGGGAAAGCATGGGGAATATGTGGTGAAACATGGGGAGTCTGTGGGGAAAGCATGGACAGTCTGTGAGGAAACATGGGGCATATGTGGGGAAACATGGGGAGTCTGTGGGGAAAGCATGGGGAGTCTGTGGGGAAACATGGGGAGTCTGTGGGGAAACATGGGGAATATGTGGGGAAAGCATGGGGAATATGGGGGAAACATGGGGAATATGTGGGGAAACATGGGGAGTCTGTGGGGAAACATGGGGAATATGTGGGGAAACATGGGGAATATGTGGAGAAACATGGGGAGTCTGTGGGGAAACATGGGGAGTCTGTGAGGAAACATGGGGAATATGTGGGGAAACATGGGGAATATGTGGGGAAACATGAGGAATATGTGGGGAAAAATGGGGAGTCTGTGGGGAAACATGGGGAATAGGTGGGGAAACATGGGGAGTCTGTGAGGAAACATGGGGAATATGTGGCAAAACATGGGGAGTCTGTGGGGAAACATGGAGAATATGTGGGGAATCATGGGGAGTCTGTGGGGAAACATGAGGAATATGTGGGGAAACATGGGGAATATGTGAGGAAACATGGGGAGTGTGTGGGGAAACATGGGGAATATGTGAGGAAACATGTGGAGTATGTGGGGAAACATGGGGAATATGTGGGGAAACATGGGGAATATGTGGGGAAACATGAGGAATATGTGGGGAAAAATGGGGAGTCTGTGGGGAAACATGGGGAATATGTGGGGAAACATGGGGAGTCTGTGAGGAAACATGGGGAATATGTGGCAAAACATGGGGAGTCTGTGGGGAAACATGGAGAATATGTGGGAAATCATGGGCAGTCTGTGGGGAAACATGAGGAATATGTGGGGAAACATGTGGAATATGTGGGGAAACATGGGGAGTCTGTGGGGAAACATGGGGAGTCTGTGGGGAAACATGGGGAGTCTGTGGGGAAACATGGGGAGTCTGTGAGGAAACATGGGGCATATGTGGGGAAACATGGGGAGTCTGTGGGGAAAGCATGGGGAGTCTGTGGGGAAACATGGGGAGTCTGTGGGGAAAGCATGGGGAATATGTGGGGAAACATGGGGAATATGTGGGGAAACATGGGGAGTCTGTGGGGAAACATGGGGAATATGTGGGGAAACATGGGGAATATGTGAGGAAACATGGGGAGTATGTGGGGAAATATGGGGAATATGTGGGGAAACATGGGGAATATGTGAGGAAACATGGGCAGTCTGTGGGGAAACATGAGGAATATGTGGAAAAACATGGGCAGTCTGTGGGGAAACATGGGGAATATGTGGGGAAACATGGGAAATATGTGGGGAAACATGGGGAATATGTGAGGAAACATGGGCAGTCTGTGGGGAAACATGGGGAATATGTGCGGAAAACATGGGGAATATGTGAGGAAACGTGGGGAGTATGTGGGGAAACATGGACAGTCTGTGGGAAAACATGGGGAATATGTGGGGAAACATGTGGAATATGTGGGGAAACATGGGGAATATGTGGGGAAACATCGGGAATGTGTGCGTAAAACATGGGGAGTATGTGGGGAAACATGGGGAGTATGTGGGGGAACATGGGGAGTATGTGGGGAAACATGTGGAGTCTGTGGGGAAACATGGGGAGTCTGTGGGGAAACATGGGGAGTATGTGAGGAAACTTGGGGAATACGTGGGGAAAGCATGGGGAATATGTGGGGAAACATGTGGAATATGTGGGGAAACATGTGGAATATGTGGGGAAACATGGGGAATATGAGGGGAAACATGGGGAGTCTGTGTGGAAACATGGGGAATATGTGGGGAAACATGGGGAATATGAGGGGAAAGCATGGGGAATATGTGTTGAAACATGGGGAATATGTGGGGAAACATGGGGAGTCTGTGGGGAAACATGGGGAATATGTGGGGAAACATGGCGAGTCAGTGGGGAAACATGGGGAGTCAGTGGGGAAACATGGGGAGTATGTGGGGAAACATGGGGAGTCTGTTTGATACATGGGGAATATGTGAGGAAACATGGGGAATTTGTGGGGAAACATGGGGAGTATGTGGGGAAACATGGGGAATATGTGGCGAAACTTGGGGAGTATGTGGGGAAACATGGGGAATATGTGGGGAAACTTGGGGAATATGTGGGGAAACATGGGGAATATGTGGGGAAACATGGGGAATATGTGAGGAAACATGGGCAGTCTGTGGGGAAACATGGGGAATATGTGGGGAAACATGGGGAATATGTGAGGAAACATGGGGAGTCTGTGGGGAAACATGGGGAGTCTGTGGGGAAACATGGGGAGTCTGTGGGGAAACATGGGGAATATGTGGGGAAACATGGGCAGTCTGTGGGGAAACGTGGGGAATATGTGGGGAAACGTGGGGAATATGTGAGGAAACATGGGGAGTATGTGGGGAAACATGGGGAGTATGTGGGGAAACATGGGGAATAATTTGGGAAACATGGGAAGTCTGTGGACAAACATGGGGAATATGTGGGGGAACATGGGGAGTCTGTGGGGAAACATGGGAAGTCTGTGGGGAAACATCGGGAGTCTCTGGGGAAACTTGGGGAATATGTGGGGAAACATGGGGAGTCTGTGAGGAAACATGTGGAGTATGTGGGGAAACATGGGCAGTGTGTGAGGAAACATGGGGAATATGTGGGGAAACATGGGGAGTCTGTGGGGAAACATGGGGAATATGTGGGGAAACATGGGGAATATGTGGGGAAACATGTGGAATATGTGGGGAAACATGGGGAATATGTGGGGAAACATGGGGAATATGTGGGGATACATGGGGAGTCTGTGGGGAAACATGGGGAGTATGTCGGGAAACATGGGGAATATGTGGGGAAACATGGGGATTATGTGAGGAAACATGTGGAATATGTGGGGAAACATGGGGAATATGTGGGGAAAACATGGGGAATATGTGGGGAAACATGGGGAATATGTGGGGAAACATGGGCAGTCTGTGGGGAAACATGGGGGATATGTGGGGAAACATGGGGAATATGTGGGGAAAACAGGGGGAATATGTGGGGAAACATGGGGAATATGTGGGGAAACATGGGGAGTCTGTGTGGAAACATGGGGAATATGTGGGGAAACATGGGGAATATTTGGGGAAACATGGGGAATCTGTGGGGAAACATGGGGAGTCTGTGGGGAAACATGGGAATTATGTGAGGAAACACGTGGAATATGTGGGGAAACATGGGGAATATGTGGGGAAACATGGGGAGTCTGTGGGGAAACATGGGGAGTCCGTGGGGAAACATGGGGAGTCTGTGGGGAAACATGGGGATTATGTGGGGAAACATGGGGAATATGTGGGGAAACATGGGGAGTCTGTGGGGAAACATGGGGAGTCTGTGGGGAAACATGGGGTATATGTGGGGAAACATGGGGAGTCTGTGGGGAAAGCATGGACAGTCTGTGAGGAAACATGGGGCATATGTGGGGAAACATGGGGAGTCTGTGGGGAAACATGGGGAGTCTGTGGGGAAACATGGGGAATATGTGGGGAAAGCATGGGGAATATGTGGGGAAACATGGGGAGTCTGTGGGGAAACATGTGGAATATGTGGAGAAATATGGGGAGTCTGTGGGGAAACATGGGGAGTATGTGGGGAAACATGGGGAATATGTGGGGAAACATGGGGAGTCAGTGGGGAAACATGGGGAATATGTGGCAAAACATGTGGAGTCTGTGGGGAAACATGAGGAATATGTGGGGAAACATGGGGAATATGTGGAGAAAGCATGGGGAATATGTGGGGAAACATGGGGAATATGTGGGGAAAGCATGGGGAATATGTGGGGAAACATGGGGAATATGTGGGGAAACATGGGAAGTCTGTGGAGAAACATGGGGAATATGTGGGGAAACATGGGGAGTCTGTGGGGATACATGGGGAGTCTGTGGGGAAACATGGGGAGTCTGTGGGGAAACATGGGGAATATGTGGCAAAACATGGGGAGTCTGTGGGGAAACATGGAGAATCATAGAATCATAGAAGTTTACAGCATGGAAACAAGCCCTTCGGCCCAACCAGTCCATGTCGCCCAGTTTTTACCATCAAGCTAGTCCCAGTTGCCCGCACTTGGCCCATAACCCTCTATACCCATCTTACCCATGTAACCATCTAAATGCTTTTTGAAAGACACAATTGTACCCGCCTCTACTACTACCTCTGGCAGCCCATTCCAGACACTCACTACCCTCTGAGTGAAGAAATTGCCCCTCTGGGCCCTTCTGAATCTCTCCCCTCTCACCTTAAACCTATGCCCTCTAGTTTTAGACTCCCCTACCTTTGGGAAAAGATGTTGACTATCTACCTTATCTATGCCCCTCATTATTTTATAGACCTCTATAAGATCACCCCTAAGCCTCCTACGCTCTAGGGAAAAAAGTCCCAGTCTATCCAGCCTCTCCTTATAACTCAAACCATCAAGTCCCGGCAACATCCTAGTAAATCTTTTCTGCACTCTTTCTAGTTTAATAATATCCTTTCTATAATAGGGTGACCAGAACTGCACACAGTATTCCAAGTGTGGCCGTACCAATGTCTTGTACAACTTCAACAAGACGTCCCAACTCCTATATTCAATGTTCTGACCAATGAAACCAAGCATGCCGAATGCCTTCTTCACCACCCTGTCCACCTGCGACTCCACCTTCAAGGAGCTATGAACCTGTACTCCTAGATCTCTTTGTTCTATAACTCTCCCCAACGCCATACCATTAACTGAGTAGGTCCTGGCCTGATTCGATCTGCCAAAATGCATCACCTCACATTTATCTAAATTAAACTCCATCTGCCATTCGTCGGCCCACTGGCCTAATTGATCAAGATCCCGTTGCAATCCTAGATAACCTTCTTCACTATCCACTGTGCCACCAATCTTGGTGTCATCTGCAAACTTACTAACCACGCCTCCTAAATTCTCATCCAAATCATTAATATAAATCACAAATAACAGTGGACCCAGCACCGATCCCTGAGGCACACCACTGGTCACAGGCCTCCAGTTTGAAAAACAACCCTCTACAACCACCCTCTGCCTTCTGTCGTCCAGCCAATTTTGAATCCAATTGGCAACCTCACCCTGGATCCCGTGAGCTTTAACCTTCTGCAACAACCTACCATGCGGTACCTTGTCAAAGGCTTTGCTAAAGTCCATGTGGACAACGTCTACTGCACTGCCCTCATCTACCTTCTTGGTCACTCCCTCAAAAAACTCAATCAAATTTGTGAGACATGATTTTCCACGCACAAAGCCATGCTGACTGCCCCGAATCAGTCCTTGCCTCTCTAAATGCTTGTAGATCCTGTCTCTCAGAATACCTTCTAGCAACTTACCTACTACAGACGTTAGGCTCACCAGTCTGTAGTTCCCAGGCTTTTCCCTGCTGCCCTTCTTAAACAAGGGCACAACATTCGCCACTCTCCAATCTTCAGGCACCTCACCTGTGGCTGCCGATGATTCAAATATCTCGGTTAGGGGACCCGCAATTTCCTCCCTAGCCTCCCACAACATCCTGGGATACAGAATATGTGGGGAAACATGGGGAATATGTGGGGAATCATGGGGAGTCTGTGGGGAAACATGAGGAATATGTGGGGAAACATGGGGAATATGTGGAGAAAGCATGGGGAATATGTGGGGAAACATGGGGAATATGTGGGGAAAGCATGGGGAATATGTGGGGAAACATGGGGAATATGTGGGGAAACATGGGGAGTCTGTGGGGATACATGGGGAGTCTGTGGGGAAACATGGGGAGTCTGTGGGGAAACATGGGGAATATGTGGGGAAACATGGGGAATATGTGAGGAAACATGGGGAATATGTGGGGAAAACATGGTGAGTTTGTGAGGAATACATGTCAGGTGAAAGGAATTCAGGACAGGCATGTTCCTGTGAGGAAGATGGATAAATACGGCAATTTTCAGGAACCTTGGATAACGAGAGATGTTGTAGGCCTCGTCAAAAAGGAAAAGGAGGCATTTGTCAGCGCTAAAAGGCTGGGAACAGACAAAGCCTGCGTGGAATATAAGGAAAGTAGGAAGGAACTTAAGCAAGGAGTCAGGAGGGCTAGAAGGGGTCACGAAAAGTCATTGGCAAATAGGGTTAAGGAAAATCCCAAGGCTTTTTACACGTACATAAAAAGCAAGAGGGTAGCCAGGGAAAGGGTTGGCCCACTGAAGGATAGGCAAGGGAATCTATGTATGGAGCCAGAGGAAATGGGCGAGATACTAAATGAATACTTTGCATCAGTATTCACCAAAGAGAAGAAATTGGTAGATGTTGAGTCTGGAGAAGGGTGTGTAGATAGCCTGGGTCACATTGAGATCAAAAAAGACGAGGTGTTGGGTGTCTTAGAAAATATTAAGGTAGATAAGTCCCCAGGGCCTGATGGGATCTACCCCAGAATACTGAAGGAGGCTGGAGAGGAATTTGCTGAGGCCTTGACAGAAATCTTTGGATCCTCACTGTCTTCAGGTGATGTCCCGGAGGACTGGAGAATAGCCAATGTTGTTCCTCTGTTTAAGAAGGGTAGCAAGGATAATCCAGAGAACTACAGGCCGGTGAGCCTTACTTCAGTGGTAGGGAAATTACTGGAGAGAATTCTTCGAGACAGGATCTACTCCCATTTGGAAGCAAATGGACGTATTAGTGAGAGGCAGCATGGTTTTGTGAAGGGGAGGTCGTGTCTCACTAACTTGATAGAGTTTTTCGAGGAAGTCAGTAAGATGATTGATGCAGGTAGGGCAGTGGATGTTGTCTATATGGACTTCAGTAAGGCCTTTGACAAGGTCCCTCATGGTAGACTAGTACAAAAGGTGAAGTCACACGGCATCAGGGGTGAGCTGGCAAGGTGGATACAGAACTGGATATGTCATAGAAGGCAGTGAGTAGCAATGGAAGGATGCTTTTCTAATTGGAGGGCTGTGACCAGTGGTGTTCCACAGGGATCAGTGCTGGGACCTTTGCTGTTTGTAGTATATATAAATGATTTGGAGGAAAATGTAACTGGTCTGATTAGTAAGTTTGCAGACGACAGAAAGGTTGGTGGAATTGCGGATAGCGATGAGGACTGTCAGAGGATACAGCAGGATTTAGATTGTTTGGAGACTTGGGCGGAGAGATGGCAGATGGAGTTTAATCCGGACAAATGTGAGGTAATACATTTTGGAAGGTCTAATGCAGGTCGGGAATATACAGTGAATGGTAGAACCCTCAAGAGTATTGAAAGTCAAAGAGATCTAGGAGTACAGGTCCGCAGGTCACTGAAAGGGGCAACACAGGTGGAGAAGGTAGTCAAGAAGGCATACGGCATGCTTGCCTTCATTGGCCGGGGCATTGAGTATAAGAATTGGCAAGTCATGTTGCAGCTGTATAGAACCTTAGTTAGGCCACACTTGGAGTATAGTGTCCAATTCTGGTCGCCAGACTACCAGAAGGATGTGGAGGCTTTAGAGAGGGTGCAGAAGAGATTTACCAGAATGTTGCCTGGTATGGAGGGCATTAGCTGTGAGGAGCGGTTGAATAAACTTGGTTTGTTCTCACTGGAACAAAGGAGGTTGAGGGGCGACCTGATAGAGGTCTACAAAATTATGAGGGGCATTGACAGAGTGGATAGTCAGAGGCTTTTCCCTGGGGTAGAGGGGTCAATTACTAGGGGGCATAGGTTTAAGGTGAGAGGGGCAAGGTTTAGAGTAGATGTACGATGCAAATTATTTACGCAGAGGGTAGTGGGTGCCTAGAACTCGCTACCGGAGGAGGTGGTGGAAGCAGGGACGATAGTGACATTTAAGGGGCATCTTGACAAATACATGAATAGGATGGGAATAGAGGGATACGGACCCAGGAAGTGTAGAAGATTGTAGTTTAGTCGGGCAGCATGGTCGGCACGGGCTTGGAGGGCCGAAGGGCCTGTTCCTGTGCTGTACATTTCTTTGTTCTTTGTTTTGTTCATGGGGATTATATGGGGAAACATGGGGAATATGTGAGGAAACATGGGGAATATGTGGGGAAACATGGGGAGTCTGTGGGGAAACATGGGGATTATGTGGGGAAACATGGGGAATATGTGGGGAAACATGGGGAGCATGTCGGGAAAACGTGAAATGGGGTAAACATGTGGAGGAAACGTAGGATTGCATGTAGGGAAACACGGGGGTAAATGTTGGGAAAAGGGGGAACATGTGGGAAAAACATGGGAGTATGTGGGAACCAGTGGAGGAGACATGGCGGAATATGTGGGGAAACACAGGTGTACCTGTGAGTATACATGAGGGAATATCTGGGGGAAATGGATAAACAATTGAGGGAAAAACATGGACCATGTGGGGAAAACATTACTAAACATTTGGGAAAAACATTGCGAACATGTGGTGAAGCATGGGGAACATATTAGGAAACATGGAGAACTTGGCGATCATGTGGTGAAGCATGGGGGAACATGGGGCACATATTAGGAAACATGGGGAACTTGGGGATCATGTGGTGAAGCATGGGGGAACATGTGGGGAAACATGGGGAATTTGGGGATCATGTGGTGAAGCATGGGGGAACATGTGGGGAAACATTGGTAAATATTGGGGAGGAAAACATGGGGAAATATGAGGCTCAACACATGGACAAACATTGGGGTGTTACGACACCCTAGGCAAGTCAACGGTCAGTTCCAACCCTACAGATCCCAATGAGTAAAATATTAACAAACTGTTTATTAATAATAATGGGAAAAGATGAATACATAAAGACATAACAGGGCAATGGTTTACCAGTCTATCTAATCCCAAACCCCGTCCCACCCTTCACCCAGAGACTCACAAGACAGACACACAGGAAGGATAGGGGAGGATAGAAACACAGGGATTAAGGGAAAAGGTTCGAGATTAATCTTCACTGCTGCGTTTATGGCTTCTGAGGAGTAGATTTATTCAAGAGATTCAGGTTGCCGCAGTTCCGTCCTTCAACCACCAGATGCCGTTTTAGACAAGAGTTCCAGGTCGGTGCAATTCTGTCCACGGGATTTAGGTTGATGCCCTTCCGCCCTTCTACCATCACATGGAGCTTCTGTTTCTCTGAGATATTACTGGGCTTTAAATCTGAAAGTTTGCAAACCTTTGCTGTGCAGAAACCCGGCTGTCTGATAAAAAATATTTTCAGTTTAAGATTGAATTTGAGCTCTTCTCAGCCTTCCAGGCACAGGATTAAAAGGTTACAGACCTGATAAGTGACTGCTTGTTTTCTTACTTGATGAACCCTTCACAGACTGAGGGCTTTCTGTGACTTTTCACAAGGAGAGTTTTCACAGAAGGGGCTTGGTAGTTTTAAAGAATGCCTGGCCGAGGAGAGAGGACAGCAGAGAGACAGTGCCCTCCAGATGCTTCCTGGCCTTTGTCTTCTCAGAAATGACAAAATGGCCCTGGCTTCGCCTGTTCCAGAAGTTCCTGAAAAGTCCCACCAATCCCAACCAGGTCCCGGATTTCCAACAAGCAGATTGGCCGCTTGCCAAGTTTATCAAACTGACATCACAGGATCTGCCACAGAACCCAGCAGGGATGTTCTGATTGGTCTATTAGAACAGGGGTGTTTCAGTTTGTCCCAAGTCTGTAATTTAATCAGAAATCCCAATGATGCAACAGCTAACCAGAAGACTGTAGATTGCAGGCTTTAGGCCAAGGATTAACAGGAGATGCACAACAGGCAAAGGTTTTACAACAGTGTCCTAACAGTGGAACCTGAGGAGAAACATGTGGGAAACACGTGGGGAAAAATTTGGGAACGTGGGAAACGTCAGGAAACATGGGGAAAACATGTGGGGAAATGTTAGAAAACATTAGTGAACATCTAGGGGAACATGTGGGGAAAATATGGGTAAACGTGGAGACGGGGGAACATGTGGGAAGATAGGAGTAAACATGTGGTGAATTATGTGGAGAAACGTGGGAAAACATGGGTAACATGTGGAGAAACACGGGGGAAATATTGGGGAACATGTGGGGAAACATTGGGAAATGTGGGAAATTTTAGAAAACATTTAGGAACATTGGCTAATGTGGGAAATATTGGGAAACGGGGAAAATATTGGAGAACATTGGGAAACATTTGGGAACATTGGGAAACATTTAGGAACATTGGGAAACGTGGTAAATATTGGGAAATATGTGGGAAATTTTGGAAAACATTTGGAAACATTGGGTGTGATGAAATGTTTGTGCACGTTCTGTATATAATTAGCAATGCGACCTCCAACCAGCTGGTGGCGATAAATATCTATCACCCGCCATTTGGTAGAAAGTCGCACAAGAAGATAGTTGCACTTAGAGTAGGTTCATGAGAATTCACTGAATTCATTTAGTTGCCATCGTCTGAATTATAGTTTGTTAGTTATCTTTCCACGTGTTTGTTAATAAATCATCTTTATAGTTAAACAACTATATGTTCTGTGTTTATCATTACAATGGTTATAACACAGAAGTCAACATTGGGAAAGATTGGGAAACATTGTGGGAAATATTGGGAAACATTGGGAAATGTGGGAAATATGGGGGAAACATTGGGAAATATTGGGAAACATATGGGACACATTGGGAAATATTGGGGAACATGTGAGAAACATTAGGAAACATTTGGGAACATTGGGAAACGTGTAGGAAATATTGAGAAGCATGGGGGAAACATTGGGAAATATTGACAAACATTGGGAAATGTGGGAAACATTGGGAAATATTGGGGATCATGGGGAAACATGTGGGAAACATTGGGGAGCATTGGGAAACATGTGGGAAACATCATGAGAGGCATGGAAAGGGTGAATGCACTCAATCTTTTTCCCAGGATTGGGAAATGGAGAACTAGAGGGCAGACATTTAAATTAAGAGGGTGAATAATGAATGGGAACCTGAGGAGCAAGCATTTACGCAGAGGGTGGTAGGTATGTGGAATGAGCTGCCGGAGGAAGTGGTTGAGGCAGGGACATTGACAACATTTAAAAGGCATTTGGACAGATACATGGATAGGAAAGGTTTAGAGGGATATGGGCCAAATGCAGTAAATGGGATTAGCGTAGATAGGCTTTTTGATTGGCAGGGACCAGTTTGGGCCGAAGGATCTGTCTCCGTGCCGTAGATTCTGTGACTCAATGAGGGAAACATTCAGAAACATGTGGGAAACATTTGGGAACAATGGGGAACATTAGGAACATTGGGATAACATTGGTAAACATTTTGGAACATTGAGAAATATTGGGGAATATCAGGAAACATTGGAAATCATTGGGAAACGTGTGGGAAATATTCGTAAACATTATGAAATGTGGGAAATTGTGGAAAACATTTGGGAACATTGGGAAACATGTGGGAAACATGAGGAAACATTGGGAAGCATTGTGAAACGTGTAAAATATTGGTAAACAATGGAACCGTGGGACATTTTTGAAAACATTTGGGAATATTGGGAAACATTGGGAAACATATGGGAACCATTGGGAAATATTTGGGAACATGGGGGAAATATTGGGAAATACCTGGGAAACATAGAGGAAACATTGGGATTTGTTGGGAAACATTGGGAAACATGCTGGAAACAATGGGGAATATCAGGGAATATGGGGAAACATTGGGGAATATTGGGGAACATGTGGGAAATATTAGGAAATATTTGGAAACTTTGGGAAACATTGTGAAATATGTGGGGATATATTAGGAAAATTTGGGAACAGTGGGAAACATGGGGGAAACATTGGGAAATATTGGGAAACATATGGGACACATTGGGAAATATTGGGGAACATGTGAGAAACATTAGGAAACATTTGGGAACATTGGGAAATGTGTAGAAAATATTGGGAAGCATGGGGGAAACATTGGGAAATATTGACAAACATTGGGAAACGTGGGAAACATTGGGAAATATTGGGGATCATGGGGAAACATTGGGAAACATGTGGGAAGCATTGGGGAACATGTGGGAAACATCATGAGAGGCATGGAAAGGGTGAATGCACTCAATCTTTTTCCCAGGGTTGGGAAATGGAGAACTAGAGGGCAGACATTTAAATTAAGAGGGTGAATAATGAATGGGAACCTGAGGAGTAACCATTTACACAGAGGGTGGTAGGTATGTGGAATGAGCTGATGGAGGAAGTGGGTGAGGCAGGGGCATTGACAACATTTAAAAGGCATTTGGACAGATACATGGATAGGAAAGGTTTAGAGGGATATAGGCCAAATGCAGGTAAATGAGGTTAGCTTGGATGGGCTTTTTGATTGGCAGGAACCAGTTTGGGCCGAAGGATCTGTCTCCGTGCCATAGATTCTATGACTCAATGGGGGAAACATTAGGAACATTGGGATAACACTGGAAAACATTTGGGAACATTGGGAGCCATTGGGGAATATCAGGAAACATTGGAAATCAATGGGAAAAATGTGGGAAATATTGGTAAACATTGGGAAACATGTGGGAAATTGTGGAAAACATTTGGGAACATTGGGAAACATGGGGAATCATTGGGAAACGTGGAAAATATTAGTAAACAATGGGAAACATATGGGAACCATTGGGAAATATTGGAGAATATTGGGAAACATGGGGAAAATATTGGGAAACATCTGGGAAACAGAGGAAACATTGGGATTTGTTGGGAAACATGTGGGAATCATGCTGGAAACAATGGGAATATCGGGGAATATGGGGAAACATTGTGGAACATGTGGGAAATATTAGGAAACATTTGGAAACTTTGGGAAATATTGTGAAATATATGGGGATATATTAGGAAAATTTAGGAACAATGGGAAACGTTGGGAAACATTTGGAAATATTGGAAAACAGAGGAAAGATTTGGGAAATATTGGGAAACATTGGGGAATTATGGGGGAACCTTTGGGAAATATTAGGGAACAAGTCAGAAATATTAGGAAACATTTGGCAACATTGGGAAACATTACAAAATATGGGAACATATTAGGAAAATTTGGGAAGTGGGAAACATTTGGAAATATTGGGAAATATGTGGGAACGTTGGGAAACATGCAGGAAATATTGGGAAACATTGGGAAATATTAAGAATATTTTCGATAATTGTGAAATATTAGGAAACATTTGGAAATATTCGAAACATTTGGGATAATTGGGGAACATTGGGATCCTGGGGCTGACGTCAGTGGGCCAGGATTCCCTGTGATGTCACCGAGCTCCCGGCTGTCGTCAGGGAAATACCCAGAGTGCCCCGCGGTGAAATGGCGGCTGGAAGTCAGGGAGAGAGAGAGGGAGTGTGAGAGAAAAAGAGTGAGTGAGGAGAGAGCGAGAGAAAGTGAGTGAGTGAGGAGAGTGAGAGAAAGAGAGGAACAGAAATTGAGTGTGTGAGTGAGAGAGGGAGAGAGTGTGAGAGAGAGTGAATGTGTGAGAAAGAGAGTGAGAGAGAGAGAGTGAGTGAGTGAGTGAGAGTGTGAGTGAGTGTGAGAGAGTGAGTGAGTGAGAAAGAAAGAAAGAAAGAGAGAGTGTGAGAGAGTGAGAGAGTGAGTGAGTGAGTGAGAAAGAAAGAGAGAGTGTGAGAGAGTGAGAGAGTGAGTGAGAAAGAAAGAGAGAGTGTGAGAGAGAGAGAGAATGTGTGTGTGAGAGAGGCAGAGAGTGAGTGAGTGAATGTGAGAAAGAGAGAGAACCAGGACAGAGTGCGGGGTATCCCGGCTCTGGGCCACTGGAATTGGAGTGCGGGCCGGGCCTGAGAGAGGGCAGTCCGGCTCCGGGGTCCAGTCCCGGGCAGTCCGGCTCCGGGGTCCAGTCCCGGGCAGTCCGGCTCCGGGGTCCAGTCCCGGGCAGTCCGGCTCCGGGGTCCAGTCCCGGGCAGTCCGGCTCCGGGGTCCAGTCCCGGGCAGTCCAGCGGCGGCCGGTAAGGCAACGGCTGAACTTGTTTTTGGGGGAGAGACGCAGTAAAAGGAGAGGAATTGTAAAATACCAAAGTATAAATATCCGGGGGGGGGGGGGGGGGAATAGGGGGTTAGAGGGAAGAAGGGGGTGGAGGAGAGGGGGTAAGGGAGGAAGGTGGAGGAGAGAGGGGTTGGGGAGGAGAGGGGGTCGGGAAGGAAGGACTGGGCTGGAGGAGAGGGAGTAGGGGAGGAAGGGGGTGGAGGAGAGGGGACAGGGGAGGAAAGGGGTGGGAGAGGAAGGGGCAGTGGAGGACAGGGTAGAGGAGGCGAGGGTAGTGTTGTTAACTTTTGGTTGGTTCAATTGGCTCTGTTTTATAACCTTTGCTCTCGAGTCGCCAGGTATGTTTATGATACCGCCACGAGGTTCAAGTACTGATCAATAACTCAACACACCAATTAGTAAGATTCAAATCAAAACACATTTATTATACACAGTCAATCACTACTCGTGCATACAATCTACTTAACAAACTATCTCTATAACTGACAGGCCTATACTTAGCTTTGGACTGGCCCACCAGGTCAGGGGAACAAATGGCCTTTCGTTTGGGTTCTGAAACTGCAGGATTCAAAAGCTGGTATGGACTGGTAGCTAGGAGCGCCTATCTCGTAGCGAGCGTTGACTGGAGACTTACTTGGTTGATGCGGCAGTTTGGGCAGTTAACTCTCAAGGGTTGATTCGCTGCTGAGTGACCGTGCCAAGAAGGACGATTTGAACTTGGGGGCTTTACTTTATAGTCCCCAGGGGCTTCCCGTCCTTCGGGGTGGACCCCGTACCTGGTTCCAAGTGATTGGACTACTTTCCGATCACTTGGATCGATTTCTCCAATGCTGGAGCGGTTCCCTGATCGCTGGGTGGTCCTAAGTGTCCGTTGGCCTTCCTTTGTCTTGGCTCCTGCTGGTGCCAAGGAGTCTGGCTTGGCTTTGTTTACCTTAACTGTTGCCATTGCAAGAAGTTTTACAACACCAGGTTAAAGTCCAACAGGTTTGTTTCGATGTCACTAGCTTTCGGAGCGCTGCTCCTTCCTCAGGTGAATGAAGAGGTATGCTCCCGAAACATAGATTCATAGAAACATAAATTCAAAGACGCCAGACAATGGTTGGAATGTGACCATTAGCAGGTGATTAAATCTTTACAGATCCAGAGATGGGGTAACCCCAGGTTAAAGAGGTGTGAATTGTGTCAAGCCAGGACAGTTGGTAGGATTTCGCAGGCCAGATGGTGGGGGATGAATGTAATGCGACATGCATCCCAGGTCCCTGTTGAGGCCGCACTCGTGTGCGGAACTTGGCTATAAGCTTCTGCTCGGCGATTCTGCGTTGTCGCGCGTCCTGAAGGCCGCCTTGGAGAACGCTTACCCGGAGGTCAGAGGCTGAATGCCCTTGACTGCTGAAGTGTTCCCCGGGAAGGGAACATTGTGCGACAATCACCAGGCAGGAATGTTCCCTTCCAGTCGGGGAAAGCTAGTGCCATCGAAACAAACCTGTTGGACTTTAACCTGGTGTTGTAAAACTTCTTACTGTGCTCACCCCAGTCCAACGCCGGCATCTTCACATCATGTTGCCATTGTGCCTGGGAATCGCATATTACTATGTAGATGGCTGCTACATTACTATGCAGATGGCGGCTGGTTTCAATGCTGTCTGGTTG
The DNA here is from genome assembly GCF_047496885.1 of Scyliorhinus torazame. Classification (NCBI taxonomy): domain Eukaryota; kingdom Metazoa; phylum Chordata; class Chondrichthyes; order Carcharhiniformes; family Scyliorhinidae; genus Scyliorhinus; species Scyliorhinus torazame. The sequence goes on along the minus strand of NC_092710.1, from coordinate 348,403,815 downwards.
TTTTGCAGGTTCCAATATACATGATTTCTATATTTGCTAGTCTTTGCCTGTGTTGGCTGAATTTCCCTTCAGCCTTTGCGGTTTACCATTTTAAGTTGGGAAGTGGCCAACTCAGGTGGCTACAAGAGGAGGAGGGGGTGGAGGAGGAGGGGGTGGAGGAGGAGGGGGTGGAGGAGGAGGGGGTGGAGGAGGAGGGGGTGGAGGAGGAGGGGGTGGAGGAGGAGGGGGTGGAGGAGGAGGGGGTGGAGGAGGAGGGGGTGGAGGAGGAGGGGGTGGAGGAGGAGGGGGTGGAGGAGGAGGGGGTGGAGGAGGAGGGGGTGGAGGAGGAGGGGGTGGAGGAGGAGGGGGTGGAGGGAGTAGGGGAGAAAGAAGGTGGGAGGAGTAGGGGAGGGAGGCGGGGTCAAGGGGAGGAGGGGGGAGTAGGGGAGGAGGAGGTAGGGGAGGAGGGGGGAGTAGGGGAGGAGGAAGGGGGTAGGGGAGGAGGAGGGGGAGAGTAGGGGAGGAGGAGGGGGGTAGGGGAGGGAGGCGGGGTCGAGGGGAGTGGGGGAGGGAGGCGGGGTCAAGGGGAGGAGGAGGAAGAAGGGCCAGGGGAGAGGAGGAGGTATCTGGGGAGTTTGGGGAGCAGGGGGGGGGGGTTGAGGAAGGAGTGGCAGACGGGCAGGCGGGGAAGAGGGTAGAGTTGGGTGGGGGTGCAGAGGGGGTGGTGGGGGAGGGACATGGGTGGCAAGGGGCAGCGAGATGGGCAAGGAGTGAGGGCATGTATTTGGGACGAGGGGAGAGTAGAGACGAATCACATGTTGTACATTAGTGGCTGGTTGAGTACTGTCAGTATTTTATTCTGAAGATATGATCCTGTTTTCTACAATCCCATCAGTTTGGATGTACTGAAACTCATACTACACATTACTCATTTGTGTGATCGGAAGAATGTTATTTGGGCTTTATCCTGTCAATGGGGAATACCACTTGTGTTACTACATTCTAGCATTCTTCATGGCAATACATTGACCTGCCAGAGTTGATCTGTCTGGTTTGAATTTTTTAGTTGCCAAGCTTCAGCTTTTCCTCATGCATTTCCCATGGCAACACCTCTTCAGCACTCTCATGCACTATACATTGCGGATGCTTGAAGTCTGAAATGAAAGCAGAAAATGCTGGATGAATCAGCAGGTCTGGCAGCATCTTTTTTGGAAGCTGTAGAGGGAAGATCCCCAGAGTCAGTGAGGTCCGTGACAATCCTGGAAACTTGGTTTGATGTTCACTGGTGGGATCGTGGTGAAGGGGAGGTAGGAGAAAGTCTCAGAGTTGACACTCCGATTCCATGAGGTAATAGTCAGTACGCCAGACAACAGCACCTCCCTTGTCGGCAGGTATGATGACCAAGTAGAGGTTGGACTTGAGAGAGACCAGAGTGCAGCGAGTTCTGAATGAGACAGGTTGGAGTGAGAGGAGCAAAGAAATTGAGGTGGTGCAGACCATTCTCAATGAAGAGATCAAAAGCAGGAAAGAGGGTCCGATAGAGGGAGGAGACTGGAGGCAAGTAAAATGGGGGGGAGGGGGGACTACATACAGTGAGTATGGAGACGATACCGAACTTCTTTAAGGTGAGGGTATAAAGAGATGAAGCAAAGTACAAAACATCACTTATTGTCACAAGTAGGCTTCAATGAAGTTACTGTGAAAAGCCCCGAGTCACCACAATCCGGCGCCGGTTTGGGGAGGCTGGTACGGGAATGGCAAGGTCAGAGGTTATGGTGCATACTTGGTAAGAACTGGGATAGGAAGATGTGCCTCAAACACTACCGTGCGGTGGCCTGACATCGATCGTAATGAAGTGCTTCAACAGGTTGGTCACACGAGACACATCAACTCCATACTCCCAGAATGCTTAGATCCACTGCAATTTGCATTCCTTTGCAACCGGTCCACAGCCGACTTCAGCTCCCTGGCCCTACACTCATCTCTGGAACATCTCGACAACAAGGACTCCTACGTCAGATTCCCATTCGTTGACTACAGCTCAACTTTCAACATCATAATCCCAGCCAAGCTCATATCAAAGCTCCAAAACCTAGGACTTGGTTCCTCCCTCTGCAACTGGATCCTCGACTTCTTGACCCCCCAGACCACATCACCAACAATCTTTCCTGGTCCACCCATGTCGACACTACGACCAAGAAAGTACAACAGCGCCTACATTCCTCAGGAAACTAAGGAAGATCTGCATGTCCACGTTGACTCTGACCAATTTTTACCATAGAAAGCATCCTATCTGGCTGCATCACAGCCTGGTATCGTAACTGCTCAGCCCAAGACCATAAGAAACTACAGAGAGTAGTGAACACCACCCAGTGCATCGCACAAACCCACCTCCCATCCATTGACTCTGTCTACACCTCCCGCTGCCTTGGGAAAGCGGGCAGCACAATCAAAGACTCCTCCCAGTCGAGTTATATTCTCTTCCAACTTCTTACTTTGGGCAAGAGATACAAAGGTCTGAGAACATGTACTAACACATTCAAAAACAGCTTCTTCCCCGCTGTCATCAGACTCCTGAATGACCCTCTTATGGCCTAAAATGACCTCTTCACGCATCTTCTCTACTGAGTTGTACTGCACTCCGTATGCTCACCCGATGTCTATGTATTTACATTATATATTTATGGATGTCCTATGTTTTTTCACGTATGGAACGATCTGCCTGAACTGTACGCAGAACAATACTTTTCACTGTACCTCGGTACAGGTGATAGTAAATTTAAAGAATGGTGTCAGAGGGATGGGAAGATGTTGTTTTTATTTTGGTATATATTCCCTTTGAGATGTGGTATTCTTGAGAATCTATCCTGATGAGTGCCAGACAAAAAGCTTTGACAGCATGTCTAGTTTTTCAGCAATACTCCAGCTCTGTACTGCCAAGCTACTATTTGATTTGAGTCACTGATTCCTTCCATTTGGTTAATTGAGTAGCTTGCAAAAATCACCGATTTACCCAACATTTTCTCATTCTATTTTCACTTTATTGGCAGACAACTGCCTTCATCGAATGTTGTGACATTCCTGTGATGAGAGCAGCATGAAGAATTCCGTACCGTATTGTCTGTCTCAGGAATTCATTTAAATCAACGTTATGGCATGTTGCCAACAATTAAAAGCTGAGCTTTAAGCGGCTGGAGACAGCTCGATTTTAACAAATACAGCTGCTTCGTGAGTGATGAGATGACTGAATGATACAGTTGTTTACTCTATGTGCAGTTTGAAAACATCGGTGATTCATTAAAGCTGCAATGTAAGTTAAATGCAGCAAAATTCCTGCTGGAAGAACGTTGTCTATTATTATTATGTATGGTGGTTCTGCTCCTATCCTCCCATACCTTGGAGAAAGGGATGGCCGATAATGTTCCCAGCTCATCCTGTGTATTTAACTCCCCTCGAGCCTGCTCCGCCATTCAATAAGATTATAGGCTGATCTCATTGTGACCTTAACTCCACATGCCTTCTGGCCCTCGATAACCTTTCACCTCCTTGCTGATCAAGAATCTATTTAGCTCAACCTTCAAAATATTCAAAGATTCCACCGCCTTTTTGAGTATAAGAATTGGCAAGTCATGTTGCAGCTGTATAGTTAGGCCACACTTGGAGTATAGTGTTCAATTCTGGTCGCCACACTACCAGAAGGATGTGGAGGCTTTAGAGAGGGTGCAGGAGAGATTTACCAGGATGTTGCCTGGTATGAAGGGCATTAGCTGTGAGGAGCGGTTGAATAAACTTGGTTTGTTGTCACTGGAATGATGGAGGTTGAGGGGTGACCTGATGGAGGTCTATAAAATTATGAGGGGCATAGACAGAGTGGATAGTCAGAGGCTTTTTCTCAGGTTTAGGGATTGATTACAAGGGGCATAGGTTTAAGGTGCGAGGGGCAAGGTTTAGAGTAGATGTACGAGGCAAGTTTTTTTACACAGAGGGTAGTGGGTGCCTGGAACTCGCTACCGGAGGAGGTGGTGGAAGCAGGGACGATAGTGACATTTAAGGGGCATCTTGACAAATACATGAATAGGATGGGAATAGAGGGATACGGACCCAGGAAGTGTAGAAGATTGTAGTTTAGTCGGGCAGCATGGTCGGCACGGGCTTGGAGGGCCGAAGGGCCTGTTCCTGTGCTGTACTTTTCTTTGTTCTTTGAAGAGAGTTCCGGAGACTCCCCATCCTCTGAGGACTCATTCTCCTCATTTCTGTCTTAATTGAGTAAAAATAAGGGTCACTCATTTAAGGGTTTAAAAATAAAAGGGTTTAAAGGTAAAGGTTTAAAAAATAAGGGGTCAAACCGTGACCCCTAGTTCTAGATTCAATCATAAGACATAGGAGCAGAATTAGGCCACTCGGCCCATCTAGTCTGCTCTGCCATTCAATCATTGCTGATATTTTTCTCATCCCCATTCTCCTGCCTTCACCCCATATCCCCTGATTAATCAAGAACCTATCTATCTCTGTCTTAAAGGCACTCAGTGAATTGGCCTCCACAGCCTTCTGCAGATTCACCACCCTCTGGCTGAAGAAATTCCTCCACATCTCTGTTTTAAAGGATCGTCCCTTTAGTCTGAGATTGTGTCCTCTGGTTCTTGTTTTTCCTACAAGTGGAAACATCCTCTCCACATCCACTCGATCCAGGCCTCGCAGTGTCCTGTAAGTTTCAATAAGATCCCCTCTCATCCTTCTAAACTCCAAGTACAGACCCAGAGTCCTCAACCGTTCCTCATACGACAAGCTCTTCATTCCAGGGATCATTCTTGTGAACCTCCTCTGGGCCCTTCCCAAGGCCAGTACATGCTTCCTTAGATACAGGGCTCAAAACTGCTCACAATTCTTCAAATGGGGTCTGACCAGAGCCCTATACAGCCTCAGAAGTACATCCCTGCTCTTGTAATCTCACCTTCTCGACATGAATGCTAACATTGCATTTGCCTTCCGAACTGCCAACTGAGCCTGCAGGTTAACCTTAAGAGAATCATAAACAAGGACTCCCAAGTCCCTTTGTGCTTCTGATTTCCTAAGCATTTCCCCATTTAGGAAATAGTATATGCCGAAATTCCTCCTTCTAAAGTGCATAACCTCACACTTATCCACATTATATTCCATCTGCCTCTTCTTTGCCCACTCTCCTAGCCTGTCCAAGTCCTTCTGCAGCCCCTCTGCTTCCTCAATACTACCTGTCCCTCTACAGATCTTTGTAAATCTGCAAAATTAGCAACAGAGCCTTCAGTTCCTTCTTCCAGATCATTAATGTATATTGTGAAAAATTGTGGTCCCAGTACAGACCCCCTGAGGCAAACCACTAGTCACCGGCTGCCATCCTGAAAAAGAACCCTTTATCCCCACTCTGCCTTCTGCCAGTCAGCCAATCCTCTATCCATGCTATGATCTTACCCGTAACACCACAAGCGCTGGAATGTGGCGATTAGGGGCTTTTCATAGTAACTTCTTGCAGTGTTAATGTAAGCCTACTTGTGACAATAATGATTATTATTATTCGGATCTTACCCTTAACACCATGGGCTCTTATCTTATTTACCAGTCTCCTATGAGGCACCTTGTCAAAGGCCTTTTGGAAATCTAAATAAATCACATCCACTGGTTCTCCTTTGTCTAACTTCCTTATTACCAACAGATTTGTAAGACATAACCTCGCTTTGACAAAGCCGTGCTGACTCAGTCCTATTTTATCATGTACTTCCAAATACTCTGCGATCTCATCTTTAATGATGGACTCTAAAATCTTACGAATGATTGAAGTCAGGCTAACTGACCTATAATTTCCCATCTTCTGCCTCCCTCTTCTTAAGCAGTGACATGACATTAGCCACTTTCCAGTCCTCTGGGACCCTCCCTGAATCCAGTGATTCCTGAAAGATCATCACCAAAGCCTCCACAATCTCCTCAGCTATCTCTTTCAGAACCCTGGGGTGTAGTCCATCTGGTCCAGGTGATTTATCCACCTTCAGACCTTTCAGTTTCCCCGGAACCTTCACCCACAAGAGGAAATATCGTCTCCACATCCACCCTGTCAATACACCCCCCGGTCTTAGGTTTCAATCAAGGTGCCTCTTAGTCTTCTAAACTCTAGTGGATAATGTGTCTTTCGATTGTTCTGACATCTGGGCAGAGCGATTATGTAGAGGCTGTGAAAGGAGGGGAGAGTATTTGGCAATATAGTAAAAATACATTGTTTAGACTCAGGATTACGTCTCGAGTGAGTATGAGTACTTCATTAACTTTCCAATTGTTGTCTTTTAACCCATTTCCAGCTTTCCATTGGCTTTGTCAGTGGCTCTAGGCTGTGTCAGTCGATGTGGTAATTGAAGAGTATATATTCAATCTCTATTGAATCTGCCTGACACTTACTGCAAGGAACGTTTCTATGGCATGGGCATTTGTTTCCAGGAGAATTTTAAAAAATGTTTGAGAATGAGTAACTGGTTAAAGGAAATGTTTCATCTCTCCCAGGTGGGCCTGTGTAGTCAAATATTGATGGAGTTTAAAGGTTAGTTCCCTCTGGAGCTGAAACTGGTTCCTTCTTCAGGGAATTGTTTGAAGGAAGTGTTTTGTTTAATTGTTATTTGTTTACAGCATTACTGGAAGTTGTGCTCCCAGATGGTGTTTGAAATTCCCTATTGATTACACGCCTAGGGGCATCTACATCTGTTTGACATTAAAATAGACTGTCCTGAGCCTGCAGTGCTAGTATATCTTACCTCCTGTTGCACTGGAATGGTTTCTCATTGAACTTGGTGCAGTAATTGTCCTCCAATACTAATGCTGACCTCAGCACAATTATTTTACGAGGCAAGAGTATTTTGTTAATGTTTCTCCATCAGATTTATGCACACAACCTGCACCCCAAGAGTTTGTTGTTACTGCTTTAGAACATACAGGCCCTCAGGAGGCAGGCCGCTCAGCTCTGTTCTCTTCTGTCATGGCTAGCTGAAAGAAGACAGAGGGTGGTGGTTGATGGGAAATGTTCAGAATGGAGTACAGTCACAAGTGGAGTACCACAAGGATCTGTTCTGGGGCCGTTGCTGTTTGTCATTTTTATCAATGACCTAGAGGAAGGCACAGAAGGGTGGGTGAGTAAATTTGCAGATGATACTAAAGTCGGTGGTGTTGTCGATAGTGTGGAAGGATGTAGCAGGTTACAGAGGGATATAGATAAGCTGCAGAGCTGGGCTGAGAGGTGGCAAATGGAGTTTAATGTAGAGAAGTGTGAGGTGATTCACTTTGGAAGGAATAACAGGAATGCGGAATATTTGGCTAATGGTAAAGTTCTTGAAAGTGTGGCTGAGCAGAGGGATCTAGGTGTCCATGTACATAGATCCCTGAAAGTTGCCACCCAGGTTGATAGGGTTGTGAAGAAGGCCTATGGAGTGTTGGCCTTTATTGGTAGAGGGATTGAGTTCCGGAGTCGGGAGGTCATGTTGCAGCTGTACAGAACTCTGGTCCGGCCGCATTTGGAGTATTGCGTACAGTTCTGGTCACCGCATTATAGGAAGGACGTGGAGGCTTTGGAGCGGGTGCAGAGGAGATTTACCAGGATGTTGCCTGGTATGGAGGGAAAATCTTATGAGGAAAGGCTGATGGACTTGAGGTTGTTTTCGTTGGAGAGAAGAAGGTTAAGAGGAGACTTAATAGAGGCATACAAAATGATCAGGGGGTTGGATAGGGTGGACAGTGAGAGCCTTCTCCCGCGGATGGATATGGCTGGCACGAGGGGACATAACTTTAAACTGAGGGGTAATAGATATAGGACAGAGGTCAGAGGTAGGTTCTTTACACAAAGAGTAGTGAGGCCGTGGAATGCCCTACCTGCTACAGTAGTGAACTCGCCAACATTGAGGGCATTTAAAAGTTTATTGGATAAACATATGGATGATAATGGCATAGTGTAGGTTAGATGGCTTTTGTTTCGGTGCAACATCGTGGGCCGAAGGGCCTGTACTGCGCTGTATTGTTCTATGTTCTATGTTCTATGGTGCTCTTTATTACATTTGCTACAGCAATTACATTTTCTAATGCGTGTCTCTTCCACCCAATGGGACAAAATGGAAAAAACTGGAGGTTATTTTCATATGGTTTTATATATATGTTCTAATATATATATTCTCAGCTTTAGCAGCCATGGGACACATTTAATAGAACTGAGAAATAGTCTAATTTTGTTGAAGAATTGAATGCAGAAAATTGACTGTTTTGGCGTAGGTACAAAAACACAAAAAAATAATTTGTAACTTTTCTATTTCTCATATGTACGTGTTTATTATAATCAAAGGTTATTTTATTCAACAATGCACTTAAGTCTTACCTTTTTGAAATTTAATGGGACAAGTGATGCTGCTTTTGAGCACGTATTAGTTTAATATTAGAAGAGCTGTTGGATTGTAACATCAGACTTCCCCGAATGGGGATAAGATAAAACAATGTAATATCAGACTCGCCCTCCCCTGAACAGTGATAATATAAAACACTGTAATATCAGACTCCCTCTGCCCTGAACGGGGCTAATATAAAACACTGTAATATCAGACTCCCTCTGCCCTGAACGGGGCTAATATAAAACACTAAAATATCAGACTCCCTCTGCCCTGAACGGGGCTAATATAAAACAATAATATCAGACTCGCTCTCCCCTGAACGGGGGTAATATAAAACACTAAGATAAGACTCACTCTCTCCTGAACGGGGATAATATAAAACACTGTAATATCAGACTCCCTCTGCCCTGAACGGGGCTAATATAAAACACTGTAATATCAGACTCGCTCTCCCCTGAACTGGGGTAATATAAAACACTCTAATATCAGACTCACTCTGCCCTGAACGGGGATAATATAAAACACTGTAATATCAGAGTCACTCTCCCCTGAACGGGGATAATATAAAACACTGTAATATCAGACTCTCTCTCCCCTGAACGGGGGTAATATAAAACACTGTAATATCAGACTCTCTCTCCCTTGAACGGGGATAATATAAAACACTGTAATATCAGACTCGCTCTCTCCTGAACGGGGATAATATAAAACACTGTAATATCAGACTCGCTCTCTCCTGAACGGGGATAATATAAAACACTGTGATATCAGACTCTCTCTCTCCTGAACGGGGATAATATAAAACACTGTAATATCAGACTCGCTCTCTCCTGAACGGGGATAATATAAAACACTGTAATATCAGACTTGCTCTCTCCTGAACGGGGATAATATAAAACACTGTAATATCAGACTCGCTCTCTCCTGAACGGGGATAATATAAAACACTGTAATATCAGACTCGCTCTCCCCTGAACGGGGATAATATAAAACACTGTAATATCAGACTCTCTCTCCCCTGAACGGGGGTAATATAAAACACTGCAATATCAGACTCTCTCTCCCCGGAACGGGGGTAATATAAAACACTGCAATATCAGACTCGCTTTCCCCTGAACGGGGGTAATATAAAACATTGTAATATCAGACTCGCTCTCCCCTGAACAGGGATAATATTAAACTTCGTAATATCAGACTCGCTCTCCCCTGAACGGGGATAATATAAAACACTGTAATATCAGACTCTCTCTCCCCTGAACGGGGGTAATATAAAACACTGCAATATCTGACTCGCTCTCCCCTGAACGGGGATAATATAAAACACTGTAATATCAGACTCTCTCTCCCCTGAACGGGGGTAATATAAAACACTGCAATATCAGACTCACTCTCCCCTGAACGGGGGTAATGTACAACACTGCAATATCAGACTCGCTCTATCCTGAACGGAGATAATATAAAACACTGTAATATCAGACTCACTCTCCCCTGAATGGGGGTAATATAAAACACAGCAATGTCTGACTCGCTCTCTCCTGAACGGGCATAATATAAAACACTCTAATATCAGACTCGCTTTCTCCTGAACGGGGTAATATAAAAGACTGTAATATCAGACTCACTCTCCCCTGAATGGAGGTAATATAAAACACTGCAATATCAGACTCGCTCTCCCCTGAACAGGGATAATATTAAACTTCGTAATATAAGACTCGCTCTCACCTGAACGGGGATAATATAAAACACTGTAATATCAGACTCTCTCTCCCCTGAACGGGGGTAATATAAAACACTGCAATATCAGACTCGCTCTCCCCTGAACGGGGTTAATATAAAACATTGTAATGTCAGACGCACTCTCCCCTGAACGGGGGTAATATAAAACGCCTGTAATATCAGACCCGCTCTCCCCTGAACGGGAATAATATTAAACACTGTAATATCAGACCCGCTCTCTCCTGAACGGGGGTAATATAAAACACTGTAATATTAGACTCCCTTTCCTCTGAACGGGGGTAATATAGAGCACGATAATATCAGACCCGCTCTTCCCTGAACGGGGATAATATAAAACACTGCAATTTCAGACTCACTCTCCCCTGAACGGGGCTATATAAAACACAGCAATATCTGACTCGCTCTCCTCTGAACGGGGATGATATAAAAAACTGTAATATCAGACTCTCTCTCCCCTGAACGGGGATAATATAAAACACTGTAATATCAGACTCGCTCTCTCCTGAACGGGGATAATATAAAACACTGTAATATCAGACTCACTCTCCCCTGAATGGAGGTAATATAAAACACAGCAATGTCTGACTCGCTGTCTCCTGAACGGGGATAATATAAAACACTGTAATATCAGACTCGCTCTCTCCTGAACGGGGATAATATAAAACACTGTACTATCAGACTCACTCTCCCCTGAATGGAGGTAATATAAAACACAGCAATATCTGACTCGCTCTCTCCTGAACGGGGATAATATAAAACACTGTAATATCAGACTCGCTCTCCCCTGAATGGAGGTAATATAAAACACAGCAATATCTGACTCGCTCTCTCCTGAACGGGGATAATATAAAACACTGTAATATCAGACTCACTCTCCCCTGAATGGGGGTAATATAAAACACAGCAATATCTGACTCGCTCTCTCCTGAACGGGGGTAATATAAAACTTCGTAATATCAGACTCGCTCTCCCCTGAACAGGGATAATATTAAACTTCGTAATATCAGACTCGCTCTCCACTGAACGGGGATAATATAAATCACTGTAATATCAGACTCACTCTCCCCTGAATGGGGGTAATATAAAACACTGCAATATCAGACTCGCTCTCCCCTGAACAGGGATATTATAAAACTTAGTAATATCAGACTCGCTCTCCCCTGAACGGGGATAATATAAAACATTGTAATATCAGACTCGCTCTCTCCTGAACGGGGATAATATAAAACACTGTAATATCAGACTCACTCTCCCCTGAATGGAGGTAATATAAAACACAGCAATGTCTGACTCGCTCTCTCCTGAACGGGGATAATATAAAACACTGTAATATCAGACTCGCTCTCTCCTGAACGGGGATAATATAAAACACTGTAATATCAGACTCACTCTCCCCTGAATGGAGGTAATATAAAACACAGCAATATCTGACTCGCTCTCTCCTGAACGGGGATAATATAAAACACTGTAATATCAGACTCACTCTCCCCTGAATGGGGGTAATATAAAACACAGCAATATCTGACTCGCTCTCTCCTGAACGGGGGTAATATAAAACTTCGTAATATCAGACTCGCTCTCCCCTGAACAGGGATAATATTAAACTTCGTAATATCAGACTCGCTCTCCACTGAACGGGGATAATATAAAACACTGTAATATCAGACTCACTCTCCCCTGAATGGAGGTAATATAAAACACAGCAATGTCTGACTCGCTCTCTCCTGAACGGGGATAATATAAAACACTGTAATATCAGACTCGCTCTCTCCTGAACGGGGATAATATAAAACACTGTAATATCAGACTCACTCTCCCCTGAATGGAGGTAATATAAAACACAGCAATATCTGACTCGCTCTCTCCTGAACGGGGATAATATAAAACACTGTAATATCAGACTCACTCTCCCCTGAATGAGGGTAATATAAAACACAGCAATATCTGACTCGCTCTCTCCTGAACGGGGGTAATATAAAACTTCGTAATATCAGACTCGCTCTCCCCTGAACAGGGATAATATTAAACTTCGTAATATCAGACTCGCTCTCCACTGAACGGGGATAATATAAAACACTGTAATATCAGACTCACTCTCCCCTGAATGGGGGTAATATAAAACACTGCAATATCAGACTCGCTCTCCCCTGAACAGGGATAATATTAAACTTCATAATATCAGACTCGCTCTCCCCTGAACGGGGATAATATAAAACACTAATATCAGACTCGCTCTCCCCTGAACGGGGTTAATATAAAAGATTGTAATGTCAGACGCACTCTCCCCTGAACGGGGGTAATATAAAACATTGTAATATCAGACTCGCTCTCTCCTGAACGGGGATAATATAAAACACTGTAATATCAGACTCACTCTCCCCTGAATGGAGGTAATATAAAACACAGCAATGTCTGACTCGCTCTCTCCTGAACGGGGATAATATAAAACACTGTAATATCAGACTCGCTCTCTCCTGAACGGGGATAATATAAAACACTGTAATATCAGACTCACTCTCCCCTGAATGGAGGTAATATAAAACACAGCAATATCTGACTCGCTCTCTCCTGAACGGGGATAATATAAAACACTGTAATATCAGACTCACTCTCCCCTGAATGGGGGTAATATAAAACACAGCAATATCTGACTCGCTCTCTCCTGAACGGGGGTAATATAAAACTTCGTAATATCAGACTCGCTCTCCCCTGAACAGGGATAATATTAAACTTCGTAATATCAGACTCGCTCTCCACTGAACGGGGATAATATAAAACACTGTAATATCAGACTCACTCTCCCCTGAATGGGGGTAATATAAAACACTGCAATATCAGACTCGCTCTCCCCTGAACAGGGATAATATTAAACTTCGTAATATTAGACTCGCTCTCCCCTGAACGGGGATAATATAAAACACTAATATCAGACTCGCTCTCCCCTGAACGGGGTTAATATAAAAGATTGTAATGTCAGACGCACTCTCCCCTGAACGGGGGTAATATAAAACGCCTGTAATATCAGACCCCCTCTCCCCTGAACGGGAATAATATTAAACACTGTAAAATCAGACCCGCTCTCTCCTGAACGGGGGTAATATAAAACACTGTAATATTAGACTCCCTTTCCTCTGAACGGGGGTAATATAGAGCACGATAATATCAGACCCGCTCTTCCCTGAACGGGGGTAATATAAAACACTGCAATATCAGACTCTCTCTCCCCTGAACGGGGGTAATATAAAACACTGCAATATCAGACTCTCTCTCCCCTGAACGGGGTTAATATAAAACATTGTAACATCAGACTCGCTCTCCCCTGAACAGGGATAATATTAAACTTCGTAATATCAGACTCGCTCTCCCCTGAACGGGGATAATATAAAACACTGTAATAGCAGACTCTCTCTCCCCTGAACGGGGGTAATATAAAACACTGCAATATCTGACTCGCTCTCCCCTGAACGGGGTTAATATAAAACATTGTAATGTCAGACGCACTCTCCCCTGAAAGGGGGTAATATAAAACGCCTGTAATATCAGACCCGCTCTCCCCTGAAAGGGGGTAATATAAAACGCCTGTAATATCAGACCCGCTCTCCCCTGAACGGGGATAATATAAAACACTGTAATATCAGACTCGCTCTCTCCTGAACGGGGATAATATAAAACACTGTAATATCAGACACACTCTCCCCTGAATGGAGGTAATATAAAACACAGCAATATCTGACTCGCTCTATCCTGAACGGAGATAATATAAAACACTGTAATATCAGACCCACTCTCCCCTGAATGGGGGTAATATAAAACACAGCAATGTCTGACTCGCTCTCTCCTGAACGGGCATAATATAAAACACTCTAATATCAGACTCGCTTTCTCCTGAACGGGGATAATATAAAACACTGTAATATCAGACTCACTCTCCCCTGAATGGAGGTAATATAAAACACAGCAATATCTGACTCGCTGTATCCTGAACGGAGATAATATAAAACACTGTAATATCAGACTCTCTCTCCCCTGAATGGAGGTAATATAAAACACAGCAATATCTGACTCGCTCTCTCCTGAACGGGGATAATATAAAACACTGTAATATCAGACTCGCGCTCTCTCCTGAACGGGGATAATATAAAACACTGTAATATCAGACTCACTCTCCCCTGAATGGGGGTAATATAAAACACTGCAATATCAGACTCGCTCTCCCCTGAACAGGGATAATATTAAACTTCGTAATATAAGACTCGCTCTCACCTGAACGGGGATAATATAAAACACTGTAATATCAGACTCTCTCTCCCCTGAACGGGGGTAATATAAAACACTGCAATATCAGACTCGCTCTCCCCTGAACGGGGTTAATATAAAACATTGTAATGTCAGACGCACTCTCCCCTGAACGGGGGTAATATAAAACGCCTGTAATATCAGACCCGCTCTCCCCTGAACGGGAATAATATTAAACACTGTAATATCAGACCCGCTCTCTCCTGAACGGGGGTAATATAAAACACTGTAATATTAGACTCCCTTTCCTCTGAACGGGGGTAATATAGAGCACGATAATATCAGACCCGCTCTTCCCTGAACGGGGATAATATAAAACACTGCAATTTCAGACTCACTCTCCCCTGAACGGGGCTATATAAAACACAGCAATATCTGACTCGCTCTCCTCTGAACGGGGATGATATAAAAAACTGTAATATCAGACTCTCTCTCCCCTGAACGGGGATAATATAAAACACTAATATCAGACTCGCTCTCCCCTGAACGGGGTTAATATAAAACACTGTAATATCAGACTCACTCTCCCCTGAATGGGGGTAATATAAAACACTGCAATATCACACTCGCTCTCCCCTGAACAGGGATAATATTAAACTTCGTAATATTAGACTCGCTCTCCCCTGAACGGGGATAATATAAAACACTAATATCAGACTCGCTCTCCCCTGAACGGGGTTAATATAAAAGATTGTAATGTCAGACGCACTCTCCCCTGAACGGGGGTAATATAAAACGCCTGTAATATCAGACTCGCTCTCTCCTGAACGGGGATAATATAAAACACTGTACTATCAGACTCACTCTCCCCTGAATGGAGGTAATATAAAACACAGCAATATCTGACTCGCTCTCTCCTGAACGGGGATAATATAAAACACTGTAATATCAGACTCGCTCTCCCCTGAATGGAGGTAATATAAAACACAGCAATATCTGACTCGCTCTCTCCTGAACGGGGATAATATAAAACACTGTAATATCAGACTCACTCTCCCCTGAATGGGGGTAATATAAAACACAGCAATATCTGACTCGCTCTCTCCTGAACGGGGGTAATATAAAACTTCGTAATATCAGACTCGCTCTCCCCTGAACAGGGATAATATTAAACTTCGTAATATCAGACTCGCTCTCCACTGAACGGGGATAATATAAATCACTGTAATATCAGACTCACTCTCCCCTGAATGGGGGTAATATAAAACACTAATATCAGACTCACTCTCTCCTGAACGGGGATAATATTAAACATTGTAATATCAGACTCGCTCTCCCCTGAACGGGGATAATATAAAACACTAATATCAGACTCGCTCTCTCCTGAACGGGGATAATATAAAACACTCTAATATCCGACTCGCTCTCCACCGAACGGGGATAATATAAAACACTGTAATATCAGACTCGCTCTCCCCTGAATGGGGATAATATAAAACACTGTAATATCAGACTCGCTCTCCCCTGAACGGGGATAATATAAAACACTGTAATATCAGACTCGCTCTCCCCTGAACAGGGGTAATATAAAACACTCTAATATCAGACTCGCTCTCTCCTGAACGGGGATAATATAAAAGACTGCAATATCAGACTCGCTCTCCCCTGAACAGGGATAATATAAAACACTGTAATATCAGACTCTCTCTCCCCTGAACGGGGATAATATAAAACACTGTAATATCAGACTCTCTCTCCCCTGTATGGGGGTAATATAAAACACTGTAATATCAGACTAGCTCTCTCCTGAACGGGGATAATATAAAACACTGTAATATCAGACTCGCTCTCCCCTGAACGGGGATAATATAATACACTGCAATATCAGACTCGCTCTCCCCTGAACGGGGATTATATAGAACACAGTAATATCAAACTCACTCTCCCCTGAATGGGGGTAATATAAAACACTAATATCAGACTCGCTCTCTCCTGAACGGGGATAATATTAAACATTGTAATATCATACTCACTCTCCCCTGAACGGGGATAATATAAAATACTGTAATATCATACTCTCTGTCCCCTGAACTGGGATAATATAAAACACTGTAATATCAGACTCGCTCTCCCCTGAAAGGGGATAATATAAAACACTGTAATATCAGACTCGCTCTCCCCTGAACGGGGATAATATAAAACACTGTAATATCAGACTCGCTCTCCCCTGAACGGGGATAATAGAAAACACTGCAATATCAGACTCTCTCTCCCCTGAACGGTGGTAATATAAAACACTGTAATATCAGACTTGCTCTCCCCTGAACGGGGATAATATAAAATACTGTAATATCAGACTCTCTCTCCCCTGAACGGCGGTAATATAATACACTGCAATATCAGACTCACACTCCCCTCAACGGGGATAATATAAAACACTAATATCAGACTCACTCTCCCCTGAACGGGGGTAATATGAAACACTGCAATATCAGACTCGCTCTCCCCTGAACAGGGTAATATAAAACACTGTAGTATGAGACTCTCTCCCCTGAACAGGGTTATATAAAGCACTGTAATATCAGACTCCCTCTCCCGTGAACGGGGTAATATAAAACACTCTAATATCAGACTCGCTCTCCCCTGAACGGGGATAATATAAAACACTGTAATATCAGACTCTCTCTCCCCTGTATGGGAGTAATATAAAACACTGTAATATCAGACTCGCTCTCCCCTGAACGGGGATAATATAAAACACTGTAATATCAGACTCACTCTCCCCTGAACAGCGATAATATTAGACACTGTAATATCAGACTCTCTCTCCCCTGTATGGGGGTAATATAAAACACTAATATCAGACTCGCTCTCCCCTGAACGGGGGTAATATAAAACACTGTAATATTAGACTCCCTTTCCCCTGAACGGGGATAATATAGAACACGATAATATCAGACCCGCTCTTCCCTGAACGGGGATAAGATAAAACACTGCAATATCAGACTCACTCTCCCCTGAACGGGGCTATATAAAACACAGCAATATCTGACTCTCTCTCCCCTGAACGGTGATAATATAAAACACTGTAACATCAGACTCACTCTCCCCTGAACGGGGATAATATAAAATACTGTAATATCAGACTCTCTCTCCCCTGAACGGGGATAATATAAAACACTGTAATACCAGACTCGCTCTCCCCTGAACGGGGGTAATATAAAACACTGTAATATCAGACTCGCTCTCCCCTGAACGGGGATAATATAAAACACTAATATCAGACTCGCTCTCCCCTGAACGGGGATAATATAAAACACTGTAATATCAGACTCTCTCTCCCCTGAACGGGGGTAATATAAAACACTGTAATATCAGACTCGCTCTCCCCTGAATGGAGGTAATATAAAACACAGCAATATCTGACTCGCTCTCTCCTGAACGGGGATAATATAAAACACTGTAATATCAGACTCACTCTCCCCTGAATGGGGGTAATATAAAACACAGCAATATCTGACTCGCTCTCTCCTGAACGGGGGTAATATAAAACTTCGTAATATCAGACTCGCTCTCCCCTGAACAGGGATAATATTAAACTTCGTAATATCAGACTCGCTCTCCACTGAACGGGGATAATATAAATCACTGTAATATCAGACTCACTCTCCCCTGAATGGGGGTAATATAAAACACTAATATCAGACTCACTCTCTCCTGAACGGGGATAATATTAAACATTGTAATATCAGACTCGCTCTCCCCTGAACGGGGATAATATAAAACACTGTAATATCAGACTCGCTCTCCCCTGAACGGGGATAATATTAAACACTGTAATATCAGACTTGCTCTCCCCTGAACGGGGTTAATATAATACACTGTAATATCAGACTCTCTCTCCCCTGAACGGGGATAATATAAAACACTGTAATATCAGACTCGCTCTCCCCTGAACAGGGGTAATATAAAACACTCTAATATCAGACTCGCTCTCTCCTGAACGGGGATAATATAAAAGACTGCAATATCAGACTCGCTCTCCCCTGAACGGGGATAATATAAAACACTCTAATATCAGACTCGCTCTCCACCGAACGGGGATAATATAAAACACTGTAATATCAGACTCGCTCTCCCCTGAATGGGGATAATATAAAACACTGTAATATCAGACTCGCTCTCCCCTGAACGGGGATAATATAAAACACTGTAATATCAGACTCGCTCTCCCCTGAACAGGGGTAATATAAAACACTCTAATATCAGACTCGCTCTCTCCTGAACGGGGATAATATAAAAGACTGCAATATCAGACTCGCTCTCCCCTGAACAGGGATAATATAAAACACTGTAATATCAGACTCACTCTCCCCTGAACAGGGATAATATTAAACACTGTAATATCAGACTCTCTCTCCCCTGTATGGGGGTAATATAAAACACTGTAATATCAGACTAGCTCTCTCCTGAACGGGGATAATATAAAACACTGTAATATCAGACTCGCTCTCCCCTGAACGGGGATAATATAATACACTGCAATATCAGACTCGCTCTCCCCTGAACGGGGATTATATAGAACACAGTAATATCAAACTCACTCTCCCCTGAATGGGGGTAATATAAAACACTAATAACAGACTCGCTCTCTCCTGAACGGGGATAATATTAAACATTGTAATATCATACTCACTCTCCCCTGAACGGGGATAATATAAAATACTGTAATATCATACTCTCTCTCCCCTGAACTGGGATAATATAAAACACTGTAATATCAGACTCGCTCTCCCCTGAAAGGGGATAATATAAAACACTGTAATATCAGACTCGCTCTCCCCTGAACGGGGATAATATAAAACACTGTAATATCAGACTCGCTCTCCCCTGAACGGGGATAATAGAAAACACTGCAATATCAGACTCTCTCTCCCCTGAACGGTGGTAATATAAAACACTGTAATATCAGACTTGCTCTCCCCTGAACGGGGATAATATAAAATACTGTAATATCAGACTCTCTCTCCCCTGAACGGCGGTAATATAATACACTGCAATATCAGACTCACACTCCCCTCAACGGGGATAATATAAAACACTAATATCAGACTCACTCTCCCCTGAACGGGGGTAATATGAAACACTGCAATATCAGACTCGCTCTCCCCTGAACAGGGTAATATAAAACACTGTAGTATGAGACTCTCTCCCCTGAACAGGGTTATATAAAGCACTGTAATATCAGACTCCCTCTCCCGTGAACGGGGTAATATAAAACACTCTAATATCAGACTCGCTCTCCCCTGAACGGGGATAATATAAAACACTGTAATATCAGACTCTCTCTCCCCTGTATGGGAGTAATATAAAACACTGTAATATCAGACTCGCTCTCCCCTGAACGGGGATAATATAAAACACTGAAATATCAGACTCACTCTCCCCTGAACAGCGATAATATTAGACACTGTAATATCAGACTCTCTCTCCCCTGTATGGGGGTAATATAAAACACTAATATCAGACTCGCTCTCCCCTGAACGGGGGTAATATAAAACACTGTAATATTAGACTCCCTTTCCCCTGAACGGGGATAATATAGAACACGATAATATCAGACCCGCTCTTCCCTGAACGGGGATAAGATAAAACACTGCAATATCAGACTCACTCTCCCCTGAACGGGGCTATATAAAACACAGCAATATCTGACTCTCTCTCCCCTGAACGGTGATAATATAAAACACTGTAACATCAGACTCACTCTCCCCTGAACGGGGATAATATAAAATACTGTAATATCAGACTCTCTCTCCCCTGAACGGGGATAATATAAAACACTGTAATACCAGACTCGCTCTCCCCTGAACGGGGGTAATATAAAACACTGTAATATCAGACTCGCTCTCCCCTGAACGGGGATAATATAAAACACTAATATCAGACTCGCTCTCCCCTGAACGGGGATAATATAAAACACTGTAATATCAGACTCTCTCTCCCCTGAACAGGGGTAATATAAAACACTGTAATATCAGACTCTCTCTCCCCTGAACGGGGATAATATAAAACACTGTAATATCAGACTCTCTCTCCCCTGAACGGGGGTAATATAAAACACTGCAATATCAGACTCCCTCTCCCCTGAACGGGGATAATATAAAACTCTGTAATATCAGACTCCCTCTCCCCTGAACGGGGATAATATAAAACACTATTATCAGACTCTCTCTCCCCTGAACGGCGGTAATATAATACACTGCAATATCAGACTCTCACTCCCCTCAACGGGGATAATATGAAACACTAATATCAGACTCACTCTCCCCTGAACGGGGGTAATATGAAACACTGAAATATCAGACTCGCTCTCCCCTGAAAGGGGATAATATAAAACACTGTAATATCAGACTCACTCTCCCCTGAACGGGGGTAATATGAAACACTGCAATATCAGACTCTCTCTCCCCTGAACAGGGTAATATAAAACACTGTAGTATGAGACTCTCTCTCCCCTGAACAGGGTAATATAAAGCACTGTAATATCAGACTCCCTCTCCCGTGAACGGGGTAATATAAAACACTGTAATATCAGACTCGCTCTCTCCTGAACGGGAATAATATAAAACACTGTAGTATCAGACTCGCTCTCCCCTGAACGGGGATAATATAAAACACTGTAATATCAGACTCGCTCTCCCCTGAACGGGGATAATATAAAACACTGTAATATCAGACTCGCTCTCCCCTGAACGGGGATAATATAATACACTGTAATATCAGACTCGCTCTCCCTGAACGGGCATAATATAAAACACTGTAATATCAGACTCTTTCTCCCCTGAACGGGGATAATATAAAACACTGTAATATCAGACTCGCTCTTCCCTGAACGGGGATAATATAAAACACTGTAATATCAGACTCGCTCTCCCCTGAACGGGAATAATATAAAACACTGTAATATCAGACTCGCTCTCCCCTGAACGGGGGTAATATAAAACACCGTAATATCAGACTCGCTCTCCCCTGAACGGGGGTAATATAAAACACTGTAATATCAGACACACTCTCCCCTGAACGGGAATAATATAAAACACTGTAATATCAGACTCACTCTCCCCTGAACGGGGATAATATAAAACACTGTAATATCAGACTCGCTCTCCCCTGAACGGGGGTAATATAAAACACCGTAATATCAGACTCGCTCTCCCCTGAACAGGGTAATATAAAACACTGTAATATCAGACTCGCTCTCCCCTGAACGGGGGTAAAATAAAACACTGTAATATCAGACTCTCTCTCCCCTGAACGGGGATAATATAAAACACTGTAATATCAGACTCACTCTCCCCTGAACGGGGGTAATATAAAACACTGCAATATCAGACTCGCTCTCTCCTGAACGGGGATAATATAAAACACTGTAATATCAGACTCCCTCTCCCCTGAACGGGGGTAATATAAGATACACCAATATAAGAAACGTACAAATGCTGGAACAGCTATTTGACAAATAGCCGCCTTCAGCCACTGATTATTCTACTTCTAACCTTATTGGTTTGAATTTCACATTTATGACTGTGAATTGTATTCTGATTTATGCTGATTGACGATGATTTATCTTTTGCTGAGCCATCTTTTCTCATAGATGATTTTTATTTGGGTGAGTTAGCTTTCAACATGAGGTTCTTGCTCAATACCTTACTGATGATTTCATAAACTGCCGAAGCTCTATTTTAAGTGGCTGATAGCTAATGCTTGAAATGAAGGTCATTTACATTTTACAGGTCAATTTACTGAATTGTAAAATCGAACATTGCAGAAGTTGAATGCCTGCCCCTGTGAGGAGCACTGCCCTTGTGAAACTGTAGTTAAGTAGAATACCATGCAGTTCGCTCTTGGAATGTCGACAGATTTCCTAAATATGACAGCCAAATCATTTGGAAAGACATTTTGACAAATGTGGATTAGATTTCTATGCTCCAGACTCGAATAAGGTTCCTAGACTCCGGAATACAGACACTTCGGGGTGAGGAGGAGACCTCTGTGTCGGACAAAATTGTCTCATCGTGGATGTCGGCGAAAATGCAAGCATTTAACCATTTTTTAAACCACGGGCGGTGGCGCAGTAGCACAGTGTCAGATGGCGTGGTGGCACAGTTGTCAGGGTGGTGCGTTGGCACAGTGACCTGGGTGGCGCAGTGGTTAAGGGGGCATGCTCTAGTCAAAGCGGCACAATGTGTTATACGTTTTAGTTACCGTTGTATGAAGAGTCAAAAGTCCTGTTTCTTTTCACCAAACACCATTTATTTCACTTCCACAGCCTCTGCACAAAATTCTAACAACACATCACCTGACACAAGGGCCACCTGAAGCCCCTTTACATGCCAGTGTCAATCATTGGATACTTAATGTAAATGAGACAACTAATTGCAATGTCTTTAACCCATTACTTAACACAGTGGTCAGGGCGGTGCGGTGGCACAGGTCAGGGTAGCATGGTGGCACAGTGGCCAGGGCAGTGCAGTGGTCAGGGCAGCACGCTGGCAGTGGTCAGGGTGGCACAGTGATCTGAGCAGTGATGTGGCACAGTGGCCAGGATGGCGTGGTGGCGCAATGGTTGGGGCGGCGCGGTGGCACAGTTGTCGGGGCGGCCCAGTGCCACAGATGTCGAGCCGGCGCGGCGGCAATGATTGAGATGGCATGGTGGCACATTGGTCGGTATGGCATGGTGACACTGGTCGGGGCGGCGTGGGTACGAGGCATCTGGTTTCAACATTAAGTTAATTAAGTAGATGTCCAAGTAGTGCAACAAAATAGTACTTAGAAAGGCAGTAGCAAGAGTCTATTCTTCCAACTCTGGATTGGATTTGTGTATTGTCATGTGTACCAAGATACGGTGAAAAGCATGATTGATTATTCTTGTTGACCATAGTAAGAGGTCTTACAGCACCAGGTTAAAGTCCAACAGGTTTGTTTCAAACACTAGCTTTCGGAGCACGGCTCCTTCCTCAGGTGAATGTTGACCATAGTTTACATCTTGTCTTGGTTGTGTGCTGAGAGTCACAGGACTTCTCCTCTTCTCCCCTTCTAGCCTTGTGCCATACTGGGTGACTGATTAGTTTACCCTTCAGTAGGATGAAACCTCACACTCTGATTGGTTTACTATTTTGTTATTGATCTGGTTAGTTCCCATTATTTCGCTCTTGTCCATTTGTGTGTTGGGAATTTACATGTCTCTCATGAATGACATTTTTGTTTATTAAACTGGAGACCCTTTAGGCATTCAAGCTTCCAATCAACCAAAGGTCAACACTTTCTGACTTAAGTGGAGGTTTTGGAGTAGTGGTTTGTCGTTGGACTAGTTGTCCAGAGGCCCAGGATATTACTCTGGGGACTTCGGTTTGAATCTCACCAATTCAATAAAAATCTGGAATTAGAAGTCTAGTGATAACACAACAAAGTAGAAAGAAAATTACAGCACAGGAACAGGCAATTCGGCCCTCCCAGCCTGCGCCGATCCAGATCCTCTATCTAAACCTGTTGCCTATTTCCCAAGTATCTACTTCCCTCTGTTCCCCGCCCATTCATATATCTGTCTAGATGCATCTTAAATGATGCTGTCGTGCCCGCCTCTACCACCTCCGCTGGCAAAGCGTTCCAGGCACCCACCACCCTCTGCATAAAAAAACTTTCCACGCACATTTCCCTTAAACTTTCCACCTCTCACCTTGAAATCGTGACCCCTTCTAATTGACACCCCCACTCTTGGAAAAAGCTTGTTGCTATCCACCCTGTCCATACCCCTCATAATTTTGTAGACCTCAATCAGGTCCCCCCCTCAACCTCCGTCTTTCCAACGAAAACAATCCTAATCTCCTCAACCTTTCTTCATAGCTAGCACCCTCCATACCAGGCAACATCCTGGTGAACCTCCTCTGCACCCTCTCTAAGGCATTCACATCCTTCTGGTAATGTGGCGACAGAACTGCACGCAGTATTACCTCCAGATCGACGCTGATGAAGTTGACAGTGCCACTTTCAAAAGTCTCCGCATGTTGGCCGACAACGGGCGACCTTTAAGAAAACCCATCTGATCCTCTGAAATTACCCCTGGCAGGCAACCCTCCAAATGAGTTGGCATCACCATAGCCACCAGCTTTGCATCAGCATTCAACAGAGAAATGGGCCAAGATGACCCACACTCCTTTTTCAAGATTAAGGAGATCGAGGCCTGCGTCAGTATGGCCGGCAAAAGCCTGGGATAGAACTCATTAAATATGTCCACAGATGTGGCCCCAACACGGTCGCAAACTGTTTATAAAATTCCACTGGGAATTCATCCGGGCCCAGAACCATTCCTGACTGCATGGAGCAAATACATTTCATAATTTCCTCCAGCCCGATGGTGCCACCAACTCCTGTACTCTTTCCTATCGCTGGAAAGATCAGCCCACCCAGAAACTGGACCATAGTCGAGTCTTCCGATGGAGGTTCAGATTTGTATAGCTCCCGGTAAAAGGCCTCAAATACCCCATTGACTTTCTCTGTAGCAGAAACCAACCAACCCCCCCCCCCGAGTCCTCAACCGTGACTATCTCCCAAGAGGCTGCCGAAACTGGTGAACCAATAAACGACTGAGCCTCTCATAGTTATAAAATGTCCCTCTTGCACAACGAAGTTGGCTTACTGCCTTCCCCATCAACACTAACTCAAACTCCAACTGGAGCTTCCTCATCTCTGCCAGCAGCTCTGCCATTGGGGAGCAGAGTATTGACGGACCAACGTGAGGATGGAATCCACCAACCGCTGCCTCTCCGTCCTACCAGACTGATCTCTGAGCTTTAATCGAAATTAACCCCCCCCGGATAGCTGCCTTCTGTGCTTCCCAAAACGACAAAGGTGAAACCTCCTCATTCTTCTTCCACTCCACATAGGTTCCAATAGAGAAGCTATCCTCTCAAACCCCCTTGTACGCGAGCAACGCTGCATCCAATCTGCTCAGGGTCACAGTGCAGCCTGTCTCCAAACACATATTTACATAGTGTGGCGCGTGGTCTGATATTACAATCGAATAGCCAGCTCCACAACCCCAGGGAGTAGCGACTTACCCACCACAAAGAAATCAATCCGGGAGTAGACCTGATGTATAGGTGAAAAGAAGGAAAACTCTTCCTCTCTCGAGGGGCAGAATGGGTGACATCTGCTGCTGTTTTGTATGTTCGTAATCCTTATAATTTGAGAAATATGGTTTGATTTGGTGAAAATGTGCTGTTCTTAATGGAAATTGTAAACACGTTTTCTGTTTTAACACTGTAGGTGTTAATGAACAGCAAGTGTTGTTGGCTCTGATAATGCATTGTTAATGTGATGAAATACTGCTGTGTATGTCTACAAGTATTAAAACATGCCAAGTGTTTCTGCTCCACCGCCCTCCCTGTGGTTAACAAGCCGAACTCTGCCTGTAGCCTCCACCGTTCCCTTAAAAGCCCTGCCTCTGGGGTCTTCGCATAGTTCCTATCGATCTGTAGTATTTCCTTAACCAGTCGGTCCGTCTCGGCCCTGTCTACCTTCGCCCTGTGGGCCCTTATCGAGATCAGCTCCCCTCTAACCACTGCCTTCAGTTCTTCCCAGACCACCACTGCTGAAATTTCCCCCGTGTCGTTGACCTGCAGGTAGTTCTGAATACATTTCCTCAGCTGCTCGCACACCCCTTCGTCAGCCAAAAGTCCCACATCTAACCTCCAGTGCGGGAGCTGGTTACTGTCTTTACTAACCTGCAGGTCAACCCAGTGCGGAGCATGGTCTGAGATTGTGATCGCCGAGTACCCTGTGTCCACCACTCCTGCCAGTAAAGCCCTGCTCAAAATGAAGATATCGATCCGGGAGTACTCCACATCATCCCAATTTGGCACATACACATTTACTCATACAACCTGCACCCCCTTCAGTTTCCCACTGACCATAATATACCGACCTCCCACATCCGAGATTATTCTACCTGCATCAAACACCACCCGCTTATTGATCAGGATCGCGACCCCTCTAATCTTTGAGTCTAGTCCCGAGTGAAGACCTGACTGACCTAGCCTTTCCTCAATCTAATCTGGTCAGTTACTCTTAAGGTGCGTCTCCTGCAACATTACTACGTCCGCCTTCAGTCCCCTCAGATGCGCGAACACATGCTCTTGACCGGCCATTTTAACTCTCGAACATTCCAGGTGATCAGCCCAGTTGGGGGCTCATTGCCCCCCCCCCCCCCCCCACTTGCCGATCAGCCATCCCTTTTTTTGGCCCCGCCTGCAACCCATGCTCCGCGCCTCTACTGGCCCGCCCCCAGGCAGCCTCCGCCCCCAACCTCTTCTCTGTCCCTTGGCCCAAGTCCCTCCCTCGTCAGCAGAACATTTTCACCCTCCCACTGCAAGTAACAACACTCTGTAACCCAACCCCTTTGATGAACCGAACATATGCACACCCCCCCACTGCGCTTCCGTGAACTAGCTGGCCCAGCTAGCTTGGTGACTCCCATCCCTGGCGCCGGATAGTCTCCCACCTATTGTCCCCCGCCCCCGCTCATATAAACATACGCCAATATCAAACAATCCCCACGCAATTGCCTGACAGAAAAACACCAAAATCTAAACAAGCACACCTCCATCCTCCAACAGTGCAAATGAAAACCTTAACTCACTCCGCTCTGCTGCTGGTCCCAAATCAATACAGAAGGCATTGCAAACAGCTGCCACAAAATGAAAAACGATAAAATTTTGTTTTTAAAGAACAGAGAAACCAAAAGAAAAAAGATGAACGCTGCAGCAAAGTTCAAAAGTTCTCAGACCACCACCAGTCCTTTCCTTTTCACGAAGTCCAGCGTGTCCTCAGGCGACTCAAAATAAAAGTGCTGTTCCTCGTACGTGACCCAGAGACGGGTCGGATACAACAGGCCAAACTTCACCTTTTTCTTAAAAGGGATCGACATAATCTGGTTGAAGCCTGCTCTTCCCCTGGCCACCTCCACACTCGGGTCTTACTATTGTCCCACTTACAGCTCCGTGTCTGCTTGGCCCACTTATCCAAGTACCTGTGGAATCTCACCACCATTGCCCTCTGGGGGTGGGGGGGTGGGGGGGGGGGGGGGGGGGGGGGGGCGGGGCTCCCGTTTGCGGCTTCCTCGTGAGTTCTCTGAGAGCCCTGTCCACCTCCAAAGGTCGGGAGAATGCTCCATCCCCCAGCAGCTTATCAAACATGTCTGCGATGTATGCCCCAGCGGCCGCTCCTCTGGACCCTTCCGGGAGCCCAACGGTTCTCAAGTTCTGCCGGTGGGACCTATTCTCTAGGGCGTCCCATCTAGGCTCCAGCCGCTCAATTGACTCTTTTCCCGGGTCCAAGCAGTCCCGTTTCTGTGTCAAAGTCAATATTTTCACTTCTGTGGTAGAAAAATTCAACACACTCGTTAAGACAGAATAACAAGCTTTATTTTCAAAAACAATTGCTTGCAGTAATGGCTAAAACTTGAAGTCAGTGAGCGTCAACAAAACTGCTCAGTCTGTCACAAGTTCCGCGCTTTCGCGGAGAATTAACTCAATATTTATACATTAACTTTATCAAGATAATGTGACAACAGTATGGTCAGGAGTTTGATCGGAAATACAAACGGAAGCAAAGACCAGACCATGTTTGGTCATCTCACTCATACCATTATCTAGTCCTCGGAGGGAACATTGAAAGGTCGGAATAGAATTGTTTCTTCCTGAACTTATCTTTGTTTTAAATTCCTACGGCCCTGGGTTATGACGAGTTAGTTTTATCAGGAGTTGCCGAGGTCCGGTGTTCTGGAATGGCTCGACCTTCGTTGATCTTTTCAGACTTCACGTTATGCAGAGTTGGCCTACGGCCATACTAGTCTGAAAATGGTTAGGGCAGCATTCTTTACCTGGGCCTGGGGAGCTGGAATGAGTAGTTTCAGTCTTTCTCGTATAGTATCAAACCTTTTGACCAGTCTTCCCATTGTCCAGTTTTCCCATCATTACTTAATTCGTACCTTATCACATCTGCTCAGCAAAGCCTTCCTGAATAACTTGCATCAACTGCGCCGTTGACCGCTGGGTCGACAAACCAGAGGTCCGGTCCTCCGCCATGCTATTTCCCGCTGCAGCTTCAGCCCAAGCCTTCTCTGTCTTTCTGTTTCTGCCTTTACGAGCACTTCTAGTCCTTCTCTCCATGCCTCTCTCTTCAGATTTACAGTTTAAGTGAGTAGAAAATCGGGGGAAAAGGTCCAAAAGTCCGACCCGAGTGGGAGCCACCGAAAGTGCGACTTACTCCTTCATAGCCGCTACCGGAAGTCGTGGTTGTTAAGTTCTGCAGTTTAATAGTATTAATATTGACTGCCCAGTAAATTGTTCCCCTGATTCAGGAATGCACAAAGTGAGATGAAGGTCCTGTAGCCACCTAAAATGGCTGATTCCCTATTAATTTGGCCAAAATCCGATTTTAAAAGGCTAACCGAAAAGGCTGATGGGAAAAGCAGCCAACAGGACACAAACGGACAGCTGCAGACAGAATAGCGTATTCGGATCTGGGGAAGTCGGCCCAGATCGATATCTAAGACTATTAGCAGCACATCAACACAAACATCTGCAGTTTAATCGGCTATCCCCGGGAACAATTGCAACATATTAGCAATTGAATGCCGGGCCAGACCTCTCGGCGCCTGCAGTGACCGAAACAAAGACAGGTGAACAACCACCCCCCGATCGAGGAATCGCCCCATTATTGGAGCATATCGAACCCAGTGATTGGGAACAAGTCCAATCACTTGGGACTCAGGGTCAAGGGCCGCCCCGAGAGGCGGGAAGCCCCTGGGCCCTATAAATTGAGGGGCCAAGTTCAGATCGCTCTCTCTCTCCCTTCTTCACCTGCTCACAACCTTCGCAAGAACATCGACCAGAAACAGTAAGTCTGACTCCAGTGATCGCTACCTGATAGAGATTCCTAGCCATCGACCCGTATCAGTCTTTTGAATCCCGCAGGCCAGATCCAATTCGATAAACCATTCATTTCCCTGACCTGGTGGGCCCTTCCTAAAGTTAAGTATTGGCCAGTAGTGGTAGGTTTTGATATAGAAAGTAGGATTATTGTGTAAGTATTGATTGCTGTACATAATAAATGACCGTTGATTTCAATCTTACTAAGCAGTGTGCTGACTTATTAATCATAACTCGAGCTTGAACCACGTGGCGGTATCAGAAAGATACCTGGCGACTCGTGAGCAAAGGTGACATCAGAGCTAATAAACTAAGGCTAAAAAGAGCAACAGTCCAGCATTGCTGGTGCTTCTTGTTCTTTATGTGATATGTTAAAAATGACCATCTTTAGGAGCAATGAATTTAAAATCTGAAATCCGACCTCTCTTCATAGATATCGAGGAGATTCTGAAGGTCAGTTGCTAGGGCTGAGCTTTTTCAGTGGCAGGTGGTAATGGTCGGACTGACAAAATCCCAAATGGAAACTTTGGAAGCTATATGATGATTTGCAATTTATATTTTATTTCGGGAAAGTCTGTCTACTGAAGTCCGAGGTAAAGACTCCAAACGACCACGTTTGCAGATTTCAAATATTCAATTAAAACATTAACAAAAGAAAACTTAAACTTACAGTTAGAATTAGTCTAAAAATTATTTCTACGTTGAAGATTTCTTAAAGATTTTTACGTGGACTCAAATAAACACTTTTTCAGGCACAGTCCCTATAGATTTCTGATCTATAAAATTTCCAGTAATTTTATCATCAGCACCCACTGTTACTTTGGAAGAAGTCTTATAACACCAGGTTAAACCCCAACAGGTGTATTTGGAATCACTAGCTTTCGGAGCGCAGCTCCTTCAGCTGAGTTAACCTGGTGTTGTAAGACCCCTTACTGTGCCCACCACAGTCCAACGCTGGCATCTCCACTTCATGACTGTTGCTATAAGGGAGGTATTTAACACAGCTTTTTCCTGCTTGCTCCACAATGGAAATCCAAGTATAGCAAAACCTTGCTTTCTGGAAGAAAATGATTTCTCTGGGGGCGGTTCGAGGCGACTTGCTTCACAGTCTCTCTAGCACAGCAGAACTCAACATGGTCAGTTCTCACGGGCAGCTTTTAATCTTTTCTTAAATATGTTTTTTTCTCTTTCATCTTTAAACCCAGTGTTCTTTCCCAGAATATAAGAATCAACTAGCTTTGCTTTATTCATTTCTGATTTTTGGCAGTTGTAAACATTTCTTTAATTTTGCTTTGAACTTGAACAGCTAAAATTCAGCCCCTCATTTATCTCAATTCAAATTCCCATTCATGGTGTATGTCCTTGTATCTTAGCTTTGCTCACTTCCGGTTGCGGCGATGCACTGCTAAGCCGCACGATTCGGCAGCTCCTGTTCTAACGGACTTTTGGGCTCTTTTTGAGAGCCCCAACGGAAATTTTTTCGGACCAAACTCAGTGTGGGGTGACGAAGTAAGGAGTCCCCCCTAGTGTGTATGGAAAAGATCGGTGGTAGTGGCCAGATTGCGAAGGATCCTTTGGAGCAGTGGCAGAGAACAGAAGGAAGAAGCAAGATGGCAACGGATGGAGCCCAGACGACATGGAGCCCGGATCAGCAGGAATTCCTTAGATGGTGTGTGGAGGAATTTTTTTCATTTTCAAGAAGGAGGTGCTGGCGCCGATGTTGTTGGCAATCGAAGGGCTAAAAGAAACGCAAAAGGCCCAGGCGATAGAGCTCCGTGTGAAGGAGAAGGCAGCTGAGAACGAGGATGAGATTCTGGGCCTAGCGGTAAAATGGAGACGCACGAGGCGCTACACAAGAGGTGTATTGAAAGACTCTAAGTCCTGGAGAACAGCTCGAGGAGAAAGAACCTCCGGATTCTGGGTCTCCCCGAGGGGGTGGAGGGAGCTGACGTTGGGGCTTATGTGAACACGATGCTCCATTCGCTAATGGGAGCTGAGGCCCCCTCGGGCCCCCTGGAGGTGGAAGGGGCTCACCGGGTCCTTGCGAGGAGACCAAAGGCTGGAGAATCACCAAGGACGATAGTGGTGAGATTTCACCGCTTCACCGACAGAGAGGCTGTTTTGAGGTGGGCCAAGAAGGTACGGAGTAGCAGGTGGGAGAATGTGGTGATACGAGTGTATCAGGACTGGAGCGCGGAGGTGGCGAGAAGGAGAGCGAGTTTTAATCGGGCCAAGGCGGCGCTTCACAAGAAGAAAGTAAAGTTTGGGATGCTGCAGCCGGCGCGATTGTGGGTCACGTACCAAGATAACCACTACTATTTTGAAACGTCGGAAGAGGCATGGACCTTCATCCAAAAAGAGAAATTGGACCAGAACTGAGGGACTGATGCTGTGGGGAGATGACGATGTTGATGTACAGAAATGTAAATTGGGGAATGGGAGGTTCACCGTATCGGGATGATAGATGGGGAGGGTAAAGGGAAGAGAAGAATCCCTTTTTTTTTCTTGACGGGGGGACACTGAGAAATGTGGGCGCCGATGGAAAAAGGGACATAGGTGGGGGATGGGGAATGGGAACAGGGCTGTAGGGGGAGATGCGCCATAGGGGGTGGGGCTGATCTAGGAAAGCGCGGGTTTTTTCCCACGCTAGGGAGATGATGGCGGGAAGATAGGCGCAAGGAGGATGAGAGTTCCACACACGGAGGAGGGGGGGGGTCAAGGAGAGAGCGGGGGAAGCCGGGGTCAGTTGGAGTCAGCTGACTTTCGGAAGCATTATGGGGGGAGTAACCATGCTAGATGGGGATCTAGCGGGGGGGGGGGGGGACAACTGGGTTGCTGCTGCTGGGATCGAGAGGGAGCTGGCAAGGGAAGAAGAGGTGGTCGGTATGGGAGCGTGCCACCTGGGGGACGGGTGGGTGCGCGGGACCTGGATGTGGGACTGGCCTAGAGTAGGTGATGGCTAGTCGGCCGGGGGGGGGGGGGGGGGGGGGGGGGCACAGCCCCCCAATCCAGCTGATCACGTGGAATGTGAGAGGCCTAAATGGGCCGATTAAGAGGGCCCGAGTGTTCGCGCACTTAAAAGGACTGAAGGCAGACGTGGTCATGCTTCAGGAGACGCATCTGAAGGTGGCGGATCAGGTTAGGTTAAGGAAAGGATGGGTGGGGCAGGTGTTCCACTCCGGGTTGGACGCAAAAACTAGAGGGGTGGCTATATTGGTGGGGAAACGGGTGTCGATCGAGGCTAGGAATATATTAGTGGACAACGGTGGTAGATATGTGATGGTGAGTGGTAGATTGCAGGGAATGGAGGTCGTGCTGGTAAATGTATATGCCCCGAACTGGGATGATGCGGGATTTATGAAGCGGATGCTGGGACGTATCCCGGACCTGGAGGTAGGAAGCCTGGTAATGGGGGGGGATTTCAATACTGTGCTGAATCCAGGGTTAGATCGGTCTAGATCCAGGATCGGAAGAAGGCCGGCAGCGGCCAAGGTGCTCGGGGTTTATGGAGCAATTGGGGGGAGTGGATCCGTGGAGATTTGCTAGGCCGTTGGCCAAAGAGTTTTCCTTTTTCTCCCATGTTCATAAGGTATACTCCCGGATAGATTTCTTTGTTTTGAGTAGGGCACTAATTTCGAGGGTGGTGGGAACGGAGTACTCGGCCATAGCCGTTTCAGACCATGCCCCGCACTGGGTGGAGCTGGAACGAGGAGAGGAGAGGGAACAGCGCCCACTCTGGCGACTGGATGTGGGACTATTGGCAGATGAGGGAGTCTGTGGAAGGGTGCGAGGATGTACTGAAAGGTACCTGGAGGCCAATGATGATGGTGAGGTCCAGGTGGGGGTAGTATGGGAAGTGCTGAAGGCGGTGGTTAGGGGAGAGTTGATCTCCATTAGGGCTTACAAGGAGAAAAAAGAGGGCAAAGAAAGGGAGAGATTAGTGGGGGAGATTCTGAGTGTGGATAAAAGATATGCGGAGGCCCCGGACGAAGGACTATCTAGGGAGAGGTGAAGACTTCAGACGGAGTTTGACCTGCTGACCACAGGGAAGGCAGAGGCACAGTGGAGGAAGGCACAGGGGATGAGATACGAATATGGGGAAAAGGCGAGCCGGCTGCTGGCCCACCAGCTTCGTAAGAGGATAGCGGCGAGGGAAATAGGGGGAGTTAGGGATGAAACGGGAACTACAGTGCGGAGTGCAGGGAAGGTAAATGAGGTGTTTAAGACCGTTTATGAGAGGCTATATAGGTCCCAACCCCCAGAGGGAAAAGAGGGGATGCAACAGTTTTTGGACCAACTAATTTTCCCGAAGGTGGAGGAGCAGGAGGTGGCAGGCCTGGGGGCGCCAATCGGGGTGGACGAGGTGACTAAAGGGCTGGGGAATGTTGCTCTTATTAGCCTTAGTTTTATTACCTCTGATTATGTCACCTTTACTCACGAGTCGCCAGGTATCTTTCTGATACCGCCACGTGGTTCAAGCTCGAGTTATGATTAATAAGTCAGCACACTGCTTAGTAAGATTGAAATCAACGGTCATTTATTATGTACAGCAATCAATACTTACACAATAATCCTACTTTCTATATCAAAACCTACCACTACTGGCCAATACTTAACTTTTGGGGATGGCCCACCAGGTCAGGGAAAAGAATGGCTTATCGAATTGGATCTGGCCTGCGGGATTCAAAAGGCTGATACGGGTCGATGGCTAGGAATCTCTATCAGGTAGCGATCGCTGGAGTCAGACTTTCTGTTTCTGGTCGATGTTCTTGCGAAGGTTGCGAGCAGGAGAAGAAGGGAGAGAGAGAGCGATCTGAACTTGGCCCCTCAATTTATAGGGCCCAGGGGCTTCCCGCCTCTCGGGGCGGCCTTGACACTGAGTCCCAAGTGATTGGACTTGTTCCCAATCACTGGGTTCGATATGCTCCAATAATGGGGCGATTCCTCGATCGGGGGGTGGTCGTTCACCTGTCTTCGACCACTGCAGGCGCCGAGAGGTCTGGCCCAGCATTCAATTGCTAATATGTTGCAATTTGTTCCCGGGGATAGCCGATTAAACTGCAGATGTCTGTGTTGATGTGCTGCTAATAGTCTTAGGTATCGATCTGGGCCGACTTCCCCAGAGCCAAATACGCTATTCTGTCTGCAGCGGTCCGTTTGAGTCCTGTTGGCTGCTTTTCCCATCAGTCTTTTCGGTTAGCCATTTTAAATCGGGTTTTGGCCAAATTAATAGGGAATCAGCCATTTTAGGTGGCTACAGGAACATGCAGGCAGGGAAGGCCCCGGGACCAGACGGGTTCCCGTTGGAATTTTATAGGAAGTATGTGGACTTGTTGGCCCCGCTGTTGGCAAGAACCTTTAACGAGGCCAGAGAAGGGGGGACTCTACCCCCGACAATGTCGGAGGCGACGATATCATTAATCCTGAAGTGAGATAAAGATCCGCTGCAATGCGGGTCATATAGGCCTATCTCGCTCCTTAATGTAGACGCCAAGTTGCTGGCAAAAGTGCTGGCGATGAGGATCAAGGATTGTGTCCCGGGGGTGGTGCATGAAGACCAGACAGGGTTTGTAAAGGGGAGCCAATTGAATGTTAACGTGCGACGGCTGTTGGGGGGTGATAATGATGCCCCCAGCGGAGGGGGAGGCAGAGATAGTGGCAGCGATGGATGCAGAGAAGGCATTTGATCGGGTAGAGTGGGAGTATTTATGGGAGGTGCTGAGGAGGTTTGGGTTCGGGGAGGGGTTTGTCAGTTGGGTTAAACTCCTCTATGGGGCCCCAGTGGCAAGTGTAGTCACAAACCGGCAGAGATCGGAGTATTTTCGGTTACATAGGGGAACAAGGCAGGGGTGCCCTCTGTCTCCATTACTGTTCGCGCTGGCAATTGAACCACTGGCCATAGCGTTGAGAGACTCTAGGAAATGGAGGGGGGTGGTTAGAGGGGGAGAGGAACACCGAGTGTCCCTCTACGCAGATGACCTACTGCTGTATGTGGCGGATCCTGTGGAGGGGATGACAGAGGTTATGCAGATATTGAGGGAGTTTGGCGATTTTTCGGGATATAGGCTTAATATGGGGAAGAGTGAGCTTTTCGTAGTACACCCCGGGGATCAGGGAAGAGGGATAGACGGCCTGCCGTTAAGGAGAGCGGATTGGAGCTTCCGATATTTGGGGATTGAGGTAGCCAGGAGCTGGGGAACTTTACACAAACCCAATCTGACGCGGCTGGTGGAGCAGATGGAGGAGGATTTCAAGAGGTGGGATATGCTGCCGCTCTCACTGGCGGGCAGAGTGCAGGCGGTAAAGATGATGGTCTTCCCAAGGTTTCTTTTTCTGTTTCAATGTCTCCCCATTTTGATCACTAAAGCCTTTTTTAAGAAAATAGATAGGAGTGTTATGAGTTTCGTGTGGGCAGGGAAGACCCCGAGGGTCGGGAGGGGGCTCCTGCAGCGCAGGGACAGAGGGGGACTGGCGTTGCCGAATCTGGACGATTATTACTGGGCCGCCAATGTGGCGATAGTTTGCAAGTGGATGAGGGAGGGAAAGGGGGCGGCGTGGAAGAGGCTGGAGATGGCGTCCTGTAAAGGAACAAGCCTAAAGGCGCTGGTGACGGCGCCGCTACCGCTCTCCCCGAAAAGGTACACCACGAACCCAGTGATGGCGGCAACCTTAAGGATCTGCGGGCAATGGAGGCGACATAGGGGTGTGACGGGTGCCTCGGTGTGGTCCCCGATCAGGAACAACCATAGGTTTGTCCCAGGAAGGATGGACGGAGGGTTCCAGAGCTGGCATCGGGCAGGAATTAGGAGATTGAGAGACTTGTTTATTGATGGGACGTTTGTGAGCCTGGGAGCGCTGGAGGAAAAGTATGAGTTGCCCCCAGGGAATATCTTTAGATACATGCAAGTGAGGGCGTTTACGAGGCAACAGATGAGGGAATTTCCGCTGCTCCCGACACAGGGGATCCAGGATGGAGTGATTTCGGGGGTAAGGGTCGGGGAGGGCAAAGTGTCCGAAATATATCAGGAGATGAGAGACTCCACCTCTTCTTCATTTCCTCCACCTTACTTTGAAGTTCAAAAATCTCATTGCTCTTCTCATGACGAAGTTGCAACAGTTCATTAGTTTTGCCTTTTAATTTGGCTTTCCACCAATTATTCTGACTTACCAAACCCTCCTTTTCTTGTTCAAGACATTTCCACAATGCTTGAAGTTCACCAAGTTTTAACTGAAGATCAACTTCCCTAAGTTTCCTTTTTCAATTTTATCCTTCAGACAGTTCAAATCCCCCGTCACATGTTCCATAGTGGTTTGCAAAAAGGGTTTTGGATTGATGGAAGGTTGATTTTATTGAAATAAGGCAGGATCTGGCCAAAGTAGACTGGGAACAGCTTCTTGTGGGGAAATCTACAGCACTGAGGGGGGGGGGGGGGGGGCATTCGAAAAAGGAAATGGGGAGAGTACAAGCCTAGCGTGTTCCCTTGAGGGTGGAATCTAGATACAACCAGTCCAGAAAAAGCTGGATGACTCGGAATATTCAGGATTGGATAAGAAATAAAAGAGAGGCTTTTAGCAGGTACAAAGGGAGCAAAATAATGGAGGTCCTCATGGAATATAGAAACTGCAGGCAGAACTTGAGAAAGCAATTAGAAGAGAAAAAAGGGGGCATGAAAAAACACTAGTGGGCAAGATTAGGGAGAATTCCAAGGTATTCTATGGGATGTTAAGGGGAAGAGGATAACCAGGGAAAGAATAAGGACCAGGGGGGCAATCTGCGTGGAGCCGCAGGGCATTGGTAGGGTGTTAAACGAGTACTTCACATTTGTCCGCACTCGTGAGAAGGAGAATGTAGGTATGGAACTCGGGGAGAGAGAGAGAGACAGCGAGGTTCTTGAACAGTTTGACAGAGGCAGTGGAGGTTTTGGCAGGCTTAAAAGTAGACAAATCTGGATGAGTTGTACCCCAGGTTGCTGTGGGAGGTGAGGGAGGAGATTGCAGTGGCTCTGATCCAAACTTTTCATTACTTTCTGGCTACCAGGGAGGTCCCAGAGGACTGGAGCACAGCTAATGTGGTTCCACTTTTAACAGTGAGTCTCACATAATCTTTATTAGTGTCACAAGTAGGCTTACATCAACACTGTAATGAAGTTACTGTGAAAATCCCCTAGTCGCCACACTCCGGCGCCTGTTCGGGTACATTGAGGGAGAATTCTGGGGGTAGGATTCTGCAATAATGGGTCCATGTCCCCACACCGGCATGAAAACCGGTGCCAACCATTCTGGCGTCAACAGCCCCTGAAAGTGAGGAATTCTCCACTTTCTTGGGGGCGAGGTTGGTGCGGAAGTGGTTCCCGCAGCTCCAGCCGGCGGCCAAGGGCTGGCGCGAGTTCGCGGACCGGTCAGCGTGATCTTGCGCGGACCGGCCGGCATATTTCCAAGCATGCGCGGACCAGCCGGCATATTTCCAAGCATGCGAGGACCGGCCGGCGTATTTCCAAGCATCCGCGGACCGGCCGGCATATTTCCAAGCATGCGCGGACCAGCCGGCATATTTCCAAGCATGCGAGGACCGGCCGGCGTATTTCCAAGCATCCGCGGACCGGCCGGCGTATTTCCAAGCAAGCACAGGAGTTCCCTTCTCCACGCCGGCCCCCGAGCAATATGGCAGAGCCCTACAGGGGCCCAGCGTGGAGGAAAGCAGGCCTCCCCACGGAACCAGCCCACCCGCAGATCGCGGGCCAGGCCACCCCCCCCCCCCCCGGGGTCGTAACCCCCCGACCGCCCCCGCACACTTACCTGCTAGGTCCTGCCGTGTGTGAGGTGAGTCATTCACGCCGGCAGGACGGGGCAAAACGTGACGGCCACTTGGTCCATCAGGGCCCGGAGAATCGCCGGTTGGGGCCGCTGTCAACGGCCCCCAACCGTGGTGGCGGGAATCCTGCCGGCCCCTGTAAAACAGCGCCGGAGAATAGGGCAGCCGGTGGCGCGGCAGGACCCCCCCCCCCCCCCCCCGGGGATTCCGGGTCGGAGAATCCCGGCCAGAATGTCCAATTCACCGAACAATCATGTCGTTCGGGACTTGTGGGAGGAAACTGGAGCACCCGGAGGAAACCCACGCAGACACGGGGAGAACATGCAGATTCCAGACAGACAGTGACCCAAGCCGGGAATCGAACCCGAGTCCCTGCCGCTGTGAAGCAATAGTGCTAACCACTGTGCTACCGTATCGCCCTGTTGAACCCGTACTCTTTTTCTTAAGTATTTTTTATTCTCCCTTATTTTCTCCCAAATTTACACCCACCAACAAAAAACAATAATCAGTAACAAATATGTCAATCCCCATATCAATAACAATGATCCCATCCTCCCACCAAACCCCAAACATTAGCCCGCATGTTCACACAAACAAATGACAAAAATTTCCATCCCATCTCCATGGCTTAAATCTGTGGTTCACCCGAATCGGCATTTCCCTTGACCCTGCCCCCAACCCGAAGTGTTGCCGAAACTGCCTCCAAATTCTCAATGAAGCTATTATTACCGGACGCCCTGAGTATTTCCCCGGGGCCGTCGGGAGCGGCGCTGTTGCTAGTGCTTTCAATCTCGACCCCCTGCACAAACTCTCCTCCATTCTGACCCACTGGGAATCAGCCCCTCTGACCCAGCTCCGCACCTTCTCCGCCCAGTAGTAATATATCAGGTTCAGAAGACCCAAACCTCCTGCCTGCCTTCCCCTCTGTAGCAGCATCTTTGAACCCGTACTCTTGATCTTGATCTGCATCACAAACAATCTGTCCAACCAACTGAGCTAAACCGGCCCCCGTTCTATAGGTAGGATGTGATTGCACTGGGGAGGGTGCAGAGGACATTTCACCAGGATGTTGCCTGGAGCATTTTGGCTATGAAGAGAGCCTGAACAAGCTCAGGTTCTTTTCTCTGGAGCAGAGAAGGCTGAGAGGGGAGCTGACTGAGGTGCATAAGATTATGAGAGGTATGGACAGGGAGGATAGGAAATAGCTGTTCCTCTCAGTTGAAGGGTTAATAATTTTAAGGTGAAAGGCAAGACATTTAGAGGGGATTTCATGAAAAGGATTTTCGCCCACAGGGTGATAGATGTCTGGAATGCACTGCCTGGAGGGTAGTAGAGGTGGGAAAAGATTTTCACAGTAACTTCATTGCCGTGCTAATGTAAGTCTGCTTGTGACACTAATAAAGATTATTATTATTGTTAAAACCTCAATCTTTAAAAAGTATGTGGATGAGCACTTGAAATGTCGTAACATTCAAGGCCAAGTGCTGGAAAGTGGGATTAGTGTAGGTTTAGTGTAGTTCTGTCAGTGCAGACTCAATGGGCCTTTTTGTACTTGATGACACTAAAGCATGTTTTTGGGAGTGGAGTTTGAAAACTCCTACGTGACATTCATCTGGGGGGCTTCTGAGGAGAAAACCACATTAATTTGGGTTCAAAGAGGACTGTGTATATGACCAATTATTGTATGCGTGTCAAAGTGACTTTGGGTGTTAATGACATCATTGTAACTTCAAATGTACTTTGTCAAGTGTGTTAATCTCAAACCCTGTGGGTATTTGTTAACCAAAGTGAGGACTGAAGGCGTATTGTATTATCCATTTTTTCATGTTCAATAAATGTTGGGAAGCAGAGAATAGAGACAGATAGATCTATTTTTGGTTGCCAAGATATGATGAGTGAAATACTCTGGGGATAAGTGCTGGGGCCTCAATTACTTACATTCTGTATCAATGACTTGGATGAAGGCACCAAGTGTTTGCTAAATTTGCTGATCACATAAAAATAGGTAGAAAATAAGTTGGGAAGAGCACAGTAGGAAAGTGTCTTAGGTTAAGTGAGCAGGTAATATTAGACAGATGGTGAATGATGTGGGAAAATGTGAACTTGTCCACTTTGGCAGGGAGAATAGAAAAGCAACATAGTGAGAGAGTGTAGAGGATCTGGGGGTCCTGGTACATGAATCAGGAAAATTTTGTATGTAGGCACAAGTGATTGGGAAGGCAAAAAGAATGTTAGTTTTTGCAAAGGGAATGTAAAAGTTATTGCAAGGGGAATATAAAAGTGGGACTGTTTTACTGGGTGTTGGTGAGGCCACATCGAGAGAACTGTGTACTGTTTTGGACTCTATTTAAATGCATTAGAAACAGTTCAGAGAAAGTACAGTCGACTGATACCTGGGATGGGTGATCTTAATGAGGAAAGTAAGATCCTGAGAGGACTTAACCAGGATAGATGCTAAAAGGACGTTTCCCCTCATGGGAGAGACGAGGACTAGAGATTACAGTTTGAAACTGAGGAATCTCCCATTTTAAGACGTTGAAGAGAAGAATTGATTTCTGAGGTTTGTCAGTGTCTGGAACTCCCTTCTCCAGAGACTGCTGGATGCAGGCCCATTGAATATTTTGAAGGCCAAGATTCTTGACCAATAAGGGGAGTCAAAGGTTAATTGGGGGGGGGGGGGAGAAGATGGGAATGTGTGTGGGAATGTGGAATTGAGGTCACAATCAAGAGGTCATTAGCCATGATCCTATTGAATGGCGGAGAAGACTCGAGGGGGTGAATGATCTACTCCTGTTCCTAATTTGTATACTTGTATGTAAGTTGCAACCTAATATGGATGAAAGTGGGGGCTGCAGAGTGGATGAGCAAACTGACTATGGCACCATGGACCAGGAAGCCGTTCCAAGTGGGGCGAATGAATCGAAATGTGGTAATAGGTGACAGTATAGTCAGGAGGCTAATTCTCTGCAGCAGAGAGTGAGTGTCCAGAAAGCTGGGCCAGGGTTCGGGACATCTGCTCTGGGCAGAAAAGTAATTTGCAGTTGGAGGAGGAGGATTCGGTGGTATCATAGACCTAGGTTGGACTCGGAAGGAGATTCTGTTTGAGTAGTATGAGCAGCTAGGGTCCAAATTAAAAAGCAGAACCTCAAAGGCAATAATCTCTGGGTTATTACCTGATGAAAGATCCTCTTATCTCTTCCTCTGGATAAGGCACTCAGTCCGGTTCAAGAGGTCTTCAAAGCACTCTTTATTTTACAAGAATTCATTTAATAAATATATTTGCACAAAATTAAATCAAAAACTTTTGTGACTACATTGAAAAGTCTTTGAGATACTGAAGAGTGAATGCACTTGTGCTGGATATGCTCTCCATCAGTTACCACCACCATCTCCACCTCAGCCTTTCTGCTGCTGATATGCCCATCCATACTTTTATCACCTCTAGACTTGACTCTGCCAAGTTCTCCCCAGGCCTCCATCCTCTCTAAACATTAGGCCCACTGCCCATATCTTAACTCAGCAAGTTAATTTTGTTCACTGTGTTCGCTGTGCATCCCCCAACTCCTCAATATTAAAAATCTTATTCTTGGCTTCAGATCACTCCTTGGCCCCCATTCTTTAATCTCGCTCAACTTTGCACCAAAGTCCAAGAACACTGCCTCCTCTGACTCTGGTAGCACCTCACTGCCCCATTCCTTCACGGTTGAAGGCGGTGCCTTCAGGAACCTGGGCCTTAAAACTCTGGCATTTTATTTCTAAATCTTTCTGTCTCTCCACCTTCTTCCTTTCAAGTTGCTGCTTAAAACCCACTTTTACCATTTATCCATATGTTTCATTTTATAAACTGAGTATGATTTTTACCTGATTATGCTTCTGTGAAGCATCTTGAGACATGCACCATGTTGAAGCTGCTATGTGAATGAAGTTATTTGTACCTGGAGAGAAGATTTTGCACAATTCCACAGCGTGAAGTAACGAGTAGCATATGAAGTACATTAGCACAATATTCAAATTCAAAGGCATGAGTGTGCATTGGAACTGACCCGCCAGCCTGTTGTGTTGGAATCAGTTATCTGGATAGTCGCAAGGCACTGAGTGCATTATACACCGCACACGAATGGAAATCACAGAATATTATTAGTTATGGGTACACCATTGCCCAAGGTTTTGAATTTGTTTGTGGAGTGGCAATCTAATGAGGAGACATGGCAGAATGTGAATTTATTATTGAAATCAGTTGGACAATAATCTTAGAATGAGTACAAAGAGCAAAGAACAAAGAAATGTACAGCACCAGAACAGGCCCTTCGGCCCTCCAAGCCTGCGCTGACCATGCTGTCCGTCTAAACTAAAATCTTCTGCACTTTCTGGGTTCGTATCCCCCTATTCCCATCCTATTCATGTATTTGTTAAGATGCCCCTTAAACGTGACTATCGTCCTCCGGCAGCGAGTTCCACGCACCCACTACCCTCTGTGTAAAAAAACTTGCCTCGTACATCGACTCTAAACCTTGCCCCTCGCACCTTAAACCTATGCCCCCTAGTAATTGACCCCTCTACCCTGGGGAAAAGCCTCTGACTATCCACTCTGTATGCCCCTCATAATTTTGTAGACCTCTATCAGGTCGTCCCTCAACCTCCGTCGTTCCAAACGAGTTTATTCAACCGCTTCTCATAGCTAATGCCCTCCATACCAGGCAACATCCTGGTAAATCTCTTCTGCACCTTCCCTAAAGCCTCCACATCCTTCTGGTAGTGTGGCGACCAGAATTGAACACTATACTGTGTACCATCCTTCCTGTGGAAAAAGTGTATTATTCACTTCCATCTGGTTTTGTGTTTTCGATAAGCATTATAATTGTAACTGTTTATTCATAAAGCCTTTCCAAGTCCTTCTTGTATCAGGCTGAATTCAAACAAAGCATGTGGTGTATATTATGACACAAAGCAAATACTTCATTCCCAATTGCAGTAGCTTTTTTTTAATATAGTGAAGATTAACTGAGATCTTGTCAGTCTTCTGACATTGAGATTCCAATCGAATTTCCAGCCCAGGATTGGGCTGCCCCAACTGCGCATGATTGGGCTGCCCCAACTGCGCAGGATTGGGCTGCCCCAACTGCGCAGGATTGGGCTGC
Organism: Scyliorhinus torazame; assembly: GCF_047496885.1. NCBI lineage: Eukaryota > Metazoa > Chordata > Chondrichthyes > Carcharhiniformes > Scyliorhinidae > Scyliorhinus > Scyliorhinus torazame. Next base: position 348,360,536 of record NC_092710.1, on the reverse strand, counting down.
CCCAACTGCGCAGGATTGGGCTGCCCCAACTGCGCAGGATTGGGCTGCCCCAACTGCGCAGGATTGGGCTGCTCCAACTGCGCAGGATTGGGCTGCCCCAACTGCGCAGGATTGGGCTGCCCCAACTGCGCAGGATTGGGCTGCCCCAACTGCGCAGGATTGGGCTGCTCCAACTGCGCAGGATTGGGCTGCCCCAACTGCGCAGGATTGGGCTGCTCCAACTGCGCAGGATTGGGCTGCCCCAACTGCGCAGGATTGGGCTGCCCCAACTGCGCAGGATTGGGCTGCCCCAACTGCGCAGGATTGGGCTGCTCCAACTGCGCAGGATTGGGCTGCCCCAACTGCGCAGGATTGGGCTGCCCCAACTGCGCAGGATTGGGCTGCCCCAACTGCGCAGGATTGGGCTGCCCCAACTGCGCAGGATTGGGCTGCCCCAACTGCGCAGGATTGGGCTGCCCCAACTGCGCAGGATTGGGCTGCCCCAACTGCGCAGGATTGGGCTGCCCCAACTGCGCAGGATTGGGCTGCCCCAACTGCGCAGGATTGGGCTGCTCCAACTGCGCAGGATTGGGCTGCCCCAACTGCGCAGGATTGGGCTGCCCCAACTGCGCAGGATTGGGCTGCCCCAACTGCGCAGGATTGGGCTGCCCCAACTGCGCAGGATTGGGCTGCTCCAACTGCGCAGGATTGGGCTGCCCCAACTGCGCAGGATTGGGCTGCCCCAACTGCGCAGGATTGGGCTGCCCCAACTGCGCAGGATTGGGCTGCCCCAACTGCGCAGGATTGGGCTGCCCCAACTGCGCAGGATTGGGCTGCCCCAACTGCGCAGGATTGGGCTGCCCCAACTGCGCAGGATTGGGCTGCCCCAACTGCGCAGGATTGGGCTGCCCCAACTGCGCAGGATTGGGCTGCTCCAACTGCGCAGGATTGGGCAGCCCCAACTGCGCAGGATTGGGCTGCCCCAACTGCGCATGATTGGGCTGCCCCAACTGCGCAGGATTGGGCTGCCCCAACTGCGCAGGATTGGGCTGCCCCAACTGCGCAGGATTGGGCTGCTCCAACTGCGCAGGATTGGGCTGCCCCAACTGCGCAGGATTGGGCTGCTCCCACTGCGCAGGATTGGGCTGCTCCCACTGCGCAGGATTGGGCTGCCCCAACTGCGCAGGATTGGGCTGCCCCAACTGCGCAGGATTGGGCTGCCCCAACTGCGCATGCGCAGGATTGGGCTGCCCCAACTGCGCAGGATTGGGCTGCCCCAACTGCGCAGGATTGGGCTGCCCCAACTGCGCAGGATTGGGCTGCCCCAACTGCACAGGATTGGGCTGCCCCAACTGCGCAGGATTGGGCTGCTCCAACTGCGCAGGATTGGGCAGCCCCAACTGCGCAGGATTGGGCTGCCCCAACTGCGCAGGATTGGGCTGCCCCAACTGCGCAGGATTGGGCTGCCCCAACTGCGCAGGATTGGGCTGCCCCAACTGCGCAGGATTGGGCTGCCCCAACTGCGCAGGATTGGGCTGCTCCCACTGCGCAGGATTGGGCTGCCCCAACTGCGCAGGATTGGGCTGCCCCAACTGCGCAGGATTGGGCTGCCCCAACTGCGCAGGATTGGGCTGCCCCAACTGCGCAGGATTGGGCTGCCCCAACTGCGCAGGATTGGGCTGCCCCAACTGCGCAGGATTGGGCTGCCCCAACTGCGCAGGATTGGGCTGCCCCAACTGCGCAGGATTGGGCTGCCCCAACTGCGCAGGATTGGGCTGCCCCAACTGCGCAGGATTGGGCTGCCCCAACTGCGCAGGATTGGGCTGCCCCAACTGCGCAGGATTGGGCTGCCCCAACTGCGCAGGATTGGGCTGCCCCAACTGCGCATGCGCAGGATTGGGCTGCTCCAACAGCGCATGCGCAGGATTGGGCTGCTCCAACTGCGCAGGATTGGGCTGCTTCAACTGCGCAGGATTGGGCTGCCCCAACTGCGCAGGATTGGGCAGCCCCAACTGCGCAGGATTGGGCTGCTCCCACTGCGCAGGATTGGGCTGCTCCAACTGCGCAGGATTGGGCTGCCCCAACTGCGCAGGATTGGGCTGCCCCAACTGCGCAGGATTGGGCTGCCCCAACTGCGCAGGATTGGGCAGCCCCAACTGCGCAGGATTGGGCTGCTCCAACTGCGCAGGATTGGGCTGCCCCAACTGCGCAGGATTGGGCTGCCCCAACTGCGCAGGATTGGGCTGCCCCAACTGCGCAGGATTGGGCTGCCCCAACTGCGCAGGATTGGGCTGCCCCAACTGCGCAGGATTGGGCTGCCCCAACTGCGCAGGATTGGGCTGCCCCAACTGCGCAGGATTGGGCTGCTCCAACTGCGCAGGATTGGGCTGCCCCAACTGCGCAGGATTGGGCTGCCCCAACTGCGCAGGATTGGGCTGCCCCAACTGCGCAGGATTGGGCTGCCCCAACTGCGCAGGATTGGGCTGCCCCAACTGCGCAGGATTGGGCTGCTCCCACTGCGCAGGATTGGGCTGCCCCAACTGCGCAGGATTGGGCTGCCCCAACTGCGCATGCGCAGGATTGGGCTGCTCCAACTGCGCATGCGCAGGATTGGGCTGCCCCAACTGCGCAGGATTGGGCTGCCCCAACTGCGCAGGATTGGGCTGCTCCAACTGCGCAGGATTGGGCTGCCCCAACTGCGCAGGATTGGGCTGCCCCAACTGCGCAGGATTGGGCTGCTCCAACTGCGCAGGATTGGGCTGCCCCAACTGCGCAGGATTGGGCTGCCCCAACTGCGCAGGATTGGGCTGCCCCAACTGCGCAGGATTGGGCTGCTCCAACTGCGCATGATTGGGCTGCCCCAACTGCGCAGGATTGGGCTGCCCCAACTGCGCAGGATTGGGCTGCCCCAACTGCGCAGGATTGGGCTGCCCCAACTGCGCAGGATTGGGCTGCTCCAACTGCGCAGGATTGGGCTGCCCCAACTGCGCAGGATTGGGCTGCCCCAACTGCGCAGGATTGGGCTGCTCCAACTGCGCAGGATTGGGCTGCCCCAACTGCGCAGGATTGGGCTGCCCCAACTGCGCAGGATTGGGCTGCTCCAACTGCGCAGGATTGGGCTGCCCCAACTGCGCAGGATTGGGCTGCCCCAACTGCGCAGGATTGGGCTGCCCCAACTGCGCAGGATTGGGCTGCCCCAACTGCGCATGCGCAGGATTGGGCTGCCCCAACTGCGCAGGATTGGGCTGCCCCAACTGCGCAGGATTGGGCTGCCCCAACTGCGCATGCGCAGGATTGGGCTGCCCCAACTGCGCAGGATTGGGCTGCCCCAACTGCGCAGGATTGGGCTGCCCCAACTGCGCAGGATTGGGCTGCCCCAACTGCGCAGGATTGGGCAGCCCCAACTGCGCAGGATTGGGCTGCTCCCACTGCGCAGGATTGGGCTGCTCCAACTGCGCAGGATTGGGCTGCCCCAACTGCGCAGGATTGGGCTGCCCCAACTGCGCAGGATTGGGCTGCCCCAACTGCGCAGGATTGGGCAGCCCCAACTGCGCAGGATTGGGCTGCTCCAACTGCGCAGGATTGGGCTGCCCCAACTGCGCAGGATTGGGCTGCCCCAACTGCGCAGGATTGGGCTGCCCCAACTGCGCAGGATTGGGCTGCCCCAACTGCGCAGGATTGGGCTGCCCCAACTGCGCAGGATTGGGCTGCCCCAACTGCGCAGGATTGGGCTGCCCCAACTGCGCAGGATTGGGCTGCTCCAACTGCGCAGGATTGGGCTGCCCCAACTGCGCAGGATTGGGCTGCCCCAACTGCGCAGGATTGGGCTGCCCCAACTGCGCAGGATTGGGCTGCCCCAACTGCGCAGGATTGGGCTGCCCCAACTGCGCAGGATTGGGCTGCCCCAACTGCGCAGGATTGGGCTGCTCCCACTGCGCAGGATTGGGCTGCCCCAACTGCGCAGGATTGGGCTGCCCCAACTGCGCATGCGCAGGATTGGGCTGCTCCAACTGCGCATGCGCAGGATTGGGCTGCCCCAACTGCGCAGGATTGGGCTGCCCCAACTGCGCAGGATTGGGCTGCTCCAACTGCGCAGGATTGGGCTGCCCCAACTGCGCAGGATTGGGCTGCCCCAACTGCGCAGGATTGGGCTGCTCCAACTGCGCAGGATTGGGCTGCCCCAACTGCGCAGGATTGGGCTGCCCCAACTGCGCAGGATTGGGCTGCCCCAACTGCGCAGGATTGGGCTGCTCCAACTGCGCATGATTGGGCTGCCCCAACTGCGCAGGATTGGGCTGCCCCAACTGCGCAGGATTGGGCTGCCCCAACTGCGCAGGATTGGGCTGCCCCAACTGCGCAGGATTGGGCTGCTCCAACTGCGCAGGATTGGGCTGCCCCAACTGCGCAGGATTGGGCTGCCCCAACTGCGCAGGATTGGGCTGCTCCAACTGCGCAGGATTGGGCTGCCCCAACTGCGCAGGATTGGGCTGCCCCAACTGCGCAGGATTGGGCTGCTCCAACTGCGCAGGATTGGGCTGCCCCAACTGCGCAGGATTGGGCTGCCCCAACTGCGCAGGATTGGGCTGCCCCAACTGCGCAGGATTGGGCTGCCCCAACTGCGCAGGATTGGGCTGCCCCAACTGCGCAGGATTGGGCTGCTCCAACTGCGCAGGATTGGGCTGCTCCAACTGCGCAGGATTGGGCTGCCCCAACTGCGCAGGATTGGGCTGCCCCAACTGCGCAGGATTGGGCTGCCCCAACTGCGCATGCGCAGGATTGGGCTGCCCCAACTGCGCAGGATTGGGCTGCCCCAACTGCGCAGGATTGGGCTGCCCCAACTGCGCATGCGCAGGATTGGGCTGCCCCAACTGCGCAGGATTGGGCTGCCCCAACTGCGCAGGATTGGGCTGCCCCAACTGCGCAGGATTGGGCTGCTCCAACTGCGCAGGATTGGGCTGCCCCAACTGCGCAGGATTGGGCTGCCCCAACTGCGCAGGATTGGGCTGCTTCAACTGCGCAGGATTGGGCTGCCCCAACTGCGCAGGATTGGGCTGCTCCCAACTGCGCAGGATTGGGCTGCCCCAACTGCGCAGGATTGGGCTGCCCCAACTGCGCAGGATTGGGCTGCCCCAACTGCGCAGGATTGGGCTGCCCCAACTGCGCAGGATTGGGCTGCCCCAACTGCGCAGGATTGGGCTGCCCCAACTGCGCAGGATTGGGCTGCCCCAACTGCGCAGGATTGGGCTGCCCCAACTGCGCAGGATTGGGCTGCTCCCACTGCGCAGGATTGGGCTGCCCCAACTGCGCAGGATTGGGCTGCCCCAACTGCGCAGGATTGGGCTGCCCCAACTGCGCAGGATTGGGCTGCCCCAACTGCGCAGGATTGGGCTGCTCCAACTGCGCAGGATTGGGCTGCCCCAACTGCGCAGGATTGGGCTGCCCCAACTGCGCAGGATTGGGCTGCTTCAACTGCGCAGGATTGGGCTGCCCCAACTGCGCATGCGCAGGATTGGGCTGCCCCAACTGCGCAGGATTGGGCTGCCCCAACTGCGCAGGATTGGGCTGCCCCAACTGCGCAGGATTGGGCTGCCCCAACTGCGCAGGATTGGGCTGCTCCAACTGCGCAGGATTGGGCAGCCCCAACTGCGCAGGATTGGGCTGCCCCAACTGCGCATGATTGGGCTGCCCCAACTGCGCAGGATTGGGCTGCCCCAACTGCGCAGGATTGGGCTGCCCCAACTGCGCAGGATTGGGCTGCCCCAACTGCGCAGGATTGGGCTGCTCCAACTGCGCAGGATTGGGCTGCCCCAACTGCGCAGGATTGGGCTGCTCCCACTGCGCAGGATTGGGCTGCTCCCACTGCGCAGGATTGGGCTGCCCCAACTGCGCAGGATTGGGCTGCCCCAACTGCGCAGGATTGGGCTGCCCCAACTGCGCATGCGCAGGATTGGGCTGCCCCAACTGCGCAGGATTGGGCTGCCCCAACTGCGCAGGATTGGGCTGCCCCAACTGCGCAGGATTGGGCTGCCCCAACTGCACAGGATTGGGCTGCCCCAACTGCGCAGGATTGGGCTGCTCCAACTGCGCAGGATTGGGCAGCCCCAACTGCGCAGGATTGGGCTGCCCCAACTGCGCAGGATTGGGCTGCCCCAACTGCGCAGGATTGGGCTGCCCCAACTGCGCAGGATTGGGCTGCCCCAACTGCGCAGGATTGGGCTGCCCCAACTGCGCAGGATTGGGCTGCTCCCACTGCGCAGGATTGGGCTGCCCCAACTGCGCAGGATTGGGCTGCCCCAACTGCGCAGGATTGGGCTGCCCCAACTGCGCAGGATTGGGCTGCCCCAACTGCGCAGGATTGGGCTGCCCCAACTGCGCAGGATTGGGCTGCCCCAACTGCGCAGGATTGGGCTGCCCCAACTGCGCAGGATTGGGCTGCCCCAACTGCGCAGGATTGGGCTGCCCCAACTGCGCAGGATTGGGCTGCCCCAACTGCGCAGGATTGGGCTGCCCCAACTGCGCAGGATTGGGCTGCCCCAACTGCGCAGGATTGGGCTGCCCCAACTGCGCAGGATTGGGCTGCCCCAACTGCGCAGGATTGGGCTGCCCCAACTGCGCATGCGCAGGATTGGGCTGCTCCAACAGCGCATGCGCAGGATTGGGCTGCTCCAACTGCGCAGGATTGGGCTGCTTCAACTGCGCAGGATTGGGCTGCCCCAACTGCGCAGGATTGGGCAGCCCCAACTGCGCAGGATTGGGCTGCTCCCACTGCGCAGGATTGGGCTGCTCCAACTGCGCAGGATTGGGCTGCCCCAACTGCGCAGGATTGGGCTGCCCCAACTGCGCAGGATTGGGCTGCCCCAACTGCGCAGGATTGGGCTGCCCCAACTGCGCAGGATTGGGCTGCTCCAACTGCGCAGGATTGGGCTGCCCCAACTGCGCAGGATTGGGCTGCCCCAACTGCGCAGGATTGGGCTGCTTCAACTGCGCAGGATTGGGCTGCCCCAACTGCGCATGCGCAGGATTGGGCTGCCCCAACTGCGCAGGATTGGGCTGCCCCAACTGCGCAGGATTGGGCTGCCCCAACTGCGCAGGATTGGGCTGCCCCAACTGCGCAGGATTGGGCTGCTCCAACTGCGCAGGATTGGGCAGCCCCAACTGCGCAGGATTGGGCTGCCCCAACTGCGCATGATTGGGCTGCCCCAACTGCGCAGGATTGGGCTGCCCCAACTGCGCAGGATTGGGCTGCCCCAACTGCGCAGGATTGGGCTGCTCCAACTGCGCAGGATTGGGCTGCCCCAACTGCGCAGGATTGGGCTGCTCCCACTGCGCAGGATTGGGCTGCTCCCACTGCGCAGGATTGGGCTGCCCCAACTGCGCAGGATTGGGCTGCCCCAACTGCGCAGGATTGGGCTGCCCCAACTGCGCATGCGCAGGATTGGGCTGCCCCAACTGCGCAGGATTGGGCTGCCCCAACTGCGCAGGATTGGGCTGCCCCAACTGCGCAGGATTGGGCTGCCCCAACTGCACAGGATTGGGCTGCCCCAACTGCGCAGGATTGGGCTGCTCCAACTGCGCAGGATTGGGCAGCCCCAACTGCGCAGGATTGGGCTGCCCCAACTGCGCAGGATTGGGCTGCCCCAACTGCGCAGGATTGGGCTGCCCCAACTGCGCAGGATTGGGCTGCCCCAACTGCGCAGGATTGGGCTGCCCCAACTGCGCAGGATTGGGCTGCTCCCACTGCGCAGGATTGGGCTGCCCCAACTGCGCAGGATTGGGCTGCCCCAACTGCGCAGGATTGGGCTGCCCCAACTGCGCAGGATTGGGCTGCCCCAACTGCGCAGGATTGGGCTGCTCCAACTGCGCAGGATTGGGCTGCCCCAACTGCGCAGGATTGGGCTGCCCCAACTGCGCAGGATTGGGCTGCCCCAACTGCGCAGGATTGGGCTGCCCCAACTGCGCAGGATTGGGCTGCCCCAACTGCGCAGGATTGGGCTGCCCCAACTGCGCAGGATTGGGCTGCCCCAACTGCGCAGGATTGGGCTGCCCCAACTGCGCAGGATTGGGCTGCCCCAACTGCGCATGCGCAGGATTGGGCTGCTCCAACAGCGCATGCGCAGGATTGGGCTGCTCCAACTGCGCAGGATTGGGCTGCTTCAACTGCGCAGGATTGGGCTGCCCCAACTGCGCAGGATTGGGCAGCCCCAACTGCGCAGGATTGGGCTGCTCCCACTGCGCAGGATTGGGCTGCTCCAACTGCGCAGGATTGGGCTGCCCCAACTGCGCAGGATTGGGCTGCCCCAACTGCGCAGGATTGGGCTGCCCCAACTGCGCAGGATTGGGCAGCCCCAACTGCGCAGGATTGGGCTGCTCCAACTGCGCAGGATTGGGCTGCCCCAACTGCGCAGGATTGGGCTGCCCCAACTGCGCAGGATTGGGCTGCCCCAACTGCGCAGGATTGGGCTGCCCCAACTGCGCAGGATTGTGCTGCCCCAACTGCGCAGGATTGGGCTGCCCCAACTGCGCAGGATTGGGCTGCCCCAACTGCGCAGGATTGGGCTGCCCCAACTGCGCAGGATTGGGCTGCTCCAACTGCGCAGGATTGGGCTGCCCCAACTGCGCAGGATTGGGCTGCCCCAACTGCGCAGGATTGGGCTGCCCCAACTGCGCAGGATTGGGCTGCCCCAACTGCGCAGGATTGGGCTGCCCCAACTGCGCAGGATTGGGCTGCTCCCACTGCGCAGGATTGGGCTGCCCCAACTGCGCAGGATTGGGCTGCCCCAACTGCGCATGCGCAGGATTGGGCTGCTCCAACTGCGCATGCGCAGGATTGGGCTGCCCCAACTGCGCAGGATTGGGCTGCCCCAACTGCGCAGGATTGGGCTGCTCCAACTGCGCAGGATTGGGCTGCCCCAACTGCGCAGGATTGGGCTGCCCCAACTGCGCAGGATTGGGCTGCTCCAACTGCGCAGGATTGGGCTGCCCCAACTGCGCAGGATTGGGCTGCCCCAACTGCGCAGGATTGGGCTGCCCCAACTGCGCAGGATTGGGCTGCTCCAACTGCGCATGATTGGGCTGCCCCAACTGCGCAGGATTGGGCTGCCCCAACTGCGCAGGATTGGGCTGCCCCAACTGCGCAGGATTGGGCTGCCCCAACTGCGCAGGATTGGGCTGCTCCAACTGCGCAGGATTGGGCTGCCCCAACTGCGCAGGATTGGGCTGCCCCAACTGCGCAGGATTGGGCTGCTCCAACTGCGCAGGATTGGGCTGCCCCAACTGCGCAGGATTGGGCTGCCCCAACTGCGCAGGATTGGGCTGCTCCAACTGCGCAGGATTGGGCTGCCCCAACTGCGCAGGATTGGGCTGCCCCAACTGCGCAGGATTGGGCTGCCCCAACTGCGCAGGATTGGGCTGCCCCAACTGCGCAGGATTGGGCTGCCCCAACTGCGCAGGATTGGGCTGCTCCAACTGCGCAGGATTGGGCTGCTCCAACTGCGCAGGATTGGGCTGCCCCAACTGCGCAGGATTGGGCTGCCCCAACTGCGCAGGATTGGGCTGCCCCAACTGCGCATGCGCAGGATTGGGCTGCCCCAACTGCGCAGGATTGGGCTGCCCCAACTGCGCAGGATTGGGCTGCCCCAACTGCGCATGCGCAGGATTGGGCTGCCCCAACTGCGCAGGATTGGGCTGCCCCAACTGCGCAGGATTGGGCTGCCCCAACTGCGCAGGATTGGGCTGCTCCAACTGCGCAGGATTGGGCTGCCCCAACTGCGCAGGATTGGGCTGCCCCAACTGCGCAGGATTGGGCTGCTTCAACTGCGCAGGATTGGGCTGCCCCAACTGCGCAGGATTGGGCTGCTCCCAACTGCGCAGGATTGGGCTGCCCCAACTGCGCAGGATTGGGCTGCTTCAACTGCGCAGGATTGGGCTGCCCCAACTGCGCAGGATTGGGCTGCTCCCAACTGCGCAGGATTGGGCTGCCCCAACTGCGCAGGATTGGGCTGCCCCAACTGCGCAGGATTGGGCTGCCCCAACTGCGCAGGATTGGGCTGCCCCAACTGCGCAGGATTGGGCTGCCCCAACTGCGCAGGATTGGGCTGCCCCAACTGCGCAGGATTGGGCTGCCCCAACTGCGCAGGATTGGGCTGCCCCAACTGCGCAGGATTGGGCTGCTCCCACTGCGCAGGATTGGGCTGCCCCAACTGCGCAGGATTGGGCTGCCCCAACTGCGCAGGATTGGGCTGCCCCAACTGCGCAGGATTGGGCTGCCCCAACTGCGCAGGATTGGGCTGCTCCAACTGCGCAGGATTGGGCTGCCCCAACTGCGCAGGATTGGGCTGCCCCAACTGCGCAGGATTGGGCTGCTTCAACTGCGCAGGATTGGGCTGCCCCAACTGCGCATGCGCAGGATTGGGCTGCCCCAACTGCGCAGGATTGGGCTGCTTCAACTGCGCAGGATTGGGCTGCTTCAACTGCGCAGGATTGGGCTGCTCCAACTGCGCAGGATTGGGCTGCTCCAACTGCGCAGGATTGGGCTGCCCCAACTGCGCAGGATTGGGCTGCCCCAACTGCGCAGGATTGGGCTGCCCCAACTGCGCAGGATTGGGCTGCCCCAACTGCGCAGGATTGGGCTGCCCCAACTGCGCAGGATTGGGCTGCCCCAACTGCGCAGGATTGGGCTGCCCCAACTGCGCAGGATTGGGCTGCCCCAACTGCGCAGGATTGGGCTGCCCCAACTGCGCAGGATTGGGCTGCCCCAACTGCGCATGCGCAGGATTGGGCTGCTCCAACAGCGCATGCGCAGGATTGGGCTGCTCCAACTGCGCAGGATTGGGCTGCCCCAACTGCGCAGGATTGGGCTGCCCCAACTGCGCAGGATTGGGCTGCTTCAACTGCGCAGGATTGGGCTGCCCCAACTGCGCAGGATTGGGCTGCTTCAACTGCGCAGGATTGGGCTGCTCCAACTGCGCAGGATTGGGCTGCCGCAACTGCGCAGGATTGGGCTGCTCCGACTGCGCAGGATTGGGCTGCCCCAACTGCGCAGGATTGGGCTGCCCCAACTGCGCAGGATTGGGCAGCCCCAACTGCGCAGGATTGGGCTGCTTCAACTGCGCAGGATTGGGCTGCCCCAACTGCGCAGGATCTGACTGCCCCAACTGCGCAGGATTGGGCTGCCCCAACTGCGCAGGATTGGGCTGCCCCAACTGCGCAGGATTGGGCTGCCCCAACTGCGCAGGATTGGGCTGCCCCAACTGCACATGCGCAGGATTGGGCTGCCCCAACTGCGCAGGATTGGGCTGCCCCAACTGCGCAGGATTGGGCTGCCCCAACTGCGCAGGATTGGGCTGCCCCAACTGCGCATGCGCAGGATTGGGCTGCCCCAACTGCGCAGGATTGGGCTGCTCCAACTGCGCAGGATTGGGCTGCCCCAACTGCGCAGGATTGGGCTGCCCCAACTGCGCAGGATTGGGCTGCCCCAACTGCGCATGCGCAGGATTGGGCTGCCCCAACTGCGCATGCGCAGGATTGGGCTGCTCCAACTGCGCATGCGCAGGATTGGGCTGCCCCAACTGCGCATGCGCAGGATTGGGCTGCCCCAACTGCGCAGGATTGGGCTGCCCCAACTGCGCAGGATTGGGCTGCTCCCACTGCGCAGGATTGGGCTGCCCCAACTGCGCAGGATTGGGCTGCCCCAACTGCGCAGGATTGGGCTGCCCCAACTGCGCAGGATTGGGCTGCCCCAACTGCGCAGGATTGGGCTGCCCCAACTGCGCATGCGCAGGATTGGGCTGCCCCAACTGCGCATGCGCAGGATTGGGCTGCCCCAACTGCGCATGCGCAGGATTGGGCTGCCCCAACTGCGCATGCGCAGGATTGGGCTGCCCCAACTGCGCAGGATTGGGCTGCTTCAACTGCGCAGGATTGGGCTGCTTCAACTGCGCAGGATTGGGCTGCTCCAACTGCGCAGGATTGGGCTGCCCCAACTGCGCAGGATTGGGCTGCTCCAACTGCGCAGGATTGGGCTGCCCCAACTGCGCAGGATTGGGCTGCCCCAACTGCGCAGGATTGGGCTGCCCCAACTGCGCAGGATTGGGCTGCCCCAACTGCGCAGGATTGGGCTGCCCCAACTGCGCAGGATTGGGCTGCCCCAACTGCGCAGGATTGGGCTGCCCCAACTGCGCAGGATTGGGCTGCCCCAACTGCGCAGGATTGGGCTGCCCCAACTGCGCAGGATTGGGCTGCCCCAACTGCGCATGCCCAGGATTGGGCTGCCCCAACTGCGCAGGATTGGGCTGCCCCAACTGCGCAGGATTGGGCTGCTTCAACTGCGCAGGATTGGGCTGCCCCAACTGCGCAGGATTGGGCTGCTCCAACTGCGCAGGATTGGGCTGCCCCAACTGCGCAGGATTGGGCTGCCCCAACTGCGCAGGATTGGGCTGCCCCAACTGCGCAGGATTGGGCTGCCCCAACTGCGCAGGATTGGGCTGCCCCAACTGCGCAGGATTGGGCTGCCCCAACTGCGCAGGATTGGGCTGCCCCAACTGCGCAGGATTGGGCTGCCCCAACTGCGCAGGATTGGGCTGCCCCAACTGCGCAGGATTGGGCTGCTCCAACTGCGCAGGATTGGGCTGCCCCAACTGCGCAGGATTGGGCTGCCCCAACTGCGCAGGATTGGGCTGCCCCAACTGCGCAGGATTGGGCTGCCCCAACTGCGCAGGATTGGGCTGCCCCAACTGCGCAGGATTGGGCTGCTTCAACTGCGCAGGATTGGGCTGCTCCAACTGCGCAGGATTGGGCTGCCCCAACTGCGCAGGATTGGGCTGCTCCAACTGCGCAGGATTGGGCTGCCCCAACTGCGCAGGATTGGGCTGCCCCAACTGCGCAGGATTGGGCTGCCCCAACTGCGCAGGATTGGGCTGCCCCAACTGCGCAGGATTGGGCTGCCCCAACTGCGCAGGATTGGGCTGCTTCAACTGCGCAGGATTGGGCTGCTCCAACTGCGCAGGATTGGGCTGCTTCAACTGCGCAGGATTGGGCTGCTTCAACTGCGCAGGATTGGGCTGCCCCAACTGCGCAGGATTGGGCTGCCCCAACTGCGCAGGATTGGGCTGCTCCAACTGCGCAGGATTGGGCTGCCCCAACTGCGCAGGATTGGGCTGCCCCAACTGCGCATGCGCAGGATTGGGCTGCCCCAACTGCGCAGGATTGGGCTGCTTCAACTGCGCAGGATTGGGCTGCTCCAACTGCGCAGGATTGGGCTGCCCCAACTGCGCAGGATTGGGCTGCCCCAACTGCGCAGGATTGGGCTGCTCCCACTGCGCAGGATTGGGCTGCCCCAACTGCGCAGGATTGGGCTGCCCCAACTGCGCAGGATTGGGCTGCCCCAACTGCGCAGGATTGGGCTGCTTCAACTGCGCAGGATTGGGCTGCTCCAACTGCGCAGGATTGGGCTGCCCCAACTGCGCAGGATTGGGCTGCCCCAACTGCGCAGGATTGGGCTGCCCCAACTGCGCAGGATTGGGCTGCCCCAACTGCGCAGGATTGGGCTGCCCCAACTGCGCAGGATTGGGCTGCCCCAACTGCGCAGGATTGGGCTGCCCCAACTGCGCAGGATTGGGCTGCCCCAACTGCGCAGGATTGGGCTGCCCCAACTGCGCAGGATTGGGCTGCCCCAACTGCGCAGGATTGGGCTGCCCCAACTGCGCAGGATTGGGCTGCCCCAACTGCGCAGGATTGGGCTGCCCCAACTGCGCAGGATTGGGCTGCCCCAACTGCGCAGGATTGGGCTGCCCCAACTGCGCAGGATTGGGCTGCCCCAACTGCGCAGGATTGGGCTGCCCCAACTGCGCAGGATTGGGCTGCCCCAACTGCGCAGGATTGGGCTGCCCCAACTGCGCAGGATTGGGCTGCCCCAACTGCGCAGGATTGGGCTGCCCCAACTGCGCAATATTGGGCTGCTCCAACTGCGCAGGATTGGGCTGCCCCAACTGCGCAGGATTGGGCAGCCCCAACTGCGCAGGATTTGGCTGCCCCAACTGCGCAGGATTGGGCTGCCCCAACTGCGCAGGATTGGGCTGCCCCAACTGCGCAGGATTGGGCTGCCCCAACTGCGCAGGATTGGGCTGCCCCAACTGCGCAGGATTGGGCTGCCCCAACTGCGCAGGATTGGGCTGCCCCAACTGCGCAGGATTGGGCTGCCCCAACTGCGCAGGATTGGGCTGCCCCAACTGCGCAGGATTGGGCTGCCCCAACTGCGCAGGATTGGGCTGCCCCAACTGCGCATGCGCAGGATTGGGCTGCTCCAACTGCGCATGCGCAGGATTGGGCTGCCCCAACTGCGCAGGATTGGGCTGCCCCAACTGCGCAGGATTGGGCTGCCCCAACTGCGCAGGATTGGGCTGCCCCAACTGCGCAGGATTGGGCTGCCCCAACTGCGCAGGATTGGGCTGCCCCGACTGCGCAGGCGCAGGATTGGGCTGCCCCGACTGCGCAGGCGCAGGATTGGGCTGCCCCGACTGCGCCGGCGCAGGATTGGGCTGCCCCGACTGCGCCGGCGCAGGATTGGGCTGCCCCGACTGCGCCGGCGCAGGATTGGGCTGCCCCGACTGCGCCGGCGCAGGATTGGGCTGCCCCGACTGCGCCGGCGCAGGATTGGGCTGCCCCGACTGCGCCGGCGCAGGATTGGGCTGCCCCGACTGCGCCGGCGCAGGATTGGGCTGCCCCGACTGCGCCGGGGCAGGATTGGGCTGCCCCGACTGCGCCGGGGCAGGATTGGGCTGCCCCGACTGCGCCGGGGCAGGATAGGGCTGCCCCGACTTCGCCGGGGCAGGATTGGGCTGCCCCGACTGCGCCGGGGCAGGATTGGGCTGCCCCGACTGCGCCGGGGCAGGATTGGGCTGCCCCGACTGCGCCGGCGCAGGATTGGGCTGCCCCGACTGCGCCGGGGCAGGATTGGGCTGCCCCGACTGCGCCGGGGCAGGATTGGGCTGCCCCGACTGCGCCGGCGCAGGATTGGGCTGCCCCGACTGCGCCGGCGCAGGATTGGGCTGCCCCGACTGCGCCGGCGCAGGATTGGGCTGCCCCGACTGCGCCGGCGCAGGATTGGGCTGCCCCGACTGCGCCGGCGCAGGATTGGGCTGCCCCGACTGCGCCGGCGCAGGATTGGGCTGCCCCGACTGCGCCGGCGCAGGATTGGGCTGCCCCGACTGCGCCGGCGCAGGATTGGGCTGCCCCGACTGCGCCGGCGCAGGATTGGGCTGCCCCGACTGCGCCGGCGCAGGATTGGGCTGCCCCGACTGCGCCGGCGCAGGATTGGGCTGCCCCGACTGCGCCGGCGCAGGATTGGGCTGCCCCGACTGCGCCGGCGCAGGATTGGGCTGCCCCGACTGCGCCGGCGCAGGATTGGGCTGCCCCGACGGCGCCGGCGCAGGATTGGGCTGCCCCGACGGCGCAGGATTGGGCTGCCCCGACGGCGCAGGATTGGGCTGCCCCGACGGCGCAGGATTGGGCTGCCCCGACGGCGCCGGCGCAGGATTGGGCTGCCCCGACGGCGCCGGCGCAGGATTGGGCTGCCCCGACGGCGCCGGCGCAGGATTGGGCTGCCCCGACGGCGCCGGCGCAGGATTGGGCTGCCCCGACGGCGCCGGCGCAGGATTGGGCTGCCCCGACGGCGCCGGCGCAGGATTGGGCTGCCCCGACGGCGCCGGCGCAGGATTGGGCTGCCCCGACGGCGCCGGCGCAGGATTGGGCTGCCCCGACGGCGCCGGCGCAGGATTGGGCTGCCCCGACGGCGCCGGCGCAGGATTGGGCTGCCCCGACGGCGCCGGCGCAGGATTGGGCTGCCCCGACGGCGCCGGCGCAGGATTGGGCTGCCCCGACGGCGCCGGCGCAGGATTGGGCTGCCCCGACGGCGCCGGCGCAGGATTGGGCTGCCCCGACGGCGCCGGCGCAGGATTGGGCTGCCCCGACGGCGCCGGCGCAGGATTGGGCTGCCCCGACGGCGCCGGCGTAGGATTGGGCTGCCCCGACGGCGCCGGCGCAGGATTGGGCTGCCCCGACGGCGCCGGCGCAGGATTGGGCTGCCCCGACGGCGCCGGCGCAGGATTGGGCTGCCCCGACGGCGCCGGCGCAGGATTGGGCTGCCCCGACGGCGCCGGCGCAGGATTGGGCTGCCCCGACGGCGCCGGCGCAGGATTGGGCTGCCCCGACGGCGCCGGCGCAGGATTGGGCTGCCCCGACGGCGCCGGCGCAGGATTGGGCTGCCCCGACGGCGCCGGCGCAGGATTGGGCTGCCCCGACGGCGCAGGATTGGGCTGCTCCCACGGCGCAGGATTGGGCTGCCCCAACGGCGCAGGATTGGGCTGCCCCAACGGCGCAGGATTGGGCTGCCCCAACTGCGCATGCGCAGGATTGGGCTGCCCCAACTGCGCATGCGCAGGATTGGGCTGCCCCAACTGCGCATGCGCAGGATTGGGCTGCCCCAACTGCGCATGCGCGAGTTGGCGCGGCGCCCATTTGGCACCGTGTCAGGACGCTGGAGCGGCGTGAATCGCTCCAGCACCGTGCTGGCCCCCTGTGGGGGCCAGAATAGGTCGTGTCCGGGCCCTGTTTGTGCCGTCGTGAAGTGCGACGGCGTTCATGACGGCACGAACACTTGGCCTCCATATTGGAGAATCGCACCCAACAATTTGTACTGCATGAGAAGAAGTGCTGATTGGTTGGCAAGGGGACTCTTGATTGGTGAAGGCGTTGCAATGGAGAATCAGTATTGAGCAGTTAACTGCCCAGCTTTGTTCAAATTTAGAATGGGCAGGTCAGCCCTGATCCAGGAATTGCCCTGGAGAATGCCCTCAGCTTTGTTGCGATGAAAAAGGTGCAACGTGTGCAAATGTTCCTTTTGTCTGCAAAGGGCAGGGCTCTGTGTGTTGATATATTTCAATTCCAGCCTGCGTAAATGAGCCTGACTGACAATCTTCGATTAATCCTTCGCACAATCAGGATTGTTTAGTAAATGTTGTCCAATCACAGAAGCACATCCCCAAAAGAAAATGCTGGAAAATCTCAGCAGGTCTGGCAGCATCTGGAGGGAGAGAAAAGAGCCAACGTTTCGAGTCCAAAGACTCTTTATCAAAGCTAACAGACAGAGAAAGTTGGAACTATTTATACTGTGGAGTGAGAAGGAAAGATGAGTCATAGCCACAGAAACCCCGGGAAACCGGCTAATGGCCACAGAAACCAAGGGGAAAGAGTGGTAATGGCAGTCCCCAGAGAGGGCAAAAGGTGTGAAAGGCCAAACAGCAGAGAAACTAACATCAGAGGGTAAACTGTGACAGATGGAGATGTGGGGGGAGGGGAAGGGGGAAGCAAAGGGGAGAAAGGGTAGGGAAAGGTGGATAAGATGGTGGTGGGGGGGGGGGATTTAATATATATTAAGAAAGACAAGAAAGAAAGAAATGGTAAAAGACAGTTAAAATGAAATGGGATGAAAACAAATGGATCGAGATGGGGTCGAGCTAATCATCTGAAGTTGTTGAATTCGATGTTGAGAGCGGAAGGCTGTAGCGTGTCTAACCGGAGATGAGATGTTGTTCCTCCAGTTTGCGTTGAGCTTCACTGGAACATTGCAGCAGGCCAAGGACAGACATGTGGGCACGGGAGCAGGGTCTTGTGTTAAAATGGTAAGCAACTGGAAGGTCAGGGTCCTGATTGTGCGCAGACTGGAGATGCTCAGCAAAGCGATAACCCAGTCTGCGTTTGGTCTCTCCGATATAGAGGAGACCACATTGGGAGCAGCGAATGCAATAGACCAGGTGGGAAGAGGTGCAAGTGAAATGCTGCTTAACCTGGAATGAGTGTTTTGGGCCTGAGATGTTCAGCATGGAAGAGGTAAAGGGGCAGGTGTTATACCTTCTGCAATTGAATGGAAAGGTGCCATGGGTGATGGGAGAGAAGCTGAGTATGATGGAGGAGTGGACTAGATTATCTCAGAGGGAACGGTCTCTGCGGAATGCTGACAGGGAGTGAAGGGAAGATGTGTTTGGTGGTGGCATCACGCTGGAGTTGGCGAAAATGGTGGAGGATTATACTTTGCATACGGAGGCTGGTGGGGTGAAGTGTGAGAACGAAGGGGACTCTATCCTTGTTCTGGGAGGGAGGGGAGGGGGCAAGGGTAGTGGCGCGGGAGATAGACTGCACACTATTGAGGGCCCTGTCAACAACTGTTGGATCTAATGTTGGATACTCCGGTTTGAATTTTGCAAGCACGAGCTAGTTGGGTGCGGTCAGTACTTTGCCTGTTGTGATCAGCTGAAGGGACGTGCTGTTTGATACAATCTGCCGATCAATGCGACATATAGCCGATATCCCTGGCATCATGCTGGCATTGAAATTCGTATAACACATTACTCATTTGTGTGATGGGCAGCACATATCATAGAATTTACAGTGCAGAAGGAGGCCATTCGGCCCATCGAGTCTGTACCGGCTCTTGGAAAGAGCACCCTACCCAACACCTCCACCCTATCCCCATAACTCAGTAACCCCACCCAACACTAAGGGCAATTTTGGACACTAAGGGCAATTTATCATGGCCAATCCACCTAACCTGCACATCTTTGGACTGTGGGAGGAAACCGGAGCAACCGGAGGAAACCCACGCACACATGAGGAGGATGTGCAGACTCCGCACAGACAGTGACCCAAGCCGGAATCGAACCTGGGACCCTGGAGCTGTGAAGCAATTGTGCTATCCACAATGCTACCGTGCTGCCCTATTTCCAGTTCAATACTACCAAGCCACTACCAAGCTTATAATCAGACCTCAACTAATTTAGTCAGGTGATCGTTGCTCCCCCAACCCCTCCCCAGACACTACAAGGAACAATACAGCACAGGAACAGGCCCTTCGGCTCTCCAAGTCTGCACTGATCACGTGTCCTATCTAGACCAACCACCTGTATGCTTTTATACCCCGTCTGTTCATGTGCCTATCCAGATAAGTCTTAAAGGTCGCTAACGTACCTGCCTAAACCACCTCACTTGGCAGTGCATTCCAGGCCACCACCACCCTCTGTGTAAAAACCTTCCCCTGCACATCTCCACTGAACCTTTCCCCCTCACCTTGAACTGTGCCCCCTTGTAATTGTCAATTCTGCTCTGGGAAAAAGCCTCCAACTGTTCATCCTATCTATATCCACAATAATTTTCTAAACTTCTATCAGGTCGCCCCTCAGCCTCCATCTCTCTAGGGAGAACAATCCCAGTTTATTCAATCTCTCCTCATAGCTAATACCCTCCATACCAAGCAACATCCTGGTAAACCTTTTCTGTACTCTCTCCCTCTGCAACTGGATCCTTGACTTCCCACAGACCACAAACAGTAAGGATAAACAACAACACCTCCTCCATGATATTCTTCATACCAGGACCCCACAAAGCTGCGTACTTAGCCCCCCACTATATTCCCTATACACACCCGACTGCTGATGACACGAATGTAGTGGGTCGGATCTCGAACAACGATGAGTCAGAGTACAGGAGTGGGGCGATAGAGAACCTAGTGGAGTGGTGTAACAACAACAATCTCTCCCTCAATGTCAGCAAAACTAAGGAGCTGGTCATTGACTTCAGGAAGCAAAGTACCGTACACACCCCTGTCTGCATCAACAGGGCCGAGATGGAGATGGTTGACAGCTTCAAATTCCTAGGTGTGCACATCACCAACAATCTGCTACGACCAAGAAAGCACAGCAACCTATACTACCTCAGGAAACTAAGGAAATTCGGCATGTCCACATTGACTCTTGCCAACATTTACAGATACACCGTAGAAAGCATCCTATCTGGCTGCTTCACAGCCTGGTATGGCAACTGCTCGGCCCAAGACCATAAGAAACTACAGAGTGTCATGAACCCAGCCCAGTCCTTCACGCGAACCTGCCCCCCGTCCATTGACTCTGTCTTCATCTCCCGCTGCCTTGGGAAAAGCCCCACTCACCCAGCTTATTCTCTCTTCCAACTCCTTCCATCGGGCAGGAGATGCAAAGGTCTGAGAACACGCACTAACAGGTTCAAGAACAGCTTCTTCCCTGCTGTTACCAGACTCCTAAAAGACCCTCTAAAGGACTGAACTGATCTCTCTACTGATTAGTACTACACTCTGTATGCATCACCCGATGTCTGTGTCTATGGATTTACTCAGTGTATTTATCATACGCCCTATGTTTTTCCATGTCTGGAACGATCTGTCTGGACTATACGCAGTGCAAAGCTTTTCACTGTACCTCGGTACGCATGACAATAAATCAATACATCAGCCTACTCCAGTATCTGAGGACTCACAAATGCTTCTGAACTCTGCAATTATCAATAAACGTTCCTACTTCCCTTGTGATGGAAGGGAGGTCATTGATAGAACAAAGAACAAAGAAAAGTGCAGCACAAGAACAGGCCCTTCGGCCCTCCAAGCCCGTGCCGACCATGCTGCCCGACTAAACTACAATCTTCTGCACTTCCTGGGTCCGTATCCCTCTATTCCCATCCTATTCATGGATTTGTCAAGATGCCCCTTAAATGTCACTATCGTCCCTGCTTCCACCACCTCCTCCGGTAGCGAGTTCCAGGCACCCACTACCCTTTGTGTAAAAAAAACTTGCCTCGTACATCTACTCTAAACCTTGCCCCTCTCACCTTAAACCTATGCCTCCTAGTAGTTGACCCCTCTACCCTGGGGAAAAGCCTCTGACTATCCACTCTGTCTATGCCCCTCATAATTTTGTAGACCTCTATCAGGTCGCCCCTCAACCTCCTTCGTTCCAGTGAGAACAAACCGAGTTTATTCAACCGCTCCTCATAGCTAATGCCCTCCATACCAGGCACCATTCTGGTAAATCTCTTCTGCACCCTCTCTAAAGCCTCCACATCCTTCTGGTAGTCTGGCGACCAGAATTGAACACTATACTCCAAGTGTGGCCTAACTAAGGTTCTATACAGCTGCAACATGACTTGCCAATTCTTATACTCAATGGCCCGGCCAATGAAGGCAAGCATGCCGTATGCCTCCTTGACTACCTTCTCCACCTGTGTTGCCCCTTTCAGTAACCTGTGGACCTGTACTCCTAGATCTCTCTGACTTTCAATATTCTTGAGGGTTCTACCATTCACTGTATATTCCCTACCTGCATTAGACCTTCCAAAATGCATTACCTCACATTTCTCCGGATTAAACTCCATCTGCCATCTCTCCGCCCAAGTCTCCAAACAATCTAAATCCTGCTGTATCCTCTGACAGTCCTCATCGCTATCCGCAATTCTACCAACCTTTGTGTCGTCTGCAAACTTGCTAATCAGACCAGTTACATTTTCCTCCAAATCATTTATATATACTACAAACAGCAAAGGTCCCAGCACTGACCCCTGTGGAACACCACTGGTCACAGCCCTCCAATTAGAAAAGCATCCTTCCATTGCTACTCTCTGCCTTCTATGACCTAGCCAGTTCTGTGTCCACCTTGCCAGCTCACCCCTGATCCCGTGTGACTTCACCTTTTGTACTAGTCTACATGAGGGACCTTGTCAAAGGCCATACTGAAGTCCATATAGACAACATCCACTGCCCTACCTGCATCAATCATCTTTGTGACCTGAAGCAACTGAAGATGTTTGGGCCTAGGATTCTATCCTTTGGAGCGAGATGATTGACCTCCAACCACCTCAACCATCTTTCTTTGTGCTAGGTCTGACTCCAACCAGCGGAGAGTTTCCCCCGTTTCCCATGGACTCTGGTATTGCTCTGGCTTCTTGATGCCATCCTCGGTCAAATGCTGCCTTGACCAAGGCACTCACTCTCACTACAGCTCTGGAGTTCACGCCTTTTGTCCTTATTTGGAACAAAGCTTTAATGAGGCCAGGAGCCAGGTGACCCTGGCAGATTCCAAATTTAGAGTCAGTTAGTAGAATCTTTGACGAATTGCAGCTTGAAACATTGTCAGTGACACGTTTGTTTAAGAAATGTAGCAAGGATAATCCAGGGAACTACAGGCCGGTGAGCCTTACATCAGTGGTAGGGAAATTATTGGCGAGAATTCGTAGAGACAGAATCTACTCCCATTTGGAAGCAAATGGACGTATTAGCGAGAGGCAGCACGATTTTGTGAAGGGTAGGTCGTGTCTCACTAACTTGATAAGAGTTTGAGGTGGTTGATGTAGGTAAGGCAGTGGATGTTGTCTATATGGACTTCAGTAAGGCCTTTGACAAGGTCCCTCATGGCAGACTGGTACAAAAGGTGAAGTCACACGGGATCAGGGGTGAGCTGGCAAGGTGGATACAGAACTGGCTAGGTCATAGAAGGCAGAGAGTAGCAATGGAAGGATGCTTTTCTAATTGGAGGGCTGTGACTAGTGATGTTCTGCAAGGATCAGTGCTGGGACCTTTGCTGTTCATAGTATATATAAATGATTTGGAGGAAAATGTGACTGGTCTGATTAGTAAGTTTGCGGACGACATAAAAGGTCGGTGGAATTGCGGATAGCGATGACTGTCAGTGGATACAGCAGGATTAGGATCATTTGGAGACTTGGGTGGAGAGATGGCAGATGGAGTTCAATCCGGACAAATGTGAGGTAATGCATTTTGGAAGGTCAAATACAGGTAGGGAATATACAGTGAATGGTAGAATCCTCAAGACCCTCAAGTATTGACAGTCAGAGAGCCCCAGGTGTACAGATCCA
Source organism: Scyliorhinus torazame (assembly GCF_047496885.1). NCBI lineage: Eukaryota > Metazoa > Chordata > Chondrichthyes > Carcharhiniformes > Scyliorhinidae > Scyliorhinus > Scyliorhinus torazame. Next base: position 348,337,832 of record NC_092710.1, on the reverse strand, counting down.
CAGGTCACTGAAAGGGGCAACACAGGTGGAGAAGGTAGTCAAGAAGGCATATGGCATGCTTGCCTTCATTGGCCGGGGCATTGAGTATAAAAATTGGCAAGCCATGTTGCAGCTGTATAGAACCTTAGTTGGGCCACACTTGGAGTATAGTGTTCAATTCTGGTCGCCAGACTACCAGAAGGATGTGGAGGCTTTCGAGAGAGTGCAGAAGAGATTTACCAGGATGTTGCCCGGTCTGGAGGGCATTAGCTATGAGGAGAGGTTGAATAAACTCGGTTTGTTCTCACTGGAACGAAGGAGGTTGAGGGGCGACCTGATAGAGGTCTACAAAATTATGAGGGGCATAGACAGAGTGGATAGTCAGAGGCTTTTCCCCAGGGTAGAGGGGTGAATTACTAGGGGGCATAGGTTTAAGGTGCGAGGGGCAAGGTTTAGAGGAGAGGTACGAGGCAAGTTTTTTTTACACAGTGTAGTTGGTGCCTGGAACTCGCTGCCGGAGGAGTTGGTGGAAGCAGGGACAATAGTGACATTTAAGGGGCATCTTGACAAATACATGATTGGAATAGAGGGATATGGACCCCGGAAGTGTAGAAGATTTTAGTTTAGACGGGCAGCATGGTTGGCGCAGGCTTGGAGGGCCGAAGGGCCTGTTCCTGTGCTGTACTTTTCTTTGTTCTTTGTTCTTCCAACACTCTCCTGATATTTGAGAGTAGATTAATGGGGCAGTAATTGTCTTTTAGTATACTGGGCTGCCCTGGGCAATTTTGCACATTGTCACAGATGTCAGTGCTTTAGTTGTTTTTGAAACAGCTTGGTTAGTTCTGGAACACACGTGTTGCTGTCACAATGTTGTCAGGGCCCATAGACTTTGCAGTATTCAGTGCCATCAGCCATTTTGTAATGTTACATGGAATGGATTGAATTGGCTGAAGAGTGACATCTGTGATCCTCAACAGGAGGCTGAGGTGGATCATCTACTTTGTAATTCTGGCTGAAGATCTGATCGGATTGTTTGGGATTGCTTACCTCTGTCTGTGAGATGCTACCTTTGCCTTTTAGGTTGCATCTCTTCTGATGCTGTGCTTCAGCACCATTTACTTTTAGCTATGTCTGGGACCTCATTGCTGAAGCATCAGTCCAATTCCTGGATTTGTCCAACAATATTCCCACTATGCTATGATCGTCCTTTGGTGATGGGTAATATTTACCACCATTCAGCTCTTTTGTACAATTGCAAATATTAATGTCATCGATTAGTTTCTCTGCTCATTTTCTCCTATTAATCTCAGTATTTTACCCCGCATTCTGATGTAATGCTCTAATCATTGTATCAAACGTTTTATGCCCTCAATCCTGTTGTATATATGCTACATCTGAGAATGCAGATTGCTGATACAATCCATGAAGAATTAAGATGGTAAAAGTGTAGTTTCCTGGTTGCAAATAAAGAACAGTGGGTGGGATTCTCCGTTAGCCAACGCCAAAATCAGGGCATGCGATCAGGAGTAAAATAGCTACCCACGCTGAAATCACGGCAGGCGCTGGTTTGACGTCGAATCGCGATGCTCCATCTCAAAAACGGCGGTAATGTGATGGATGCTGCGCATACTTTAATCACCATTTGCATATCATTAGTGGGCCAACCAACGATCCTCAGCCTGCGATGAGCTGAGTTCCCGACGGCGCGGTCCATGTGTGCTCTCAAAGGTTGTGAACCTGGCGTGGTGGATGCTGAGAGAGAGAGAGGGTGGACGGACAGTGTCCAGCATCGCCATACATCGCCGACAGTTGCACCGCTGGCAGGGGGGTTTCTGCCAGAGCCATCAGGAATAGTGGAGGGTGGCCAGGAGGTGGGTGGTGCGGTCGCGGTGGACGGTACGCAACACCATTATGCAGCTGGCAAGGCAGCCATGTGGCTGCACATGCCACTGACAGCCTGCTTTAAACCTGGTGCCCTGGGTCGTATAGGTGACCCCAGCCAACCCATCAGCTGGATGTGTGCCCCAGCACAACCTGTCCTATCTTTTCAGCCTCGATCAGTGTGCGTGTGTGGGGAGTGTATTGTGTATGTGTGGCTGCAGCTTATCAGCCCTGCGGGTGTCCATCACGGACCCGGCAAATCCCACACCGTTTTTCATGGAATTCGATGGTGCGAGCCCATTAAAGTAGCAGAAATTGGTGCAGGTGTGGTGTCGATTTCTCTGACATTAATGCCCACGGATTCTCCGTGGGCGTCAACATTAGTTTCAGAACGGAGAATGTAGCCCAGGGTGTTTTATTAAATTATATATCCGAGGCAGTTTGCTTTAATCATTTTATACTGAGCTGGTCTCAGTGTTGCATTTTATGGGAATCACAAATAAAGGGAAAAGTCCGAGAGAATGTGGAACAAACGGGATTGAACTGAGTGAAAATGTACCTGTGGACATGGAACAAACGGGATTGAACTGAGTGAAAATGTATCTGCGGACATAGAACACAGAACATTACAGCGCAGTACAGGCCCTTCGGCCCTCGATGTTGCGCCGACCTTTGAAACCACTCTGAAGCCCATCTACACTTCCCTTATCATCCATATGTCTATCCAATGACCATTTAAATGCCCTTAATGTTGGTAAGTCCACTACTATTACAGGCAGGGCATTCCACTCCCTTACTACTCGCTGAGTAAAGAACCTACCTCTGACATCTGTCTTATATCTATCTCCCCTCAATTTAAAGCTATGTCCCCTCGTGCTAGACATCACCATCCGAGGAAAAAGGCTCTCACTGTCCACCCTATCCAATCCTCTGATCATCTTGTATGCCTCAATTAAGTCACCTCTTAACCTTCTCTCTAACGAAAACAGCCTCAAGTCCCTCAGCCTTTCCTCATAAGATCTTCCCTCCATACCAGGCAACATTCTGGTAAATCTCCTCTGCACCCTTTCCAATGCTTCCACATCCTTCCTATAATGCGGCGACCAGAACTGCACGCAATACTCCAAATGCGGCCGCACCAGAGTTTTGTACAGCTGCAACATGACCCCATGGCTCTGAAACTCAATCCCTCTACCAATAAAAGCTAACACACCGTATGCCTTAACAACCCTCTCAACCTGGGTGGCACCTTTCAGGGATCTATGTACATAGACACCAAGATCTCTCTGCTCATCCACACTACCAAGAATCTTACCATTTGCCCAGTACTCTGTCTTCCTGTTGTTCCTTCCAAAATGAATTACCTCACATTTTTCTGCATTAAACTCCATTTGCCACCTCTCAGCCCAGCTCTGCAGCTTATCTATGTCCCTCTGTAACGTGTTACATCCTTCCGCACTGTCCACAACTCCACCGATTTTAGTGTCATCTGCAAATTTACTCACCCATCCTTCTACGCCCTCCTCCAGGTCATTTATAAAAATGACAAACCGCAGTGGCCCCAAAACAGATCCTTGTGGTCCACCACTAGTAACTGGACTCCAGGATGAACATTTCCCATCAACCACCACCCTTTGCCTTCTTCCAGCTAGCCAATTTCTGATCCAAACTGCTAAATCACCCTGAATCCCATGCCTCTGTATTTTCTGCAATAGCCTACCGTGGGGAACCTTATCAAACGCTTTACTGAAATCCATATACACCACATCAACTGCTTTACCCTCGTCCACCTGTTTGGTCATCTTTTCAAAGAACTCAATAAGGTTTGTGAGGCACGACCTACCCTTCACAAAACCGTGTTGACTATCTCTAATTAAATTATTCCTTTCCAGACGATTGTACATCCTCTCTCTTATCAACCTTTCCAAGACTTTGCCCACAACAGAAGTAAGGCTCACTGGTCTACAGTTACCGGGGTTGTCTCTACTCCCCTTCTTGAACAAGGGGACAACATTTGCTATCGTCCAGTCTTCTGGCACTATTCTTGTTAACAAAGATGACTTAAAGATCAAAGCCAAAGGCTCAGCAATCTCCTCCCTAGCTTCCCATAGAATCCTAGGATAAATCCCATTTGGCCCAGGGGACTTATCTATTTTCACACTTTCCAGAATTGCTCACACCTCCTCCTTAAGAACCTCAAGCCCTTCTAGTCTAGTAGCCTGAATCTCCGTGTTCTCCTCGACAACATTGTCTTTTTCTTGTGTGAATACTGACAAAGAATATTAATTTAGCACCTCTCCTATCTCCTCGGACTCCACGCACAACTTCCCACTACTGTCCTTGACTGGCCCCACTCTTACCCTAGTCATTCTTTTATTCCTGACATATCTATAGAAAGTTTTAGGGTTATCCTTGATCCTACCTGCCAAAGACTTCTTCGTGTCCCCTCCTGGCTCCTCTTAGCTATCTCTTTAGGTCCTTCCTAGCTAACTTGTAACTCTCGAGCGCCTTAACTGAACCTTCACGTCTCATCTTTTCATAATCCTCATTACATGGAACAAACGGGATTGAACTGAGTGAAAATGTACCTGTGGACATGGAACAAACGGGATTGAACTGACTGAAAATGTATCTGTGGACATGAAATAAACGGGATTGAACTGCTGAGACATTGTGGGGAAGGGGCAATTTGACGATCGAGTCAATTCTCTTTTGCTCGATCTCGCGTTTACCATAGCCGTACATTACTGTACCCAAGTAAATCACTTTCTCTTGCAAAATCTGGGCCTTCTTGGGGTTGACTTTACAACCAATTTCGTTTCGGAGTGCTAGGAGTTCGGCGAGAAGCGAAATGTGCTCTCCCTTTGTGTCTGTCTGTAGTAGCAAGTCGTCTTCATACTGGACCAGATAATCGGGTTGGGAAAATGTTGCTAGTCCATTTGCCAGCTGTCGGTGGAAAATGGAGGGGGAGTTGTGGAAGCCTTGTGGAAGGCATGTCCCCGTATACTGTTGTCCCTGGAATGTACAGGCAAATTTGTACTGGCACGCTTTAGCCAATGGAATGGACCAAAAGCCGTTGCTAATTCCAAAACCTAAAACAATTCTGATTGGAGTCCCTGTTTGAGCATGGTCTCGGGACTCGTGGCTACAGTGGGGGCTGCTGCTGGGGTTACTTTGTTCAGTTCCAGGTAATTAATGGTCAGTCGCCATGATCCATCGGGTTTCCTGGCGGGCCAAATTGGTGCGTTGTTTGTGGAGACAACTGATCTGAGTATGCCTTGGTCAAGTGAACTCTCTATTACCGTTGAGATTTCTCCCTCTGCTTCCGAGGGAAATCCATACTGCTTCTGGGGTCTGGGGTTGGGACCTGTAATGTTCACAAAGCCAGCCAATTTGTCACAGTCGTGCTTGTGCTGTGCAAATGCTGCTTTGTGTTCCTGCAGGACTGCTCTAACCTGTAAGTCTGCACTAATGGCTCGGGGGTCGAACCAGAAGTCTCCTACTGAGCTAATCCTGTTTTCATACTCTCCAACTGTGAGCATGGCGGGGGCTCGTGCTGCCGTTGCCATTTTCCAAACACACTTGTTTACCGGATCAAAAGAAAGGTTGTGGGAGCTCATAAAATCGATCCCTAGGATATGTTCACCTGTCTGGGGCAGATCAGCCAAAACTACGGGGTGCTTAGTTGTGATGTTCCCTATTTATATCGCTACAGGGGCTGTGATGTGTCCTTGTTGTAAATGACCTGTAAAGCCGCTGAGTGTGATGGTGTCTGTTGTGGGCCACGTGTCTCGCTGAAACATCGTGGAGGAATTGAGTGTGGTGCGGGACCCTCCTGTGTTCCAAAGAAATTCTACGGGGTATCCGCGAACTTTGCCTGCTACGACCGGTCTACCGGACTTGTCCCAAAGGGTGTTGCAGACCCAAGTTGGGGAGCCCGAACACCGTCAGTCGGTGCCTTTCATGTCTATGGTCTCTGAATGGGTGCTAACGCTATGGATTGGCTTTGCCCTATTCTTATTTAAGGTGCCTGTCTGTTGGCTTCTCTGCTGCTTTTGGGGCGCTTGACACTCTTGTGCGAAGTGTCCTAAGTGTCCACAATTGTAACATTCCTGGGGTTTTGCCTGTGGTGGGCTGTTCCTGCCCTCATTTACCCATGCGGGGTTCTGGTGCGCTTTAACTGGATTCATGTCTGCCTGCTCTTCCTCGGGTTTTGCAAATGCAGTTTTGCCTTGGATGGATTGTTCCCAAGCGTGGGTCAATCTCTTCAAAACCCATTTCTAGTTGTGGGCCTCGTCTGAGGGGTCATAATTTGCACAAGCTCTCTGTCTTGCATTTGTCGCGTGAGACACTAGGATTCGAGTCCATTTGGCCATATTATCTGTGGACAAATGGGCGCGGGCTAACTCTCCGAAAACTCCTGTGAAATGTATCCACAAGCGTCCAGCAAACGCTGTGGGGTGCTCTGTCTTCTTTTGCCTATACTTGTTTAGGCCTTCTACCGGGTCTCCTCTGTTATAGCCGATCGCATCTAGGATTGCTGTGTGCATCTCTTGGAGTGTGCCTCCTCCTACATTCTGTGGGTCGGGAAGGGCTGCCACGACTGAAGCGTCGAGGCTTAAAACTGAGCTTCACTTGCTCCTTTTCGTCCAGGCCGTACATGGTAACCTGCTGTTTAACTCTAGCGAAAAACTGGTGGGGGTCTGATGTGGGAAGGAACGGTGTAATTTTTCCACACGCGTCCCGTAATTGGGTCACGGTTAACAGGGTTGTGTACAGGAAATCTGCGTCTCCTTCTGCTGCGGTTCTGCGGTGTGTGGTTACAGGGTTCATGGGGGTGTGTTCTGCCTGTTCAATCGGGAGTTGGGGTGCTTTTCTCTTTTGGGGTTTTTCTTGCGTACATGTCCCATGTACGTATCTGTGGGAGTTTCATTTAACTCCTGCCAATCGGGGCCTCCTCTGGCGCCGGGGTGTCTGTCTTGGTATTGTTTACTTAAATGTTACCTTTTTGTTCCCGGGGATGGCTCAGTAGTATGGTAATGGTTTTGCATTATCGGTCTTGTCTGGGAGCTATGGCTCCAATCAACAGACAAACCCTGCTCCTGCTTGCTTTCTTAGTATTGTCCATTTTCCCTGCAATCTTTGCAAAGTGTCCATTTTGTAATCGGGAAGTGGCCATCCCAGATGGCTACAGGAACAAACTGGGTTGAACGGATCTCCGAGAGCCTGCATAGGGAAAGGAGAGAGAAACAGATACAGAACCTGTTGATCCACTTCAAACCAGCGAGGAGGCCGTAGAGAGGAGTTCATCTCTGCAGTAGACAGTGAACATTTGTTTAATGTTTTTGTATATTGAGTAAAGCTTGTTTTCTTTGTACATTATAGACTGTTCAGTTACACTTTATTTTTCTCACCTGCTTCCTCAGATTACAGGCTTTGTCTAACCAGGAGCTATAGACTTGGAGTGCCAGAGGTTCACATCAGTCCGAAAATTAGCAGGAGTGAATTTACCTCAAACAGAATGCTGCACTAAACATGTAAGTAGCTGTATTGCTTAATTTGTTCTTTGTCAGTCTTGATTCCTCTTTAAAAGGTATTAAAAAGTAAACGTTTGTTTTCTGGCAGCATTTAACTGGATTTTGTTAGGGTGTGATAACCAAGCTGGATATTAATTCTGCACCACATTGCTGTTTTTGAAAGGTTTGACCTGACTCATTGGACGTTTCTGTCAACTATTTCACATCCACACCCCATTATGCAGATTCTGTTTTGTGGTTGGCTCAGTCAGTAATTTGCACGAGATTTAATTTATTTTATACGCTGTATTTTAAATCGGGATTGATACAAGGATCGTTTTCGGTCACTGCCATCATCCAGGTTCATTTATGTTACACGTCCTGCTTGACACAGTGCCTTAGTGTTGCTGCGAAACACAGTTTCAGCTGCAAATTTGGCCACAGTATATTTGCATTCTTCCTCCAAGTCAGATACAGAAGGGAGATAAATCACTTGGTTGTCTGGTGTACTGAAAACAACCTCTCTCTAAATGTCAGCAAAACCAAGGAACTGATCATCGACTTCAGGAAGCGTAGCATGGCCCCACTCTGAAGCGGAGATGGTCGATAGCTTTAAGTTCCTGGGGGTCACCATAACCAACAGTCTGTCCTGGTCCACTCACGTTGATGTAACTGTCAAGAAAGCCCAACAACGTCTCTACTTCCTACGGAAGCTAAAGAAATTCTGCATTGACTCTCTCAAACTTCTACAGATGTGCCATAGAAAGCATCCTATCCGGCTGCATCAGAGCCTGGTATGGCAACTTCTCGGTCCAAGATCGCAAGAAACTGCAGAGTGTGGTGAATAAGCCCAACGCATCACACAAGCTTGCCATCCTCCCATTGATTCTGTCTACACCTCCTGCCTCAGGAAGATAGACAGCATTGTCAGAGGTCCCTCACACCCAGGCTTTGCCCTTTTCCAGACCCTTCCATCAGGCAGAAGGTACAGAAGTCTGAAGACCGCGCATCCAGACATAGGAACAGCTTCTTCCCCACAGCTACAAGACTCCTCAACGACTCCCCCTCGGATTGATCTGTTTCCAGTAATAACACTATCCACGACGCCCTCTGCTGCTCTTGCTCGTGTCATATTTACTTTGTTTGGCCCATCTTCCACACTGTAACTAATTACTTATTTGTCTATGTACTTTGTCGATTATTCTTCTTGCCTACCGTGTATGTTCCCTTGGCCGCAGAAAAATACTTTTAACTGCACTTAGGTACATGTGACAATAAATATCAATCAATTATTAATACATATTGTAAACAGTTGTGGTCCCAACACTGATCCCCGTGGAACCCCACTGATTACAGGTCACCAACCTGAAAAAGAACCTCTTATCCCCACTTGCTGGTTCCTGCCCATTAGCAATTCTCTCTTCATGCCAATATACTACCCCCAACACCATGGGCTCTTAACTTATGACTTAATCTTTTGTGAGGTACCTTGTTGAATTCCTTCTGGAAGTCCAAATGCAACACATCTACTGGTTCCCCTCTATCCACTCTGGTTGAGACTTCCTCGAAAATCTCAATTAGTCAGACCCTATTTCCTTTTCGCGAAGCCATGGTTGTTTTATCCCAATGTCAGAATCTTTCCTCACTGGGATGTATTTTTGCTGAGAGTCATAAATTACCTCCTTAAACATGCTTGTTTACTGCTTTGCTGCTAATCTATCTGCCCAGTCCACTTCAGCTAACTCTATCTTCAATTCATTGTAATTTCCTTTATTTAATTAAACACAGTTGGTTCTGACTCAAGTTTCTCACTCAAACTGAATATTAAATTACATCATGTTACGATCACTACTTCCGAGGGGATCTTTTACTTGAAATAATTTTTAAAAAAAAGATAGTTTATTGAAGGTATACCAAAAACCTGCCTCTTTACCTATTACAAGATCCAAGATAGCCTGTTCCCTGGTTGGCTCCATGGCAGGACACCAGGAAGCTCAGAGGAACAGTTGGATCTTGGGGAGGCAGCATGGTCGGTGCAGGCTTGGAGGGCCGAAGGGCCTGTTACTGTGCTGTACTTTTCTTTGGTCTTTCTAATACTTGTTCACAGATCCCTGAAGGTGGCAGAGCAGGTGAATAGGGTTGTTAAGAAGGCATATCGGGGGAATAGAGTACAAGAGCAAGGAGGTTATGTTGGAACTGTACAGAAATTTGGTTAGGCCACACCTGGAATACTGTGTGCAATTCTGGTCACCTTTCTCTTGGAAGGTGTTTGCACTGGAGGGGGTACAGAGGAGATTCACCAGGATGTTTCCTGGGATGGAACATCTGAGCTATAAGGAGAGACTGGATAGGTTTGGATTATGTTCATTAGAGCAGAGAAGGCAAAGGGGGAATACGATGAGGGGCGGGAGATTCAAGGGAATTTGAGGAAAAAAAATCACTGAGGGTGGTGAGAATCTGGAATGCACTGCCTGGGAAGATAGTGGAGGCTGGAAACTTCACTACCTTATTGGATCAGCATTTGAAACACTGTCACATTCAAGGATATGGGACAAGTGCTGGTAAGTGGGATTAAGGGGTAGTTATTGTCAGTGCAGATTTGATGGGCTGAAGTGCCTTTTCTGCACTGTACGACTGTTAACTCTATATATATATATATATATATATATATATATTGCCCTAGGAAACTATTCCTTATGAATTCTATGTTGTAGCTACCCTTTCCAACTTTATTAACCCAAAGTCACCCATAATTATTAGACCAATGTGACATTGGGTCGAATCCCAGCGAGTCTGCTCAGTCATTCAATCATAGCTGATATTTTCTCATCCCTATTCTCCTGCCTTATCCCCATAACCCCCATATCCCCTTATTAATCAAGAACCTATCTATCTCTGTCTTAAAGACACTCCGTAATTTGGCCTCCACAGCCTGGTCTCACCTTCCCCAGAACTAGTCCCAATGTCCCAGGAATCTGAAACCCTCTCCTTTACACCACTTTTCCAGCTACTTATTCGTCTGCTATATCCTCCTATTTCTATCCTGACTAGCCCACAGCACTGGTTATACTCCTGAGATCACTACCTTTGAGGTCCTGCTTTTCAACTTACTTCGTATTCTGTATTTGACTTTTAGGACCTAATTTTGCTTTTGAAACCTATGTCATTGGTACCGGTTTATCATGACAACTGGCTGTTCGTCCTTCCCTTCCAGAATGTCCTGTAGCCGTTCAGCACTCGTACGGCAACATACCATCCTGGAGTCTCGTTTGCAGCCACAGGAACACCGATCTGTTCCCCTTACAATTGAATCCCCTGCAACTATTGCTTTCCCACGCTTTTTACTCCTGTTTTATGCAGCAGAACCAACCGTAGTGCAAGGAAATTGCCTGTTGCAGCTTTCTCCTGAGAGGTCAATACCCCCATCAGTATCCAAAGTGGTATATCTGTTTTGAAGGGGAATAGCCAGAGGAGATTTCAGCACTGCCTGCCTAGTGGTCATCCATTCCCTTCTACACTGCCTGCTAAGTGGTCATCCAATCCCTTCTACACTGTTTGCCTAGTGGTCATCCATTCCCTTCTACACTGCCTGCTAAGTGGTCATCCAATCCGTTCTACACTGCCTGCCTAGTGGTCATCCATTCCCTTCTACACTGTCTGCTAAGTGGTCATCCAATCCCTTCTACACTGTTTGCCTAGTGGTCATCCATTCCCTTCCTGTCTGAGCCTACGGTGTGACCACCTCTCTCTCCATGTTATCCACGATACTCTCTGCCTCGAAGGTGCTCCAAAGTATCTATTTTTGCTGCTCTAGCTCCGAACCCCAGACTTCCAGGAGTTGTAGCTGGAGATACTTCCTGCACATATGCTGGCCCGGGTACTGGAAATATGCCCGGCTTACCACATGGAGCAGGAGGAGCAAATCATGGCTTGGAGCTTTCCTGTCATGACTTACCCCATTGGATTTAAAGGACTCTTAAAGTCAGTTGATATCAAATACTTTAAGACCCTTCTACGCTTGACCTCTTTGATACAGAATATAGCCCGTACAAATTCTTAACTCCAAAATAATGACTTGAAGTGATAATAGTAGTATAAATACTCACCATCTGTACCCTCGCAATCAGCAGCTTCCACTTGCCCCACTTCACTTTGAATCCTGATGTCACCTCTGGATTGGATGAAGGTACGCCGGGCTGCTTCTCTGGATTGAGTGAAGCTATGCCGGGCTGCTCCTCTGGATTGAGTGAAGGTATGCCGGGCTGATCCTCCGGATTGAGTGAAGGTATGCCGGGCTGATCCTCCGGATTGAGTGAAGGTACGCCGGGCTGCTCCTCTGTATTGAATGAAGGTACGCCGGGCTACTCCTCTGGATTGAATGAAGGTACGCCGGGCTGCTGCTCTGGATTGAATGAAGGTACGCCGGCTGCTCCTCTGGATTGAATGAAGGTATGCCGGGCTACTCCTCTGGATTGAGTGAAGGTATGCCGGGCTACTCCTCTGGATTGAATGAAGGTATGCCGGGCTACTCCTCTGGATTGAATGAAGGTATGCCGGGCTACTCCTCTGGATTGAATGAAGGTATGCCGGCTGCTCCTCTGGATTGAGTGAAGCTATGCCGGGCTGATCCTCTGGATTGAGTGATGGTATGCCGGGCTGATCCTCCGGATTGAGTGAAGGTATGCCGGACTGATCCTCCGGATTGAATGAAGGTACGCCGGGATGCCTCTCTGGATTGAGTGAAGCTATGCCGGACTGATCCTCCGGATTGAGTGATGGTATGCCGGGCTGATCCTCCGGATTGAGTGAAGGTATGCCGGGATGCCCCTCTGGATTGAGTGAAGGTATGCCGGGATGCTCCTCTGGATTGAGTGAAGGTATGCCGGACTGATCCTCCGGATTGAGTGAAGGTACGCCGGGATGCCCCTCTGGATTGAGTGAAGGTATGCCGGGATGCCCCTCTGGATTGAGTGAAGGTATGCCGGGATGCTCCTCTGGATTGAGTGAAGGTATGCCGGACTGATCCTCCGGATTGAATGAAGGTACGCCGGGATGCCCCTCTGGATTGAGTGAAGGTATGCCGGGCTGATCCTCTGGATTGAGTGAAGGTACGCCGGGCTGATCCTCCGGATTGAGTGAAGGTATGCCGGGATGCCCCTCTGGATTGAGTGAAGGTATGCCGGGATGCTCCTCTGGATTGAGTGAAGGTATGCCGGGCTACTCCTCTGGATTGAGTGACGGTACGCCGGGCTGATCCTCCGGATTGAGTGAAGGTACGCCGGGCTGCTCCTCTGGATTGGATGAAGGTATGCCGGCTGCTCCTCTGGATTGGATGAAGGTATGCCGGACTGATCCTCTGGATTGAATGAAGGAATGCCGGGATGCTCCTCTGGATTGAGTGAAGCTATGCCGGGCTGCTCCTCTGGATTGAGTGATGGTATGCCGGGCTGATCCTCCGGATTGAGTGAAGGTATGCCGGGCTGATCCTCCGGATTGAGTGAAGGTACGCCGGGCTGCTCCTCTGGATTGAATGAAGGTATGCCGGGCTGATCCTCCGGATTGAGTGAAGGTATGCCGGGATGCCCCTCTGGATTGAGTGAAGGTATGCCGGGCTACTCCTCTGGATTGAATGAAGGTATGCCGGGCTACTCCTCTGGATTGAATGAAGGTATGCCGGGCTACTCCTCTGGATTGAATGAAGGTATGCCGGGCTACTCCTCTGGATTGAATGAAGGTATGCCGGCTGCTCCTCTGTATTGAATGAAGGTACGCCGGGCTGCTCCTCTGTATTAAATGAAGGTACGCCGGGCTACTCCTCTGGATTGAATGAAGGTACGCCGGGCTGCTGCTCTGGATTGAATGAAGGTATGCCGGGCTACTCCTCTGGATTGAATGAAGGTATGCCGGGCTACTCCTCTGGATTGAGTGAAGGTATGCCGAGCTGAACCTCTTGATTGAGTGAAGGTACGCCGGGCTGATCCTCCGGATTTAGTGAAGGTATGCCGGGATGCTCCTCTGGATTGAGTGAAGGTATGCCGGGATGCTCCTCTGGATTGAGTGAAGGTATGCCGGGCTACTCCTCTGGATTGAGTGACGGTACGCCGGGCTGCTCCTCTGGATTGGATGAAGGTATGCCGGACTGATCCTCTGGATTGAATGCAGGAATGCCGGGATGCTCCTCTGGATTGAATGAAGGTACGCCGGGATGCTCCTCTGGATTGAATGATTGTACGCCGGCTGCTCCTCTGGATTGAGTGAAGCTATGCCGGGCTGCTCCTCTGTATTGAATGAAGGTATGCCGGGCTGCTCCTCTGGATTGAATGAAGGAATGCCGGGCTGATCCTCTGGATTAAGTGAAGCTATGCCGGGCTGCTCCTCTGTATTAAATGAAGGTACGCCGGGCTGCTCCTCTGTATTGAATGAAGGTACGCCGGGCTGCTCCTCTGTATTGTATGAAGGTACGCCGGGCTGCTCCTCTGGATTGAATGATCGTACGCCGGGATGCACCTCTGGATTGAATGAAGGTACGCCGGGCTGCTGCTCTGGATTGAATGAAGGTACGCCGGGCTGCTGCTCTGGATTGAATGAAGGTACGCCGGGCTGCTCCTCTGGATTGAATGAAGGTACGCCGGGCTGCTGCTCTGGATTGAATGAAGCTATGCCGGGCTGATCCTCTGGATTGAATGATCGTACGCCGGGCTGCTCCTCTGGATTGAATGAAGGTACGCCGGGCTGCTCCTCTGGATTGAATGAAGGTACGCTGGGCTGCTCCTCTGGATTGAATGAAGCTATGCCGGGCTGCTCCTCTGGATTGAATGAAGCTATGCCGGGCTGATCCTCTGGATTGAGTGATGGTATGCCGGGCTGATCCTCCGGATTGAATGAAGGTACGCCGGGATGCCTCTCTGGATTGAGTGAAGCTATGCCGGACTGATCCTCCGGATTGAGTGATGGTATGCCGGGCTGATCCTCCGGATTGAGTGAAGGTATGCCGGGATGCCCCTCTGGATTGAGTGAAGGTATGCCGGGATGCTCCTCTGGATTGAGTGAAGGTATGCCGGACTGATCCTCCGGATTGAGTGAAGGTATGCCGGACTGATCCTCCGGATTGAATGAAGGTACGCCGGGATGCCCCTCTGGATTGAGTGAAGGTATGCCGGGCTGATCCTCCGGATTGAGTGAAGGTACGCCGGGCTGATCCTCCGGATTGAGTGAAGGTACGCCGGGATGCCCCTCTGGATTGAGTGAAGGTATGCCGGGATGCCCCTCTGGATTGAGTGAAGGTATGCCGGGATGCTCCTCTGGATTGAGTGAAGGTATGCCGGGCTACTCCTCTGGATTGAGTGACGGTACGCCGGGCTGATCCTCCGGATTGAGTGAAGGTACGCCGGGCTGCTCCTCTGGATTGGATGAAGGTATGCCGGCTGCTCCTCTGGATTGGATGAAGGTATGCCGGACTGATCCTCTGGATTGAATGAAGGAATGCCGGGATGCTCCTCTGGATTGAGTGAAGCTATGCCGGGCTGATCCTCCGGATTGAGTGAAGGTATGCCGGGCTGATCCTCCGGATTGAGTGAAGGTACGCCGGGCTGCTCCTCTGGATTGAATGAAGGTACGCCGGGCTGCTCCTCTGGATTGAATGAAGGTATGCCGGGCTGATCCTCCGGATTGAGTGAAGGTATGCCGGGATGCCCCTCTGGATTGAGTGAAGGTATGCCGGGCTACTCCTCTGGATTGAATGAAGGTATGCCGGGCTACTCCTCTGGATTGAATGAAGGTATGCCGGGCTACTCCTCTGGATTGAATGAAGGTATGCCGGGCTACTCCTCTGGATTGAATGAAGGTATGCCGGCTGCTCCTCTGTATTGAAGGAAGGTACGCCGGGCTGCTCCTCTGTATTAAATGAAGGTACGCCGGGCTACTCCTCTGGATTGAATGAAGGTACGCCGGGCTGCTGCTCTGGATTGAATGAAGGTATGCCGGGCTACTCCTCTGGATTGAATGAAGGTATGCCGGGCTACTCCTCTGGATTGAGTGAAGGTATGCCGAGCTGAACCTCTTGATTGAGTGAAGGTACGCCGGGCTGATCCTCCGGATTTAGTGAAGGTATGCCGGGATGCTCCTCTGGATTGAGTGAAGGTATGCCGGGATGCTCCTCTGGATTGAGTGAAGGTATGCCGGGCTACTCCTCTGGATTGAGTGACGGTACGCCGGGCTGCTCCTCTGGATTGGATGAAGGTATGCCGGACTGATCCTCTGGATTGAATGCAGGAATGCCGGGATGCTCCTCTGGATTGAATGAAGGTACGCCGGGATGCTCCTCTGGATTGAATGATTGTACGCCGGCTGCTCCTCTGGATTGAGTGAAGCTATGCCGGGCTGCTCCTCTGTATTGAATGAAGGTATGCCGGGCTGCTCCTCTGGATTGAATGAAGGAATGCCGGGCTGATCCTCTGGATTAAGTGAAGCTATGCCGGGCTGCTCCTCTGTATTAAATGAAGGTACGCCGGGCTGCTCCTCTGTATTGAATGAAGGTACGCCGGGCTGCTCCTCTGTATTGAATGAAGGTATGCCGGGCTGCTCCTCTGGATTGAATGAAGGAATGCCGGGCTGATCCTCTGGATTAAGTGAAGCTATGCCGGGCTGCTCCTCTGTATTAAATGAAGGTACGCCGGGCTGCTCCTCTGTATTGAATGAAGGTACGCCGGGCTGCTCCTCT
This sequence comes from Scyliorhinus torazame, assembly GCF_047496885.1. Taxonomy (NCBI): domain Eukaryota; kingdom Metazoa; phylum Chordata; class Chondrichthyes; order Carcharhiniformes; family Scyliorhinidae; genus Scyliorhinus; species Scyliorhinus torazame. The sequence continues at coordinate 348,321,737 of NC_092710.1, read as the reverse complement.
GTATTGAATGAAGGTACGCCGGGCTGCTCCTCTGGATTGAATGATCGTACGCCGGGATGCACCTCTGGATTGAATGAAGGTACGCCGGGCTGCTGCTCTGGATTGAATGAAGGTACGCCGGGCTGCTGCTCTGGATTGAATGAAGGTACGCCGGGCTGCTGCTCTGGATTGAATGAAGGTACGCCGGGCTGCTGCTCTGGATTGAATGAAGCTATGCCGGGCTGATCCTCTGGATTGAATGATCGTACGCCGGGCTGCTTCTCTGGATTGAGTGAAGGTACGCCGGGCTGCTCCTCTGGATTGAATGAAGGTACGCTGGGCTGCTCCTCTGGATTGGATGAAGGTATGCCGGACTGATCCTCTGGATTGAATGCAGGAATGCCGGGATGCTCCTCTGGATTGAATGAAGGTACGCCGGGATGCTCCTCTGGATTGAATGATTGTACGCCGGCTGCTCCTCTGGATTGAGTGAAGCTATGCCGGGCTGCTCCTCTGTATTGAATGAAGGTATGCCGGGCTGCTCCTCTGGATTGAATGAAGGAATGCCGGGCTGATCCTCTGGATTAAGTGAAGCTATGCCGGGCTGCTCCTCTGTATTAAATGAAGGTACGCCGGGCTGCTCCTCTGTATTGAATGAAGGTACGCCGGGCTGCTCCTCTGTATTGAATGAAGGTATGCCGGGCTGCTCCTCTGGATTGAATGAAGGAATGCCGGGCTGATCCTCTGGATTAAGTGAAGCTATGCCGGGCTGCTCCTCTGTATTAAATGAAGGTACGCCGGGCTGCTCCTCTGTATTGAATGAAGGTACGCCGGGCTGCTCCTCTGTATTGAATGAAGGTACGCCGGGCTGCTCCTCTGGATTGAATGATCGTACGCCGGGATGCACCTCTGGATTGAATGAAGGTACGCCGGGCTGCTGCTCTGGATTGAATGAAGGTACGCCGGGCTGCTGCTCTGGATTGAATGAAGGTACGCCGGGCTGCTGCTCTGGATTGAATGAAGGTACGCCGGGCTGCTGCTCTGGATTGAATGAAGCTATGCCGGGCTGATCCTCTGGATTGAATGATCGTACGCCGGGCTGCTTCTCTGGATTGAGTGAAGGTACGCCGGGCTGCTCCTCTGGATTGAATGAAGGTACGCTGGGCTGCTCCTCTGGATTGAATGAAGCTATGCCGGGCTGCTCCTCTGGATTGAATGAAGCTATGCCGGACTGATCCTCCGGATTGAGTGATGGTATGCCGGGCTGATCCTCCGGATTGAGTGAAGGTATGCCGGGATGCCCCTCTGGATTGAGTGAAGGTATGCCGGACTGATCCTCCGGATTGAATGAAGGTACGCCGGGATGCCTCTCTGGATTGAGTGAAGCTATGCCGGACTGATCCTCCGGATTGAGTGATGGTATGCCGGGCTGATCCTCCGGATTGAGTGAAGGTATGCCGGGATGCCCCTCTGGATTGAGTGAAGGTATGCCGGGATGCTCCTCTGGATTGAGTGATGGTATGCCGGGATGCCCCTCTGGATTGAGTGAAGGTATGCCGGGCTGATCCTCCGGATTGAGTGAAGGTACGCCGGGCTGATCCTCCGGATTGAGTGAAGGTATGCCGGGATGCCCCTCTGGATTGAGTGAAGGTACGCCGGGCTGATCCTCCGGATTGAGTGAAGGTACGCCGGGCTACTCCTCTGGATTGAATGAAGGTATGCCGGGATGCCCCTCTGGATTGAGTGAAGGTATGCCGGGATGCTCCTCTGGATTGAGTGATGGTATGCCGGGATGCCCCTCTGGATTGAGTGAAGGTATGCCGGGCTGATCCTCCGGATTGAGTGAAGGTATGCCGGGATGCCCCTCTGGATTGAGTGAAGGTACGCCGGGCTGATCCTCCGGATTGAGTGAAGGTATGCCGGGATGCCCCTCTGGATTGAATGAAGGTATGCCGGGATGCCCCTCTGGATTGAGTGAAGGTATGCCGGGCTGATCCTCCGGATTGAGTGAAGGTATGCCGGGCTGATCCTCCGGATTGAGTGAAGGTATGCCGGGATGCCCCTCTGGATTGAATGAAGGTATGCCGGGATGCCCCTCTGGATTGAGTGAAGGTATGCCGGGCTGATCCTCCGGATTGAGTGAAGGTACGCCGGGATGCCCCTCTGGATTGAGTGAAGGTATGCCGGGATGCTCCTCTGGATTGAGTGAAGGTATGCCGGGCTACTCCTCTGGATTGAGTGACGGTACGCCGGGCTGATCCTCCGGATTGAGTGAAGGTACGCCGGGCTGCTCCTCTGGATTGGATGAAGGTATGCCGGCTGCTCCTCTGGATTGGATGAAGGTATGCCGGACTGATCCTCTGGATTGAATGAAGGAATGCCGGGATGCTCCTCTGGATTGAGTGAAGCTATGCCGGGCTGCTCCTCTGGATTGAGTGATGGTATGCCGGGCTGATCCTCCGGATTGAGTGAAGGTATGCCGGGCTGATCCTCCGGATTGAGTGAAGGTACGCCGGGCTGCTCCTCTGGATTGAATGAAGGTACGCCGGGCTGCTCCTCTGGATTGAGTGAAGGTACGCCGGGCTACTCCTCTGGATTGAATGAAGGTATGCCGGCTGCTCCTCTGTATTGAATGAAGGTACGCCGGGCTGCTCCTCTGTATTGAATGAAGGTACGCCGGGCTACTCCTCTGGATTGAATGAAGGTACGCCGGGCTGCTGCTCTGGATTGAATGAAGGTATGCCGGGCTACTCCTCTGGATTGAATGAAGGTATGCCGGGATGCCCCTCTGGATTGAGTGAAGGTATGCCGGGCTACTCCTCTGGATTGAATGAAGGTATGCCGGGCTACTCCTCTGGATTGAATGAAGGTATGCCGGGCTACTCCTCTGGATTGAATGAAGGTATGCCGGGCTACTCCTCTGGATTGAATGAAGGTATGCCGGCTGCTCCTCTGTATTGAATGAAGGTACGCCGGGCTGCTCCTCTGTATTGAATGAAGGTACGCCGGGCTACTCCTCTGGATTGAATGAAGGTACGCCGGGCTGCTGCTCTGGATTGAATGAAGGTATGCCGGGCTACTCCTCTGGATTGAATGAAGGTATGCCGGGCTACTCCTCTGGATTGAGTGAAGGTATGCCGAGCTGAACCTCTTGATTGAGTGAAGGTACGCCGGGCTGATCCTCCGGATTTAGTGAAGGTATGCCGGGATGCTCCTCTGGATTGAGTGAAGGTATGCCGGGATGCTCCTCTGGATTGAGTGAAGGTATGCCGGGCTACTCCTCTGGATTGAGTGACGGTCCGCCGGGCTGCTCCTCTGGATTGGATGAAGGTATGCCGGACTGATCCTCTGGATTGAATGCAGGAATGCCGGGATGCTCCTCTGGATTGAATGAAGGTACGCCGGGATGCTCCTCTGGATTGAATGATTGTACGCCGGCTGCTCCTCTGGATTGAGTGAAGCTATGCCGGGCTGCTCCTCTGTATTGAATGAAGGTATGCCGGGCTGCTCCTCTGGATTGAATGAAGGAATGCCGGGCTGATCCTCTGGATTAAGTGAAGCTATGCCGGGCTGCTCCTCTGTATTAAATGAAGGTACGCCGGGCTGCTCCTCTGTATTGAATGAAGGTACGCCGGGCTGCTCCTCTGTATTGAATGAAGGTACGCCGGGCTGCTCCTCTGGATTGAATGATCGTACGCCGGGATGCACCTCTGGATTGAATGAAGGTACGCCGGGCTGCTGCTCTGGATTGAATGAAGGTACGCCGGGCTGCTGCTCTGGATTGAATGAAGGTACGCCGGGCTGCTGCTCTGGATTGAATGAAGGTACGCCGGGCTGCTGCTCTGGATTGAATGAAGCTATGCCGGGCTGATCCTCTGGATTGAATGACCGTACGCCGGGCTGCTTCTCTGGATTGAGTGAAGGTACGCCGGGCTGCTCCTCTGGATTGAATGAAGGTACGCTGGGCTGCTCCTCTGGATTGAATGAAGCTATGCCGGGCTGCTCCTCTGGATTGAATGAAGCTATGCCGGGCTGCTCCTCTCGATTGAATAAAGCTATGCCAGGCTGCTACTCTGGATTGAATGATGGTACGCCGGGCTGATCCTCTGGATTGAATGATCGTACGCCGGGCTGCTCCTCTGGATTGAATGAAGCTATGCCGGGCTGCTCCTCTGGATTGAATGAAGCTATGCCGGGCTGCTCCTCTGGATTGAATGAAGGTACGCTGGGCTGCTCCTCTAGATTGAATAAAGCTATGCCGGGCTGCTCCTCTGGATTGAATAAAGCTATGCCGGGCTGCTCCTCTGGATTGAATAAAGCTATGCCGGGCTGCTCCTCTGGATTGAATGAAGGTACGCTGGGCTGCTCCTCTGGATTGAATAAAGCTATGCCGGGCTGCTTCTCTGGATTGAAATATGGTACGCCGGGCTGCTCCTCTGTATTGAATGAAGGAATGCCGGGCTGATCCTCTGGATTGAGTGAAGCTATGCCGGTCTGCTCCTCTGAATTGAATGAAGGTACGCTGGGCTGCTCCTCTGGATTGAAATATGGTACGCCGGGCTGCTCCTCTGGATTGAATGAAGGTATGCCGGGCTGCTCCTCTGGATTGAATGAAGCTATGCCGGGCTACTCCTCTGGATTGAATGAAGCTATGCCGGGCTACTCCTCTGGATTGAATGAAGCTATGCCGGGCTGCTTCTCTGGATTGAGTGAAGGTACGCCGGGCTGCTCCTCTGGATTGAATGAAGCTATGCCGGGCTGCTCCTCTGGATTGAATGAAGGAATGCCGGAAAGCTCCTCTGGATTGAATGAAGGTACGCCGGGATGCTCCTCTGGATTGAATGATTGTACGCCGGCTGCTCCTCTGGATTGAGTGAAGCTATGCCGGGCTGCTGCTCTGTATTGAATAAAGGTATGCCGGGCTGCTCCTCTGTATTGAATGAAGGAATGCCGGGCTGATCCTCTGGATTGAGTGAATCTATGCCGGGCTGCTCCTCTGTATTGAATGAAGGTACGCCGGGCTGCTCCTCTGTATTGAATGAAGGTACGCCGGGATGCACCTCTATATTGAATGAAGGTACGCCGGGCTGCTCCTCTGTATTGAATGAAGGTATGCCGGGCTGCTCCTCTGGATTGAATGATCGTACGCCGGGATGCACCTCTGGATTGAATGAAGATACGCCGGGCTGCTCCTCTGGATTGAATGAAGGTACGCCGGGCTGCTCCTCTGGATTGAATGAAGGTACGCCGGGCTGCTCCTCTGGATTGGATGAAGGTATGCCGGACTGATCCTCTGGATTGAATGAAGGAATGCCGGGATGCTCCTCTGGATTGAATGAAGGTACGCCGGGCTGCTCCTCTGGATTGAATGAAGGTACGCCGGGCTGCTCCTCTGGATTGGATGAAGGTATGCCGGACTGATCCTCTGGATTGAATGAAGGAATGCCGGGATGCTCCTCTGGATTGAATGAAGGTACGCCGGGATGCTCCTCTGGATTGAATGATTGTACGCCGGCGGCTGCTCTGGATTGAGTGAAGCTATGCCGGGCTGCTCCTCTGTATTGAATGAAGGTATGCCGGGCTGCTCCTCTGGATTAAGTGAAGCTATGCCGGGCTGATCCTCTGGATTGAATGATCGTACGCCGGGCTGCTTCTCTGGATTGAGTGAAGGTACGCCGGGCTGCTCCTCTGGATTGAATGAAGGTACGCTGGGCTGCTCCTCTGGATTGAATGAAGCTATGCCGGGCTGCTCCTCTGGATTGAATGAAGCTATGCCGGGCTGCTCCTCTGGATTGAATGAAGCTATGCCAGGCTGCTACTCTGGATTGAATGATGGTACGCCGGGCTGATCCTCTGGATTGAATGATCGTATGCCGGGCTGCTCCTCTGGATTGAATGAAGCTATGCCGGGCTGCTCCTCTGGATTGAATGAAGCTATGCCGGGCTGCTTCTCTGGATTGAAATATGGTGCGCCGGGCTGCTCCTCTGTATTGAATGAAGGAATGCCGGGCTGATCCTCTGGATTGAGTGAAGCTATGCCGGTCTGCTCCTCTGGATTGAATGAAGGTACGCTGGGCTGCTCCTCTGGATTGAAATATGGTACGCCGGGCTGCTCCTCTGGATTGAATGAAGGTATGCCGGGCTGCTCCTCTGGATTGAATGAAGCTATGCCGGGCTGCTCCTCTGGATTGAATGAAGCTATGCCGGGCTACTCCTCTGGATTGAATGAAGCTATGCCGGGCTGCTTCTCTGGATTGAGTGAAGGTATGCCAGGCTGCTACTCTGGATTGTATGATGGTACGCCGGGCTGCTCCTCTGGATTGAATGATCGTACGCCGGGCTGCTCCTCTGGATTGAGTGAAGCTATGCCGGGCTGCTCCTCTGGATTGAATGAAGGTATGCCGGGCTGATCCTCTGGATTGAATGAAGGAATGCCGGGATGCTCCTCTGGATTGAATGAAGGTACGCCGGGATGCTCCTCTGGATTGAATGATTGTACGCCTGCTGCTCCTCTGGATTGAGTGAAGCTATGCCGGGCTGCTCCTCTGTATTGAATGAAGGTATGCCGGGCTGCTCCTCTGGATTGAATGAAGGAATGCCGGGCTGATCCTCTGGATTGAGTGAAGCTATGCCGGGCTGCTCCTCTGTATTGAATGAAGGTACGCCTGGGTGCTCCTCTGTATTGAATGAAGGTACGCCAGGCTGCTCCTCTGTATTGAATGAAGGTACGCCGGGCTGCTCCTCTGGATTGAATGATCGTACGCCGGGATGCACCTCTGGATTGAATGAAGGTACGCCGGGCTGCTCCTCTGGATTGAATGAAGGTACGCCGGGCTGCTCCTCTGGATTGAATGAAGCTATGCCGGGCTGATCCTCTGGATTGAGTGAAGGTATGCCGGGCTGATCCTCTGGATTGAATGATCGTACGCCGGGCTGCTTCTCTGGATTGAGTGAAGGTACGCCGGGCTGCTCCTCTGGATTGAATGAAGGTACGCTGGGCTGCTCCTCTGGATTGAATGAAGCTATGCCGGGCTGCTCCTCTGGATTGAATGAAGCTATGCCGGGCTGCTCCTCTGGATTGAATGAAGCTATGCCAGGCTGCTACTCTGGATTGAATGATGGTACGCCGGGCTGATCCTCTGGATTGAATGATCGTACGCCGGGCTGCTCCTCTGGATTGAATGAAGCTATGCCGGGCTGCTCCTCTGGATTGAATGAAGCTATGCTGGGCTGCTTCTCTGGATTGAGTGAAGGTACGCTGGGCTGCTCCTCTGGATTGAATGAAGGTGCGCTGGGCTGCTCCTCTGGATTAAATGAAGCTATGCCGGGCTGCTTCTCTGGATTGAGTGAAGGTATGCCGGGCTGCTCCTCTGGATTGAAATATAGTACGCCGGGCTGCTCCTCTGTATTGAATGAAGGAATGCCGGGCTGATCCTCTGGATTGAGTGAAGCTATGCCGGGCTGCTCCTCTGTATTGAATGAAGGTACGCCGGTCTGCTCCTCTGGATTGAATGAAGGTACGCTGGGCTGCTCCTCTGGATTGAGTGAAGGTATACCAGGCTGCTCCTCTGGATTGAATGATCGTACGCCGGGCTGCTCCTCTGGATTGAATGAAGCTATGGCGGGCTGCTTCTCTGGATTGAGTGAAGGTACGCCGGGCAGCTCCTCTGGATTGAATGAAGGTACGCCGGGCTGGTCCTCTGGATTGAATGAAGGTATGCCAGGCTGCTACTCTGGATTGAATGAAGGTACGCCAGGCTGTTCCTCTGGATTGAGTGAAGCTATGCCGGGCTGCTTCTCTGGATTGAGTGAAGGTACGCCGGGCTGCTCCTCTGGATTGAATGAAGGTATGCCAGGCTGCTACTCTGGATTGAATGATGGTACGCCGGGCTGTTCCTCTGGATTGAATGAAGGTACGCCGGGCTGCTCCTCAGGAATGAATGAAGGTACGCCGGGCTGCTTCTCTGGATTGAGTGAAGGTACGCCGTGCTGCTCCTCTGGATTGAATGAAGGTACGCCGGGCTGCTACTCTGGATTGAATGAAGGTACGCCAGGCTGCGCCTCTGGATTGAGTGAAGGTACGCCGTGTTGCTCCTCTGGATTGAATTAAGGTACGCCGGGCTGCTCCTCAGGATTGAATGAAGGTACGCCGGGCTGTGCTCTGGATTGAATGAAGGTACGCCGGGCTGCTCCTCTGGATTGAATGAAGGTACGCCGTGTTGCTCCTCTGGATTGAATGAAGGTACGCCGGGCTGCGCCTCTGGATTGAATGAAGGTACGCCGGGCTGATCCTCTGGATTGAATGAAGGTACGCCGGGCTGATCCTCTGGATTGAGTGAAGGTACGCCGGGCTACTCCTCTGGATTGGATGAAGGTACGCCGGGCTGATCCTCTGGATTGAGTGAAGGTACGCCGGGCTACTCCTCTGGATTGGATGAAGGTACGCCGGGCTACTCCTCTGGATTGGATCATGGTACGCCGCGCTGCTCCTCTGGATTGAATGAAGGTACGCCAGGCTGCTAAGGTTTAAAACCACACTGTGTGTCTGGGAAATTTCCGCAGCCACAGGAAGTCGATGATTCCGAACGTGTGTCAGGATTTTCCCTGCTATGGCCAAAAACGAATTATCTCTGTAGTTTGCAGAGCTGGATTTATCTGTCTTCTCTCAAATCGGTAGGGTGAGTATTGAGTAACGCGAGTACGATTGGGGAAATGGGCTTTGTTATTTTTCATTCATTGATTACTGAATCTTCCATTTCCCAATAATAGCAGTTCACCATGGATTCTACCTCAGGGCGATACCCTCGAGAGTATCAACTGCCACTGTGAGCAGTTGCTCAAAATGTTCTTGGAAGAATTGAGGGATGTCATCGTTCTCCTTAGAAGGCACATTATTGGATCTCTTGGGCTTTACTTTTCCCATCACGTGTCCTTTATGCTCTGGATTTAGGCATCGACCATGAGTTGTTGAAATGCTGCCTTTTTGACCTGTGACCTTGGCTTGTTCTGCCAGGTTAATGAAAGCTGCCTGTTTTTTGTTCTAGGAGGGTCACATAATTTAGTATCATTTTTACTGAGCCAGTGCTGGTGATGACGATACTCAGGATACAGGAATGTAGGATGATTTTATGACACCGTTCTGGAATGAGTTGGAAGATTGAAGATTTTCTGATTGACCAGATCTGCACTTGGAATTCCTCTCCTTCTTCGGCTGTTTTCGGATCTTCCCCAAAACTCCTGCATCAACCCACATCTGGTCAGCCAAATATTCCATCCAACTTTCTGCTGAAGGAGAGGCTCTGGAATACTTCTGGCACTCCCCAAACCTTAACAGCAACTTCTGTCAAAAAACGACCACTGATGAGGAGATCCAGGTATCACTGAGCTTTGAACAGAACGATCCGATAATCCAAGAGGTGCCAATGCTTTGAACTAGGATGCCTCCACATGTTCATATTTGTCCTGTTAGCAGAAGGAGTGATTGTTATAATGGTGCCATGCTGACAACACGTTAAGCAGGAGGACACCATTTGCAATGGCTTTTCTCACCCCATTGTTCCCCAATGATTCAGCTCCAGGCATCATAGATAAGTTCCACCCTAACAAAGTCCGAAAGAAGAATGATCTTTTCCTGCAGTAAGGACTTCATCAAGGCCAGAATAGCTCTTTTCTATGACATCTTCAATGGAGTTAAGGGTCAGGGCACAAATGCTGATGTTGGTAGCTGGTGAAGAGTCATCAATCTATCATTTATCCCTCTGCCAATTTGAACATAGCTCGAGTAATTATGCTGAGTTTGAAGTCTGATTCTATAATGTAGTTGCTGGTTCCTGGAAGTCTCCGGCAACACCTCTTGTCCCAATGTGAACCATAACTGGATCTTTCTCCCTCCCTCTCCAAAGGCCCTTTGAGCCCCTTGAGAACAAACTATTGGGAATTCTCAACCTTGCTTCCAAAGGATATCTGGTCCCAGTTGAGATCTCCGAGCAGATCCCCACATGGTTTTGGTATGATCTGGTTTGGATCCACAGATACTAATTGCTGAGAAAACCAAATTGCAGAGGGAAACTTGGCTTATGGGTCACATTTGTTTTGATTCTGAAAATGAGAAGAAAACCGATTAATCTCAGCAAGAAGTCTCATAACACTTTGGGGATTTACAAAATGAAAAGTAAAAGATCTGTTAACAAGGTGCCACATCAAATGTTATGGTGTACAATGGAAGCTTGTGGTGTAGGTTTGGGGGTAACATATTGGTATGGATTGAAGATTGGCGAGCTAACAGGAAACAGAGAGTTGACATAAACGGGTATTTAAATCAGCGCTGGGACCTCAACCGTTTACAATTTATATCAATAACTGATGAAAGGACTGAGGAAATGTTTGCTAAATTTGCTGATGACACAAAGATAGGTAGGGAAGTAAATGGTGAAGAGGATGTACGGAGGCTACAAAGGGACACAGATAGATTAGTGCGTGGACAAAAAAACGGCAACTGGTGTATAATGTGGGCAAATGTGAAATAGTCCATTTTGGCAGGAAGAATAAAAGAGAAGTATATTATCTAAATGGTGAGAGATTGCGTGACCCACACCAGGTTAAAGTCCAACAGTTTTATTTGGAATTACTAGCTTTTGGAGCGTAGCTCCTTCATCAGGTGAGTCACCACAGTCCAACGCCGGCATCTCCACTTAATGTGTGATGTCTTGTTTTCAAACAGTGACCCTTAGTTCAAAATTCTTACACAAGAAGAAAGAAACATCCTTTGCACATCTACCCTGTCAGCACCCCTCAGTTTCAATCAGGTCACCTTTTCCAGTGGATACAAGCCGAGCCTGCACAACTTTCCCTTCAAGACAACCCAGGCATTAGTTTAGTTGTGTTGGGACAAAAATCTTTGGATAAAAATAGGAGGTAAAGATGGAAGGGCAAGTTCACAGTCTGAAGTTTTTAACTCAATGTTGGATCTAGAAGGCTGTAACGTGCCTAATTGGAAGATGAGTTGGTTTTCCTCCAGTTGGGTTTCACTGGAATCATAGAATCATAGAATTTACAATGCAGAAGGAGGCCATTTGGCCCATCAAGCCTGCACTGGCCCTTACAAAGAGCACCCTACTCAAGCCCACGTCTCTACCCTATCCTTGTAACCTAGTAACCCCCACTTAACGTTTTTGTTTTGACACTAAGGGCCATTTAACATGGCTAATCCACCTAACCCGCACATCTTTGGACTTTGGGAGGAAACCGGAGCTCCCGGAGGACACCCACGCAGACACGGGGAGAACGTGCAGTCTGTGCACAGACAGTGACCCAAGCCGGGAGCTGTGAAGCAACTGTGCTAACCACTATGCTACCATGCTGCCCCATTGTAGTAGGCCAAGGATGAACACGTGCTTGCAAACTGAGCAAAGTTGTTCCACAAAGTGATCATGTAGTCTCCCCAATGTAGAGGAGACCACATTGAGAGCACCTGATACAGTAAACCAAGTTGAAGGAGGTGGAAAGGAAACCTTGCTTCACCGAAAAGGACTGTTTGGGGCCTTGGACTGTGAGGAGGAAGGAGGTAAATAGGCAGGTTATGGGGAAAAGGCAGGAGAATGGGGATAAGGAACATATCAGCCATGATTGAATGGTGGATCAGGCTCGATGGGCTGAATGGCCTAATTCTGCTCCTATATATTATGGTTATACCTCCTGTGATTGCAAGGGAAGTTGCTGTGGGAAGGGGATCAGGAGGTGGGGGTGGTGGAGGAATGGACTAAGTTGTCACAGAGGGAGAGGTCCCTGTGGAATGCTGACGGGGTGTGTCAGGAAAACGAGCAATTAGAATATTTTTCTCTTGGTAATACAGTCAGATTTCACATACACTGGAAAACACGCTGGTGGAAGTGTAATTTGTGTAATTGGATTACGAGACAGAGACTGCAAGTGTCTAGACATCAGTAAGAAGGTGTGCTGGAAGTGGGCTTGAACTGTCAGAGATCAGAGGGAACCAGGAGAGATTTAAATAAGAGTCTACATTAGGCAATATAATAAGTCATTTTGAAGTGGGCTGTTTTAGTTTAAGGGGGACATATACATGTTTCCTTTTTAAATATAGGAGCTATAAATTGAAGGAAAGGAGTCAGCAGCTTCCACTTGCCCCACTTCACTTTGACTCCTGTTGTCACCTCAGTGCTGTGGTAAGGGAACTTGAGAGGTTGCATGAAACACGAGGGTAGAGAGATGAAAAGGAAGGAACACGGTGAAGCCGGTGTGAGGGGCAGCTTCTTGGATGTCCCAGCAGCTAATGTAGTGTCTGGTAATATCTCCAAGCAGGTAGAGTGGTGGCTGGGAATAGCTAAAAGACAGAGTGTGGACAATTCACATATGGAGAACCAGATTGCTTTCACCCTCAGAGAACACCCCAAGAGCAGCAGGGTATTGTGTGGCAAAGTTATTGAAATTTTCTAGATTTAAAAACCTATAAAGATTATTGGCATTAAAAAGGGGAAGATTAGCTCTGAGAGTAATTAAACTGAGATCTTTTTGGAACTGTTTTAAAGTGCCTTTAACTGGGTGAAGCTATTCTTGTGTTTCTTTATTTTAGTACATGTTTTCTTTGACATAAAATCATCTCACTAACTAACTAACTTGATAGAGTTTTTCGAAGAGGCCACAAAGATGATTGATGCAGGTAGGGCAGTGGATGTTGTCTATATGGACTTCAGTAAGGCCTTTGACAAGGTCGCTCATGGTACAAAAGGTGAAGTCACACGGGATCAGGGGTGAACTGGCAAGCTGGATACAGAACTGGTTAGGTCATCGAAGGCAGAGAGTAGCAATGGAAGGGTGCTTTTCTGATTGGAGGGCTGTGACGAGTGGTGTTCCGCAGGGATCAGTGCTGGGACCTTTGCTCTTTGTAGTATATATAAATGATTTGGAGGAAAATCTAACTGGTCTGATTAGTAAGTTTGCAGACGACACAAAGGTTGGTGGAATTGTGGATAGCGATGAGGACTGTCAGAGGATACAGCAGGATTTAGATCATTTGGAGACTTGGGCGGAGAGATGGCAGATGGAGTTTAATCCGGCCAAATGTGAGGTAATGCATTTTAAAAGGTCTAATGCAGGTAGGGAATATACAGTGAATGGTAGAAGCATCAAAAGAGTATTGAAAGTCAAAGAGATCTAGGAGTGCAGGTCCACAGGTCACTGAAAGGGGCAACACAGGTGGAGAAGGTAGTCAAGAAGGCATATGGCATGCTTGCCTTCATTGGCCGGGGCATTGAGTATAAGAATTGGCAAGTCATGTTGCAGCTGTATAGAACCTTAGTTAGGCCACACTTGGAGTATAGTGTTCAATTCTGGTCGCCACACTACCAGAAGGATGTGGAGGCTTTAGAGAGGGTGCAGAAGAGATTTACCAGGGTGTTGCCTGGTGTGGAGGGCATTGGCTATGAGGAGCGGTTGAATAAACTCGGTTTGTTCTCACTGGAACGACGGAGGTTGAGGGGCGATCTGATAGAGGTCTACAAAATTGTGAGGGGCATAGACAGAGTGGATAGTCAGAGGGGCAAGGTTTAGAGTAGATGTACGAGGCAAGTGTTTTACGCAGAGGGTAGTGGGTGCCTGGAACTCGCTACCGGAGGAGGAGGTGGAAGCAGGGACGATAGTGACGTTTAAGGGGCATCTTGACAAATACATGAATAGGATGGGAATAGAGGGATACGGACCCAGGAAATGTAGAAGATTTCAGTTTATTTTTTAAAATATATTTTTATTAAGAATTTTTCAATAACAAAGAAAAGAAAAAGAACTCGCGTGGCAAGACATGAACATGGCAAGTCAATAAAATACAGAACTTTGTACATTGGATTCTTCCTGTGCATGTCAGTTTCCGGATCATTCATGTGCTTTCTTGCTCACATCTCCCCCCCCCCCCCCCCATCAGACCTATTCAGACAATAGGTCTGAAGTCATTTCATGATTTTAGAGCCCTCATACTATACAAATTGCAAAACTTGTTTTGACAGCTGTTTCAGGTTTCCCTTTAGGATTTGGGCAGCGCAGCATTTTACCATCAGCCATTCGTAAACAAGGCAGGGCGATGAGGGCAAGATGGGTTTTGTGGTGGCTTCATGCTGGAGGTGGTGGAAATGGCAGTGGACGATCCTTTCAATAATAATAATCTTTTATTGTCACAAGACGGCTTACATTAACACTGCAATGAAATTGCTGTGAAAATTCCACAGTCGCCACATTCCGGCGCCTGTTCGGGTCACAGAGGGAGAATTCAGAATTCCCAGCCGGTACGGGAATTGAACCCGCGCTGCTGGCCTTGTTCTGCATCACAAACCAGCTGTGTAGCCCACTGAGCTAAACCAGACTGTGCAACTAAACCAGCCTGTGCAATACAGAGGCTGGTGGGGTAGAAAGTGAGGACAAGGGAAAACCCTATTGCGGTTCTGCGAGGGAGGGGAAGGGGTGAGGGCAGTGATGTGTTGGACACGGTTGAGTGCCCTTGAAATGAAATGAAAATCGCTTATTGCCACAAGTAGGCTTCAAATGAAGTTACTGTGAAAAGCCCCTAGTCGCCACATTCCGGCGCCTGTTCGGGGAGGCTGTTACAGGAATCGAACCGTGCTGCTGGCCTGCCTTGGTCTGCTTTCAAAGCCAGCGATTTAGCCCTGTGCTAAACAGCCCCTTGGCGGTGAGGGGGGGGACCAATGGTTTAAGAAAACAAGAGTCATATCTGCTCCATTTTGGAAGGTAGCATCATCGGAAAAGATGTGACGGAGGCGAGTGGTATGCATTCCTTACATGGAATGGGGCGAGAGGAGATGTAGTTGAGGCAACAGTGGGAGTCAGTGGATTTGAAATGAATGTTCGTGGTCAGTGTCATATCAGAAATTGAGATAGAGCAGTCGCGGAACCTCCGCCACCAGTCGGGGACCCCTCCACCCACACCCAGGGACCCCCCACTCACCGACCAGCACAGTGGATTAACCTCCCATCTCCCAATTGTAACTTCTGACCCAGGTCCAGCCAGTGGTTCCCCACTCCCTCCAGGCCTGACCTAAGCCCTAAACCACTCCCTTCCCCCGCCTCTTCCCGACACAACCTCCCCCAAAAACCAGGCCCGACCTGTCTGTTCCTATGCAGCTAATCTTGCATTAGACCAGCCTGATTGACAGATAACTCAGGCAATAAGCCCAGGCAAATATGTTTCGCACTTTGTGCAGCCCCAATCTCCAAGCCCTGTTCCCACCTTGTTGTAATTGTGACGTACGTTCACCCCATTCTCACCTTGCTGTAATTGTGACGTACGTTCACCCCATTCTCACCTTGCTGTAATTGTGACGTACGTTCTCCCCATTCTCACCTTGCTGTAATTGTGACGTACGTTCTCCCCGTTCTCACCTTGCTGTAATTGTGACGTACGTTCTCCCCTTTCCCACTTTGCTGTAATTGTGACGTACGTTCTCCCCGTTCCCACTTTGCTGTAATTGTGACGTACGTTCTCCCCGTTCCTACTTTACTGTAATTGTGACGTACGTTCTCCCCATTCTCACCTTGCTGTAATTGTGTCGTATGTTCATCCTGTTCCCACCTTGCTGTCATTGTGTCGTATGTTCATCCTGTTCCCACCTTGCTGTAATTGTGACGTAGGTTCACCCCATTCTCACCTTGCTGTAACTGTGACATATGTTCTCCCAGTTCCCACCTTGCGTAATTGTGACGTAGGTTCACCCCATTCTCACCTTGCTGTAACTGTGACATACGTTCTCCCCATTCTCACCTTGCTGTAATTGTGACGTACGTTCTCCCCGTTCCCATCTTGCTGTAACTGTGACATACGTTCTCCCCATTCTCACCTTGCTGTAATTGTGACGTACGTTCTCCCCGTTCCCATCTTGCTGTAATTGTGACGTACGTTCACCCCATTCTCACCTTGCTGTAATTGTGCTGTACATTCTCCCCGTTCCCATCTTGCTGTAATTGTGACGTACGTTCTCCCCTTTCCCATCTTGCTGTAATTGTGACGTACGTTCACCCCAATCTCACCTTGCTGTAATTGTGACGTACGTTCTCCCCTTTCCCACCTTGCTGTAATTGTGACGTACGTTCACCCCATTCTCACCTTGCTGTAATTGTGACGTACGTTCACCCCATTCCCATCTTGCTGTAATTGTGACATACGTTCTCCCCGTTCCCACCTTGCTGTAATTGTGACGTACGTTCTCCCCGTTCCCATCTTGCTGTAATTGTGACGTACGTTCACCCCTTTCCCACCTTGCTGTAATTGTGACGTACGTTCTCCCCTTTCCCACCTTGCTGTAATTGTGACGTACGTTCTCCCCGTTCTCCTTGCTGTAATTGTGCTGTACATTCTCTCCGTTTCCACCTTGCTGTAATTGTGTCGTACGTTCACCCCATTCTCACCTTGCTGTAATTGTGACGTACGTTCTCCCCGTTCCCATCTTGCTGTAATTGTGAGGTACGTTCACCCCATTCTCATCTTGCTGTAATTGTGACGCACGTTCTCCCCTTTCCCACCTTGCTGTAATTGTGACGTACGTTCTCCCCGTTCCCATCTTGCTGTAATTGTGACGTACGTTCTCCCTGTTCCCATCTTGCTGTAATTGTGACGTACGTTCTCCCCTTTCTCACCTTGCTGTAATTGTGACGTACGTTCTCCCCGTTCCCACCTTGCTGTAATTGTGTCGTATGTTCATCCTGTTCCCATCTTGCTGTAATTGTGACGTACGTTCTCCCCATTCTCACCTTGCTGTAATTGTGACGTACGTTCACCCCATTCTCATCTTGCTGTAATTGTGACGTACGTTCTCCCCGTTCCCATCTTGCTGTAATTGTGACGTACGTTCTCCCCGTTCCCACCTTGCTGTAATTGTGACGTACGTTCACCCCATTCTCATCTTGCTGTAATTGTGACGTACGTTCTCCCCTTTCCCACCTTGCTGTAATTGTGGCGTACGTTCTCCCCGTTCCCATCTTGCTGTAATTGTGACGTACGTTCTCCCCGTTCCCACCTTGCTGTAATTGTGACGTATGTTCTCCCCGTTCCCATCTTGCTGTAATTGTGACGTACGTTCTCCCCGTTCCCACCTTGCTGTAATTGTGACGTACGTTCTCCCCGTTCCCACCTTGCTGTAATTCTGACGTACGTTCTCCCCGTTCCCATCTTGCTGTAATTGTGACGTACGTTCTCCCCGTTCCCACCTTGCTGTAATTGTGACGTACGTTCACCCCATTCTCATCTTGCTGTAATTGTGACGTACGTTCTCCCCTTTCCCACCTTGCTGTAATTGTGACGTACGTTCTCTCCGTTTCCACCTTGCTGTAATTGTGCTGTACATTCTCTCCGTTTCCACCTTGCTGTAATTGTGACGTACGTTCACCCCATTCTCACCTTGCTGTAATTGTGACGTACGTTCACCCCATTCTCATCTTGCTGTAATTGTGACGTACGTTCTCCCCGTTCCCACCTTGCTGTAATTGTGACGTACGTTCACCCCATTCTCATCTTGCTGTAATTGTGACGTACGTTCTCCCCTTTCCCACCTTGCTGTAATTGTGACGTACGTTCTCCCCGTTCCCACCTTGCTGTAATTGTGACGTACGTTCTCCCCGCTCCCACCTTGCTGTAATCATGACGTACGTTCTCTCCGTTTCCACCTTGCTGTAATTGTGACGTACATTCTCTCCGTTTCCACCTTGCTGTAATTGTGCTGTACATTCTCTCCGTTTCCACCTTGCTGTAATTGTGCTGTACATTCTCCCCTTTCCCATCTTGCTGTAATTGTGACGTACATTCTCCCCTTTCCCATCTTGCTGTAATTGTGACGTACGTTCTCCCCTTTCCCATCTTGCTGTAATTGTGAGTACATTCTCTCCGTTTCCACCTTGCTGTAATTGTGACGTACATTCTCCCCGTTCCCATCTTGCTGTAATTGTGACGTACATTCCCCCCATTCTCACCTTGCTGTAATTGTGCTGTACATTCTCTCCGTTTCCACCTTGCTGTAATTGTGACGTATATTCTCCCCATTCTCACCTTGCTGTAATTGTGACGTACGTTCACCCCATTCTCCTTGTTGTAATTGTGACGTACGTTCTCCCCGTTCCCATCTTGCTGTAATTGTGATGTACATTCTCCCCGTTCCCATCTTGCTGTAATTGTGACGTACATTCCCCCCATTCTCACCTTGCTGTAATTGTGCTGTACATTCTCTCCGTTTCCACCTTGCTGTAATTGTGACGTATATTCTCCCCATTCTCACCTTGCTGTAATTGTGACGTACGTTCTCCCTGTTCCCACCTTGCTGTAATTGTCATATGTTCTCCCCATTCCCACCTTGCTGTAAATGTGTCGTACATTCTGACCTTGCTGTAATTATGTTGAACGTTCTCCCAGTTCCCACCTTGCTGTAATTGTGACATACGTTCTCCCCGTTCCCACCTTGCTGTAATTGTGTCGTACGTTCACCCCGTTCCCACTTTGCTGTAATTGTGACGTACGTTCACCCCGTTCCTACTTTACTGTAATTGTGATGTACGTTTTCCCCGTTCCCACTTGCTGTAATTGTGACGTACGTTCTCCCCTTTCCCACTTGCTGTAATTGTGTTGTATGTTCATCCTGTTCCCACCTTGCTGTAATTGTGACGTACGTTCACCCTATTCTCACCTTACTGTAATTGTCATATGTTCTCCCCATTCCCACCTTGCTGTAAATGTGTCGTACATTCTGACCTTGGTGCAATTATGTTGAACGTTCTCCCAGTTCCCACTTTGCTGTAATTGTGTTGTATGTTCACCCCATTCTCACCTTGCTGTAATTGTGCTGTACATTCTCCCCGTTCCCATCTTGCTGTAATTGTGACGTACGTTCTCCCCTTTCCCATCTTGCTGTAATTGTGACGTACGTTCTCCCCTTTCCCACCTTGCTGTCATTGTGACGTACGTTCTCCCCTTTCCCACCTTGCTGTAATTGTGACGTACGTTCACCCCATTCTCACCTTGCTGTAATTGTGACGTACGTTCTCCCCGTTCCCATCTTGCTGTAATTGTGACGTACGTTCACCCCATTCTCACCTTGCTGTAATTGTGCTGTACATTCTCCCCTTTCCCATCTTGCTGTAATTGTGACGTACGTTCTCCCCTTTCCCACCTT
This sequence comes from Scyliorhinus torazame, assembly GCF_047496885.1. NCBI lineage: Eukaryota > Metazoa > Chordata > Chondrichthyes > Carcharhiniformes > Scyliorhinidae > Scyliorhinus > Scyliorhinus torazame. The sequence goes on along the minus strand of NC_092710.1, from coordinate 348,302,583 downwards.
GCTGTAATTGTGACGTACGTTCACCCCTTTCCCACCTTGCTGTAATTGTTACGTACGTTCTCCCCGTTCTCATTGCTGTAATTGTGCTGTACATTCTCTCCGTTTCCACCTTGCTGTAATTGTGACGTACGTTCTCCCCATTCTCACCTTGCTGTAATTGTGACGTACGTTCTCCCCGTTCCCATCTTGCTGTAATTGTGAGGTACGTCACCCCATTCTCATCTTGCTGTAATTGTGACGTACGTTCTCCCCTTTCCCACCTTGCTGTAATTGTGACGTACGTTCTCCCCGTTCCCATCTTGCTGTAATTGTGACGTACGTTCTCCCTGTTCCCATCTTGCTGTAATTGTGACGTACGTTCTCCCCATTCTCACCTTGCTGTAATTGTGACGTACGTTCACCCCATTCTCATCTTGCTGTAATTGTGACGTACGTTCTCCCCTTTCCCACCTTGCTGTAATTGTGACGTACGTTCTCCCCTTTCCCACCTTGCTGTAATTGTGACGTACGTTCTCCCTGTTCCCATCTTGCTGTAATTGTGACGTACATTCTCCCCATTCTCACCTTGCTGTAATTGTGACGTACGTTCTCCCCGTTCCCATCTTGCTGTATTTGTGACGTACGTTCTCCCCGTTCCCACCTTGCTGTAATTATGACGTACGTTCACCCCATTCTCATCTTGCTGTAATTGTGACGTACGTTCTCCCCTTTCCCACCTTGCTGTAATTGTGACGTACGTTCTCCCCGTTCCCACCTTGCTGTAATTGTGACGTACGTTCTCTCCGTTTCCACCTTGCTGTAATTGTGACGTACATTCTCTCCGTTTCCACCTTGCTGTAATTGTGACGTACATTCACCCCATTCTCACCTTGCTGTAATTGTGACGTACGTTCACCCCATTCTCATCTTGCTGTAATTGTGCTGTACATTCTCTCCGTTTCCACCTTGCTGTAATTGTGACGTACGTTCTCCCCATTCTCACCTTGCTGTAATTGTGATGTACGTTCTCCCCGTTCCCATCTTGCTGTAATTGTGACGTACGTTCACCCTATTCTCACCTTGCTGTAATTGTGACGTACGTTCTCCCCGTTCCCATCTTGCTGTAATTGTGACGTACATTCTCCCCGTTCCCATCTTGCTGTAATTGTGACGTACATTCTCCCCATTCTCACCTTGCTGTAATTGTGCTGTACATTCTCTCCGTTTCCACCTTGCTGTAATTGTGACGTACATTCTCCCCATTCTCACCTTGCTGTAATTGTGACGTACGTTCTCCCTGTTCCCACCTTGCTGTAATTGTGTCGTATGTTCATCCTGTTCCCACCTTGCTGTAATTGTGACGTACGTTCACCCCATTCTCACCTTGCTGTAATTGTCATATGTTCTCCCCATTCCCACCTTGCTGTGAATGTGTCGTACATTCTGACCTTGCTTTAATTATGTTGAACGTTCTCCCAGTTCCCACCTTGCTGTAATTGTGACGTACGTTCTCCCCATTCTCACCTTGCTGTAATTGTGACGTACATTCTCCCCATTCTCACCTTGCTGTAATTGTGACGTATGTTCTCCCCGTTCCCACTTTGCTGTAATTGTGACGTACTTTCTCCCCATTCTCACCTTGCTGTAATTGTGACGTACATTCTCCCCATTCTCACCTTGCTGTAATTGTGTTGTACGTTCTCCCCATTCCCACCTTGCTGTAAATGTGTCGTACATTCTGACCTTGCTGTAATTATGTTGAACGTTCTCCCAGTTCCCACTTTGCTGTAATTGTGTTGTATGTTCACCCCATTCCCACTTTGCTGTAATTGAGACGTACGTTCACCCCAATCTCACCTTGCTGTAATTGTGACGTACGTTCTCCCCATTCTCACCTTGCTGTAATTGTGACGTATGTTCTCCCCGTTCCCACTTTGCTGTAATTGTGACGTACTTTCTCCCCATTCTCACCTTGCTGTAATTGTGACGTACATTCTCCCCATTCTCACCTTGCTGTAATTGTGTTGTACGTTCTCCCCGTTCCCACCTTGCTGTAATTGTGTCGTATGTTCATCCTGTTCCCACCTTGCTGTAATTGTGACGTACGTTCTCCCCATTCCCACCTTGCTGTAAATGTGTCGTACATTCTGACCTTGCTGTAATTATGTTGAACGTTCTCCCAGTTCCCACTTTGCTGTAATTGTGTTGTATGTTCACCCCATTCCCACTTTGCTGTAATTGAGACGTACGTTCACCCCAATCTCACCTTGCTGTAATTGTGACGTACGTTCTCACCTTTCCCACTTGCTGTAATTGTGTCGTATGTTCATTCTGTTCCCACCTTGCTGTAATTGTGACGTAGGTTCACCCCATTCTCACCTTGCTGTAACTGTGACATATGTTCTCCCAGTTCCCACCTTGCGTAATTGTGACGTAGGTTCACCCCATTCTCACCTTGCTGTAACTGTGACATACGTTCTCCCCATTCTCACCTTGCTGTAATTGTGACGTACGTTCTCCCCGTTCCCATCTTGCTGTAACTGTGACATACGTTCTCCCCATTCTCACCTTGCTGTAATTGTGACGTACGTTCTCCCCGTTCCCATCTTGCTTTAATTGTGACGTACGTTCACCCCATTCTCACCTTGCTGTAATTGTGACGTACGTTCACCCCATTCTCACCTTGCTGTAATTGTGCTGTACATTCTCCCCGTTCCCATCTTGCCGTAATTGTGACGTACGTTCTCCCCTTTCCCATCTTGCTGTAATTGTGACGTACGTTCACCCCATTCTCACCTTGCTGTAATTGTGCTGTACATTCTCCCCTTTCCCATCTTGCTGGAATTGTGACGTACGTTCTCCCCTTTCCCACCTTGCTGTAATTGTGACGTACGTTCTCCCCTTTCCCACCTTGCTGTAATTGTTACGTACGTTCTCCCCGTTCTCATTGCTGTAATTGTGCTGTACATTCTCTCCGTTTCCACCTTGCTGTAATTGTGACGTACGTTCTCCCCGTTCCCATCTTGCTGTAATTGTGAGGTACGTCACCCCATTCTCATCTTGCTGTAATTGTGACGTACGTTCTCCCCTTTCCCACCTTGCTGTAATTGTGACGTACGTTCTCCCCGTTCCCATCTTGCTGTAATTGTGACGTACGTTCTCCCTGTTCCCATCTTGCTGTAATTGTGACGTACATTCTCCCCATTCTCACCTTGCTGTAATTGTGACGTACGTTCACCCCATTCTCATCTTGCTGTAATTGTGACGTACGTTCTCCCCTTTCCCACCTTGCTGTAATTGTGGCGTACGTTCTCCCCGTTCCCATCTTGCTGTAATTATGACGTACGTTCTCCCCGTTCCCATCTTGCTGTAATTGTGACGTACGTTCTCTCCGTTCCCACCTTGCTGTAATTATGACGTACGTTCACCCCATTCTCATCTTGCTGTAATTGTGACATACGTTCTCCCCTTTCCCACCTTGCTGTAATTGTGACGTACGTTCTCCCCGTTCCCACCTTGCTGTAATTGTGACGTACGTTCTCTCCGTTTCCACCTTGCTGTAATTGTGACGTACATTCTCTCCGTTTCCACCTTGCTGTAATTGTGCTGTACATTCTCTCCGTTTCCACCTTGCTGTAATTGTGACGTACGTTCTCCCCGTTCCCACCTTGCTGTAATTGTGACGTACGTTCACCCCATTCTCACCTTGCTGTAATTGTGACGTACGTTCACCCCATTCTCATCTTGCTGTAATTGTGCTGTACATTCTCTCCGTTTCCACCTTGCTGTAATTGTGACGTACGTTGTCCCCATTCTCACCTTGCTGTAATTGTGATGTACGTTCTCCCCGTTCCCATCTTGCTGTAATTGTGACGTACGTTCACCCCATTCTCCTTGCTGTAATTGTGACGTACGTTCTCCCCGTTCCCATCTTGCTGTAATTGTGACGTACATTCTCCCCGTTCCCATCTTGCTGTAATTGTGACGTACATTCTCCCCATTCTCACCTTGCTGTAATTGTGCTGTACATTCTCTCCGTTTCCACCTTGCTGTAATTGTGACGTACATTCTCCCCATTCTCACCTTGCTGTAATTGTGACGTACGTTCTCCCTGTTCCCACCTTGCTGTAATTGTGTCGTATGTTCATCCTGTTCCCACCTTGCTGTAATTGTGACGTACGTTCACCCCATTCTCACCTTGCTGTAATTGTCATATGTTCTCCCCATTCCCACCTTGCTGTAAATGTGTCGTACATTCTGACCTTGCTGTAATTATGTTGAACGTTCTCCCCGTTCCCACCTTGCTGTAATTGTGTCGTATGTTCAACCTATTCCCACCTTGCTGTAATTGTGACGTACGTTCTCCCCATTCCCACCTTGCTGTAAATGTGTCGTACATTCTGACCTTGCTGTAATTATGTTGAATGTTCTCCCAGTTCCCACTTTGCTGTAATTGAGACGTACGTTCACCCCAATCTCACCTTGCTGTAATTGTGACGTACGTTCTCACCTTTCCCACTTGCTGTAATTGTGTCGTATGTTCATCCTGTTCCCACCTTGCTGTAATTGTGACGTAGGTTCACCCCATTCTCACCTTGCTGTAACTGTGACATACGTTCTCCCAGTTCCCACCTTGCGTAATTGTGACGTAGGTTCACCCCATTCTCACCTTGCTGTAACTGTGACATACGTTCTCCCCATTCTCACCTTGCTGTAATTGTGCTGTACATTCTCCCCGTTCCCATCTTGCTGTAATTGTGACGTACTTTCTCCCCTTTCCCACCTTGCTGTAATTGTGACGTACGTTCTCCCCTTTCCCACCTTGCTGTAATTGTGACGTACGTTTACCCCATTCTCACCTTGCTGTAATTGTGACGTACGTTCTCCCCTTTCCCATCTTGCTGTAATTGTGACGTACGTTCTCCCCTTTCTCACCTTGCTGTAATTGCGACGTACGTTTTCCCCTTTCCCACCTTGCTGTAATTGTGACGTACGTTCTCCCCTTTCCCACTTGCTGTAATTGTGTCGTATGTTCATCCTGTTCCCACCTTGCTGTAATTGTGACGTACGTTCTCCCCATTCTCACCTTCTGTAACTGTGACATACGTTCTCCCAGTTCCCACCTTGCGTAATTGTGACGTAGGTTCACCCCATTCTCACCTTGCTGTAACTGTGACATATATTCACCCCATTCTCACCTTGCTGTAATTGTGACGTACGTTCTCCCCGTTCCCATCTTGCTGTAACTGTGACATACGTTCTCCCCATTCTCACCTTGCTGTAATTGTGACGAACGTTCTCCCCGTTCCCATCTTGCTGTATTTGTGACGTACGTTCACCCCATTCTCACCTTGCTGTAATTGTGACGTACGTTCTCCCCATTCTCACCTTGCTGTAATTGTGCTGTACATTCTCCCCGTTCCCATCTTGCTGTAATTGTGACGTACGTTCTCCCCTTTCCCACCTTGCTGTAATTGTGACGTACGTTCTCCCCTTTCCCACCTTGCTGTAATTGTGATGTACGTTCACCCCATTCTCACCTTGCTGTAATTGTGCTGTACATTCTCCCCTTTCCCATCTTGCTGTAATTGTGACGTACGTTCTCCCCTTTCCCACCTTGCTGTAATTGTGACGTACGTTCTCCCCGTTCCCATCTTGCTGTAATTGTGACGTACGTTCACCCCATTCTCACCTTGCTGTAATTGTGCTGTACATTCTCCCCTTTCCCATCTTGCTGTAATTGTGACGTACGTTCTCCCCTTTCCCACCTTGCTGTAATTGTGACGTACGTTCACCCCATTCTCACCTTGCTGTAATTGTGACGTACGTTCACCCCATTCTCACCTTGCTGTAATTGTGTCATACGTTCTCCCCTTTCCCACATTGCTGTAATTGTGACGTACGTTCACCCCATTCTCACCTTGCTGTAATTGTGACATACGTTCTCCCCTTTCCCACCTTGCTGTAATTGTGACGTACGTTCTCCCCGTTCCCATCTTGCTGTAATTGTGACGTACGTTCACCCCATTCTCATCTTGCTGTAATTGTGACGTACGTTCTCCCCGTTCCCACCTTGCTCTAATTGTGACGTACGTTCTCCCCGTTCCCACCTTGCTGTAATTGTGACGTACGTTCACCCCATTCTCACCTTGCTGTAATTGTCATATGTTCTCCCCATTCCCACCTTGCTGTAAATGTGTCGTACATTCTGACCTTGCTGTAATTATGTTGAACGTTCTCCCCGTTCCCATCTTGCTGTAATTGTGACGTACATTCTCCCCGTTCCCATCTTGCTGTAATTGTGACGTACATTCTCCCCATTCTCACCTTGCTGTAATTGTGCTGTACATTCTCTCCGTTTCCACCTTGCTGTAATTGTGACGTACATTCTCCCCATTCTCACCTTGCTGTAATTGTGACGTACGTTCTCCCTGTTCCCACCTTGCTGTAATTGTGTCGTATGTTCATCCTGTTCCCACCTTGCTGTAATTGTGACGTACGTTCACCCCATTCTCACCTTGCTGTAATTGTCATATGTTCTCCCCATTCCCACCTTGCTGTAAATGTGTCGTACATTCTGACCTTGCTGTAATTATGTTGAACGTTCTCCCCGTTCCCACCTTGCTGTAATTGTGTCGTATGTTCATCCTGTTCCCACCTTGCTGTAATTGTGACGTACGTTCTCCCATTTCCCACCTTGCTGTAATTGTGACGTACGTTCTCCCCTTTCCCACCTTGCTGTAATTGTGATGTACGTTCACCCCATTCTCACCTTGCTGTAATTGTGCTGTACATTCTCCCCTTTCCCATCTTGCTGTAATTGTGACGTACGTTCTCCCCTTTCCCACCTTGCTGTAATTGTGACGTACGTTCTCCCCGTTCCCATCTTGCTGTAATTGTGACGTACGTTCACCCCATTCTCACCTTGCTGTAATTGTGCTGTACATTCTCCCCTTTCCCATCTTGCTGTAATTGTGACGTACGTTCTCCCCTTTCCCACCTTGCTGTAATTGTGACGTACGTTCACCCCATTCTCACCTTGCTGTAATTGTGACGTACGTTCACCCCATTCTCACCTTGCTGTAATTGTGTCATACGTTCTCCCCTTTCCCACATTGCTGTAATTGTGACGTACGTTCACCCCATTCTCACCTTGCTGTAATTGTGACATACGTTCTCCCCTTTCCCACCTTGCTGTAATTGTGACGTACGTTCTCCCCGTTCCCATCTTGCTGTAATTGTGACGTACGTTCACCCCATTCTCATCTTGCTGTAATTGTGACGTACGTTCTCCCCGTTCCCACCTTGCTCTAATTGTGACGTACGTTCTCCCCGTTCCCACCTTGCTGTAATTGTGACGTACGTTCACCCCATTCTCACCTTGCTGTAATTGTCATATGTTCTCCCCATTCCCACCTTGCTGTAAATGTGTCGTACATTCTGACCTTGCTGTAATTATGTTGAACGTTCTCCCCGTTCCCATCTTGCTGTAATTGTGACGTACATTCTCCCCGTTCCCATCTTGCTGTAATTGTGACGTACATTCTCCCCATTCTCACCTTGCTGTAATTGTGCTGTACATTCTCTCCGTTTCCACCTTGCTGTAATTGTGACGTACATTCTCCCCATTCTCACCTTGCTGTAATTGTGACGTACGTTCTCCCTGTTCCCACCTTGCTGTAATTGTGTCGTATGTTCATCCTGTTCCCACCTTGCTGTAATTGTGACGTACGTTCACCCCATTCTCACCTTGCTGTAATTGTCATATGTTCTCCCCATTCCCACCTTGCTGTAAATGTGTCGTACATTCTGACCTTGCTGTAATTATGTTGAACGTTCTCCCCGTTCCCACCTTGCTGTAATTGTGTCGTATGTTCATCCTGTTCCCACCTTGCTGTAATTGTGACGTACGTTCTTCCCATTCCCACCTTGCTGTAAATGTGTCGTACATTCTGACCTTGCTGTAATTATGTTGAATGTTCTCCCAGTTCCCACTTTGCTGTAATTGAGACGTACGTACACCCCAATCTCACCTTGCTGTAATTGTGACGTACGTTCTCACCTTTCCCACTTGCTGTAATTGTGTCGTATGTTCATCCTGTTCCCACCTTGCTGTAATTGTGACGTAGGTTCACCCCATTCTCACCTTGCTGTAACTGTGACATACGTTCTCCCAGTTCCCACCTTGCGTAATTGTGACGTAGGTTCACCCCATTCTCACCTTGCTGTAACTGTGACATACGTTCTCCCCATTCTCACCTTGCTGTAATTGTGCTGTACATTCTCCCCGTTCCCATCTTGCTGTAATTGTGACGTACGTTCTCCCCTTTCCCACCTTGCTGTAATTGTGACGTACGTTTACCCCATTCTCACCTTGCTGTAATTGTGACGTACGTTCTCCCCTTTCCCATCTTGCTGTAATTGTGACGTACGTTCTCCCCTTTCTCACCTTGCTGTAATTGCGACGTACGTTTTCCCCTTTCCCACCTTGCTGTAATTGTGACGTACGTTCTCCCCTTTCCCACTTGCTGTAATTGTGTCGTATGTTCATCCTGTTCCCACCTTGCTGTAATTGTGACGTACGTTCTCCCCATTCTCACCTTCTGTAACTGTGACATACGTTCTCCCAGTTCCCACCTTGCGTAATTGTGACGTAGGTTCACCCCATTCTCACCTTGCTGTAACTGTGACATATGTTCACCCCATTCTCACCTTGCTGTAATTGTGACGTACGTTCTCCCCGTTCCCATCTTGCTGTAACTGTGACATACGTTCTCCCCATTCTCACCTTGCTGTAATTGTGACGAACGTTCTCCCCGTTCCCATCTTGCTGTATTTGTGACGTACGTTCACCCCATTCTCACCTTGCTGTAATTGTGACGTACGTTCTCCCCATTCTCACCTTGCTGTAATTGTGCTGTACATTCTCCCCGTTCCCATCTTGCTGTAATTGTGACGTACGTTCTCCCCTTTCCCACCTTGCTGTAATTGTGACGTACGTTCTCCCCTTTCCCACCTTGCTGTAATTGTGATGTACGTTCACCCCATTCTCACCTTGCTGTAATTGTGCTGTACATTCTCCCCTTTCCCATCTTGCTGTAATTGTGACGTACGTTCTCCCCTTTCCCACCTTGCTGTAATTGTGACGTACGTTCTCCCCGTTCCCATCTTGCTGTAATTGTGACGTACGTTCACCCCATTCTCACCTTGCTGTAATTGTGCTGTACATTCTCCCCTTTCCCATCTTGCTGTAATTGTGACGTACGTTCTCCCCTTTCCCACCTTGCTGTAATTGTGACGTACGTTCACCCCATTCTCACCTTGCTGTAATTGTGACGTACGTTCACCCCATTCTCACCTTGCTGTAATTGTGTCATACGTTCTCCCCTTTCCCACATTGCTGTAATTGTGACGTACGTTCACCCCATTCTCACCTTGCTGTAATTGTGACATACGTTCTCCCCTTTCCCTCCTTGCTGTAATTGTGACGTACGTTCTCCCCGTTCCCATCTTGCTGTAATTGTGACGTACGTTCACCCCATTCTCATCTTGCTGTAATTGTGACGTACGTTCTCCCCGTTCCCACCTTGCTCTAATTGTGACGTACGTTCTCCCCGTTCCCACCTTGCTGTAATTGTGACGTACGTTCACCCCATTCTCACCTTGCTGTAATTGTCATATGTTCTCCCCATTCCCACCTTGCTGTAAATGTGTCGTACATTCTGACCTTGCTGTAATTATGTTGAACGTTCTCCCAGTTCCCACTTTGCTGTAATTGTGACATACGTTCACCACGTTCTCACTTGCTGTAATTGTGTTGTATGTTCACCCCATTCCCACTTTGCTGTAATTGCAGTGTACGTTCACCCCAATCTCACCTTGCTGTAATTGTGACGTACGTTCTCCCCTTTCCCGCTTGCTGTAATTGTGTCGTATGTTCATCCTGTTCCCACCTTGCTGTAATTGTGACGTAGGTTCACCCCATTCTCACCTTGCTGTAACTGTGACATAAGTTCTCCCAGTTCCCACCTTGCGTAATTGTGACGTAGGTTCACCCCATTCTCACCTTGCTGTAACTGTGACATACGTTCTCCCCATTCTCACCTTGCTGTAATTGTGTCGTACGTTCTCCCCATTCTCACCTTGCTGTAATTGTGACGTACGTTCTCCCCATTCTTACCTTGCTGTAATTGTGTCGTATGTTCATCCTGTTCCCACCTTGCTGTAATTGTGACGCAGGTTCTCCCCATTCTCATCTTGCTGTAATTGTGACGTACATTCTCCCCATTCTCACCTTGCTGTAATTGTGTCGTGCGTTCTCCCCATTCTCACCTTGCTGTAATTGTGACGTACGTTCTCCCCATTCTCACCTTGCTGTAATTGTGTCGTACATTCTCTCCGTTTCCACTTGCTGTAATTGTTTTGTACGTTCACCCCTTTCTCATCTTGCTCAAATTGTGAGGACATTAACAGTGCAGTAGATAACGGGGAGCCAATGGATGTGGTATATCTGGATTTCCAGAAAGGTTGTTGCATAAGATAAAGATGCATGGCATTAAGGGGAAAGTAGTAGCATGGATAGAGGATTGGTTAATTAATAGAAAGCAAAGAGTGGGGATTAATGGGTGTTTCTCTGGTTGACAATCAGTAGCTAATGGTGTCCCTCAGGGATCAGTGTTGGGCCCACAACTGTTCACAATTTACAAAGATGATTTGGAGTTGGGGACCAAGAGCAATGTGTCCAAGTTTGCAGACGACAGTAAGATAAGTGGGAAAGCAAAAAGTGCAAAGGATACTGGAAGTCTGCAGAGGGATTTGGATAGGCTAAGTGAATGGGCTAGGGTCTGGCAGATGGAATACAATGTTGACAAATGTGAGGTTATCCATTTTGGTAGGAATAACAGCAAAATGGATTATTATTTAAATGATAAAATATTAAAACATGCTGCTGTGCAGAGAGACCTGTGTGTGCTAGTGCATGAGTCGCAAAAAGTTAGTTTACAGGTGCAACAGGTGATTAAGAAGGCAAATGGAATTTTGTCCTTCATTGCTAGAGGGATGGAGTTTAAGACTAGGGAGGTTCTGCTGCAATTGTATAAGGTGTTAGTGAGGCCACACCTGGAGTATTGTGTTCAGTTTTGGTCTCCTTACTTGAGAAAGGACGTACTGGCACTGGAGGGTGTGCAGAGGAGATTCACTAGGTTAATCCCAGAGCTGAAGGGGTTGGATTACGAGGAGAGGGTGAGTAGGTGAAGTCACACGGGATCAGGGGTGAGCTGGCAAGGTGGATACAGAACTGGCTAGGTCATAGAAGGCAGAGAGTAGCAATGGAAGGATGCTTTTCTCATTGGAAGGCTGTGATCAGTGGTGTTCCACAGGGATCAATGCTGGGACCTTTGCTGTTTGTAGTATATATAAATGATTTGTAGGAAAATGTAATTGGTCTGATTAGTAAGTTTGCAGACGACACAAAGGTTGGTAGAATTGCGGATAGCGATGAGGACTGTCAGAGGATACAGCAGGATTTAGATTGTTTGGAGACTTGGGCGGAGAGATGGCAGAAGGAGTTTAATCCGGACAAATGTGAGGTAATGCATTTTGGAAGGTCTAATGCAGGTAGGGAATATACAGTGAATGGTAGAACCCTCAAGAGTATTGAAATTCAAAGAGATCTAGGAGTACAGGTCCACAGGTCATTGAATGGGGCAACACAGGTGGAGAAGGTAGTCAAGAAGGCATACGGCATGCTTGCCTTCATTGGCCGGGGCATTGAGTATAAGAATTGGCAAGTCATGTTGCAGCTGTATAGAACCTTAGTTAGGCCACACTTGGAGTATAGTGTTCAATTCTGGTCGCCACACTACCAGAAGGATGTGGAGGCTTTAGAGAGGGTGCAGAAGAGATTTACCAGAATGTTGCCTGGTATGGAGGGCATTAGCTATGAGGAGCGGTTGAATAAACTCGGTTTGTTCTCACTGGAACGAAGGCGGTTGAGGGGAGACCTGATAGAGGTCTACAAAATTATGAGGGGCATAGACAGAGTGGATAGTCAGAGGCTTTTCCCCAGGGTAGAGGGGTCAATTACTCGGGGGCATAGGTTCAAGGTGAGAGGGGCAAGATTTAGAGTAGATGTACGAGGCAAGTTTTTTACGCAGAGGGTAGTGGGTGCCTAGAACCCGCTACCGGAGGAGGTGGTGGAAGCAGGGATGATAGTGACATTTAAGGGGCATCTTGACAAATACATGAATAGACTGGGAATAGAGGGATATGGACCCAGGAAGTGTAGAAGATTGTAGTTTAGTCGGGCAGCATCGTCGGCACGGGCTTGGAGGGCCGAAGGGCCTGTTCCTGTGCTGTACATTTCTTTGTTCTTTGTAGACTGGGACTGTACTCGTTGGAATTTAGAAGGATGAGGGGGGATCTTATAGAAACATATAAGATTATGAAGGGAATCGATAGGATAGATGCGGGCAGGTTGTTTCCACTGGCGGGTGAAAGCAGAACTAGGGGGCATAGCCTCAAAATAAGGGGAAGTAGATTTAGGACTAAGTTTAGGAGGAAATTCTTCACCCAAAGGGTTGTGAATCTATGGAATTCCTTGCCCAGTGAAGCAGTAGAGGCTCCTTCATTAAATGTTTTTAAGATAAAGATAGTTTTTTGAAGAATAAAGGGATTAAGGGTTATGGTGTTCGGGCGGGAAAGTGGAGCTGAGTCCACAAAAGATCAGCCATGATCTCATTGAATGGCGGAGCAGGCTCGAGGGGCCAGGTGGCCTACTCCTGCTCCTAGTTCTTATGTACTTTCTCCCCATTCTCACCTTGCTGTAATTGTGACGTACGTTCACCCTGTTCCCACCTTGCTGTAATTGTGACGTACGTTCTCCCCATTCCCACCTTGCTGTAAATGTGTCGTACGATCAGGTGGGAGTGTATTTATGAAGATTTCCCCCACCGGCTGAGGTTATTTCTGAAGGCCCGGCCTTCTCAATCCCGCACCTCACGGTGTGGTGTGGTGATCCTCAGGTTAAATCACTACCAGGCAGCTCTCCCCCTCAAAAGGGGAAAGCACCCGATGGTCATTTGGAACTATGGTGACTTTATCTTCATCTTAATTTGTGAAGAAAAGAAAAACAAAATACTCTGTGGTTGAACCTTTGCCCCGTGACCAATCGTGGTGTTAAAACGTGGTGTCTGCAGAATAAGCTTTGCTTGACACTTTGAACTTTAGTCAAGACATGCGATCATTATTTGAACTCAAAGTTCTGAGAGTGGAGGAAATTGCTACATTATCAAGACAGACTTTTCCTCGGAGTGAACAGGGACTTAACATTGAAACAAAATCAATGTTTGGCTGGTGTATTTGTGGTTATACATTGAGGTTAGTCCGTCTGAGGGACTTTGCAGGCAGTAGTTTGAAAGCTTCTGTACTTGTTGTACTTGTTCAAACTTGTTGGTTCTGTTTGGTAAATAACTTTACAGATTCTGGTGGGCTCAGCTCTCTATCCTGATACCAGACAAAATGTGTACGGTGAACTGTGTGGAACCTTGTTCTGCAGGAGACTAAACTGGCATTTCATTAACTCAGTAAGCAGTGTGAATAATTGCTTTAGCCTCTGGAGTATTAACAAGGAGCTGATGTGTGGACTGGGTAAAGGATACATTGTAATAACCTGGCTGCTTTCATTTTTATCAGTGCTAATCTGGAACACAGTTCACAGTTACACAATATTTTGCACCATGGCTTATTGAATATTCAGTTGTTAGAAAGATTTACGATACAGAGAGGTTCATTGTGTCTGTGCCAGCAAATCATTCTTCATTGTTGAAATAATTGGAATATTTAGTTTGTTATACATCTGTTTGATGCTGTAGTAATGTAATATTTTTAATGTCCGAAATATTTTAATCGCCTTTTGATTCTGCTGATTAATTGTTTCTAATTTGGGTGATGACATAGAGAGACAGGATGGTGAAGAGGTGGATCCCCCGATTAAAATATCTTGTTCATTTGCGTGGGATTTGATAATCTTTATTAGTGTCACAAGTAGGCTTACATTAACACTGCAATGAAGTTACTGTGAAAAGCCCCTAGTCGCCACATTCCGGCACCTGTTTGGGTCACAGAGGGAGAATTCGGAATGTCCAATTCACCTAACAGCACGTCTTTCAGGACTTGTGGGAGGAAACCGGAGCACCCGGAGGAAACCCACACAGACATGAGGAGAACATGCAGACTTCACACAGACAGTGACCCAGCCGGGAATCGAATCCAGGTCCCTGGCGCTGTGAAGCAACTGTGCTAACCACTGTGCTACTGTGAAATTGTAGTGCTGGTCATAGATTTCGTAAAGCAAAGTACTGTACACACCCCTGTCTGCATCAAAGGTGGAGATGGTTGCTAGCTTCAAATTCCTAGGTGTGCATATCCCCAAAAATCTGTCCTGGTCCACCCATGTCGGCACTACCACCAAGAAAGCACAACAGCGCCTATGCTTCCTCAGGAAACGGAGGAGATTCGGCATGTTCCCGTAGCAGCCTCCCCGAACAGGCCGCGGAATGTGGCTTTTCACAGTAACTAGGGGCTTTTCACAGTAATTTCATTTGAAGCCAACTTGTGACAATTAGCGACTTTCATTCATTCATTCATTCATTTCATGTCCACATTGACTCTTACCAGCTTTTACAGATACAGCATAGAAAGCATCCTACCTGGCTGCATCACAGCCTGGTATGGCCCAAGACCGCTAAAAACTTCAGAGAGTCGTGAACACTGCCCAGTCCATCACATGAACCCTCCTCCCATCCTTTGTCTCTATCTACACCTCCCGCTGCCTGGGGAAAGCGGGCAGCATGATCAAAGACCCCTCCCACCCAGCTTACTCTTCCAACTTCTTCCATCGGGCAGGAGATACAAAAGTCTGAGAACACGCACGAACAGACTCAAAAACAGCATCTTCCCCACTGTTGCCAGACTCCTAAATGACCCTCTTATGGACTGATCTCATTAACACTACACCCCTGTATGCTTCACCCGATGCCGGTGTCTATGTATTTAAATTGTTTATCCTGTGTTGCTCTATTACGTATTTTCTTTTCATGTACTAAATGATCTGTTTGAGCTGCTCGCAGAAGAATACTTTTCACAGTACCTCGGTACCCGTGATAATAAACAAATCCAATCTAACCCATTTCAAACCAATCCCAGACATGCCTGCACAGACGACCATGCTTGCTATGGAGGATGAAGATCAGTAATGTGTCCGCCAGCAAAATGGAAAAAGTATGAAGCTGCTTTGAAGCTAAAAGTCATAATATTGCCACTCATTTGCTGCCCCCCCCTCCCCTGTCAGCGGCCTCAGCGTGCTACCCACGTCCTTTTCAAATTAATTAAAGGTTTAGAAGCCCAATTCACCCCCCCCCCCCCCTCCCCTGTATGCACCGCCCCCACAGCAGGAAGTCCACTTCGCTGGCTTTGGTGCAAGTTTAGCCAAGCTAGGCCTGGTGTAGCGGACCCCACGTTGGGTCAAGGGGTCAGTGTATAACTGAGGTGCCCCACAAAGTCTTAACGGAAGGCCCCCCTCTCCTCACAGCGGAGATCCTGCCCCACTCCCCCACACTGGCAAGTATGGCCATTCTCTCCCCCAGCTCTACCTTGGGAATATCAGGTCACCCCCCCCCCCCCCCCCCCACAGCACGGCCGCATGAGTGTAAATGATGGGGGCTGGGGTGTCAGTGGGCGGCGGGGGGGGGGGGTCGGTGTGTGTGGTGTGTCCCCGCACGTTCCAGCCTTACCTTAAATCAATACTCCCGATCCTGATATTTTTCCTCGTTCTCCTGCCTGCTCCCCACAGCCCCTGAACCCCTTATTTAAGCAAGAACCTATCTATCTCTGTCTTGAAGACACCCAGTGATTTGGCCTCCACAGCCTTCTGTTGCAAAGAGTTCCACAGATTCACCACCCTCTCGCTGAAGACATTCCTCCTCGTCTCTGTTTTAAAGGATCGTCCCTTCAGCCTGTGCTCTCGGGTTCTAGTTTTTCCTACAAGTGGAAACATCCTCTCCACGTCCACTGTTTCCAGGCCTCGCAGTATCCTGTAAGTTTCAATAAGATCCCCCCTCATCCTTCTCAACGCCAACAAGTACAGACCCAGAGTCCTCAACCGTTCATCATAGCCCCTTTTCTCCCCCATTTTTTCCAATTAAGGGGCAATTTAGCCTGGCCAGTTTTTGGGTTGTGAGGGCGAAACCAACACAAACACGGGAGAGTGTGCAAACTCCACATGGACAGTGACCCAGAGCCGGGATCGAACCTTGGACCTTGGCGCGTGAGGTAGCAGTGCTATGCACTACGCCATCGTGCTGCCCTCTACTGTATTAGTTCTACACTTCTTTGAAATTTGCCTCCTATTGTGCTCCCAGATCAGACCCAAGCAGTGGCTAGGATATTGGACTGAAACCCAAATATTTTAGTTGATTTTGTAAGATTGTGCGGAAAGAGTAGTTCTCTCCAGGGGTGATTTCACGAAGAAATAGTGCTTTGTTATTTTAAAACAATACCTTATTATTAAAACAATAGTAAAATCTTTAACATTGCACACAAAAATAGCTTACAATGGCCCCATAAGCAACACTACTCAATACAGTAAATACAACACCCTTAATTACCAACTTTATTCCCAATTAAATGACAAGAAAGAAAAAAAACATACAGCTCTCAATCCATCGTACATCCCAATTGCACAGAGTAGTACTTGCTTTTGAGAACAGATTTGGCTACTTTTAGAACCCCTGTACTCTGGATGGTGTCTTCAAAACGCTGTTTCATCTGGTTTGACCCCATGTCCTCAGACAAGTCTGCACTGCTTTAAATATTGTTCATCTTTTTTTGAAAAATATTTTTATTGGTGTTTTGAGTTGTAGATACCAAAAGAAAATGGAAGAGAAAACTGAGTTTTTCATGTAACAGGTAATGCAACAACAGTAATCATAGAATGTACAGTGCAGAAGGAGGCCAATCGGCCCATCGAGTCTGCACCAGCCATTGGAAAGAGCACCCCGCCTAAGCTCACACCTCCATTGATTGATTGATATTTTATTATCACATGTACCGACGTACAGTGAAAAGTATTTTTCTCTGGCCAAGGGAACCTACACAGTACATAGTAGGCAAAATAAAAATAAAAAATTGACAATGCATTGAAAAATGGTACATCAACAAATAGTGATTGGAGAGCAGCATAGGGTGTCGTGAATAGTGTTCTTACAGTGCATCGATCCAGAGTCCTTCCCCTATCTCTGTGCCCAGTTCCTCCCCAACTTCTGTCTGGCCTTGTCCAGTGGAGTCTTGATCCTTTGTCTATATATGTTGCCGCATTTGTTGTCTCCTAACCAGTCCGGCCCTATCTTCATGTCCAGGAATGTGTGTGTGGGTCTCTGGGGGAACGTGTTTGTCTCCTTGCGGAGAAAGCCATGCAGCTGCAGGAACCTAAGCTCATTCCCTTTCGGGTGTTGGAGCCTCTTTGTGAGTTCCCCCAGGGTCGCCAGCCTGTTGCCCATGTACAGGTCCTCTACTGTCAGTGTCCCTCTGTCCTCTTTCCACGTCCCAAATGTGCAGTCTATCCTCGCCGGTGGACCTAGGGTTGTTGCCGAAGGGGACCCCTGTGGACATCTCACCCAGTTTGAAATGGCGCCTAAACTGGTTCCACGTCCATCGATGAGGTGAGGCCATTCGGCGTGCTCCGCCATTCATTCTGATCATCAAGTTCAATACCCTGATCCCGCCTCCCCCCCCATATCCCTTCCCATTAGCCCCAAGAACAATATCTAATTCCTTCTTGAAATTACACCATGTTTTCGCCTCAACTACTTTCTGTGGGAGTGAATTCCACAGATTCACCGCTCTCTGGGTGGAGAAATTCCTCCTCACCTCAGTGCTTAAAAGTTTACCCCTTACCCTCAAACTATGACCCCTAGTTCTGTACTCCCCCTCCTTCGGGAACATTCTTTCTGAATCTACCCTGTTTAATCCTGTTTAAAGTTTGTAAATTTCTATGAGATCCCCTCTCACTCTTCAAAACTCCAAAGAATATCATCAAAACCGACTTGGTCTCTCCTCCTCCTTGACAGTCCTGCCATCCCAGGAATCAGTCTGGTAAGCGTTTGCTGCACTCCTTCTATAGCAAGAACATCCTTCCTCAGATAAGGACACCAAAATTGCACACAATACTCCACGTGTGGCCGTACCAATGCCCTATACAATTACAGTAAAATGTCCCTCTTCCTAGACTCAAGTTATCTCTCTATGAAGGCTTCATTTGAAAAACCTTTGAAGATGTTGATCCTGCTTGCTGCTGTAATTGATTCCTGGAGCAAAATTACGACATCCCTCCTCTCTTACCACCTTCCCCGTCTCCAGAGTCTTGAATATCCTATATCCTGGATGACTGAAGTTTGAGTTATTGAGGTATTTGAAAATTTTTATAACAGTAACATAAACAATTACATCAACATGGTAAAATAAACAATTCTCCCCCCCTCCCCCCCAAGCCCAATCTTCACACACCTCAACCAGACAACAAAATTCCGCCCGCTCTTCTTCCCCCCCCCCACCCTTGGAATACTGCATCTGCTGACATTTTAATTTTCCCTGAGAAAGTCGCCGAACGGCTGCCCCCTCCGGGTGAACCCTAATATTGATCCTCTTAAGGCAAACATTATTTTCTCGAGACTGAGAAACCCAGCCATGTCACTAACCCAGGTCTCAACACTCGGGGGCTTCGAGTCCCTCCATCCAAGTAAGATCCGTCTCCAGGCTACCAGGGAGGCAAAGGCCAAGACGTCGGCCTCTTTCGTCCCTGAATTCCCGGATCCTCCAACACTCCAAAGGTCGCTACCTCCGGACTCGGCACCACCCATGTTTTTAGCACCGTGGACATTGCCTTAGCAAAACCTGCCAAAACCCTCTAATCTTCAGGCATGCCCAAAACATGTGGACATGATTTGCTGGGCTTCCCGCGTACCTCGCACACCTGTCCTCAACCCCGAAGAACTTACTCATCCTAGCTGCTGTCATGTGTGCCCGGTGGACTACCTTAAATTGTATCAGGCTAAGCCTGGCGCATGATGAGGATGTATTAACCCTGCTTAGAGCATCCGCCCATAGCCCCGCCTCTATCTCTCCACTAGCTCATCCTCCCACTTGCCCTTAAGCTCCTCCACCGGAGTTTTCTCCGCCTCCGAAAGCTCCTGGTAAATATCTGAAACCTTCCCCTCTCCCACCCAGGTGCTGAAGACTACTCTATCCTGTATCCCCCGTGGCGGCAGCAGCGGAAAGGCCGGCACCTGTTTCCTCAGGAAGTCTCGCACCTGCAAATACCTAAAACCATTCCCTGCTGGCAATTTAAATTTGTCCTCCAAAGCTTTCAAGCTGGAAAAGGTCCCGTCTATAAATAGATCCCCCATCTTTCTAATTCCTGCCCTCTGCCAACTCTGGAACCCACCATCTAGCCTACCCGGTACAAACCTGTGGTTATTATAAATAGGGGTCCAATTTATGAGGCAGACCCAGGAGGAAAGGAGGGGGACATGAGATGGTTTCTGGACGAGCTGGAATTTCCCCAGGTGGAGGAAGCAAAGAGGCAGGCGTTGCCCCTGGGGCTGAGTGAGGTGCTGGATAGTATCAGGGGTATGAAGCCGGGGAAGGGCCCTGGGCTGGATGGGTACCTGGTGGAATTTTACAAGGAATTTGCAGAGGACCTGGCACCACATCTGTTGGGGGCGTTTAATGAAGCACTGGAGAAGGGGGAGTTGCCAGCTGCCAGGCAGTAATCACACTAATTCCCAAAAAAGGGAAGGATCTGGTGGAATGTGGGTCGTATAGACCCGTATCATGATTGAACGCGCATGTGAAAGTATTGACTAAGTTGTTGGCGGGGAGGATGGAGGATTGTGCCCCGGGGTGGTTGCAGAAGATCAAACAGGCTTCGTAAAGGGCAGGCAGCTCGCGAGTAATATAAGATGGCTGTTAGAATGTGGTGATGAATCCGTCGAGAGTTCTGGTACCGGAGGTGATGGTGTTCATGAACGCGGAGAAAGCATTTGATCGGGTGGCGGGGCGGTACTTGTTCGAGGTTTTGGGAAGGTTTGGGTTTGGGCCGAGATTTGTGGCATGGGTGCGGTTGCTGTCTGTGGCGCCAAGAGCGAGGGTGAGG
Source organism: Scyliorhinus torazame (assembly GCF_047496885.1). Classification (NCBI taxonomy): domain Eukaryota; kingdom Metazoa; phylum Chordata; class Chondrichthyes; order Carcharhiniformes; family Scyliorhinidae; genus Scyliorhinus; species Scyliorhinus torazame. The sequence goes on along the minus strand of NC_092710.1, from coordinate 348,282,395 downwards.
ATGAATAATATGAGATCACAAAGCTTTGACTTACACAGGGGTACGAGGCAGGGGTGCCCGCTGTCACCGCTGCTGTTTGCCCTGGCCATAGATCTATTGGCGATGGCTCTCGGGGGGTCGGCAGAGTGGCATGGGATAATGAGGGGACAGAGGGAGCATCGGGTGTCGCTCTATGCCGATGACCTCTTGCTGTATGTTTCGGATCCGTTGGAGAGTATGGGAAGGATTATGGGCCTGTTGGGGAGGTTTGGAGGGTTCTCGGGATACAAACTGAATGCAGGGAAAAGGGAGGTATTCCCGATGAATGAGCTGGCACAGCGGGCTAATTTAGGGACGATGCCATTTCTGGTAGCGAGGGATAGGTTTAGGTACTTGGGGATTCAGGTAGCGAGGGAATGGACGGGGCTCCATAAGTGGAATTTAACGAAGCTGGTGGAGGAGGCCTGGGAGGATCTTAAGAGGTGGGATACACTGCACTTAACGTTGGCGGGGAGGGTTCAAGTGGTGAAAATGAGTATTCTGCCAAGGTTCTTGTTTATCTTTCAGGCCCTCCCGATCTTTATACCAAAGGCCTTTTTTCAGAAAGTGGACACAAATCATCTCTGACTTTGTACGGGAGGGGAAGGTGCCGAGGGTGGAGAGGACCCTGCTACAGAGGCAGAGGCAGTTGCCAAACTTGCTTCATTATTATTGGGCGGCGAATGTGGACAAGGTGCGGCGGTGGTGGGAAGGAAAATGGGTAGAGTGGGTTAGGATGGAGGAGGAATCTTGTAAGGGGTCTAGTTTGAGGGCTATGGTGACAGCAGCATTGCCAATGGCTCCGAGTAGGTATTCAAGGAGCCCAGTGGTGCAGTCCACGGTGAAGATATGGAATCAGCTGAGGAGGCATTTTAGGGTGGAAGGGATGTCGGTGCTAACGCCGCTGTGCAAGAATCATGGGTTTGAGTCGGGGGGGATGGAGGGAAGTGGGGCTGGTCAAGGAGGAAGGGTTCGCCAATCTGGAGGAGCTAAGGGAGAGGGTAGAGATGCCAAGGGGTAGTGAGTTCAGGTATCTACAGGTTAGGGACTTTGCACGAAAGGTCTGGAAGGGGTCCCCTAGATTGCCGGGATACACCCTGCTGGAGCGACTGCTGCTTCTGGATGTGGAAGGGGAGGGAAGAAGTGGGGATATATATAAGTGGCTGGGGGAGCAGGGAGGCGAGCGGGTAGTGAAGAACAAGGAGAAATGTGAAGCGGAGTTGGGAATGGAGATAAATTGGGGAGTATGGAGTGAGGCACTGCGAAGGGTAAACGGGACCTCCTTGTGCAAGGATCAGCCTGATACAGTTTAAGGTGGTGCACAGGGTACATATGACTCGGGTGAGAATGAGTGGATTCTTTCAAAGGGTAGCAGATGAGTGTGAGAGGTGTGGGCTGGGGCCAGCGAATCATGCGCACATTTTTGGGGTTGCGAAAAATTGGGAAGATTCTGGGCGGGAGTGTTCGTGGTCTTAGCCAGGATAGTGGAGGAGGGAGTGGACCCGGACCCTTTGGTGGCGGTATTTGGGGTTTCGGAGAGGCCGGAGCTCATGGAGAGGAGGAAGGCTGATGTCATGGCCTTCGCCTCTCTGATTGCACGGCGACAGATTTTGCTGGAGTGGTGGTTGGTATTGCCACCGGGGGTAGCAGCATGGTTGGGTGACCTGTATGACTTCCTGCGGTTAGAGAAGATAAAGTATGAGTTAAGGGGCTCAGCAGGGGAGTTTGAGAAAAGGTGCGCGATGTTTGTGACCGTGTTTGAGGAGCTGTTAGTCGCAGGGGAGTGGTTGATGGGGAGGGGGGGGTGGTGAAAACGGAGGAAAATCTGTACAAACTGAATAGTTGATGGTTGGGAAGAATGTTTCCCGGGGTGTTTATTTGCTGTAACCTACTTTGATACAGGTTTGAATAAAATGCATTAAAATAAATAAATAAATCGGGGTCCAAATCGATGCTCCCTCCACTCTCATATCTCCTCCATTGCTCCCAGATCCTCAGCTGCCACTACCACCGGACTTGTGGAGTATCGGGCCGGCGAGAACGGCAGAGGTGCCGTTACCAGTGCTCCCAAACTGGTGTCTTTACATGACACCGCCTGCATCCGCTCCCACACCTCCCCCTCCCCCACTATCCCGCCTGTCAATGATCCCGGTGGTGGGATCAAGGCAGGCCCTGGGTTGGTTGGTGGGCCTGTGTCGCCCGTCGAACTCAATGTGGTGGAGGATTCGGGCCCGGAGGGCGACTGTGCGAAGGCTGTCAGCCGCCCAGTGCCGGGAGCGGAGGATGCACATGAGGCTCTCTGCAGTGGGGTGCAGGGCTCACTTGTGCCTGACACTGTGTCGGCCCTCATCCCTCTGAGGGACTCCGGGAATCTGGCACATCATAATTGAAGATTCTTTTATTTTCCTGCCTCCGTAGATAGTTCAGGCAGTGTCCTATTGGGCTCCCCCTCTTCCACCAACACCCCGACTCCCTCTCTCCCAACCATCCCCAAACAGGCGCCGGAATCAGAGGCGAGGGTATCTAGTCTCTCCAGCGCAGTTTAGTGCTTGTACCGTTTGTTTTTTGTACAATTGTGTTGTGAACTGTTTTAATAATCAGAGTATCCTACCCCCCCTCCCCGTACTGAGGGGCGGGTACCCTGTTTCTCCAACACAAATTAGTGTTTGTACTGTTTGGCCTTGTATAGTTTTTACTGTTTTAATAAAAAGATACGGTCAGGGAAATTGTTGTGGCTGACAATGGTCAATGATTGGTTCCTGCGTGAGAAGCGTTTCGACCTTGGAAGTGGAAGGAACACTCTCCTGCTTGCTGAAGTGAAAGAAGTGCCTTATTGTTCTGAAGGCAGTGCTGAGTCTGCAGAGAAGGGAGACAACCTTGCCAGAGAAAACCATCTCAAACCTAGAAGGAAGAAGTATCAAGATGAAAGCTGAACTTCATTTCAGAAAGACACGTACTCAAAGTCATCCCAGTGCATTAAAGATTCTTTCCCTTTCCCCTGTGTTATTTGTCTGGGCGTGTTTGCGTTGATAGTGAGGATGGTGGGGTTGGGAAAGGGGTAGTAGATAGTCAGTTACATTTTCTGTCAATTTAATTATAATGCTGTGCATAATAAAAGGTTACTTATGTTGAAGTTACAAACCTGATGACTGCAGTTTATGGGGCTAAACCAATGACCTCCTTGTATTTTAAATACAATCTTATTTCACCTGTGTTGCGGCTCGAGGCCAAGTGGGGCTGGGATTAACCGCGCACTATCCCAGGATGTCCTAACCATCTGGAGGCAACAATAAATCACCAAAAGTTTAATCAGGCCTTATCAGAAGCTGGAAAGGGCAGCAAGGTGGCGTGATGGTTAGCACTGCTGCCTCAGCGCGCTGAAAACCCGGGTTCGATCCTGGTCCCGGGTCACTTTCCATGTGCAGTTTGCCCATTCTCCCCATGTCTGAATGCTTGTCAGGGCACCTTCTAGCAGTTGTTGGCAAATCGCTAAGTTCAGTTGGACAGACAAATGGTCACATGTCTCAGGTTTTATCAATTCCCCAAATATCAGTGTTTTTATTCCCACCCAGTCTGAACCTTCTGTTTAATGTCCAAGGAAGTCCAAAGATGTGCAAGTTAGGTGGGTTGGCCATGCTAAATTGCCTCTCAGTGTACAAAGATGTGTAGGTTAGGTGGGGTTACTGGATAGGGTAGGGGAGTGGGCGTAGGTAGGATGCTCTTTCAGAGAGTCAGTGCAGATTCGATGGGCCGAATGGCCTCCTGCATTGTAGGAATTCTATGAATCCCTACTTCTGTCTCTACTTATCTCTCATTTGTGTCTCCCTTGTCCTTTCCATTACATGTGCGTGTCCCTTTCTACCCTTCCACTCGCAGATCATCAACAGTGGGCAAAAATTGTACAACCCGACAGCTAAGCAAATTGCATGTGAAATAACTAAAACTCAATACTAGATCCCTATCACAAGGGCTGGCATCCAGAACAAAAGATCCTTGTGTGGATAAGCTTAATGTACTGTGTGACAAGGATAACATTCAATTGACAGGGAATTTTGCAATTTGAAATGCGACAGAACAAACTTCTTTGAAATGCAAGGCCACCTTCCAAGATGATGAAAAGAAACAGAGAGAGAGATATTTCCTATAATCCAGAGACCCATCAAAACTCAGCGCGGTCTAAGAAAGAAACATTAAATGCAAAGTGTTGGATATTGAAACAGTGACTTCCAGCTACACAATAGCTGAAGATTTCAGTAGAGGAAACAGCTTGAAAGCTGCTCTCTCTCACTCAACTCTCTCTCTCTCTCACTGTCTCTCTTATTGGACAATTGTATTACCCAGTTTGGAAGACAGCTTTACGAGAAATCTACCAGTGAACTGAGAGCTAGTAATAATTGCAATATTTAGATTTGACTGCATCCACATATCCAGCTAATCATAAATTGCCTGCAACGTTTAAAAGTCTACGCCTCCAGGACAATCACTGGACACATTTCTCCCCGTGTCTGCATGGGTTTCCTCCGGGTGCTCCCACAGTCTATAACATATTCCTTTTCACTTTTTAGCTGGGCTATACATCTCTTATTTCTGGTGCCTGTGTGTATGATGTCAACTTTTTATGATTTTCTCCCCTTGGGTGAATAAATGTGTACTCATGGCTCACAGATTAAATAGTTAAATTCACTCTGATTTGGAAAAGGCATATCCTCGTGAAAAATAAATGTCAATCTTAGTTGTAGCAACCCGAGCAGGTTGAATTGGGGAGAGTGAATTCACCCCTTCTCACCTAGTCACAACAGTTAGATTGAGTTTTTTGAAGAGGTGACAAAGATGATTAATGAGGGGAGGGTGGTGGATGTTGTTTACATGGACTTCAGTAAAGCCTTTGACAAGGTGCCTCATGGCAGACTGGTACAAAAGGTGAAGTCACATGGGATCAGAGGTGAGGTGGCAAGATGGATACAGAACTGGCTCGGTCACAGAAGGCAGAGAGTAGCAATGGAAGGATGCTTTTCTGAATGGAAGGTTGTGACTAGTGGTGTTTCGCAAGGATCTGTGCTGGGGCTGCTGTTTGTGGTGTAGATAAATGATTTGGGGGAAATTGCAGCTGGTCTGATTAGCATGTTCGCGGATGACATCAAGGTTGGTGGAGTGGCAGATAGTGTTGAGGATTGTCAGACGATAGATAGGTTGGAGAATTGGGCAGAGAAATGGCAGATGGAGTTTAATCCAGACAAATGTGAGGTAATGTATTTCGGTAGGTCTAACATAGAGGGGAAAGAAACAATAAATGACAAAACTCTTAGGAATATAGAAAGCCAGAAAGATCTGGACGTACAGGTCCACAGATCTTTGAAAGTGGCAACACAAGTGGACAAGGTAGTCAAGAAAGCATTTGGAATGCTTGCCTTCATTGGATGGGGCATCGAGTATAAAAACTGGCAAGTCATGCTACAGTTGGTAAGGCTGCACTTGGAATATTACGCACAATTCTGGTCGCCACACTATCAGAAGGATGTGGAGGCTTTAGAGAGGGTGCAGAAGAGATTTACCAGAATGTTGCCTGGTGTGGAGGGCATTAGTTGCCTATGTGTGGAGCCAGAGGAAATGGGCGAGGTACTAAATGAATACTTTGCATCAGTATTCACCAAAGAGAAGGAATTGGTAGATGTTGAGTCTGGAGAAGGGTGTGTAGATAGCCTGGGTCACATTGAGATCCAAAAAGACGAGGTGTTGGGCGTCTTGAAAAATATTAAGGTAGATAAATCCCCAGGGCCTGATGGGATCTACCCCAGAATACTGAAGGAGGCTAGAGAGGAGATTGCTGAGGCCTTGACAGAAATCTTTGGATCCTCACTGTCTTCAGGTGATGGCCCGGAGGACTGGAGAATAGCCAATGTTGTTCCTCTGTTTAAGAAGGGTAGCAAGGATAATCCAGGGAACTACAGGCCGGTGAGCCTGACATCAGTGGTAGGGAAATTACTGGAGAGAATTCTTCGAGACAGGATCCAATCCCATTTGGAAGCAAATGGACGTATTAGTGAGAGGCAGCATGGTTTTGTGAAGGGGAGGTCGTGTCTCACTAACTTGATAGAGTTTTTCGACGAGGTCACAAAGATGATTGATGCAGGTAGGGCAGTGGATGTTGTCTATATGGACTTCAGTAAGGCCTTTGACAAGGTCAAAGAACAAAGAAATGTACAGCACAGGAACAGGCCCTTCGGCCCTCCAAGCCCGCTCCGACCATGCTGCCCGACTAAACTACAATCTTCTACACTTCCTGGGTCCGTATCCTTCTATTCCCATCCTATTCATGTATTTGTCAAGATGCCCCTTAAATGTCACTATCGTCCCTGCTTCCACCACCTCCTCCGGTAGCGAGTTCCAGGCACCCACTACCCTCTGCGTAAATAACTTGCCTCGTACATCTACTCTAAACCTTGCCCCTCTCACCTTAAACCTATGCCCCCTAGTAATTGACCCCTCTACCCTGGGGAAAAGCCTCTGACTATCCACTCTGTCTATGCCCCTCATAATTTTGTATACCTCTATCAGGTCTCCCCTCAACCTCCTTCGTTCCAGTGAGAACAAACCGAGTTTATTCAACCGCTCCTCATAGCTAATGCCCTCCATACCAGGCAACATTCTGGTAAATCTCTTCTGCACCCTCTCTAAAGCCTCCACTCCTTCTGGCAGTGTGGCGACCAGAATTGAACACGATACTCCAAGTGTGGCCTAACTAAGGTTCTATATAGCTGCAACATGACTTGCCAATTCTTATACTCAATGCCCCGGCCAATGAAGGCAAGCATGCCGTATGCCTTCTTGACTACCTTCTCCACCTGTGTTGCCCCTTTCAATGACCTGTGGACCTGTACTAGATCTCTTTGACTTTCAATACTCTTGAGGGTTCTACCATTCACTGTATATTCCCTACCTGCGTTAGTCCTTCCAAAATGCATTTGGTCCCTCATGGTAGACTAGTACAAAAGGTGAAGTCACACGGGATCAGGGGTGAGCTGGCAAGGTGGATACAGAACTGGCTAGGTCATAGAAGGCAGAGAGTAGCAATGGAAGGATGCTTTTCTAATTGGAGGGCTGTGACCAGTGGTGTTCCACAGGGATCAGTGCTGGGACCGTTGCTGTTTGTAGTATATATAAATGATTTGGAGGAAAATGGAACTGGTCTGATTAGTAAGTTTGCAGACGACACAAAGGTTGGTGGAATTGCAGATAGTGATGAGGACTGTCAGAGGATACAGCAGGATTTAGATTGTTTGGAGACTTGGGCGGAGAGATGGCAGATGGAGTTCAATCCGGACAAATGTGAGGTAATGCATTTTGGAAGGTCTAATGCAGGTAGGGAATATACAGTGAATGGTAGAACCCTCCAGAGTATTGAAAGTCAGAGAGATCTAGGTGTACAGGTCCACAGGTCACTGAAAGGGGCAACACAGGTGGAGAAGGTAGTCAAGAAGGCATACGGCATGCTTGCTTTCATTGGCCGGGGCATTGAGTATAAGAATTGGCAAGTCATGTTGCAGCTGTATAGAACCTTAGTTAGGCCACACTTGGAGTATAGTGTTCAATTCTGGTCGCCACACTGCCAGAAGGATGCGGAGGCTTTAGAGAGGGTGCAGAAGAGATTTACCAGAATGTTGCCTGGTGTGGAGGGCAATAGCTATGAGGAGCGGTTGAATAAACTTGGTTTGTTCTCACTGGAACGACGGAGGTTGAGGGGCGACCTGATAGAGGTCTACAAAATTATGAGGGGCATACAGAGTGGATAGTCAGAGGCTTTTCCCCAGGGTAGAGGGGTCAATTACTAGCGGACATAGGTTTAAGGTGCGAGGGGCAAGGTTTAGAGTAGATGTACGAGGCAAGTCTTTTACACAGAGGCTAGTGGGTGCCTGGAACACGCTACCGGAGGAGGTGGTGGAAGCAGGGACGATAGTAACATTTAAGGGGCATCTTGACAAATACATGAATAGGATGGGACTGAGTCTTGATGCTAACGAAGAACCTGTGGACTTTTACTACTGACAACCAGCCCACACCTGGACCCATTCTGCTTCCGTCGAGAGGCAACCGCGCCATGTGGAACACAGTCGATTCCAATGAAAAACGGTGCAGGATTCGCCGGGTCCGTGATCGACATTCAGGAGGCTGACAAGCTGCAGCCGCGCAAACACATTACACTCCCCACACACACTTATCTGAGCATTCCCGTGCAGCTGATGGGTCATCTGGGGCCAGACGGCACCGAGGGGGTTGGCCTGGAGGAACACTGATCTGATCCGTGACACTCGGTTCAAAGTGTTAGCAGTGTGCACAGCAGCAAAGGCTGCCTTGGCGGCTGCGGCAATGGTGTTCCATGCCCGTCCACCCTGACCCCTCAGCCCACTTCCCTGGCCACCCCCCACTACCCCCCCCCCCCCCCCCCCCCCCCCCCCCCCCCCGGCCCTGGCAGAAGCTCCCTGGCCTGCGGCTCAACTGTCAGCAAACTATGGCGATGTTAGACACCTTCCGTACGCCTCTCTCCCCCTCAGCAGCCTCCTTGCCGGTTTCATGATTTTTGAAAGCACAAATGAACCACGTCATCGGGATCTCGGCCCATCGCAGACGGAGAATTCTGGTGGTCCCGGAGAATGCTGGATCGGGTTCGCTAATGATATGCAAACCGTGTCTACTGTACGTCTACTGAACGCCGCTTTCGAGGTGCTGGAGCATTGTGATTTGGCGTCAAATCGGCGCCTGCCACAATTTCAGCATCGGAACCGATTCTCTGTCCAATCGCCTTTCCCGATTTTGGCATTGGCTAACCGAGAATCCCACCCAAAGTCTCAAATTATTTACTCCCTGGGCAGCACGGTGGCGCAGTGGTTAGCGCAGCTGCCTCACGGCACCGAGGTCCCAGGTTCGATCCCGGCCCTGGGTCACTGTCTGTGTTTGCATGGGTTTCGCTCCCCAAACCCAAAGATGTGCAGGGTAGGTGGATTGGCCACGCTAAATTGCCCCTTCATTGGAGAAAATGAATTGGGTACTCTAAATTTATTTTTTAAAAAAATGATCTACTCCCCAGGGAATCATCATTCCATAAACAAAAGTCCATTAGGCCTCTCTTTGTAAACACATACATGCTTGGAATGAATGATGACCTTACTTTTACAACATCTTAACGTCACCCTTTGCAGCCACAAAGTCTGCCTGTTTGTTAAATCACGATTTTAAAAAAAATTACTGACTCAGGCTTTTAAAATATAAAATGCAATATATATATATGTATATATATATATATATATATATATACCAATTTCATGCATTCATCACACACCTGATTCAGCTCCACTGCACACCATGTCCCACACTCTTACAGACCACTTGAAATACTGCTTGTTGTAACAGGGAGCCAGCATAGATGGGCTGAATGGTCTCTGTCTGCACTGTATTCATTCTGTGATTCTAAACAGATGAAAGGATGTGGGGCACAGACAGGACTTGGATCACAGATCAAAGATGAAGTTAATGAATGACCGGAACAGGCTTCCGATGCTAAATGGGCTCATCCTGTTCCCATACTTTGCTATTTATCCCATGAGGAACGTTTTTGCCTTTTATGTCATTTATTCACTCTTGTCCTTTGATCTTTCTCCTCTCTTCCTGCCCATTTCTTCTTTCCTAGACTTGCTTATTTTCAGGCCATTCATTGAAAGGGGTTTGGAGGTGAAATGTTTCTCTCCATAGATGCTACCTGACCTGCAGAGTGTTTCTCAGTTTGCTGGTTTTATTGCAGATCACCAGCATTTGCAATTGTCTGAAGTTATTGTTTGTTTGGGCCCTTGTTCCGCACTGTAACCAATCACTGTTCGTCGTTGTACCATTTGTCAATGTTCTCTGTTCATTATTCTTTTATCTACTATGTACGTACTGTGTACGTTCCCTCGGCCGCAGAAAAATACTTTTCACTGTACTTTGGTACATGTGGCAATAAATCAAATCAATCAATCAATCAATATTCTTTACCACTCCAGGGTTAAACAACACAGGATATGCTGGAATGGGATGATCCGCTGGGATCAGCAGGCTTTCAATAGACAATATTGGAGTTATAAAAAGTTCACAACCAACCCAATTTTTAATGTTTAATTGGGCTGTGTTTGTTGTGTGGTGCAATTGTACCTCTTTCAGAAGACCTCTCAGCCTTTTACCTCAATATGATGGTCCGGGTAATTTAATACCCAGTACAGTAGATATACATTTGAAATAATTTGGCCTCTTGTTGCAATTCATAGTATGGGTTCATCTGGTTCCGCCCACCACCAGCATCAGTGGGCTTTTTGGTTGGCTGTCTAATCCTCCATGGAAGGTTCAGAAAATCCTAGCAGCCACATACTCAGCACTCGCAGATTGAAAACAGGACAGTTAGCATTAATATAGACTGAACGCTAGAGGGAGCTCCTCTTACCAGTGAACAGCACTAGGCAAAAGTAAAAGTCATAATAGGGAATGGCTGATTTCAAACAAAGACATTTCTGATTGAAATAGCAGTCTGCACTATTTAAACAAATTATTCAAGGCATGTGGGCTTCGCTGGACAGGCCAGTATTTATTGTCCATCCATAATTAGCCTTGAGGAGGTGGTGATGATGGGCTGCCTTCTTGAATCGCTGCAGTGCGTGTGGTGTAGGTACATCACAGTGCTCTTCAGGGGGGGGGGGGCGTTTCAGGAATTTGACCCAGTGACAGTGAAGGAATGATATATTTCCAAGCCAGAATGGTAAGTGGTGTTCCAGATACCTGCTGCTCTTGTCCTTCTAGAAGGTAGTGGTCAAGGGTTTGGAAGGTGCTGCCTGTGGAGCCTTTGAGTTGCTGCAGAGCATCCTGTAGATGGTACACACCGCTGCCACTGTTCATTGGTGATGGTGGAAGTGAATTTAGGGAAGGGGTGCCAGTCAAGCGGGCTGCTTTGTCCTGGATGGTGTCGAGCTTCTTGAGTGTTGTTGGAGCTGTACTCATCCAGACAATGGAGAGTATTCCATTATACCTCTGACTTGTGCCTTGTAGATAGTGGGCAGGCTTTGGGGAGTTAGAAGGTGAGTTACTCGCAGCAGGATTCCTGCTCTTGTAGCCACAGTATTTACATGGCGAGTCCAGTTCAGTTTCTGATCAATGGTAATCCCCAAGATGCTGACAGTGGGGGATTCAGTGATGGCAATGCCATTGAATGTTAAGGGATGATGGTTTGATTCTCTGGAGACGGTCATTGCCTGGGACTTCGGGGGCGCAAATGTTACTTGCCAATGTCAGCCCCAAGCCTGGATATTGTCCAGGTCTAGCTGCATTTGCATGTGGACTGCTTCTGTGTGTGAGGAGTCGCGAATGGTTCTGAACATTGTGTAATCATCAGAGAACATCCCCACTTCTGACCTTATGTTGGAAGGAAGGTAGGACAGCACGGTGGCGCAGTGGATTAGCCCTGCTGCCTCACGGCGACGAGGTCCCAGGTTCGATCCCGGCTCTGGGTCACTGTCCGTGTGGAGTTTGCACATTCTCTCTCTGTTTGCGTGGGTCGCACCCCCACAACCCAAAGATGTGCAGGCTCGGTAGATTGGCCAAGCTAAATTGCCCATTAATTGGAAAAAATCAATTGGGTACTCTAAATTTATATTTAAAAAAATGTTGGAAGGAAGGCCATTGATGAAGCATTGAAAATGGTTAGGACACTACTCTGAGAAACTCCTGCAGTGATGCCCTGGAGATGAGATGATTGATCTTCAACCACCACAACCATCTTCCTTTGTGCCAGGTATGACTCCAACCAGTGGAGAGTTTCTCCCTGATTCCCATTGACTCCAGTTTCGATCCGACTCCTTGATGCCACACTCGGTCAAACATTTTTTTTTTCTTTATTCGTTCATGGGATGTGGGCATCGCTGGCTGGGCCGGTATTTATTGCCCATCCCTGAGGGCATTTAAGAGCTAACCACATTGGTGGGTCTGGAGTCACCAGTAGGCGCGACCAGGTAAGGATGGCAGATTTCCTTCTCTAAAGGACATTAGTGAACCAGATGGGTTTTTCGGACAATTGACAATGGATTCATGGTCATCTTTAAACTTTGACTCCACATATTTATTGAATTCTAATTCCACCATCTGCCCTGGGTGCCCAGAGCATTTCCCTGCGTTTCTGGATTACTAGTCCAGTAACAATACAACTATGCCACTCCCTTCCCTGTACTGCACTGATGTGAACTCGGTCACTGTCATCTTTGGGGTTCAGCTCTTTTGGCCGTGTTTGAATCAATGCTGTCAGGAGCTGAGTGGTCTTGGTGGAACCCAAGCTGAGTGTCAGTGAGCAAGTTATAATAATAATCTTTATTGTCACAAGTAGGCTTACATTAACACTGCAATGAAGTTACTGTGAAAATCCCCCAGTCGCCACATTCCCGCGCCTGTTCGGGTCACAGAGGGAGAATTCAGAATGTCCAATTCACCTAACAGCACGTCTTTCGGGACTTGTGGGAGGAAACCGGAGCACCCGGAGGAAACCCACTGAGGGGAGAACGTGCAGACTCCGCATGGACAGTGACCCAAGCGGGAGTCAAACCCGGGATCCTGGCGCTGTGAAGCAACAGTGCTAATCACTGTGCTGCCCAATGCTAAGCAATTGCCGCTTGATAGCACTGTTAATGATCCCTTCCATCACTTTACAGATGATCGAGCCAAGATTGATAGGGCGATACTTGGCTGGGTTGGATTTGTCCTGTTTCTTATGTACAGGACACACGGTAATTTTCTACATTGCCGGGTAGATGCCAGTGTTGTAGCTGTACTGGAACAGCTTGGCTAGGGGTGCAGCAAGTTCTGGAGCACAAGTCTTCAGTACTATTGCCGGAATATTGTCAGGGCCCATAGCCTTTGCAGTGTCCAGTGCTTTCAGTCGTTTCTTGATATTGCATGGAGTAATTTGTCCTGGCTGAGACTGACATCGGTGATGCTGGGGACCTCCGGAGGAGACCGAGATGGATCATCAACTCGGTACTTCTGTCTTTTGCACTGATGTTCTGGGCTCCTCCAACATTGAGGATGGGGATATTTGTGGAGCCTCCTCCTCCAGTGAATTGTTTAATTGCCCACCACCATTCATGGTTGGATGCGGCAGGACTGCAGAGTTTAGATCTGATCTGATCGCTTAGCTCTGTCTATTACTTATACTGTTTGTCACACAAGTAGTCCTGTGTTGTAGCTTCACCAGGATGACACCTTATTTTTCAGTATGTCTGATGTTGCTCCTGGCATGCTCTCCTGCACTCTTCATTAAACCAGGGTTGATCCTCTGGCTTGGTGGTAATGGTAGAGTGGGGGGCCATGAGGTTGCAGATTGTGGTTGAATACAATTCTGCTGCTGCTGATGGCCCACAGCACCTCGTGAATGCCCAGGCTTGAGTTGCTAGATCTGTTCAAAATCTTTCTGCTAAATTTCTACTTGTGATGTTATTGCATTAATCCATTCACTTTAATTAACAGTTCTTCGGACCTGGCCCTGTACTTTTTCTCAGTATCCAATACTATTTTTGAAAGTAGGAATGCTATCTTTAATTTTGAGCTACATTTTTAGTTCTGTCATCAGGAGCGAAATATGAAATAAAGAATAACAGCAACGAGAGCGCACTGGGAGCAGATACTTTCAGGTAAATCTGTGACAGGACAGTGGGATGCATTCAAGAAGGAAATAGGGAGAGTGCAGGGCCAACAAGTTCTAATAAAGAAAAGGGTAGGACCAACAAATCCAGTGAACGCTGAATATCGAGGGATATACAGCATTGGATCAGCAGAAAAAGGGAGGTGTATGACAAATATTGAGGGCTCAAAACAGCAGAAGCCCTCGAGGCATCTAGAATGTGCAAGAGTGAACTTGGAAAAGAAATTAGGAGAGCAAAAAAAGGGACATGAAAGTATACTGCCTTGTAAAATAAAGGAAAATCCTAAGTTGTTTTACAAGTACATTAAGGGTAAAAGGATAACTAAGGAAAGAGTAGGGCCCATTAAGGAGCACTGGGGTAATTTGTGTGTGGAGCCTGAGGATGTAGATCGGATTCGAAATGAATACATTGTGTTGGTGTTCACTAGTGAGAGGGACGGCGTGGGTATAGAAATCAGGGCGAAGGACTGTAATGAAATAAAAGAAATTAACGTAGACTGAGAGGAGCTCTGAGTGGTCTGGCAGGTTTGAAAGTAGATACATCTCCAGGGTAGGATGAAATGTAGCCCAGGCTGTTAAGGGAGGCTATAACAGGGGTGTGGCAATTATTTTCAATTCCTCTCTGGCTATCCTCCAGGCCTCTGGCCAATGTGGGACCATTACACAAGCAGGGAGGAAGGGATAAACCAAGAAACTACAGGCTAGCCAGTCTCACCTCAGTCTGGGAAGCTACGAGGATCAGAGCGACCTTGGTGTGCATGTACAATGGTCCCTTAACATAGCAGGGCAGATTGGATTGGATTGGATTTGTTTATTGTCACGTGTACCGAGGTACAGTGAAAAGTATTTTTCTGCGAGCAGCTCAACAGATCATTAAGTACATGGGAAGAAAAGGGAATAAAAGAAAATACATAATAGGGCAACACAAGGTATATAATGTAATTACTTAAGCACCGGCATCAGATGAAGCATACAGGGTGTAGTGTTAATGAAATCAGTCCATAAGAGGATCATTTAGGAGTCTGGTAACAGCCGGGAAGAAGCTTTTTTTGAGTCTGTTCATGTGTGTTCTCAGACTTCTGTCTCTCCTGCCCGATGGAAGAAGTTAGAAGAGTGAGTAAGCCGAGTGGGAGGGGTCTTTGATTATGCTGCTTGCTTTCGCACGGCAGCGGGAGGTGCAGACGGAGTCAATGGATGGGAGGCAGGTTCGTGGGATGGACTGGGCGGTGTTCACAACTCTCTGAAGTTTCTTGCGGGTTGGTACAGTAGTTAAGAAGGCATATGGTATATTTGCCTTTATTAGCTCAGGCATAGAGTTTAAGAACAGGGAGGCTTTGCTGGAACTGTATAGAACGTTGGTTAGGCCACAGCGAGAGTATTGTGTGCAGTTATGGAATCCACATTATAGGAGGGATGTGATAGTACTGGAGAGTTTTAGTTTGAAGAGAGATTGGATAAACTGGGGTTGTTTTCCTTGGAGCAGAGGAGACTGAGGGGGACATGATTGAGATGTTTAAAATTATGAGGGGCTTGGATAGAGTAGACAGGAAGAAACTTTTCCCTTGGTGGAGGGACCAATGACCAGGGGGCATTGATTTAAGGGGCAGGAGCTTTAGAGGCGGTGTGAGGAATATATTTTCACCCGGAGGGTGGTGGGAGTCTGGAACTAACTGTCTTAAAGGGTGGTGGAGGCAGACACTCTCATAACATTTAAGTATTGAGATGTGCACTTGTGATGCCAAGGCATACAAGACTATGGGCCAAGTGCTGGAAAATGGGATTAGAATAGTTAGGTGGTTGTTTCTGAAGGGTGCAGATGCGATGAACCTGCATTGTCGATCCCTATCACTCTATAACTGCATGAGTTCTGTGCAGCTATGAAATGTTAACTCTGATTCTCTTTCCTCGGATCCTGTCCAACCGTCTGAATGCATCTTGCATTTGCAGTTTTCATTTCACGTTCCCAGCATCTTTTGTAATAAGTTACGTATTTTGAAAAG
The DNA here is from genome assembly GCF_047496885.1 of Scyliorhinus torazame. Taxonomy (NCBI): domain Eukaryota; kingdom Metazoa; phylum Chordata; class Chondrichthyes; order Carcharhiniformes; family Scyliorhinidae; genus Scyliorhinus; species Scyliorhinus torazame. The sequence goes on along the minus strand of NC_092710.1, from coordinate 348,266,675 downwards.
TCCCAGTGCACGTCAGGAATGTTATAAAGCACAATATGACACCAAGCCACAAAGGGAGATATTTGGCAAGGTGACCAAAACTTCCTTAGCTTCAGGCCTGGAAAACTGAAGGCTTGGCCACTAATGATCGAGCGATGAAAATACGCAAGAGAACAGAACATATTGGAAATGGCAGCAAGTCTGGCTGCATCAGTGGAGAGAGAAACAGCTAATGTTCAGCTCAATAACCTTTCTGACAAAGGGCTGGTGACCGTTGATGTTAACTCTCTCTCTCTTCACCTAATGCTGCCAGACCTGCTGAGTATTTCTACTATTTTTGGTTATTGTTTGATTTGATGAGCATTCTCTCTTTCGGTACAGGTCCAAATGGCCACTCCAAAAACCTCATACCCTCAAATATTTATTCAATTCTCTTTTAAATGTTTATTTAATAGCTCCCTGCCTGAGTAATCATTGCACATATTTATGATCTTTGTAGAAAGTAATGAAATCTGAAGGTTTGTGCATCTTTCTCTCTAACACTGCCTCCTGTTCTGGAGTTTGTGGTAATTTTGAACATTCAGGATTCAATGTTTTGACTAGTTTAAGGATATTATAGAATATAGTTTCCCTTAAGCCTTTGCATGAGAGGAATCAATCTCAAGCTTTTCTCATAGCTCTGCACCTTAGGTTGAGAATGGGTTTGGCTTCCCTTTTCTTCATTGTCTCCAATTCTTGGATATCTTTACTGTAATACAGTGAGCGGTTTGACTATACATCGGGTAGTTATTCTTCAGGCCTTGGAATCCAGAGAATACAAACACAGTTTGACGATTTTAATTCGGTTTATTTTTTAAAATGGGCTGGATTCTTTTGTCCCGCCCGCCACAAGATCGCCATGGGCGGGACGTGGATGATGTAACGGCCCATACACATCGGGTGGGAATTTCGGGTCGCCGGGCGGGCACAGCCAGAGAATTCCGCCCAAATATGTTTGTATCAGCTGACCTGAACATGGAGCTGTCTTAATTCAACTTCTCCAATATTATATTAAAAACTGAAAATACTGCAAAAACTCTGCTGATCTGGCAGCATCTGTGGAGAGAGAAACTGAGTTTATGTTTGTATTTCTGACCCTTTAGAGCTAAAGAGAGGGAGAATGTGAAGGATTTTATACAGTTTAAGAGGGGATGGAGCAAAATAAATCGGATAGGTGGCACTCGAGAAATATTTGAGAAAGCTGTCATGGGCACAGAAACACAGCGAGTATTAATCGTGGTGTTAAAGACTAAAGAAGATACTGGTAGCAGCTTAACGGTAATATGGCAGAACAAATGTCAGCAAAGCTTAAAAAGTGACAGCCCCAGGGGCTAGGTTATAAAAAGAGCCCAGATGGGGCAAAGAGAGTTGATGTTTAAAGTTGTTGAACTCGATGTAAAGTCCAGAATGTGCCGATTCGGGAGGTGAGGTGTTGTTCCTGCAGTTTGTGTTAGGCTTCAGTTGGACATTGCACTAGGCCAAGGTCGGATATGTGAGAATCAAAGCAAGATGGAGAGTGGAAATAGCATGTGACAGGAAGGTTGGGGTCATCTTTCCTCCGTCTGCAAGCATGACACAACCTTCCTATCACTTGCCATTTCAACTCACCATCTTGCTCTCACATGTCCATTCTTGGCTTTTTGAAATGTCCCAGTGAAGCCCAAATAAACTGGAGATACGGCACCTCATCTTCCATTTGCGCAATTTACGGGCACGATTGAACGGCCTCATCGCGCCCGACTCGGTGATGCGATGAGGCCATTTCATCTCGCGACCGTCTCTCGTGAGATTTCAAATACTCTGAATGCCTCACAAGATCTAACGAGGCCCCAGGTGGTCGGGCTCTGGGCAGGCTGGTAACCTGGCACTCCTGCCACCCGGGCACCTTAACACTGCCAACTGGGCACCGGGCCCTGTCAGCCGGGCACCTTGGCACTTCCAGCCTGGCATGTCCGGATGGCACTGCCAGGCTAGCAGGGGCATTGCTAGACCGTACCTGTGCCAGTGATCGGGCCCAGGGGTGCTCTGCCCATTTGGGGTGGGCCCTTAACAGGTAAGTTGGGGCATTGTGGGGGTCCATAGATTTTGGTGGGAAATCTGAGGGGGTTGAGAGATCGGGTCAGCATTTAAAATGATACCTCGATCTCTGGAAATTAGTTCAGTGCGGCCACCGAGGCCTAATAAAACAGAGTTCCGTTTGATGGCGGAGTCGTTCCTGGTGCTGAAGGCGCCGTGAAACATCCTGCTGTATGCTCACAAAACGGGAATCTGTTTTTGGCTGTTAAATTGGCTGTTTAGCACAGGGCTAAATCGCTGGCTTTGAAAGCAGACCGAGGCTGGCCAGCAGCATGGTTCGATTCCCGTAACAGCCTCCCCGAACAGGCGCCGGAATGTGGCGACTCGGGGCTTCTCACAGTAACTTCATTTGAAGCCTACTTGTGACAGGCGATTTTCATTTTCATTTCATTCAACAACTTCCTTGTCCTAAAATTGAGTTCAACAACTTCAGATCATGAATTATCTCCTTGAACTTGATCCTTTTTTAATCCAATTTTTTCCCAAATCCCCTCCCCACTGAGCCATCTGTCACTCATTCTTAGATTTTATTTCGCAGAGCACTGACCCTTGTTCTGCTATTTACACATTCTGCTATCTTACCGTTGATGCACGATCAATTGCACAAAGACTAAAGTTGGGTACAACTGTGGCTTTATTACAGTCAGATGCGAGGCCTCCTGCTGCAGTTGGCAAAATGGCAGGGCACTGGAGGTCACGCATATTTATACAGTTCTCCCTGGGCGGAGCCAGCCGGCAGGAGCTACCGGCGAACATGTAGTGTAGGTCCTACCTTACATCTCCTATTGCAGTGGATCACCACAAACGTTATGCCACTATCAGCACCTTCTTTAGTGTTTAGCACTATTATTAACATTCCTTTTGTTCTTGTATCCGTGACATCTTTGTAAAATCTCTCCTACACTCCACATTTCTCTGAACTTATATTTTGCTCCATCTGCTCCACCCCTTAAACAGTATAAAATTCAATACATTTCTTCTTCGCTTTGACTCTGAAGAAGTCTTATAGACTCAGAGCGGTAACTCTGTTTCTCTCTCCACAGATGCTGCCAGAATTGCTGAGCTTTTACATACGAATTAGGTGCAGGAATAGGTCACTCGGTCCCTCAAACCTGCTCTGCTATTCAATAAGATCATGACTGATATGATTGTAACCTCAACCCTGTCTACCCCTGATAACCTTTCACCCCTTCCTTGTTCATCATGAATCTATCCAGCTCTGTCTTAAATGTATTCAAAGTCTCTGCTTCCACTGCCTTTTGAGCAAAAGAGTTCCAAAGACTTACGAGTCTCAGATAAAAAACCTCAACTGAAATGCTTCGAACACATTTACATCTTTCCTTAAACAAGGAGATCAATACTCCAGATGTGGTCCCACCATAGAATTTACAGTGCAGAAGGAGGCCATTCGGCCCATCGAGTCTGCACCGGCTCTTGGAAAGAGCTCTCTACCCAAGGTCAGCACCTCCACCCTATCCCCATAACCCAGTAACCCCACCCAACACTAAGGGCAATTTTGGACACTAAGGGCAATGTCCTGTACGAATAAAGCTCCCTACATTTGTAATCAATTCCCCTCACAATAAACGCTAACATTCTATTAGCTTTCCTAATTACTTGCCTATGTGCCAATCTTTGTGATTCAAGCACAAGGGCACTCTAGGACACATCTCAGACCATTTAGGGAACAAATGTTTTTATTCTTCCTGCCAATTTTCACATTTGCCCACGTTATTCTCCATTGGCCAATTTTGTCCACTCGTGTAACCTATCTGTGTCCCTTTGTAGCCTCCGTACATCCTCTTTACTATTTACTTCCCGCCCTATCTTTGTGTCATCAGCAAATTTAGCAACCATTTCCTCAGCCCCTTCATCAGTTATTCATATAAATTGTAAAAGGTTGAGGTCCCAGCGCTGATTCCTGAGGCACATCAACCATCACATCCTGCCAACCAGAAAAATACCCGTTTATGTCAACTCTCTGTTTCCTGTTAGCTCGCCAATCTTCAATCCATACCAATATGTTACCCCCGAGCCGACACCACAAGCTTTTATTTCCTGCAATAACCTTTAACGTAGCACCTTATCAAATGCCTTCTGAAAATCTTAAGTGCAATATATCCACCTTTATCCACAGCGTATGTGAGTCCTCCACAGAACTCTAGGAAATTAGGTAAATATTATTTCCCTTCCACAAAACCATGTTGACTCTGCCTGATCGCCTTGAACTTTTCCTGGTGCCCTGCTGTAATATCTGTAATAACGACTTCTAATATTTTCCCGATGACACATGTTAAGCTAACTGGCCTGTAGTTTCCTGCCTTCTGTCTCCCTCCCTTTTTGAATTACATTTGCCATCTTCTAATCTAATAGAACTTTCCCTGAATCTAGAGAATTTTCCCAGCATTTTCTGTTTTCATTTCAGATTTCCAGCATCCACAGTATTTTGCTTTTATTTTTCTTCAATTTTACTGAGGGAATGATCTTTGCTGCTCTTGCCTAGTCAATCTCATATTTGACTTCAGTATCCCAGGAAGATGGTTGACTTGTCTTACAAAGTTGACAATATTGAATTCTTTACCCGTCAGTCTGGCCTCAATAAAACTCAAGATGGATTTGTAGGTATAGTATTATTTATTTTAACCAACTTGCAAGGCTGACTCGCTTCACAGAGACTCAGAACACAGAAACTGTCTCCTGGACCCCTCGAAAACGAATGAGGTCGATGACAAAGAGATCTCTGCAAATACATTCAAATAGCATCAAGTTTCACATACACGATTCCCATAGGTCATCCTGTGCCCCTCCTGACCTGGCCATACATCCTGATTGGCTCACTTCGTATTCCTTCGCATTCCTTAACCCTGGGCCTCTTGTTACCCAGCATCCTTTCCCCCATCTTCCTTGCCATGCTTTGTCCTTTGTGAACTCACTAGAGTTAAACTGGCCTACATCTACATTACTGTAACTAATATTTAAACTAACTATTTTATATCACATTCGCCATTCATTTTATCATTTCATGATAACCTATCCAATCCGTAGCTACGGCCCCTCATCTAAAAAGATTTGTCGCTGCATTTCCAAATCCTGTTGCAGCCCCCCTTCATCCGCTGCACCCTCGTGGATCCTAACAGCCAAGATTCTAGGGGTGTCTATCTGTTCCAGTGCACCCTGCATTCGACCCATCACGCATTTAAGGATGGCCAGGCCCACAAAGATGCAGCCGAGTGCCAATGCTAAATACATGGCCCTATTTATCAACCAGTTCTTCCAACCTCCGAATCCCTGGTTACCCCAATTGCCAGGGTCCTGCATACCGTCCAGGTGATCCCGTATGCGATCCATAAATTTAGTGATGTTAGCGGTTAGGTCTTGAACTCCCATGATACACTTCTCCTGCACTATGGCGCATACCCCACCCTCACGGGCCAGAAGATAGTCAAGAGCATACCGGTTCTGCATTGCAAACAACCGCAGCTGAGACAATTCCTTGGTTATTGCCCCGAGGGCTCCCAAGGTTTCGTTTCCCAGGATGGTAAGGCCACAAATAAAATAATTCCTATCGCTGACCCCCCACACCTCCCAGTGTCAAGACGCTCAGAATTCCCCATCTGGCTGAGTGGCCCCGGTTGGGTGCGAGAACCTGAGTTTTTTTCCAGTTCTCGCAGAATTCGGCTGAGACTGCCCGGCGTGCTAACTGATTATGCAGCATCCACACCGAGGGGCAGGGGACTGTGGTAGGGACTAGAGTCCCAATAGCAATTTGGCAGGGAAATGGGGGTGACAAAACATTGGTCGCTGTGCCATTAAAAAAAAAGTAGCATCCTTGCTCAGTGTACAGGCTAGCATCACAATCAGTATATCAGTTGCGTAGGGATCCCCCAGTAGCCCAGTGTATCCAGCTTTGGAACGCCCATTCGGGCCTCGTAGCAATGCGGAAAGCCCTAGTCCCAACAGTGATGTGAGAGACATTCGCCCAGCCACACAAGAGCTGGAGGCCGGCGTTCAATGGAACGCAGGTGGTGTTGTAACAGACGCAGTGGCCGGATGCCCGAGTGATATGACACCTCCTGTCCGTTCAGGTGGGGAACAGACATGTTATATTCGTTTCCACCTCTACCAGCAAACAGCCGTACCCGTCACTGCTGAAACAATTCTCGTACGACCGGGAGTCTCTATTGGGAGTGAAGTGGCTAGGTATGTACGCCCTTCACCATTGCAGCCTATCATACTGTGAGTGGGAATTATCATAGATTATCATAGAATTTACATAGAATTTTCCTCCCGAGGAAGGGGAAGGCAAATAGCCGGTGGTGCTGAACCCGGATCGTAAGGAAGAGTGACTTGCTCGGGCGGTGGCTCAGAACGCTGACAATGAACCACCGTTTGGGGAGTTCCCCAAAGCGGTGAAACAGAAAATAACCTAGACACCGCTGCGGGGTTCGGGTAGCAGACAACCCGTCCCTGGCCATACAAGCGGTGGTAAATCTGGTAGAAGAGATTCATCCTACCCGGGTTTTCCTCATTCTGGGTCCTAAATGAATTAAGTGTATCTCCTAATAACCTACGTTCTGGTTGTACTCCTCTCCTCACACGCCCCGTCCTCTCTCTAGTCCCCCTCTCTCTCTCTCACAACCTCTTCCTACTCTCTCCTGACGGTCTGACTTTACCTTTATGGCACCAATCTTAACACATCCAAAATCAAATTTACATGTACTCCAAAAACAAGGCAATGTCCATGTAATGTTCCCTTCCCATCGCCGGGACCGGTGCAATTGCTTCATGAGACCTGCATTGTCCGTTAACCTGATGACCTTCCATGAGTCGATACCATGTCCTCGTTTATGGGGGCAGCGAAGAACGTCACCCCTGCACAAATGAAATGTCCTTGTAGTTTGGTTGGGGTTACAGGTGTAGATGATATTTCCCTTTTCCATGCCCGTCGCCGATGTCACTCCAAGCGAGGCGAGGCCGAAGATTACACAGGCGGTGCGTAGCCACCCCATCATGCTTCACACCTGTAAAACAGCGCTGGGGAAGGGAGGCAGGTTAGTGACCGACCTTTTTACAGTGGTGGAGGTGGACCCAAGCACTCCGCCGCTCCACTTTAACTGCAGTGGGGGTGGTAAGGGGAACTTGGAAGGGCCCCTCCCATCGTGGCTCCGACCCTTTACGAGTCCAATTTTTGACCATGACATAACTACCAGGCTGCACTGAAAGTGAGCTAGGTAATGGGGGCGGTGGCGGGTGAGCCGCGCAGTCCTGGCCATGGAGCTCCTTGAGGACCTTAGTGAGGGCTAGAACATAGGTGGTAATTTCTTCAGTCATATGGTGAAACTGAACCAGTCTGGGAACATGCAGGTTCCAGGGAGTTCTAAGGGGCCTGCCATAAAGGGTATCGGCAGGAGAGAGCCGGGCTGGTCCCGCAGGTGTAACCCGCAGCTGGAAGAGGGCAACGGGGAGCAACTTAAGCCATGTCAGTCCCGTGTCTGCTCTTAATTTAGCCAATTTAGTTTTGAGGGTCTGATTGTGTCTCTCAACCAACCCGGCCGCCTGCGGTCTGTACGCACAGTGTAACTGCTGGCGTATGCCCAACTGGGAGCAGAACTCTTTATTAATCTGTCCAATAAAATGAGGCCCGTTATCAGAACTTAACTGAGCTGGTATACCGTACCAGGGAATGATTTCCCGCATCAGAACTTTAACCACAGTAGCAGCTTTGTTATCGGTAGTCGGATACACCTCGACCCATCTGCTGAACACGTCCACAATGACCAAAACATATTTATAACATTGACACCTTTCCAACTCACTGTAATCCATTTGGAGCGTCTCAAAGGGACTATTGTGCAACGGGGTTTGCCCCATACCACAAGGGATAACTTTGCCGGTGTTATATTGCTGACAAACACCGATTACTGATACTCTGGGCCAGCCCCTGCATTTTAGGGTGCCACCAAGTGTCCAGCAACAAATCACTAGTCCCCCGAGCCTCACAATGAGTTGCAAAGTGTACACATTCGATGACCCATAAAGCCAGTACATCAGACATACAAGTCTGATGTGCTGGCATGGTCCATAAAGAGGAAACAGAATCATATGTACAACCTAACCGGTTCCACATTTGTTTATCACTCTCAGGACCGTCCTCCTGTAACCTTATGACGTCTTGGATGGTTGGCATTGGCTTGTCAGAAGCAGACCTATTTATAGCAGATCGTTTAGTCTGACTTAACATTTTAGGCACCATCACTTGCTGAATTTGCGCGGCTGTCCGCGCTGCACAATCTGCTTGTTCATTACCACTGTCAACTGGGGTCTTGCCGTTTGTGTGGGCAGCGCATTTAATGACGGAAATCTGAGCGGGCATAAGGAGAGCCTGCAGTAGGTCATTAACTAAACCCCGGTGGGATATTTCTGTGCCTGCCGAGGTAAGGAATGCCCTATTCTTCCAGAGTTGTCCGAAGTCATGAACTACCCCGAAAGCGTATCGGGAGTCAGTATAAATATTTACCCGACGATCTACCCCAAGTATACATGTATGGGTAAGGGCAAAAAGTTTGGCTTGTTGGGCTGAATAAGGGGTCTGAAAAGCGACCGCTTCTAGAATCAGACCATCCTGGTCTACGATTGCATAACCGGACAGTCTCCGGCCAGTGGGGCTTACTAATGCACTGCCATCAACATACATAATCATGTCAGGTTGTTCTAACGGAATATCGCTCGGATCTTCCCTTATTGTGGTAGTTTCCTGAATCAAGGCTAAACAGTCGTGGCCAGGTGCGTCTTCATGAACAGGGGGACCGCTAAGAAAACAGGCTGGATTGATAGTGGTACAGTATTTAAATGTCAGACGTGGATTGTTTAAAAGGTATATCTCATACCTATCCTGACGAGCTGCGGTAAGATGCTGAGTCTGCAGTTGCCCCAGTAGTGCGATGACCGAGTGGGAGCTATACAGCGCAATATCCTGTTGGAGAGTTATATTGGCAGCAGCCTGCAAACTATTGTATATCGCTGCCCAGATCTGGGTGCAAACAGGGTGGCCCAACGCCAGTGGATCAAGTTTGGAAGAGTAATATGCTACGGGCCGGTGCTTGTCCCCATGTTGCTGGGTGAGTACCGCTGTTGAACATCCTTCCAGAACAGTACAGTATATCTGGAACGGTCGGTCGTACAGGGTCTTACCAGGACCTTTGATTGTGAAACAACATAACCCAACGAGGATAGGTGGTTTAATAACTGGATCACATCATCCCTGTTACTGGGCTCGTCAGGACTCGTTACCAATATGTCATCTACATACTGCACTAGAGTGGAACCATGCTCCAATGACAAGGCCTGGAGTTGGGTCTGCAAATATCTGGAGAAGAGTGTAGGTGAGTTGACGAACCCCTGAGGCAGTCGGGTCCAGGTATATTGCTGTCCATTGTAAGTGAAGGCAAAAAAATATTGGCTTTCAGATGCAAGTGGAAGGGCAAAGAAAGAGTGCTGAAGGTCAACTATGGCGAAGACCCGGGCTCGAGCTGGAATTTGAGCCAGTATGTGGGCAGGATTAGGGACGCGAGCATGTAACGGCTGTGCGATGGCATTGATTGAACGTAAATCCTGTACTAATCGGTTCTGATCTGGTTTGGCTGGTTTAGGCACAGCAAGTATAGGGGTGTTACATTCTGATTGACAAGGGACCAGAATACCCTGTTGCAACAGCTCTCTGATTAATTTGTCTATAGACGGGGCAGCTTTGGGTTTCAGGGGGTATTGCCGAATGGAAGGCAGCGTTACATGGTCCTTAATCGTTACCTTAATGGGTGTAACATTTGCCTGTTCCACTTGTGATGGGTATTCCGCCCAGACCTGTGGGTTGTCATATTCGTCCCAGGTGATGCTGAAGTCGAGTGTTAATCGTTTCAGGGACCTCAAAATATTTTATGGAAGTGCTGTCTGGCAGGAATTGAAGTGCGTACTCTGTTGGATCTGAATGATCCACTGCCCTCCTTACCATAGGCCCCAGATCCTTGGCATGGTACTGGTCGTGGACCTGACGTGTAATATGAGGGCCTACAGAAGCTGACTGTGGCCATAAATGTGGTGGTATTGTAACAAAACCGGCTGTGCCTTCTTTTCCCGTGACTGTGGCTGTAATCTTGACTGGCCATTCGGTCCCAATTAACGGCCGATATTTGTCCTCCAACTCCCTGTTTTGTCCGGTTCTGTCATAGGCCAGGGTAACGTGGTGCAGTGAATGTTCAATGTCTAACGTCCACCACTGGGGTGTGATAGAAATATAGCACTGTTGTCTCATCCTCCATGATTGAACCGTTACCCCTTTGTCTCCGCACTCTAGCTGTAGCTGGAAGATATGCAGTAAATCTCGGGCCAACAAGTTACAGTCCAATCCAGTAGTCACCACAAACTGATGATCCGCAGACTTATTCTAGTAAGTGACTGTCACAGGTTCAGACATAGGATACTCGCACACCTATCCTTGGAACCCCGACAAATGCTGGGTGTGGTCGGATAGTGGTAGTCGAAGTTCTAATTGCACCGAAGACATGGCTGCTCCAGTGGCGATTACAAATGGGCAGTGTTTATCTCCTATCTGCAGAGAAATAATAGGTTCTCTGTCCAATTGGAGAATCCTTATGACTAAATTAGCTAGTCAATCTTGTGTTGGGAAAGGGTTTGCCTGGGAGAAGTCAGTGTACCTTGTCTGTCCTCCCCTTGGTGGGTACCCCTCCTTTGGGTCGGGTAGTCTCCTTCTGCTACCCGTCTTTTAAAGGGGCATTCCTGATGCCAGTGATCTGCACGGCCACAATTAAAACATGTATTGTTCCCTCTATATCTGCCCCGTCCTCTTTTCCCAGTAGACCAATGGCCCCTCAGAGGGGGCGGCAGTTGTAAAGCTGTTGGTGCACACGGTGGGCCATAAAGAGGAGCTGAGGGTCCATTTGGGTGGGTTTGATATGCTCCCCCGTGTTGATCCACCACCCAAGGTCACAGTATTGGGGTTCCAGCTGGTAAGCCACCATATCTGCCGCTAGTTGGGGTCTCAGATCATCCTTTTTCATTACATACTCAGTCTTAATCTTTGTAACTGAGCCTCCTTCCTGGCTTACACCCTCCTTCCAACAAAATCTGACTGCCCTGGCCATCTGAGAAGGGTCGTTCTCTGTCCAATTCATGTTATTACATTTCACGGCAGTAGCCACGAAAGGTGGTAGGCAATGCATTAACATAGCACAATATTGAGGGGAATTCTGACCATTTTGGTACGGCAAGTCGCCTGACTGCCCACGGTAGATTTCATTAAAACATTCCAGAAATTCCTCTGGCTCTTCAGTCTTTTTAGGTTTGAGGTGTAAGATAGCAGAAATGTTTATGGGCTTTTGAAATGTGACATTCAACGCATTCAGGATTTGTGCCCGTCTATCATTGTCCAAAGCATGGGCTTGCTGAAGTGCGACGTGGCTAGCATAATTCAAGTGATTGAGATGATTGCGGTTCTCTGCTGGGGTTAAAACCTGCTGGACTAAGGCCCAGAGGTCCCTTGAATCAGCTTGATAAACTGAGATGGTAGTTCTCAGATAGTCCACGAAAGCAGCAGGAGATTTCTTCCTGTCTGGGATTGCAGCCAGAATAGCCATCATCTCACTGGGTCTCCATGGGAAATAAACGTCTATCGTGGGCTGGGCTGCTGCTGCTGCAGCATCAGGGTTAGGTATTTTCCTAATCGGCAACTGTCTCAGAGTCTCACTAGGGGGCGCTTTAGCGGATTCCTCTGGCTCTTCAAAGACTTTGACGTCTTTCCCTTCCGATAGGGGGAGCTCCGGCTCCTCAGAACCATTCCCGTCTTCTTTCTTTGTTCTCATACTTTTCTGTCCTACCATATCGGTCTGAAGGGATCTAGGTTGTATACGTGATTGTTTCTGAATAGGATCAGGCCCCTCTCTCATTGTCCGAGATCGGGTTCTAGAGCTAACTGGGCTTGTGGAACCGAGCTCCTCTTCTCTAACAGACGGTGAAGGTGCTGAAATAGGACCCAAGCTATCATCCGAAGGGGCTGGAGAGGCTGGCATGATTTGAATCTGGGGAGCAGTGACTGGATATAAATTATGATACCCTGGTGGTTCCGAAATTAGTGCAGACAATGCTACTGGTGCAGTCGGGACTCTAGCTGACATGGTCCAATTCTCTAGGTCATCATCTGTGTCTGTCAATGCAAGGCCAGCCATTGAACTACGTAGCCCATTTTTTAAACTCGAGTCCACCCTCTCTTTCCTTGCGTGTTTTTTGAATGCACACTCCTTTTTCAAGACCTCCAGAGTTTTCTGGTTCCCCCCTTCACTAATTGGAATCCCCATTTTAAGGGAATTTTAAGAGTATTCACATAATATTTGCAGTGGACTGCCTGGATCACTCGTGTTATCCAAGCAATTCCCCATAATCTCGAACTAATCTGTAAGTCTGTGTTTCTCGCCACTACAGTCCAAGGATACAATTTTAGCTTAATCAACTATAGTTACCAAAACACTCACACGTGGAATTAAATCAATTCCAAAACACACACACATGGAATTAAACCATCATCCGATGTCCCATCAATCCCAAAACTACACACATATGGAATTAAACCATCATCCGATGTCCCATCAATCCCAAAACTACACACATATGGAATTAAACCATCACCCGATGTCCCATCAATCCCAAAACTACACACATATGGAATTAAACCATCAGTCCGATGTCCCATCAATTCCAAAATTAACCCAAAACTGAACTATCAATTTATGGTATCCCATCAGTTTAATTTTCTAATCCCAGACTGACCTTTGATTTCGTCGAGATGATCTTTCCGTACCAATTCCTTTGTGCTTTGTCCTTTGTGAGCTCACTGTGGCCTACATCTACATTACTGTAACTAATATTTGAACTAACTATTTTATATCACATTCGTCAAAGTGACCTAGTAAGCTGAGGGATGGGGAATAACTGCTGTCCTTGGCAGTGATTCCTAGTTAAAATTAATTTGAATTGATTATAGTAACCTGGCAATCTCGGTGTGTCTGTGTACCTTGAACCAACTCATTTGGAGTGATCTTTGACTGAGGTTCATATTCCTCTTTGTTGCTGCTCACAATGGGAATGCGATATTAGCATGCAGCTTGAGTTTACCTTCAATTGTTTCAAAACAAAACATCAAATAATGTACCTTTCAGCCAAATTTATTGGAGCTCAATTGATAAAATGGCCCTTTGTGCTCTGAAGGGCTCTGTTCTAGGCATTGGTGGATAAATACAGGATACAGGAAAAAGGTTGGACTCTGGTGGCTGAAATCACATTTACTGACTCCTGATGTTGGCAGCACAGACAGTTTGATCAATGAAATGTTGCTGCAAATTAATTCTCTGTTTTGATGTCAATTGTTCCATTTCTAGCTGAAAGGGGTTTTTGTGTTGCCTCCGTTTGCACAGGCAGCACACATGAATTGATGTCCTTTTGATAATTATTTGTATGAACAGCTCTTCACACTTCCCCTCCTGCAGCAACACACTCTAACGATTACTTCCATCATTTAGCCAGTTAAGCAGGTCAAAGCATTGTAACTTTGGGCAGGGGTGAAATCGACTTAAAGCACTGTAATTTTCCAACTGCTTTCACTCAGTGATGTGTTTGTAACCTCTCTGCTTTTGGTTTATTAGGCTTTGCGCTGGGGAGTGAAACGTAGAGCGCCTGAACATGAGTAACACGCCGACAACAAGAAAGCCATACAGAAAGGCACCGCCTCAGCACCGGGAGAATCGACGTGAGCCACCAGTTTTTAGGGATGAGCTAGATGGGACAGCCATACCACCCGAGCTGAGTCAGGTAACTGAGAAGAGCCGTGTGCCTCGAGTACAGCACACACGATTCAGTCAGACGGATACAATTGGCAGGGCAGATGTAGGAGTGCCGCAGAGTGTGAAAAATTCCAAAGCATCAGGTGCTCCTTTTTCTCCCCTCTGGTCTCAGGATTCGAGCAGTGAAAGAGAAGATGTCCTTTCTCCAAATAGGCTGGATATTAGGGAAGTGTCTCCGCTAGACTTCTGTCAACAGTCAGGTGAAGGTGATCTGAGCTCAGCAGTACAAGGCTTAACCAGGTCTGTGAGTACAACTGAGAAAACAGCCATGACATCTGTGAGTGAGGATGAAAATTTCAGACAGCCAGTGAAATCCAGGAGTCAGGGCCGCAGTTTAGTCTTCAAAGAGCCTGCTCAAATTCTGGTTCCAAGGGGGCTGGATATTTCACAGATCCAGCTGCCTCGCAAAGGAATTCTCAAACAGACCAACATGCTAGGAGTTCAAGTTGAAAGTCTACGTAAGGCCAGGTCTGCAGAAACATTAGCCCAAAATACAACAGAGCAGTTAATCTTTCCTTCTCAGCAAATATCAAAAGGACAGAAAGACATAAGAGTCTCCACCCTAGGCAAACTATCTCCACAATTCAGTTTAACACAGGATAGGCACCAAGGGCCTGGTGCAGGAATCATCGAGGAGAAACTAAAGTTTTCCAAATTCCTGGATGAGATCACCTATAGAGTGCTGAGTCCACACAATTTTCAGTTAGTAGGACCTCCTCGGGAAAAAGGACAAATGCTAAGTCACTCTTTGCTCAAGTCAAGCCAAGATTTGGGTCCAGAGCTGAGGCAAAGCAAGCGGGAAATGCGAGAAGCAAGAGGAGATGAGTTAGTGAAAAGTTCAGGTGAAAGCAGAAATGTGCCTGAGAGAAGAAGGAACAGTATGGACAGTGGAGTTGAATCCAGGAAAGGTTGGCAGGATATGGGAAGACCGACAAGTCGTAGGCCAATTGGAAAGCAATTTATAGCAAGGAAAGATAAGATGGAGAAACGGCACTGCACACAGAGAGATGTTACTGAGGTTCAGAGAGAAAGCGTAGACAGATGCCAGAGTACAAGAAAAACACTTGAAGCAAGTGGAGAGGGAGAGCAAAAAAAGACCAGGCTGGGTGGAGGAAATAAAGAAGATGGATTTGAAACTGGCCCTGAATACAAACAACCTCATTATCTAGAAACTGGAGTGGGACAGAAGGACATTGCTGAGAAATGTCGAAATGATTTAAACTCATCACTACAGTCAGATCAGGATAGACATTTGGCTGCTCTGCAAATGGCATCCATCCTTGTGCAAAATAAGGTAAGGGATATAAAATAAATAAACCAGTATATTCTGATTTGATGGGGTTAATGTTTCTCAATTAAAATAGTTAAGTTCTACGGACTGTTGATGAGGACAGATTTGCTGTGATTTGATGTCAACTGTACATTTGGCGAAATGCAGTCGAGAATATCAAACTTCTAGATGCTACATGGAAGCCTGCCATCTTGTCAGTCCTTTAATTGTATGACACAGTACTGCTGCAGCTTTTTATAAGAAATTAGCATCCTGTTCAAAACAATTTGAGAGCTGCTGATCTTGATGAGGTTGATGGCAGATCAGCGATCAAAGATTTAAACACTAGTTTGTACTGAGCTTGTTGTGAATGGGGCTCGAGCAATTGGCCTTTGTGTCACTGGATTGGAAATTTTGCTTGGGTTTCTCCTCCTCATTGCTCTCCACCAACCCCTGGTTCATTTGTTTTCACCATAGCATCAGTTGGGGCTTTTCTGCCCTTCAAGCCTCCTTTAGCTCATGTTTCAATGTTATCCACCTCGCTGGTGTTTATTTTTCTTTCTTCTTTCATGGGATGCGGGTGTAACTGGTAAAGCCACGTTTATTGCCCATCCCTAATTATCCTTGAACTGAACATGGAATCACATGTAGGCCAGACCAGGTAAGGATGGCAGATTTCCTTCTCTGAAGGACATCAGTGAACCAGATGGGTTTTTATGACAATTGATGATAGTTTCATGGTCACTGTTACTGAGACTAGCAAGGGGTGTCAATCAAGTGAGCTGCTTTTCCTGGATGGTGTCAAGCTTCTTCAGTGTTGTTGGAGCTGCACTCATCCAGGCAAGTAGGGAGTATTCCACCACGCTCCTGACTTGTGCCTTGTAGCTAGATGGTCATTGCCTAGCCCTTGTGTGGTGTGAATGTAACTTGCCACTTGTCAACCCATGTCTGGATATTGCCCAGGTCTTGCTGCATTTGGGCATGAGCTGCTTCAGTAACTGAGGAGTTGCGAATGGTGCTGAATATTGTGCAGTCATCAGTGAACATCCCCACTTCTGACCATTTGATGGAAGGGAGGTCATTGATGAAGCAGCTGAAGATGGTTGGGCCTAGGACACTATCCTGAGGAACTCCTGCACTGAAGCTAGTTTTCAATTCCAGATTTATTAGTTGAAGTCAAATCCATCAGTTACCATGCTCCCTATAGAACACTAGCCTGAGCCTCTGGAATATTAGTCAAGTGACATTATCACTACACACCACCTCCCTCTGCAGCAAGGCCAATACTTTGAGTAGGTTTACCATATCTTCCTGGCTTCTGTACAATATCTCTCTATACAACCCCAAATCACATATACTTTATTTAATTGGATGCTGCAAAGGCTACGAGCATTGGTACGAGCCTTTGCACCAGAACTTGCCGTGTCCCGAACCAAGCTGCTCCAGCACAGCTGCAAAACTGGCATCTACCCGACAACGTGTCCTGTACACTAAAACAGGCCAAATCCAACTTGGCCAATTACCGCCCCATCAGTCTGCTCTCAATCCTCAGTAAAGCGATGGAAGGGCTTGTCGACAGTGTTATCAATCAGTACTTTAGCAATAACCTGCTCACATATGTTTGGGCTTCATAAACCATAAGAAATAGAACAGGAGTAGGCTATGGGGCTCCTCGAGCCTGACATGTCATTCAATAGCTGATCCGACATTCCTCATGTCCACTTTCCTACCCTTTCCCAGTTGACACGGTGACACAGTGGTTAGCAACTCAGCCTCACAGTGCCAGGGACCTGGGTTCAATCCTGGCCTTGGATCACTGTCTGTGCGGAGTCTGCACGTTCTCCCCATGTCTGCGTGGATTTCCTCCGGGTGCTCCCGTTTCCTCCCACAGTACAAAGATGTGCAGGTTAGGTGGATTGGTCATGATAAATTATCCTTAGTGTCCAAAGGTTAGATGGGATTATGGGGGTCACAGGGATAGTGGGGGAGTGGGATAGATAGGGTGCTCTTTCAGAGAGTCGGTGTAGACTCGATGGGCCGAATGGCCTTCTGCACTGTAGGGATTCGATGATCTGCTGTCCTTGTCCTTCTAGATGGTAGTGGTCGCGGGTTTGGAAGGTGCTGTCTAAGGAACCTTGGTGAGTTACTGCAGTGCATCTTGTAGATGGTACACACGGCTGCCACTGTTTGTCGGTGGTGGAGGGTATGAATGTTTGTAGAAGAGGGAGCAATCAAGCAGGCTGCTTTGTCCTGGATGGTGTTGAGCTTCCTGAATTTTTTGGAGCTGCATTCATCCAGACAAGTGGAGAGTATTTCATTACACTCCTGATTTGTGTCTTGTAGATGGTGGACAGGCTTTGGGGAGTCAGGAGGTGAGTTACTCGCCATAGGATTCCTAGCCTTTGACCTGCCCTGGTAGCCACTGTATTAATATGGCTAGTCCAGTTCAGTTTCTGATCAGTGGTAACCCCCAGGATGTTGATTGTGCCTACCCTCTGTTTTCTGTTAGCTAACCAATCTTCTATCTATGCCAATATGTTATACTATACACCATGAGCTTTTATTTTCTGCAATACCAATTGACGTGGCTCCTTATCAAATGTCTGGCAATCTAAGTACAGTACATCCACTTGTTCTGCTTTATCCACGCATATGCTAATTCTTGAAAGAACTCCAACCACTGTACCTCAGTACACTTGACAATAAATCAAATCCAAATTAAACATGATTTTCCTTTCACAAAACCATGTTGACTCGGCCTATTTGCCTTGACTTTATCGAAGTGCTCTGCAATAATGTATTTAATAATAATTTCTAACATTTTCCCGATGACAGATTTTAAAGGAATCACACATGCTATTTTACAATCTAATGTAACTGTAACCAAATCCAGGGAATTTTGGAAAATTAAAACCAACACATCAATTATCTTCCGAGCCATTTCTTTTAACCCTAGGATGAAGTCCATCAGGACTGCTCTTAGTAATATATATATAAATGACTTGGAGGAAAATGTAGCGGGTCTGATTAGCAAGTTCGCAGATGATACTAAGATTGCAGAAGTTGCGGATAGTGATGAAGATTGTCAGAGAATACAACAGGATATAGATAGGCTGCAAAATTGGGCAGAGAAATGGCAGATGGAATTTGACCCGAACAAATGCGAGGTGATGCATTTTGGGAGAACCAATTCAGGTGGGAGCTCTCAAATAAATGGCAGAACCATCAGGGGCATAGACAGAGAGATCTGGGCGTGCAGGTCCACAGATCCTTAAAAGTGGCAGCACAGGTGGAAATGATGGTAAAGAAAGTATATGGCATTCTTGCCTTCATAGGACAGGGTATCGAGTATAAAAGCTCGAAAATTATGTAGAAAGTTGCTTAGGCCACATTTGGAATATTGTGTCCAATTCTGGTTAGCGCACGACCAGAAGGACGCGGAGGCTTTGGCGAGAGTACAGAAAATGTTTACCAGGATGTTGCCTGGTATGGAGGGTATTAGCTGTGAGGAGAGATTGAATAAAGTGGGATTGTTCTCCCTAGAGAGATGGAGGCTGAGGGGCGACCTAATAAATGTTTATAAAATTATTAGGGGTATAGATAGGATGAACAGTTGGAGGCTTTTTCCCAGGGTGGAATTGACAATTACAAGGGGGCACAGTTCAAGGTGAGGGGGAAAGGTTCAGTGGAGATGTGCAGGGGAAGGTTTTTACACAGAGGGTGGTGGTGGCCTGGAATGCACTGCCAAGTGAGGTGGTTTAGGCAGGTACGTTAGTGACCTTTAAGACTTATCTGGATAGGCACATGAACAGACGGGGTATAAAAGCATACAGGTGGTTGGTCTAGATAGGACATGTGATTGGCGCAGGCTTGGAGAGCCGATGGGCCTGTTCCTCTGCTGTATTGTTCTTTGTTCTTAGGACCTCGGGACCTTTCAGCCTACAGAACCAACTATTTTGTCAGTGCCACTTCCCTGGTATTTGTAATTTTCCCAAGTTCCATGTTCTGACTTCCAGCTATTGCTGCTCTGTTATTTGTATCTTCTGTAGTGCCGAATGATTGCACAATACCTGTTCAATTCATCTGCTATCTCCTTATTTTCCATTATTAATTCCCCGGATGCACTTTTTACTTGATCAAGGCTCACTTTTAACTTTCCTTTTTTTAGTATCTATTAAAGCTCTTCCTATATGTTTATATCAGTCTTTTATTCATTCTTTGCTGTTTTTAATTATGTTCCAAACTCACGACATGGGGCACAGAGTACAAGATCAAGGAGGTTAAACTGAATCTATACAAGACACTGGATAGACCTCAGCGGAATATTGTGCACAGTTCTGGGTGCCACACTATAGGAAGGAGGTGAAGGTATTGGAGCGAGTACAGAAGAGGTTTAGAAGAATGGTCCCAGGGATGGGAAACTTCAGTTATGAGGATAGATTGGAGACAAGAAAACTAAGACGAGATTTGATAGAAATGTTCAAATTCATGAGGGGGCTGGACAGAGTAGGCAGGAAGAAACTGTTCCCATTTGTACAAGGATCAAGAACGAGAAGCACAAATTTAAGGTGATTTGCAAAAGAAGCAAATGTGATGTGAGAAAAAATGTTTCCACACAACGAGTGGGTTTGGAATGGGCTGTCTGGAAGTGTGGTGGAGGCAGGTTAAATTGAGGCATTTAAGTGGGCATTAGAGGATTATTTAAATAGAAGCAATGTGCAGGGGTACAGGGAAAGGCAGGGGAATGATTGAGAGCTGGTGCAGCCACAATGGGCCAAACGGCCTCCTCCTGCACTGTAACAATTCTGTGATCGGAGTGATCAGCCTTCTATACCAGTGTAAATGTAAATAATCTTTATTGTCACAAGTAGACTTACATAAACACTGCAATGAAGTTACTGCGAAAAGCCCCTCGTCGCCACATTCCGGAGCCTGTTCGGGCCCACAGAGGGAGAATTCAGAATTCTCAGCTGGCACGGGAATTGAACCCGTGCTGCTGGGCTTGTTCTGCGTCACAAACCAGCTGTCTAGCCCACTGAGCTAAATCACTGGACCAGGAGAACACCTCTGGACGATAGAGGACACCCTTCTGGACGATAGAGGACACCCTTCTGGACGAGAGAGAACACCCTTCTGGACGAGAGAGAACACCCTTCTGGACGAGAGAGAACACCCTTCTGGACGAGAGAGAACACCCTTCTGGACGAGAGAGAACACCCTTCTGGACGAGAGAGAACACCAGAGACACTGGTCAAGAGGAACATCTTTCTGTACCAGAGGCACTGGTCCAGAGGAACATCTTTCTGTACCAGAGGCACTGGTCCAGAGGAACATCTTTCTGTCCCAGAGACACTGGTCCAGAGGAACATCTTTCTGCACCAGAGGGATTGGGCCAGAGGAAACATTCTTCTGGCCCAGAGACACTGGTCCAGGGGAACATCCTTCTGTACCAGAGGCACAGATCCAGAGGAACATCTTTCTGTACCAGAGGGACTGATCCAGAGGGAACATTCTTCTGTACAGGAGGGACTGGTCCAGAGGGAACATTCTTCTGGCCCAGAGACACTGGTCCAGGGGAACGCCCTTCTGTACCAGAGACACAGATCCAGAGGGAACACACTTCTGTCCCAGAGACACTGGTCCAGAGGGAACATCCTTCTGTCCCAGAGACACTGATCCAGAGGGAACATCCTTCTGTCCCAGAGACACTGGTCCAGAGGGAACATCCTTCTGTCCCAGAGACACTGATCCAGAGGGAACATCCTTCTGTACCAGAGACACTGATCCAGAGGGAACATCCTTCTGTCCCAGAGACACTGATCCAGAGGGAGCATCCTTCTGTCCCAGAGACACTGATCCAGAGGGAGCATCCTTCTGTCCCAGAGACACTGGTCCAGAGGGAACATCCTTCTGTCCCAGAGACACTGGTCCAGAGGGAACATCCTTCTGTCCCAGAGACACTGATCCAGAGGGAGCATCCTTCTGTCCCAGAGACACTGATCCAGAGGGAACATCCTTCTGTCCCAGAGACACTGGTCCAGAGGGAACATCCTTCTGTCCCAGAGACACTGATCCAGAGGGAACATCCTTCTGCCCCAGAGACACTGGTCCAGAGGGAACATCCTTCTGTCCCAGAGACACTGATCCAGAGGGAACATCCTTCTGTCCCAGAGACACTGGTCCAGAGGGAACATCCTTCTGTAACAGAGACACTGATCCAGAGGGAACATCCTTTTGTCCCAGAGGGACTGATCAAGAGGAACCTCCTTCTGTCCCAGAGGGACTGATTCAGAGGGAACATCCTTCTGTCTCAGAGGGACTGCTCCAGAGGGAACATCCTTCTGTCCCAGAGGGACTGATCAAGAGGAACCTCCTTCTGTCCCAGAGGGACTGATTCAGAGGGAACATCCTTCTGTCCCAGAGGGACTGATCAAGAGGAACTTCCTTCTGTCCCAGAGGGACTGCTCCACAGGGAACATCCTTCTGTCCCAGAGGGACTGATCAAGAGGAACTTCCTTCTGTCCCAGAGAGACTGGTCCAGAGGGAACATCCTTCTGTCCCAGGGGGACTGGTCGAGCGGAACATTAAACCTGTCCCAGGGGGACTGGTCGAGAGGGAACACCCTGGGCTGGAGTCTCCCAAAATGGGACTATGTCCCCAGGTGTAAAAACACTGGAATTTTACTCTAGAGATTTCTGGAAAAAAGGACAGCTAATTCAACGCCTTGCAGGGAACCGGAGTAATTCATACAGCTTTAGCTGGGGATATGGGCCCCTGTACTTCCGGTTTTGAGTCCGCACATTCGCACGGCGGAGGAGACCAGCGGCCACGCCGAGCACCATGGCGGACTTGGACTGTGGAGGCAGACATAAAAATTAGACCCCACCCCCTCGATTGGTCGCGCGCCCGAGCATCTGACCGCGTGAATTTAACCCCCGGCCGCCTATAAGGCCCCCCTCCACCCCGGTGCCCGATCCCCCCGGGCGCCCCCAGGGCGGCCGCGGACTGAATCTGGAGAAATGCTTAATTTGTTCCAGAATGCAAGAAATAATACTTGTGGATTCCATCAAATAGCTGGGTCATTTTGTTATACATGGACAGTTGCACTTGTTCTAATTGCTGCCCCTCTGCTTTCTTAACAGGATCCTCTTTCCGATGAAGACAGGATTAAGTAAGTTACTGTGTGTTCCAATATAAATATTATAATTTCTCTGGCGTGTTTTGCGGTGATACGCTGTGTGCAGGATCAGTGTTCAACAACACTTAAATCTTCCATTCATTCAGAGGCTAAGGAATTCCTGTCATAAACCATGGTTTATATTTGATTCGGAAACAGCCGTCTAGGATCTGAAGCTTCTGCTTGATGTATTTTGTCAGTGTGTTTGTATTGTCATTTCTTTGAACTTTGTCTATGGTGCCTGGGAAATGCTTAAAACAGGCGCTTGCAACAGAAACAGGTTTTAATTCATTCTGAATATGGGAATCGCTGCCAAGGGCGGCCTTAATTGTCCATCTTGCGAAGGTGGTGATGGGCCACTGACTTCAATCTCTACATGTCGTTATTTGCTGGCCAATTCAGAGGTTGCATGGGGGTGAACAATGTCGATGGAAATAGGCCAGAGCTGTAAGTATGGCAGAAAGACGATTGTCTGTAACTTCCCAAGGAGTGGCAAATGTTTCAAATTGTCACTCCACTCATAATTACTTAACTCGAAATCCAGCCGCCCAGTTGTTGCCCAACGTTCTGACTCAGGCTGAGTGAGACTTGGTGGGTGTTATAACCTGCCTGCTTACCACTGGCTAGGGACTAATGGCAATCCAACAATCCTTTGGGCGTATGAGCTTCCCCAATGAGGGGGGGGGCGGAGAAATCATTAGCAGATTTTCTGCATAAATAAAGCTGGCCAGTTTGGAACCAGCTAGAGAGGAGTGAGCAGCAAGGGAGTTGCTGCTGCTGCTGTATATATATGTTATTGTAAATAAATGTTATTTCTTTCTATTCAACCCGTGCTGGATTTTCCGTGGCCCTCACAAAACTGGCGACGAGGGTTAAAGTGGATAGCTGTCTACGCTGCTGAAGCCACCTCCCTGGATTTTTGTTGGATACAGGTTGGAAGTTGTTTTTCTGTTACACCATGCCTCTGTACGGACGTTAGGATGTTTTTGATGCTGCGCTGGAAAGTTGGAACCACTGTTACTATTTCTGGGCAAACAACATCACCGAAAACGAGCGGCAGGTGGTCATTTTGCGCACCGCCTGCGGCCCGCATACGTTTGGGGTGATTAGGAGCCTTACGTACCCAGCTGCGCCGGACACCAGAACGTTTGATGAACTTGTGAACTTAGTGGGGCAACATTTTAACCCAACCCCGTCCACGATAGTCCAGGGTTACCGGTTTAATACCGCTGAGAGGACCCCAGGAGAATCCCTTGCAGAATTTCTATCCAGCCTACGCAGGATTGCAGAGTACTGTGACTATGGTGAGACCTTGTCAGAAATGTTACGCGACCGTTTGGTTTGCGGTATTAACAATGCGGTCACCCAGAGAAAGTTGTTAGCGCAGCCAATATTGACTTTTCAACAGGCCATTCAAATAGTATTGTCCCGAGAGAGCGCAGAACAGGGAGTGCAGGAGCTACAGGGAATGGAGGTGCATGCCTTGGGGTGCAACCCCTTCTGTCCAAAGGCGTCTCCCCTCACCCCTGCGGTACCTTGGGCAAGGCGACGTCCGGATCGACGCCAGTGGCCGTCGGACGTTCCTCCACGAAGGGAGCCTTCTCCAGAACCAATGAATGAGGAGCCATGTCCGTGTTGGATTTATGGGCACCGGCCCCGTCACGGACACCGGTCCTGGGGGCGCCAGAGGCGCCGCCGTTCCGACAGAAACTGGGCCAGCCCAGGGGCAGGGGCCGTACCTTCCATTTGGATGAACCACGGCGACTACACCCGAGGACGTGGAGGCAGAGGACAATGCAGTTGCATTGTGTGGTAGCTCCCCGTGTGGCCCCCATTAAGGTGACAGTACGGGTCAATGGTCACCCTCTTGAGATGGAGTTGGACACTGGCGCAGTGGTCTCCGTGATCACCCAGAGGACATTCAACCGCATCAAGTAGGGTATACAGAACCTTACATTAACCGACACACAGGCCAGGTTGGCCACCTACACGGGGGAACCATTGGACAATGCAGGAACTACGATGACCTCTGTTTATGGATGCCAGGAGGGGCGTTTCCCACTTATCGTGGTGCGCGGCCACTGGCCCAGCCTGTTGGGTCGGGACTGGTTGCGCCATTTGTGGCTGATGTGGCAGCACATCCTTCAAACAGGCTCTGGAGGGTTGCCTGAGGTGCTAGGACGGTACCCAGATGTATTCCAGCCCAGTGTGGGGAAAATAAAAGGAACCAGGAGCCAGGCTGCGCTATTTCCGGGCCCGCCCGGTGCCTTACGCCTTGCTCGAGAAGGTAGAAGGGGAGTTCACTCGTTTGGAGACCTTGGGTACTATCAGACCCGTCCGTTTCGCTGACTGGGCAGCACCAATTGTACCTGTAATGAAGCCAGATGCCACAGTTCGCTTGTGCGGCGACTATATACTTACAGTGAATACGGCTTACCGGCTCGACCGATATCCAATGCCTCGCAGAGAGGATCTCTATGTGAAACTTGCAGGTGGACTCTCGTTCGCGAAATTAGATATGAATCATGCCTATCTACAGTTGGAGCTGGACCCTGCCTCCCGGCCATATGTAACTATTAATATATCCTGGGGCCTGTATGAATATACACGTTTGCCCTTTGGGGTATCCTCTGCCTGTGCTAGTTTTCAACGCGTCATGGAGGGCTTCTTGTGAGGTTTACCGCGTGTCGCTGTCTACCTAGACGACGTTTTGATTACAGGGACGCTGGAGCAGGAAAATTTGGAGGCTGTCCTTAGACGCTTTTTAGAGGCTGAAGTCCATCTACGTCGCACAAAGTGCGTCTTTCAGGCGAAGGAAGTAGTCTACCTGGGTTATCGGGTGGACCGCGAAGGTTTGCACCCCGTTGCAGAGAAGATGCGCGCAATTCAACAGGCCCCCGCCCCGACTGACACTTCGCATCTTCGTTCTTTTCTCGGCCTCGTAAACTATTACGGGAAATTCCTCCCCAATCTAGCAACTACACTGCTAGATAGTTGCACCTTCTGCTAAAGAAGAATCACACCTGGGTTTGGTCAGCCGCAAGAAACCGCTTTCCGGCGGGTAAAACAACAATTGTCGTTGTCTGGATTACTAACCCACTATGATCCTAGAAAGACTTTGCTCAAGACGTGTGATGCATCCCCGTATGGTATTGGGGCCGTCCTGTCCCACAAGATGGAGAACGGGGCCGAGCGGCCGATAGCTTTCGCCTCCCGCACATTGACTGCAGCTGAAAAGAAGTATGCGCAGATCGAGAAGGAGGGCCTGGCGGTGGTCTTTGCGGTGAAAAGCTTCCACCAGTACGTGTATGGCCGCCACTTCACTATCGTGACTGATCATAAGCCTCTGCTGGGGCTTTTCCGAGAGGATAAGCCAATACCGTCCATTGCTTCCGCACGGATCCAGCGCTGGGCTTTGTTGCTCGTTGCCCACGAGTATTCTCTGGAGCATAAACCAGGAACGCAGATAGCGAATGCCGACGCACTGAGCCAATTGCCTTTATCAACCGGCCCCATGTCGACCCCCACGACCGGTCAGGTTATTGCAACCCTAGATTTTATGGTCTCCTTGCCTGTCACGGCATCACAGATCCGTGAGTGGACCCAGACGAAGCCAGTCCTGTCAAAGGTTCGGCACATAGTCCTGTATGGTGGGCAGCATAGACAGCTCCCAGGTGAGTGGAGGGCATTTTCCTCCAAGCTGTCCGAATTTAGCGTGGAAGACGGTATCCTATTGTGTGATTGTCCCGGAAAAAGAACAGGAGCCGATACTAAGAGACTTGTACAATGGGCATCCGGGTGTGACCAAAATGAAAATGTTGGCCCGGAGTTATATCTGGTGGCCAGGCCTCGACACCGACATTGAGAAGGTGGCCCAAAACTGCTCCATTTGCCAGGAGCATCAGAAGCTTCCGCCAGCTTCCCCTACATTACTGGGAATGGCCAGGGCGCACTTGCATGCAGATTTCGCCGGCCCGTTTCAAGGATCCATGTTCTTTCTATTAATCGATGCCCAGTGTAAATGGTTAGAGGTGCATAAGATGGTAGGCACAACGTCCTGCGCAACAATCAAGAAGATGCGTTTGTCTTTCAGTACGCATGGCCTCCCCGAGGTGCTGGTCACGGACAACGGCACTCCGTTTACCAGTGAGGAGTTTGCGAGGTTCATGAAGATGAACGGCATACGCCATATCCGCATCGTTCCATACCATCCGGCTTCCAATGGGTTGGTGGAGCGCGGTCATTCAAACGAGGCCTAAAGAAACAGTCTTCCGGGTCTATGGACACGAGACTGGCTCGTTTATTGTTTTCATATTGGACCACTCCACATGTGGTGACTGGGGTAGCTCTCGTGGAACTGCTAATGGGCCGGAGATTTTGCACCCGCCTTAGCATGGTTTTCCCGGACATTGGCGCAAAAGTACGCCGCACACAAGAACGGCAGGGACATGGCTTTTCTCGCCATCGGCTGATTCGGCAGTTTGTGCCCGGTGACCCAGTGGTCTTTCGAAATGTTGCTGGTGGTGCCCAGTGGGTCCCTGGCGTTATCATTCGCCGAGCGGGCCCTACCTCTTACCAGGTGCAAGCCCCAGGGTCGTCTCCAGCACAAACATGTTGACCACGTTTGGTCCAGAAGACCATTTCTTCCAAAGATTCCCCGCCCGCCGGAGCTCATTTCTACAGCCACAGAGACCAGACACAGTGGCGAGTATTCCTCACAATCTTCCTCTGGTGCTGTACTCAAAGCCTGCGCAGGTCGTTGCAGAACCACGTGGAGTTAGAGACGCCAAGATGGCAGAGGCAGCAGACTCCGACTCCGAGTTGGAGACACAGGACTCCTCAGAGGGGGAGTCCTCAGGCCCATGGGCCGTGGATGTACGACCGTTACGCCGTTCATCACGGAAGCGCCGTTCTCCGTCTTGTTACACGCCGCCAGATCCAGCGCCTCGTGCAAATGGTGTCCGGCCTGTGGCAAAACAAGTCCGATGCCCTCCTTCGCCAGGGTCTTTGGTGGATTCCTTGGACTTTGGGGCGGAGGGATGTTATAACCTGCCTGCTTACCACTGGCTGGGGACTAATTGCAATCCCATAATCCTTAGGGAGTATGAGCTTCCCCAATGAGGGGGGTGGAGAAATCATTAGCAGATTCCCTGCATAAATAAAGCTGGCCTGTTTAGAACCAGCTAGAAAGGAGTGAGCAGCAAGGGAGTTGCTGTTGTGTACATTTATGTTATTGTAAATAAATGTTATTTCTTTCTATCCTTCAACTTGTGCTGGATTCTTTGTGGTCCTCACAAAAGTGGGAGTCGGGTCAGGCTGAGTCAGAGGTATGGGGGAGTCCCACGGGGCAGTCTGGTTTGTAGTCCTGTAGGGAAAGGGGGTGTTGGGGAATTGTAGGTGGGTGTGGGGGGAGTCGGGGTGAGCTGGGGTGTAGTGAGGGGTGACAGCAACAACAATGTTGTTGTTGCTGAAGTAAAATCAGAAAACACTGGAACTACTGTGGAGGTATTTGTGTATCTGTGAAGGGAATCAGGGTTCATGTCTCAGCTCTGAAAGGTGATCAACCTGAACTGTTAACCTTGGTTCTCTCTGCACAGATACTGCCTTAACTGCTGAGTGTTTCTAACATTTTCTGTTCTTTATTAGTAACAATAACTTGTATTTAAATCCCATCTTTAATGTCTAAAAGCACATTGAGGGACTTGACAGGAATATCATCACACAAAATTGACAATGGAAATTGAAAAGGGGCCTGGCTCGAATGGATTGGAATCAAAGTTTGGTATCTAAAATAGTAAATGTACACGGTGAGGCCTTTGAAGAGGAGATAATTCAGGTGTAGATCGAACAAGAAGAGAGGGAAGACATGCAAAGCTGCAAATGAGTCAAAATCTAAAGTTTAAAACGACAGAAAAGGTTGACTTAAAGAGAAGCAAGTTGAATTCAGGAGGATTTGATGTATCGTCATATGTACCGAGGTACAGTATTCTGCGTACAGTCCAGACAGATTGTTCCATACATGAAAAAACACAGGGCATGCATAAATACACAAAGTGAATACATAGACACAGGCGTCGGGTGAAGCATGCAGAGTGTTGTACTAATGAGTAGAGAGGATGTGTGGAGCGATCAGATCAGTCCACCAGAGCCTCATTCAGGAGTCTGGTAACAGTGGTGAAGAACAGTTGAAACAGGACGGCACAGTGGTTAGCACTGTTGCTTCACAGCGCCAGGGTCCCGGGTTCGATTCCCTCTTGGGTTACTGTCTGTGCGGAGTCTGCACGTTCTCCCCGTGTCTGCGTGGGTTTTCTCCAGGTGCTCCGGTTTCCTCCCACAAGTCCCGAAAGACCTGCTGTGAGGTAATTTGGACGTTCTGAATTCTCCCTCTTTGTAACCTAACAGGCGCCGGAGTGTGGCCTCTGGGGGATTTTCACAGTAACTTCATTGCAGTGACAATAGTAAAGATTATTATTATAAGAACCTATTTTTGTATCTGTTAGTGCGTGTTCTCAGACTTTTGTATTTCCTGCCTAATGGAAGAAGTTGGAAGAGAGAAGAAACCCTGGTGGGAAGTGTTGTAGACGGAGGCAGAGACTCCACAAAAGGCCAGGCTGACAGGGTACAAATCTCTTTATTCCACACAAGTCACAATAATCACTCCTCTCCACTGTCCACAGGGTCTCCTTCCCCGAACTACTTCCAGGTCGGGGTTATATCCTGTGGGGAGTTCCTCCAATTGGAGCTCATACTCGGAGGGGAATTGGAGGAGTTGCCGGTCTGGGCATGTTGTCGAAGACTCCGGCTGAGCAGAGACAGTGCGACATATCTGTCAGGTGATGGCACACCTGGCACCGCGGCGGTAAGGGGGGGGATACCTGCTCCCGGTGGCCATCAAGTTGACGGTCACCCTGAACCTTTACGCGACGGGGTCCTTCCAGGTGCCGAATGGGGACACTTCTGGGATCTCACAGGTGCATCCGCGCTGTCAAGGAGGCTCGGTATGCCATGGCGACTCAATCCATCCATTTCAATGTGGACCGAGCCCACCAGGATGCCCGGGCAGTGGGGTTCGCCGGCATCGTCGGGATGCCCCAGGCCCAGGGATTGATTGACGGGATGCATGTTACCCTACGTGCACCTGCAGATGACAGGCCGCTAAACACAAACCTAAAGGGGTTCCGCTCGATGAACGTGCAGCTGATATACAAAGAACTAAAAATAATACAGCACAGGAACAGGCCCTTCGGCCTTCCAAGCCTGCATCGACCATGGTACTTGCCTAAACTAAAATTAATGGAAGCAGTCCATATCCTTCCATTCCCACCCTATTCATATATTTGTCTAGATGCCCCTTAAATGGCGCTATCGTTCCTGCTCCCACCCCCTCCCCAGACAGCGCGTTCCATATAGTTACCACCCTCTGTGTAAAAAAAAAAAAAAAAAAAACGTGCCTCGCACATCTGTTCTAAACTTTTCCCCACGCCCTTTAAACCTATGTCCCCTAGTACCTGACATTCCTACCCTTGGAAAGAGCATCTGACTATCCAATCAGTCCAAGCCATTCATAATCTTGTGACCATCAGATGTGTATTATGCACATCTGCGCCGGATACCCTTTGCTTCGGCCTCTTGATGATGCAGTTCAGGACAGTTTAAAAAGAGCAACTTGTAAATTCACTCCCAGTGAGTTCTCCCAGTGAGCCAGAGAAGACAGAGCCAGGAGTGACACACAGCTCAGAGTGAGTTTGGGAATTTGAATCTAGGTGGGAATTGAATTAAATCAGTAAGACAGCTCCTTTTAAATTTCAGGAGTTTAAATTAATTTAAATTAAGCTAGTATTGTGCAGTGTAGGTTAACAAGGGCTGCCCCACCCACTCTCATAACTGGTTGGCAGTTAAGTGTCAGTCACTTAAATCTACCTTGATCTAAAAGCAGGTGGGGGAGGGGAGTCAATTCAGGACAGTTTAAAAAGAGCAACTTGTAAACTCACTCCCAGTGAGTTCTCCCAGTGAGCCAGAGAAGACAGAGCCAGGAGTGACACACAGCTCAGAGTGAGTTTGGGAATTTGAATCTAGGTGGGAATTCAAAGCTGGGTGGGGAGGAAGTGCTTTTTATCCCTGGCAAGTGACCGGTAGTGTTTCTGTCTCTTTTCATTGGTATATTTATTTATTTTTTCTTTGTTGTTTTTTTTTGTTGAAATTGTAGTTGTTGAAGTTAACCGAAGGTTTAAGACATGGCAGGAGATCTCAGACCCGTGTCATGCTCCTCGTGTGCGATGTGGGAGCTCAGGGACACGTCCACTGTCCCTGGCTCCTTCACGTGCAAGAAGTGTGTCCAGTTGCAGCTCCTGTTAGACCGCTTGACGGCTCTGGAGCTGCGGATGGACTCACTTTGGAGCATCCGCGATGCTGAGGATGTCGTGGATAGCACGTTTAGCGAGTTGGTCACACCGCAGGTGAAAGGTACTGAGGGAGATAGAAAATGGGTGACCAAAAGACAGAGCAAGAGTAGGAAGGCAGTGCAGGTGTCCTCTGCGGTCATCTCCCTGCAAAACAGATCTACCGCTTTGGATACTGTTGAGGGAGATGGCTCACCAGGGGAAGGCAGCAGCAGCCAGGTTCATGGCACTGTGGCTGGCTCTGCTGCGCAGCTGGGCAGGAAGAAGAATGGCAGGGCTATAGTGATAGGGGACTCAATTGTAAGGGGAATAGACAGGCGGTTCTGCGGACGCAATCGAGATTCCAGGATGGTATGTTGCCTCCCTGGTGCAAGAGTCAAGGATGTCTCGGAGCGGCTGCAGGACATTCTGGGGGGTGAGGGTGAACAGCCAGCTGTCATGGTGCACATAGGCACCAACGATATAGGTAAAAAATGGGACGAGGTCCTACAAGCTCAAATTAGGGAGCGAGGAGTTAAACTAAGAAGT
The DNA here is from genome assembly GCF_047496885.1 of Scyliorhinus torazame. Taxonomy (NCBI): domain Eukaryota; kingdom Metazoa; phylum Chordata; class Chondrichthyes; order Carcharhiniformes; family Scyliorhinidae; genus Scyliorhinus; species Scyliorhinus torazame. The sequence continues at coordinate 348,235,301 of NC_092710.1, read as the reverse complement.
AGGACCTCAAAGGTAGTAATCTCAGGATTGCTACCAGTGCCACGAGCTAGTCAGAGTAGGAATGTCAGGATAGATAGGATGAATGCGTGGCTCGAGAGATGGTACAAGAGGGAGGGATTCAAATTCCTGGGACATTGGAACCGGTTCTGGGGAGGTGGGACCAGTACAAACCGGACGGTCTGCACCTGGGCAGGACTGGAACCGATGTCCTAGGGAGATGTTTGCTGGAGCTGTTGGGGAGAGTTTAAACTAATGTGGCAGGGGGATGGGAACCGATGCAGGAAGTTGGAAGGTAGTAAAACAGGGACAGAAATAAAAGGCAGTAAGGGGGAAAGTGTAAGGCAGAGAAGCCATAGTCAAAAATCAAAAAGGGCGACAGTACAAGGTACAGTGACTGAGGGGAGCTCAGTGAATAGGACCAGGAATACTAAAAGAAATAAAACAGGTAGTGAAAACATTAATGGTAAGCGACGCGACAGGTTGTTACATGAAGATATGGGTTCAAGGAAATATAACTTAGGAGAGGTTACTGATCGAGGTGTTAAGATTCAGAACAGAGGTAAAAAAGCCAACATAAGTGTACTTTACCTGAATGCTCGTAGTATTCGGAATAAGATAAATGAGTTGATGGCGCAAATCATCGTGAATGACGATGATTTAGTGGCCATTACTGAAACATGGTTAAAGGATGGTCACGACTGGGAGTTAAATATCCGAGGGTATCAAACTTTTCGGAAGGACAGATTGGATGGTAAGGGAGGTGGTGTAGCTCTGTTATTTAAGGATGACATCCGGGCAACAGTAAGGGATGACATCGGTGCTATGGAGGATAAGGTTGAATCCATTTGGGTGGAAATCAGGAATAGTAAGGCGAAAAAGTCACTGATAGGAGTAGGCTCTAGGCCACCAAATAGTAACATTATGGTGGGGCAGGCAATAAACAAAGAAATAACAGATGCATGTAGAAATGGTACAGCAGTTATCATGGGGGATTTTAATCTACATGTTGATTGGTTTAACCAGGTCGGTCAAGGCAGCCTTGAGGAGGAGTTTATAGACTGTATCCGCGATAGTTTCCGAGAACAGTATGTAATGGAACCTACGAGGGAACAAGCGGTCCTAGATCTGGTCCTGTGTAATGAGACAGGATTGATTCAGGATCTCATAGTTAGGGATCCTCTCGGAGGGAGCGATCACAATATGGTGGAATTTAAAATACAGATGGAGGGTGAGAAGGTAAAATCAAGCACTAGTGTTTTGTGCTTAAACAAAGGAGATTACAATGGGATGAGAGAAGAACTAGCTAAGGTAGACTGGGAGCAAAGACTTTATGGTGAAACAGTTGAGGAACAGTGGAGAACCTTCCAAGTGATTTTTCACAGTGCTCAGCAAAGGTTTATACCAACAAGAAGGAAGGAAGGTAAAAAGAGGGAAAATCGACCGTGGATATCTAAGGAAATAAGGGAGAGTATCAAATTGAAGGAAAAAACATACAAAGTAGCAAAGATCAGTGGGAGACTAGAGGACTGGGAAATCTTTAGGGGGCAACAGAAAGCTACTAAAAAAGCTATAAAGAAGAGTAAGATAGATTATGAGAGTAAACTTGCTCAGAATATAAAAACAGATAGTAAAAGTTTCTACAAATACATAAAACAAAAAAGAGTGGCTAAGGTAAATATTGGTCCTTTAGAGGATGAGAAGGCAGATTTAATAATGGGAGATGAGGAAATGGCTGAGGAACTGAACAGGTTCTTTGGGTCGGTCTTCACAGTGGAAGACACAAATAACATGCCAGTGACTGATGGAAATGAGGCTATGACAGGTGAGGACCTTGAGAGGATTGTTATCACCAAGGAGGTAGTGATGGGCAAGCTAATTGGGCTAAAGGTAGACAAGTCTCCTGGACCTGATGGAATGCATCCCAGAGTGCTAAAAGAGATGGCTAGGGAAATTGCAAATGCACTAGTGATAATTTACCAAAATTCACTAGACTCTGGGGTGGTTCCGGCGGATTGGAAATTAGCAAACGTGACACCACTGTTTAAAAAAGGAGGTAGGCAGAAAGCGGGTAATTATAGGCCAGTGAGCTTAACTTCGGTAGTAGGGAAGATGCTGGAATCTATCATCAAGGAAGAAATAGCGAGGCATCTGGATGGAAATTGTCCCATTGGGCAGACGCAGCATGGGTTCATAAAGGGCAGGTCGTGCCTAACTAATTTAGTGGAATTTTTTGAGGACATTAACAGTGCGGTAGATAACGGGGAGCCAATGGACGTGGTATATCTGGATTTCCAGAAAGCCTTTGACAACGTGCCACACAAAAGGTTGTTGCATAAGATAAAGATGCATGGCATTAAGGGGAAAGTAGTAGCATGGATAGAGGATTGGTTAATTAATAGAAAGCAAAGAGTGGGGATTAATGGGTGTTTCTCTGGTTGGCAATCAGTAGCTAATGGTGTCCCTCAGGGATCAGTGTTGAGCCCACAACTGTTCACAATTTACACAGATGATTTGGAGTTGGGGACCAAGGGCAATGTGTCCAAGTTTGCAGACGACACTAAGATAAGTGGTAAAGCAAAAAGTGCAGAGGATACTGGAAGACTGCAGAGGGATTTGGATAGGCTAAGTGAATGGGCTAGGGTCTGGCAGATGGGATACAATGTTGACAAATGTGAGGTTCTCCATTTTGGTAGGAATAACAGCAAAATGGATTATTATTTAAATGATAAAATATTAAAACATGCTGCTGTGCAGAGAGACCTGGGTGTGCTAGTGCATGAGTTGCAAAAAGTTGGTTTACAGGTGCAACAGATGATTAAGAAGGCAAATGGAATTTTGTCCTTCATTGCTAGAGGGATGGAGTTTAAGACTAGGGAGGTTCTGCTGCAATTGTATACTGTGTTGGTGAGGCCACACCTGGAGTATTGTGTTCAGTTTTGGTCTCCTTACTTGAGAAAGGACGTACTGGCACTGGAGGGTGTGCAGAAGAGATTCACTAGGTTAATCCCAGAGCTGAAGGAGTTGGATTACGCGGAGAGGTTGAGTAGACTGGGACTGTACTCGTTGGAATTTAGAAGGATGAGGGGGGATCTTATAGAAACATATAAGATTATGAAGGGAATAGATAGGATAGATGTGGGCAGGTTGTTTCCACTGGCGGGTGAAAGCAGAACTAGGGGGCATAGCCTCAAAATAAGGGGAAGTAGATTTAGGACTGAGTTTAGGAGGAACTTCTTCACCCAAAGGGTTGTGAATCTATGGAATTCCTTGCCCAGTGAAGCAGTAGAGGCTCCTTCATTAAATGTTTTTAAGATAAAGAGAGATAGTTTTTTGAAGAATAACGGGATTAAGGGTTATGGTGTTCGGGCCGGAAAGTGGAGCTGAGTCCACAAAAGATCAGCCATGATCTCATTGAATGGTGGAGCAGGCTCGAGGAGCCAGATGGCCTACTCCTGCTCCTAGTTCTTATGTTCTTATTATGTTCTTAGGTGCCTGGATCATTATGGAGGGGCTCTCCAGTATGATGCTGAGTGGGTCACCAGCATCGTGGCGGCCTACTGTGTCCTCCACAACATTGCGCTGCAGAGGGGTGACGTGCTGGTAGAGGAGGAACAACAGCAGGCCTTGCCTGATGAGGAGGATGCGGAGAGAGAGAGGGTGGGTAGGACATGGAACCCAGGCAGGCACGGGAGGCTGTGCGCCAAGGCCAACGTGCACGAGACGCTCTGATCGCTTCCAGATTCACCGAATTGGGGGGGGAGAGATGGTGGGGGGGGGGGGGGGTGGGGGGGGGGGGTGACGGTGGGGGGATGACGACACGGGGGACGGGGACTGGTCTGGGGCACAGACACTGCACCCCCCCCCCCCCCCCGTGCCTGGAGATTCCTCCGTGATACATACCCGTCGCACTATGGGTTGGGGGGCCTGGGTTGGCAGTGACAGCGGGTCTGGTCCATGGGATGAAGGATGATGATGACCCGCTCTGCGATGAGCTCTGGTACTCCACATCGTTTGGCAATGTCTGACCCTTGCCCATGGTAGCACATTCCTCCGTCCCCCTGGGTGAACCCTGCATGTGAGTTGGCCATTCCATCACACATAGAATCATAGAATTTACAGTGCAGAAGGAGGCCATTCAGCCCATCGAGTCTGCACCGGCTCTTTGAAAGAGCACCCTACCCAAGCCCACATCTCCACCCTATCCCCATAACCCAGTAACCTCACCCAATACTAAGGGCAATTTTGAACACTAAGGGCAATTTAGCATGGCCAATCCATTGAATCCCTGTGGTCGATGTGGTGGGGGGGCCACCCACAGGCTCTGCCCATTCCTCGCACATCGTCCACCCATTTCCTCCCCCGGCCAGCCCAGACCAGCCCACCACACACCCATCAGACAGAGCACCGAGGCAGGTTGTAACAGTGGTGTAACAGGTCTTTAATGTGTACACATTTGCACCCTCGTCTCTATCAATAAGCTGTGCCCTGCACCCGTGCCAACTTAACTAGTGTCTAACTTCCTGGTCTTATGGGCCCTAACGCTACGTCTAGGTTGTTCCCCAGATGGTTCAGCAGGAGTGGAGGCAACCTGCTGTGATTCCTGCCCTGGGACCTGAGTCCCTGTTGGTGGGCATCTCCTGGGGCAACCAGGCATGGATGGTGTCCCAGGTGGCATGGTGCCGTTCTGCCCATTTCCCACCAGATGCTCTGGGGACTGGAGGGGGGAGTCCGAGGTGCTGTGGTGTTCCGGCACATCCCCTGTGGGAGTCACCAGCACGGGCTCCATCACCTCTACTCCCTTGAGGAGCCCGATGTCCCCAGGGCTACTCCATGGTGGGGGTGCGAGGGGAGCTATCCCCTCAGGCTCCCCTACCTCCTGGAGGCTCGCTCTGGTCTCGACCAGGGACTGCGCGCTTGAGGCCATGGAGCACAAGGAGTGGATCATCTCTGTCTGGGACTGCACCACATGACTGATTGACTGTGCCGCCACCTTCTGGGTTTGTGCCACATCAGGAGGTGACTGCGCCATCTCTCTCTCTGGGGCTGGGCCACATCCCTCTGCATCTATGCCACGTCAACCAGCGCCTTGGCAATGACAACTACGTTCCCAGCCATGGCCTGCTGTGAGTGGGCCATGCTCAGGAGCGCCGCTGCGATTTCCAGGTGGCTCTGGGACATGGTCGCCTATGAGGCGGGATCTCTGTCCCGGGCCTCGTCCAGCACCTGCACAGAATGCTCCAGGCCTTGGACATGCTGATCCACAGCCACAATCGACGCCCCCCAATGCTACCCATGCGGTGTTGGCACGCATTGTTGGCATCACCTCCTGCTCCTGCACATGGGAGTAGGACAGATTGTTGGTGATGTAACTAATAGAATTGGTGAGGGGGAGCCAGTGGATGTGGCATATTTGCACGTTCAGAAGGCTTTTGACAAAGTCCCTCATAAGAGTTTAGTGTGTCAAATTAATGCGCATGGGATTAGGGATAGTGTATTGAGATGGATAGAAAACTGGTTGGCAGACAGGAAACAAAGAATAGGGATTAATGGGTCTTTTTCAAATTGGCAGGCAGTGACTAGTGGGGTACCACAGGGATCGGTGCTGGGATCCCAGCTATTCACAATATGTATTAATAATTTATGTGAGGGAAAAAAATATAATATCTCCAAATTTGTAGATGATACAAAGCTGGGTGTGAGGGTGAGCTGTGAGGAGGATGCAGAGATACTTCAGTGTGATTTGGACAAGTTGAGTGAGTGGGCAAATGAATTTGGATAAATGATCCACTTAGGTAGCAAAAACAAGAAGGCAGACTATGATCTGAATGACCATAAATTAGGCGAGGAGAATGTGCAACGAGACGTGGGTGTCCTCATACACCAGTCATTGAAGGTAAGCATGCAGGTGCAGCAGGTGGTAAGACAAATGTTATGTTGGCCTTCATAACGAGAGGATTTGAGTACAGAATCAGGGATGTGTTGCTGCAATTATACAGGGCCTTGGTGAGGCTACACCTGGAATATTGTGTGCAGTTTTGCTCTCCTTATCTGAGGAAGGATGTTCTTGCTCTAGAGGGGGTGCAGCAAAGGTTTACCAGACTGATTCCTGGGATGGCGGGATGGTCATATGAGGAGAGGTTGAATTGGTTAGGATTGTATTCGCTGGAGTTCAGAAGAATGAGGGCGATCTAATGAAAATTTATAAAACAGGACTGGACAGGGTAGATGCAGGAAGGATGTTCTCAATGATAGGGGAGTCTAGAATCAGGGGTCACAGTCTGAGGATACGGGGTAGACCACTTAGGACAGAGATGAGGAGAAATTTCTTCACCCAGAGAGTGGTGAGGCTGTGGAATCCGTTACCACAGGAAATAGTTGAGACTAAAACATTGTATTCAATGAGCAGTTAGATATCGCACTTGGGGCGAATGGGATCAAAGGCTATGGGGGGAAAGCAGGATTAGGCTATTGAGTTGGATGATCTACCAGGACCATAATGAATGGCGGAGCAGGCTCGAAGGGACGAATAACCTCTTCCTGCTCCTATTTTCCGTGTTTCAATGGAACAAGGAAATGACAGAGGAGTTAGACATATTTTGCATCAGTCTTTATGGTGAAAGATACTTCAAATATCTGGAAAAGTACCGGAGGATTGGAAAACTGTCAATGTGACATTTCTATGCTAAAAGGGAGGGAGACAAAATCAGGTACCTATAGGCCGTTTAGCAGAACATCTATTGTTGAAAAAATGTTGGAATCAATTATTAAGATAGTAATAGCATCACATTTGGAAAATCATAACCTAATTAAGCAGAGTCAGCATGGTTTCATGAAAGGGAAATCATATCGTGACTAATTTATTTGGGTTTTTCGACGAAGTCTCAACCAGAGTGGATAGAGGGGAACCAGTAGATGTGTTGTATTTGGACTTCCAGAAGGCATTCGACAAGGTACCTCACAAATCATAAGCTAAGAGCCCATGGTGTTGGTGACACTAGATTGGCATGGGTAGAGAATTGGCTAATGGGCAGGAACCAGTGAGTGTGGATAAGGGGTTCTTTTTCAGGTTGGGGACCAGTGGGGTTCCATAGGGATCAGGACTGGACCGGAACTGTTTACACTTTATATTAATGACTTGGAGGAAGGAAGCAAATATACTGCAGCCAAATTTAGAGGTAACAAAAATAGATGGAAAGACAAGTTGCGAAAGGGATACAAGCAGATTGCAAAATGATAATGATAGGTTAAGCAACTGGACAAAAAGTTGGCAATGGAGTATAATGTGGGAAAATATGAAGTTGTTCATTTTGGACGGAAGAACAAAAGAACAGAGTATTATTTAAACGGAGAAAAACTACAGAAAGCTGCAACACAAAGGGACTTGGGGATACTTGTGCACGAAACACAAAGCTCACATACAGGTACAGCAGGTAATCAGGAATGCTAACGGAATGTTGGCCCTTATTTCAAGGGGATTTGAGTATGAGTCGGGAAGTCATGCTGCAACTGTACAAGGTACTGGTGAGACCACATCTGGAGCACAGAGCAGTTTGGGTTCCCCTTATTTCAGGAAAGATATTATTTCATTGGAGGCGGTTCAGAGAAGGTTCACAAGGATGATCCCCGGTATGGAGGGATTGTCTTGTGTGCAAAGGTTAAACAGGTTGGGACTCTACTTATTGGAAGTTAGAAAAATGAGAGGTGATCTCATTGAAACATACCGGATTCTTAAGGAGCTTGATAGGGTAAATGCTGAGAGGATGTTTCCCTTCATGGGAAAGTCTAGGACCAGAGGGAATGGTCTCAGAATAAAGGTGTGCTAATTTAAGACTGAGATGTGGAGGAATCTCCCCTCAGAGGATAGTGAGTCTTTGAAACTCCTTGCCACAGAGAGCTGTGGGGCAGAGTCCTTGTGTATACTTAAGGCTGAGATTGATAGACTCTTGATCGGTAGGGGATTCTGGGAAAGGGCAGAAAAATGGACGTGAGGAATATCGGATCAGCCATGATCCTATTAAATGGCCAAGCAGGCTCGAGGGGCCAAATGGCCTTCTCCTGTTCCTGTTTGTTATGGCCTTAAACCTTGGATTATATAAGAGTTGGATGCCATTGGTATTTTAAACTGTGAAACTGTCATTATCTTTGTAGAATCATAGAATTTACAGTGCAGAAGGAGGCCATTCAGTCTATCGAGTCTGCACCGGCCCTTGCAAAGAGCACCCCACTTAAGTCCCACACCTCCACCCTATCCCCCTTTACCCCTGTAAACCATTAACCCCACCTAACCTTTTTGGACACTAAGGGCAATTTAGAATAGCCAATCCACCTAACCTGCACATCTTTGGACTGCGGGAGGAAACTGGAGCACCCGGAGGAAACCCACACACACACGGGGAGAACGTGCAGACTCCGCACAGACAGCGACCCAGCCGGGAATCAAACCTGGGACCCTGGAGCTGTGAAGCAACTGTGCGAACCACTATACTACCATGCTGCCCCCACTATGCTACCAGGGGCTGGTTTAGCACACTGGGCTAAATCGCTGGCTTTGAAAGCAGCCCAAGGCAGGGTTCAATTCCCGTACCAGCCTCCCCGAACAGGCGCCGGAATGTGGCGACTAGGGGCTTTTCACAGTAACTTCATTTGAAGCCTATTTGTGACAATAAGTGATTTTCATTTCATTTCATACTGTGCTGAGTAACTATTGAATTCATAACTTGGGACCTTAGAGAATTTAATCTGAGTTGTGTTATAATGCTCAAAATTACTCCTGGTACAACTTCGCAATGGATCTTCCAGACAGCTGAATGAAGTCCCATATTCCACCACGCACCATGTCAAAATGTAAATGATGGGCTGAATGATGTCCCAAATACCACCACCCACCATGTCAAAATGTAAATGATGGGCTGAATGATGTCCCAAATACCACCACCCACCATGTCAAAATGTAAATGATGGGCTGAATGATGTCCCAAATACCACCACGCACCATGTCAAAATGTAAATGATGGGCTGAATGATGTCCCAAATACCACCACGCACCATGTCAAAATGTAAATGATGGTACTTTCTTCATTTAATTCTTTTTAATTCTTTAATGAGATGTGGACCTCACTGGCAAGGCTAGACTTTGTTGCCCGGCAAATTGCCCTTGGACTGAACATTTCAAAGGGCATTTAAGAGTCAATCATAATGCTGTGGGTCTGGAATCACATGCAGGCCAGACCAGGTAGGGATGGCAGATTACCTTCCCTAAAGTTCATTAGTGAACCCGATGGGTCTTTATGACAATTGATGACAGTTGCGATGGTCACCATTACTGAGGCTAGCTTTATACTCCAGATTTCCAACTTGAATTTAAATTCTACCGTTACCGTAGTGGGATCGAAGCCCTATTGTCAGACCCTGGACACTGGTCTAGTGCCATTAGCAGCATGTCACAGTCTCTCTGTTAAATTTACAAGCATTTTGAACTGAGTAAGGAAGGGAAAGTGTTGATGCAGGACCCAGTGCCTGACAATCCTGTGATGTAGATGAATCCAGGACTTCCAATTCACTTCACCACTCAATCAATCGCTGCTAAGTTATGGATGAAGGCTGGGTATAATGTACCCGAAATGTAAGAGGAAGAATGAATTATTAAAGGTGTTTCTCAATTTGAATAGATTGCTGACTGTATAAGATCCCCCTTCCTAAAGTCCATCTGGCACACAGGGTTAATCTAAATTAACCATCATTTAACCAGTTATAAACAATGCATGCATACTTTTAGAAGCATAGTTTTCAATGCAGGCAACAGGAAATGTAATCTCTAATGTTGTACAGTTTGGTATTCATTTCAGCCATGTAAGAAATACGAGCAGGAGTGAGCTATTTGCCACTTTTGAATCTATTCTGCTATTCAACAGCAACAAGGTTTATCTTCTACCTAAACTATCTCCATTATCCCCCAATTCCTTTTGTAAAATCATAGAATGCCCTGAATGCAGAAGGAGGCCATTCAGCCCATCGAGTCTGCACCACCCCTCTGAAAGAATACCCTACCCAGGCCCACTCCCCACCCCCTCCCCGTAATGTCACCTCCCCTTTTTGGACTTTAAGAGGCAATATTTACTATGGCCAATCCATCTAACCTGCACATCTTTGGACTGTGGGAGGAAACCCAAGCAGACACGAAGAGAACATGCAGACTCCGCACAGACAGTCACCCAAGGCTGGAATTGAACACAGATCCTGGCGCTGTGAGGCAGCAGTGCTAACTACTATCCCACTGTGCCGCCCTTGTACACACACATATATCGAGCTCTATCTTAAATATCCATTTGCAACTCTCTGGGATAGAGAATTCTAAAGGTTTACAAGTCTCCAGGCCAGATTGTGTGGGATATACGGTACCGAAGCAGGCCATCCGTCCAATCAGCCCATGCTGGTGTTTATGCTGAACTCAATCATCCTCCCAGCTTTTGTCATCTAACTCTTACATCATAACCATCTGTCATTCTCCCTCAAATGCGTATCTAACTTCCTTTCCGTTTAACCACTCCCTGTGCTTGTGCATTCTATATTCTCACCACCCTTTGGGAAAGGTGTTTTTTCTGAATTCCCTCTTGGATTTCTTGGTAACGACCTTATATTGACGGCTTTGAGTGAATGGTACCAAAGTTGGAGGTGTGGCATACAGTGAGGATGATACTGCAGGGCAGATGTCGGCTAGCAGAATGGACATACAAGTGGTAGATGGAACTTTATATGCAGAAGTATGAGGTGATGCACTTTGGCAGAAATAATAGGGAAAGGCTTAACAGTGTACTTCCAAAGAGTATGCAGGACAGATGAATCTGGCAGTTGGAGTGTGGAGGAGGAGGGTGTGGAGGGGAATTGATTGATTGATTGTCACATGTACCAAAGTATAGTGAAAAGTATTTTTCTGCGGCCAAGGGACCGTACACAGTACATACGCAGTAGACAAAAAGAATAATCGACAGAGTGCATTGACAAATGGTATACCAACAAATAGTGATTGGTTACAATGCGCAACAAGGTCCAAACAAAGCAAATACATGAGCAAGAGCATCATGAATAGTATTCTTAGAGGGAACAGATCAGTCCAAGGGAGAGTCATTGAGGAGTCTGGTAGCTGTGGGCAAGATGCTGGCCCTATGTCTGGATGTAATAATAATCGCTTATTGTCACAAGTAGGCTTCAATGAAGTTACTGTGAAAAGCCCCTAGTCGCCACATTCCGGTGCCTGTTCGGGGAGGCTGATATGGGAATTGAACCCGCGCTGCTGACCTTGTTCTGCATTACAAGCCAGCTGTTTAGCCCACTATGTGAAACCAGCCCCTGTGAGGGTCTTCAGACTTCTGTATCTTCTGCCTGATGGAAGGGTCTGGAAGAGGGCAAAGCTTGGGTGCGAGGGGTGTCTGACAATGCCGTCTGCCTTCCTGGGCAGTGGGAGGTGTAGACAGAATCAATGGGAGGATGGCAAGCTTGTGTGATGCGTTGGGCTGAGTTCACCACAGAAGAGAGGAGTGTTTAGTGAGGGTGATCTTTGAAGGTGCTACTAAGCAAAGTGTATGGGATCTTGGACTCCATGAACAAAGGTATTGAATATGAACGCAGTGCTATTCTGCTGAACTGTATAAAGCTCTGGTTAGGCCCAAACTGGATCCAATTTTGGTCATCAGAATCTAGGAGGGAAGTGAGGGTCCTTGAGAGGATGCAGAGGAGATTTAACAGAGTGGGAAAATTCCGGCGATGAGGGTAATCTTAGATACAAGGTTAAAAAGGCTGAGGCTTTTCTCCTCAGGCCAAAGGTAATTGATGGGAGATTTGATGAAAGTGTGCAAGATTATGCACATTTAAATAAGGTTGACAAAGAAAAACTCTTCTCTTTAGCTAATGTTCAAGGAATAGGAGACACGGCACAATCTACCTGCCACACTGCGCACAGAAAGCAGTGTGCCGTGACGCAACGTGGGCAGCACGGTAGCATTGTGGATAGCACAATTGCTTCACAGTTCCAGGGTCCCAGGTTCGATTCCGGCTTGGGTCACTGTCTGTGCGGAGTCTGCACATCCTCCCCGTGTGTGCGTGGGTTTCCTCCGGGTGCTCCGGTTTCCTCCCACAGTCCAAAGATGTGCAGGTTAGGTGGATTGGCCATGATAAATTGCCCTTAGTGTCCAAAATTGCCCTTAGTGTTGGGTGGGGTTACTGGGTTATGGGGATAGGGTGGAGGCGTTGACCTTGGGTAAGTGCTCTTTCCAAGAGCCAGTGCAGACTCGATGGGCCGAATGGCCTCCTTCTGCACTGTAAATTCTATGATAATCTATGATAATCTATGATAATCTATGAAATGATGGGAGACCCTGGTCCCGGGATCTACCTGGCTCGCCACGCCTCGCGACATCCTTTTTTATTAAGGGGCAATTAAACCTGACCAATCAGCACAATCCATTGATTAAGCCCGGCAATCTGAAACAGCCCATTGGCCGACTGCCAAGATGTGTCATCACTGACGTCAGACCAAGCAGCACTTCCTGTGGAGGTTCTATTTTATAAATTTGAAGTGAAGTCCATCTTAAAAGCATAGGTCCCATTAATTATCCAGGTACAAAAATTGAAATAACAGGATAACAGAAATGAAAAAGAAAATCAAGTGATAGACAGGGATTAACAGGAGGATCCTTACAGTAGAGAGTTTGGCATGTATTCGATGGGCTGAATGCTGCACCCTGAAGAAATTTCTCCTCATCTCAATCCTAAATTTCCAGCACCTTATTCTGAGACTGACTCCCGTATTTTGCATTCGCAGCCAGATGAAAGATTTTCTTTGTCTATCCTGTTAAACTCCCTAAGGATTGGTACGTTTTGAGAAGATCGCATAGGCTCTGCTTTAAAAGACTAGTGACAGGTGGTGTATGAAAAGCTGCCAAGTTAATGTTTGGTGAAAACAATGTATTACAGCTCATTACAGGACAATGCAATGTTTACCTGAAAGTGGCATGAATGATCTGGCACTGCCAAATAATCCTTTGCATTGGGGAGCAGCAGAGTTCCGATCAGTGGAATATAGAATCTTGGAAAGTTTAGTTCACAGTAAGAGACTACTTGGTATCCGAGCCGGCTTAAAACCAGCCACTCAGCCTTTCCACTTTCAAGCATTTGGTCCTTAACCCTGCAAGTTACAGCGATTGCCTGAGGGTTTTGCCCTCTCATACACTTTCAGGCAGCGAGTTCCATACCCCCCCCATCCCCCCCTCCCCCAGTCCTCTGGGTGAAACATTTTCCCTTCACCTCCACGTTAATTTGTCTATTATCACTTTAAACCTACGTCCCCATGTCACTGACCTCCCTGCTAAACTATATCGGCCTTTCACATCCACTCTAGGCACTTTACAGCTTCGTACATCTTAATTAAATCTTCCCTCCTCTGTTTCAAGGAGAACAAACCCAGCCTATCCAATGTTTCCTCACAGCAGCAATTTTCCAATGCTAGAAACATCCTCGCAAATCTCCTCTGTACCTTCTCTGCTTCAATTAAATCCTTTCTGTAATGAGGGACAAGAATGGCACACAGTAGCCAAGTTGGCACAAGTTGTAGCCTAACTAATGTTTGAGACACTTCCAACATAACTTCCCTTCTCTTAAATTCTACGCCTTGGCTAATAAATGAAAGGATTCCATATGCCTTCTTAATCATCTTATCAACTTGTCCTGCTACCTCCAGGGATCTATGGACAATGTTAGAGGTGAAAATATTCACACAAAGGCCTGAGTGTTAGTAAAAGAGCAGTTTATTATGTCAGAATTCTGGGAGAGAAGGCCAATGAGTCTCCACAGCCTACGACAGCACCTTTTCTCACTTGAGCTAAAGCTCACACGGGTTAATATACAGATTCAAGGGGCGGAATTAGTTGTATTCTCATTTACATACAATCAATCAACTATATTCGCGTCACACTTATTACATGCAGTCAATCAATTTTCCTAGCATCCCAGTTATCACGTGGGTGTTGTCTTACCCGCCCCTAACTTCACACACAAGTCATTCAAAACTAACATAATAATGTGTCCTGTCTACAGCTGTAGACCTTGAGCTTTGTCAGTGGTACATTGCATATCTTGTTCTGTAAAGTTATTATCAGTGGCTGTTGGGATACTCCCTATACATACCCACGGTTGGTTCCATGAGACAGTTTACAGGAAATGTGGCTTCTTCAGCCATTTTGTGTCTTTAATATCATAAAATAGCATCCCAGTTATCACGTGGGTGTTGTCTTACTATGTGTCTTTTCTGAAATGAAATGAAATAAATTGCTTATTGTCACGAGTAGGCTTCAATGAAGTTACTGTGAAAAGCCCCTAGTCGCCACATTCCAGCGCCTGTTCGGGGAGGCTGGTACGGGAATTGAACCGTGCTGCTGGTCAGCCTCGGTCTGCTTTAAAAGCCAGCGATTTAGCCCAGTGAGCTAAACCAGCCCCTGCTATTAACAGCATTGTGTATACACTATCTATGTCTACAAATTGCCTCTTCTAAACAGGCATCTAAGCCAATGAGTACCTTTTGTTTCATCAGAACTATTCAAAAGTAATATAGGAGCACAAATGTAATTACAGGGCCACCTATAATTTATATCATAGTCCAGTATCACAAAATGCCCTCCAACAGACATTCAATCCCAAGTCCCTCATTTCTTCTACACCTCTCAGTATCCCCCTATTTATTGTGTATGCCTTTGCCTTGTTTGAGCTTTTTTTTTACGTTCATGGGATATGGGCGTCACTGGCTGGGTCAGCATTTATTGTTCATCCCTAATTTTTTTAAATAATCTTTATTATTGTCACAAGTAGGCTTCCATTAACACTGCAATGAAGTTACTGTGAAAATCCCCGAGTCGCCACACTCCGCCGCCTGTTCGGGTACACGGAGGGAGAATTCAGAGTATCCAATTCACCAAACAAGCACGTCTTTCGGGACTTGTGGGAGGAAACCGGAGCACCCGGAGGAAACCCACACAGACACAGGGAGAAGGTGCAGACTCCACACAGACAGTGACCCAAGCCGGGAATCGAACCTGGGTCCCTAGTGCTGTGAAGCAACTGCTAACCACTGTGCTACCGTGCCACCCATACCCTTGAGAAGGCATTCTTGAACTGCTGCAGTCCATGTGGCATTGGTACACCCACAGTGCTGTTAGGGAGGGAGTTCCGGGATTTTGCCCCAGTGACTGAAGGAACGGGGATATATTTCTAAGTCAGGATGGTGAGTGACTTGACGGGGAACTGCCAGGCAGTGGTTTTCCCAGGTATCTGCTGTCCTCGTCCTTAATATGAGGAGAGACTAAGTCGGTTAGGATTATATTCATTGGAGTTTAGAATCATCCACTCGGCACTTCTGCCTGAAGATTATTGCAAATGCAGTGTTATCTTTTACACTGATGTGCTGTGCTCCTCCATCACTGTGGATGGAGATATTTGTGCAGCCCCTTACTTCAATGAGGTTATTGGTTGTTCCCCCACCATTCACAGCTGGATTTGGCAGAGCTTAAATTCCATTGGTTGTGGAATCATATTGCTCTATCTATCGCTTGCTACTAATGCTGTTCAGCACGCAAGTAGTCCTGTGTTACCAGGCTGACACCTCATTTTTAGCTATGCATAGTGTTGTTCCCGGCACTCCCTGCACTTTTCATTGAACCAGGGTTGATCCCTGGCTTGGTGGTAATGGTAGAGTGGGAGATATGCCGGGCCAGGAGTTTATAGATTGTTGTTGAATACAATTCTGCTGCTGCTGATGGCCCACAGCACCTCGTGAATGCCCAGACTGAGTTGATAGATCTGGTGAAAATCTATCCCACTTAGCATGGTGGTGGTGTCACAAAACACAATAGAGGGTATCCTCAATCCCTCCCCAAATGCATCACCTCACACTTCACTAATATAGAGCACAAAAAGCATGGAACCTAATACCGAGGCCTGCGGATCCCCACTGGAAACAGCCTTCCAATCACAAAAACATCCACCGGCAATTACCCTTCAATTCCTGCCACGGAACCAATTTTGTGTCCATCTTACTACATTTGCAAGGCATTCGACACAGTTCCACACAACAGACGTGTGAGAAAAGTTAGAGTTCACGGAATAAAAGGGACAGTAGCAACATGGATACAAAATTGACTGAGTAATAGGAGGCAGAGAGTAATGGTCAATGAATATTTTTCGGGCTGGAGGAATGTTTGTCGTGATATTCCCCAGGGATCAGTATTGGGACCTTGCTTTTCCTGATATATATTCATAATCCAGATCTTGGTGTGCACGGGACAATTTCAACGTTTGGGGAGGACACAAAACTGGAAATATTGTAAACTGTGAAGAGGACAGTGTAGAACTTCAAAAAGGACATAGGCAAGTTGGTGGAGTGGACAGACAAGTTGGTGGAGTGGACAGACAGGTTGGTGGAGTGGACAGACAGGTTGGTGGAGTGGACAGACAGGTTGGTGGAGTGGACAGACAGGTTGGTGGAGTGGACAGACAAGTTGGTGGAGTGGACAGACAAGTTGGTGGAGTGGACAGACAGGTTGGTGGAGTGGACAGGCAAGTTGGTGGAGTGGACAGACAGGTTGGTGGAGTGGACAGACAAGTTGGTGGAGTGGACAGACAAGTTGGTGGAGTGGACAGACAGGTTGGTGGAGTGGACAGACAAGTTGGTGGAGTGGACAGACAGGTTGATGGAGTGGACAGACAGGTTGGTGGAGTGGACAGACAGGTTGGTGGAGTGGACAGACAAGTTGGTGGAGTGGACAGACAGGTTGGTGGAGTGGACAGACAGGTTGGTGGAGTGGACAGACAAGTTGGTGGAGTGGACAGACAAGTTGGTGGAGTGGACAGACAAGTTGGTGGAGTGGACAGACAAGTTGGTGGAGTGGACAGACAGGTTGGTGGAGTGGACAGACAGGTTGGTGGAGTGGACAGACAGGTTGGTGGAGTGGACAGACAGGTTGGTGGAATGGACAGACACGTTGGTGGAGTGGACAGACAGGTTGGTGGAGTGGACAGACAAGTTGGTGGAGTGGACAGACAGGTTGGTGGAATGGACAGACAGGTTGGTGGAGTGGACAGACAAGTTGGTGGAGTGGACAGACAAGTTGGTGGAGTGGACAGACAAGTTGGTGGAGTGGACAGACAAGTTGGTGGAGTGGACAGACAGGTTGGTGGAGTGGACAGACAAGTTGGTGGAGTGGACAGACAGGTTGGTGGAGTGGACAGACAGGTTGGTGGAGTGGACAGACAGGTTGGTGGAGTGGACAGACAAGTTGGTGGAGTGGACAGACAGGTTGGTGGAGTGGACAGACAGGTTGGTGGAGTGGACAGACAAGTTGGTGGAGTGGACAGACAAGTTGGTGGAGTGGACAGACAAGTTGGTGGAGTGGACAGACAGGTTGGTGGAGTGGACAGACAGGTTGGTGGAGTGGACAGACAGGTTGGTGGAGTGGACAGACAGGTTGGTGGAATGGACAGACAGGTTGGTGGAATGGACAGACAAGTTGGTGGAGTGGACAGACAGGTTGGTGGAATGGACAGACAGGTTGGTGGAGTGGACAGACAAGTTGGTGGAGTGGACAGACAAGTTGGTGGAGTGGACAGACAAGTTGGTGGAGTGGACAGACAAGTTGGTGGAGTGGACAGACAGGTTGGTGGAGTGGACAGACAGGTTGGTGGAGTGGACAGACAGGTTGGTGGAGTGGACAGACAGGTTGGTGGAGTGGACAGGCAGGTTGGTGGAGTGGACAGACAGGTTGGTGGAAAGGACAGACAAGTTGGTGGAAAGGACAGACAAGTTGTTGGAATGGACAGACAGGTTGGTGGAGTAGACAGACAGGTTGGTGGAGTGGACAGACAGGTTGGTGGAAAGGACAGACAGGTTGGTGGAAAGGACAGACAGGTTGGTGGAGTGGACAGACAGGTTGGTGGAATGGACAGACAGGTTGGTGGAGTCGACAGACAGGTTGGTGGAGTGGACAGACAGGTTGGTGGAGTGGACAGACAGGTTGGTGGAGTGGACAGACAGGTTGGTGGAGTGGACAGACAGGTTGGTGGAGTGGACAGACAGGTTGGTGGAGTGGACAGACAGGTTGGTGGAAAGGACAGACAGGTTGGTGGAGTGGACAGACAGGTTGGTGGAGTGGACAGACAGGTTGGTGGAATGGACAGACAGGTTGGTGGAGTGGACAGACAGGTTGGTGGAATGGACAGACAGGTTGGTGGAGTAGACAGACAGGTTGGTGGAGTGGACAGACAGGTTGGTGGAGTGGACAGACAGGTTGGTGGAGTAGACAGACAAGTTGGTGGAGTGGACAGACAGGTTGGTGTAAAGGACAGACAAGTTGGTGGAATGGACAGACAGGTTGGTGGAGTGGACAGACAGGTTGGTGGAGTGGACAGACAGGTTGGTGGAGTGGACAGACAGGTTGGTGGAGTGGACAGACAGGTTGGTGGAGTGGACAGACAGGTTGGTGGAGTGGACAGACAGGTTGGTGGAGTGGACAGACAGGTTGGTGGAGTGGACAGACAGGTTGGTGGAGTGGACAGACAGGTTGGTGGAGTGGACAGACAGGTTGGTGGAAAGGACAGACAGGTTGGTGGAGTGGACAGACAGGTTGGTGGAGTGGACAGACAGGTTGGTGGAGTGGACAGACAGGTTGGTGGAGTGGACAGACAGGTTGGTGGAGTGGACAGACAGGTTGGTGGAAAGGACAGACAGGTTGGTGGAGTGGACAGACAGGTTGGTGGAGTGGACAGACAGGTTGGTGGAGTGGACAGACAGGTTGGTGGAGTGGACAGACAGGTTGGTGGAGTGGACAGACAGGTTGGTGGAGTGGACAGACAGGTTGGTGGAGTGGACAGACAGGTTGGTTGAGTGGACAGACAAGTTGGTGGAGTGGACAGACAGGTTGGTGGAGTGGACAGACAGGTTGGTGGAGTGGACAGACAGGTTGGTGGAAAGGACAGACAAGTTGGTGGAGTGGACAGACAAGTTGGTGGAAAGGACAGACAGGTTGGTGGAGTGGACAGACAGGTTGGTGGAGTAGACAGACAGGTTGGTGGAAAGGACAGACAGGTTGGTGGAGTGGACAGACAGGTTGGTGGAGTGGACAGACAGGTTGGTGGAAAGGACAGACAGGTTGGTGGAGTGGACAGACAGGTTGGTGGAGTGGACAGACAGGTTGGTGGAGTGGACAGACAGGTTGGTGGAAAGGACAGACAAGTTGGTGGAGTGGACAGACAAGTTGGTGGAAAGGACAGACAGGTTGGTGGAGTGGACAGACAGGTTGGTGGAGTGGACAGACAAGTTGGTGGAGTGGACAGACAGGTTGCTGGAGTGGACTGACAGGTTGGTGGAAAGGACAGACAGGTTGGTGGAGTGGACAGACAGGTTGGTGGAGTGGACAGACAGGTTGGTGGAGTGGACAGACAGGTTGGTGGAAAGGACAGACAGGTTGGTGGAAAGGACAGACAGGTTGGTGGAGTGGACAGACAGGTTGGTGGAGTGGACAGACAGGTTGGTGGAGTGGACAGACAGGTTGGTGGAGTGGACAGACAAGTTGGTGGAGTGGACAGACAGGTTGGTGGAGTGGACAGACAGGTTGGTGGAGTGGACAGACAGGTTGGTTGAGTGGACAGACAGGTTGGTGGAGTGGACAGACAGGTTGGTGGAGTGGACAGACAGGTTGGTGGAGTGGACAGACAGGTTGGTGGAGTGGACAGACAGGTTGGTGGAAAGGACAGACAAGTTGGTGGAGTGGACAGACAAGTTGGTGGAGTGGACAGACAGGTTGGTGGAGTGGACAGACAGGTTGGTGGAGTGGACAGACAGGTTGGTGGAGTGGACAGACAGGTTGGTGGAGTGGACAGACAGGTTGGTGGAAAGGACAGACAGGTTGGTGGAGTGGACAGACAGGTTGGTGGAGTGGACAGACAGGTTGGTGGAGTGGACAGACAGGTTGGTGGAAAGGACAGACAGGTTGGTGGAGTGGACAGACAGGTTGGTGGAGTGGACAGACAAGTTGGTGGAATGGACAGGCAGGTTGGTGGAGTGGACAGACAGGTTGGTGGAGTGGACAGACAGGTTGGTGGAGTGGATAGACAGGTTGGTGGAGTGGACAGACAGGTTGGTGGAGTGGACAGACAGGTTGGTGGAAAGGACAGACAAGTTGGTGGAGTGGACAGACAAGTTGGTGGAAAGGACAGACAGGTTGGTGGAGTGGACAGACAAGTTGGTGGAGTGGACAGACAGGTTGGTGGAGTGGACAGACAGGTTGGTGGAAAGGACAAACAGGTTGGTGGAGTGGACAGACAGGTTGGTGGAGTGGACAGACAGGTTGGTGGAGTGGACAGACAAGTTGGTGGAAAGGACAGACAGGTTGGTGGAGTGGACAGACAGGTTGGTGGAGTGGACAGACAAGTTGGTGGAGTGGACAGACAGGTTGGTGGAGTGGACAGACAAGTTGGTGGAGTGGACAGACAGGTTGGTGGAAAGGACAGACAGGTTGTTGGAGTGGACAGACAGGTTGGTGGAGTGGACAAACAGGTTGGTGGAGTGGACAGACAGGTTGGTGGAGTGGACAGACAGGTTGGTGGAGTGGACAGACAGGTTGGTGGAGTGGACAGACAGATTGTTGGAGTGGACAGACAGGTTGGTGGAGTGGACAAACAGGTTGGTGGAGTGGACAGACAGGTTGGTGGAGTGGACAGACAGGTTGGTGGAGTGGACAGACAGGTTGGTGGAAAGGACAGACAGGTTGGTGGAGTGGACAGACAAGTTGGTGGAGTGGACAGACAGGTTGGTGGAATGGACAGACAGGTTGGTGGAGTGGACAGACAGGTTGGTGGAGTGGACAGACAAGTTGGTGGAGTGGACAGACAGGTTGGTGGAAAGGACAGACAGGTTGGTGGAATGGACAGACAGGTTGGTGGAATGGACAGACAGGTTGGTGGAAAGGACAGACAGGTTGGTGGAGTGGACAGACAGGTTGGTGGAGTGGACAGACAGGTTGGTGGAGTGGACAGACAGGTTGGTGGAGTGGACAGACAGGTTGGTGGAGTGGACAGACAGGTTGGTGGAAAGGACAGACAAGTTGGTGGAATGGACAGATAGGTTGGTGGAATGGACAGACAGCTTGGTGGAGTGGACAGACAGGTTGGTGGAGTGGACAGACAGGTTGGTGGAATGGACAGACAGGTTGGTGGAGTGGACAGACAGGTTGGTGGAGTGGACAGACAGGTTGGTGGAGTGGACAGACAGGTTGGTGGAGTGGACAGACAGGTTGGTGGAAAGGACAGACAGGTTGGTGGAAAGGACAGACAGGTTGGTGGAGTGGACAGACAGGTTGGTGGAGTGGACAGACAGGTTGGTGGAGTGGACAGGCAGGTTGGTGGAGTGGACAGGCAGGTTGGTGGAGTGGACAGGCAGGTTGGTGGAAAGGACAGACAAGTTGGTGGAGTGGACAGACAGGTTGGTGGAGTGGACAGACATGTTGGTGGAGTGGACAGACAGGTTGGTGGAGTGGACAGACAGGTTGGTGGAGTGGACAGACAGGTTGGTGGAGTGGACAGACAGGTTGGTGGAATGGACAGACAGGTTGGTGGAGTGGACAGACAGGTTGGTGGAGTGGACAGACAGGTTGGTGGAGTGGACAGACAGGTTGGTGGAGTGGACAGACAGGTTGGTGGAGTGGACAGACAAGTTGGTGGAGTGGACAGACAGGTTGGTGGAGTGGACAGACAGGTTGGTGGAGTGGACAGACAGGTTGGTGGAGTGGACAGACAGGTTGGTGGAGTGGACAGACAGGTTGGTGGAATGGACAGACAGGTTGGTGGAGTGGACAGACAGGTTGGTGGAGTGGACAGACAGGTTGGTGGAGTGGACAGACAGGTTGGTGGAGTGGACAGACAGGTTGGTGGAAAGGACAGACAGGTTGGTGGAGTGGACAGACAGGTTGGTGGAGTGGACAGACAGGTTGGTGGAGTAGACAGACAGGTTGGTGCAGTGGACAGACAGGTTGGTGGAATGGACAGACAGATTGGTGGAATGGACAGACAGGTTGGTGGAGTGGACAGACAGGTTGGTGGAAAGGACAGACATGTTGGTGGAGTGGACAGACAGGTTGGTGGAAAGGACAGACAGGTTGGTGGAATGGACAGACAGGTTGGTGGAGTAGACAGACAGGTTGGTGGAGTGGACAGACAGGTTGGTGGAGTGGACAGACAGGTTGGTGGAGTAGACAGACAAGTTGGTGGAGTGGACAGACAGGTTGGTGGAAAGGACAGACAAGTTGGTGGAATGGACAGACAGGTTGGTAGAGTGGACAGACAGGTTGGTGGAGTGGACAGACAGGTTGGTGGAGTGGACAGACAGGTTGGTGGAGTGGACAGACAGGTTGGTGGAGTGGACAGACAAGTTGGTGGAGTGGACAGACAGGTTGGTGGAAAGGACAGACAAGTTGGTGGAGTGGACAGACAGGTTGGTGGAGTGGACAGACAAGTTGGTGGAGTGGACAGACAGGTTGGTGGAAAGGACAGACAGGTTGGTGGAGTGGACAGACAGGTTGGTGGAGTGGACAGACAGGTTGGTGGAAAGGACAGACAAGTTGGTGGAATGGACAGACAGGTTGGTGGAATGGACAGACAGGTTGGTGGAGTGGACAGACAGGTTGGTGGAATGGACAGACAGGTTGGTGGAAAGGACAGACAGGTTGGTGGAGTGGACAGACAGGTTGGTGGAGTGGACAGACAGGTTGGTGGAGTTGACAGACAGGTTGGTGGAATGGACAGACAGGTTGGTGGAGTGGACAGACAGGTTGGTGGAAAGGACAGACAGGTTGGTGGAGTGGACAAACAGGTTGGTGGAATGGACAGACAGGTTGGTGGAATGGACAGACAGGTTGGTGGAGTGGACAGACAGGTTGGTGGAGTGGACAGACAGGTTGGTGGAATGGACAGACAGGTTGGTGGAGTGGACAGACAGGTTGGTGGAGTGGACAGACAGGTTGGTGGAGTAGACAGACAAGTTGGTGGAGTGGACAGACAGGTTGGTGGAAAGGACAGACAGGTTGGTGGAGTGGACAGACAGGTTGGTGGAGTGGACAGACAGGTTGGTGGAAAGGACAGACAGGTTGGTGGAGTGTACAGACAGGTTGGTGGAGTGGACAGACAGGTTGGTGGAGTGGACAGACAGGTTGGTGGAGTAGACAGACAAGTTGGTGGAGTGGACAGACAAGTTGGTGGAGTGGACAGACAGGTTGGTGGAGTAGACAGACAAGTTGGTGGAAAGTACAGACAGGTTGGTGGAGTGGACAGACAGGTTGGTGGAGTGGACAGACAGGTTGGTGGAGTAGACAGACAAGTTGGTGGAGTGGACAGACAGGTTGGTGGAGTAGACAGACAGGTTGGTGGAGTGGACAGACAGGTTGGTGGAGTAGACAGACAAGTTGGTGGAAAGGACAGACAGGTTGGTGGAGTGGACAGACAGGTTGGTGGAGTGGACAGACAGGTTGGTGGAGTGGACAGACAGGTTGGTGGAATGGACAGACAGGTTGGTGGAGTGGACAGACAGGTTGGTGGAAAGGACAGACAGGTTGATGGAGTGGACAGACAGGTTGGTGGAGTGGACAGACAAGTTGGTGGAGTGGACAGACAGGTTGGTGGAAAGGACAGGCAGGTTGGTGGAGTGGACAGGCAGGTTGGTGGAATGGACAGACAGGTTGGTGGAGTGGACAGACAGGTTGGTGGAATGGACAGACAGGTTGGTGGAATGGACAGACAGGTTGGTGGAATGGACAGACAGGTTGGTGGAATGGACAGACAGGTTGGTGGAGTGGACAGACAGGTTGGTGGAGTGGACAGACAGGTTGTTGGAATGGACAGACACGTTGGTGGAAAGGACAGACAGGTTGGTGGAAAGGACAGACAGGTTGGTGGAGTGGACAGACAGGTTGGTGGAGTGGACAGACAGGTTGGTGGAGTGGACAGACAGGTTGGTGGAATGGACAGACAGGTTGGTGGAAAGGACAGACAGGTTGGTGGAGTGGACAGACAGGTTGGTGGAATGGACAGACAGGTTGGTGGAATGGACAGACAGGTTGGTGGAGTGGACAGACAGGTTGGCGGAGTGGACAGACAGGTTGGTGGAGTGGACAGACAAGTTGGTAGAGTGGACAGACAAGTTGGTGGAGTGGACAGACAGGTTGGTGGAGTGGACAGACAGGTTGGTGGAGAGGTCAGACAGGTTGGTGGAGTGGACAGACAGGTTGGTGGAGTGGACAGACAGGTTGGTGGAGTGGACAGACAGGTTGGTGGAGTGGACAGACAGGTTGGTGGAGTGGACAGACAGGTTGGTGGAGTGGACAGACAGGTTGGTGGAGTGGACAGACAGGTTGGTGGAGTGGACAGACAGGTTGGTGGAGTGGACAGACAGGTTGGTGGAGTAGACAGACAGGTTGGTGGAAAGGACAGACAAGTTGGTGGAATGGACAGACAAGTTGGTAGAGTGGACAGACAGGTTGGTGGAGTGGACAGACAGGTTGGTGGAGTGGACAGACAGGTTGGTGGAGTGGACAGACAAGTTGGTAGAGTGGACAGACAAGTTGGTGGAGTGGACAGACAGGTTGGTGGAGTGGACAGACAGGTTGGTGGAGTGGACAGACAGGTTGGTGGAGTGGACAGACAAGTTGGTGGAGTGGACAGACAGGTTGGTGGAAAGGACAGACAGGTTGTTGGAGTGGACAGACAGGTTGGTGGAGTGGACAGACAGGTTGGTGGAGTGGACAGACAGGTTGGTGGAGTGGACAGACAGGTTGGTGGAGTGGACAGACAGGTTGGTGGAGTGGACAGACAGGTTGGTGGAGTGGACAGACAGATTGTTGGAGTGGACAGACAGGTTGGTGGAGTGGACAAACAGGTTGGTGGAGTGGACAGACAGGTTGGTGGAGTGGACAGACAGGTTGGTGGAGTGGACAGACAGGTTGGTGGAAAGGACAGACAGGTTGGTGGAGTGGACAGACAGGTTGGTGGAGTGGACAGACAAGTTGGTGGAGTGGACAGACAGGTTGGTGGAAAGGACAGACAGGTTGGTGGAATGGACAGACAGGTTGGTGGAATGGACAGACAGGTTGGTGGAAAGGACAGACAGGTTGGTGGAGTGGACAGACAGGTTGGTGGAGTGGACAGACAGGTTGGTGGAGTGGACAGACAGGTTGGTGGAGTGGACAGACAGGTTGGTGGAGTGGACAGACAGGTTGGTGGAAAGGACAGACAAGTTGGTGGAATGGACAGACAGGTTGATGGAATGGACAGACAGCTTGGTGGAGTGGACAGACAGGTTGGTGGAGTGGACAGACAGGTTGGTGGAATGGACAGACAGGTTGGTGGAATGGACAGACAGGTTGGTGGAGTGGACAGACAGGTTGGTGGAGTGGACAGACAGGTTGGTGGAGTGGACAGACAGGTTGGTGGAGTGGACAGACAGGTTGGTGGAGTGGACAGACAGGTTGGTGGAAAGGACAGACAGGTTGGTGGAAAGGACAGACAGGTTGGTGGAGTGGACAGACAGGTTGGTGGAGTGGACAGACAGGTTGGTGGAGTGGACAGGCAGGTTGGTGGAGTGGACAGGCAGGTTGGTGGAGTGGACAGGCAGGTTGGTGGAAAGGACAGACAAGTTGGTGGAGTGGACAGACAGGTTGGTGGAGTGGACAGACAGGTTGGTGGAGTGGACAGACATGTTGGTGGAGTGGACAGACAGGTTGGTGGAGTGGACAGACAGGTTGGTGGAGTGGACAGACAGGTTGGTGGAGTGGACAGACAGGTTGGTGGAATGGACAGACAGGTTGGTGGAGTGGACAGACAGGTTGGTGGAGTGGACAGACAGGTTGGTGGAGTGGACAGACAGGTTGGTGGAGTGGACAGACAGGTTGGTGGAGTGGACAGACAGGTTGGTGGAGTGGACAGACAAGTTGGTGGAGTGGACAGACAGGTTGGTGGAGTGGACAGACAGGTTGGTGGAGTGGACAGACAGGTTGGTGGAGTGGACAGACAGGTTGGTGGAGTGGACAGACAGGTTGGTGGAATGGACAGACAGGTTGGTGGAGTCGACAGACAGGTTGGTGGAGTGGACAGACAGGTTGGTGGAGTGGACAGACAGGTTGGTGGAGTGGACAGACAGGTTGGTGGAAAGGACAGACAGGTTGGTGGAGTGGACAGACAGGTTGGTGGAGTGGACAGACAGGTTGGTGGAGTAGACAGACAGGTTGGTGCAGTGGACAGACAGGTTGGTGGAATGGACAGACAGATTGGTGGAATGGACAGACAGGTTGGTGGAGTGGACAGACAGGTTGGTGGAAAGGACAGACATGTTGGTGGAGTGGACAGACAGGTTGGTGGAAAGGACAGACAGGTTGGTGGAATGGACAGACAGGTTGGTGGAGTAGACAGACAGGTTGGTGGAGTGGACAGACAGGTTGGTGGAGTGGACAGACAGGTTGGTGGAGTAGACAGACAAGTTGGTGGAGTGGACAGACAGGTTGGTGGAAAGGACAGACAAGTTGGTGGAATGGACAGACAGGTTGGTAGAGTGGACAGACAGGTTGGTGGAGTGGACAGACAGGTTGGTGGAGTGGACAGACAGGTTGGTGGAGTGGACAGACAGGTTGGTGGAGTGGACAGACAAGTTGGTGGAGTGGACAGACAGGTTGGTGGAAAGGACAGACAAGTTGGTGGAGTGGACAGACAGGTTGGTGGAGTGGACAGACAAGTTGGTGGAGTGGACAGACAGGTTGGTGGAAAGGACAGACAGGTTGGTGGAGTGGACAGACAGGTTGGTGGAGTGGACAGACAGGTTGGTGGAAAGGACAGACAAGTTGGTGGAATGGACAGACAGGTTGGTGGAATGGACAGACAGGTTGGTGGAGTGGACAGACAGGTTGGTGGAATGGACAGACAGGTTGGTGGAAAGGACAGACAGGTTGGTGGAGTGGACAGACAGGTTGGTGGAGTGGACAGACAGGTTGGTGGAGTTGACAGACAGGTTGGTGGAATGGACAGACAGGTTGGTGGAGTGGACAGACAGGTTGGTGGAAAGGACAGACAGGTTGGTGGAGTGGACAGACAGGTTGGTGGAATGGACAGACAGGTTGGTGGAATGGACAGACAGGTTGGTGGAGTGGACAGACAGGTTGGTGGAGTGGACAGACAGGTTGGTGGAATGGACAGACAGGTTGGTGGAGTGGACAGACAGGTTGGTGGAGTGGACAGACAGGTTGGTGGAGTAGACAGACAAGTTGGTGGAGTGGACAGACAGGTTGGTGGAAAGGACAGACAGGTTGGTGGAGTGGACAGACAGGTTGGTGGAGTGGACAGACAGGTTGGTGGAAAGGACAGACAGGTTGGTGGAGTGTACAGACAGGTTGGTGGAGTGGACAGACAGGTTGGTGGAGTGGACAGACAGGTTGGTGGAGTAGACAGACAAGTTGGTGGAGTGGACAGACAGGTT
Organism: Scyliorhinus torazame; assembly: GCF_047496885.1. Lineage (NCBI taxonomy): Eukaryota > Metazoa > Chordata > Chondrichthyes > Carcharhiniformes > Scyliorhinidae > Scyliorhinus > Scyliorhinus torazame. The sequence goes on along the minus strand of NC_092710.1, from coordinate 348,207,754 downwards.
GGTGGAGTGGACAGACAGGTTGGTGGAGTAGACAGACAAGTTGGTGGAAAGGACAGACAGGTTGGTGGAGTGGACAGACAGGTTGGTGGAGTGGACAGACAGGTTGGTGGAGTAGACAGACAAGTTGGTGGAGTGGACAGACAGGTTGGTGGAGTAGACAGACAGGTTGGTGGAGTGGACAGACAGGTTGGTGGAGTAGACAGACAAGTTGGTGGAAAGGACAGACAGGTTGGTGGAGTGGACAGACAGGTTGGTGGAGTGGACAGACAGGTTGGTGGAGTGGACAGACAGGTTGGTGGAATGGACAGACAGGTTGGTGGAGTGGACAGACAGGTTGGTGGAAAGGACAGACAGGTTGATGGAGTGGACAGACAGGTTGGTGGAGTGGACAGACAAGTTGGTGGAGTGGACAGACAGGTTGGTGGAAAGGACAGGCAGGTTGGTGGAGTGGACAGGCAGGTTGGTGGAATGGACAGACAGGTTGGTGGAGTGGACAGACAGGTTGGTGGAATGGACAGACAGGTTGGTGGAATGGACAGACAGGTTGGTGGAATGGACAGACAGGTTGGTGGAATGGACAGACAGGTTGGTGGAGTGGACAGACAGGTTGGTGGAGTGGACAGACAGGTTGTTGGAATGGACAGACACGTTGGTGGAAAGGACAGACAGGTTGGTGGAAAGGACAGACAGGTTGGTGGAGTGGACAGACAGGTTGGTGGAGTGGACAGACAGGTTGGTGGAGTGGACAGACAGGTTGGTGGAATGGACAGACAGGTTGGTGGAAAGGACAGACAGGTTGGTGGAGTGGACAGACAGGTTGGTGGAATGGACAGACAGGTTGGTGGAATGGACAGACAGGTTGGTGGAGTGGACAGACAGGTTGGTGGAGTGGACAGACAGGTTGGTGGAGTGGACAGACAAGTTGGTAGAGTGGACAGACAAGTTGGTGGAGTGGACAGACAGGTTGGTGGAGTGGACAGACAGGTTGGTGGAGTGGACAGACAGGTTGGTGGAGTGGACAGACAGGTTGGTGGAGTAGACAGACAGGTTGGTGGAAAGGACAGACAAGTTGGTGGAATGGACAGACAAGTTGGTAGAGTGGACAGACAGGTTGGTGGAGTGGACAGACAGGTTGGTGGAGTGGACAGACAGGTTGGTGGAGTGGATAGACAAGTTGGTAGAGTGGACAGACAAGTTGGTGGAGTGGACAGACAGGTTGGTGGAGTGGACAGACAGGTTGGTGGAGTGGACAGACAGGTTGGTGGAGTGGACAGACAGGTTGGTGGAGTGGACAGACAGGTTGGTGGAGTGGACAGACAAGTTGGTAGAGTGGACAGACAAGTTGGTGGAGTGGACAGACAGGTTGGTGGAGTGGACAGACAGGTTGGTGGAGAGGACAGACAGGTTGGTGGAGTGGACAGACAGGTTGGTGGAGTGGACAGACAGGTTGGTGGAGTGGACAGACAGGTTGGTGGAGTGGACAGACAGGTTGGTGGAGTGGACAGACAGGTTGGTGGAGTGGACAGACAGGTTGGTGGAGTGGACAGACAGGTTGGTGGAGTGGACAGACAGGTTGGTGGAGTGGACAGACAGGTTGGTGGAAAGGACAGACAGGTTGGTGGAGTGGACAGACAGGTTGGTGGAGTCGACAGACAGGTTGGTGGAGTGGACAGACAGGTTGGTGGAGTGGACAGACAGGTTGGTGGAGTGGACAGACAGGTTGGTGGAGTGGACAGACAGGATGGTGGAGTGGACAGACAGGTTGGTGGAGTGGACAGACAGGTTGGTGGAGTGGACAGACAGGTTGGTGGAGTGGACAGACAGGTTGGTGGAATGGACAGACAGGTTGGTGGAGTCGACAGACAGGTTGGTGGAGTGGACAGACAGGTTGGTGGAGTGGACAGACAGGATGGTGGAGTGGACAGACAGGTTGGTGGAAAGGACAGACAGGTTGGTGGAGTAGACAGACAGGTTGGTGGAGTGGACAGACAGGTTGGTGGAGTGGACAGACAGGTTGGTGGAATGGACAGACAGGTTGGTGGAGTGGACAGACAGGTTGGTGGAATGGACAGACAGGTTGGTGGAATGGACAGACAGGTTGGTGGAATGGACAGACAGGTTGGTGGAGTAGACAGACAGGTTGGTGGAGTAGACAGACAGGTTGGTGGAGTGGACAGACAGGTTGGTGGAATGGACAGACAGGTTGGTGGAATGGACAGACAGGTTGGTGGAATGGACAGACAGGTTGGTGGAGTAGACAGACAGGTTGGTGGAGTAGACAGACAGGTTGGTGGAGTGGACAGACAGGTTGGTGGAGTAGACAGACAAGTTGGTGGAGTGGACAGACAGGTTGGTGGAAAGGACAGACAGGTTGGTGGAATGGACAGACAGGTTGGTAGAGTGGACAGACAGGTTGGTGGAGTGGACAGACAGGTTGGTGGAGTGGACAGACAGGTTGGTGGAGTGGACAGACAGGTTGGTGGAGTGGACAGACAGGTTGGTGGAGTGGACAGACAGGTTGGTGGAGTGGACAGACAAGTTGGTGGAAAGGACAGACAGGTTGGTGTAGTGGACAGACAGGTTGGTGGAGTGGACAGACAGGTTGGTGGAGTGGACAGACAGGTTGGTGGAGTGGACAGACAAGTTGGTGGAGTGGACAGACAGGTTGGTGGAGTGGACAGACAGGTTGGTGGAGTGGACAGACAGGTTGGTGGAGTGGACAGACAGGTTGGTGGAGTGGACAGACAGGTTGGTGGAAAGGACAGACAAGTTGGTGGAGTGGACAGACAGGTTGGTGGAGTGGACAGACAGGTTGGTGGAGTGGACAGACAGGTTGGTGGAGTGGACAGACAGGTTGGTGGAGTGGACAGACAAGTTGGTGGAGTGGACAGACAGGTTGGTGGAGTGGACAGACAGGTTGGTGGAGTGGACAGACAGGTTGGTGGAGTGGACAGACAGGTTGGTGGAAAGGACAGACAAGTTGGTGGAGTGGACAGACAAGTTGGTGGAAAGGACAGACAGGTTGGTGGAGTGGACAGACAGGTTGGTGGAGTGGACAGACAAGTTGGTGGAGTGGACAGACAGGTTGGTGGAGTGGACTGACAGGTTGGTGGAAAGGACAGACAGGTTGGTGGAGTGGACAGACAGGTTGGTGGAGTGGACAGACAGGTTGGTGGAGTGGACAGACAGGTTGGTGGAGTGGACAGACAGGTTGGTGGAATGGACAGACAGGTTGGTGGAGTGGACAGACAGGTTGGTGGAGTGGACAGACAGGTTGGTGGAGTGGACAGACAGGTTGGTGGAATGGACAGACAGGTTGGTGGAGTGGACAGACAGGTTGGTGGAGTGGACAGACAGGTTGGTGGAGTGGACAGACAGGTTGGTGGAGTGGACAGACAGGTTGGTGGAGTGGACAGGCAGGTAGGTGGAGTGGACAGACAGGTTGGTGGAAAGGACAGACAAGTTGGTGGAGTGGACAGACAGGTTGGTGGAGTGGACAGACAAGTTGGTGGAGTGGACAGACAGGTTGGTGGAGTGGACAGACAGGTTGGTGGAGTGGACAGACAGGTTGGTGGAGTGGACAGACAGGTTGGTGGAATGGACAGACAGGTTGGTGGAGTGGACAGACAGGTTGGTGGAGTGGACAGACAAGTTGGTGGAGTGGACAGACAGGTTGGTGGAGTGGACAGACAGGTTGGTGGAGTGGACAGACAAGTTGGTGGAGTGGACAGACAGGTTGGTGGAGTGGACAGACAGGTTGGTGGAGTGGACAGACAGGTTGGTGGAGTGGACAGACAGGTTGGTGGAGTGGACAGGCAGGTTGGTGGAGTGGACAGACAGGTTGGTGGAAAGGACAGACAAGTTGTTGGAATGGACAGACAGGTTGGTGGAGTAGACAGACAGGTTGGTGGAGTGGACAGACAGGTTGGTGGAAAGGACAGACAGGTTGGTGGAGTGGACAGACAGGTTGGTGGAGTGGACAGACAGGTTGGTGGAGTGGACAGACAGGTTGGTGGAGTGGACAGACAGGTTGGTGGAGTGGACAGACAGGTTGGTGGAGTGGACAGACAGGTTGGTGGAGTGGACAGACAGGTTGGTTGAGTGGACAGACAAGTTGGTGGAGTGGACAGACAGGTTGGTGGAGTGGACAGACAGGTTGGTGGAGTGGACAGACAGGTTGGTGGAGTGGACAGACAGGTTGGTGGAAAGGACAGACAAGTTGGTGGAGTGGACAGACAAGTTGGTGGAGTGGACAGACAGGTTGGTGGAGTGGACAGACAAGTTGGTGGAGTGGACAGACAGGTTGGTGGAGTGGACAGACAGGTTGGTGGAAAGGACAAACAGGTTGGTGGAGTGGACAGACAGGTTGGTGGAGTGGACAGACAGGTTGGTGGAGTGGACAGACAAGTTGGTGGAAAGGACAGACAGGTTGGTGGAGTGGACAGACAGGTTGGTGGAGTGGACAGACAAGTTGGTGGAGTGGACAGACAGGTTGGTGGAGTGGACAGACAAGTTGGTGGAGTGGACAGACAGGTTGGTGGAAAGGACAGACAGGTTGTTGGAGTGGACAGACAGGTTGGTGGAGTGGACAAACAGGTTGGTGGAGTGGACAGACAGGTTGGTGGAGTGGACAGACAGGTTGGTGGAGTGGACAGACAGGTTGGTGGAGTGGACAGACAGGTTGGTGGAGTGGACAGACAGATTGTTGGAGTGGACAGACAGGTTGGTGGAGTGGACAAACAGGTTGGTGGAGTGGACAGACAGGTTGGTGGAGTGGACAGACAGGTTGGTGGAGTGGACAGACAGGTTGGTGGAAAGGACAGACAGGTTGGTGGAGTGGACAGACAAGTTGGTGGAGTGGACAGACAGGTTGGTGGAATGGACAGACAGGTTGGTGGAGTGGACAGACAGGTTGGTGGAGTGGACAGACAAGTTGGTGGAGTGGACAGACAGGTTGGTGGAAAGGACAGACAGGTTGGTGGAATGGACAGACAGGTTGGTGGAATGGACAGACAGGTTGGTGGAAAGGACAGACAGGTTGGTGGAGTGGACAGACAGGTTGGTGGAGTGGACAGACAGGTTGGTGGAGTGGACAGACAGGTTGGTGGAGTGGACAGACAGGTTGGTGGAGTGGACAGACAGGTTGGTGGAGTGGACAGACAGGTTGGTGGAAAGGACAGACAAGTTGGTGGAATGGACAGACAGGTTGGTGGAATGGACAGACAGCTTGGTGGAGTGGACAGACAGGTTGGTGGAGTGGACAGACAGGTTGGTGGAATGGACAGACAGGTTGGTGGAGTGGACAGACAGGTTGGTGGAGTGGACAGACAGGTTGGTGGAGTGGACAGACAGGTTGGTGGAGTGGACAGACAGGTTGGTGGAAAGGACAGACAGGTTGGTGGAAAGGACAGACAGGTTGGTGGAGTGGACAGACAGGTTGGTGGAGTGGACAGACAGGTTGGTGGAGTGGACAGGCAGGTTGGTGGAGTGGACAGGCAGGTTGGTGGAGTGGACAGGCAGGTTGGTGGAAAGGACAGACAAGTTGGTGGAGTGGACAGACAAGTTGGTGGAGTGGACAGACAGGTTGGTGGAGTGGACAGACATGTTGGTGGAGTGGACAGACAGGTTGGTGGAGTGGACAGACAGGTTGGTGGAGTGGACAGACAGGTTGGTGGAGTGGACAGACAGGTTGGTGGAATGGACAGACAGGTTGGTGGAGTGGACAGACAGGTTGGTGGAGTGGACAGACAGGTTGGTGGAGTGGACAGACAAGTTGGTGGAGTGGACAGACAGGTTGGTGGAGTGGACAGACAGGTTGGTGGAGTGGACAGACAAGTTGGTGGAGTGGACAGACAGGTTGGTGGAGTGGACAGACAGGTTGGTGGAGTGGACAGACAGGTTGGTGGAGTGGACAGACAGGTTGGTGGAGTGGACAGACAGGTTGGTGGAATGGACAGACAGGTTGGTGGAGTCGACAGACAGGTTGGTGGAGTGGACAGACAGGTTGGTGGAGTGGACAGACAGGTTGGTGGAGTGGACAGACAGGTTGGTGGAAAGGACAGACAGGTTGGTGGAGTGGACAGACAGGTTGGTGGAGTGGACAGACAGGTTGGTGGAGTAGACAGACAGGTTGGTGCAGTGGACAGACAGGTTGGTGGAATGGACAGACAGATTGGTGGAATGGACAGACAGGTTGGTGGAGTGGACAGACAGGTTGGTGGAAAGGACAGACATGTTGGTGGAGTGGACAGACAGGTTGGTGGAAAGGACAGACAGGTTGGTGGAATGGACAGACAGGTTGGTGGAGTGGACAGACAGGTTGGTGGAGTGGACAGACAGGTTGGTGGAGTGGACAGACAAGTTGGTGGAGTGGACAGACAGGTTGGTGGAAAGGACAGACAAGTTGGTGGAATGGACAGACAGGTTGGTGGAGTGGACAGACAGGTTGGTGGAGTGGACAGACAGGTTGGCGGAGTGGACAGACAAGTTGGTGGAGTGGACAGACAGGTTGGTGGAAAGGACAGACAAGTTGGTGGAGTGGACAGACAGGTTGGTGGAGTGGACAGACAAGTTGGTGGAGTGGACAGACAGGTTGGTGGAAAGGACAGACAGGTTGGTGGAGTGGACAGACAGGTTGGTGGAGTGGACAGACAGGTTGGTGGAAAGGACAGACAAGTTGGTGGAATGGACAGACAGGTTGGTGGAATGGACAGACAGGTTGGTGGAGTGGACAGACAGGTTGGTGGAATGGACAGACAGGTTGGTGGAAAGGACAGACAGGTTGGTGGAGTGGACAGACAGGTTGGTGGAGTGGACAGACAGGTTGGTGGAGTTGACAGACAGGTTGGTGGAATGGACAGACAGGTTGGTGGAGTGGACAGACAGGTTGGTGGAAAGGACAGACAGGTTGGTGGAGTGGACAAACAGGTTGGTGGAATGGACAGACAGGTTGGTGGAATGGACAGACAGGTTGGTGGAGTGGACAGACAGGTTGGTGGAGTGGACAGACAGGTTGGTGGAATGGACAGACAGGTTGGTGGAGTGGACAGACAGGTTGGTGGAGTGGACAGACAGGTTGGTGGAGTAGACAGACAAGTTGGTGGAGTGGACAGACAGGTTGGTGGAAAGGACAGACAGGTTGGTGGAGTGGACAGACAGGTTGGTGGAGTGGACAGACAGGTTGGTGGAAAGGACAGACAGGTTGGTGGAGTGGACAGACAGGTTGGTGGAGTGTACAGACAGGTTGGTGGAGTGGACAGACAGGTTGGTGGAGTGGACAGACAGGTTGGTGGAGTGGACAGACAGGTTGGTGGAGTGGACAGATAGGTTGGTGGAAAGGACAGACAGATTGGTGGAAAGGACAGACAGGTTGGTGGAGTGGACAGACAAGTTGGTGGAGTGGACAGACAGGTTGGTGGAGTGGACAGACAGGTTGGTGGAGTGGACATGGCAGGTTGGTGGAGTGGACAGGCAGGTTGGTGGAGTGGACAGGCAGGTTGGTGGAAAGGACAGACAAGTTGGTGGAGTGGACAGACAAGTTGGTGGAGTGGACAGACAGGTTGGTGGAGTGGACAGACATGTTGGTGGAGTGGACAGACAGGTTGGTGGAGTGGACAGACAGGTTGGTGGAGTGGACAGACAGGTTGGTGGAGTGGACAGACAGGTTGGTGGAATGGACAGACAGGTTGGTGGAGTGGACAGACAGGTTGGTGGAGTGGACAGACAGGTTGGTGGAGTGGACAGACAGGTTGGTGGAGTGGACAGACAGGTTGGTGGAGTGGACAGACAAGTTGGTGGAGTGGACAGACAGGTTGGTGGAGTGGACAGACAGGTTGGTGGAGTGGACAGACAGGTTGGTGGAGTGGACAGACAGGTTGGTGGAGTGGACAGACAGGTTGGTGGAATGGACAGACAGGTTGGTGGAGTCGACAGACAGGTTGGCGGAGTGGACAGACAGGTTGGTGGAGTGGACAGACAGGTTGGTGGAGTGGACAGACAGGTTGGTGGAAAGGACAGACAGGTTGGTGGAGTGGACAGACAGGTTGGTGGAGTGGACAGACAGGTTGGTGGAGTAGACAGACAGGTTGGTGCAGTGGACAGACAGGTTGGTGGAATGGACAGACAGGTTGGTGGAATGGACAGACAGGTTGGTGGAATGGACAGACAGGTTGGTGGAGTAGACAGACAGGTTGGTGGAGTGGACAGACAGGTTGGTGGAGTGGACAGACAGGTTGGTGGAGTAGACAGACAAGTTGGTGGAGTGGACAGACAGGTTGGTGGAAAGGACAGACAAGTTGGTGGAATGGACAGACAGGTTGGTAGAGTGGACAGACAGGTTGGTGGAGTGGACAGACAGGTTGGTGGAGTGGACAGACAGGTTGGTGGAGTGGACAGACAGGTTGGTGGAGTGGACAGACAGGTTGGTGGAGTGGACAGACAAGTTGGTGGAGTGGACAGACAGGTTGGTGGAAAGGACAGACAAGTTGGTGGAGTGGACAGACAGGTTGGTGGAGTGGACAGACAGGTTGGTGGAATGGACAGACAGGTTGGTGGAAAGGACAGACAGGTTGGTGGAGTGGACAGACAGGTTGGTGGAGTGGACAGACAGGTTGGTGGAGTTGACAGACAGGTTGGTGGAATGGACAGACAGGTTGGTGGAGTGGACAGACAGGTTGGTGGAAAGGACAGACAGGTTGGTGGAGTGGACAAACAGGTTGGTGGAATGGACAGACAGGTTGGTGGAATGGACAGACAGGTTGGTGGAGTGGACAGACAGGTTGGTGGAGTGGACAGACAGGTTGGTGGAATGGACAGACAGGTTGGTGGAGTGGACAGACAGGTTGGTGGAGTGGACAGACAGGTTGGTGGAGTAGACAGACAGGTTGGTGGAGTGGACAGACAGGTTGGTGGAAAGGACAGACAGGTTGGTGGAGTGGACAGACAGGTTGGTGGAGTGGACAGACAGGTTGGTGGAAAGGACAGACAGGTTGGTGGAGTGGACAGACAGGTTGGTGGAGTGGACAGACAGGTTGGTGGAGTGGACAGACAGGTTGGTGGAGTAGACAGACAAGTTGGTGGAGTGGACAGACAAGTTGGTGGAGTGGACAGACAGGTTGGTGGAGTAGACAGACAAGTTGGTGGAAAGGACAGACAGGTTGGTGGAGTGGACAGACAGGTTGGTGGAGTAGACAGACAAGTTGGTGGAGTGGACAGACAGGTTGGTGGAGTAGACAGACAGGTTGGTGGAGTGGACAGACAGGTTGGTGGATTAGACAGACAAGTTGGTGGAAAGGACAGACAGGTTGGTGGAGTGGACAGACAGGTTGGTGGAGTGGACAGACAGGTTGGTGGAATGGACAGACAGGTTGGTGGAGTGGACAGACAGGTTGGTGGAGTGGACAGACAGGTTGGTGGAAAGGACAGACAGGTTGGTGAAGTGGACAGACAGGTTGGTGGAGTGGACAGACAAGTTGGTGGAGTGGACAGACAGGTTGGTGGAAAGGACAGACAGTTTGGTGGAGTGGACAGGCAGGTTGGTGGAATGGACAGACAGGTTGGTGGAGTGGACAGACAGGTTGGTGGAATGGACAGACAGGTTGGTGGAATGGACAGACAGGTTGGTGGAATGGACAGACAGGTTGGTGGAATGGACAGACAGGTTGGTGGAGTGGACAGACAGGTTGGTGGAAAGGACAGACAGGTTGGTGGAAAGGACAGACAGGTTGGTGGAATGGACAGACACGTTGGTGGAAAGGACAGACAGGTTGGTGGAAAGGACAGACAGGTTGGTGGAGTGGACAGACAGGTTGGTGGAGTGGACAGACAGGTTGGTGGAGTGGACAGACAGGTTGGTGGAAAGGACAGACAGGTTGGTGGAGTGGACAGACAGGTTGGTGGAATGGACAGACAGGTTGGTGGAATGGACAGACAGGTTGGTGGAGTGGACAGACAAGTTGGTGGAGTGGACAGACAAGTTGGTGGAGTGGACAGACAGGTTAGTGGAATGGACAGACAGGTTGGTGGAATGGACAGACAGGTTGGTGGAGTGGACAGACAGGTTGGTGGAAAGGACAGACAGGTTGGTGGAGTGGACAGACAAGTTGGTGGAGTGGACAGACAGGTTGGTGGAGTGGACAGACAGGTTGGTGGAATGGACAGACAGGTTGGTGGAGTGGACAGACAGGTTGGTGGAGTGGACAGACAGGTTGGTGGAGTGGACAGACAAGTTGGTGGAGTGGACAGACAGGTTGGTGGAAAGGACAGACAGGTTGGTGGAATGGACAGACAGGTTGGTGGAATGGACAGATAGGTTGGTGGAAAGGACAGACAGGTTGGTGGAGTGGACAGACAGGTTGGTGGAGTGGACAGACAGGTTGGTGGAGTGGACAGACAGGTTGGTGGAGTGGACAGACAGGTTGGTGGAGTGGACAGACAGGTTGGTGGAAAGGACAGACAAGTTGGTGGAATAGACAGACAGGTTGGTGGAATGGACAGACAGCTTGGTGGAGTGGACAGACAGGTTGGTGGAGTGGACAGACAGGTTGGTGGAATGGACAGACAGGTTGGTGGAGTGGACAGACAGGTTGGTGGAGTGGACAGACAGGTTGGTGGAGTGGACAGACAGGTTGGTGGAGTGGACAGACAGGTTGGTGGAAAGGACAGACAGGTTGGTGGTAAGGACAGACAGGTTGGTGGAGTGGACAGACAAGTTGGTGGAGTGGACAGACAGGTTGGTGGAGTGGACAGACAGGTTGGTGGAGTGGACAGGCAGGTTGGTGGAGTGGACAGGCAGGTTGGTGGAAAGGACAGACAAGTTGGTGGAGTGGACAGACAGGTTGGTGGAGTGGACAGACAGGTTGGTGGAGTGGACAGACATGTTGGTGGAGTGGACAGACAGGTTGGTGGAGTGGACAGACAGGTTGGTGGAGTGGACAGACAGGTTGGTGGAGTGGACAGACAGGTTGGTGGAGTGGACAGACAGGTTGGTGGAATGGACAGACAGGTTGGTGGAGTGGACAGACAGGTTGGTGGAGTGGACAGACAGGTTGGTGGAGTGGACAGACAAGTTGGTGGAGTGGACAGACAGGTTGGTGGAGTGGACAGACAGGTTGGTGGAGTGGACAGACAAGTTGGTGGAGTGGACAGACAGGTTGGTGGAGTGGACAGACAGGTTGGTGGAGTGGACAGACAGGTTGGTGGAGTGGACAGACAGGTTGGTGGAGTGGACAGACAGGTTGGTGGAATGGACAGACAGGTTGGTGGAGTGGACAGACAGGTTGGTGGAGTGGACAGACAGGTTGGTGGAGTGGACAGACAGGTTGGTGGAGTGGACAGACAGGTTGGTGGAAAGGACAGACAGGTTGGTGGAGTGGACAGACAGGTTGGTGGAGTGGACAGACAGGTTGGTGGAGTAGACAGACAGGTTGGTGCAGTGGACAGACAGGTTGGTGGAATGGACAGACAGGTTGGTGGAATGGACAGACAGGTTGGTGGAGTGGACAGACAGGTTGGTGGAATGGACAGACAGGTTGGTGGAGTGGACAGACAGGTTGGTGGAGTGGACAGACAGGTTGGTGGAGTGGACAGACAGGTTGGTGGAGTGGACAGACAGGTTGGTGGAAAGGACAGACAGGTTGGTGGAGTGGACAGACAGGTTGGTGGAGTGGACAGACAGGTTGGTGGAGTAGACAGACAGGTTGGTGCAGTGGACAGACAGGTTGGTGGAATGGACAGACAGGTTGGTGGAATGGACAGACAGGTTGGTGGAGTGGACAGACAGGTTGGTGGAAAGGACAGACATGTTGGTGGAGTGGACAGACAGGTTGGTGGAAAGGACAGACAGGTTGGTGGAATGGACAGACAGGTTGGTGGAGTAAACAGACAGGTTGGTGGAGTGGACAGACAGGTTGGTGGAGTGGACAGACAGGTTGGTGGAGTAGACAGACAAGTTGGTGGAGTGGACAGACAGGTTGGTGGAAAGGACAGACAAGTTGGTGGAATGGACAGACAGGTTGGTAGAGTGGACAGACAGGTTGGTGGAGTGGACAGACAGGTTGGTGGAGTGGACAGACAGGTTGGTGGAGTGGACAGACAGGTTGGTGGAGTGGACAGACAGGTTGGTGGAGTGGACAGACAAGTTGGTGGAGTGGACAGACAAGTTGGTGGAGTGGACAGACAGGATGGTGGAAAGGACAGACAAGTTGGTGGAGTGGACAGACAGGTTGGTGGAGTGGACAGACAAGTTGGTGGAGTGGACAGACAGGTTGGTGGAAAGGACAGACAGGTTGGTGGAGTGGACAGACAGGTTGGTGGAGTGGACAGACAGGTTGGTGGAAAGGACAGACAAGTTGGTGGAATGGACAGACAGGTTGGTGGAATGGACAGACAGGTTGGTGGAGTGGACAGACAGGTTGGTGGAATGGACAGACAGGTTGGTGGAAAGGACAGACAGGTTGGTGGAGTGGACAGACAGGTTGGTGGAGTGGACAGACAGGTTGGTGGAGTTGACAGACAGGTTGGTGGAATGGACAGACAGGTTGGTGGAGTGGACAGACAGGTTGGTGGAAAGGACAGACAGGTTGGTGGAGTGGACAAACAGGTTGGTGGAATGGACAGACAGGTTGGTGGAATGGACAGACAGGTTGGTGGAGTGGACAGACAGGTTGGTGGAGTGGACAGACAGGTTGGTGGAATGGACAGACAGGTTGGTGGAGTGGACAGACAGGTTGGTGGAGTGGACAGACAGGTTGGTGGAGTAGACAGACAAGTTGGTGGAAAGGACAGACAGGTTGGTGGAGTGGACAGACAGGTTGGTGGAGTGGACAGACAGGTTGGTGGAATGGACAGACAGGTTGGTGGAGTGGACAGACAGGTTGGTGGAGTGGACAGACAGGTTGGTGGAAAGGACAGACAGGTTGGTGGAGTGGACAGACAGGTTGGTGGAGTGGACAGACAGGTTGGTGGAGTGGACAGACAGGTTGGTGGAGTGGACAGACAGGTTGGTGGAATGGACAGACAGGTTGGTGGAGTGGACAGACAGGTTGGTGGAAAGGACAGACAGGTTGGTGGAGTGGACAGACAGGTTGGTGGAAAGGACAGACAGTTTGGTGGAGTGGACAGGCAGGTTGGTGGAATGGACAGACAGGTTGGTGGAGTGGACAGACAGGTTGGTGGAATGGACAGACAGGTTGGTGGAATGGACAGACAGGTTGGTGGAATGGACAGACAGGTTGGTGGAATGGACAGACAGGTTGGTGGAGTGGACAGACAGGTTGGTGGAAAGGACAGACAGGTTGGTGGAAAGGACAGACAGGTTGTTGGAATGGACAGACAGGTTGGTGGAATGGACAGACAGGTTGGTGGAATGGACAGACACGTTGGTGGAAAGGACAGACAGGTTGGTGGAAAGGACAGACAGGTTGGTGGAGTGGACAGACAGGTTGGTGGAGTGGACAGACAGGTTGGTGGAGTGGACAGACAGGTTGGTGGAAAGGACAGACAGGTTGGTGGAGTGGACAGACAGGTTGGTGGAATGGACAGACAGGTTGGTGGAATGGACAGACAGGTTGGTGGAGTGGACAGACAAGTTGGTGGAGTGGACAGACAAGTTGGTGGAGTGGACAGACAGGTTGGTGGAATGGACAGACAGGTTGGTGGAATGGACAGACAGGTTGGTGGAGTGGACAGACAGGTTGGTGGAAAGGACAGACAGGTTGGTGGAGTGGACAGACAAGTTGGTGGAGTGGACAGACAAGTTGGTGGAGTGGACAGACAGGTTGGTGGAGTGGACAGACAGGTTGGTGGAATGGACAGACAGGTTGGTGGAGTGGACAGACAGGTTGGTGGAGTGGACAGACAGGTTGGTGGAGTGGACAGACAAGTTGGTGGAGTGGACAGACAGGTTGGTGGAAAGGACAGACAGGTTGGTGGAATGGACAGACAGGTTGGTGGAATGGACAGATAGGTTGGTGGAAAGGACAGACAGGTTGGTGGAGTGTACAGACAGGTTGGTGGAGTGGACAGACAGGTTGGTGGAGTGGACAGACAGGTTGGTGGAGTGGACAGACAGGTTGGTGGAGTGGACAGACAGGTTGGTGGAAAGGACAGACTGGTTGGTGGAATGGACAGACAGGTTGGTGGAATGGACAGACAGCTTGGTGGAGTGGACAGACAGGTTGGTGGAGTGGACAGACAGGTTGGTGGAATGGACAGACAGGTTGGTGGAGTGGACAGACAGGTTGGTGGAGTGGACAGACAGGTTGGTGGAGTGGACAGACAGGTTGGTGGAGTGGACAGACAGGTTGGTGGAAAGGACAGACAGGTTGGTGGAAAGGACAGACAGGTTGGTGGAGTGGACAGACAAGTTGGTGGAGTGGACAGACAGGTTGGTGGAGTGGACAGACAGGTTGGTGGAGTGGACAGGCAGGTTGGTGGAGTGGACAGGCAGGTTGGTGGAGTGGACAGGCAGGTTGGTGGAAAGGACAGACAAGTTGGTGGAGTGGACAGACAGGTTGGTGGAGTGGACAGACAGGTTGGTGGAGTGGACAGACATGTTGGTGGAGTGGACAGACAGGTTGGTGGAGTGGACAGACAGGTTGGTGGAGTGGACAGACAGGTTGGTGGAGTGGACAGACAGGTTGGTGGAATGGACAGACAGGTTGGTGGAGTGGACAGACAGGTTGGTGGAGTGGACAGACAGGTTGGTGGAGTGGACAGACAAGTTGGTGGAGTGGACAGACAGGTTGGTGGAGTGGACAGACAGGTTGGTGGAGTGGACAGACAGGTTGGTGGAGTGGACAGACAGGTTGGTGGAGTGGACAGACAGGTTGGTGGAGTGGACAGACAGGTTGGTGGAGTGGACAGACAGGTTGGTGGAGTGGACAGACAGGTTGGTGGAATGGACAGACAGGTTGGTGGAGTGGACAGACAGGTTGGTGGAGTGGACAGACAGGTTGGTGGAGTGGACAGACAGGTTGGTGGAAAGGACAGACAGGTTGGTGGAGTGGACAGACAGGTTGGTGGAGTGGACAGACAGGTTGGTGGAGTAGACAGACAGGTTGGTGCAGTGGACAGACAGGTTGGTGGAATGGACAGACAGGTTGGTGGAATGGACAGACAGGTTGGTGGAGTGGACAGACAGGTTGGTGGAAAGGACAGACATGTTGGTGGAGTGGACAGACAGGTTGGTGGAAAGGACAGACAGGTTGGTGGAATGGACAGACAGGTTGGTGGAGTAAACAGACAGGTTGGTGGAGTGGACAGACAGGTTGGTGGAGTGGACAGACAGGTTGGTGGAGTAGACAGACAAGTTGGTGGAGTGGACAGACAGGTTGGTGGAAAGGACAGACAAGTTGGTGGAATGGACAGACAGGTTGGTAGAGTGGACAGACAGGTTGGTGGAGTGGACAGACAGGTTGGTGGAGTGGACAGACAGGTTGGTGGAGTGGGCAGACAGGTTGGTGGAGTGGACAGACAAGTTGGTGGAGTGGACAGACAGGATGGTGGAAAGGACAGACAAGTTGGTGGAGTGGACAGACAGGTTGGTGGAGTGGACAGACAAGTTGGTGGAGTGGACAGACAGGTTGGTGGAAAGGACAGACAGGTTGGTGGAGTGGACAGACAGGTTGGTGGAGTGGACAGACAGGTTGGTGGAAAGGACAGACAAGTTGGTGGAATGGACAGACAGGTTGGTGGAATGGACAGACAGGTTGGTGGAGTGGACAGACAGGTTGGTGGAATGGACAGACAGGTTGGTGGAAAGGACAGACAGGTTGGTGGAGTGGACAGACAGGTTGGTGGAGTGGACAGACAGGTTGGTGGAGTTGACAGACAGGTTGGTGGAATGGACAGACAGGTTGGTGGAGTGGACAGACAGGTTGGTGGAAAGGACAGACAGGTTGGTGGAGTGGACAAACAGGTTGGTGGAATGGACAGACAAGTTGGTGGAATGGACAGACAGGTTGGTGGAGTGGACAGACAGGTTGGTGGAGTGGACAGACAGGTTGGTGGAATGGACAGACAGGTTGGTGGAGTGGACAGACAGGTTGGTGGAGTGGACAGACAGGTTGGTGGAGTAGACAGACAAGTTGGTGGAGTGGACAGACAGGTTGGTGGAAAGGACAGACAGGTTGGTGGAGTGGACAGACAGGTTGGTGGAGTGGACAGACAGGTTGGTGGAAAGGACAGACAGGTTGGTGGAGTGGACAGACAGGTTGGTGGAGTGGACAGACAGGTTGGTGGAGTGGACAGACAGGTTGGTGGAGTGGACAGACAGGTTGGTGGAGTAGACAGACAAGTTGGTGGAGTGGACAGACAAGTTGGTGGAGTGGACAGACAGGTTGGTGGAGTAGACAGACAAGTTGGTGGAAAGGACAGACAGGTTGGTGGAGTGGACAGACAGGTTGGTGGAGTAGACAGACAAGTTGGTGGAGTGGACAGACAGGTTGGTGGAGTAGACAGACAGGTTGGTGGAGTGGACAGACAGGTTGGTGGAGTAGACAGACAAGTTGGTGGAAAGGACAGACAGGTTGGTGGAGTGGACAGACAGGTTGGTGGAGTGGACAGACAGGTTGGTGGAGTGGACAGACAGGTTGGTGGAATGGACAGACAGGTTGGTGGAGTGGACAGACAGGTTGGTGGAGTGGACAGACAGGTTGGTGGAAAGGACAGACAGGTTGGTGGAGTGGACAGACAGGTTGGTGGAGTGGACAGACAAGTTGGTGGAGTGGACAGACAGGTTGGTGGAAAGGACAGACAAGTTGGTGGAGTGGACAGACAGGTTGGTGGAGTGGACAGACAAGTTGGTGGAGTGGACAGACAGGTTGGTGGAAAGGACAGACAGGTTGGTGGAGTGGACAGACAGGTTGGTGGAGTGGACAGACAGGTTGGTGGAATGGACAGACAGGTTGGTGGAATGGACAGACAGGTTGGTGGAATGGACAGACAGGTTGGTGGAGTGGACAGACAGGTTGGTGGAGTGGACAGACAGGTTGGTGGAGTGGACAGACAAGTTGGTGGAATGGACAGACAGGTTGGTAGAGTGGACAGACAGGTTGGTGGAGTGGACAGACAGCTTGGTGGAGTGGACAGACAAGTTGGTGGAGTGGACAGACCGGTTGGTGGAAAGGACAGACAGGTTGGTGGAGTGGACAGACAGGTTGGTGGAGTGGACAGACAGGTTGGTGGAGTGGACAGACAGGTTGGTGGAAAGGACAGACAGGTTGGTGGAGTGGACAGACAGGTTGGTGGAGTGGACAGACAGGTTGGTGGAGTGGACAGACAGGTTGGTGGAGTGGACAGACAGGTTGGTGGAGTGGACAGACAGATTGGTGGAAAGGACAGACAAGTTGGTGGAATGGACAGACAGGTTGGTGGAATGGACAGACAGGTTGGTGGAGTGGACAGACAAGTTGGTGGAGTGGACAGACAGGTTGGTGGAATGGACAGACAGGTTGGTGGAGTGGACAGACAGGTTGGTGGAGTGGACAGACAGGTTGGTGGAGTGGACAGACAGGTTGGTGGAGTGGACAGACAGGTTGGTGGAGTGGACAGACAGGTTGGTGGAGTGGACAGACAGGTTGGTGGAGTGGACAGACAGGTTGGTGGAGTGGACAGACAGGTTGGTGGAGTGGACAGACAGGTTGGTGGAGTGGACAGACAGGTTGGTGGAGTGGACAGGCAGGTTGGTGGAGTGGACAGACAGGTTGGTGGAAAGGACAGACAAGTTGGTGGAGTGGACAGACAGGTTGGTGGAGTGGACAGACAAGTTGGTGGAGTGGACAGACAGGTTGGTGGAGTGGACAGACAGGTTGGTGGAATGGACAGACAGGTTGGTGGAGTGGACAGACAGGTTGGTGGAGTGGACAGACAGGTTGGTGGAATGGACAGACAGGTTGGTGGAGTGTACAGACAGGTTGGTGGAGTGGACAGACAGGTTGGTGGAGTGGACAGACAAGTTGGTGGAGTGGACAGACAAGTTGGTGGAGTGGACAGACAGGTTGGTGGAGTGGACAGACAAGTTGGTGGAGTGGACAGACAAGTTGGTGGAGTGGACAGACAGGTTGGTGGAGTGGACAGACAGGTTGGTGGAGTGGACAGACAGGTTGGTGGAGTGGACAGACAGGTTGGTGGAGTGGACAGACAGGTTGGTGGAGTGGACAGGCAGGTTGGTGGAGTGGACAGACAGGTTGGTGGAAAGGACAGACAAGTTGGTGGAATGGACAGACAGGTTGGTGGAGTAGACAGACAGGTTGGTGGAGTGGACAGACAGGTTGGTGGAAAGGACAGACAGGTTGGTGGAAAGGACAGACAGGTTGGTGGAGTGGACAGACAGGTTGGTGGAATGGACAGACAGGTTGGTGGAGTCGACAGACAGGTTGGTGGAGTGGACAGACAGGTTGGTGGAGTGGACAGACAGGTTGGTGGAGTGGACAGACAGGTTGGTGGAAAGGACAGACAGGTTGGTGGAGTGGACAGACAGGTTGGTGGAGTGGACAGACAGGTTGGTGGAGTAGACAGACAGGTTGGTGCAGTGGACAGACAGGTTGGTGGAATGGACAGACAGGTTGGTGGAATGGACAGACAGGTTGGTGGAGTAGACAGACAGGTTGGTGGAGTGGACAGACAGGTTGGTGGAGTGGACAGACAGGTTGGTGGAGTAGACAGACAAGTTGGTGGAGTGGACAGACAGGTTGGTGGAAAGGACAGACAAGTTGGTGGAATGGACAGACACGTTGGTAGAGTGGACAGACAGGTTGGTGGAGTGGACAGACAGGTTGGTGGAATGGACAGACAGGTTGGTGGAGTGGACAGACAGGTTGGTGGAAAGGACAGACAGGTTGGTGGAGTGGACAGACAGGTTGGTGGAGTGGACAGACAGGTTGGTGGAGTGGACAGACAGGTTGGTGGAAAGGACAGACAGGTTGGTGGAGTGGACAGACAGGTTGGTGGAAAGGACAGACAGGTTGGTGGAGTGGACAGACAGGTTGGTGGAGTGGACAGACAGGTTGGTGGAGTGGACAGACAGGTTGGTGGAAAGGACAGACAGGTTGGTGGAGTGGACAGACAGGTTGGTGGAAAGGACAGACAGGTTGGTGGAGTGGACAGACAGGTTGGTGGAGTGGACAGACAGGTTGGTGGAGTGGACAGACAGGTTGGTGGAGTGGACAGACAGGTTGGTGGAGTGGACAGACAGGTTGGTGGAGTGGACAGACAGGTTGGTGGAGTGGACAGACAGGTTGGTGGAAAGGACAGACAGGTTGGTGGAGTGGACAGACAGGTTGGTGGAGTGGACAGACAGGTTGGTGGAGTGGACAGACAGGTTGGTGGAGTGGACAGACAGGTTGGTGGAGTGGACAGACAGGTTGGTGGAATGGACAGACAAGTTGGTGGAGTGGACAGACAAGTTGGTGGAAAGGACAGACAGGTTGGTGGAGTGGACAGACAGGTTGGTGGAGTGGACAGACAGGTTGGTGGAGTGGACAGACAGGTTGGTGGAGTGGACAGACAGGTTGGTGGAGTGGACAGACAGGTTGGTGGAGTGGACAGACAGGTTGGTGGAGTGGACAGACAGGTTGGTGGAGTGGACAGACAGGTTGGTGGAAAGGACAGACAGGTTGGTGGAAAGGACAGACAAGTTGGTGGAATGGACAGACAGGTTGGTAGAGTGGACAGACAGGTTGGTGGAGTGGACAGACAGGTTGGTGGAGTGGACAGACAGGTTGGTGGAGTGGACAGACAGGTTGGTGGAGTGGACAGACAGGTTGGTGGAGTGGACAGACAGGTTGGTGGAGTGGACAGACAGGTTGGTGGAGTGGACAGACAGGTTGGTGGAGTGGACAGACAGGTTGGTGGAGTGGACAGACAGGTTGGTGGAAAGGACAGACAGGTTGGTGGAGTGGACAGACAGGTTGGTGGAGTGGACAGACAGGTTGGTGGAGTGGACAGACAGGTTGGTGGAGTGGACAGACAGGTTGGTGGAGTGGACAGACAGGTTGGCGGAATGGACAGACAGGTTGGCGGAATGGACAGACAGGTTGGCGGAGTGGACAGACAGGTTGGTGGAGTGGACAGACAGGTTGGCGGAATGGACAGACAGGTTGGCGGAGTGGACAGACAGGTTGGCGGAGTGGACAGACAGGTTGGCGGACTGGACAGACAGGTTGGCGGAGTGGACAGACAGGTTGGCGGAGTGGACAGACAGGTTGGCGGAGTGGACAGACAGGTTGGCGGAGTGGACAGACAGGCTGGTGGAGTGGACAGACAGGTTGGTGGAGTGGACAGACAGGTTGGTGGAGTGGACAGACAGGTTGGTGGAGTGGACAGACAGGTTGGTGGAATGGACAGACAGGTTGGTGGAGTGGACAGACAGGTTGGTGGAGTGGACAGACAGGTTGGTGGAGTGGACAGACAAGTTGGTGGAGTGGACAGACAGGTTGGTGGAGTGGGCAGACAGGTTGGTGGAATGGACAGACAGGTTGGTGGAGTGGACAGACAGGTTGGTGGAGTGGACAGACAGGTTGGTGGAGTGGACAGACAGGTTGGTGGAGTGGACAGACAGGTTGGTGGAGTGGACAGACAGGTTGGTGGAGTGGACAAACAGGTTGGTGGAGTGGACAGACAGGTTGGCGGAGTGGACAGACAGGTTGGTGGAAAGGACAGACAAGTTGGTGGAATGGACAGACAGGTTGGTGGAATGGACAGACAGGTTGGTGGAGTGGACAGACAGGTTGGTGGAGTGGACAGACAGGTTGGTGGAGTGGACAGACAGGTTGGTGGAGTGGACAGACAGGTTGGTGGAGTGGACAGACAGGTTGGTGGAGTGGACAGACAGGTTGGTGGAGTGGACAGACAGGTTGGTAGAGTGGACAGACAGGTTGGTAGAGTGGACAGACAGGTTGGTGGAGTGGACAGACAGGTTGGTGGAATGGACAGACAGGTTGGTGGAATGGACAGACACGTTGGTGGAAAGGACAGACAGGTTGGTGGAGTGGACAGACAGGTTGGTGGAGTGGACAGCACGGTTGGTGGAGTGGACAGACAGGTTGGTGGAGTGGACAGACAGGTTGGTGGAGTGGACAGACAGGTTGGTGGAGTGGACAGACAGGTTGGTGGAGTGGACAGACAGGTTGGTGGAGTGGACAGACAGGTTGGTGGAGTGGACAGACAGGTTGGTGGAGTGGACAGGCAGGTTGGTGGAGTGGACAGGCAGGTTGGTGGAGTGGACAGACAGGTTGGTGGAGTGGACAGACAGGTTGGTGGAGTGGACAGACAGGTTGGTGGAGTGGACAGACAGGTTGGTGGAGTGGACAGACAGGTTGGTGGAGTGGACAGACAGGTTGGTGGAGTGGACAGACAGGTTGGTGGAGTGGACAGACAGGTTGGTGGAGTGGACAGGCAGGTTGGTGGAGTGGACAGACAGGTTGGTGGAGTGGACAGACATGTTGGTGGAGTGGACAGACATGTTGGTGGAGTGGACAGACAGGTTGGTGGAGTGGACAGACAGGTTGGTGGAATGGACAGACAGGTTGGTGGAGTGGACAGACAGGTTGGTGGAATGGACAGACAGGTTGGTGGAAAGGACAGACAGGTTGGTGGAATGGACAGACAGGTTGGTGGAGTGGACAGACAGGTTGGTGGAATGGACAGACAGGTTGGTGGACAGGACAGACAGGTTGGTGGAATGGACAGACAGGTTGGTGGAGTGGACAGACAGGTTGGTGGAATGGACAGACAGGTTGGTGGAAAGGACAGACAGGTTGGTGGAGTGGACAGACAGGTTGGTGGAGTGGACAGACAGGTTGGTGGAGTGGACAGACAGGTTGGTGGAGTGGACAGACAGGTTGGTGGAGTGGACAGACAGGTTGGTGGAGTGGACAGACAGGTTGGTGGAGTGGACAGACAGGTTGGTGGAATGGACAGACAGGTTGGTGGAATGGACAGACAAGTTGGTGGAGTGGACAGACAGGTTGGTGGAATGGACAGACAGGTTGGTGGAGTGGACAGTTAGATGGCAGATGAAGTTCAATGCATGGGAGTATGAGGTGATGCATTTTGGTAGGAAGGACATGGAGAGACAATAGGTGTGATTTAACCACCGTGTTGTGCCCGGCGTGGCCCTGATCATGGCAATTAAATAGCGGGAAAGGCCAAAATCAACATTCGCGGCAGGTGCGAATCAGTTTTCCATCTAACTGTCCCGCTCCCGATGGCAAACTCCGGATCACAAACAAGTATGGTGAGTAACCCCAATTTGCATTAATTTCCATCTCATTAACAAGATTGAAGTCAAATGTAATGGCTTCTTGAGATGGCTCCCCAACAAGAAATCACACAATCTCATTTAGCACTCCTTTTTCAAAACGTGAAGCTGGCACAATGACTGCTGAGGGAAAGTGAGGAGGTGCGTAGCCACTCCATTTTGAGCATGCAGCTCAAGGGCACTGGACAGGGGATGGGAGGGTGTGGGGAAACCCATCACTGGGTTGGGCATGGTCAGGGGGCTGCAGCGTTCCTAGTCTGGTGTCACACCTGGGGGGGGGGGGGGCAGAAGGGGTGGTGAGGGGCGCTGAGGGGCTTTTCGTCTGTGAGACATTCAAGCCACCTTCAAATATTGTGGATTACCATAATAGGTACAATTACAGCTGCTGCCTGTCAGTCCTCTCAAACACTTCCAGGTCAGAGTCCTGTTTTTGCGATATGCTGAAGGTGATTTTAACTTCTTTTGACTGTGAGCAGCCTCTAACTTCACAGCTCAGGGCTATTACTAAGGGGGTGAGGTGGGGGGGGTGGACTGACTCCAGATGGCCCCGCCCCATCAGATGAAGATCCTGTGAGAGAATGGACAGGTGGTCATTGAGAGGGAAGGAACATGTTGTTTGACATGAAGAACTCACTTGCAACATGTAATCTGGGTAAAGGGGCAGTGGATCCTCACCTCTGCGGCATAGGCCAACCTCACTGTCAGTGAACTGCTCTCTCCTTGGACAACCCTGCGATTTCCAGGGCCCATTCCTCATAGGGTGTGGTGACTCAGATCTCTGGTACTCTGCCCTGTCTTGGCCCTTTGCTGCTTATTGTGGCTATCTTCTCCTGCAGGGACAAAGAGAGGGCTTTGTGAGCATGCGCTTGATGGACCAGGAGATGTACAGCAGGTGGCATGTATGGGCACCTCATATGTACATGGGAAGTGTGCTGGTGGGTGCCAGGGGTGCTGAACAAAACATGAAGATTGGATGTGGGGAAGGTACGAGGTGTCAGGCAGTGATTTGTGGAGGGGGCGTTTGGTAATTTGAGGGGTGGTAGGTGGTAATGATGCCAGGAGAGATGTGGTAACTTACCCTTGCAGCTCGGTGGAGATCGTTGGTCTCCCGACATTGGACGCTGGTCCTCCTGGTCATGCTGGCCACACTGAGCCGCTGCCATTGGCTCCCAGGTGGTATTGGTGACCCTGCTACTGGCCCTCCAACCCCCTCGGGGGGGGACAGGATGTCCCATCTCTCATTTACAGCGTCGAGAAGCATTGTGAGGTCAGCATCCCCAAAATGAGGAGCAGGTCTGCTCATGAGTGGTGAGGGAGCTTTTAAATACAGCTCCACCTTGTTAGGGGTGAGGCAATGAGGTGCGAGTCTGGTGAATCAGATGGCGAGACAGCCTGTAATGGCGAGAAGCTTGTGAGGGCAAATTTTCAGCACTAAGTGCCGTTAAATACAGGCCGCATCAAGAAACAGCCTGCCAATTGAGCCCAAAATGCACTTCAAATGTTTTCCGTGCAATCGCACCCATTATAAAATAAGCGGTAAAATTCTTGGGATGCAGGAGCAGAGGGCCCTGGGTGTATATGTGCATCGATCATTGAAGGTGGCAGGACAGGTGGAGAGAGCAGTTAATAAAGCAAATCGGACTCGGAACTTTATTAATATAGGCACAGAGTAGAAGAGCAAGGAGATTAATCCAAACAAGACACAGGTTAGACCTCAGCGGAATATTGTGTACAGTTCTGGGTGCCACACTATAGGAAGGAGGTGAACGTATTGGAGAAGAGGTTTAGAAGACTCGTCCCAGGGATGGGAAACTTCAGTTATGAGGATAGATTGGAGAGGTTGGGACTGTTCTTCTTGGAGAGGAGATTTGACAGAGATGTCCAAAATCATGAGGGGCTGGACAGAGTAGACAGGGAGAAACTGTTCCCACTCATAAAAGGATCAAGAACGAGAGGAGCAGATCTTTTTTACACAATTAGTGGGTCGCGTCTGGAATGTACTGTCTGGAAGTGTGGTGGAGGCAGGTTCAATCGAGGCATTTAAGAGGGAATTAGAGGATTATTTAAATAGAAACAATGTGCGGGGGGCGCAGAGAAAGGGCCAATTGTATGGTTTGGAAAGCAGGTGCAGACACAGGGCCAAATGACCACCTGCGTTATAACAATTCTGTGATTTCCCTGAATCCCATGAGCTTTTCTTTTTAACTAGTCTGCCATATGGGACCTTGTCTAAAGCTTTGCTAAAATCCATGTACACGACATCAATTGCACTACCCTCATGAATAACATTCAATCATATTAGTCCGACACGACCCTCCCTTATCAAATTCACTGATTGTCCTTGATTAATCTTTCTAAGTGCCAGTTTATCCTTCCCTCAGAATTGTTTCCAATAATTTGCCCATTATCGAGGTCAGAGAGATTGGTCTGTAATCGTTCAGTCTATCGTTTGCTCCCTTTCTAAACGTTAACAGAACTCCGACAGCTCTGGAGGCGGCACAGTGATTAGCACTGCCGCTTCACAGCTCCAGGGACCCGGGTTCAATTCCGGACTCGTGTAACTGTCTGTGTGGAGTTTGTACTTTCTGCCTGTGTCTGCGTGGGTTTCCTCCGGGTGCTCCGGTTTCCTCCCAAAGTCCCAAGATGTGCAGGTTACATGGATCGGCCATGATAAATTGCCCCTTAATGTCTAAAAAAAAGTTTGGTTGGGTGACAGGGATAGGGTGGAGGTGTGGGCTTAAGTAGGGTGCTCTTTCCAAGAGCTGGTGCTGACTCGATGGGCCGAATGGCCCCCTTCTGCACTGTAAATTCTGTGATCTTTCTTTCATCCAGTGAGAATTACAGAGTAGTTAGCCTGACATCAGTAGTGGGGAAGATGCTATTGTAAGTCTATTATAAGAAACATAATAACACAACATTTGGAAAACATTAATGGGATTGGACAAAACCAGCATGGGTTTATGAAAGCCAAATCATACTTAAGAAATCTACTGGAGTTCCCGATGGCCCCAGGGAAATACTCAGGGAGTTCCGGGAGTAATAGCTTCTGTTATGGGCGAGGCTTTTCAGAACCCCAAAATGTATCATGAAGTTCAACCAACCTCTCCCTTTAATGGATTTGTTGCTTTTCCGAGCACACGGCTTTCTCCCTAGGTGTGGGATTACAATTATGGACACGTGGGTTTTTAAACACAAAACACTGTTTATTCCATGAACTCAACTTAACATCTTAAATAAACATTGGATCTCTTAACACCCCTTACTTCAAAGATAACTCAGAAAATATTGCAACAGTAAATAATTCCTTAAAATGTTCCTTCAAACTTCCAGGAGACTTAACACATTTAAACAGTATCACATCAGGTTAAAGGATATATATAGTTTCTGTAGAATGGCAGAGACTGTCGCAAACTGGCTTTCTACTTTTAAACTGCTCTCAGCAAAACTAGCCAGGCACTTTTTAGCTGCTCTCAGCAAAACCAAACTGCAAAACTTGCAGCTCTCTGGAAACACACAGACACTGCTTTTAAACTGAAACTAAAAACCTGCAAAACACAGACTGCAAAATGGCTGACCTGAGCTGAGCTCCACCCACTCTATGACATCACTGTTTTCTTAAAGGTACATTGCTTAAACATCCAGTTCTTAAAGGCACTCTTGCATGACACTTCATTGAGAATTTGGAGGCAGTTTCACCAGCACTTCGGGTTGGGGGCAGGGTCAAGGGAAATGCCGATTCGGGGGAACCATAGATTTGAGCTAGGGAAGTGGGATGGAAATTTTTGGAGATGGGAGGAGAAAGGAATTAGGACACTAAAAGATTTGTTTCTTGGGGGTCGGTTTGCAGGATTGAAGGAGCTGGAGCGAAGTATGGGTTGGAACAGGGGGAAATGTTTAGATACATGCAGGTTCGAGACTTTGCCAGAAAGGAGATACAGAGGTTCCTAGTAGACCGGCTTCCACATTGCTGGAGGAGGTGCTGACGACAGGGGGACTGGAGAAATGGGTAGTATCAGCGGTTTACGGGGCTATTTTGGAGGATGAGAAGGCATCGCTGGAAGGGATCAAGGCAATGTGGGAGGAAGAGTTGGGAGAGGGTATGGAGGAGGGGTTCTGTCGTGAGGTGCTCCGGAAGGTGAATGCCTCCACCTCGTGTGCGAGGTTGGGACTGATACAGCTGAAGGTGGTGTATGGAGCACACCTTACAAGGGTGAGGATGAGCCGGCTCTTTGAGGGGGTAGAAGATGTGTGTAAACTTAGCGGGGGGGGGGCCCCCGCAAACCACGTTCATTATGTTTTGGTCCTGTCCAAAGGATTCTTGGAAGGAGGTTTTTAGGGTAATCTCTAAAGTGGTGCACGTGAAACTGGACCCGGGCCCTCGGGAGGCCATATTCGGGGTGTCGGACCAGCAGGGGCTGGTTTAGCACATGGGACTAAACAGCTGGCTTGTAATCAGAACAAGTTCAGCAGCGCGGGTTCAATTCCCGTACCGGCCGCCCCGAACAGGCGCCGGAATGTGGCGACTAGGGGCTTTTCACAGGAACCTCATTGAAGCCTACTTGTGACGAGCGATTATTATTATTTGTTATTATTATTATTCATTATGCATTTTGAGAATTGGATCACGTCGAACATTAGTTGGGGGGGGGGGGTTGGGGAAGGGGGACTGCATGTGTTAATGGTGACTATGGGTGATTCCTGATTCCTTTTTGTCATTTGTTTATGTTAACATGCGGGCTAATGTCTGGGGTTGGTGGGAGGATGGGATCATTGTTATTGATATGGGGATTGACAATACATTCGTTCCTGATTATTGTTTATTGTTGGGTGTAAATTTGGGAGAAAATGTGAAAGAGGAGAATAAAAAAAAAAAATTTTTTTTTAAATTGAGGATGAAACTCTGGGTGCGATTCTCCAACCACGTTGCACTTAGAACATAGAACGATACATGACGCAGGCCCTTCGGCCCACGATGTTACACCGACATGGGAAGTCAAAAAACAAAAGCCATCTAACCTACACTATGCCATTAGCATCCATATACTTATCCAATAAACTTTTAAATGCCCTCAATGTTGGCGAGTTCACTACTGTTGCAGGTAGGGCATTCCACGGCCTCACCACTCTTTGCGTAAAGAACCTACCTCAGACCTCTGTCCTATATCTATTACCCCTCAGTTTAAGGCTATGTCCCCTCGTGCTAGCCATTTCCATTCACGGGAGAAGGCTCTCACGTCCACCCTATCTAACCCTCTGATCATTTTGTATGCCTCTATTAAGTCTCCTCTTAACCTTCTTCTCTCTAACGAAAACAACCTCAAGTCCATCAGCCTTTCCTCATAAGATTTTCCCTCCATACCAGGCAACATCCTGGTAAATCTCCTCTGCACCCGCTCCAAAGCCTCCACGTCCTTCCTATAATGCGGTGACCAGAACTGTACGCAATACTCCAAATGCGGCCGTACCAGAGTTTTGTACAGCTGCAACATGACCCCGGAACTCAATCCCTCTACCAATAAAGGCCAACACTCCATAGGCCTTCTTCACAACCCTATCAACCTGGGTGGCAACTTTCAGGGATCTATGTACATGGACACCTAGATCCCTCTGCTCATCCACACTTCCAAGAACTTTACCATTAGCCAAATATTCCACATTCCTGTTATTCCTTCCAAAGTGAATCACCTCACACTTCTCTACATTAAACTCCATACTCCATTACTCCAGCTCCATTAAACTTGAGCGAGAGCTCAACCTGTCCGGACAAACCCGAATGAGCCCTCTCGCGGGCTTCCCGGCAGCCTCCACGCCTCGCGGGATTCACCCAAGACCCGCGAGGTGTCGGATTCGGAACTCTGTCCAAAAGCCGCTGGACCAAATGACTCCCATGGAAGTAGGTATTAAACCTACTTACGACATCCCTATCCGATATCCACCGGCCTCCCTCGATTCTCTGGCCTCCCAGCCTGGCGCCGATCAGTGCTGGTGCACAAGAACGCGGACCAGCCAGAACAGCATCCGGGAGGGGCTCTCCTGGGTTATCGAAGACCCCTGGGTGGTCAGGGTAAGTGCAGGGTGGCTCCCTGTCCCTTCCCCTGGAGTGCGGGCACCTTGGCTCTCCCCAGCTGGCACATTGGCACTGTCACCCTGGCAATGCCAAGGCGCCCAGGTGGCACTGCCAAGCTGGCTGGAGCACTGTCCCGGTGCCAGGGTGGTAGTGCAAGGGTGCCTGTGTGCCAGGGTGGCACTGCCAACGGTCAGGGCCCGAGGGGGGCCATGCCCATGAAAGAAGGGTAGAGGGGGGAATTTGAAGGGTGGGAGAGTTCAGGGTAGGTAAGTAGGGGCCTCTGGGTGACATTTAAGATCGGGCACTCTTTCAAAGTGGCGGCCTGATCACTCAGCCCAGTGGTTAACATTTCTTTAAGTGTGGACTAAACCGGTGAGAAACTCCCCAGGGTCCAAGGAAGTGATTAAGTGTCATTGAATAACGCTGGGGAACATGCCGGCAGAGCCGACGGGATACTCCTCGAAAAACCCGCCACAAATGAACTTTTGAAATTTTGGGGGAAGAATCGTGCCCTAGTAGAGCAGGTAAGGGAGGCTGGTTTGGCTCACTTGGCTGCTCCATGGTGCAGAGCAAGGCCAGCAGCATTGGTTCAATTCCTGTACCGGATGAGGTTATTCATGAAGGCCCTGCCTTCTCAACACTGCCCCTCGCCTGAGGTGTGGTGACCTTCAGATTAAATCACCACCAGCCAGCTCTCCCCCTCAAAGGGGAAAGCAGCCTATGGTCATCTGGGGCTCTGGCGACTTTACCTTTTTAGATAAGGGAGACCGAGTGGATGTGGTGTATTTAAACTTTCAGAAGGCTTCGATAAGGCCCCTCACAAGAGGTTAGTGGGAAAAATTAAAGCACATGGGATGGGAGGTAATGTATCGGCATGGATTACTAATTGGTTGACAAACCGGAAAAAGCGTGCGAATAATTGGGTCGTTTCCCCAGGGTACTGCTTGGAACCCAGCGGCTCACGATATATATATATAAATGACCTGGGTGAGGGAACGTAAATGTCACATTTCAAATTCATCTCCTGCTTCTAGCTTGCATGATTGGAAAGTCAGACCCTGAGCCTTTACCGCATTTATACGGGGTGGGAGATTGAGATGTGAGCCAGAGAGTTTTACAGCATACAAAGAGGCCCTTTGGCCCATCCTGTCTGCACTGACCATCTATTCTAACCCCATTTTCCAGCAATTGGTCCACAGCCATACTGCATGTACTATGGCGTTTCACGTGCTCATCAAAACGCTTTTTAATAATCAGCCTGTGTCTGGTTTTGTTTTATAAAGTAACAATTAAATCAGAAAGGTATGTTTATGGATCCCTGCCTATCCCTGGGTCGATTGAGGCTGTCAAGCGGCCCATAAATGCCATTCAGGCCCTCAATCTGCCTCCACTTCCATAATATGCAAGGCAGCGGAAGGTCGGTAACAGTGGGAAGGCTATTTTTGCACCCATGTTGATGAAAATGTGGAAAGGAAGAGAGGGGTAGCAGGTATATTCTTTGAAGGGGGCCCTGTGTACACTCAGGGCAGCCCACTAAAATTATGCCACCCTTCGTGCCTCCATGTCCCAAGTCTACTTGACTTTCCTGCTTCTGGCATCATGACACTTCTTCCAGGGGCCTCCTTGCAGTCCCAGCAGCCAATCAGATTGGCCGGCCGCTCACAGAGACGTTAAATTCAGCCCAAAGCATTTTGCTGCGCCCTCATTTTTCTTTATTTACCCGATAACTGAAAACAAAATGTTTTTTGTACATGTGCTCTAGAGTGAGTCGGAGAACATGATATGCACCCCACATAATTTCCACTGATCAATATGGCATTTACAGAGCAAATTCCATTCGGTGCAACTTCCAGTTCATAGTCTTGTGTTGAAATTGTCTCTGTTTGCTTTCCCCCCCTTACCCCACCATTTCCTTGTCCATAACATCGCAGCCTCCCCTCAGGCTACCTGGCTTTGTCCTGGATCTCCTCATTACATTCCCAATAAGCTGCTGACTAGTTGTGCTGCTGCTATTCTGAGAAGTGATGTTATGTGTTCTGTTATATTTTCAAACCAGTCTCTTCAGTACTTTTAATCTTTTTTTAAAAAACAGGCAATTGCAGCAGCAGAATGAAGAGTTGCTTCGAAAGTTGTCGCACACCACAAACAAGTTGGAAATGATGGAGACAGACTTTGAATCCAGTCGGCATTACCTTGAAGCAGAGCTGAGCCATGCCCGGGAAGAGATGGACAAACTCAAGGATAAATTCCGCAGGTCAGCAGCTCAAATATTGGCACTCCGCAATGTCTTGGTGAAACTCTTCATACACTGCTCTGTCCAAATCACAAATGAAATGAA
This sequence comes from Scyliorhinus torazame, assembly GCF_047496885.1. Classification (NCBI taxonomy): domain Eukaryota; kingdom Metazoa; phylum Chordata; class Chondrichthyes; order Carcharhiniformes; family Scyliorhinidae; genus Scyliorhinus; species Scyliorhinus torazame. The sequence goes on along the minus strand of NC_092710.1, from coordinate 348,177,091 downwards.
ATGAAATGAAAATCGCTTATTGTCACAAGTAGGCTTCAAATGAAGTCACTGTGAGAAGCCTCTAGTCGCCACATTTCAGCGCCTGTTCGGGGAGGCTGGTACGGGAATTGAGGCGCGCGCTGCTGGCCTGCCTTGGTCTGCTTTCAAAGCCAGCGATTTAGCCCTGTGCTAAACCAATCAAACACATAATGAGGAATTTCAATATTTGCTTTGTTGTTGTTCAGGCTGTTTGCCTAAAGTTTAGACTGAGGGGTTGTCATGAGTATCACACAGACAAGAGTAACAAAAGGTTAGACTTTTTGGAGGGGGAACTATGCTTGGTTCCTCAAACCATACAATTCTTCAGTCGTAAAGGAGTGTCCAGCTTGTGCTTATCAATGTATTTCTGTGGTCCTGAATAAGAACAGTGCTTAATACTCAACTGATACACACACTTTCAGATAACCAAAAAGTTCATGGCATAATTTTTTTCTGCTGTACCATTCGATAAGTTTTTTTAAGAAGATTTTCCCTCTTTCTTTTGTAGTGATTCAATAGGGACAGCTGAGCACCACAATAGTGATTTCAAGATATTGCTTGATATCTCTGTAACCTGCCTCAGCTCCACGAACTCTAATCTGAAACAAAGTGGCTGAAGGTGCCATTGAAAGTGCTACCAAGCACTAGAACCAGAGGATAAGAGGTAGCAAATTTAAAACAGATTTGAGGAGAAACTTGCGTGGCACGGTAGGACTGATAAGCACAAGCTGGACACTCCTTAACCACGGTAGCACTGTGGTTAGCACTGTTGCCTCACAGCGCCAGGGTCCCAGATTCGATTCCCATCTTGGGTCACTATCTGTGCTGCACGCTCTCCCTGTGTCTGCGTGGGTTTCCTCCGGGTGCTCCGGTTTCCTCCCAAAAGTCCTGAAAGACGTGCTGTTAGGTAATTTGGACATTCTGAATTCTCCCTCTGTGTACCCGTGCAGGCGCTGGAATGTGGCAACTAGGGACTTTTCACAGTAACTTCATTGCTGTGTTAATGTAAGCCTACTTGTGACAATAAAGATGATTATTATTATTATTAAACTACTTCTCCCACAGGAATGTGAATCTGTGGAATTCGCTACCCCAGAGTGCTGTGGATGCAGGGACAGTGAGTAAATTTAAGGAGGAGTTCGACAGATTTTTAATTAGTAACGGGTTGAAGGGTTATGGAGGATGGGCAGGACAGTGGAGTTAAGGCCACGATGGGATCAGATGGTGGAGCAGAATCGATGGACCAAATGGCCTAATTCTGCTCACATATCTTATGAACATATGAACTTACTGAGCAATAGCCTGTTCACGATCACTCAGTTTGGGTTCCGTCAGTTCACTCGGCTCCTGACCTCATTACAGCCTTGGCTCAAACGTGGACAAAAGAGCTAAACTCCAGAGGTGAGAGGATTGCCCTTGACATCAAGGCAGCATTTGACCGAGTATGACATCAAGGACTCCTAGCATAACTGCAGTCAATGGAAATGGAATCTCCACTGGTTGGAGTTATACTTGGCACAAAGGAAGGTGACACTGGTTGTTGGATTTCACTCATCTCAGCCCTGGGACGTCACCGTAGGAATTCTTCAGGGCAGTGTCCTATGCCCAGCCATCTTTAGCTGCTTCATCAATGACCTTCCTCCATTATAAAGTTAGAAGTGTGGGTGTTTCCTAATATTCATTGGTGATTGCACAACGTTCAGCACCATCCACAACTCCTCCGATACTGAAGCAGTCAATGCCACATACAGCTAGACCTGGGCAACATTCAGGCTTGGACTGAGAAGTAACAAATGCTAGGCAATGACCATCTCCCGTTGACATTCAATGACAGAATCACCCCCACTATCAATACTGTTATAACCTGCCTACTTACCATTGGCTGGGGACTAATGACTATCCCACAATCCTGTGGGAGTATGAGCTTCCCCAATGAGGGGGGCGGAGAAACCACTAGTAAACTCCTAGTATAAATAAGCTGGCCAGTTCAGGAACCAGGAGGAAGGAATATGTAGCAAGGGAAGTTACTGCTACTGTTATGTATATATGTTATAGTAAATAAATGTTATTACTTTGTATCCTTAAAACTCGTGCTGGATTCTTCATGGCCCTTACAAAACTGGCGACGAAGATTAAAGTGAATAGCTGTCTACACTGCTGAAGCCACCTCCCTGGATTTTTGTTGGATACAGGTTGGAAGTTGTTTTCTGTTACACCATGCCTCTGTACGGACGTTAGGATGTTTTTGATGCTGCGCTGGAAAGCTGGAACCAGTACACACAACGGATGCGTTACTATTTCCGGGCAAGCAATATCACCGAAAACGAGCGCCAGGTGGTCATATTGCGCACCGCCTGCGGCCCGCATACGTTTGGGGTGATTAGGAGCCTTACGTACCCAGCTGCGCCGGACACCAAAACGTTTGATGAACTTGTGAATATAGTGGGGCAACATTTTAACCCAACTCCGTCCACGATAGTCCAGCGTTACCGGTTTAATACCGCTGAGAGGACCCCTGGAGAATCCCTTGCCAATTTTCTATCCAGGCTACGCAGGATTGCGGAGTACTGTGACTATGGTGAGACCTTGTCAGAAATGTTACGCGACCGTTTGGTTTGCGGTATTAACAATGCGGCCACCCAGAGAATGTTGTTAGCGGAGCCAACATTGACTTTTCAACAGGCCATTCAAATAGTATTGTCCCGAGAGAGCGCAGAGCGAGGAGTACAGGATCTACAGGGAATGGAAGTGCATGCCTTGGGGCGCAACCCCTTCCGTCCGAAAACGTCCCCCGCACTCCTGCGGTACCTTGGGCGAGGCAACGTCCGGACCGACGCCAGTGGCCGTCGGACATTCCTCCCCGAAGGGAGCCTTCTCCAGAGCCAATGGATGAGGAGCCATGCCCGTGTCAGACTTGTAGGCGCCGACCCCGTCGCGGACGGCGGTCCTGGGGGCGCCAGAGGCGCCGTCGTTCCGGCCGAAACTGGGACCAGCCCAGGGGCCATAACTGGGACCTTGCAGGTCAGCTGGGAGCGGGAGAGAGAGAGAGCCGGGTCATTGAAAACAGCGCGGGAGATTTAAAAAGCGCGGGAGCTGCAAGTCAGAGCGGAGAGTTTAAAAGTTCGCGGCCTGGCAGAGGTAAGTACTGTTTAAAAACCTCCTTACCTTGCAGGTCAGCTGTTAGTTTCAGGAGATCAGTTTCGGGAGCAGTCCTATTGGCTGACTGTAAATCAGGAAGGATACAAAAGGTGTGGCTGAAGTGCCTTTAGAAACAGGGTGCTGGAAGCAAACAGAGTGTATCTGAGTTTGGGTAAGGCTGAGTTCGGGTAAGAGGTGAGTGAGTGCTGTGTTTTTTGGAGTTTGGTGTTTGGGGTTGAGTTTCCAAAAAAAAAAAAAATCCACTTAATTAAGTAGATTAATTAACTAGTTAAGGGAATTTGGTGCTCAGCTTAAGGAGGTGCAGAGAAGCAGACCTGTGAGGGAGTCTCGGGAGCAATTACATCACAGCCAGCAGGTAAGTGATTGGCTTGTGACTGGTAAGTGATTTTTCTCTCTTTGACTTTCTCTTAGCTGTGTAGTGTAGTTCAAATTTAACTTCAGGTTTAAGTCATGGCAGGAGAGCTCAGACCCGTGTCATGCTCCTCTTGTGAGATGTGGCAAGTCAGGGACCCTTCTGGTGTCCCTGACTCCTTCATCTGCAAGAAGTGTATCCAACTGCAGCTCCTGTTAGACCGCTTGACGGCTCTGGAGCTGCGGATGGATTCACTTTGGAGCATCCGCGATGCTGAGGAAGTTGTGGATAGCACATTCAGTGAGTTGGTCACACTGCAGATTAAAATTACTGAGGCAGATAGGGAATGGGTGACCAACAGACAGAGGAAGAGTAGGAAGGCAGTGCAGGGATCCCCTGCGGTCATCTCCCTCCAAAACAGATTTACCGTTTTGGAAACTGTTGGGGGAGATGGCTCACCAGGGGAAGGTGGCAGCAGCCAGGTTCATGGCACCGTGGCTGGCTCTGCTGCACAGAAGGGCGGGAAAAAGAGTGGCAGACCTATAGTGATAGAGGATTCAATTGTAAGGGGAATAGACAGGCGTTTCTGCGGATGCAAACGAGAATCCAGGTTGGTATGTTGCCTCCCTGGTGCAAGGGTCAAGGATGTCTCGCAGCGGCTGCAGGGCATTCTGGAGGGGGAGGGTGAACAGCCAGCTGTCGTGGTGCATATAGGCACCAATGATATAGGTGAAAAACGGGATGAGGTCCTACAAGCTGACTTTAGGGAGTTAGGAGTTAAACTAAAAAGTAGGACCTCAAAGGTAGTAATCTCAGGATTGCTACCAGTGCCACGTGATAGTCAGAGTAGGAATGACAGGATAGCTAGGATGAATACGTGGCTAGAGAGATGGTGCAAGAGGGAGGGTTTCAAATTCCTGGGACATTGGGACCGGTTCTGGGGAAGGTGGGACCTGTACAAATCGGACGGTCTGCATCTGGGTGGGACCGGAACCAATGTTCTCGGGGGTGTATTTGCTAGTGCAGTTGGGGAGGGTTTAAACTAATGTGGCAGGGGGATGGGAACCGATGTAGGAAGTCAGTGGGGACGGAAACAAAAGGCAGGAAGGGAGAGTGTGTAAAGCATGACCAGAGAAAGCAGGGCAGAGAGCAAGGAAAGTCTACATTAAACTGCATTTATTTCAATGCAAGGGGCCTGACGGGCAAAGCGGATGAACTCAGGGCATGGATGGGCACATGGGACTGGGATATTATAGCTATGACTGAAACATGGCTAAGGGAGGGGCAGGACTGGCAGCTCAATGTTCCGGGGTACAGATGCTATAGAAAGGATAGAACAGGAGGTAAGAGAGGAGGGGGAGTGGCGTTTTTGATTAGGGAGAACATCACGGCAGTACTTAGAGGGGATATATCCGAGGGTTCGCCCACTGAGTCTAAACAAGGGTTCGGCACAACATCGTGGGCCGAAGGGCCTGTTCTGTGCTGTATTTTCTATGTTCTATATGGGTGGAACTGAAAAATAAGAAGGGAGAGATCACCTTGATAGGACTGTACTACAGGCCCCCAAATAGTCAGCGGGAAATTGAGGAGCAAATATGTAAGGAGATTACAGATAGCTGCAAGAATAATAGGATGGTAATAGTAGGGGACTTTAACTTTCCCAACATTGACTGGGACAGCCATAGCATTAGGGGCTTGGATGGAGGGAAATTTGTTGAGTGTATTCAGGAGGAATTTCTCATTCAGTATGTGGATGGACCGACTAGAGAGGGTGCAAAACTTGACCTCGTCTTGGGAAATAAGGAAGGGCAAGTGACAGAAGTGTTAGTGAGGGATCACTTTGGGACAAGTGACCATAACTCCATTAGTTTTAAGATAGCTATGGAGAATGATAGGTCTGGCCCAAGAGTTAAAATTGGGGCAAGGCCAATTTTGATGGTATCAGACAGGAACTTGCAGAGGTAGATTGGGGGAGACTGTTGGCAGGCAAAGGGACGGCTGGTAAATGGGAGGCTTTTAAAAATGTGTTAACCAGGGTTCAGGGTAAGCACATTCCCTTTAGAGTGAAGGGCAAGGCTAGTAGAAGTAGGGAACACTGGATGACTCGAGATATTGGGACTCTGGTCAAAAAGGAGAAGGAGGCATATGACGTACATAAACAACTGGGATCAAGTGGATCCCTTGAAGACTATAGAGATTGTCGAAATAGAGTTAAGAGGGAAATCAGGAGGGCAAAAAGGGGACATGAAATTGCTTTGGCAAATAATGCAAAGGAGAATCCAAAGAGCTTCTACAGATACATAAAGGGAAAAAGACTAACTAGGGACAGAGTAGGGCCTCTTAAGGATCAACAAGGACATCTATGTGCAGAGCCACAAGAGTTGGGTGAGATCCTGAATGAATATTTCTCATCGGTATTCACGGTGGAGAAAGGCATGGATGTTAGGAAACTAAGGGAAATAAATAGTGATGTCTTGAGAAGTGTGCATATTACAGAGGAGGAGGTGCTGGAAGTCTTAAAGCGCATCAAGGTAGATAAATTCCCGGGACCTGATGAAATGTATCCCAGGATGTTGTGGGAGGCTAGGGAGGAAATTGCGGGTCCCCTAACAGAGATATTTGAATCATCGGCAGCCACAGGTGAGGTGCCTGAAGATTGGAGAGTGGCGAATGTTGTGCCCTTGTTTAAGAAGGGCAGCAGGGAAAAGCCTGGGAACTACAGACCGGTGAGCCTAACGTCTGTAGTAGGTAAGTTGCTAGAAGGTATTCTGAGAGACAGGATCTACAAGCATTTAGAGAGGCAAGGACTGATTCGGGGCAGTCAGCATGGCTTTGTGCGTGGAAAATCATGTCTCACAAATTTGATTGAGTTTTTTGAGGGGGTGACCAAGAAGGTAGATGAGGGCAGTGCAGTAGACGTTGTCTACATGGACTTTAGCAAAGCCTTTGACAAGGTACCGCATGGTAGGTTGTTGCAGAAGGTTAAAGCTCATGGGATCCAGGGTGAGGTTGCCAATTGGATTCAAAATTGGCTGGACGACAGAAGACAGAGGGTGGTTGTAGAGGGTTGTTTTTCAAACTGGAGGCCTGTGACCAGTGGTGTGCCTCAGGGATCGGTGCTGGGTCCACTGTTATTTGTGATTTATATTAATGATTTGGATGAGAATTTAGGAGGCATGGTTAGTAAGTTTGCAGATGACACCAAGATTGGTGGCACAGTGGATAATGAAGAAGGTTATCTAGGATTGCAACGGGATCTTGATCAATTAGGCCAGTGGGCCGACGAATGGCAGATGGAGTTTAATTTAGATAAATGTGAGGTGATGCATTTTGGCAGATCGAATCAGGCCAGGACCTACTCAGTTAATGGTATGGCGTTGGGGAGAGTTATAGAACAAAGAGATCTAGGAATACAGGTTCATAGCTCCTTGAAGGCGGAGTCGCAGGTGGACAGGGTGGTGAAGAAGGCATTCGGCATTCTTGGTTTCATTGGTCAGAACATTGAATACAGGAGTTGGGACGTCTTGTTGAAGTTGTACAAGACATTGGTACGGCCACACTTGGAATACTGTGTGCAGTTCTGGTCACCCTATTACAGAAAGGATATTATTAAACTAGAAAGAGTGCAGAAAAGATTTACTAAGATGTTACCGGGACTTGATGGTTTGAGTTATAAGGAGAGGCTGGATAGACTGGGACTTTTTTCCCTGGAGCGTAGGAGGCTTAGGGGTGATCTTATAGAGGTCTATAAAATAATGAGGGGCATAGATAAGGTAGATAGTCAACATCTTTTCCCAAAGATAGGGGAGTGTAAAACTAGAGGGCATAGGTTTAAGGTGAGAGGGGAGAGATCCAGAAGGGCCCAGAGGGGCAATTTCTTCACTCAGAGGGTAGTGAGTGTCTGGAATGTGCTGCCAGAGGTAGTATTAGAGGCGGGTACAATTGTGTCTTTTAAAAAGCATTTAGATAGTTACATGGGTAAGATGGGTAGAGAGGGTTATGGGCCAAGTGCGGGCAACTGGGACTAGCGAAATGGTAAAAACTGGGCGGCATGGACTGGTTGGGCCGAAGGGACTGTTTCCATGCTGTAAACTTCTATGATTCTAGGGGCCGTAACTGGGACCAGCCCAGAGGCCGTACATTCCATGTGGATGAACCTGCGGCGACTGCTCCTGAGGACGTGGAGACGGAGGACGACTGCCTGCAGCTGCATTGTGTGGCAGCTCCCCGTGTGGCCCCCATTAAGGTGACAGTACAGGTCAATGGCCACCCGCTTGAGATGGAGTTGGATACTGGCGCAGCGGTCTCCGTGATCGCCCAGAGGACATTCGACCGCATCAAGCAGGGTATACAGACCCTTACATTAACCGACTCACAGGCCAGGTTGGCCACCTACACGGGGGAACCACTGGACATTGCAGGAACTACAATGACCCCTGTTGTCTATGGACGCCAGGAGGGGCGTTTCCCACTTACCGTGGTGCGTGGCCATGGGCCCAGCCTGTTGGGTCGGGACTGGTTGCGCCATTTGCGGTTGCAATGGCAGCGCATCCTCCAAACAGTTTCTGAAGGGTTGACTGAGGTGCTAGGACGATACCCAGAGGTATTCCAGCCTGGTTTGGGGAAAATAAAAGGGGCCGTAGCCCATTTCCAAGTTGAACCAGGAGCCATGCCGCGCTATTTCCGCGCGCGCCCAGTGCCTTACGCCTTGCTCGAGAAGGTAGAAGGGGAGCTCACTCATTTGGAGAGTTTGGGTATTATCAGGCCCGTCCGTTTTGCTGACTGGGCAGCACCAATTGTACCTGTAATGAATCCAGATGCCACAGTTCGCTTGTGTGGCGACTATAAACTTACAGTGAATACGGTTTCCTGACTCGACCGATATCCAATGCCTCGCATAGAGGATCTCTACGCGAAACCTGCAGGTGGACTCTCGTTCACAAAATTAGATATGAGTCACGCCTACCTGCAGTTGGAGCTGGACCCTGCCTCCCGACCATATGTAACGATTAATACACACCGGGGCCTGTATGAATATACACGGTTGCCCTTTGGAGTATCCTCTGCCTGTGCAATTTTTCAACGTGTTATGGAGGGCATTTTGAGAGGTTTACCACGTGTGGCTGTCTACCTAGATGACGTTTTGATTACAGGGACGTCGGAGCAGGAACATTTGGAAAATCTGGAGGCTGTCCTTAGACGCCTTTCGGAGGCTGGAGACCGTTTACGTCGCACAAAGTGCGTATTTCAGGCAAAGGAAGTAGTCTACCTAGGTTATTGGGTGGGCCGCGAAGGTCTGCACCCCGTCGCAGAGAAGGTGCGTGCAATTCAACATGCCCCCGCCCCGACTGACACTTCGCATCTTCGTTCTTTTCTCGGTCTCGTAAACTATTACGGGAAGTTCCTCCTCCATCTGGCAACTACGCTGGCCCCTTTGCACCTTCTGCTAAAGAAAAATCACACCTGGGTTTGGGGTCAGCTGCAAGAAACCGCTTTCCGGCGAGTAAAGCAACAATTGTCGTGGTCTGGGTGACTAACCCACTATGATCCTGGAAAGCCTTTGCTCGTCACATGTGATGCATCCCCGTATGGTATTGGGGCCGTCCTGTCCCACAAGATGGAGAACGGGGCCGAACGACTGATAGCTTTCGCCTCCCGCACATTGACTGCAGCGGAGAAAAAGTACGCGCAGATCGAGAAGGAGGGCCTGGCAGTGGTTTTTGCGGTGAAACGCTTCCACCAGTACGTGTACGGCCGCCATTTCACTATTGTGACTGATCATAAGCCCCTGCTGGGACTTTTCAGAGAGGATAAGCCAATACCGCCCATTGCTTCTGCACGGATCCAGCGCTGGGCTTTGTTGCTTGCTGCATACGAGTATTCTCTGGAGCACAAACCAGGTACGCAGATAGCAAATGCCGACGCACTGAGCCGATTGCCTTTATCGACCGGCCCCATGTCGACCCCCACGACCGGTGAGGTGGTTGCAACCCTAAATTTTATGGACACCTTGCCTGTCACGGCATCACAGATCCGTGAGTGGACCCAGACGGAGCCAGTCCTGTCAAAGGTTCGGCACATAGTCCTGTATGGTGGGCAGCATAGACAGCTCCCAGGCGAGTTGCGTGCATTTTCCTCCAAGCTGTCAGAATTCAGCGTGGAAGACGGCATCCTCTTGTGGGGGACGCGTGTGATTGTCCCGGAAAAAAGCCAGGAGCTGATACTATCAGACTTGCACAATGGTCATCCAGGCGTGACCAAAATGAAAATGTTGGCCCGGAGTTATGTCTGGTGGCCAGGCCTCGACACCGACATTGAGAAGGTGGCCCAAAACTGCTCCATTTGCCAGGAGCATCAGAAGCTTCCGCCGGCCGCGCCCCTACATCACTGGGAATGGCCAGGGCGGCCTTGGGCACGCTTGCATGCAGATTTCGCAGGCCCTTTTCAAGGATCCATGTTCCTTCTACTAATTGACGCCCAGTCCAAATGGCTAGAGGTGCATAATATGCAGGGGACAACGTCCTGCGCAACAATTGAAAAGATGCGTTTATCGTTTAGTCCGCATGGCCTCCCCGAGGTGCTGGTCACTGATAACGGCACTCCATTCACGAGTGAGGATTTTGCAAGGTAGTCCTCACAATCTTCCACTGGTGCCTCACTCGAAGCCTGCGCATGTCGTTACGGGACCGAATGGAGATAGAGACGCTGACATGACGGAGGCAGCAGACTCTGACTCCGAGATGGAGACACAGGATGCATCAGAGGGGGAATCCTCGGGTCCACGGGCCGTGGATGTACAACCGCGCCGTTCATCACGGAAGCGCCGGTCTCCGTCTCGTTACACGCCGCCTGATCCAGCGCCGCGTGCAAATGGTGTCCAGTCTGCGGCCAAACGAGTCCGACGCCCTCCTTCGCCAGGGTCTTCGGTAGATTCCTTGGACTTTGGGGGGGGAGGGATGTTATAACCTGCCTGCTTACCATTGGCTGGGGACTAATGACTATCCCACAATCCTGTGGGAGTATGAGCTTCCCCAATGAGGGGGGCGGAGAAACCACTAGTAAACTCCTAGTATAAATAAGCTGGCCAGTTCAGGAACCAGGAGGAAGGAGTATGTAGCAAGGGAAGTTACTGCTACTGTTATGTATATATGTTATAGCAAATAAATGTTATTACTTTGTATCCTTAAAACTCGTGCTGGATTCTTCGTGGCCCTTACAAAAAATACTAACCAGAAACTGAACTAAACTAGCTATATAAAGAGCAGGTCAGAGACTGGGAATTCTGTGGCAAGTAACTCACCTCCTGACTCCCGAAAGCCTGTCCACCATCTGTCTTTCCACGTCCACCTTGTCAAGACCATTCAGTATTTTATTTACTTCAATCAAGTCACCTCTCACTCTTCTAAACAGCAGCCCAACCTGTCCAGCCTATCCTCATACGACAACCCGCTCATTCCAGGTATCAATCTAGTAAACGTCCTCTGAACCACATCCAGTGCATTTACCTCCTTCCTTAAATAAGGAGACAAAACTACACACAATTCGAGATGTGGCCTTGCCTCTTAAGTCACTCACCATCCTGATTTGAAAATATATCACCGTTCCTTCACTGCTGCTGGGTCCAACTCCTGGAACTCCCTCCCTAACAGCACTGTGGATGTACCTACAGCAGCTCACCACCACCTTGCCAAGGACAGTTGTTGCTGGGCAGTGAATGCTGGCCAAGCCAGTGATGACCACATCCAGAAAATAACTGTCAAATGCCTTGTATAACTAAAGGAAAACATTCTTACTGTTACATAACCATACAAACTAGGGGCAGGAATAGGCCACTCAGCCCCTCGAGCCTGATCCGCCAAACAATACAATCAAAACTTCCACATTCCTGCTTCCTGCGCTAACCTTTCATCCCCTTACTCATCACCAATCTATCTGCCTCTGCCGTAAAAATATACAAAGGGCTGAATTCTTTTGCCCCGCCCGCCACAAGATCGCCATCGGCAAAACGCGGACAATGGAAAAGTCCATTGGCCTCAGGCGGGATTCTCCGTTTGCCGGGTGGGCACAGCCGGAGAGTCCCAACCAAAGACTCTGTTTCCACTGTATATGTGGAAGAGAGTTCCAAAGACTCACAACCCTGAATGAAAACGATTCACCTCATCTCTACCTTAAATAAGCAACTCCTTAATTTTAAACAGTAACCCCCTAATTCTAGAAACACCCATGAGAGGAAACATTTTCACATCCATCCTGTCAATAGGGATTGTAGGTATAGTTGTTAAATTTGCTGATGACACAAGGATAGGTAGGAAAGTAAGTTGTGAAGAGGACATATGGAGGCTACAAAAGGAGATAGGTGGGTTAAGTGAATAGGCAAATATCTGGCAAATGGAGTATAATCTGGGCAAATATGAAATTGTCCAATTGGCAGAAATAGTAAAAAGAGGCTTATTGTCTAAATGGTTACTTATTTAAGGAAGAATGTAAATGCATTGGAAGCATAGAAGGTTCACTTGACTAAATGCTGGAATGGGCAGGTTGTCTCATGAGGAGTTTCGAAGAGTAAGAAGCGACTTGATTGGAACCAATGTAATTCTGAGGTGTATTAACTGGGTGGATGTGGAGAGGATGTTTCCTCTTGTGGGAGAATCTAGAACATATAACATACAGTACAGAAGGAGGCCATTCGTCCCATCGAGTCTGCACCGGCCCATTTAAGCCCTCACTTCAACCCTATCCCCTGAACCCAATGACCCCTCCTAACCTTTTTGGACACTGTGGGCAATTTATCACAGCCAATCCACCTAACCTGCACGTCTTTGACTGTGGGAGGAAACCCACGCAGACACGGGGAGAAAGTGCAGACTCCGTACAGACAGTGACCCAGCAGGGAATTGAACCTGGGACCCTGGAGCTCTGAAGCCACAGGGCTAACCACTATGCTACCGTGCTGCCCCAGGGGAGCACTAGGGGTCACTGTTGGAATTGGAGATGAGGCGGGCCTCCAATTACTCATCCAGTGTCATTAGCAGTACGTCACCATCACCCCAAAAGTATGTGAACGCCTCTTTAGGAAAACCAGCACGGATTCAATGGGCTAAATGTTCTTTATATCTGCTATCTGAAAATTCTATTGGTATGTTACCCAAAACCAGCTGCTTGAAAAACAGAGTTGTCCAAAAACTGGGCATTATGCACTTGAAAGGTCTTGTTCCAGAAGAATGATTCAATCGCTTGTTCCTTTATTTACTCATTCAATTCCACCACACACAAAGTTCCATGTGTAGCCTTTCAAAAAAATGAATGGTTTCAATAGGTACCCATGGCCATTATAATTTTGTATGATTGGAGTGAAAATACAAGATATCACATGGAGCCTAACATTCTACAACATATTAGGTTCAGATAGGTAATTGCTTCTCACATTAGCAAATCATACTGAACCTCTATGAGGCATTATGTGCCATCAACAGCATCAGAATTGCATAGAACCACAGGTAACCTCATAGGTTGGCATATTCCCTCTACCATTGCCATCGTGTCGGGGTATCAACCCTGGTTCAATGACGAGTGAGTGCAGGAGGGCATGCCAGGAGCAACACGAGGCATGCCTAAAAATGAGGTGTCTGGATTCACCTGTAGGTCAGATCAGGCAAGAATGGCAGATTTCATAGAAGCATCGAAAATAGGAGCTTCATGTGGTAGCGAATTCCTGGGTGAAGAATTTCTCCTCACCCAGTCCTAAAAAGTTTACTTTGTATCCTTAAACTATGACCCTGGTTCTGGACACTCCCACCATTGGGTACATCCTTCCTGCATCTCCCCTGTCTAGTCCTGTTAGAATTGTATAGGGTTCTATGTGATTTCCCCCCTCATTCTTCTGAACTCCCAACAAAGAAATCCTAACCGACTCGGACGTCAGTCCCGTCGCTGCACTCCCTCCATAACAAGAACATCCTTCCTCAGATAAGGAGACTAAAACTGCACACAATATTCCAGGCGTGGACTCAGCAAGGCCCTGTACAATTTCAGCAAGACATCCCTGCTCCTGTACTCAAATCCTCTCACAATGAAGGTCAACACACTATTTGTCGTCTTTACTGCCTGCTGGACCTGCATGCTTGCCTTCAGCGACTAGTGTATGAGGACACCCAGGTCTTGTTGCACATTTCCCTCTCTGAATTTGTAGCCATTCAGAAAATCTGCCTTCATGTTTTTGCTACCAAAGTGGAAAGCCTTACATTTATCCAAATTATACTGCACCTACCATTCATTTGCCCACTCACTCAACTTGTCCAAATCACACTGAATAATCCCTGTATCCTCCTCACAGCTCACCCCCACCCCCCCGCCCAGCTTTATGTCATCTGAAAGGTGTTACATATAGTTCCGTCATCTAAATCATTAATATATATTGTAGATAGCTGGGGTCCTCGCACTGACCCCTGTGATACCCCACTAGTCACTGCCTGCCATTCGGAAAAAGACCCATTTTTCCTACTCCTTGTTTCTTGTCTGCCAACCAGTTTTCTATCCATCACAATACACCACCCCACAATCCCATGCGCTTTAATTTTTCACGCCAATCTCTTATGTGCAACTTTGTCGAAAGCCTCCTGAAAGTCCAAATAAACCACATTCTCTGGCTCCTCATCAACACTACTAGTTACATCCTCGAAGAATTGCAGTAGATTTGTCAAGCATGATTTCCCTTTCGTAAATCCATGCTGATTCTGTCCAATTCTACCACTATTTTCCAAATGCACTGCTATGAAATCTTCAATAATGGATTCTAGGATTTTCCGCACTACAGGCCGACATCAGGCCGACTGGTCTATAATTCTGTGTTTTCCCTCTACCTCGCTTTTTAAATAGTGGGGTTACATTAACTATCCTCCAATCTGTAGGAACTGTTCCAGAGTCTATAAAATCTTGGACAATGACCATCAATGCATCCACTATTTCTAGGGTCACTTCCTTAAGTAATCTGGGACGTAGATTAACAGGACCTGGAAATTCTTCAGCCCTCAATCCCATCACTCTCGCCTCCACTATTTCTCTGCTAATACTGATTACCTTCAGTTCCTCCCTCATCTCTGTCTTCCCCATCATTTTTGGTGTGTTATTTGTGTCAGAGAACATAGAACAGTACAGCACAGTACAGCCCCTTCGGCCCACGATGTTGTGCCGACCACTTATCCTACTCTAAGATCAACCTAACCTACACCCCTTCAATTTACTGCTGTCCATGGGACTGTCCAACAGTCGTTTAAATGTCCCTAATGACTCTGACTCCACCACCTCCGCTGGCAATGCATTCCACACACCCACCACTCTCTTTAATAATCTTTATTGTCACAAGTAGACTTACATTAGCACTGCAATGAAGTTACTGTGAAAAGCCCCTAGTCGCCACATTCCAGGGCCTATTCAGGTACACAGAGGGAGAATTTAGAATATCCAATTCACCTAACAGTACGTCTTTCGGGACTTGTGGGAGGAAACCGGAGCACCCGGAGGAAACCCACGCAGACACGGGGAGAGCGTGCAGACTCCTCACAGACAGTGACCCGAGACGGGAATTGAACCTGAGCTGTGAAGTAACAGTGGTACCCACTGTGCTACCGTGGCCCACTGTGTAAAGAACCAACCTCTGACATCTCCCTTATACCTTCCTCCAATCACCTTAAATTATGTCCCCTCATGACAGTCATTTCCACCTGGGAAAAGTCTCTGGCTATCCACTCTATCCATGCCTCTCATCACCCTGTACACCTCTATCAAGTCACCTCTCTTCCTTCTCTTCAGTGAGAAAAGCCCTAGCTCCCTCAACCTTTCTTCATAAGACATGTCCTCCAGTCCAGGCAGCAACCTGGTAAATCTGCACCCTCTCCAACACAACCACATCCTTCCTATAATGAGGCGACCAGAACTGGACACAATATTCTAAGTGTGGTCTAACCAGGGTTTTATAAAACTGCAGCAAAAACCTTGCGGCTCTTAAACTCAATCCCCCTGTTAATGAAAGCCGATACACCATTCGCCTTCTTAACAACCCTATTAACCTGGGGGGCAAATTTGAGGGATCTATATACATGGACCCCAAGATCCCTCTGTTCTTCCACACGTCCAAGAATCCTGCCTTTAACCCTATATTCAGCACTAAAATTTGACCTTCCAAAATGAATCACTTCACATTTATCTAGGTTGAACTCCACCCGTCACTTCTCAGCCCAGCTCTGAATCCTGTCAATGTCCTGTTGTAACCTGCAACAGCCCTCAACACCATCTAGAACTCCACCAACCTTCGTGTCATCTGCAAACTTACTAACCCACCCTTCCACTTCCTCATAAAAGTCATTTACAAAAACTCACAAAGAGCAGAGGTCCCAGAAAAGATCCCTGCGGGACACCACTGGTCACCGACCTCCAGGCGGAATACTTTCCATCCACTACCACTCGCTGTCTTCTTTTGGCCAGCCAATTCTGTATCCAGACAGCCATGTTTTTGTGTATCCCATGCCCCCTAACTTTCTGAATGAGCCTACCATGGGGAAAATTATCAAATGCCTTACTGAAATCCATATACACCACATAAACTGCCCGACCTTCATCAATGTGTCTCGTCACATCCTCAAAGAATACAACGAGGCTTGTGAGGCATGACCTGCCCCTCACAAAGCCATGCTGACTATCTTTAATCAAACTATGTTTCTCTAAATAATCACAAATCCTATCTCTCAGAATCCTTTCCAGTATTTTGCTCACCACAGACATAAGACTGACTGGTCTGTACTTCCCAGGGATTTCCCTATTCCCTTTCTTGAACAGGGGAACAACATTTGCCTCCTTCCAATCATCCAGTACAACTCCAGTGGAGAGTGAGGATGCAAAGATCATCGCCAACAGCGCAGCCATTTCCTCCCTCACTTCCCGTAGTAACCTTGGGTCTATCCCATCTGGCCTAGGGGACTTATCTATCCTGATGCTTTTCAAAATTTCCAGCACATCCTCCTCCTTAATATCAACCTGTTCGAGCCTGTTAACCTGGTTCACACTGTTCTCATGGCAACAAGGTCCCTCTCTCTAGTGAATACTGAAGCAAAATATTCATTTAGGGCCTCCCCTATCTCTTCAGACACTAGGCACAAGTACCCTCCACTATCCCTGATCGGCCCGACTCTCACTCTGATCATCCTCTTATTTCTCACTGCTCCTTCCTCAGATGAGGAAGGAGCAGCGCTCCGAAAGCTAGTGTTTGAAACAAACCTGTTGGACTTTAACCTGGTGTTGTAAGACTTCTTACTGTGCTCACCCCAGTCCAACGCCGGCATCTCCACATCATTTGTCACATATGTGTAGAACGCCTAGGGGTTTTCCCTAATCCTTCCCGCCAGGGCATTTTCATGCCCCTTCTAGCTCTCCTATGTCTATTTTTGAGTTCCTTTCTGGCTACCTTGTAACCCTCTAGAGTCAGTCCAGATCTTTGCTTCCTCAACCTTACGTAAGCTTCCTTCTTCCCCTTGACTAGAAGCTTCACTTCTCTTGCCATCCAAGGCTTCTTCACCTTACCATTCCTTCCTTGTCTCAATGGGACAAAACTATCCAGCACTCGCAGCAAGTTCTCCTTAAACAATCCCCACATTACTGTTGTGCATTTCCTTGAGAACATCTGTTCCCAATTTATGGTCCCCAGTTCCTGTCTAATAGCAGTATAATTTCCCTCCCCCAATTAAATACCTCCCATACTGTCTGCATGGCAAAGGTCAAGGAGTTGTGGTCACTGTCACCGAAATGCTCTCCCACTGAGACATCTGATAACTGGCCTGGTTTTTTGCCGAGCACCAAGTCCAATATGGCCTCCCCCCCCCTAGTCAGCCTATCTACATATTGAGTCGAGAATCCTTCCTGTATATACCTGACAAAATGTGATCCACCTAAACCATTTGCACTAAGGAGGTTCCAGTCAATATTAGGGAAGTTGAAGTCACCCATGACAACAACTCTGTTACTTCTGCTCCTTTCCAAGATCTGCCGCCCAATCTGTTCCTCTGTCTCTCTGCTGCTATTGGGGTGTCTATAGAAAAATCCCAATAAAGTGACTGCTCCTTTCTTGTTCCTGACTTCCACCCATACTGACTCAGTTGACCCACAGACGCACCGGCTGCAGCATGCCAAACTTCACCCCCTTCCTGTGCAGCACCGCCTTCGCCCGGTTGTACCCAGCCCTCTTCTTCGCCACCTCCGCACTCCAGTCCTGATATATTCGAACCGCCGCATCCTCCCACCTGCTGCTCCTCTCTTTCTTGGCCCGCCTGAGTACGCACTCCCGATCAGCGAACCGATGAAACCGCACCAGCACCGCCCGCGGCGGCTCGTTAGCCTTGGGCCTCCTCGCCAGCACTCTGTGGGCCCCTTCCAGCTGCAGGGGTCCCTGGAAGGACCCCGCTCCCATCAGCGAGTTTAACATGGTGACCACATAGGCCCCCACGTCCGACCCCTCCAGCCCTTCCGGGAGGCCCAGGATCCACAGATTCTTCCGCCTCTACCGATTCTCCATCTCCTCGAACCGTTCCTGCCATTTCTTGTGGAGCGCCTTGTGCGCCTCCACATTTACCGCTAGGCCCAAGATCTCGTCCTTGTTATCTGAGATCGCGGATCGCCACCCCCTGGGCCGTCTGGGTCTCCAGCAGCTTATCAATAGAAGCCTTCATCGGCTCCAGCAGGTCCGCTTTGAGCTCCCTGAAGCTGCGCTGGATAACCTCCTGCTGCTCCTGCTCCTGCGCCCACTGCATCCACGCTGCCTGGTCCCCGTCAGCCGCCATCTTGCTCTTCTTTCCTCGCACTTTCTTTGGCTTCACCACCACTTTTTTAGTCGCCCCGCTCCTGGTCCAAGCCATACGCTGTCGGGGGAATGTTGCAGTCTTCTTCCCACACCGGGAAATGTTGAAAGAATGCTGTTGGGGGCCCTGAAAAGAGCCCAAAAGTCCGTTCCAAGCGGGAGCTGCCGAACGTGCGACTTAGCTCTGCATAGCCGCAACCGCATTGGGCAGCACGGTAGTGTTGTGGATAGCACAATTGCTTCACAGCTCCAGGGTCCCAGGTTCGATTCCGGCTTGGGCCACTGTCTGTGCAGAGTCTGCACATCCTCCCCGTGTCTGCGTGGGTTTCCTCCCACAGTCCAAAGATGTGCAGGTTAGGTGGATTGGCCATGATAAATTGCCCTTACTGTCTAAAATTGCCCTTAGTGTTGGGTGGAGGTGTTGACCTTGGGTAGGGTGCTCTTTCCAAGAGCCGGTGCAGACTCGATGGGCCGAATGGCCTCCTTCTGCACTGTAAATGCTATGATAAAAAAACCGGAAGCCCCATACTGACTCAGTTGACAATCCCTCCTCGACTACCTCCTTTTCTGCACTGTGATGCACTCTCTAATTAACAGTGCCACTCCCCCTCCTCTTTTACCTCCCTCCCTATTCTATTAAAGCATCTAACCCCTGGAACATCTAACAACCATTCCTGCCCCTGTGAAATGGCCACATCGTAGTTCCAAGTACTGATCCATGCTCTAAGTTTATCGCCCTTATTCCTGATACTCCTTGCATTGAAACAGACACACTTTAACCCATCTCACTGATTGCAACTTTGCCCTATCAACTGTCTATCCTTCCTCACAGACTGCATACTATTTTTGCCCGTTAACGGCTACCCTATCCCTGATCCGTAGCTCTGGTTCCCATCCACCTGCCAAACTAGTTTAACCCTCCCAAAGAGCTCGAGCAAACCTCCAACCCAAGATATTGGTGTCCTTCCTGTTTAGGTGCAACCCGTCCCTCATGTACAGGTCCCACCTTCCCCAGAAGGCACCCCAATGATCGACATATCTGGAGCCTTCCCTCCTGCACCTTGTGAAGACAGAACCAAAATCTTTATTTAGTTAGGCCGCCATTTCTTTGTTCCCCATTATAAATTCCCCTGTTGCTTACTGTAAGGGACCTACAGTTGTCTTCACCAATTTTTTTACTTAACATATCAAAAATAAAAAGTTATGTTCCCTGCAAGCTTACTCTCATACTTTATTTTCCCCTTCTTAATCAATGCCTTGGTACCTAATGTTAAACTGCTCCCAATCCTCAGACCTGTTTTTTCTGGCCAGTTTTTTATGCCTCTTCCTTGGATCTAATTTTATCTCTAATTTTGCTGTAAGCTGGAAATTGGCCATCTTTCCTGCTTTACTTTTGTGCCAGACAGGAAGAAACAATTGTTGCAGTTCCCCCATGCGTTCCTTGAATGTTTGCCATTGCCTATCCACTGTCATCCCTTTAAGTAACGTTTCCCAATTGATAATAAACAACTCAAACCTCACATCATAGTTCTCTTTAAGATCCAGAATCCTAGCCTCAGAATCAACTGTGTCCGTCCCCATCTGGATGAAGAATTCTGGCATATTCTGGCTGCTCATCCCCAAGGGGACTCGCTCAACAAGATTGCCAATGCTTCCGTTCTCATTACACAATACCCGCTCCAGGATGGCCTGGTCTCTCGTTGGTTCCTCAACGTATTGGTCAAAAAGAAATCCTGTATGCATTCCAGGAATTCCTCCACCACGGCGTTGTGACTAATTTGATTTGCCCAATCGATATACAGATGAAAATCACCCATAATTACAGATGTTGCATGACCACATGCATCTCTAATTTCCTGTATAATGCCATTCCCAACAGTTTGGGGTCTATATACTCCGCCCACTAATGATTTTGCCCCTTCGTGTTTCTCAACTCTACCCATACAGATTCCACATTGTCGGAGCTAATATCTTTCCTCACTATTGCGTTAATTTCCTCTTGAACCAGCACTGCAGCTCCTCCACCTTTTCCTTTTTGTCTGTCCTTCCTAAATACTGAATAGCTTTGGGTGTTCAATTCTATGTCCAAATGCAGCAAGACCTGGGCAACATTCATGGCTGCTATGTGGCAAGTAACATTTGCGCCCCACAAGTGTCAGGAAATTACAATCTCCAACAAGAGACAGCCCAACCACCTGCCTTGTGAATTTCAATGCATTTAACACCCAAGAGAATGAGGAGGTAGGTATGGAACTCTGAGAGAGAGATTGTGAGGTGCTTGAGAGAATTGTCATTTAACCTCATTCCTTACTAACAACGCAACCCCGCCCCCTTTGCCTATCTACCTGTCCTTTCGATAAGACACATAATTTAGATCCCAGCCCTGATCCCCTTGCAGCCCCGTCTCTGTGATGCCCACAACATCGTACTGGCTAATTTCAATGTATGCAACAAGCTCATTTACCTTGTTCCATATACTGCGTGCATTTAGGTACAATACCCTCAGTCCTGCATTGACCACTCCCTTCTCACACTGGTCACCTTTTTTGCTCTGCCTGAGGGTGATGTTGTTCTCTTATTTTTGTTCTCTATTTCCCCTTCAGTTATTACTCATTCTAAGCAAACAGTCTGGTTCCCACCCCGCTGCCATACTAGTTTAAATCCTCCCGAGTGACACTAGCAAACCTCCCAGCCAGGATATTGGTGCCCCTCAATTTTTACATGCAACCCATTCTTGTACAGGTCCTACCTGCCCCGGAACAGATCGCAATGGTCCAGAAATCTGAAACCCTCCCTCATACACCACTGGTTTAGCCACGTGTTTAGCTGCACTATCCTCCTAATTCTAGCCTCACTGGCACGTGAGCTTTTTAGCTTACTGCCTAACTCCCTGAACTCCTTCTGCAGGAACTCATCGCTCTTCCTGCCTGTGTTGTTAGTACCTATGTGTACTATGACCTCTGACTGTTCGCCCTCTCCCTTCAGGATGTCCTGTGTTCGTTCGGAGCCATCTTGGACCATGGCACCAGGGAGGCAACATACCATCCTGGAGTCTCTTTCACTTCCACAGAAGCGCCTATCTGTGCCCCTTTCTATCAAGTCCCCTATTACTATTGCTCTTCTGCGCTTTGACCCTCCCTTCTGAACATCAGAGCCAGTTGTGGTGCCACTGTTCAGGCTGCTGTTGTTTTCTCCTGATAGGCTATACCCGCCAACAGTATCCAAAACGGTATCTCTGTTAGAGAGGAGACAGCCACAGGGGATTCCTGCACTGACTGCCTGCCCTTTCTCATGGTCACCTATCTGTCTGCCTGCGCCTTGGGTGTGACCACATCTCTATAACTCCTTTCTATGACACTTTCCGCCACCTGCATACTCCTAAGTGCACCCAACTGCTGCTCAACCGAACCACATGGTCTGTGTGGAACTGCCATTGGTTGCACTTGCTGCAGACGTAGTCGACCAGTACGCTGGAAGCGTCACAGATCTGCCACATCTCACAGTTGGAGCACTGCACCCAACTGAGTGACATTTAAGCGCTAGTTGATGTAAAAAAACAACATTTTTTTTAGTTTTAGAGTACCCAATTAATTTTTTCCAATTCAGGGGCAATTTAGTGTGGCCAATCCACCTAACCTCCACATCTTTGGGTTGTGAGGGCGAAACCTAAGCAAACACGGGGAGAACGTGCAAACTCCACACAGTTGGGATCGAACCTTGGACCTCGGTGCTGTGAGGCAGTGGTGCTAACCACTGCGCCACCGTGCTGCCCATTAAGCACCAGTTAATTAATTTAAAATAAATACTTAAATTATTGTTAGATTAAGTTACAATTAACCATATGGCCTTGGTGCTAGATTTTTACTGTAAAATTAAATGCTAAATACTACCCTCTGCCCTCAGATTTAGTTACTCCTCTACCTAGTTAATTAATAAGTTTTAATTAGTTTTTTTCAATGTTTTATTTCTCAAATTTAACAGATTCCGTACCAGCCAATCAGGTCACAGCCGTACTGTGATTTCACTTCAGTATCTCCTCCCCCCCCCCCCCCCCCCACAATTTGAAAATGTATTTCTATCACTTACCTTCCCAGGATGCCCTCTGGATTTCTCCCTGCAGATTACCAGTTACAAAGCCAGAAGAAAGAAAACAAAACAAAAAGGGAAAAAGCACCTCCTCCCACTCTGCACCAAATTACTACACTGCTCTAAATGACCAAGTTCCAATCCCCACTCTGGCTGTCTCACTCACTTAGACTGTCTCAAATTCACGTGCACAAAGCTTCACGGGCCATTTACCTTCCAAACCCACAACCACTACCACCTATAAGGACCAGGGCATTCGATACAGGGGAGCACCAACCCCCAAGCCATTCATCGTTACTTCATTGTTGCTGGGTCAAATTCCTGGAACTCCCTCCCTAACTGCAGGGTGGGTGCAATGTGTAACTCCTCCACATTGACTGCAGTGATTCAAGAGGGTACCTCACCACCACTTTCTGACGGTCAATTACGGATTAGCAATAAATGCTGGCTTTGCCAGCGACGCCCATGTCCCATGAAGGAATAAGTAATAAAGAAACAAACAATGAAGTTCAGTCTTCTTTTCTGTCAGACTCTGGTGTCCTTGTCCACAAGCTCAGACCTGAGTCCATTGTTGTTTTTTAAAATATATCTCCTCGTCTCCAGACATTAAGCTGCCTATTACACAACAGGTAAGTGGGTAATCTAAATTCTGCCACCATCTCACCCCCAAGAGTACCAGATTTTGGGCAACGGACCTGTGCATCAGTGATCTGCCATAATGCTTGTAAAAGCTGAAGTAGATTTTATTTTGTCTGCCCATATAGATTACAGAATAGTTACACTGCCTCACAGCGAGCTAATCAGGAGTTGGAGGACAAACTGCAGGCCTTGGTGAGTTACCGTGTCAGTAAGTTCCCTATTTGAAGGGGAATTAGTGTTTGCAGCTATTATCCAGCACTCTCATTTTCAGAGTTCCAGGTAAGTTTATTCGGAGCTAACGTAAGAATAAACCTACCTGGCTATAATCGTATAACTTCCAATGTTTTATAATATATTATAGTTCACTTTACTCAAATGCTCTACATTATCTGAATGGAATAGTATTGTTTTGTGATTAAATGCTCGTCTAAGTGTTTGCATTTTGTTTGGTATCAATGTTTAAATTTCCAGGGTAAGGTGTTCAGAGAAGCTTCAATTATTCTTTTGCGTTTGTTGGTGGGTGCAATATGTACATTCTAGAGGTCACAGAAACCCTGCCATTTCTTTGTTCATTAGTTACTCATATGCTGTTAATACATCTTAACAATATGTATAGACCGTTGCAATTTTAATGAACTTTACTGCTATGAATAAATCTAATTACTATTGTTCTGACACCCTGGGCTAATTGCAGCTCCACTTGACACAGAGTCACAACACACAGTTGAAATTAACTTTTATTTTAAAATATCCAAGGTCAATAACTACAGTCACTAGGTTTGTAAATGTTAACACAATTAACATTATTATGTTACGACTCCCTGGGCTAGGGCATGGTCAATTCCAGCTCCCTTGACCCGGAGTTGCAACACAATTCAATTAACCAATAATTCTTAGGAAAATACGCAATGTCTTTGGCCATTGGCAAACACATCCTCAGACTTACCATCATCCTCAAAGATAGTTTGGGCCATCTTACCATCGGATTGTGGTGTGATCTTAATCTCTCGGGTGAACTTTGTTTAGCCATTGCCCTGGTCACCACACATGACGGAAAAATAGTAAATCTGTTCTTGTAACCACTCTGTCTCATTATATCATGGGTGAAGCTACAAACTTCACTGCTGCCAAATCATTTCCCTGAAGTAACTCTGCGCTGTGCATTGGTAACTTCTTACCACTCGACAACTGTAGGATCTGACAAATCACACTCCAATCGTATTTTATACAATGGAACTGAAATATCATAGAATCCCTCCAGTGCAGAAGGAGGCCATTCGGCCCAACGAGCTTGCACCGACCCTCCAAAAGAGAACCCTGGGCCCACTCTCCCGCCCTGTCTCCGTAATCTCACCCAATCTTTGGACAACTAAGGGGAAAATTTAGCATGCTCAATCTAACTCGCACATCTTTGGACTGTGGGAGGAAACCGGGGCACCCGGAGGGAACCCACCCAGACACGGGGTGAACGTGCACACTCCACACAGATAGTCGCTTAGTCAGAATCGAACTCTGGTCCCTGGCGATGTGAGGCAGCGGTTATTATGCCATCGCGCTGCCCATATAATCTTCACGTACCCCATTCATTAACACCTTAGTTTTCATTGAACTCTCCAGAGGGAAAATCAAATCTCTCTCCAGTCACCTGTGTCCCTTAAAATTATTATGGGTTTGGCTATGTCATTTGATAAAAATGGGGTGACCTTCCCATTAGATAAAAACCCTGCATATCTTTCATAATAATAATAATTGCTTATTGTCACAAGTACGCTTCAATGAAGTTACTGTGAAAAGCCCCTAGTCGCCACATTCCGGTGCCTGTTCGGGTAGGCCGGTACAGGCCCCATCCACCTCATTCGCCACACCTCCTCTCACGCAGTGTTTACCTCAGGTCTCCTAAGTCCAGTGAGAGCTACAGGCTGCCCTGTAGTATTCTCCATTTTTGTTCCTTTTTCAGAATCCTCCTTATGAACCCCAGCAGGTCCCATGGGTTTTCTTTATAACTCCCAACATGTTGAATGAGTGTGTCCTACTTTATTGCAACGGCCTTCAAGCCTTACCTTCGTCCTCAGTATCTTCCTTCCTGGTCTGAGAAGGAGATCGCTGAGTATTCCCACCTATCCATTCCTTACCTTGACTACCAGTCTTCCTTTCACTCTCCCACTTTCTACCCGTTGCAAAAGTATGGGCATGACGGAAAAAAGATTTAAATTTACCGATTAGCTCTTAATTGTTAACCATTATAGCTGCTTGTCTGGCATACGTCACTCTTTGTTCTTCACCATGGATTCTTATCACAGAAGGTAGTGAATTCTTAAATTCTTCTAAGGGAATGATTTCTCTTAGCGCCTCACCATTAGTTTCAATTCCCAATGATCATGCCCACCTGTTAAAATTGTTCTGTTTAACCCTTTCAAATTCAACACAAGTCTGTCCCAGCTGTTTCTTTAAATTCTGAAACCTTTGCCTATGTGTCTCTGGAACAAATACATATGCTCCTAGAATAGCCGTCTTTAACTCATCATAATCCTCAGACGCTCCCTCAGACAAGAAACTTTCCTGTGTCCGCCCCGTCAACTTGAATGGGTAATATCCACTTTTCTTTCAGCCACTCCATTTGGGTTGCAATTTTCTCAAATGCCAAGAAAAATGCCTTTACTTTATTTTCTTCAAATTTTGGTAGGGCCTGTATAAATTTAAGCATATCTAATCGGGGTTCTATTGTAGGATTAAGCTCGCCTCTAGCTCCTGACAGCTCCATTTTATTTTCCAGTGCTTTAAGCTCCCTTTCTTTTGCTTTTTCCTCTCTAATTCCAACTTCCTCACTTCAATTTCTGTCAGAAAAGCTGTATCGCTTTCTTTTTGCTGTATTTGTATCTGGATCTTAGCTAATTCCACTGATTTTGCACAACACAAAACGGCTTTGTTCCTAGCATCTTTCAAATTTAAATGCTGAGCGATCGCTTCAATTATCTCTCTCTACCTTCCTAGCTTTAGCCGTCACCTCTATTTTAATTTCACTTGCCAATTTAATTAGCTTGTTTTTTCGAAGCCTTTCTAAATAAACAGGTCCTCCACCTAAAGAAAAGCCGTAGCAGCTTCCAGAACCATCCTGTATTACTTTTGTTTCATTTACGGTATGTGGGCGTAGCTGGTTAGGCCAGCATTTATTGCCCAGCCCTAGTTGCCCTTCAGAAGGAGGTGGCGAGTTGCCTTCTTGAACCGCTGCAGTCCTTCAAGTGTAGGCACACCCTCAATGCTGTTAGAGAGGGAGTTCTAGGATTCCTGGATGATGTTGAGCTTCTTGGGTGTTGTTGGAGCTGCACTCATCCAGGCACGTGGAGAGTATTCCTTTACACTCCTGACTTGTGCCTTGTAGATAGTGGACAGGCTTTGGGGGGGTCAGGAGTTGAGTTACTTGCCGTAGGAGTCCCAGCCTTTGACCTACTCTGGTAGCCACTGTATTAATGTGGCTAGTCCAGTTCAGTTTCTCATCAATGGTAACTCCCGGGATGATGATTGTGGGGGATTCAGTGATGGTACTGTCATTGAATGTCAAGGGGCGATGGTTAGATCCTCTCTTGTAGGCACTTGTGTGGCACGAATGTAACTTGCCACTTGCCACTAGTTTATATTAAGAAGGAGGATGTGCTGGAAATTTTGAAAAGCATCAGGATAGATTTAAGGGGCATCTTGACAAATACATGAATAGGATGGGAATAGAGGGATACGGACCCAGGAAGTGTAGAAGATTGTAGTTTAGTCGGGCGGCATGGTCGGCACGGGCTTGGCGGGCCGAAGGGCCTGTTCCTGTGCTGTACATTTCTTTGTTCTTTGTATAAGTCCCCTGGGCCTGACGGGATATACCCAAGGTTACTACGGGAAGCGAGGGAGCAGATTGCTGCACCGTTGGCGATGATCTTTGCGTCCTCACTCTCCACTGGAGTAGTACCGGATGACTGGAGGGAGACGAATGTTGTTCACCTGTTCAAGAAAGGGAATAGGGAAATCCCTGGGAATTCCAGACCAGCCAGTCTTATGTTTGAGGTGAGCAAAATATTGGAAAGGATTCTGAGAGATAGGATTTATGATTATTTAGAAAAACATAGTTTGATCAAAGATAGTCAGCATGACTTTGTGATGGACAGGTCATGCCTCACAAGCCTCATTGAATTCTTTGAGGATGTGACGAGACACATTGATGAAGGTTGGGCAGTGATGTGGTGTATATGTATTTCAGTAAGGCATTTGATAAGGTTCCCCATGGTAGGCTCATTCAGAAAGTTAGGGGGTATGGGATACACGAAAACATGGCTGTCTAGATACAGAATTGGCTGGCCAAAAGAAGACAGCGAGTGGTAGTGGATGGAAAGTACTCCGCCTGGAGGTCGGTGACCAGTGGTGTCCCGCAGGGATCTGTTCTGGGACCTCTGCTATTTGTGGTTTTTATAAATGACTTGGATGAGGAAGTGGAAGGATGGATTAGTAAGTTTGCTGATGACACGAAGGTTGGGGGAGTTGTAGATAGTGTTGAGGGTTGTTGCAGGTAGCAACAGGACATTGACAGGATGCAGAGCTGTTCTGAGAAGTGGCAGATGGAATTCAACCTAGATAAATGTGAAGTGATTCATTTTGGAAGGTTGAATTTGAAAGCTGAGTACAAGGTTAAAGGCACGAATCTTGGAAGTGTGGAGGAACAGAGGAATCTTGGGGTCCACGTACATAGATGCCTCAAAGTTGCCACCCAGGCTGATAGGGTTGTTAAGAAGGCATGTGGTGTGTTGGCTTTCATTAACAGTACTGTGCTCACCCCAGTCCAACGCCGGCATCCCCACTTCATTAACAGGGGGATCGAATTTAAGAGCCGCGAGGTTTTCCTGCAACTTTATAAAACCCTAGTTAGACCACACTTGGAATACTATGTCCAGATCTGGTCGCCTCATTATAGGAAGGATATGGATGCTTTGGAGAGGGTACAGAGGAGATTTACCAGGATGCTGCTTGGACTGGAGGGCATGCCTTCGGAAGAAAGGTTGAGGGAGCTAGGACTTTTCTCACTGGAACAAAGAAGGCAGGGAGGTGACTTGATAGAGGTGTACAAGGTGATGAGAGGCATGGATAGAGTGGCTAGCCAGAGACTTTTCCCCAGGGTGGAAATGGCTGTCACGAGAGGACATCATTTTGAGGTGATTGGAGGAAGGTATAGGGGAGATGTCAGAGGTTGGTTCTTTACACAGAGAGTGGTGGGTGTGTGGAATGCACTGCCAGCAGAGGTGGTGGAGTCAGAGTCATTAGGGACATTTAAGCGACTCTTAGACAGGCACATGGACTGCAGTAAATTGAAGGGGTGTAGGTTAGGTTGATCTTCGATTAGGATAAATGGTCGGCACAACATCGTGGGCTGAAGGACCTGTAGGTGCTGTACTGTTCTATGTTCTAGCCCAATCCTGGATATTGCCGAAGTCCTGTTGCATTTGGACATGGACTGCTTCATTGTCTGAGGAGTTGCGAATGGCGCTGAACATTGTGCAATCATCTGCAAACATCCCCAATTCTGACCTTATGATGGAAGGGAGGTCATTGATGAAGCAGCGAAAGAGGGTAGGGCCAAGGGCACTACCCTGAGGAACTCCTGTAGTGATGTCCTGGAGGTGAGATGATTGACCTCCAACGACCACAACCATCTTCCTTTGTGCCAGGTATGACTCTAACGGAGAGTTTTTCCCCTGATTCCCATCGAGGCCAGTCTAGCTAGGGCTCCTTGAAGTCATACAAGGTCAAATGCTTCCTTGATGTCAAGAGCAGTCACTCTCACCTCACCTCTGGCATTCAGCTCTTTGTCCATGTTTGAATCAAGGTTGTAATGAGGTCAGGAGCTGAGTGACTCTGGCGGAACCCAGACTGAGCGTCTGTGAGCAGGTTATTGCTGAGTAAGTATCGCTTGATAGCACTCTTGATGACTCCTTCCGTCACTTCGCTGATGATGGAGAGTAGATTGATAGGGCGGTAATTGGCTGGGTTGGATTTGTCCTGTTTCTTGTGTACAGGACACACCTGTGCAATTGTCCACATTGCCGGGTAGATGCCAGTGTTGTAGCTGTACTCAAACAGCTTGGCTAGCAGTTTGGCAAGTTCTGAAGCACAAGTCTTCAGTACTATTACTGGAATATTATCAGGACGCATAGCATTTGCAGTATCCAGTGCCGTCAGCCGTTTCTTGATATCACATAGAGTGAATCGTATTGGCTGAAGACTGACAGCACCCGTAACAGCCTCCCCGAACAGGCGCCAGAATGTAGCGACTAGGGGCTTTTCACAGTAACTTCATTTGAAGCCTACTTGTGACAATAAGCGATTTTCATTTCATTCATTCATTTTCATTCATGCTGGGGACCTCTGGAGGAGATCGCGATGGACCATCCACTTGGCACTTCTAGCTGAAGATTGTTGCGAATGCCTCAGCCTTGTCTTTTGCACATATGTGCTGAGCTCCTCCATCATTGAGGAGCCTTCTCCTCCAGTGAGTTGTTTCATAGTCCACCACCATTCCCGGCTGAATATAAGAAAATAAGAACTAGGAGCAGGACTAGGCCATCTAGCCCCTCGAGCCTGGCCCCTCGAGCCTGCTCCACCATTCAATGAGATCATGGCTGATCTTTTGTGGACTCAGCTCCACTTTCCGGCCCGAGCACCATAACCCTTAATCCCTTTATTCTTCAAAAAACTATCTATCTTTATCTTAAAAACATTTAATGAAGGAGCCTCTACTGCTTCACTGGGCAAGGAATTCCATAGATTCACAACCCTTTGGGTGAAGAAGTTCCTCCTGAACTCAGTCCTAAATCTACTTCCCCTTATTTTGAGGCTGTGCCCCCTAGTTCTGCTTTCACCCGCCAGTGGAAACAACCTGCCTGCATCTATCCTATCTATTCCCTTAATAATCTTATATGTTTCTATAAGATCCCCCCTCATCCTTCTAAATTCCAAACGAGTACAGTCCCAGTCTACTCAACCTCTCCTCGTAATCCAACCCCTTCAGCTCTGGGATTAACCTAGTGAATCTCCTCTGCACACCCTCCAGTGCCAGTACGTCCTTTCTCAAGTAACGAGACCAAAACTGAACACAATACTCCAGGTGTGGCCTCACTAACACCTTATACAATTGCAGCATAACCTCCCTAGTCTTAAACTCCATCCCTCTAGCAATGAAGGACAAAATTCCATTTGCCTTCTTAATCACCTGTTGCACCTGTAAACCAACTTTTTGCGACTCAT
Source organism: Scyliorhinus torazame (assembly GCF_047496885.1). Taxonomy (NCBI): domain Eukaryota; kingdom Metazoa; phylum Chordata; class Chondrichthyes; order Carcharhiniformes; family Scyliorhinidae; genus Scyliorhinus; species Scyliorhinus torazame. The sequence goes on along the minus strand of NC_092710.1, from coordinate 348,146,720 downwards.
GCACCAGCACACCCAGGTCTCTCTGCACAGCAGCATGTTTTAATATTTTATCATTTAAATAATAATCCCTTTTGCTGTTATTCCTACCAAAATGGATAATCTCACATTTGTCAACATTGTATTCCATCTGCCAGACCCTAGCCCATTCACTTAGCCTATCCAAATCCCTCTGCAGACTTCCAGTATCCTTTGCATTTTTTGCTTTACCACTTATCTTAGTGTCGTCTGCAAACTTGGACACATTGCCCTTGGTCCCCAACTCCAAATCATCTTTGTAAATTGTGAACAGTTGTGGGCCCAACACTGATCCCTGAGGGACACCACTAGCTACTGATTGCCAAACAGGGAAACACCCATTAATCCCCACTCTTTGCTTTCTGTTAATTAACCAATCCTCTATCCATGCTACTACTTGCCCCTTAATGCCATGCATCTTTATCTTATGCAGTAACTTTGTGTGTGGCACCTTGTCAAAGGCTTTCTGGAAATCCAGATATACCACGTCCATTGGCTCCCCGTTATCTACCGCACTGTTAATGTCCTCAAAAAATACCACTAAATTAGTGAGGCACGACCTGCCCTTTATGAACCCATGCTGCGTCTGCCCAATGGGACAATTTCCATCCAGATGCCTCGCTATTTCTTCCTTGATGATAGATTCCAGCATCTTCCCTACTACCGAAGTTAAGCTCACTGGCCTATAATTACCCGCTTTCTGCCTACAAAGAACAAAGAAATGTACAGCACAGGAACAGGCCCTTTGGCCCTCCAAGCCCGTGCCGACCATGCTGCCCGACTAAACTACAATCTTCTACACTTCCTGGGTCCGTATCCTTCTATTCCCATCCTATTCATATATTTGTCAAGATGCCCCTTAAATGTCCCTATCGTCCCTGCTTCCACTACCACCTCCGGTAGCGAGTTCCAGGCACCCACTACCCTCTGCATAAAAAACTTGCCTCGTACATCTACTCTAAACCTTGCCCCTCTCACCTTAAACCTATGCCCCCTAGTAATTGACCCCTCGACCCTGGGGAAAAGCCTCTGACTATCCACTCTGTCTATGCCCCTCATAATTTTGTATATCTCTATCAGGTCTCCCCTCAACCTCCTTCGTTCCAGTGAGAACAAACCGAGTTTATTCAATTGCTCCTCATAGCTAATGCCCTCCATACCAGGCAACATTCTGGTAAATCTCTTCTGCACCCTCTCTAAAGCCTCCACATCCTTCTGGTAGTGTGGCGACCAGAATTGAACACTATACTCCAAGTGTGGCCTAACTAAGGTTCTTTTTTAAACAGTGATGTCACGTTTGCTAATTTCCAATCTGCCGGGACCACCCCAGAGTCTAGTGAATTTTGGTAAATTATCACTAGTGCATTTGCAATTTCCCTAGCCATCTCTTTTAGCACTCTGGGATGCATTCCATCAGGTCCAGACTTGCCTACCTTTAGCCCCATTAGCTTGCCCATCACTACCTCCTTGGTGATCACAATCCTCTCAAGGTTCTCACCTATCATAGCCTAATTTCCATCAGTCACTGGCATGTTATTTGTGTCTTCCACTGTGAAGACCGACCCAAAAAACCTGTTCAGTTCCTCAGCCATTTCCTCATCTCCCATTATTAAATCTCCCTTCTCATCCTCTAAAGGCCCAATATTTACCTTAGCCACTCTTTTCTGTTTTATATATTTGTAGAAACTTTTACTATCTGTTTTTATATTCAGAGCAAGTTTACTCTCATAATCTATCTTACTCTTCTTTATAGCTTTTTTAGTAGCTTTCTGTTGCCCCCTAAAGATTTCCCAGTCCTCTAGTCTCCCACTGATCTTTGCTACTTTGTATGTTTTTTCCTTCAATTTGATACTCTTATTTCCGTAGATATCCACGGTCGATTTCCCCTCTTTTTACCGTACTTCCTTTTTGTTGGTATAAACCTTGACTGAGCACTGTGAAAAATAATTTGGAAGGTTCTCCACTGGTCCTCAACTGTTTCACCATAAAGTCTTTGCTCCCAGTCTACCTTAGCTAGTTCTTCTCTCATCCCATTGTAATCTCCTTTGTTTAAGCACAAAACACTAGTGCTTGATTTTACCTTCTCACCCTCCATCTGTATTTTAAATTCCACCATATTGTGATCGCTCCTTCCGAGAGGATCCCTAACTATGAGATCCTGAATCAATCCTGTCTCATTACACAGGACCAGATCTAGGACCGCTTGTTCCCTCGTAGGTACCAGTACATACTGTTCTAGGAAACTATCGCGGATACATTCTATAAACTCCTCCTCAAGGCTGCCTTGACCGACCTGGTTAAACCAATCGACATGTAGATTAAAATCCCCCATGATAACTGCTGTACCATTTCTACATGCATCAGTTATTCCTTTGTTTATTGCCTGCCCCACCATAATGTTACTATTTGGTGGCCTAGAGCCTACTCCTATCAGTGACTTTTTCGCCTTACTATTCCTGATTTCCACCCAAATGGATTCAACCTTATCCTCCATAGCACCGATGTCATCCCTTACTGTTGCCCGGATGTCATCCTTAAATAACAGAGCTACACCACCTCCCTTACCATCCACTCTGTCCTTCCGAATAGTTTGATACCCTCGGATATTTAACTCCCAGTCGTGACCATCCTTTAACCATGTTTCAGTAATGGCCACTAAATCATAGTCATTCACAATGATTTGCGCCATCAACTCATTTACCTTATTCCGAATACTACGAGCATTCAGGTAAAGCACACTTGTTGGCTTTTTTACCTCTGTTCTGAATCTTAACACCTCAATCAGTAACCTCTCCTAAGTTATATTTCCTCTTAACCTTTGTCCTAATTTTCCTTGTCGTTGAACCCATATCTTCATGTAACAACCTGCTGCGTCGCTTACCATTAATGTTTTCACTTCCCGTTTTATTCCTTTTAGTATTCCTGGTCCTATTCACTGAGCTCCCCTCAGTCACTGTACCTTGTACTGTCGCCCTTTTTGATTTTTGACTATGGCTTCTCTGCCTTACACTTTCCCCCTTACTGCCTTTTGTTTCTGTCCCTGTTTTACTACCTTCCAACTTCCTGCATCGGTTCCCATCCCCCTGCCACATTAGTTTAAACTCTCCCCAACAGCTCTAGCAAGCACACCCCCTAGGACATCGGTTCCAGTCCTGCACAGGTGCAGACCGTCCGGTTTGTACTGGTCCAACCTCCCCCATAACCGGTTCCAATGTCCCAGGAATTTGAATCCCTCCCTCTTGCACCATCTCTCGAGCCACGCATTCATCCTATCTATCCTGACATTCCTACTCTGACTAGCTCGTGGCACTGGTAGCAATCCTGATATTACTACCTTTGAGGTCCTACTTTTTAGTTTAACTCCTAACTCCCTAAATTCAGCTTGTAGGACCTCGTCCCGCTTTTTACCTACATCGTTGGTGCCTATGTGCACCACGACAGCTGGCTGTTCACCCCCCCCCCCCCCCCCCCCCCCCCCCAGAATGTCCTGCAACCGCTTCGAGACATCCTTGACCTTTGCACCAGGGAGGCAACATACCATCCTGGAGTCTCGATTGCGTCCGCAGAACCGCCTGTCTATTCCGCTTACAATTGAGTCCCCTATCACTATAACCCTGCCATTCATCTTGCTGCACAGCAGAGCCAGCCATGGTGCCATGAACCTGGCTGCTGCTGCCTTCCCCTGGTGAGCCATCTCCCTCAACAGTATCCAAAGCGGTATATCTGTTTTGCAGGGAGATGACTGCAGAGGACACCTGCACTGCATTCCTACTCTTGCTCTGTTTTTTGGTCACCTATTTTCTATTTTCCTCAGTACCTTTCACCTGCGGTGTGATGAACTCGCTAAACGTGCTATCCACGACGTCCTCAGCATCGCGGATGCTCCAAAGTGAGTCCATCCGCAGCTCCAGAGCCATCAAGCGGTCTAACAGGAGCTGCAACTGGACACACTTCTTGCACGTGAAGGAGCCAGGGACAGTGGACGTGTCCCTTAGCTCCCACATCGCAAACAAGGAGCATGACACGGGTCTGAGATCTCATGCCATGTCTTAAACCTTTGGTTAACTTCAACAATTACAATTTACCCCAAAAAATTAATAAACAAACAATGAAGAAAAAAATATATATCAATGTACCAATGAAAAGAAAAAGAAACCAGAAACACTACTTACCAGCCAGTGACCTCAAGCCTTCCTCTTGATCTTCACAGCGGTTGTTTTTTTTGGTTAGTGGCGGGGGTAGGGAGGGAAACACTGACAAAGTGTTTCGGGTTTAAGTGTCACTTGACAACAGCTCCTCCACAAACTACCTTCAAATTAGGGTGACCACGACGGAGGTATGCAAATTTCCCTTGCAACACCAATCAGCAGCTCTGCTCTACTGCCCTCTGCTGGATGCTTGCCTTCACTCGAACAGCTAGGGTCTTTAGCTCAGGTACACCTTTAATTTAGGGTGACCACGACGGAGATATGCAAATTTCCCTTGCAACACCAATCAGCAGCTCTGCTCTACTGCCCTCTGCTGGATGCTTGTCTTCACTCGAACAGCTAGGGTCTTTAGCTCAGGTACACCTTCAATTTAGGGTGACCACGATGGAGGGATGCAAATTTCCCTTGCTACACCAATCAGCAGCTCCGCTCTACTGCCCTCTGCGTGGCAGGACTACAGAGTTTAGATGTGATCCGTTGGTTGTGGAATAAGACCATAAGACCAAATCGTTTAGCTTTGTCTATTACTTGCTGCTTCTGCTGTTTGGCACACAAATGGTCCAGTGTTGTATCTTCTATTACAAACCTGGTGTCCTTTTAAATAAATATTGCAATGCACATCATTGCTGTCTACCGTTTGAAAGATCCCGGACGACCTCCCAAAACTATGTTGCTACCCCCTGGGCCAATATGCAGCCAATTCCAGCCCCACTTGACTCAGAGTCACAACACGGTTGGAATTAACTTTTATTTTTAAAATACCCAAGTTTTATAGTCACCAGGTTTATAAATTTAAACACAATTAACATTTTATTATTAATACTAACTATAATTAAGTAGGCAACTGGTAAACCTGGTTAGGTGGATTGGCCGTGATAAATTGCCCTTAGTGTTGGGTGGGGTTACTGGGTTATGGGGACAGGGTGGAGGTGTGCGGTTGGGTAGGGTGCTCTTTCCAAGAGCCGGTGCCGACTCGATGCGCCGAATGACCTCCTTCTGCACTTTAAATTCTATGAAAAAAAATTCTATGACATCACTGCCAGAGTTCCTCAGGGTAGTGTCCTTGACCTTCCTTCCATCGTTAGGTCAGAAACGGGATGTTTTGAGGTGTTTGCACAATGTTCAGTACCATTTGTGACTCTTCAGAGTCTGTGTTCAGCTTCAGCAGGAATGGACAATACCCAAGATTGGGTTAATAAGCGACAAGTAACATTTGTGCCACACAAATGCTGGACAATGATTACCTCCAAAATCAGCTAATTTAATCATCTCCCCATGACATTCAATGGCATTACTATCACTGAATCCCCCACTGTCACCATCTTGGGGGTTACCATTGACCATAAACTGAACTGGACTCGCCATAAAAATACTGTGACTACCAGAGCAGGTCAGAGGCTAGGAATCCTGCAGCAAGTAACTCACCTCCCGGCTCCCCAAAGCCTGTCCACTATCTACAAGGCACAAGTCAGGAGTGTAATGGAATACTCTCCACTTGCCTGGATGAGTGCAGCTCCAACAACACTCGAAGCTCAACAGCATCCAGGACAAAGGTTCTTTAAGAGGCCCAGACTAATGTCCCGGGAATATGGGTTCAGATCTCACCACAGCAGCCGGTGTCATTTCAATGAAAATAAAATATAAAAATAATCAGGAATATCAATCCTTCTCGTTAAGATTGGCCCTGAAACTATCATTAATTGTTTTAAAAGCCCTTCCGTTTCATTTCAGGCAAGAAAAATCTCCAACCTTACCTGTCCCACATTTGACTCCAGAACCATAGCAATGGAACAACTCCTGTTCCTATTCCTGTGTTTCTGTGTGCTTGACTCTTAACTGCCCTCTGAAATGGCCCAGCAAGGCAATTCGCGATGACCCAGCCAGAGGCACACACAACACATGAAAGAATAAAGGGGAACTAAGAGTGGAGCAGGTTGTACCATTTCCTCTTTCCCCCTCTCACACTCTCCATTCCCCATTCCTCTCACTCTCTGCATTTCCTCTTTCCCCCTCTCACACTCTCCATTCCCCATCCCTCTCACTCTCTGCATTTCCTCTTTCCCCCTCTCACACTCTCCATTCCCCATTCCTCTCACTCTCTGCATTTCCTCTTTCCCCCTCTCACACTCTCCATTCCCCATCCCTCTCACTATCTGCATTTCCTCTTCCCCTCCCTCTCACTCTCTCCATTCCCCATCCCTCTCACTCTGCATTTCCTCTTTCCCCCTCTCACACTCTCCATTCCACATCCCTCTCACTCTCTGCATTTCCTCTTTCCCCCTCTCACACTCTCCATTCCCCATCCCTCTCACTCTCTGCATTTCCTCTTTCCCCCTCTCACACTCTCCAATCCCCATCCCTCTCACTCTGCATTTCCTCTTTCCCCCTCTCACACTCTCCATTCCCCATCCCTCTCACTCTCTGCATTTCCTCTTTCCCCCTCTCACACTCTCCATTCCCCATCCCTCTCACTCTCTGCATTTCCTCTTTCCCCCTCTCACACTCTCCATTCCCCATCCCTCTCACTCTGCATTTCCTCTTTCCCCCTCTCACACTCTCCATTCCCCATCCCTCTCACTCTCTGCATTTCCTCTTTCCCCCTCTCACACTCTCCATTCCCCATCCCTCTCACTCTCTGCATTTCCTCTTACCCCCTCTCACACTCTCCATTCCCCATTCCTCTCACTCTCTGCATTTCCTCTTTCTCCCTCTCACACTCTCCATTCCCCATCCCTCTCACTCTGCATTTCCTCTTTCCCCCTCTCACACTCTCCATTCCCCATCCCCCTCACTATCTGCATTTCCTCTTTCCCCCTCTCACACTCTCCATTCCCCATTCCTCTCACTCTGCATTTCCTCTTTCCCCCTCTCACACTCTCCATTCCCCATCCCTCTCACTCTCTGCATTTCTGCTTTCCCCCTCTCACACTCTCCAATCCCCATCCCTCTCACTCTCTGCATTTCCTCTTTCCCCCTCTCACACTCTCCATTCCCCATCCCTCTCACTCTGCATTTCCTCTTTCCCCCTCTCACACTCTCCATTCCCCATCCCTCTCACTCTCTGCATTTCCTCTTTCCCCCTCTCACACTCTCCATTCCCCATCCCTCTCACTCTGCATTTCCTCTTTCCCCCTCTCACACTCTCCATTCCCCATCCCTCTCACTCTGCATTTCCTCTTTCCCCCTCTCACACTCTCCAATCCCCATCCCTCTCACTCTGCATTTCCTCTTTCCCCCTCTCACACTCTCCATTCCCCATCCCTCTCACTCTCTGCATTTCCTCTTTCCCCCTCTCACACTCTCCATTCCCCATCCCTCTCACTCTCTGCATTTCCTCTTTCCCCCTCTCACACTCTCCATTCCCCATCCCTCTCACTCTCTGCATTTCCTCTTTCCCCCTCTCACACTCTCCAATCCCCATCCCTCTCACTCTCTGCATTTCCTCTTTCCCCCTCTCACACTCTCCATTCCCCATCCCTGTCACTCTCTGCATTTCCTCTTTCCCCCTCTCACACTCTCCATTCCCCATCCCTCTCACTCTCTGCATTTCCTCTTTCCCCCTCTCACACTCTCCAATCCCCATCCCTCTCACTCTCTGCATTTCCTCTTTCCCCCTCTCACACTCTCCAATCCCCATCCCTCTCACTCTCTGCATTTCCTCTTTCCCCCTCTCACACTCTCCAATCCCCATCCCTCTCACTCTGCATTTCCTCTTTCCCCCTCTCACACTCTCCATTCCCCATCCCTCTCACTCTGCATTTCCTCTTTCCCCCTCTCACACTCTCCATTCCGCATCCCTCTCACTCTGCATTTCCTCTTTCCCCCTCTCACACTCTCCATTCCCCATCCCTCTCACTCTGCATTTCCTCTTTCCCCCTCTCACACTCTCCATTCCCCATCCCTCTCACTCTCTGCATTTCCTCTTTCCCCCTCTCACACTCTCCATTCCCCATCCCTCTCACTCTCTGCATTTCCTCTTTCCCCCTCCCACACTCTCCATTCCCCATCCCTCTCACTCTGCATTTCTGCTTTCCCCCTCCCACACTCTCCATTCCCCATCCCTCTCACTCTGCATTTCCTCTTTCCCCCTCTCACACTCTCCTTTTCCCATCCCTCTCACTCTGCATTTCCTCTTCCCCCTCTCACACTCTCCATTCCCCATCCCTCTCACTCTGCATTTCCTCTTTCCCCCTCTCACACTCTCCATTCCCCATTCCTCTCACTCTCTGCATTTCCTCTTTCCCCTCACACTCTGCATTCCCCATCCCTCTCACTCTGCATTTCCTCTTTCCCCCTCTCACACTCTCCATTCCCCATCCCTCTCACTCTGCATTTCCTCTTTCCCCCTCTCACACTCTCCATTCCCCATCCCTCTCACTCTGCATTTCCTCTTTCCCCCTCTCACACTCTCCATTCCCCATCCCTCTCACTCTGCATTTCCTCTTTCCCCCTCCCACACTCTCCATTCCCCATCCCTCTCACTATCTGCATTTCCTCTTTCCCCCTCTCACACTCTCCATTCCCCATCCCTCTCACTCTCTGCATTTCCTCTTTCCCCCTCTCACACTCTCCATTCCCCATCCCTCTCACTCTGCATTTCCTCTTTCCCCCTCTCACACTCTCCATTCCCCATCCCTCTCCCTCTGCATTTCCTCTTTCCCCCTCTCACACTCTCCATTCCCCATCCCTCTCACTCTCTGCATTTCCTCTTTCCCCCTCTCACACTCTCCATTCCCCATCCCTCTCACTCTGCATTTCCTCTTTCCCCCTCTCACACTCTCCATTCCCCATCCCTCTCACTCTCTGCATTTCCTCTTTCCCCCTCTCACACTCTCCATTCCCCATCCCTCTCGCTCTGCATTTCCTCTTTCCCCCTCTCACACTCTCCATTCCCCATCCCTCTCACTATCTGCATTTCCTCTTTCCCCCTCTCACACTCTCCATTCCCCATCCCTCTCACTCTCTGCATTTCCTCTTTCCCCCTCTCACACTCTCCATTCCACATCCCTCTCACTCTGCATTTCCTCTTTCCCCCTCTCACACTCTCCGTTCCCCATCCCTCTCACTCTCTGCATTTCCTCTTTCCCCCTCTCACACTCTCCATTCCCCATCCCTCTCACTCTCTGCATTTCCAATTTCCCCCTCTCACACTCTCCATTCCCCATCCCTCTCACTCTCTGCATTTCCTCTTTCCCCCTCTCACACTCTCCATTCCCCATCCCTCTCACTATCTGCATTTCCTCTTTCCCCCTCTCACACTCTCCATTCCCCATCCCTCTCACTATCTGCATTTCCTCTTTCCCCCTCTCACACTCTCCATTCCCCATCCCTCTCCCTCTGCATTTCCTCTTTCCCCCTCTCACACTCTCCATTCCCCATCCCTCTCACTCTCTGCATTTCCAATTTCCCCCTCTCACACTCTCCATTCCCCATCCCTCTCACTCTCTGCATTTCCTCTTTCCCCCTCTCACACTCTCCATTCCCCATCCCTCTCACTCTGCATTTCCTCTTTCCCCCTCTCACACTCTCCATTCCCCATCCCTCTCACTATCTGCATTTCCTCTTTCCCCCTCTCACACTCTCCATTCCCCATCCCTCTCCCTCTGCATTTCCTCTTTCCCCCTCTCACACTCTCCATTCCCCATCCCTCTCACTCTCTGCATTTCCTCTTTCCCCCTCTCACACTCTCCATTCCACATCCCTCTCACTCTGCATTTCCTCTTTCCCCCTCTCACACTCTCCGTTCCCCATCCCTCTCACTCTCTGCATTTCCTCTTTCCCCCTCTCACACTCTCCATTCCCCATCCCTCTCACTCTCTGCATTTCCAATTTCCCCCTCTCACACTCTCCATTCCCCATCCCTCTCACTCTCTGCATTTCCTCTTTCCCCTCACACTCTGCATTCCCCATCCCTCTCACTCTGCATTTCCTCTTTCCCCCTCTCACACTCTCCATTCCCCATCCCTCTCACTCTGCATTTCCTCTTTCCCCCTCTCACACTCTCCATTCCCCATCCCTCTCACTCTGCATTTCCTCTTTCCCCCTCTCACACTCTCCATTCCCCACCCCTCTCACTCTGCATTTCCTCTTTCCCCCTCCCACACTCTCCATTCCCCATCCCTCTCACTATCTGCATTTCCTCTTTCCCCCTCTCACACTCTCCATTCCCCATCCCTCTCACTATCTGCATTTCCTCTTTCCCCCTCTCACACTCTCCATTCCCCATCCCTCTCCCTCTGCATTTCCTCTTTCCCCCTCTCACACTCTCCATTCCCCATCCCTCTCACTCTCTGCATTTCCTCTTTCCCCCTCTCACACTCTCCATTCCACATCCCTCTCACTCTGCATTTCCTCTTTCCCCCTCTCACACTCTCCGTTCCCCATCCCTCTCACTCTCTGCATTTCCTCTTTCCCCCTCTCACACTCTCCATTCCCCATCCCTCTCACTCTCTGCATTTCCAATTTCCCCCTCTCACACTCTCCATTCCCCATCCCTCTCACTCTCTGCATTTCCTCTTTCCCCCTCTCACACTCTCCATTCCCCATCCCTCTCACTATCTGCATTTCCTCTTTCCCCCTCTCACACTCTCCATTCCCCATCCCTCTCACTATCTGCATTTCCTCTTTCCCCCTCTCACACTCTCCATTCCCCATCCCTCTCCCTCTGCATTTCCAATTTCCCCCTCTCACACTCTCCATTCCCCATCCCTCTCACTCTCTGCATTTCCTCTTTCCCCCTCTCACACTCTCCATTCCCCATCCCTCTCACTCTGCATTTCCTCTTTCCCCCTCTCACATTCTCCATTCCCCATCCCTCTCACTATCTGCATTTCCTCTTTCCCCCTCTCACACTCTCCATTCCCCATCCCTCTCCCTCTGCATTTCCTCTTTCCCCCTCTCACACTCTCCATTCCCCATCCCTCTCACTCTCTGCATTTCCTCTTTCCCCCTCTCACACTCTCCATTCCACATCCCTCTCACTCTGCATTTCCTCTTTCCCCCTCTCACACTCTCCGTTCCCCATCCCTCTCACTCTCTGCATTTCCTCTTTCCCCCTCTCACACTCTCCATTCCCCATCCCTCTCACTCTCTGCATTTCCTCTTTCCCCCTCTCACACTCTCCATTCCCCATCCCTCTCACTCTCTGCATTTCCAATTTCCCCCTCTCACACTCTCCATTCCCCATCCCTCTCACTCTCTGCATTTCCTCTTTCCCCCTCTCACACTCTCCATTCCCCATCCCTCTCACTATCTGCATTTCCTCTTTCCCCCTCTCACACTCTCCATTCCCCATCCCTCTCACTATCTGCATTTCCTCTTTCCCCCTCTCACACTCTCCATTCCCCATCCCTCTCCCTCTGCATTTCCTCTTTCCCCCTCTCACACTCTCCATTCCCCATCCCTCTCACTCTCTGCATTTCCTCTTTCCCCCTCTCACACTCTCCATTCCCCATCCCTCTCACTCTGCATTTCCTCTTTCCCCCTCTCACACTCTCCATTCCCCATCCCTCTCACTCTCTGCATTTCCTCTTTCCCCCTCTCACACTCTCCATTCCCCATCCCTCTCACTCTCTGCATTTCCTCTTTCTCCCTCTCACACTCTCCATTCCCCATCCCTCTCACTCTGCATTTCCTCTTTCCCCCTCTCACACTCTCCATTCCCCATTCCTCTCACTCTGCATTTCCTCTTTCCCCCTCTCACACTCTCCATTCCCCATCCCTCTCACTCTCTGCATTTCCTCTTTCCCCCTCTCACACTCTCCATTCCCCATCCCTCTCACTCTCTGCATTTCCTCTTTCCCCCTCTCACACTCTCCATTCCCCATCCCTCTCACTCTCTGCATTTCCTCTTTCCCCCTCTCACACTCTCCATTCCCCATCCCTCTCACTCTGCATTTCCTCTTTCCCCCCTCATACTCTCCATTCCCCATCCCTCTCACTCTCTGCATTTCCTCTTTCCCCTTCTCACACTCTCCATTCCCCATCCCTCTCACTCTCTGCATTTCCTCTTTCTCCCTCTCACACTCTCCATTCCCCATCCCTCTCACTCTGCATTTCCTCTTTCCCCCTCTCACACTCTCCATTCCCCATCCCTCTCACTCTGAATTTCCTCTTTCCCCCTCTCACACTCTCCATTCCCCATCCCTCTCACTCTGCATTTCCTCTTTCCCCCTCTCACACTCTCCATTCCCCATCCCTCTCACTCTGCATTTCCTCTTTCCCCCTCTCACACTCTCCATTCCCCATCCCTCTCACTCTGCATTTCCTCTTTCCCCCTCTCACACTCTCCATTCCCCATCCCTCTCACTCTGCATTTCCTCTTTCCCCCTCTCACACTCTCCATTCCCCATCCCTCTCACTCTGCATTTCCTCTTTCCCCCTCTCACACTCTCCATTCCCCATCCCTCTCACTCTGCATTTCCTCTTTCCCCCTCTCACACTCTCCATTCCCCATCCCTCTCACTCTGCATTTCCAATTTCCCCCTCTCACACTCTCCATTCCCCATCCCTCTCCCTCTGCATTTCCTCTTTCCCCCTCTCACACTCTCCATTCCCCATCCCTCTCACTCTCTGCATTTCCAATTTCCCCCTCTCACACTCTCCATTCCCCATCCCTCTCACTCTCTGCATTTCCTCTTTCCCCCTCTCACACTCTCCATTCCCCATCCCTCTCACTCTGCATTTCCTCTTTCCCCCTCTCACACTCTCCATTCCCCATCCCTCTCACTATCTGCATTTCCTCTTTCCCCCTCTCACACTCTCCATTCCCCATCCCTCTCCCTCTGCATTTCCTCTTTCCCCCTCTCACACTCTCCATTCCCCATCCCTCTCACTCTGAATTTCCTATTTCCCCCTCTCACACTCTCCATTCCCCATCCCTCTCACTCTGCATTTCCTCTTTCCCCCTCTCACACTCTCCATTCCCCATCCCTCTCACTCTGCATTTCCTCTTTCCCCCTCTCACACTCTCCATTCCCCATCCCTCTCACTCTGCATTTCCTCTTTCCCCCTCTCACACTCTCCATTCCCCATCCCTCTCACTCTGAATTTCCTATTTCCCCCTACTCTCCATTCCCCATCCCTCTCACTCTGCATTTCCTCTTTCCCCCTCTCACACTCTCCATTCCCCATCCCTCTCACTCTGCATTTCCTCTTTCCCCCTCTCACACTCTCCATTCCCCATCCCTCTCACTCTGCATTTCCTCTTTCCCCCTCTCACACTCTCCATTCCCCATCCCTCTCACTCTGCATTTCCTCTTTCCCCCTCTCACACTCTCCATTCTCCATCCCTCTCACTCTGCATTTCATCTTTCCCCCTCGCACACTCTCCATTCCCCATCCCTCTCACTCTGCATTTCCTCTTTCCCCCTCTCACACTCTCCATTCCCCATCCCTCTCACTCTGCATTTCCAATTTCCCCCTCTCACACTCTCCATTCCCCATCCCTCTCCCTCTGCATTTCCTCTTTCCCCCTCTCACACTCTCCATTCCCCATCCCTCTCACTCTCTGCATTTCCAATTTCCCCCTCTCACACTCTCCATTCCCCATCCCTCTCACTCTCTGCATTTCCTCTTTCCCCCTCTCACACTCTCCATTCCCCATCCCTCTCACTCTGCATTTCCTCTTTCCCCCTCTCACACTCTCCATTCCCCATCCCTCTCACTATCTGCATTTCCTCTTTCCCCCTCTCACACTCTCCATTCCCCATCCCTCTCCCTCTGCATTTCCTCTTTCCCCATCTCACACTCTCCATTCCCCATCCCTCTCACTCTCTGCATTTCCTCTTTCCCCCTCTCACACTCTCCATTCCAGATCCCTCTCACTCTGCATTTCCTCTTTCCCCCTCTCACACTCTCCGTTCCCCATCCCTCTCACTCTCTGCATTTCCTCTTTCCCCCTCTCACACTCTCCATTCCCCATCCCTCTCACTCTCTGCATTTCCAATTTCCCCCTCTCACACTCTCCATTCCCCATCCCTCTCACTCTCTGCATTTCCTCTTTCCCCCTCTCACACTCTCCATTCCCCATCCCTCTCACTATCTGCATTTCCTCTTTCCCCCTCTCACACTCTCCATTCCCCATCCCTCTCACTATCTGCATTTCCTCTTTCCCCCTCTCACACTCTCCATTCCCCATCCCTCTCCCTCTGCATTTCCTCTTTCCCCCTCTCACACTCTCCATTCCCCATCCCTCTCACTCTCTGCATTTCCTCTTTCCCCCTCTCACACTCTCCATTCCCCATCCCTCTCACTCTGCATTTCCTCTTTCCCCCTCTCACACTCTCCATTCCCCATCCCTCTCACTCTGCATTTCCTCTTTCCCCCTCTCACACTCTCCATTCCCCATCCCTCTCACTCTCTGCATTTCCAATTTCCCCCTCTCACACTCTCCATTCCCCATTCCTCTCACTCTGCATTTCCTCTTTCCCCCTCTCACACTCTCCATTCCCCATCCCTCTCACTCTCTGCATTTCCTCTTTCCCCCTCTCACACTCTCCATTCCCCATCCCTCTCACTCTCTGCATTTCCTCTTTCCCCCTCTCACACTCTCCATTCCCCATCCCTCTCACTCTCTGCATTTCCTCTTTCCCCCTCTCACACTCTCCATTCCCCATCCCTCTCACTCTGCATTTCCTCTTTCCCCCTCTCATACTCTCCATTCCCCATCCCTCTCACTCTCTGCATTTCCTCTTTCCCCCTCTCACACTCTCCATTCCCCATCCCTCTCACTCTGCATTTCCTCTTTCCCCCTCTCACACTCTCCATTCCCCATCCCTCTCACTCTGCATTTCCTCTTTCCCCCTCTCACACTCTCCATTCCCCATCCCTCTCACTCTGAATTTCCTCTTTCCCCCTCTCACACTCTCCATTCCCCATCCCTCTCACTCTGCATTTCCTCTTTCCCCCTCTCACACTCTCCATTCCCCATCCCTCTCACTCTGCATTTCCTCTTTCCCCCTCTCACACTCTCCATTCCCCATCCCTCTCACTCTGCATTTCCTCTTTCCCCCTCTCACACTCTCCATTCCCCATCCCTCTCACTCTGCATTTCCTCTTTCCCCCTCTCACACTCTCCATTCCCCATCCCTCTCACTCTGCATTTCCTCTTTCCCCCTCTCACACTCTCCATTCCCCATCCCTCTCACTCTGCATTTCCAATTTCCCCCTCTCACACTCTCCATTCCCCATCCCTCTCCCTCTGCATTTCCTCTTTCCCCCTCTCACACTCTCCATTCCGCATCCCTCTCACTGTCTGCATTTCCTCTTTCCCCCTCTCACACTCTCCATTCCGCATCCCTCTCACTCTCTGCATTTCCTCTTTCCCCCTCTCACACTCTCCATTCCCCATCCCTCTCACTCTGCATTTCCTCTTTCCCCCTCTCACACTCTCCATTCCCCATCCCTCTCACTCTCTGCATTTCCTCTTTCCCCCTCTCACACTCTCCATTCCCCATCCCTCTCACTCTCTGCATTTCCTCTTTCCCCCTCTCACACTCTCCATTCCCCATCCCTCTCACTCTCTGCATTTCCTCTTTCCCCCTCTCACACTCTCCATTCCCCATCCCTCTCACTCTCTGCATTTCCTCTTTCCCCCTCTCACACTCTCCATTACCCATCCCTCTCACTCTCTGCATTTCCTCTTTCCCCCTCTCACACTCTCCATTCCCCATTCCTCTCACTCTCTGCATTTCCTCTTTCCCCCTCTCACACTCTCCATTCCCCATCCCTCTCCCTCTGCATTTCCTCTTTCCCCCTCTCACACTCTCCATTCCCCATCCCTCTCACTCTGCATTTCCTCTTTCCCCCTCTCATACTCTCCATTCCCCATCCCTCTCACTCTGCATTTCCTCTTTCCCCTCTCACACTCTCCATTCCCCATCCCTCTCACTCTGCATTTCCTCTTTCCCCCTCTCACACTCTCCATTCCCCATCCCTCTCACTCTGCATTTCCTCTTTCCCCCTCTCACACTCTCCATTCCCCATCCCTCTCACTATCTGCATTTCCAATTTCCCCCTCTCACACTCTCCATTCCCCATCCCTCTCACTATCTGCATTTCCTCTTTCCCCCTCTCACACTCTCCATTCCCCATCCCTCTCACTCTCTGCATTTCCTCTTTCCCCCTCTCACACTCTCCATTCCCCATCCCTCTCACTCTGCATTTCCTCTTTCCCCCTCTCACACTCTCCATTCCCCATCCCTCTCACTCTCTGCATTTCCTCTTTCCCCCTCTCACACTCTCCATTCCCCATCCCTCTCACTCTCTGCATTTCCTCTTTCCCCCTCTCACACTCTCCATTCCCCATCCCTCTCACTCTGCATTTCCAATTTCCCCCTCTCACACTCTCCATTCCCCATCCCTCTCACTCTACATTTCCTCTTTCCCCCTCTCACACTCTCCATTCCCCATCCCTCTCACTCTCTGCATTTCCTCTTTCCCCCTCTCACACTCTCCATTCCCCATCCCTCTCACTCTCTGCATTTCCTCTTTCTCCCTCTCACACTCTCCATTCCCCATCCCTCTCACTCTGCATTTCCTCTTTCCCCCTCTCACACTCTCCATTCCCCATCCCTCTCACTCTGCATTTCCTCTTTCCCCCTCTCACACTCTCCATTCCCCATCACTCTCACTCTGCATTTCTGCTTTCCCCCTCTCACACTCTCCATTCCCCATCCCTCTCACTCTCTGCATTTCCTCTTTCCCCCTCTCACACTCTCCATTCCCCATCCCTCTCACTCTCTGCATTTCCTCTTTCCCCCTCTCACACTCTCCATTCCCCATCCCTCTCACTCTCTGCATTTCCTCTTTCCCCCTCTCACACTCTCCATTCCCCATCCCTCTCACTCTCTGAATTTCCTCTTTCCCCCTCCCACACTCTCCATTCCCCATCCCTCTCACTCTGCATTTCCTCTTTCCCCCTCTCACACTCTCCATTCCCCATCCCTCTCACTCTGCATTTCCTCTTTCCCCCTCTCACACTCTCCAATCCCCATCCCTCTCACTCTGCATTTCCTCTTTCCCCCTCTCACACTCTCCATTCCCCATCCCTCTCACTCTCTGCATTTCCTCTTTCTCCCTCTCACACTCTCCATTCCCCATCCCTCTCACTCTACATTTCCTCTTTCCCCCTCTCACACTCTCCATTCCCCATTCCTCTCACTCTGCATTTCCAATTTCCCCCTCTCACACTCTCCATTCCCCATCCCTCTCACTCTCTGCATTTCCTCTTTCCCCCTCTCACACTCTCCATTCCCCATCCCTCTCACTCTCTGATTTTCCTCTTTCCCCCTCCCACACTCTCCATTCCCCATCCCTCTCACTCTGCATTTCCTCTTTCCCCCTCTCACACTCTCCATTCCCCATCCCTCTCACTCTCTGCATTTCCTCTTTCCCCCTCTCACACTCTCCATTCCCCATCCCTCTCACTCTGCATTTCCTCTTTCCCCCTCTCGCACTCTCCATTCCCCATCCCTCTCACTCTCTGCATTTCCTCTTTCCCCCTCTCACACTCTCCATTCCCCATCCCTCTCACTCTGCATTTCCTGTTTCCCCCTCTCACACTCTCCATTCCCCATCCCTCTCGCTCTGCATTTCCTCTTTCCCCCTCTCACACTCTCCATTCCCCATCCCTCCCACTCTGCATTTCCTCTTTCCCCCTCTCACACTCTCCATTCCGCATCCCTCTCACTCTGCATTTCCTCTTTCCCCCTCTCACACTCTCCATTCCCCATCCCTCCCACTCTGCATTTCCTCTTTCCCCCTCTCACACTCTCCAATCCCCATCCCTCTCACTCTGCATTTCCTCTTTCTCCCTCTCACACTCTCCATTCCCCATTCCTCTCACTCTGCATTTCCAATTTCCCCCTCTCACACTCTCCATTCCCCATCCCTCTCACTCTCTGCATTTCCAATTTCCCCTCTCACACTCTCCATTCCCCATCCCTCTCCCTCTGCATTTCCTCTTTCCCCCTCTCACACTCTCCATTCCCCATCCCTCTCACTCTCTGCATTTCCTCTTTCCCCCTCTCACACTCTCCATTCCCCATCCCTCTCACTCTCTGCATTTCCAATTTCCCCCTCTCACACTCTCCATTCCCCATCCCTCTCACACTCTGCATTTCCTCTTTCCCCCTCTCACACTCTCCATTCCCCATCCTTCTCACTCTGCATTTCCTCTTTCCCCCTCTCACACTCTCCATTCCCCATCCCTCTCACTCTGCATTTCCTCTTTCCCCCTCTCACACTCTCCATTCCCCATCCCTCTCACTCTCTGCATTTCCTCTTTCCCCCTCTCACACTCTCCATTCCCCATCCCTCTCACTCTGTATTTCCTCTTCCCCCCTCTCACACTCTCCATTCTCCATCCCTCTCACTCTGCATTTCCTCTTTCCCCCTCTCACACTCTCCATTCCCCATCCCTCTCACTCTGTATTTCCTCTTTCCCCCTCTCACACTCTCCATTCCCCATCCCTCTCACTGTCTGCATTTCCTCTTTCCCCCTCTCACACTCTCCATTCCCCATCCCTCTCACTCTGCATTTCCTCTTTCCCCCTCTCACACTCTCCATTCCCCATCCCTCTCACTCTACATTTCCTCTTTCCCCCTCTCACACTCTCCATTCCCCATCCCTCTCACTCTGCATTTCCTCTTTCCCCCTCTCACACTCTCCATTCCCCATCCCTCTCACTATCTGCATTTCCTCTTCCCCCCCCTCTCACTCTCTCCATTCCCCATCCCTCTCACTCTCTGCATTTCCTCTTTCCCCCCTCACACTCTCCATTCCCCATCCCTCTCACTCTCTGCATTCCCTCTTTCCCCCTCTCACACTCTCCATTCCCCATCACTCTCACTCTGCATTTCCTCTTTCCCCCTATCACACTCTCCATTCCCCATCCCCCTCACTGCATTTCCTCTTTCCCCCTCTCACACTCTCCATTCCCCATCCCTCTCACTCTCTGTATTTCCTCTTTCCCCCTCTCACACTCTCCATTCCCCGTCCCTCTCACTCTGCATTTCCTCTTTCCCCCTCTCACACTCTCCATTCCCCATTCCTCTCACTCTGCATTTCCTCTTTCCCCCTCTCACACTCTCCATTCCCCATCCCTCTCACTCTCTGCATTTCCTCTTTCCCCCTCTCACACTCTCCATTCCCCATCCCTCTCACTCTCTGCATTTCCTCTTTCCCCCTCTCACACTCTCCATTCCCCATCCCTCTCACTCTCTGCATTTCCTCTTTCCCCCTCTCACACTCTCCATTCCCCATCCCTCTCACTCTGCATTTCCTCTTTCCCCCTCTCACACTCTCCATTCCCCATCCCTCTCACTCACTGCATTTCCTCTTTCCCCCTCTCACACTCTCCATTCCCCATCCCTCTCACTCTGCATTTCCTCTTTCCCCCTCTTACACTCTCCATTCCCCATTCCTCTCACTCTGCATTTCCTCTTTCCCCCTCTCACACTCTCCATTCCCCATCCCTCTCACTCTCTGCATTTCCTCTTTCCCCCTCTCACACTCTCCATTCCACATCCCTCTCACTCTGCATTTCCTCTTTCCCCCTCTCACACTCTCCATTCCCCATTCCTCTCACTCTCTGCATTTCCTCTTTCCCCCTCTCACACTCTCCATTCCCCATCCCTCTCACTCTGCATTTCCTCTTTCCCCCTCTCACACTCTCCATTCCCCATCCCTCTCACTCTCTGCATTTCCTCTTTCCCCCTCTCACACTCTCCATTCCCCATTCCTCTCACTCTCTGCATTTCCTCTTTCCCCCTCTCACACTCTCCATTCCGCATCCCTCTCACTCTGCATTTCCTCTTTTCCCCCCTCTCACACTCTCCATTCTCCATCCCTCTCACTCTGCATTTCCTCTTTCCCCCTCTCACACTCTCCATTCCCCGTCCCTCTCACTCTGCATTTCCTCTTTCCCCCTCTCACACTCTCCATTCCCCATCCCTCTCACTCTCTGCATTTCCTCTTTCCCCCTCTCACACTCTCCATTCCCCATCCCTCTCACTCTGCATTTCCTCTTTCCCCCTCTCACACTCTCCATTCCCCATCCCTCTCACTCTCTGCATTTCCTCTTTCCCCCTCTCACACTCTCCATTCCCCATCCCTCTCACTCTCTGCATTTCCTCTTTCCCCCTCTCACACTCTCCATTCCCCATCCCTCTCACTGTCTGCATTTCCTCTTTCCCCCTCTCACACTCTCCATTCCCCAACCCTCTCACTCTGCATTTCCTCTTTCCCCCTCTCACACTCTCCATTTCCCATCCCTCTCACTCTACATTTCCTCTTTCCCCCTCTCACACTCTCCATTCCCCATCCCTCTCACTCTCTGCATTTCCTCTTTCCCCCTCTCACACTCTCCATTCCCCATCCCTCTCACTATCTGCATTTCCTCTTCCCCCCCCTCTCACTCTCTCCATTCCCCATCCCTCTCACTCTCTGCATTTCCTCTTTCCCCCTCTCACACTCTCCATTCCCCATCCCTCTCACTCTCTGCATTCCCTCTTTCCCCCTCTCACACTCTCCATTCCCCATCCCTCTCACTCTGCATTTCCTCTTTCCCCCTCTCACACTCTCCATTCCCCATCCCTCTCACTCTCTGTATTTCCTCTTTCCCCCTCTCACACTCTCCATTCCCCGTCCCTCTCACTCTGCATTTCCTCTTTCCCCCTCTCACACTCTCCATTCCCCATTCCTCTCACTCTGCATTTCCTCTTTCCCCCTCTCACACTCTCCATTCCCCATCCCTCTCACTCTCTGCATTTCCTCTTTCCCCCTCTCACACTCTCCATTCCCCATCCCTCTCTCTGCATTTCCTCTTTCCCCCTCTCACACTCTCCATTCCCCATCCCTCTCACTCTCTGCATTTCCTCTTTCCCCCTCTCACACTCTCCATTCCCCATCCCTCTCACTCTCTGCATTTCCTCTTTCCCCCTCTCACACTCTCCATTCCCCATCCCTCTCACTCTGCATTTCCTCTTTCCCCCTCTCACACTCTCCATTCCCCATCCCTCTCACTCACTGCATTTCCTCTTTCCCCCTCTCACACTCTCCATTCCCCATCCCTCTCACTCTGCATTTCCTCTTTCCCCCTCTCACACTCTCCATTCCCCATTCCTCTCACTCTGCATTTCCTCTTTCCCCCTCTCACACTCTCCATTCCCCATCCCTCTCACTCTCTGCATTTCCTCTTTCCCCCTCTCACACTCTCCATTCCCCATCCCTCTCACTCTCTGCATTTCCTCTTTCCCCCTCTCACACTCTCCATTCCACATCCCTCTCACTCTGAATTTCCTCTTTCCCCCTCTCACACTCTCCATTCCCCATTCCTCTCACTCTCTGCATTTCCTCTTTCCCCCTCTCACACTCTCCATTCCCCATCCCTCTCACTCTCTGCATTTCCTCTTTCCCCCTCTCACACTCTCCATTCCCCATCCCTCTCACTCTCTGCATTTCCTCTTTCCCCCTCTCACACTCTCCATTCCACATCCCTCTCACTCTGCATTTCCTCTTTCCCCCTCTCACACTCTCCATTCCCCATTCCTCTCACTCTCTGCATTTCCTCTTTCCCCCTCTCACACTCTCCATTCCCCATCCCTCTCACTCTGCATTTCCTCTTTCCCCCTCTCACACTCTCCATTCCCCATCCCTCTCACTCTCTGCATTTCCTCTTTCCCCCTCTCACACTCTCCATTCCCCATTCCTCTCACTCTCTGCATTTCCTCTTTCCCCCTCTCACACTCTCCATTCCGCATCCCTCTCACTCTGCATTTCCTCTTTCCCCCCTCTCACACTCTCCATTCTCCATCCCTCTCACTCTGCATTTCCTCTTTCCCCCTCTCACACTCTCCATTCCCCGTCCCTCTCACTCTGCATTTCCTCTTTCCCCCTCTCACACTCTCCATTCCCCATCCCTCTCACTCTCTGCATTTCCTCTTTCCCCCTCTCACACTCTCCATTCCCCATCCCTATCATTCTGCATTTCCTCTTCCCCCCCTCTCACACTCTCCATTCCCCATCCCTCTCACTCTGCATTTCCTCTTTCCCCCTCTCACACTCTCCATTCCCCGTCCCTCTCACTCTGCATTTCCTCTTTCCCCCTCTCACACTCTCCATTCCCCATCCCTCTCACTCTGCATTTCCTCTTTCCCCCTCTCACACTCTCCATTCCCCATCCCTCTCACTCTGCATTTCCTCTTCCCCCCCCTCTCACTCTCTCCATTCTCCATCCCTCTCACTCTGCATTTCCTCTTTCCCCCTCCCACACTCTCCATTCTCCATCCCTCTCACTCTGCATTTCCTCTTTCCCCCTCTCACACTCTCCATTCCCCATCCCTCTCACTCTGCATTTCCTCTTTCCCCCTCTCACACTCTCCATTCCCCATCCCTCTCACTCTGTGCATTTCCTGTTTCCCCCTCTCACACTCTCCATTCTCCATCCCTCTCACTCTCTGCATTTCTGCTTACCCCCTTTCACTCAGACCACATTTCTTTTTCGCCCTCTCCCCAATCTCTCCATTTCCCCTTCAAGTTTCCATCAGGGCTCCTTCGACAGCACCTTCCAAATACTGGCCCATCTAGAAGCACAAGGGAAGAACATGCATGTAACACCATGACCCGCAAGGTCCTCTCCAAGATGCACACTATCCTGACTTGGCACAATCACTGTTCCGTCACTGTCGCTCGGTTCAAATCCTAGAATTCCCTCCCTAACAGCACTGTGGGTGTGCCTACACCACATGGACACCCCGACCTTCTCAAGGGCCATTTGGGATGGACAACAAATGCTGCCCTAGCCAGTGTTGCCCACATCTCTGGAGCAATTGAATTAAAACAAGCTGTCTTATCTGCTGGAAGGCGGCAGTGAAAAGTGGCATATTTGTACCAGTCGACCACAGTGATTTCATTTTTCATTGCTGTATCACTCATGTTTGTTCTCTTTTTCTCCTCATGCTCCCACTGCTGCCTCTGGGGTGTGTCAGGCTTCAATCTGCCAAAGTTGGATCTACGCAGTTGCGTCTTTCTTTTCTCCATTTCTCTGCCTTACAGATATTGATAGTGATGTGACAAAACCTCTCGTCTGTTTGCATAACAAATATCATTGATGCTGTTCAATTGAATCCATTCCACATTGTATAGGTGCAACTGCTATTATTGGTGATTGGTAAATGCTGTCCAGTGACCCATATGGGCTGGAATGATTCACTTTCCATTGCTCATCTTAATCAGCTGATTTCTGCGACAGCAGTGTCACAGTGAAATGATTTGGCCCGTGTTCATTGCTGACGTTGATCCAGTGAGTGCGCTGGGAAATCTATACATATCCACATCAGCTAGGAATAGCTTTCCACTTGGCCATGATGTGCGTCACAAGCAGACATTTGAGTTGTCTCGGCCGTCCAATCTGGGGCTATGTGCATTTCTGCAATCTCTTAAAATGTACGGGGTGGTGGATAGGGGATGGACTTCTAAACTTCGGGTATCTGTGATAGAAACATCATGTCAAAAGGCAGAAAGTGTGAACGGTAGAGTGAGCTAAATATTCAACAGTACAAAGAATAATTGCAGATGAAACAGGAAGAAGACTTTTAGTGTCCTCCCAATCCTGAATTATAAATAAGCTTGCAGTAATCACTGTAATTATCAACAGGAAAGCTACTCAGACTGGCACTACACTGCAACTCAGACTGGCACTCCTGCTACGCAGACTGGCACTCCTGCTACGCAGACTGGCACTACACTGGAACT
The DNA here is from genome assembly GCF_047496885.1 of Scyliorhinus torazame. Lineage (NCBI taxonomy): Eukaryota > Metazoa > Chordata > Chondrichthyes > Carcharhiniformes > Scyliorhinidae > Scyliorhinus > Scyliorhinus torazame. The sequence goes on along the minus strand of NC_092710.1, from coordinate 348,122,741 downwards.
CAGACTGGCACTCCTGCTACTCAGACTGGCACTACACTGCTACTCAGACTGGAACTACACTGCAACTCAGACTGGCACTCCTGCTGCGCAGACTGGCACTACACTGCTACGCAGACTGGCACTACACTGCTACTCAGACTGGCACTCCTGCTACTCAGACTGGCACTACACTGCTACTCAGACTGGAACTACACTGCAACTCAGACTGGCACTCCTGCTAGGCAGACTGGCACTACACTGCTACGCAGACAAGCACTCCTGCTACGCAGACTGGCACTACACTGCTACGCAGACTAGCACTCCTGCTACGCAGACTGGCACTACACTGCTACGCAGACTGGCACTCCTGCTACGCAGACTGGCACTACACTGCTACGCAGACGGGCACTGCACTGCTACTCAGACTGGCACTACACTGCTACTCAGACTGGCACTACACTGTTACACAGACTGGCACTACACTGCTACTCAGACTGGCACTACACTGCTACACACACTGGCACTACACTGCTATGCAGACTGGCACTCCTGCTACGCAGACTGGCACTACACTGCTACGCAGACGGGCACTACACTGCTACTCAGACTAGCACTACACTGCTATACAGACTGGCACTACACTGCTATACAGACTGGCACTACACTGCTATACAGACTGGCACTACACTGCAACGCAGACTGGCACTACACTGCAACGCAGACTAGCACTACACTGCTACTCAGACTGGCACTACACTGCTACACAGACTGGCACTACACTGCGACGCAGACTGGCACTACACTGCAACTCAGACTAGCACTCCTGCTACGCAGACTGGCACTACACTGCTACGCAGACTGGCACTGCACTGCTACACAGACTGGCACTACACTGCTATGAAGACTAGCACTCCTGCTACGCAGACTGACACTACACTGCTACGCAGACTGGCACTACACTGCTACTCAGACTAGCACTACACTGCTACTCAGACTGGCACTCCTGCTACGCAGACTGGCACTCCTGCTACGCAGACTGGCACTAAACTGGAACTCAGACTGGAACTACACTGCAACTCAGACTGGCACTCCTGCTGCGCAGACTGGCACTACACTGCTACGCAGACTGGCACTACACTGCTACTCAGACTGGCACTCCTGCTACTCAGACTGGCACTACACTGCTACTCAGACTGGAACTACACTGCAACTCAGACTGGCACTCCTGCTACGCAGACTGGCACTACACTGCTACGCAGACTAGCACTCCTGCTACGCAGACTGGCACTACACTGCTACGCAGACTTGCACTCCTGCTACGCAGACTGGCACTACACTGCTACACAGACTGGCACTACACTGCGACGCAGACTGGCACTACACTGCAACTCAGACTAGCACTCCTGCTACGCAGACTGGCACTACACTGCTACGCAGACTGGCACTGCACTGCTACACAGACTGGCACTACACTGCTATGAAGACTAGCACTCCTGCTACGCAGACTGACACTACACTGCTACGCAGACTGGCACTACACTGCTACTCAGACTAGCACTACACTGCTACTCAGACTGGCACTCCTGCTACGCAGACTGGCACTCCTGCTACGCAGACTGGCACTACACTGGAACTCAGACTGGAACTACACTGCAACTCAGACTAGCACTCCTGCTACGCAGACTGACACTACACTGCTACGCAGACTGGCACTACACTGCTACGCAGACGGGCACTGCACTGCTACTCAGACTGGCACTACACTGCTACTCAGACTGGCACTACACTGTTACACAGACTGGCACTACACTGCTACACAGACTGGCACTACACTGCTACACACACTGGCACTACACTGCTATGCAGACTGGCACTCCTGCTACGCAGACTGGCACTACACTGCTACGCAGACGGGCACTACACTGCTACTCAGACTAGCACTACACTGCTATACAGACTGGCACTACACTGCTATACAGACTGGCACTACACTGCTATACAGACTGGCACTACACTGCAACGCAGACTGGCACTACACTGCAACGCAGACTAGCACTACACTGCTACTCAGACTGGCACTACACTGCTACACAGACTGGCACTACACTGCGACGCAGACTGGCACTACACTGCAACTCAGACTAGCACTCCTGCTACGCAGACTGGCACTACACTGCTACGCAGACTGGCACTGCACTGCTACACAGACTGGCACTACACTGCTATGAAGACTAGCACTCCTGCTACGCAGACTGACACTACACTGCTACGCAGACTGGCACTACACTGCTACTCAGACTAGCACTACACTGCTACTCAGACTAGCACTACACTGCTACTCAGACTGGCACTACACTACTACTCAGACTGGCACTACACTGCTACAGACTGGCACTACACTGCGACGCAGACAGGCACTACACTGCTACTCAGACAGGCACTACACTGCTACTCAGACTAGCACTACACTGCGACGCAGAGGAGCACTACACTGCTACTCAGACTGGAACTACACTGCTACTCCGACTGGAACTACACTGCTACTCAGACTGGCACTACACTGCTACTCAGACTGGCACTACACTGCTACACTGACTGGCACTACACTGCTACTCAGACTGCCACTACACTGCTACTCAGACTAGCACTACACTGCTACGCAGACTGGCACTACACTGCTACGCAGACTGGCACTACACTGCTACGCAGACTGGCACTACACTGCTACTCAGACTAGCACTACACTGCTATGCAGACTGGCACTACACTGCTATGCAGACTGGCACTACACTGCTACGCAGACTGGCACTACACTGCTACGCAGACTGGCACTACACTGCTACGCAGACTAGCACTACACTGCTACGCAGACTGGCACTACACTGCTACGCAGACTGGCACTACACTGCTACGCTGACTGGCAGTCCTGCTATGCAGACGGGCACTGCACTGCCACCCAGACTGGAACTACACTGCCACCCAGACTGGAACTACACTGCCACCCAGACTGGAACTACACTGCCACCCAGACTGGAACTACACTGCCACCCAGACTGGAACTACACTGCCACCCAGACTGGAACTACACTGCTACTCAGACTAGCACTACTGCTACTAAGACTAGCACTACACTGCTACACAGACTGGCACTACACTGCTACTCAGACTGGAACTACACTGCTACTCAGGCTGGAACTACACTGCTACGCAGACTAGCACTACACTGCTACTCCGACTGGAACTACACTCCTACTCAGGCTGGAACTACACTGCTACTCAGACTGGCACTACACTGCTACTCAGGCTGCAACTCAGACTGGCACTACACTGCTACTCAGACTGGCACTACACTGCTACTCAGACTGGCACTACACTGCTACACAGACTAGCACTACACTGCTACTCAGACTGGCACTACACTGCTACTCAGGCTGGAACTACACTGCTATTCCGACTGGAACTACACTGCTACTCAGGCTGGAACTACACTGCTACACAGACTAGCACTACACTGCTACTCCGACTGGAACTACACTGCTACTCCGACTGGAACTACACTGCTACTCTGTCTGGAACTACACTGCTACTCAGACTGGCACGTCACTGCTATACAGACTGGCACTACACTGCTATGAAGACTGGCACTCCTGCTACGCAGACTGGCACTACACTGCTACTCAGACTAGCACTACACTGCTACTCAGACTGGCACTACACTGCTACTCAGACTGGCACTACACTGCGACGCAGACAGGCACTACACTGCTACTCAGACGAGCACTACACTGCTACTCAGACTGCCACTACACTGCTACTCAGACTAGCACTACACTGCTACACAGACTGGCACTACACTGCTACGCAGACGGGCACTGCACTGCTACTCAGACTGGCACTACACTGCTTCTCAGACTGGCACTACACTGTTACACAGACTGGCACTACACTGCTACTCAGACTGGCACTACACTGCTACACAGACTGGCACTACACTGCTACACACACTGGCACTACACTGCTATGCAGACTGGCACTCCTACGCAGACTGGCACTACACTGCTACGCAGATGGGCACTACACTGCTACTCAGACTAGCACTACACTGCTACTCAGACTGGCACTACACTGCTACTCAGACTGGCACTACACTGCTACACAGACTAGCACTACACTGCTACTCAGAGTGGCACTACACTGCTACTCAGGCTGGAACTACACTGCTATTCCGACTGGAACTACACTGCTACTCAGGCTGGAACTACACTGCTACACAGACTAGCACTACACTGCTACTCCGACTGGAACTACACTGCTACTCCGACTGGAACTACACTGCTACTCCGTCTGGAACTACACTGCTACTCAGACTGGCACTACACTGCTATACAGACTGGAACTACACTGCTACGCAGACTGACACTACACTGCTACGCAGACTGGCACTACACTGCTACTCAGACTAGCACTACACTGCTACTCACACTGGCACTACACTGCTACTCAGACTGGCACTACACTGCTACAGACTGGCACTACACTGCGACGCAGACAGGCACTACACTGCTACTCAGACAGGCACTACACTGCTACTCAGACTAGCACTACACTGCGACGCAGACTAGCACTACACTGCTACTCAGACTGGAACTACACTGCTACTCCGACTGGAACTACACTGCTACTCAGACTGGCACTACACTGCTACACTGACTGGCACTACACTGCTACTCAGACGAGCACTACACTGCTACTCAGACTGCCACTACACTGCTACTCAGACTAGCACTACACTGCTACGCAGACTGGCACTACACTGCTACGCAGACTGGCACTACACTGCTACTCAGACTAGCACTACACTGCTATGCAGACTGGCACTACACTGCTACGCAGACTGGCACTACACTGCTACGCAGACTAGCACTACACTGCTACGCAGACTGGCACTACACTGCTACGCAGACAGGCACTACACTGCTACGCTGACTGGCAGTCCTGCGATGCAGACGGGCACTGCACTGCCACCCAGACTGGAACTACACTGCCACCCAGACTGGAACTACACTGCCACCCAGACTGGAACTACACTGCTACTCAGACTAGCACTACTGCTACTAAGACTAGCACTACACTGCTACACAGACTGGCTCTACACTGCTACTCAGACTGGAACTACACGGCTACTCAGGCTGGAACTACACTGCTACGCAGACGAGCACTACACTGCTACTCCGACTGGAACGACACTCCTACTCAGGCTGGAACTACACTGCTACTCAGACTGGCACTACACTGCTACTCAGGCTGCAACTACACTGCTACTCAGACTGGCACTACACTGCTACTCAGACTGGCACTACACTGCTACTCAGACTGGCACTACACTGCTACACAGACTAGCACTACAGTGCTACTCAGACTGGCACTACACTGCTACTCAGGCTGGAACTACACTGCTACTCAGACTGGCACTACACTGCTACTCAGGCTGGAACTACACTGCTATTCCGACTGGAACTACACTGCTACTCAGGCTGGAACTACACTGCTACACAGACTAGCACGGCACTGCTACTCCGACTGGAACTACACTGCTACTCCGACTGGAACTACACTGCTACTCCGTCTGGAACTACACTGCTACTCAGACTGGAACTACACTGCTACTCCGACTGGAACTACACTGCAACACAGACTAGCACTGCACTGCTACTCCGACTGGAACTACATTGCTACTCCGACTCAGAACTACACTGCTACTCAGGCTGGAACTACACTGCTACACAGACTAGCACTACACTGCTACTCCGACTGGAACTACACTGCTACTCCAACTGGAACTACACTGCTACTCAGACTGGCACTACACTGCTACACAGACTAGCACTACACTGCTACTCCGACTGGAACTACACTGCTACTCAGACTGGCACTACACTGCTACTCAGACTGGAAATACACTGCTACTCAGGCTGGAACTACACTGCTACTCCGACTGGAACTACACTGCTACTCAGACTGGAACTACACTGCTACTCCGACTGGAACTACACTGCTACGCAGACTGGAACTACACTGCTACTCAGGCTGGAACTACACTGCTACACAGACTGGCACTACACTGCTACGCAGACTGGCACTACACTGCTACTCAGACTGATACTACACTGCTACGCAGACTGGAACTACACTGCTACTCAGGCTGGAACTACACTGCTACTCAGACTGGAACTACACTGCTACTCAGACTGGAACTACACTGCTACACAGACTGGAACTATACTGCTACCCAGACTAGCACTACACTGCTACTCCGACTGGAACTACACTGCTACTCAGACTGGCACTACACTGCTACACAGACTGGAACTACACTGCTACTCAGACTGGCCCTACACTGCCACGCAGACTGGCACTACACTGCTACACAGGCTGGAACTACACTGCTACTCAGACTGGAACTACCCTGCTACTCAAGCTGGAACTACACTGCTACTCAGACTGGAACTACACTGCTACTCAGGCTGGAACTACACTGCTACACAGACTGGAACTACACTGCTACTCAGGCTGGAACTACACTGCTACACAGACTGGCACTACACTGCTACGCAGACTGGCACTACACTGCTACTCAGACTAGCACTACACTGCTATGCAGACTGGCACTACACTGCTACACAGACTGGCACTACACTGCTACGCAGACTAGCACTACACTGCTACGCAGACTGGCACTACACTGCTACGCAGACTGGCACTACACTGCTACGCTGACTGGCAGTCCTGCTATGCAGACGGGCACTGCACTGCCACCCAGACTGGAACTACACTGCCACCCAGACTGGAACTACACTGCCACCCAGACTGGAACTACACTGCTACTAAGACTAGCACTACACTGCTACACAGACTGGCACTACACTGCTACTCAGACTGGAACTACACGGCTACTCAGGCTGGAACTACACTGCTACTCAGACTGGCACTACACTGCTACTCAGGCTGCAACTACGCTGCTACTCAGACTGGCACTACACTGCTACTCAGACTGGCACTACACTGCTACTCAGACTGGCACTACACTGCTACACAGACTAGCACTACACTGCTACTCAGACTGGCACTACACTGCTACTCAGGCTGGAACTACACTGCTATTCCGACTGGAACTACATTGCTACTCAGGCTGGAACTACACTGCTACACAGACTAGCAGGACACTGCTAATCCGACTGGAACTACACTGCTACACAGACTAGCACTACACTGCTACTCAGACTGGCACTACACTGCTACTCCAACTGGAACTACACTGCTACTCCGTCTGGAACTACACTGCTACTCAGACTGGAACTACACTGCTACTCCGACTGGAACTACACTGCAACACAGACTAGCACTGCACTGCTACTCCGACTGGAACTACATTGCTACTCCGACTGGAACTACACTGCTACTCAGGCTGGAACTACACTGCTACACAGACTGGCACTACACTGCTACTCCGACTGAAACTACACTGCTACTCCAACTGGAACTACACTGCTACTCCGACTGGAACTACACTGCTACTCAGACTGGCACTACACTGCTACTCAGACTGGCACTACACTGCTACGCAGACTGGCACTACACTGCTACGCAGACTGGCCCTACACTGCTACACAGACAGGCACTGCACTGCTACGCAGACTGGCACTACACTGCTACTCAGACTGGAACTACACGGCTACTCAGGCTGGAACTACACTGCTACTCAGACTGGCACTACACTGCTACTCAGGCTGCAACTACACTGCTACTCAGGCTGCAACTACACTGCTACTCAGACTGGCACTACACTGCTACTCAGACTGGCACTACACTGCTACACAGACTAGCACTACACTGCTACTCAGACTGGCACTACACTGCTACTCAGGCTGGAACTACACTGCTATTCCGACTGGAACTACATTGCTACTCAGGCTGGAACTACACTGCTACACAGACTAGCACGACACTGCTAATCCGACTGGAACTACACTGCTACTCCGACTGGAACTACACTGCTACTCCGTCTGGAACTACAGTGCTACTCAGACTGGAACTACACTGCTACTCCGACTGGAACTACACTGCAACACAGACTAGCACTGCACTGCTACTCCGACTGGAACTACATTGCTACTCCGACTGGAACTACACTGCTACTCAGGCTGGAACTACACTGCTACACAGACTGGCACTACACTGCTACTCCGACTGGAACTACACTGCTACTCCAACTGGAACTACACTGCTACTCCGACTGGAACTACACTGCTACTCAGACTGGCACTACACTGCTACTCAGACTGGCACTACACTGCTACGCAGACTGGCACTACACTGCTACGCAGACTGGCCCTACACTGCTACACAGACAGGCACTGCACTGCTACGCAGACTGGAACTACACTGCTACACAGACTGGCACTACACTGCTACACAGACTAGCACTACACTGCTACTCAGGCTGGAACTAAACTGCTACCCAGACTAGCACTACACTGCTACTCAGACTGGCACTACACTGCTACTCAGACTGGAACTACACTGCTACTCAGGCTGGAACTACACTGCTACGCAAACTAGCACTACACTGCTACTCCGACTGGAACTACACTCCTACTCAGGCTGGAACTACACTGCTACTCAGACTGGCACTACACTGCTACTCAGGCTGGAACTACACTGCTACTCAGACTGGCACTACACTGCTACTCAGACTGGCACTACACTGCTACTCAGACTGGCACTACACTGCTACTCAGACTGGCACTACACTGCTACTCAGACTGGAACTACACTGCTATTCCGACAGGAACTACACTGCTATTCAGGCTGGATCTACACTGCTACTCATGCTGGAACTACACTGCTACACAGACTAGCACTACACTGCTACTCAGACTGGCACTACAGTGCTACTCAGGCTGGAACTACACTGCTATTCCGACTGGAACTACACTGCTACTCAGGCTGGAACTACACTGCTACACAGACTAGCACTACACTGCTACTCCGACTGGAACTACACTGCTACTCCGACTGGAACTACACTGCTACTCCGTCTGGAACTACACTGCTACTCAGACTGGAACTACACTGCTACTCCGACTGGAACTACACTGCCATACAGACTAGCACTACACTGCTACTCCGACTGGAACTACATTGCTACTCCGACTGGAACTACACTGCTACTCAGGCTGGAACTACACTGCTACGCAGACTGGCACTACACTGCTACTCCGACTGGAACTACACTGCTACTCAGGCTTGAACTACACTGCTACTCAGACTGGCACTACTCTGCTACGCAGACTGGCATTACACTACTACGCAGACTGGAACTACACTGCTACTCAGGCTGGAACTACACTGCTACGCAGACTGGCAATCCACTGCTACTCAGACTGGAACTACACTGCTACACAGACTGGCACTACACTGCTACGCAGACTGGAAGTACACTGCGACTCAGACTGGCACTACACTGCTACGCAGACTGGAACTACACTGCTACTCCGACTGGAACTACACTGCTACTCAGGCTGGAACTACACTGCTACACAGACTAGCACTACACTGCTACTCCGACTGGAACTACACTGCTACTCCAACTGGAACTACACTGCTACTCCGACTGGAACTACACTGCTACTCTGACTGGCACTATGCTGCTACACAGACTGGCACTACACTGCTACTCAGACTGGAACTACACTGCTACACAGACTGGAACTACACTGCTACTCAGACTGGAACTACACTGCTACTCAGGCTGGCACTACACTGCTACTCCGACTGGCACTACACTGCTACGCAGACTGGCCCTACACTGCTACGCAGACAGGCACTGCACTGCTACACAGACTGGCCCTACACTGCTACGCAGACTGGCACTACACTGCTACTCAAGCTGGAACCACACTGCTACTCAGGCTGGAACTACACTGCTACTCCGACTGGAACTACACTGCTACACAGACTGGCTCTACACTGCTACACAGACTGGCACTACACTGCTACTCAGACTGGAACTACACTGCTACTCAGACTGGAACTACACTGCTACACAGACTGGCACTACACTGCTACTCCGACTGGAACTACACTGCTACACAGACTGGCCCTACACTGCCACGCAGATTGGCACTACACTGCTACTCAGGCTGGAACTACACTGCTACTCCGACTGGAACTACACTGCTACGCAGACTGGAACTACACTGCTACTCAGGCTGGAACTACACTGCTACGCAGACTGGCACTACACTGCTACTCCGACTGGAACTACACTGCTACTCCGACTGGAACTACACTGCTACTCCGACTGGAACTACACTGCTACTCAGACTGGCACTACACTGCTACTCAGGCTTGGACTACACTGCTACACAGACTGGCACTACACTGCTACTCAGACTGGCACTACACTGCTCCGCAGACTGGCATTACACTGCTACGCAGACTGGAACTACACTGCTACTCAGACTGGCACTACACTGCTACTCAGACTGGAACTACACTGCTACACAGACTGGCACTACACTGCTACGCAGACTGGAAGTACACTGCGACTCAGACTGGCACTACACTGCTACGCAGACTGGAACTACACTGCTACTCCGACTGGAACTGCACTGCTACGCAGGCTGCAACTACACTGCTACTCAGGCTGGAACTACACTTCTACACAGACTGGCACTACACTGCTACTCAGACTGGAACTACACTGCTACTCAGACTGGAACTACACTGCTACACAGACTGGAACTACACTGCTACTCAGACTGGAACTACACTGCTACTCAGGCTGGAACTACACTGCTACTCAGGCTGGAACTACACTGCTACTCAGGCTGGAACTACACTTCTACACAGACTGGCACTACACTGCTACTCAGACTGGAACTACACTGCTACTCAGACTGGAACTACACTGCTACACAGACTGGAACTACACTGCTACTCAGACTGGAACTACACTGCTACTCAGGCTGGAACTACACTGCTACTCAGACTGGAACTACACTGCTACTCAGACTGGAACTACACTGCTACTCAGACTGGAACTACACTGCTACTCAGACTGGCACTACACTGCTATGCAGACTGGCACTACACTGCTACACAGACTGGCACTACACTGCTACGCAGACTAGCACTACACTGCTACGCAGACTGGCACTACACTGCTACGCAGACTGGCACTACACTGCTACGCTGACTGGCAGTCCTGCTATGCAGACGGGCACTGCACTGCCACCCAGACTGGAACTACACTGCCACCCAGACTGGAACTACACTGCCACCCAGACTGGAACTACACTGCTACTCAGACTAGCACTACTGCTACTAAGACTAGCACTACACTGCTACACAGACTGGCACTACACTGCTACTCAGACTGGAACTACACGGCTACTCAGGCTGGAACTACACTGCTACTCAGACTGGCACTACACTGCTACTCAGGCTGCAACTACGCTGCTACTCAGACTGGCACTACACTGCTACTCAGACTGGCACTACACTGCTACTCAGACTGGCACTACACTGCTACACAGACTAGCACTACACTGCTACTCAGACTGGCACTACACTGCTACTCAGGCTGGAACTACACTGCTATTCCGACTGGAACTACATTGCTACTCAGGCTGGAACTACACTGCTACACAGACTAGCAGGACACTGCTAATCCGACTGGAACTACACTGCTACACAGACTAGCACTACACTGCTACTCAGACTGGCACTACACTGCTACTCCAACTGGAACTACACTGCTACTCCGTCTGGAACTACACTGCTACTCAGACTGGAACTACACTGCTACTCCGACTGGAACTACACTGCAACACAGACTAGCACTGCACTGCTACTCCGACTGGAACTACATTGCTACTCCGACTGGAACTACACTGCTACTCAGGCTGGAACTACACTGCTACACAGACTGGCACTACACTGCTACTCCGACTGAAACTACACTGCTACTCCAACTGGAACTACACTGCTACTCCGACTGGAACTACACTGCTACTCAGACTGGCACTACACTGCTACTCAGACTGGCACTACACTGCTACGCAGACTGGCACTACACTGCTACGCAGACTGGCCCTACACTGCTACACAGACAGGCACTGCACTGCTACGCAGACTGGCACTACACTGCTACTCAGACTGGAACTACACGGCTACTCAGGCTGGAACTACACTGCTACTCAGACTGGCACTACACTGCTACTCAGGCTGCAACTACACTGCTACTCAGGCTGCAACTACACTGCTACTCAGACTGGCACTACACTGCTACTCAGACTGGCACTACACTGCTACACAGACTAGCACTACACTGCTACTCAGACTGGCACTACACTGCTACTCAGGCTGGAACTACACTGCTATTCCGACTGGAACTACATTGCTACTCAGGCTGGAACTACACTGCTACACAGACTAGCACGACACTGCTAATCCGACTGGAACTACACTGCTACTCCGACTGGAACTACACTGCTACTCCGTCTGGAACTACAGTGCTACTCAGACTGGAACTACACTGCTACTCCGACTGGAACTACACTGCAACACAGACTAGCACTGCACTGCTACTCCGACTGGAACTACATTGCTACTCCGACTGGAACTACACTGCTACTCAGGCTGGAACTACACTGCTACACAGACTGGCACTACACTGCTACTCCGACTGGAACTACACTGCTACTCCAACTGGAACTACACTGCTACTCCGACTGGAACTACACTGCTACTCAGACTGGCACTACACTGCTACTCAGACTGGCACTACACTGCTACGCAGACTGGCACTACACTGCTACGCAGACTGGCCCTACACTGCTACACAGACAGGCACTGCACTGCTACGCAGACTGGAACTACACTGCTACACAGACTGGCACTACACTGCTACACAGACTAGCACTACACTGCTACTCAGGCTGGAACTAAACTGCTACCCAGACTAGCACTACACTGCTACTCAGACTGGCACTACACTGCTACTCAGACTGGAACTACACTGCTACTCAGGCTGGAACTACACTGCTACGCAAACTAGCACTACACTGCTACTCCGACTGGAACTACACTCCTACTCAGGCTGGAACTACACTGCTACTCAGACTGGCACTACACTGCTACTCAGGCTGGAACTACACTGCTACTCAGACTGGCACTACACTGCTACTCAGACTGGCACTACACTGCTACTCAGACTGGCACTACACTGCTACTCAGACTGGCACTACACTGCTACTCAGACTGGAACTACACTGCTATTCCGACAGGAACTACACTGCTATTCAGGCTGGATCTACACTGCTACTCATGCTGGAACTACACTGCTACACAGACTAGCACTACACTGCTACTCAGACTGGCACTACAGTGCTACTCAGGCTGGAACTACACTGCTATTCCGACTGGAACTACACTGCTACTCAGGCTGGAACTACACTGCTACACAGACTAGCACTACACTGCTACTCCGACTGGAACTACACTGCTACTCCGACTGGAACTACACTGCTACTCCGTCTGGAACTACACTGCTACTCAGACTGGAACTACACTGCTACTCCGACTGGAACTACACTGCTACACAGACTAGCACTACACTGCTACTCCGACTGGAACTACATTGCTACTCCGACTGGAACTACACTGCTACTCCGTCTGGAACTACACTGCTTCTCAGACTGGAACTACACTGCTACTCCGTCTGGCCCTACACTGCTACACAGACTGGAACTACACTGCTACTCAGGCTGGAACTACACTGCTACGCAGACTGGCACTACACTGCTACTCCGACTGGAACTACACTGCTACTCAGGCTTGAACTACACTGCTACTCAGACTGGCACTACTCTGCTACGCAGACTGGCATTACACTACTACGCAGACTGGAACTACACTGCTACTCAGGCTGGAACTACACTGCTACGCAGACTGGCAATCCACTGCTACTCAGACTGGAACTACACTGCTACACAGACTGGCACTACACTGCTACGCAGACTGGAAGTACACTGCGACTCAGACTGGCACTACACTGCTACGCAGACTGGAACTACACTGCTACTCCGACTGGAACTACACTGCTACTCAGGCTGGAACTACACTGCTACACAGACTAGCACTACACTGCTACTCCGACTGGAACTACACTGCTACTCCAACTGGAACTACACTGCTACTCCGACTGGAACTACACTGCTACTCTGACTGGCACTATGCTGCTACACAGACTGGCACTACACTGCTACTCAGACTGGAACTACACTGCTACACAGACTGGAACTACACTGCTACTCAGACTGGAACTACACTGCTACTCAGGCTGGCACTACACTGCTACTCCGACTGGCACTACACTGCTACGCAGACTGGCCCTACACTGCTACGCAGACAGGCACTGCACTGCTACACAGACTGGCCCTACACTGCTACGCAGACTGGCACTACACTGCTACTCAAGCTGGAACCACACTGCTACTCAGGCTGGAACTACACTGCTACTCCGACTGGAACTACACTGCTACACAGACTGGCTCTACACTGCTACACAGACTGGCACTACACTGCTACTCAGACTGGAACTACACTGCTACTCAGACTGGAACTACACTGCTACACAGACTGGCACTACACTGCTACTCCGACTGGAACTACACTGCTACACAGACTGGCCCTACACTGCCACGCAGATTGGCACTACACTGCTACTCAGGCTGGAACTACACTGCTACTCCGACTGGAACTACACTGCTACGCAGACTGGAACTACACTGCTACTCAGGCTGGAACTACACTGCTACGCAGACTGGCACTACACTGCTACTCCGACTGGAACTACACTGCTACTCCGACTGGAACTACACTGCTACTCCGACTGGAACTACACTGCTACTCAGACTGGCACTACACTGCTACTCAGGCTTGGACTACACTGCTACACAGACTGGCACTACACTGCTACTCAGACTGGCACTACACTGCTCCGCAGACTGGCATTACACTGCTACGCAGACTGGAACTACACTGCTACTCAGACTGGCACTACACTGCTACTCAGACTGGAACTACACTGCTACACAGACTGGCACTACACTGCTACGCAGACTGGAAGTACACTGCGACTCAGACTGGCACTACACTGCTACGCAGACTGGAACTACACTGCTACACAGACTGCAACTACACTGCTACTCAGGCTGGAACTACACTTCTACACAGACTGGCACTACACTGCTACTCAGACTGGAACTACACTGCTACTCAGACTGGAACTACACTGCGACACAGACTGGAACTACACTGCTACTCAGACTGGAACTACACTGCTACTCAGGCTGGAACTACACTGCTACTCAGACTGGAACTACACTGCTACTCAGACTGGAACTACACTGCTACTCAGACTGGAACTACACTGCTACTCAGACTGGCACTACACTGCTACTCAGACTGGAACTACACTGCTACTCCGACTGGAACTACACTGCTACTCAGACTGGAACTACACTGCTACTCCGACTGGAACTACACTGCTACTCAGGCTGGAACTACACTTCTACACAGACTGGCACTACACTGCTACTCCGACTGGAACTACACTGCTACGCCGACTGGAACTACACTGCTACACAGACTGGAACTACACTGCTACTCAGGCTGGAACTACACTTCTACACAGACTGGCACTACACTGCTACTCAGACTGGAACTACACTGCTACTCAGGCTGGAACTACACTGCTACTCAGACTGGAACTACACTGCTACTCAGACTGGAACTACACTTCTACACAGACTGGCACAACACTGCTACTCAGACTGGAACTACACTGCTACTCAGACTGGAACTACACTGCTACTCAGACTGGCACTACACTGCTACTCAGACTGGAACTACACTGCTACTCCGACTGGAACTACACTGCTACTCAGACTAGCACTACATTGCTACACAGGCTGGAACTACACTGCGACTCAGTCTGGCACTACACTGCTACGCAGACTGGAACTACACTGCTACTCCGACTGGAACTACACTGCTACTCAGGCTGGAACTACACTGCTACACAGACTAGCACTACACTGCTACTCCGACTGGAACTACACTGCTACTCCAACTGGAACTACACTGCTACTCCGACTGGAACTACACTGCTACTCTGACTGGCACTATGCTGCTACACAGACTGGCACTACACTGCTACTCAGACTGGAACTACACTGCTACACAGACTGGAACTACACTGCTACTCAGACTGGAACTACACTGCTACTCAGGCTGGCACTACACTGCTACTCCGACTGGCACTACACTGCTACGCAGACTGGCCCTACACTGCTACGCAGACAGGCACTGCACTGCTACACAGACTGGCCCTACACTGCTACGCAGACTGGCACTACACTGCTACTCAAGCTGGAACCACACTGCTACTCAGGCTGGAACTACACTGCTACTCCGACTGGAACTACACTGCTACACAGACTGGCTCTACACTGCTACACAGACTGGCACTACACTGCTACTCAGACTGGAACTACACTGCTACTCCGACTGGAACTACACTGCTACACAGACTGGCTCTACACTGCTACACAGACTGACACTACACTGCTACTCAGACTGGAACTACACTGCTACTCAGACTGGAACTACACTGCTACTCAGACTGGAACTACACTGCTACACAGACTGGCCCTACACTGCCACGCAGATTGGCACTACACTGCTACTCAGGCTGGAACTACACTGCTACTCCGACTGGAACTACACTGCTACGCAGACTGGAACTACACTGCTACTCAGGCTGGAACTACACTGCTACGCAGACTGGCACTACACTGCTACTCCGACTGGAACTACACTGCTACTCAGGCTTGGACTACACTGCTACTCAGACTGGCACTACACTGCTCCGCAGACTGGCATTACACTGCTACGCAGACTGGAACTACACTGCTACTCAGACTGGCACTACACTGCTACTCAGACTGGAACTACACTGCTACACAGACTGGCACTACACTGCTACGCAGACTGGAAGTACACTGCGACTCAGACTGGCACTACACTGCTACGCAGACTGGAACTACACTGCTACTCCGACTGGAACTGCACTGCTACGCAGGCTGCAACTACACTGCTACTCAGGCTGGAACTACACTTCTACACAGACTGGAACTATACTGCTACTCAGACTGGCACTACACTGCTACTCAGACTGGAACTACACTGCTACTCAGACTGGAACTACACTGCTACACAGACTGGAACTACACTGCTACTCAGACTGGAACTACACTGCTACTCAGGCTGGAACTACACTGCTACTCAGACTGGAACTACACTGCTACTCAGACTGGAACTACACTGCTACTCAGACTGGAACTACACTGCTACTCAGACTGGCACTACACTGCTACTCAGACTGGAACTACACTGCTACACAGACTGGAACTACACTGCTACACAGACTGGAACTACACTGCTACTCCGACTGGAACTACACTGCTACTCAGACTGGAACTACACTGCTACTCCGACTGGAACTACACTGCTACTCAGGCTGGAACTACACTTCTACACAGACTGGCACTACACTGCTACTCAGACTGGAACTACACTGCTACACAGACTGGAACTACACTGCTACACAGACTGGAACTACACTGCTACTCCGACTGGAACTACACTGCTACTCAGACTGGAACTACACTGCTACTCCGACTGGAACTACACTGCTACTCAGGCTGGAACTACACTTCTACACAGACTGGCACTACACTGCTACTCAGACTGGAACTACACTGCTACTCAGGCTGGAACTACACTGCTACTCAGACTGGAACTACACTGCTACTCAGGCTGGAACTACACTTCTACACAGACTGGCACAACACTGCTACTCAGACTGGAACTACACTGCTACTCAGGCTGGAACTACACTGCTACTCAGGCTGGAACTACACTGCTACTCAGACTGGAACTACACTGCTACTCAGACTGGAACTACACTGCTACACAGACTGGCCCTACACTGCCACGCAGATTGGCACTACACTGCTACTCAGGCTGGAACTACACTGCTACTCCGACTGGAACTACACTGCTACGCAGACTGGAACTACACTGCTACTCAGGCTGGAACTACACTGCTACGCAGACTGGCACTACACTGCTACTCCGACTGGAACTACACTGCTACTCAGGCTTGGACTACACTGCTACTCAGACTGGCACTACACTGCTCCGCAGACTGGCATTACACTGCTACGCAGACTGGAACTACACTGCTACTCAGACTGGCACTACACTGCTACTCAGACTGGAACTACACTGCTACACAGACTGGCACTACACTGCTACGCAGACTGGAAGTACACTGCGACTCAGACTGGCACTACACTGCTACGCAGACTGGAACTACACTGCTACTCCGACTGGAACTGCACTGCTACGCAGGCTGCAACTACACTGCTACTCAGGCTGGAACTACACTTCTACACAGACTGGAACTATACTGCTACTCAGACTGGCACTACACTGCTACTCAGACTGGAACTACACTGCTACTCAGACTGGAACTACACTGCTACACAGACTGGAACTACACTGCTACTCAGACTGGAACTACACTGCTACTCAGGCTGGAACTACACTGCTACACAGACTGGCACTACACTGCTACTCAGACTGGAACTACACTGCTACTCAGACTGGAACTACACTGCTACTCAGGCTGGAACTACACTGCTACGCAGACTGGCACTACACTGCTACTCAGACTGGAACTACACTGCTACTCAGACTGGAACTACACTGCTACTCAGACTGGAACTACACTGCTACTCAGACTGGCACTACACTGCTACTCAGACTGGAACTACACTGCTACACAGACTGGAACTACACTGCTACACAGACTGGAACTACACTGCTACTCCGACTGGAACTACACTGCTACTCAGACTGGAACTACACTGCTACTCCGACTGGAACTACACTGCTACTCAGGCTGGAACTACACTTCTACACAGACTGGCACTACACTGCTACTCAGACTGGAACTACACTGCTACACAGACTGGAACTACACTGCTACACAGACTGGAACTACACTGCTACTCCGACTGGAACTACACTGCTACTCAGACTGGAACTACACTGCTACTCCGACTGGAACTACACTGCTACTCAGGCTGGAACTACACTTCTACACAGACTGGCACTACACTGCTACTCAGACTGGAACTACACTGCTACTCAGGCTGGAACTACACTGCTACTCAGACTGGAACTACACTGCTACTCAGGCTGGAACTACACTTCTACACAGACTGGCACAACACTGCTACTCAGACTGGAACTACACTGCTACTCAGGCTGGAACTACACTGCTACTCAGGCTGGAACTACACTTCTACACAGACTGGCACTACACTGCTACTCAGACTGGAACTACACTGCTACTCAGGCTGGAACTACACTGCTACTCAGACTGGAACTACACTGCTACTCAGGCTGGAACTACACTTCTACACAGACTGGCACTACACTGCTACTCAGACTGGAACTACACTGCTACTCCGACTGGAACTACACTGCTACTCAGACTAGCACTACATTGCTACACAGGCTGGAACTACACTGCTACTCAGACTGGAACTACACTGCTACTCCGGCTGGAACTACACTGCTACACAGACTGGCACTACACTGCTACTCAGACTGGAACTACACTGCTACTCAGGCTGGAACTACACTGCTACACAGACTGGCACGACACTGCTACTCAGGCTGGAACTACACTGCTACACCGACTGGAACTACACTGCTACTCAGACTGGAACTACACTGCTACACAGACTGGAACTACACTGCTACACAGACTGGCACTACACTGCTACTCAGGCTGGAACTACACTGCTACACAGACTGGCCCTACACTGCTACGCAGACTGGAACTACACTGCTACACAGACTGGCACTACACTGCTACACAGACTGGCACTACACTGCTACTCAGGCTGGAACTACACTGCTACACAGACTGGCACTACACTGCTACTCAGGCTGGAACTACACTGCTACTCAGGCTGGAACTACACTGCTACGCAAACTAGCACTACACTGCTACTCCGACTGGAACTACACTCCTACTCAGGCTGGAACTACACTGCTACTCAGACTGGCACTACACTGCTACTCAGGCTGGAACTACACTGCTACTCAGACTGGCACTACACTGCTACTCAGACTGGCACTACACTGCTACTCAGACTGGCACTACACTGCTACTCAGACTGGCACTACACTGCTACTCAGACTGGAACTACACTGCTATTCCGACAGGAACTACACTGCTATTCAGGCTGGATCTACACTGCTACTCATGCTGGAACTACACTGCTACACAGACTAGCACTACACTGCTACTCAGACTGGCACTACAGTGCTACTCAGGCTGGAACTACACTGCTATTCCGACTGGAACTACACTGCTACTCAGGCTGGAACTACACTGCTACACAGACTAGCACTACACTGCTACTCCGACTGGAACTACACTGCTACTCCGACTGGAACTACACTGCTTCTCCGTCTGGAACTACACTGCTACTCAGACTGGAACTACACTGCTACTCCGACTGGAACTACACTGCTACACAGACTAGCACTACACTGCTACTCCGACTGGAACTACATTGCTACTCCGACTGGAACTACACTGCTACTCAGGCTGGAACTACACTGCTACGCAGACTGGCACTACACTGCTACTCCGACTGGAACTACACTGCTACTCAGGCTTGAACTACACTGCTACTCAGACTGGCACTACTCTGCTACGCAGACTGGCATTACACTACTACGCAGACTGGAACTACACTGCTACTCAGGCTGGAACTACACTGCTACGCAGACTGGCAATCCACTGCTACTCAGACTGGAACTACACTGCTACACAGACTGGCACTACACTGCTACGCAGACTGGAAGTACACTGCGACTCAGACTGGCACTACACTGCTACGCAGACTGGAACTACACTGCTACTCCGACTGGAACTACACTGCTACTCAGGCTGGAACTACACTGCTACACAGACTAGCACTACACTGCTACTCCGACTGGAACTACACTGCTACTCCAACTGGAACTACACTGCTACTCCGACTGGAACTACACTGCTACTCTGACTGGCACTATGCTGCTACACAGACTGGCACTACACTGCTACTCAGACTGGAACTACACTGCTACACAGACTGGAACTACAC
This sequence comes from Scyliorhinus torazame, assembly GCF_047496885.1. NCBI lineage: Eukaryota > Metazoa > Chordata > Chondrichthyes > Carcharhiniformes > Scyliorhinidae > Scyliorhinus > Scyliorhinus torazame. The sequence continues at coordinate 348,101,397 of NC_092710.1, read as the reverse complement.
TGCTACTCAGACTGGAACTACACTGCTACTCAGGCTGGCACTACACTGCTACTCCGACTGGCACTACACTGCTACGCAGACTGGCCCTACACTGCTACGCAGACAGGCACTGCACTGCTACACAGACTGGCCCTACACTGCTACGCAGACTGGCACTACACTGCTACTCAAGCTGGAACCACACTGCTACTCAGGCTGGAACTACACTGCTACTCCGACTGGAACTACACTGCTACACAGACTGGCTCTACACTGCTACACAGACTGGCACTACACTGCTACTCAGACTGGAACTACACTGCTACTCAGACTGGAACTACACTGCTACACAGACTGGCACTACACTGCTACTCCGACTGGAACTACACTGCTACACAGACTGGCCCTACACTGCCACGCAGATTGGCACTACACTGCTACTCAGGCTGGAACTACACTGCTACTCCGACTGGAACTACACTGCTACGCAGACTGGAACTACACTGCTACTCAGGCTGGAACTACACTGCTACGCAGACTGGCACTACACTGCTACTCCGACTGGAACTACACTGCTACTCAGGCTTGGACTACACTGCTACTCAGGCTGGAACTACACTGCTACTCCGACTGGCACTACACTGCTCCGCAGACTGGCATTACACTGCTACGCAGACTGGAACTACACTGCTACTCAGACTGGCACTACACTGCTACTCAGACTGGAACTACACTGCTACACAGACTGGCACTACACTGCTACGCAGACTGGAAGTACACTGCGACTCAGACTGGCACTACACTGCTACGCAGACTGGAACTACACTGCTACTCCGACTGGAACTGCACTGCTACGCAGGCTGCAACTACACTGCTACACAGACTGGCACTACACTGCTACTCAGGCTGGAACTACACTGCTACACAGACTGGCACTACACTGCTACTCAGGCTGGAACTACACTGCTACACAGACTGGCACTACACTGCTACTCAGACTGGCACTACACTGCTACACAGACTGGCACTATACTGCTACTCCGACTGGAACTACACTGCTACACAGACTGGAACTACACTGCTACACAGACTGGAACTACACTGCTACACAGACTGGAACTACACTGCTACACAGACTGGCACTACACTGCTACTCAGGCTGGAACTACACTGCTACTCCGACTGGAACTACACTGCTACTCAGGCTGGAACTACACTTCTACACAGACTGGCACTACACTGCTACTCAGACTGGAACTACACTGCTACTCAGACTGGAACTACACTGCTACACAGACTGGAACTACACTGCTACTCAGACTGGAACTACACTGCTACTCAGGCTGGAACTACACTGCTACTCAGACTGGAACTACACTGCTACTCAGACTGGAACTACACTGCTACTCAGACTGGCACTACACTGCTACTCAGACTGGAACTACACTGCTACTCCGACTGGAACTACACTGCTACTCAGACTGGAACTACACTGCTACTCCGACTGGAACTACACTGCTACTCAGGCTGGAACTACACTGCTACACAGACTGGAACTACACTGCTACTCAGGCTGGAACTACACTTCTACACAGACTGGCACTACACTGCTACTCAGACTGGAACTACACTGCTACTCAGGCTGGAACTACACTGCTACTCAGACTGGAACTACACTGCTACTCAGGCTGGAACTACACTGCTACTCAGGCTGGAACTACACTTCTACACAGACTGGCACTACACTGCTACTCAGACTGGAACTACACTGCTACTCAGGCTGGAACTACACTGCTACTCAGACTGGAACTACACTGCTACTCAGGCTGGAACTACACTTCTACACAGACTGGCACTACACTGCTACTCAGACTGGAACTACACTGCTACTCCGACTGGAACTACACTGCTACTCAGACTAGCACTACATTGCTACACAGGCTGGAACTACACTGCTACTCAGACTGGAACTACACTGCTACTCCGGCTGGAACTACACTGCTACACAGACTGGCACTACACTGCTACTCAGACTGGAACTACACTGCTACTCAGGCTGGAACTACACTGCGACTCAGACTGGAACTACACTGCTACTCAGGCTGGAACTACACTGCTACTCAGACTGGAACTACACTGCTACACAGACTGGAACTACACTGCTACACAGACTGGCCCTACACTGCTACGCAGACTGGAACTACACTGCTACACAGACTGGCACTACACTGCTACACAGACTGGCACTACACTGCTACTCAGGCTGGAACTACACTGCTACACAGACTGGCACTGCACTGCTACTCAGGCTGGAACTACACTGCTACACAGACTAGCACTACACTGCTACGCAGACTGGAACTACACTGCTACGCAGACTAGCACTACACTGCTACGCAGACTGGAACTACACTGCTACTCAGGCTGGAACTATACTGCTACTCCGACTGGCACTACACTGCTACACAGACTGGCACTACACTGCTACTCCGACTGGAACTACACTGCTACTCCAACTGGAACTACACTGCTACTCAGGCTGGAACTACACTGCTACGCAGACTGGCACTACACTGCTACTCAGACTGGAACTACACTGCTACACAGACTGGAACTACACTGCTACACAGACTGGCACTACACTGCTACGCAGACTGGCACTACACTGCTACGCAGACTGGCACTACACTGCTACTCAGACTGGAACTACCCTGCTACACAGACTGGCACTACACTGCTACTCTGACTGGAACTACACTGCTAATCAGGCTGGAACTGCACTGCTACACAGACTAGCACTACACTGCTACTCAGACTGGCACTACACTGCTACGCATACTTGAACTACACTGCTACTCAGACGAGCACTACACTGCTACTCAGACTGGCACTACACTGCTACTCAGGCTGGAACTACACTGCTACTCCCACTGGAACTACACTGCTACTCCGACTGGAACTACACTGCTACACCGACTAGCACTACACTGCTACTCCGACTGGAACTACACTGCTACTCCGACTGGATCTACACTGCTACTCCGACTGGCACTACACTGCTACGCAGACTGGCACTACACTGCTACGCAGACTGGAACTACACTGCTACGCAGACTGGCACTACACTGCTACTCAGACTGGAACTACACTGCTACACAGACTGGCACTACACTGCTACGCAGACTGGAACTACACTGCTACTCAGACTGATACTACACTGCTACGCAGACTGGAACTACACTGCTACTCCGACTGGAACTACACTGCTACTCAGGCTGGAACTACACTGCTACTCAGGCTGTAACTACACTGCTACACAGACTTGCACTACACTGCTACGCAGACTGGAACTACACTGCTACTCAGACTGGAACTACACTGCTACACAGACTAGCACGACACTGCTACTCCGACTGGAACTACAATGCTACTCCGACTGGAACGACACTGCTACTCAGGCTGGAACTACACTGCTACGCAGACTGGCACTCCACTGCTACGCAGACTGGCACTACACTGCTGCTCAGACTGGCGTTACACTGCTACTCAGACTGGAACTACACTGCTACGCAGACTGGAAGTACACTGCGACTCAGACTGGCACTACACTGCTACGCAGACTGGAACTATACTGCTACTCCGACTGGAACTACAATGCTACGCAGGCTGCAACTACACTGCTACTCAGACTGGCACTACACTGCTACTCCGACTGGAACTACACTGCTACTCAGACTGGAACTACACTGCTACTCCGACTGGAACTACACTGCTACTCAGACTGGAACTACATTGCTACTCAGACTGGCACTACACTGCTACACAGACTGGAACTACACTGCTACTCAGACTGGAACTACACTGCTACTCCGACTGGAACTACACTGCTACACAGACTGGAACTACACTGCTACTCCGGCTGGAACTACACTGCTACACAGACTGGCCCTACACTGCCACGCAGACTGGCACTACACTGCCACGCAGACTGGCACTACACTGCTACTCAGACTGGCACTACACTGCTACGCAGACTGGAACTACACTGCTACTCCGACTGGAACTACACTGCTACACAGACTGGCCCTACACTGCCACGCAGACTGGCACTACACTGCCACGCAGACTGGCACTACACTGCTACTCAGACTGGCACTACACTGCTACGCAGACTGGAACTACACTGCTACTCCGACTGGAACTACACTGCTACACAGACTGGCCCTACACTGCCACGCAGACTGGCACTACACTGCTACTCAGACTGGCACTACACTGCTACGCAGACTGGAACTACACTGCTACTCCAACTGGAACTACACTGCTACTCCGACTGGAACTACACTGCTACTCCGACTGGAACTACACTGCTACTCAGACTGGCACTACACTGCTACTCAGACTGGCACTACACTGCTACGCAGACTGGCACTACACTGCTACGCAGACTGGCCCTACACTGCTACACAGACAGGCACTGCACTGCTACGCAGACTGGAACTACACTGCTACTCAGGCTGGAACTACACTGCTACCCAGACTAGCACTACACTGCTACTCAGACTGGCACTACACTGCTACTCAGACTGGAACTACACTGCTACTCAGGCTGGAACTACACTGCTACGCAGACTAGCACTACACTGCTACTCCGACTGGAACTACACTCCTACTCAGGCTGGAACTACACTGCTACTCAGACTGGCACGACACTGCTACTCAGGCTGGAACTACGCTGCTACTCAGACTGGCACTACACTGCTACTCAGACTGGCACTACACTGCTACTCAGACTGGCACTACACTGCTACTCAGACTGGCACTACACTGCTACTCAGACTGGAACTACACTGCTATTCCGACTGGAACTACACTGCTATTCAGGCTGGATCTACACTGCTACTCATGCTGGAACTACACTGCTACACAGACTAGCACTACACTGCTACTCAGACTGGCACTACAGCGCTACTCCGTCTGGAACTACACTGCTACTCAGACTGGAACTACACTGCTACTCCGACTGGAACTACACTGCTACACAGACTAGCACTACACTGCTACTCCGACTGGAACTACATTGCTACTCCGACTGGAACTACACTGCTACTCAGGCTGGAACTACACTGCTACGCAGACTGGCACTACACTGCTACTCCGACTGGAACTACACTGCTACTCAAGCTTGAACTACACTGCTACGCAGACTGGAACTACACTGCTACTCAGACTGGAACTACACTGCTACGCAGACTGGCAATCCACTGCTACTCAGACTGGAACTACACTGCTACACAGACTGGCACTACACTGCTACGCAGACTGGAAGTACACTTCGACTCAGACTGGCACTACACTGCTACGCAGACTGGAACTACACTGCTACTCCGACTGGAACTACACTGCTACACAGACTGGCACTACACTGCTACACAGACTGGCACTACACTGCTACTCAGACTGGAACTACACTGCTACACAGACTGGAACTACACTGCTACTCAGACTGGAACTACACTGCTACTCAGGCTGGAACTACACTGCTACTCAGACTGGAACTACACTGCTACTCAGACTGGCACTACATTGCTACTCAGACTGGAACTACACTGCTACTCCGACTGGAAATACACTGCTACACAGACTGGAACTACACTGCTACTCAGGCTGGAACTACACTGCTACTCCGACTGGAAATACACTGCTACACAGACTGGAACTACACTGCTACTCAGGCTGGAACTACACTGCTACACAGACTGGAACTACACTGCTACTCAGACTGGCACTACATTGCTACTCAGACTGGAACTACACTGCTACTCCGACTGGAAATACACTGCTACACAGACTGGAACTACACTGCTACTCAGGCTGGAACTACACTGCTACACAGACTAGCACTACACTGCTACTCCGACTGGAACTACACTGCTACTCCAACTGGAACTACACTGCTACTCCGACTGGAACTACACTGCTACTCTGACTGGCACTATGCTGCTACACAGACTGGCACTACACTGCTACTCAGACTGGAACTACACTGCTACACAGACTGGAACTACACTGCTACTCAGACTGGAACTACACTGCTACTCAGGCTGGCACTACACTGCTACTCCGACTGGCACTACACTGCTACGCAGACTGGCCCTACACTGCTACGCAGACAGGCACTGCACTGCTACACAGACTGGCCCTACACTGCTACGCAGACTGGCACTACACTGCTACTCAGGCTGGAACCACACTGCTACTCAGGCTGGAACTACACTGCTACTCCGACTGGAACTACACTGCTACACAGACTGGCTCTACACTGCTACACAGACTGGCACTACACTGCTACTCAGACTGGAACTACACTGCTACTCAGACTGGAACTACACTGCTACACAGACTGGCACTACACTGCTACTCAGGCTGGAACTACACTGCTACACAGACTGGCACTACACTGCTACTCAGGCTGGAACTACACTGCTACTCAGACTGGCACTACACTGCTACACAGACTGGAACTACACTGCTACTCAGGCTGGAACTACACTGCTACGCAGACTGGCACTACACTGCTACTCCGACTGGAACTACACTGCTACTCAGGCTTGGACTACACTGCTACTCAGACTGGCACTACACTGCTCCGCAGACTGGCATTACACTGCTACACAGACTGGAACTACACTGCTACTCAGGCTGGAACTACACTGCTACGCAGACTGGCACTACACTGCTACTCCGACTGGAACTACACTGCTACTCAGGCTTGGACTACACTGCTACTCAGACTGGCACTACACTGCTCCGCAGACTGGCATTACACTGCTACGCAGACTGGAACTACACTGCTACTCAGACTGGCACTACACTGCTACTCAGACTGGAACTACACTGCTACACAGACTGGCACTACACTGCTACGCAGACTGGAAGTACACTGCGACTCAGACTGGCACTACACTGCTACGCAGACTGGAACTACACTGCTACTCCGACTGGAACTACACTGCTACACAGACTGGCACTACACTGCTACGCAGACTGGAAGTACACTGCGACTCAGACTGGCACTACACTGCTACGCAGACTGGAACTACACTGCTACTCCGACTGGAACTGCACTGCTACGCAGGCTGCAACTACACTGCTACTCAGGCTGGAACTACACTTCTACACAGACTGGCACTACACTGCTACTCAGACTGGAACTACACTGCTACTCAGACTGGAACTACACTGCTACACAGACTGGAACTACACTGCTACGCAGACTGGCACTACACTGCTACTCAGACTGGAACTACACTGCTACTCAGACTGGAACTACACTGCTACTCAGGCTGGAACTACACTGCTACTCAGACTGGAACTACGCTGCTACTCAGACTGGCACTACACTGCTACTCAGACTGGAACTACACTGCTACTCAGGCTGGAACTACACTGCTACACAGACTGGAACTACACTGCTACTCAGACTGGAACTACACTGCTACTCAGGCTGGAACTACGTATTAGTGAGAGGCAGCACGGTTTTGTGAAGGGGAGGTCGTGTCTCACTAACTTGATAGAGTTTTTCGAGGAGGTCACTAAGATGATTGATGCAGGTAGGGCAGTAGATGTTGTCTATATGGACTTCAGTAAGGCCTTTGACAAGGTCCCTCATGGTAGACTAGTACAAAAGGTGAAGTCACACGGGATCAGGGGTGAACTGGCAAGGTGGATACAGAACTGGCTAGGCCATAGAAGGCAGAGGGTAGCAATGGAGGGATGCTTTTCTAATTGGAGGGCTGTGACCAGTGGTGTTCCACAGGGATCAGTGCTGGGACCTTTGCTCTTTGTAGTATATATAAATGATTTGGAGGAAAATGTAACTGGTCTGATTAGTAAGTTTGCAGACGACACAAAGGTTGGTGGAATTGCGGATAGCGATGAGGACTGTCTGAGGATACAGCAGGATTTAGATTGTCTGGAGACTTGGGCGGAGAGATGGCAGATGGAGTTTAACCTGGACAAATGTGAGGTAATGCATTTTGGAAGGGCTAATGCAGGTAGGGAATATACAGTGAATGGTAGAACCCTCAAGAGTATTGAAAGTCAAAGAGATCTAGGAGTACAGGTCCACAGATCACTGAAAGGGGCTACACAGGTGGAGAAGGTAGTCAAGAAGGCATACGGCATGCTTGCCTTCATTGGCCGGGGCATTGAGTATAAGAATTGGCAAGTCATGTTGCAGCTGTATAGAACCTTAGTTAGGCCACACTTGGAGTATAGTGTTCAATTCTGGTCGCCACACTACCAGAAGGATGTGGAGGCTTTAGAGAGGGTGCAGAAGAGATTTACCAGAATGTTGCCTGGTATGGAGGGCATAAGCTATGAGGAGCGATTGAATAAACTCGGTTTGTTCTCACTGGAACGAAGGAGGTTGAGGGGCGACCTGATAGAGGTATACAAAATTATGAGGGGCATAGACAGAGTGGATAGTCAGAGGCTTTTCCCCAGGGTAGAGGGGTCAATTACTAGGGGGCATAGGTTTAAGGTGAGAGGGGCAAAGTTTAGAGTAGATGTACGAGGCAAGTTTTTTACGCAGAGGGTAGTGGGTGCCTGGAACTCACTACCGGAGGAGGTAGTGGAGGCAGGGACGATAGGGACATTTAAGGGGCATCTTGACAAATATATGAATAGGATGGGAATAGAAGGATACGGACCCAGGAAGTGTAGAAGATTGTAGTTTAGTCGGGCAGTATGGTCGGCACGGGCTTGGAGGGCCGAAGGGCCTGTTCCTGTGCTGTACATTTCTTTGTTCTTTGTTTGTTCTACACTGCTACGCAGACTGGCACTACACTGCTACGCAGACTGGCACTACACTGCTACGCAGACTAGCACTACACTGCTACGCAGACTGGCACTACACTGCTACGCAGACTGGCACTACACTGCTACGCTGACTGGCAGTCCTGCTATGCAGACGGGCACTGCACTGCCACCCAGACTGGAACTACACTGCCACCCAGACTGGAACTACACTGCCACCCAGACTGGAACTACACTGCCACCCAGACTGGAACTACACTGCCACCCAGACTGGAACTACACTGCTACTCAGACTAGCACTACTGCTACTAAGACTAGCACTACACTGCTACACAGACTGGCACTACACTGCTACTCAGACTGGAACTACACTGCTACTCAGGCTGGAACTACACTGCTACGCAGACTAGCACTACACTGCTACTCCGACTGGAACTACACTCCTACTCAGGCTGGAACTACACTGCTACTCAGACTGGCACTACACTGCTACTCAGGCTGCAACTACACTGCTACTCAGACTGGCACTACACTGCTACTCAGACTGGCACTACACTGCTACTCAGACTGGCACTACACTGCTACACAGACTAGCACTACACTGCTACTCAGACTGGCACTACACTGCTACTCAGGCTGGAACTACACTGCTATTCCGACTGGAACTACACTGCTACTCAGGCTGGAACTACACTGCTACACAGACTAGCACTACACTGCTACTCCGACTGGAACTACACTGCTACTCCGACTGGAACTACACTGCTACTCTGTCTGGAACTACACTGCTACTCAGACTGGCACGTCACTGCTATACAGACTGGCACTACACTGCTATGAAGACTGGCACTCCTGCTACGCAGACTGACACTACACTGCTACGCAGACTGACAGTACACTGCTACGCAGACTGGCACTACACTGCTACTCAGACTAGCACTACACTGCTACTCAGACTGGCACTACACTGCTACTCAGACTGGCACTACACTGCTACAGACTGGCACTACACTGCGACGCAGACAGGCACTACACTGCTACTCAGACGAGCACTACACTGCTACTCAGACTGCCACTACACTGCTACTCAGACTAGCACTACACTGCTACGCAGACTGGCACTACACTGCTACGCAGACGGGCACTGCACTGCTACTCAGACTGGCACTACACTGCTACTCAGACTGGCACTACACTGCTACTCAGACTGGCACTACACTGCTACACAGACTGGCACTACACTGCTACACACACTGGCACTACACTGCTATGCAGACTGGCACTCCTGCTACGCAGACTGGCACTACACTGCTACGCAGACGGGCACTACCCTGCTACTCAGACTAGCACTACACTGCTACTCAGACTGGCACTACACTGCTATTCCGACTGGAACTACACTGCTACTCAGGCTGGAACTACACTGCTACACAGACTAGCACTACACTGCTACTCCGACTGGAACTACACTGGTACTCCGACTGGAACTACACTGCTACTCCGTCTGGAACTACACTGCTACTCAGACTGGAACTACACTGCTACTCAGACTGGCACTACACTGCTATACAGACTGGAACTACACTGCTACGCAGACTGACACTACACTGCTACGCAGACTGGCACTACACTGCTACTCAGACTAGCACTACACTGCTACTCACACTGGCACTACACTGCTACTCAGACTGGCACTACACTGCTACAGACTGGCACTACACTGCGACGCAGACAGGCACTACACTGCTACTCAGACAGGCACTACACTGCTACTCAGACTAGCACTGCACTGCGACGCAGACTAGCACTACACTGCTACTCAGACTGGAACTACACTGCTACTCCGACTGGAACTACACTGCTACTCAGACTGGCACTACACTGCTACACTGACTGGCACTACACTGCTACTCAGACGAGCACTACACTGCTACTCAGACTGCCACTACACTGCTACTCAGACTAGCACTACACTGCTACGCAGACTGGCACTACACTGCTACTCAGACTGGCACTACACTGCTATGCAGACTGGCACTACACTGCTACGCAGACTGGCACTACACTGCTACTCAGACTAGCACTACACTGCTATGCAGACTGGCACTACACTGCTACGCAGACTGGCACTACACTGCTACGCAGACTAGCACTACACTGCTACGCAGACTGGCACTACACTGCTACGCAGACAGGCACTACACTGCTACGCTGACTGGCAGTCCTGCTATGCAGACGGGCTCTGCACTGCCACCCAGACTGGAACTACACTGCCACCCAGGCTGGAACTACACTGCCACCCAGACTGGAACTACACTGCTACTCAGACTAGCACTACTGCTACTAAGACTAGCACTACACTGCTACACAGACTGGCACTACACTGCTACTCAGACTGGAACTACACGGCTACTCAGGCTGGAACTACACTGCTACGCAGACTAGCACTACACTGCTACTCCGACTGGAACGACACTCCTGCTCAGGATGGAACTACACTGCTACTCAGACTGGCACTACACTGCTACTCAGGCTGCAACTACACTGCTACTCAGACTGGCACTACACTGCTACTCAGACTGGCACTACACTGCTACTCAGACTGGCACTACACTGCTACACAGACTAGCACTACACTGCTACTCAGACTGGCACTACACTGCTACTCAGGCTGGAACTACACTGCTATTCCGACTGGAACTACACTGCTACTCAAGCTGGAACTACACTGCTACACAGACTAGCACGGCACTGCTACTCCGACTGGAACTACACTGCTACTCCGACTGGAACTACACTGCTACTCCGTCTGGAACTACACTGCTACTCAGACTGGAACTACACTGCTACTCCGACTGGAACTACACTGCAACACAGACTAGCACTGCACTGCTACTCCGACTGGAACTACATTGCTACTCCGACTCAGAACTACACTGCTACTCAGGCTGGAACTACACTGCTACACAGACTAGCACTACACTGCTACTCCGACTGGAACTACACTGCTAATCAGACTGGAACTACACTGCTACTCCAACTGGAACTACACTGCTACTCGGACTGGCACTACACTGCTACTCCGACTGGAACTACACTGTTACTCAGACTGGCACTACACTGCTACTCAGACTGGAAATACACTGCTACTCAGGCTGGAACTACACTGCTACGCAGACTAGCACTACACTGCTACTCCGACTGGAACTACACTCCTACTCAGGCTGGAACTACACTGCTACTCAGACTGGCACTACACTGCTACTCAGACTGGCACTACACTGCTACTCAGACTGGCATACACTGCTACTCAAACTGGAACTACACTGCTATTCCGACTGGAACTACACTGCTATTCAGGCTGGATCTACACTGCTACTCATGCTGGAACTACACTGCTACACAGACTAGCACTACACTGCTACTCAGACTGGCACTACACTGCTACTCAGGCTGGAACTACACTGCTATTCCGACTGGAACTACACTGCTACTCAGGCTGGAACTACACTGCTACACAGACTAGCACTACACTGCTACTCCGACTGGAACTACACTGCTACTCCGACTGGAACTACACTGCTACTCCGTCTGGAACTACACTGCTACTCAGACTGGAACTACACTGCTACTCCGACTGGAACTACACTGCTACACAGACTAGCACTACACTGCTACTCCGACTGGAACTACATTGCTACTCCGACTGGAACTACACTGCTACTCAGGCTGGAACTACACTGCTACGCAGACTGGCACTACACTGCTACTCCGACTGGAACTACACTGCTACTCAGACTTGAACTACACTGCTACGCAGACTGGCACTACACTGCTACGCAGACTGGAAGTACACTGCGACTCAGACTGGCACTACACTGCTACGCAGACTGGAACTACACTGCTACTCCGACTGGAACTACACTGCTACGCAGGCTGGAACTACACTGCTACTCAGGCTGGAACTACACTGCTACACAGACTGGCACTACACTGCTACACAGACTGGCACTACACTGCTACACAGGCTGGAACTACACTGCTACTCAGACTGGAACTACACTGCTACACAGACTGGAACTACACTGCTACTCAGGCTGGAACTACACTGCTACACAGACTGGCACTACACTGCTACGCAGACTGGCACTACACTGCTACTCAGACTAGCACTACACTGCTATGCAGACTGGCACTACACTGCTACACAGACTGGCACTACACTGCTACGCAGACTAGCACTACACTGCTACGCAGACTGGCACTACACTGCTACGCAGACTGGCACTACACTGCTACGCTGACTGGCAGTCCTGCTATGCAGACGGGCACTGCACTGCCACCCAGACTGGAACTACACTGCCACCCAGACTGGAACTACACTGCCACCCAGACTGGAACTACACTGCTACTCAGACGAGCACTACTGCTACTAAGACTAGCACTACACTGCTACACAGACTGGCACTACACTGCTACTCAGACTGGAACTACACGGCTACTCAGGCTGGAACTACACTGCTACTCAGACTGGCACTACACTGCTACTCAGGCTGCAACTACACTGCTACTCAGACTGGCACTACACTGCTACTCAGACTGGCACTACACTGCTACTCAGGCTGGAACTACACTGCTACACAGACTAGCACGACACTGCTAATCCGACTGGAACTACACTGCTACTCCGACTGGAACTACACTGCTACTCCGTCTGGAACTACACTGCTACTCAGACTGGAACTACACTGCTACTCCGACTGGAACTACACTGCAACACAGACTAGCACTGCACTGCTACTCCGACTGGAACTACATTGCTACTCTGACTGGAACTACACTGCTACTCAGGCTGGAACTACACTGCTACACAGACTGGCACTACACTGCTACTCCGACTGGAACTACACTGCTACTCCAACTGGAACTACACTGCTACTCCGACTGGAACTACACTGCTACTCAGACTGGCACTACACTGCTACGCAGACTGGCACTACACTGCTACGCAGCCTGGCCCTACACTGCTACACAGACAGGCACTGCACTGCTACGCAGACTGGCACTACACTGCTACTCAGACTGGAACTACACGGCTACTCAGGCTGGAACTACACTGCTACTCAGACTGGCACTACACTGCTACTCAGGCTGCAACTACACTGCTACTCAGACTGGCACTACACTGCTACTCAGACTGGCACTACACTGCTACTCAGACTGGCACTACACTGCTACACAGACTAGCACTACACTGCTACTCAGACTGGCACTACACTGCTACTCAGGCTGGAACTACACTGCTATTCCGACTGGAACTACATTGCTACTCAGGCTGGAACTACACTGCTACACAGACTAGCACGACACTGCTAATCCGACTGGAACTACACTGCTACTCCGACTGGAACTACACTGCTACTCCGTCTGGAACTACACTGCTACTCAGACTGGAACTACACTGCTACTCCGACTGGAACTACACTGCAACACAGACTAGCACTGCACTGCTACTCCGACTGGAACTACATTGCTACTCCGACTGGAACTACACTGCTACTCAGGCTGGAACTACACTGCTACACAGACTGGCACTACACTGCTACTCCGACTGGAACTACACTGCTACTCCGACTGGAACTACACTGCTACTCCGACTGGAACTACACTGCTACTCAGACTGGCACTACACTGCTACTCAGACTGGCACTACACTGCTACGCAGACTGGCACTACACTGCTACGCAGACTGGCCCTACACTGCTACACAGACAGGCACTGCACTGCTACGCAGACTGGAACTACACTGCTACTCAGGCTGGAACTACACTGCTACCCAGACTAGCACTACACTGCTACTCAGACTGGCACTACACTGCTACTCAGACTGGAACTACACTGCTACTCAGGCTGGAACTACACTGCTACGCAGACTAGCACTACACTGCTACTCCGACTGGAACTACACTCCTACTCAGGCTGGAACTACACTGCTACTCAGACTGGCACTACACTGCTACTCAGGCTGGAACTACACTGCTACTCAGACTGGCACTACACTGCTACTCAGACTGGCACTACACTGCTACTCAGACTGGCACTACACTGCTACTCAGACTGGAACTACACTGCTATTCCGACTGGAACTACACTGCTATTCAGGCTGGATCTACACTGCTACTCATGCTGGAACTACACTGCTACACAGACTAGCACTACACTGCTACTCAGACTGGCACTACAGTGCTACTCAGGCTGGAACTACACTGCTATTCCGACTGGAACTACACTGCTACTCAGGCTGGAACTACACTGCTACACAGTCTAGCACTACACTGCTACTCCGACTGGAACTACACTGCTACTCCGGCTGGAACTACACTGCTACTCCGTCTGGAACTACACTGCTACTCAGACTGGAACTACACTGCTACTCCGACTGGAACTACACTGCTACACAGACTAGCACTACACTGCTACTCCGACTGGAACTACATTGCTACTCCGACTGGAACTACACTGCTACTCAGGCTGGAACTACACTGCTACGCAGACTGGCACTACACTGCTACTCCGACTGGAACTACACTGCTACTCAGGCTTGAACTACACTGCTACTCAGACTGGCACTACTCTGCTACGAAGACTGGCATTACACTGCTACGCAGACTGGAACTACACTGCTACTCAGGCTGGAACTACACTGCTACGCAGACTGGCAATCCACTGCTACTCAGACTGGAACTACACTGCGACTCAGACTGGCACTACACTGCTACGCAGACTGGAACTACACTGCTACTCCGACTGGAACTACACTGCTACACAGACTGGCACTACACTGCTACACAGACTGGAACTACACTGCTACTCAGACTGGAACTACACTGCTACACAGACTGGAACTACACTGCTACTCAGGCTGGAACTACACTGCTACACAGACTAGCACTACACTGCTACTCCGACTGGAACTACACTGCTACTCCAACTGGAACTACACTGCTACTCCGACTGGAACTACACTGCTACTCTGACTGGAACTACACTGCTACACAGACTAGCACTACACTGCTACGCAGACTGGCACTACACTGCTACTCAGACTGGAACTACACTGCTACACAGACTGGAACTACACTGCTACTCAGACTGGAACTACACTGCTACTCAGGCTGGCACTACACTGCTACTCCGACTGGCACTACACTGCTACACAGACTGGCCCTACACTGCTACGCAGACAGGCACTGCACTGCTACACAGACTGGCCCTACACTGCTACGCAGACTGGCACTACACTGCTACTCAGGCTGGAACTACACTGCTACTCAGGCTGGAACTACACTGCTACTCCGACTGGAACTACACTGCTACACAGACTGGCTCTACACTGCTACACAGACTGGCACTACACTGCTACTCAGACTGGAACTACACTGCTACTCAGACTGGAACTACACTGCTACACAGACTGGCACTACACTGCTACTCCGACTGGAACTACACTGCTACTCAGACTGGCTCTACACTGCTACACAGACTGGCACTACACTGCTACTCCGACTGGAACTACACTGCTACGCAGACTGGAACTACACTGCTACTCAGGCTGGAACTACACTGCTACGCAGACTGGCACTACACTGCTACTCCGACTGGAACTACACTGCTACTCAGACTGGCACTACACTGCTCCGCAGACTGGCATTACACTGCTACGCAGACTGGAACTACACTGCTACTCAGACTGGCACTACACTGCTACTCAGACTGGAACTACACTGCTACACAGACTGGCACTACACTGCTACGCAGACTGGAAGTACACTGCGACTCAGACTGGCACTACACTGCTACGCAGACTGGAACTACACTGCTACTCCGACTGGAACTACACTGCTACGCAGACTGGCACTACACTGCTACGCAGACTGGCCCTACACTGCTACACAGACAGGCACTGCACTGCTACGCAGACTGGAACTACACTGCTACTCAGGCTGGAACTACACTGCTACCCAGACTAGCACTACACTGCTACTCAGACTGGCACTACACTGCTACTCAGACTGGAACTACACTGCTACTCAGGCTGGAACTACACTGCTACGCAGACTAGCACTACACTGCTACTCCGACTGGAACTACACTCCTACTCAGGCTGGAACTACACTGCTACTCAGACTGGCACTGCACTGCTACTCAGGCTGGAACTACACTGCTACTCAGACTGGCACTACACTGCTACTCAGACTGGCACTACACTGCTACTCAGACTGGCACTACACTGCTACTCAGACTGGAACTACACTGCTATTCCGACTGGAACTACACTGCTATTCAGGCTGGATCTACACTGCTACTCATGCTGGAACTACACTGCTACTCAGACTGGCACTACAGTGCTACTCAGGCTGGAACTACACTGCTATTCCGACTGGAACTACACTGCTACTCAGGCTGGAACTACACTGCTACACAGTCTAGCACTACACTGCTACTCCGACTGGAACTACACTGCTACTCCGGCTGGAACTACACTGCTACTCCGTCTGGAACTACACTGCTACTCAGACTGGAACTACACTGCTACTCCGACTGGAACTACACTGCTACTCCGACTGGAACTACATTGCTACTCCGACTGGAACTACACTGCTACTCAGGCTGGAACTACACTGCTACGCAGACTGGCACTACACTGCTACTCCGACTGGAACTACACTGCTACTCAGGCTTGAACTACACTGCTACTCAGACTGGCACTACTCTGCTACGCAGACTGGCATTACACTGCTACGCAGACTGGAACTACACTGCTACTCAGGCTGGAACTACACTGCTACGCAGACTGGCAATCCACTGCTACTCAGACTGGAACTACACTGCGACTCAGACTGGCACTACACTGCTACGCAGACTGGAACTACACTGCTACTCCGACTGGAACTACACTGCTACACAGACTGGCACTACACTGCTACACAGACTGGAACTACACTGCTACTCAGACTGGAACTACACTGCTACACAGACTGGAACTACACTGCTACTCAGGCTGGAACTACACTGCTACACAGACTAGCACTACACTGCTACTCCGACTGGAACTACACTGCTACTCCAACTGGAACTACACTGCTACACAGACTGGAACTACACTGCTACTCAGGCTGGAACTACACTGCTACACAGACTGGCACTACACTGCTACTCAGACTGGAACTACACTGCTACTCTGACTGGAACTACACTGCTACACAGACTAGCACTACACTGCTACGCAGACTGGCACTACACTGCTACTCAGACTGGAACTACACTGCTACACAGACTGGAACTACACTGCTACTCAGACTGGAACTACACTGCTACTCAGGCTGGCACTACACTGCTACTCCGACTGGCACTACACTGCTACACAGACTGGCCCTACACTGCTACGCAGACAGGCACTGCACTGCTACACAGACTGGCCCTACACTGCTACGCAGACTGGCACTACACTGCTACTCAGGCTGGAACTACACTGCTACTCAGGCTGGAACTACACTGCTACTCCGACTGGAACTACACTGCTACACAGACTGGCTCTACACTGCTACACAGACTGGCACTACACTGCTACTCAGACTGGAACTACACTGCTACTCAGACTGGAACTACACTGCTACACAGACTGGCACTACACTGCTACTCCGACTGGAACTACACTGCTACTCAGACTGGCTCTACACTGCTACACAGACTGGCACTACACTGCTACTCCGACTGGAACTACACTGCTACGCAGACTGGAACTACACTGCTACTCAGGCTGGAACTACACTGCTACGCAGACTGGCACTACACTGCTACTCCGACTGGAACTACACTGCTACTCAGACTGGCACTACACTGCTCCGCAGACTGGCATTACACTGCTACGCAGACTGGAACTACACTGCTACTCAGACTGGCACTACACTGCTACTCAGACTGGAACTACACTGCTACACAGACTGGCACTACACTGCTACGCAGACTGGAAGTACACTGCGACTCAGACTGGCACTACACTGCTACGCAGACTGGAACTACACTGCTACTCCGACTGGAACTACACTGCTACGCAGGCTGCAACTACACTGCTACTCAGGCTGGAACTACACTTCTACACAGACTGGCACTACACTGCTACTCAGACTGGAACTACACTGCTACACAGACTGGAACTACACTGCTACTCAGACTGGAACTACACTGCTACTCAGGCTGGAACTACACTGCTACTCAGACTGGAACTACACTGCTACTCAGACTGGAACTACACTGCTACTCAGACTGGCACTACACTGCTACTCATACTGGAACTACACTGCTACTCAGACTGGAACTACACTGCTACTCAGGCTGGAACTACACTGCTACACAGACTGGAACTACACTGCTACTCAGACTGGAACTACACTGCTACTCAGGCTGGAACTACACTTCTACACAGACTGGCACTACACTGCTACTCCGACTGGAACTACACTGCTACTCAGACTGGAACTACACTGCTACTCAGGCTGGAACTGCACTGCTACTCAGGCTGGAACTACACTGCTACTCAGACTGGAACTACACTGCTACTCAGGCTGGAACTACACTGCTACTCAGGCTGGAACTACACTGCTACTCAGACTGGAACTACACTGCTACTCAGGCTGGAACTACACTGCTACTCAGACTGGAACTACACTGCTACTCAGGCTGGAACTACATTTCTACACAGACTGGCACTACACTGCTACTCAGACTGGAACTACACTGCTACTCAGGCTGGAACTACACTGCTACTCAGACTGGCACTACACTGCTACTCAGACTGGAACTACACTGCTACTCAGACTGGAACTACACTGCTACTCAGGCTGGAACTACACTGCTACACAGACTGGAACTACACTGCGACTCAGACTGGAACTACACTGCGACTCAGGCTGGAACTACACTTCTACACAGACTGGCACTACACTGCTACTCAGACTGGAACTACACTGCTACTCAGACTGGAACTACACTGCTACACAGACTGGCACTACACTGCTACTCAGACTGGAACTACACTGCTACTCCGACTGGAACTACACTGCTACACAGACTGGAACTACACTGCTACTCCGACTGGAAATACACTGCTACACAGGCTGGAACTACACTGCTACTCAGACTGGCACTACACTGCTACTCAGGCTGGAACTACACTGCTACTCAGACTGGAACTACACTGCTACTCCGGCTGGAACTACACTGCTACACAGACTGGCCCTACACTGCTACTCAGGCTGGAACTACACTGCTACACAGACTAGCACTACACTGCTACTCAGACTGCAACTACACTGCTACACAGACTGGAACTACACTGCTACTCCGGCTGGAACTACACTGCTACACAGACTGGCACTACACTGCTACTCAGGCTGGAACTACACTGCTACACAGACTGGCCCTACACTGCTACGCAGACTGGAACTACACTGCTACTCAGACTGGAACTACATTGCTACTTAGACTGGAACTACACTGCTACACAGACTGGCTCTACACTGCTACGCAGACTGGAACTACACTGCTACTCCGACTGGAACTACACTGCTACTCAGGCTGGAACTACACTGCTACACAGACTAGCACTACACTGCTACGCAGACTGGAACTACACTGCTACGCAGACTAGCACTACACTGCTACGCAGACTGGAACTACACTGCTACTCAGGCTGGAACTACACTGCTACTCCGACTGGAACTACACTGCTACTCAGGCTGGAACTATACTGCTACTCCGACTGGCACTACACTGCTACACAGACTGGCACTACACTGCTACTCCGACTGGAACTACACTGCTACTCCAACTGGAACTACACTGCTACTCAGGCTGGAACTACACTGCTACGCAGACTGGCACTACGCTGCTACTCAGACTGGAACTACACTGCTACACAGACTGGAACTACACTGCTACACAGACTGGCACTACACTGCTACGCAGACTGGCACTACACTGCTACGCAGACTGGCACTACACTGCTGCTCAGACTGGAACTACACTGCTACACAGACTGGCACTACACTGCTACTCTGACTGGAACTACACTGCTAATCAGGCTGGAACTGCACTGCTACACAGACTAGCACTACACTGCTACTCAGACTGGCACTACACTGCTACTCAGGCTGGAACTACACTGCTACTCCCACTGGAACTACACTGCTACTCCGACTGGAACTACACTGCTACACCGACTAGCACTACACTGCTACTCCGACTGGAACTACACTGCTACTCCGACTGGATCTACACTGCTACTCCGACTGGAACTACACTGCTACTCAGACTGGAACTACACTGCTACTCTCACTGGAACTACACTGCTACACAGACTAGCACTACACTGCTACTCCGACTGGAACTACACTGCTACTCCGACTGGAACTACACTGCTACACAGACTGGAACTACATTGCTACTCAGACTGGAACTACACTGCTACTCCGACTGGAACTACACTGCTACTCAGGCTGGAACTACACTGCTACGCAGACTGGCACTACACTGCTACTCCGACTGGAACTACACTGCTACTCAGGCTAGAACTACACTGCTACTCAGACTGGCACTACACTGCTACGCAGACTGGCACTACACTGCTACGCAGACTGGAACTACACTGCTACGCAGACTGGCACTACACTGCTACTCAGACTGGAACTACACTGCTACACAGACTGGCACTACACTGCTACGCAGACTGGAACTACACTGCTACTCAGACTGGCACTACACTGCTACGCAGACTGGAACTACACTGCTACTCCGACTGGAACTACACTGCTACTCAGGCTGGAACTACACTGCTACTCAGGCTGTAACTACACTGCTACACAGACTTGCACTACACTGCTACGCAGACTGGAACTACACTGCTACTCAGACTGGAACTACACTGCTACACAGACTAGCACGACACTGCTACTCCGACTGGAACTACAATGCTACTCCGACTGGAACGACACTGCTACTCAGGCTGGAACTACACTGCTACGCAGACTGGCACTCCACTGCTACTCCGACTGGAACTACACTGCTACTCAGGCTTGGACTACACTGCTACTCAGACTGGCACTACACTGCTACGCAGACTGGCATTACACTGCTACGCAGACTGGAACTACACTGCTGCTCAGACTGGCACTACACTGCTACTCAGACTGGCACTACACTGCTACTCCGACTGGCATTACACTGCTACTCAGACTGGCACTACACTGCTACTCCGACTGGCACTACACTGCTACACAGACTGGCACTACACTGCTACTCAGACTGGAACTACACTGCTACTCCGACTGGAACTACACTGCTACGCAGGCTGCAACTACACTGCTACTCAGACTGGCACTACACTGCTACTCAGACTAGCACTACACTGCTACTCAGACTGGCACTACACTGCTACTCCGACTGGCACTACACTGCTACACAGACTGGCACTACACTGCTACTCAGACTGGAACTACACTGCTACGCAGACTGGAACTATACTGCTACTCCGACTGGAACTACACTGCTACGCAGGCTGCAACTACACTGCTACTCAGGCTGGAACTACACTGCTACACAGACTGGCACTACACTGCTACTCCGACTGGAACTACACTGCTACTCAGACTGGCACTACACTGCTACTCAGACTGGCACTACACTGCTACGCAGACTGGAACTACACTGCTACTCCGACTGGAACTACACTGCTACACAGACTGGCCCTACACTGCCACGCAGACTGGCACTACACTGCTACACAGACTGGAACTACACTGCTACTCCGACTGGAACTACACTGCTACTCAGACTGGCACTACACTGCTACACAGACTGGAACTACACTGCTACGCAGACTAGCACTACACTGCCACGCAGACTGGCACTACACTGCTACACAGACTGGAACTACACTGCTACTCCGACTGGAACTACACTGCTACTCAGACTGGAACTACACTGCTACACAGACTGGAACTACACTGCTACGCAGACTGGCACTACACTGCTACACAGACTGGCACTACACTGCTACTCCGACTGGAACTACACTGCTACTCAGGCTAGAACTACACTGCTACTCAGACTGGCACTACACTGCTACGCAGACTGGAACTACACTGCTACTCCGACTGGCACTACACTGGTACGCAGACTGGAACTATACTGCTACTCCGACTGGAACTACACTGCTACGCAGACTGGAACTATACTGCTACTCCGACTGGAACTACACTGCTACTCCAACTGGAACTACACTGCTACTCAGGCTGGAACTACACTGCTACGCAGACTGGCACTACACTGCTACTCCGACTGGAACTACACTGCTAATCAGGCTGGAACTGCACTGCTACACAGACTAGCACTACACTGCTACTCAGACTGGCACTACACTGCTACTCAGACTGGCACTACACTGCTACGCAGACTGGCACTACACTGCTACGCAGACTGGCACTACACTGCTGCTCAGACTGGAACTACACTGCTACACAGACTGGCACTACACTGCTACTCTGACTGGAACTACACTGCTAATCAGGCTGGAACTGCACTGCTACACAGACTAGCACTACACTGCTACTCAGACTGGCACTACACTGCTACTCAGGCTGGAACTACACTGCTACTCCCACTGGAACTACACTGCTACTCCGACTGGAACTACACTGCTACACCGACTAGCACTACACTGCTACTCCGACTGGAACTACACTGCTACTCCGACTGGATCTACACTGCTACTCCGACTGGAACTACACTGCTACTCAGACTGGAACTACACTGCTACTCTCACTGGAACTACACTGCTACACAGACTAGCACTACACTGCTACTCCGACTGGAACTACACTGCTACTCCGACTGGAACTACACTGCTACACAGACTGGAACTACATTGCTACTCAGACTGGAACTACACTGCTACTCCGACTGGAACTACACTGCTACTCAGGCTGGAACTACACTGCTACGCAGACTGGCACTACACTGCTACTCCGACTGGAACTACACTGCTACTCAGGCTAGAACTACACTGCTACTCAGACTGGCACTACACTGCTACGCAGACTGGCACTACACTGCTACGCAGACTGGAACTACACTGCTACGCAGACTGGCACTACACTGCTACTCAGACTGGAACTACACTGCTACACAGACTGGCACTACACTGCTACGCAGACTGGAACTACACTGCTACTCAGACTGGCACTACACTGCTACGCAGACTGGAACTACACTGCTACTCCGACTGGAACTACACTGCTACTCAGGCTGGAACTACACTGCTACTCAGGCTGTAACTACACTGCTACACAGACTTGCACTACACTGCTACGCAGACTGGAACTACACTGCTACTCAGACTGGAACTACACTGCTACACAGACTAGCACGACACTGCTACTCCGACTGGAACTACAATGCTACTCCGACTGGAACGACACTGCTACTCAGGCTGGAACTACACTGCTACGCAGACTGGCACTCCACTGCTACTCCGACTGGAACTACACTGCTACTCAGGCTGGAACTACACTGCTACACTGACTGGCCCTACACTGCTACGGAGACTGGCACTACACTGCTACTCAGACTGGAACTACACTGCTACACAGACTGGCACTACACTGCTACTCAGGCTTGGACTACACTGCTACGCAGACTGGCACTCCACTGCTACTCCGACTGGAACTACACTGCTACTCAGGCTTGGACTACACTGCTACTCAGACTGGCACTACACTGCTACGCAGACTGGCACTACACTGCTACGCAGACTGGCACTACACTGCTACACAGACTGGCACTACACTGCTACACAGACTGGAACTACACTGCTACGCAGACTGGAACTACACTGCTGCTCAGACTGGCACTACACTGCTACTCAGACTGGCACTACACTGCTACACAGACTGGCACTACACTGCTACACAGACTGGAACTACACTGCGACTCAGACTGGAACTACACTGCTACGCAGACTGGAACTATACTGCTACTCCGACTGGAACTACACTGCTACGCAGGCTGCAACTACACTGCTACTCAGACTGGCACTACACTGCTACTCCGACTGGAACTACACTGCTACTCAGACTGGCACTACACTGCTACTCAGGCTGGAACTACACTGCTACACAGACTGGCACTACACTGCTACTCCGACTGGAACTACACTGCTACTCAGACTGGCACTACACTGCTACTCAGACTGGCACTACACTGCTACGCAGACTGGAACTACACTGCTACTCCGACTGGAACTACACTGCTACACAGACTGGCCCTACACTGCCACGCAGACTGGCACTACACTGCTACTCAGACTGGCACTACACTGCTACGCAGACTGGAACTACACTGCTACTCCGACTGGAACTACACTGCTACACAGACTGGCACTACACTGCTACACAGACTGGAACTACACTGCTACTCCGACTGGAACTACACTGCTACTCAGACTGGCACTACACTGCTACACAGACTGGAACTACACTGCTACGCAGACTAGCACTACACTGCTACACAGACTGGAACTACACTGCTACGCAGACTGGCACTACACTGCTACACAGACTGGCACTACACTGCTACTCCGACTGGAACTACACTGCTACTCAGGCTAGAACTACACTGCTACTCAGACTGGCACTACACTGCTACGCAGACTGGAACTACACTGCTACTCCGACTGGCACTACACTGGTACGCAGACTGGAACTATACTGCTACTCCGACTGGAACTACACTGCTACGCAGACTGGAACTATACTGCTACTCCGACTGGAACTACACTGCTACTCCAACTGGAACTACACTGCTACTCAGGCTGGAACTACACTGCTACGCAGACTGGCACTACACTGCTACTCCGACTGGAACTACACTGCTAATCAGGCTGGAACTGCACTGCTACACAGACTAGCACTACACTGCTACTCAGACTGGCACTACACTGCTACTCAGACTGGCACTACACTGCTACGCATACTGGAACTACACTGCTACGCAGACGAGCACTACACTGCTACTCAGACTGGCACTACAGTGCTACTCAGGCTGGAACTACACTGCTACTCCCACTGGAACTACACTGCTACTCCGACTGGAACTACACTGCTACACCGACTAGCACTACACTGCTACTCCGACTGGAACTACACTGCTACTCCGACTGGATCTACACTGCTACTCCGACTGGAACTACACTGCTACTCAGACTGGAACTACACTGCTACTCTGACTGGAACTACACTGCTACACAGACTAGCACTACACTGCTACTCCGACTGGAACTACACTGCTACTCCGACTGGAACTACACTGCTACTCAGGCTGGAACTACACTGCTACACAGACTAGCACTACACTGCTACTCAGACTGGCACTACACTGCTACACAGACTGGCACTACACTGCTACTCAGACTGGAACTACACTGCTACACAGACTGGAACTACACTGCTACGCAGACTAGCACTACACTGCTACTCCGACTGGAACTACACTGCTACTCAGACTGGAACTACACTGCTACTCCGACTGGAACTACACTGCTACTCAGGCTGGAACTACACTGCTACGCAGACTGGCACAACACTGCTACTCCGACTGGAACTACACTGCTACTCAGGCTAGAACTACACTGCTACTCAGACTGGCACTACACTGCTACGCAGACTGGCACTACACTGCTATGCAGACTGGAACTACACTGCTACGCAGACTGGCACTACACTGCTACTCAGACTGGAACTACACTGCTACACAGACTGGCACTACACTGCTACGCAGACTGGAACTACACTGCTACTCAGACTGGCACTACACTGCTACGCAGACTGGAACTACACTGCTACTCCGACTGGAACTACACTGCTACTCAGGCTGGAACTACACTGCTACTCAGGCTGGAACTACACTGCTGCTCAGGCTGGAACTACACTGCTACACAGACTAGCACTACACTGCTACGCAGACTGGAACTACACTGCTACGCAGACTAGCACTACACTGCTACGCAGACTGGAACTACACTGCTACTCAGGCTGGAACTACACTGCTACGCAGACTGGAACTACACTGCTACTCAGGCTGGAACTACACTGCTACGCAGACTGGCACTACACTGCTACTCCGACTGGAACTACACTGCTACTCAGGCTAGAACTACAGTGCTACTCAGACTGGCACTACACTGCTACTCAGACTGGCACTACACTGCTACTCCGACTGGAACTACACTGCTACTCCGACTGGAACTACACTGCTACACAGACTAGCACTACACTGCTACGCAGACTGGAACTACACTGCTACTCAGACTAGCACTACACTGCTACGCAGACTGGAACTACACTGCTACACAGACTGGAACTACACTGCTACTCAGACTAGCACTACACTGCTACACAGACTGGAACTACACTGCTACTCAGACTGGAACTACACTGCTACACAGACTGGCTCTACACTGCTACGCAGACTGGAACTACACTGCTACTCCAACTGGAACTACACTGCTACTGCGACTGGAACTACACTGCTACTCAGGCTGGAACTACACTGCTACACTGACTAGCACTACACTGCTACTCCGACTGGAACTACACTGCTACTGCGACTGGAACTACACTGCTACTCAGGCTGGAACTACACTGCTACACTGACTAGCACTACACTGCTACTCCGACTGGAACTACACTGCTACTCCGACTGGAACTACACTGCTACTCAGGCTGGAACTACACTGCTACTCAGGCTGGAACTACACTGCTACACTGACTAGCACTACACTGCTACTCCGACTGGAACTACACTGCTACTCCGACTGGAACTACACTGCTACTCAGGCTGGAACTACACTGCTACTCAGGCTGGAACTACACTGCTACACTGACTAGCACTACACTGCTACTCAGACTGGAACTACACTGCTACGCAGACTGGAACTACACTGCTACGCAGACTAGCACTACACTGCTACGCAGACTGGAACTACACTGCTACTCAGGCTGGAACTACACTGCTACGCAGACTGGCACTACACTGCTACACAGACTGGCACTACACTGCTACTCCGACTGGAACTACACTGCTACTCAGGCTAGAACTACACTGCTACTCAGACTGGCACTACACTGCTACGCAGACTGGCACTACACTGCTACGCAGACTGGAACTACACTGCTACTCCGACTGGCACTACACTGCTACGCAGACTGGAACTACACTGCTACTCAGGCTGGAACTACACGGCTACGCAGACTGGCACTACACTGCTACACAGACTGGCACTACACTGCTACTCAGGCTGGAACTACACTGCTACTCCGACTGGAACTACACTGCTACTCAGGCTGGAACTACACTGCTACACAGACTGGCACTACACTGCTACTCAGACTGGAACTACACTGCTACTCCAACTGGAACTACACTGCTACTCAGGCTGGAACTACACTGCTACGCAGACTGGCACTACACTGCTACTCCGACTGGAACTACACTGCTAATCAGGCTGGAACTGCACTGCTACACAGACTAGCACTACACTGCTACTCAGACTGGCACTACACTGCTACTCAGACTGGCACTACACTGCTACGCATACTGGAACTACACTGCTACGCAGACGAGCACTACACTGCTACACAGACTGGAACTACACTGCTACGCAGACTAGCACTACACTGCTACACAGACTGGAACTACACTGCTACGCAGACTGGCACTACACTGCTACACAGACTGGCACTACACTGCTACTCCGACTGGAACTACACTTCTACTCAGGCTAGAACTACACTGCTACTCAGACTGGCACTACACTGCTACGCAGACTGGAACTACACTGCTACTCCGACTGGCACTACACTGCTACGCAGACTGGAACTATACTGCTACTCCGACTGGAACTACACTGCTACGCAGACTGGAACTATACTGCTACTCCGACTGGAACTACACTGCTACTCCAACTGGAACTACACTGCTACTCAGGCTGGAACTACACTGCTACGCAGACTGGCACTACACTGCTACTCCGACTGGAACTACACTGCTAATCAGGCTGGAACTGCACTGCTACACAGACTAGCACTACACTGCTACTCAGACTGGCACTACACTGCTACTCAGACTGGCACTACACTGCTACGCATACTGGAACTACACTGCTACGCAGACGAGCACTACACTGCTACACAGACTGGAACTACAGTGCTACTCAGGCTGGAACTACAGTGCTACTCAGGCTGGAACTACACTGCTACTCAGACTGGCACTACAGTGCTACTCAGGCTGGAACTACACTGCTACTCCCACTGGAACTACACTGCTACTCCGACTGGAACTACACTGCTACACCGACTAGCACTACACTGCTACTCCGACTGGAACTACACTGCTACTCCGACTGGATCTACACTGCTACTCCGACTGGAACTACACTGCTTCTCAGACTGGAACTACACTGCTACTCTGACTGGAACTACACTGCTACACAGACTAGCACTACACTGCTACTCCGACTGGAACTACACTGCTACTCCGACTGGAACTACACTGCTACTCAGGCTGGAACTACACTGCTACACAGACTAGCACTACACTGCTACTCAGACTGGCACTACACTGCTACACAGACTGGCACTACACTGCTACTCAGACTGGAACTACACTGCTACACAGACTGGAACTACACTGCTACGCAGACTAGCACTACACTGCTACTCCGACTGGAACTACACTGCTACTCAGACTGGAACTACACTGCTACTCCGACTGGAACTACACTGCTACTCAGGCTGGAACTACACTGCTACGCAGACTGGCACAACACTGCTACTCCGACTGGAACTACACTGCTACTCAGGCTAGAACTACACTGCTACTCAGACTGGCACTACACTGCTACGCAGACTGGCACTACACTGCTATGCAGACTGGAACTACACTGCTACGCAGACTGGCACTACACTGCTACTCAGACTGGAACTACACTGCTACACAGACTGGCACTACACTGCTACGCAGACTGGAACTACACTGCTACTCAGACTGGCACTACACTGCTACGCAGACTGGAACTACACTGCTACTCCGACTGGAACTACACTGCTACTCAGGCTGGAACTACACTGCTACTCAGGCTGGAACTACACTGCTGCTCAGGCTGGAACTACACTGCTACACAGACTAGCACTACACTGCTACGCAGACTGGAACTACACTGCTACGCAGACTAGCACTACACTGCTACGCAGACTGGAACTACACTGCTACTCAGGCTGGAACTGCACTGCTACGCAGACTGGCACTACACTGCTACACAGACTGGCACTACACTGCTACTCCGACTGGAACTACACTGCTACTCAGGCTAGAACTACAGTGCTACTCAGACTGGCACTACACTGCTACGCAGACTGGCACTACACTGCTACTCCGACTGGAACTACACTGCTACTCCGACTGGAACTACACTGCTACACAGACTAGCACTACACTGCTACGCAGACTGGAACTACACTGCTACTCAGACTGGAACTACACTGCTACGCAGACTGGAACTACACTGCTACTCAGACTGGAACTACACTGCTACACAGACTGGCTCTACACTGCTACGCAGACTGGAACTACACTGCTACTCCAACTGGAACTACACTGCTACTGCGACTGGAACTACACTGCTACTCAGGCTGGAACTACACTGCTACTCAGGCTGGAACTACACTGCTACACAGACTAGCACTACACTGCTACACAGACTGGCACTACACTGCTACTCCGACTGGAACTACACTGCTACTCAGGCTGGAACTACACTGCTACTCAGACTGGCACTACACTGCTACACAGACTGGAACTACACTGCTACACAGACTGGGACTACACTGCTACTCCGACTGGAACTACACTGCTACTCAGGCTAGAACTACACTGCTACTCAGACTGGCACTACACTGCTACGCAGACTGGCACTACACTGCTACGCAGACTGGAACTACACTGCTACTCCGACTGGCACTACACTGCTACGCAGACTGGAACTACACTGCTACTCAGGCTGGAACTACACGGCTACGCAGACTGGCACTACACTGCTACTCAGACTGGAACTACACTGCTACTCCAACTGGAACTACACTGCTACTCAGGCTGGAACTACACTGCTACGCAGACTGGCACTACACTGCTACTCCGACTGGAACTACACTGCTAATCAGGCTGGAACTGCACTGCTACACAGACTAGCACTACACTGCTACTCAGACTGGCACTACACTGCTACTCAGACTGGCACTACACTGCTACGCATACTGGAACTACACTGCTACGCAGACGAGCACTACACTGCTACTCAGACTGGCACTACACTGCTACTCAGGCTGGAACTACACTGCTACTCCCACTGGAACTACACTGCTACTCCGACTGGAACTACACTGCTACACCGACTAGCACTACACTGCTACTCCGACTGGAACTACACTGCTACTCCGACTGGATCTACACTGCTACTCCGACTGGAACTACACTGCTACTCAGACTGGAACTACACTGCTACTCTGACTGGAACTACACTGCTACACAGACTAGCACTACACTGCTACTCCGACTGGAACTACACTGCTACTCCGACTGGAACTACACTGCTACTCAGGCTGGAACTACACTGCTACACAGACTAGCACTACACTGCTACTCAGACTGGCACTACACTGCTACACAGACTGGCACTACACTGCTACTCAGACTGGAACTACACTGCTACACAGACTGGAACTACACTGCTACGCAGACTAGCACTACACTGCTACTCCGACTGGAACTACACTGCTACTCAGACTGGAACTACACTGCTACTCCGACTGGAACTACACTGCTACTCAGGCTGGAACTACACTGCTACGCAGACTGGCACAACACTGCTACTCCGACTGGAACTACACTGCTACTCAGGCTAGAACTACACTGCTACTCAGACTGGCACTACACTGCTACGCAGACTGGCACTACACTGCTATGCAGACTGGAACTACACTGCTACGCAGACTGGCACTACACTGCTACTCAGACTGGAACTACACTGCTACACAGACTGGCACTACACTGCTAAGCAGACTGGAACTACACTGCTACTCCGACTGGAACTACACTGCTACTCAGACTGGAACTACACTGCTACACAGACTGGAACTACACTGCTACTCAGGCTAGAACTACACTGCTACTCAGACTGGCACTACACTGCTACGCAGACTGGAACTACACTGCTACTCCGACTGGCACTACACTGGTACGCAGACTGGAACTATACTGCTACTCCGACTGGAACTACACTGCTACGCAGACTGGAACTATACTGCTACTCCGACTGGAACTACACTGCTACTCCAACTGGAACTACACTGCTACTCAGGCTGGAACTACACTGCTACGCAGACTGGCACTACACTGCTACTCCGACTGGAACTACACTGCTAATCAGGCTGGAACTGCACTGCTACACAGACTAGCACTACACTGCTACTCAGACTGGCACTACACTGCTACTCAGACTGGCACTACACTGCTACGCATACTGGAACTACACTGCTACGCAGACGAGCACTACACTGCTACTCAGACTGGCACTACAGTGCTACTCAGGCTGGAACTACACTGCTACTCCCACTGGAACTACACTGCTACTCCGACTGGAACTACACTGCTACACCGACTAGCACTACACTGCTACTCCGACTGGAACTACACTGCTACTCCGACTGGATCTACACTGCTACTCCGACTGGAACTACACTGCTACTCAGACTGGAACTACACTGCTACTCTGACTGGAACTACACTGCTACACAGACTAGCACTACACTGCTACTCCGACTGGAACTACACTGCTACTCCGACTGGAACTACACTGCTACTCAGGCTGGAACTACACTGCTACACAGACTAGCACTACACTGCTACTCAGACTGGCACTACACTGCTACACAGACTGGCACTACACTGCTACTCAGACTGGAACTACACTGCTACACAGACTGGAACTACACTGCTACGCAGACTAGCACTACACTGCTACTCCGACTGGAACTACACTGCTACTCAGACTGGAACTACACTGCTACTCCGACTGGAACTACACTGCTACTCAGGCTGGAACTACACTGCTACGCAGACTGGCACAACACTGCTACTCCGACTGGAACTACACTGCTACTCAGGCTAGAACTACACTGCTACTCAGACTGGCACTACACTGCTACGCAGACTGGCACTACACTGCTATGCAGACTGGAACTACACTGCTACGCAGACTGGCACTACACTGCTACTCAGACTGGAACTACACTGCTACACAGACTGGCACTACACTGCTACGCAGACTGGAACTACACTGCTACTCAGACTGGCACTACACTGCTACTCAGACTGGAACTACACTGCTACACAGACTGGCACTACACTGCTACGCAGACTGGAACTACACTGCTACTCAGACTGGCACTACACTGCTACGCAGACTGGAACTACACTGCTACTCCGACTGGAACTACACTGCTACTCAGGCTGGAACTACACTGCTACTCAGGCTGGAACTACACTGCTGCTCAGGCTGGAACTACACTGCTACACAGACTAGCACTACACTGCTACGCAGACTGGAACTACACTGCTACGCAGACTAGCACTACACTGCTACGCAGACTGGAACTACACTGCTACTCAGGCTGGAACTACACTGCTACGCAGACTGGAACTACACTGCTACTCAGGCTGGAACTACACTGCTACGCAGACTGGCACTACACTGCTACTCCGACTGGAACTACACTGCTACTCAGGCTAGAACTACAGTGCTACTCAGACTGGCACTACACTGCTACTCAGACTGGCACTACACTGCTACTCCGACTGGAACTACACTGCTACTCCGACTGGAACTACACTGCTACACAGACTAGCACTACACTGCTACGCAGACTGGAACTACACTGCTACTCAGACTGGAACTACACTGCTACGCAGACTGGAACTACACTGCTACTCAGACTGGAACTACACTGCTACTCAGGCTGGAACTACACTGCTACTCAGACTGGAACTACACTGCTACACAGACTGGCTCTACACTGCTACGCAGACTGGAACTACACTGCTACTCCAACTGGAACTACACTGCTACTGCGACTGGAACTACACTGCTACTCAGGCTGGAACTACACTGCTACTCAGGCTGGAACTACACTGCTACACTGACTAGCACTACACTGCTACGCAGACTGGAACTACACTGCTACGCAGACTAGCACTACACTGCTACGCAGACTGGAACTACACTGCTACTCAGGCTGGAACTACACTGCTACGCAGACTGGCACTACACTGCTACACAGACTGGCACTACACTGCTACTCCGACTGGAACTACACTGCTACTCAGGCTAGAACTACACTGCTACTCAGACTGGCACTACACTGCTACGCAGACTGGCACTACACTGCTACGCAGACTGGAACTACACTGCTACTCCGACTGGCACTACACTGCTACGCAGACTGGAACTACACTGCTACTCAGGCTGGAACTACACGGCTACGCAGACTGGCACTACACTGCTACTCAGACTGGAACTACACTGCTACTCCAACTGGAACTACACTGCTACTCAGGCTGGAACTACACTGCTACGCAGACTGGCACTACACTGCTACTCCGACTGGAACTACACTGCTAATCAGGCTGGAACTGCACTGCTACACAGACTAGCACTACACTGCTACTCAGACTGGCACTACACTGCTACTCAGACTGGCACTACACTGCTACGCATACTGGAACTACACTGCTACGCAGACGAGCACTACACTGCTACACAGACTGGAACTACACTGCTACGCAGACTAGCACTACACTGCTACACAGACTGGAACTACACTGCTACGCAGACTGGCACTACACTGCTACACAGACTGGCACTACACTGCTACTCCGACTGGAACTACACTTCTACTCAGGCTAGAACTACACTGCTACTCAGACTGGCACTACACTGCTACGCAGACTGGAACTACACTGCTACTCCGACTGGCACTACACTGCTACGCAGACTGGAACTATACTGCTACTCCGACTGGAACTACACTGCTACGCAGACTGGAACTATACTGCTACTCCGACTGGAACTACACTGCTACTCCAACTGGAACTACACTGCTACTCAGGCTGGAACTACACTGCTACGCAGACTGGCACTACACTGCTACTCCGACTGGAACTACACTGCTAATCAGGCTGGAACTGCACTGCTACACAGACTAGCACTACACTGCTACTCAGACTGGCACTACACTGCTACTCAGACTGGCACTACACTGCTACGCATACTGGAACTACACTGCTACGCAGACGAGCACTACACTGCTACTCAGACTGGCACTACAGTGCTACTCAGGCTGGAACTACACTGCTACTCCCACTGGAACTACACTGCTACTCCGACTGGAACTACACTGCTACACCGACTAGCACTACACTGCTACTCCGACTGGAACTACACTGCTACTCCGACTGGATCTACACTGCTACTCCGACTGGAACTACACTGCTTCTCAGACTGGAACTACACTGCTACTCTGACTGGAACTACACTGCTACACAGACTAGCACTACACTGCTACTCCGACTGGAACTACACTGCTACTCCGACTGGAACTACACTGCTACTCAGGCTGGAACTACACTGCTACACAGACTAGCACTACACTGCTACTCAGACTGGCACTACACTGCTACACAGACTGGCACTACACTGCTACTCAGACTGGAACTACACTGCTACACAGACTGGAACTACACTGCTACGCAGACTAGCACTACACTGCTACTCCGACTGGAACTACACTGCTACTCAGACTGGAACTACACTGCTACTCCGACTGGAACTACACTGCTACTCAGGCTGGAACTACACTGCTACGCAGACTGGCACAACACTGCTACTCCGACTGGAACTACACTGCTACTCAGGCTAGAACTACACTGCTACTCAGACTGGCACTACACTGCTACGCAGACTGGCACTACACTGCTATGCAGACTGGAACTACACTGCTACGCAGACTGGCACTACACTGCTACTCAGACTGGAACTACACTGCTACACAGACTGGCACTACACTGCTACGCAGACTGGAACTACACTGCTACTCAGACTGGCACTACACTGCTACGCAGACTGGAACTACACTGCTACTCCGACTGGAACTACACTGCTACTCAGGCTGGAACTACACTGCTACTCAGGCTGGAACTACACTGCTGCTCAGGCTGGAACTACACTGCTACACAGACTAGCACTACACTGCTACGCAGACTGGAACTACACTGCTACGCAGACTAGCACTACACTGCTACGCAGACTGGAACTACACTGCTACTCAGGCTGGAACTGCACTGCTACGCAGACTGGCACTACACTGCTACACAGACTGGCACTACACTGCTACTCCGACTGGAACTACACTGCTACTCAGGCTAGAACTACAGTGCTACTCAGACTGGCACTACACTGCTACGCAGACTGGCACTACACTGCTACTCCGACTGGAACTACACTGCTACTCCGACTGGAACTACACTGCTACACAGACTAGCACTACACTGCTACGCAGACTGGAACTACACTGCTACTCAGACTGGAACTACACTGCTACGCAGACTGGAACTACACTGCTACTCAGACTGGAACTACACTGCTACACAGACTGGCTCTACACTGCTACGCAGACTGGAACTACACTGCTACTCCAACTGGAACTACACTGCTACTGCGACTGGAACTACACTGCTACTCAGGCTGGAACTACACTGCTACTCAGGCTGGAACTACACTGCTACGCAGACTGGCACTACACTGCTACACAGACTGGGACTACACTGCTACTCCGACTGGAACTACACTGCTACTCAGGCTAGAACTACACTGCTACTCAGACTGGCACTACACTGCTACGCAGACTGGCACTACACTGCTACGCAGACTGGAACTACACTGCTACTCCGACTGGCACTACACTGCTACGCAGACTGGAACTACACTGCTACACAGACTGGCACTACACTGCTACTCCGACTGGAACTACACTGCTACTCAGGCTGGAACTACACGGCTACGCAGACTGGCACTACACTGCTACTCAGACTGGAACTACACTGCTACTCCAACTGGAACTACACTGCTACTCAGGCTGGAACTACACTGCTACGCAGACTGGCACTACACTGCTACTCCGACTGGAACTACACTGCTAATCAGGCTGGAACTGCACTGCTACACAGACTAGCACTACACTGCTACTCAGACTGGCACTACACTGCTACTCAGACTGGCACTACACTGCTACGCATACTGGAACTACACTGCTACGCAGACGAGCACTACACTGCTACTCAGACTGGCACTACACTGCTACTCAGGCTGGAACTACACTGCTACTCCCACTGGAACTACACTGCTACTCCGACTGGAACTACACTGCTACACCGACTAGCACTACACTGCTACTCCGACTGGAACTACACTGCTACTCCGACTGGATCTACACTGCTACTCCGACTGGAACTACACTGCTACTCAGACTGGAACTACACTGCTACTCTGACTGGAACTACACTGCTACACAGACTAGCACTACACTGCTACTCCGACTGGAACTACACTGCTACTCCGACTGGAACTACACTGCTACTCAGGCTGGAACTACACTGCTACACAGACTAGCACTACACTGCTACTCAGACTGGCACTACACTGCTACACAGACTGGCACTACACTGCTACTCAGACTGGAACTACACTGCTACACAGACTGGAACTACACTGCTACGCAGACTAGCACTACACTGCTACTCCGACTGGAACTACACTGCTACTCAGACTGGAACTACACTGCTACTCCGACTGGAACTACACTGCTACTCAGGCTGGAACTACACTGCTACGCAGACTGGCACAACACTGCTACTCCGACTGGAACTACACTGCTACTCAGGCTAGAACTACACTGCTACTCAGACTGGCACTACACTGCTACGCAGACTGGCACTACACTGCTATGCAGACTGGAACTACACTGCTACGCAGACTGGCACTACACTGCTACTCAGACTGGAACTACACTGCTACACAGACTGGCACTACACTGCTAAGCAGACTGGAACTACACTGCTACTCCGACTGGAACTACACTGCTACTCAGGCTGGAACTACACTGCTACTCAGGCTGGAACTACACTGCTCCTCCGACTGGAACTACACTGCTACTCAGGCTGGAACTACACTGCTGCTCAGGCTGGAACTACACTGCTACACAGACTAGCACTACACTGCTACGCAGACTGGAACTACACTGCTACGCAGACTAGCACTACACTGCTACTCCGACTGGAACTACACTGCTACTCCGACTGGAACTACACTGCTACTCAGGCTAGAACTACAGTGCTACTCAGACTGGCACTACACTGCTACTCAGACTGGCACTACACTGCTACTCCGACTGGAACTACACTGCTACTCCGACTGGAACTACACTGCTACACAGACTAGCACTACACTGCTACGCAGACTGGAACTACACTGCTACTCAGACTGGAACTACACTGCTACGCAGACTGGAACTACACTGCTACTCAGACTGGAACTACACTGCTACACAGACTGGCTCTACACTGCTACGCAGACTGGAACTACACTGCTACTCCAACTGGAACTACACTGCTACTGCGACTGGAACTACACTGCTACTCAGGCTGGAACTACACTGCTACTCAGGCTGGAACTACACTGCTACACTGACTAGCACTACACTGCTACGCAGACTGGAACTACACTGCTACGCAGACTAGCACTACACTGCTACGCAGACTGGAACTACACTGCTACTCAGGCTGGAACTACACTGCTACGCAGACTGGCACTACACTGCTACACAGACTGGCACTACACTGCTACTCCGACTGGAACTACACTGCTACTCAGGCTAGAACTACACTGCTACTCAGACTGGCACTACACTGCTACGCAGACTGGCACTACACTGCTACGCAGACTGGAACTACACTGCTACTCCGACTGGCACTACACTGCTACGCAGACTGGAACTACACTGCTACTCAGGCTGGAACTACACGGCTACGCAGACTGGCACTACACTGCTACTCAGACTGGAACTACACTGCTACTCCAACTGGAACTACACTGCTACTCAGGCTGGAACTACACTGCTACGCAGACTGGCACTACACTGCTACTCCGACTGGAACTACACTGCTAATCAGGCTGGAACTGCACTGCTACACAGACTAGCACTACACTGCTACTCAGACTGGCACTACACTGCTACTCAGACTGGCACTACACTGCTACGCATACTGGAACTACACTGCTACGCAGACGAGCACTACACTGCTACACAGACTGGAACTACACTGCTACGCAGACTAGCACTACACTGCTACACAGACTGGAACTACACTGCTACGCAGACTGGCACTACACTGCTACACAGACTGGCACTACACTGCTACTCCGACTGGAACTACACTTCTACTCAGGCTAGAACTACACTGCTACTCAGACTGGCACTACACTGCTACGCAGACTGGAACTACACTGCTACTCCGACTGGCACTACACTGCTACGCAGACTGGAACTATACTGCTACTCCGACTGGAACTACACTGCTACGCAGACTGGAACTATACTGCTACTCCGACTGGAACTACACTGCTACTCCAACTGGAACTACACTGCTACTCAGGCTGGAACTACACTGCTACGCAGACTGGCACTACACTGCTACTCCGACTGGAACTACACTGCTAATCAGGCTGGAACTGCACTGCTACACAGACTAGCACTACACTGCTACTCAGACTGGCACTACACTGCTACTCAGACTGGCACTACACTGCTACGCATACTGGAACTACACTGCTACGCAGACGAGCACTACACTGCTACTCAGACTGGCACTACAGTGCTACTCAGGCTGGAACTACACTGCTACTCCCACTGGAACTACACTGCTACTCCGACTGGAACTACACTGCTACACCGACTAGCACTACACTGCTACTCCGACTGGAACTACACTGCTACTCCGACTGGATCTACACTGCTACTCCGACTGGAACTACACTGCTTCTCAGACTGGAACTACACTGCTACTCTGACTGGAACTACACTGCTACACAGACTAGCACTACACTGCTACTCCGACTGGAACTACACTGCTACTCCGACTGGAACTACACTGCTACTCAGGCTGGAACTACACTGCTACACAGACTAGCACTACACTGCTACTCAGACTGGCACTACACTGCTACACAGACTGGCACTACACTGCTACTCAGACTGGAACTACACTGCTACACAGACTGGAACTACACTGCTACGCAGACTAGCACTACACTGCTACTCCGACTGGAACTACACTGCTACTCAGACTTGAACTACACTGCTACTCCGACTGGAACTACACTGCTACTCAGGCTGGAACTACACTGCTACGCAGACTGGCACAACACTGCTACTCCGACTGGAACTACACTGCTACTCAGGCTAGAACTACACTGCTACTCAGACTGGCACTACACTGCTACGCAGACTGGCACTACACTGCTATGCAGACTGGAACTACACTGCTACGCAGACTGGCACTACACTGCTACTCAGACTGGAACTACACTGCTACACAGACTGGCACTACACTGCTACGCAGACTGGAACTACACTGCTACTCAGACTGGC
Organism: Scyliorhinus torazame; assembly: GCF_047496885.1. Classification (NCBI taxonomy): domain Eukaryota; kingdom Metazoa; phylum Chordata; class Chondrichthyes; order Carcharhiniformes; family Scyliorhinidae; genus Scyliorhinus; species Scyliorhinus torazame. The sequence continues at coordinate 348,060,670 of NC_092710.1, read as the reverse complement.
ACTACACTGCTACGCAGACTGGAACTACACTGCTACTCCGACTGGAACTACACTGCTACTCAGGCTGGAACTACACTGCTACTCAGGCTGGAACTACACTGCTGCTCAGGCTGGAACTACACTGCTACACAGACTAGCACTACACTGCTACTCAGACTGGCACTACACTGCTACACAGACTAGCACTACACTGCTACGCAGACTGGAACTACACTGCTACGCAGACTAGCACTACACTGCTACGCAGACTGGAACTACACTGCTACTCAGGCTGGAACTGCACTGCTACGCAGACTGGCACTACACTGCTACACAGACTGGCACTACACTGCTACTCCGACTGGAACTACACTGCTACTCAGGCTAGAACTACAGTGCTACTCAGACTGGCACTACACTGCTACGCAGACTGGCACTACACTGCTACTCCGACTGGAACTACACTGCTACTCCGACTGGAACTACACTGCTACACAGACTAGCACTACACTGCTACGCAGACTGGAACTACACTGCTACTCAGACTGGAACTACACTGCTACGCAGACTGGAACTACACTGCTACTCAGACTGGAACTACACTGCTACTCAGGCTGGAACTACACTGCTACTCAGACTGGAACTACACTGCTACTCAGACTGGAACTACACTGCTACTCAGGCTGGAACTACACTGCTACACAGACTGGAACTACACTGCTACTCCAACTGGAACTACACTGCTACACAGACTGGAACTACACTGCTACTCAGACTGGAACTACACTGCTACTCAGACTGGAACTACACTGCTACGCAGACTGGAACTACACTGCTACTCAGACTGGAACTACACTGCTACTCAGGCTGGAACTACACTGCTACTCAGACTGGAACTACACTGCTACTCAGACTGGAACTACACTGCTACTCAGGCTGGAACTACACTGCTACTCAGACTGGAACTACACTGCTACACAGACTAGCACTACACTGCTACACAGACTGGCTCTACACTGCTACGCAGACTGGAACTACACTGCTACTCCAACTGGAACTACACTGCTACTGCGACTGGAACTACACTGCTACTCAGGCTGGAACTACACTGCTACTCAGGCTGGAACTACACTGCTACGCAGACTGGCACTACACTGCTACACAGACTGGGACTACACTGCTACTCCGACTGGAACTACACTGCTACTCAGGCTAGAACTACACTGCTACTCAGACTGGCACTACACTGCTACGCAGACTGGCACTACACTGCTACGCAGACTGGAACTACACTGCTACTCCGACTGGCACTACACTGCTACGCAGACTGGAACTACACTGCTACTCAGGCTGGAACTACACGGCTACGCAGACTGGAACTACACTGCTACGCAGACTGGAACTACACTGCTACTCAGACTGGCACTACACTGCTACTCAGACTGGAACTACACTGCTACTCCAACTGGAACTACACTGCTACTCAGGCTGGAACTACACTGCTACGCAGACTGGAACTACACTGCTACTCGGGCTGGAACTACACTGCTACGCAGACTGGCACTACACTGCTACTCCGACTGGAACTACACTGCTAATCAGGCTGGAACTGCACTGCTACACAGACTAGCACTACACTGCTACTCAGACTGGCACTACACTGCTACTCAGACTGGCACTACACTGCTACGCATACTGGAACTACACTGCTACGCAGACGAGCACTACACTGCTACTCAGACTGGCACTACACTGCTACTCAGGCTGGAACTACACTGCTACTCCCACTGGAACTACACTGCTACTCCGACTGGAACTACACTGCTACACCGACTAGCACTACACTGCTACTCCGACTGGAACTACACTGCTACACCGACTAGCACTACACTGCTACTCCGACTGGAACTACACTGCTACTCCGACTGGATCTACACTGCTACTCAGACTGGAACTACACTGCTACTCTGACTGGCACTACACTGCTACTCAGACTGGCACTACACTGCTACTCAGACTGGATCTACACTGCTACTCCGACTGGAACTACACTGCTACTCAGACTGGAACTACACTGCTACGCAGACTGGAACTACACTGCTACTCAGACTGGAACTACACTGCTACTCAGGCTGGAACTACACTGCTACTCAGACTGGAACTACACTGCTACTCAGACTGGAACTACACTGCTACGCAGACTGGAACTACACTGCTACTCAGACTGGAACTACACTGCTACTCAGGCTGGAACTACACTGCTACTCAGACTGGAACTACACTGCTACACAGACTAGCACTACACTGCTACACAGACTGGCTCTACACTGCTACGCAGACTGGAACTACACTGCTACTCCAACTGGAACTACACTGCTACTGCGACTGGAACTACACTGCTACTCAGGCTGGAACTACACTGCTACTCAGGCTGGAACTACACTGCTACGCAGACTGGCACTACACTGCTACACAGACTGGGACTACACTGCTACTCCGACTGGAACTACACTGCTACTCAGGCTAGAACTACACTGCTACTCAGACTGGCACTACACTGCTACGCAGACTGGCACTACACTGCTACGCAGACTGGAACTACACTGCTACTCCGACTGGCACTACACTGCTACGCAGACTGGAACTACACTGCTACTCAGGCTGGAACTACACGGCTACGCAGACTGGAACTACACTGCTACGCAGACTGGAACTACACTGCTACTCAGACTGGCACTACACTGCTACTCAGACTGGAACTACACTGCTACTCCAACTGGAACTACACTGCTACTCAGGCTGGAACTACACTGCTACGCAGACTGGCACTACACTGCTACTCCGACTGGAACTACACTGCTAATCAGGCTGGAACTGCACTGCTACGCATACTGGAACTACACTGCTACTCAGACTGGCACTACACTGCTACTCAGACTGGCACTACACTGCTACGCATACTGGAACTACACTGCTACGCAGACGAGCACTACACTGCTACTCAGACTGGCACTACACTGCTACTCAGGCTGGAACTACACTGCTACTCCCACTGGAACTACACTGCTACTCCGACTGGAACTACACTGCTACACCGACTAGCACTACACTGCTACTCCGACTGGAACTACACTGCTACTCCGACTGGATCTACACTGCTACTCCGACTGGAACTACACTGCTACTCAGACTGGAACTACACTGCTACTCTGACTGGAACTACACTGCTACACAGACTAGCACTACACTGCTACTCCGACTGGAACTACACTGCTACTCCGACTGGAACTACACTGCTACTCAGGCTGGAACTACACTGCTACACAGACTAGCACTACACTGCTACTCAGACTGGCACTACACTGCTACACAGACTGGCACTACACTGCTACTCAGACTGGAACTACACTGCTACACAGACTGGAACTACACTGCTACGCAGACTAGCACTACACTGCTACTCCGACTGGAACTACACTGCTACTCAGACTGGAACTACACTGCTACTCCGACTGGAACTACACTGCTACTCAGGCTGGAACTACACTGCTACGCAGACTGGCACAACACTGCTACTCCGACTGGAACTACACTGCTACTCAGGCTAGAACTACACTGCTACTCAGACTGGCACTACACTGCTACGCAGACTGGCACTACACTGCTATGCAGACTGGAACTACACTGCTACGCAGACTGGCACTACACTGCTACTCAGACTGGAACTACACTGCTACACAGACTGGCACTACACTGCTAAGCAGACTGGAACTACACTGCTACTCCGACTGGAACTACACTGCTACTCAGGCTGGAACTACACTGCTACTCAGGCTGGAACTACACTGCTCCTCCGACTGGAACTACACTGCTACTCAGGCTGGAACTACACTGCTGCTCAGGCTGGAACTACACTGCTACACAGACTAGCACTACACTGCTACGCAGACTGGAACTACACTGCTACGCAGACTAGCACTACACTGCTACGCAGACTGGAACTACACTGCTACTCAGGCTGGAACTACACTGCTACGCAGACTTGCACTACACTGCTACACAGACTGGCACTACACTGCTACTCCGACTGGAACTACACTGCTACTCAGGCTAGAACTACAGTGCTACTCAGACTGGCACTACACTGCTACGCAGACTGGCACTACACTGCTACTCCGACTGGAACTACACTGCTACTCCGACTGGAACTACACTGCTACTCAGGCTGGAACTACACTGCCACGCAGACTGGCACTACACTGCTACTCAGACTGGAACTACACTGCTACACAGACTAGCACTACACTGCTACGCAGACTGGAACTACACTGCTACTCAGACTGGAACTACACTGCTACTCAGACTGGCTCTACACTGCTACGCAGACTGGAACTACACTGCTACACAGACTGGCTCTACACTGCTACGCAGACTGGAACTACACTGCTACACAGACTGGCACTACACTGCTACTCAGGCTGGAACTACACTGCTACTCCGACTGGAACTACACTGCTACACTGACTAGCACTACACTGCTACGCAGACTGGAACTACACTGCTACTCCGACTGGAACTGCACTGCTACGCAGACTAGCACTACACTGCTACGCAGACTGGAACTACACTGCTACTCAGGCTGGAACTACACTGCTACGCAGACTGGCACTACACTGCTACACAGACTGGCACTACACTGCTACTCCGACTGGAACTACACTGCTACTCAGGCTTGAACTACACTGCTACTCAGACTGGCACTACACTGCTACGCAGACTGGCACTACACTGCTACTCAGGCTGGAACTACACGGCTACGCAGACTGGCACTACACTGCTACTCCGACTGGAACTGCACTGCTACGCAGACTAGCACTACACTGCTACGCAGGCTGGAACTACACTGCTACTCAGGCTGGAACTACACTGCTACGCAGACTGGCACTACACTGCTACACAGACTGGCACTACACTGCTACTCCGACTGGAACTACACTGCTACTCAGGCTTGAACTACACTGCTACTCAGACTGGCACTACACTGCTACGCAGACTGGCACTACACTGCTACTCAGACTGGAACTACACTGCTACACAGACTGGCACTACATAGAACATAGAACAATACAGCGCAGTACAGGCCCTTCGGCCCACGATGTTGCACCGAAACAAAAGCCATCAACCTACACCATGCCATTATCATCCATATGTTTATCCAATAAACTTTTAAATGCCCTCAATGTTGGCGAGTTCACTACTGTGGCAGGTCGGGCATTCCACGGCCTCACTACTCTTTGCGTAAAGAACCTACCTCTGACCTCTGTCCTATATCTATTACCCCTCAGTTTAAAGTTATGTCCCCTCGTGCCAGCCATATCCATCCGCGGGAGAAGGCTCTCACTGTCCACCCTATCCAACCCCCTGATCATTTTGTATGCCTCTATTAAGTCTCCTCTTAACCTTCTTCTCTCCAACGAAAACAACCTCAAGTCCATCAGCCTTTCCTCATAAGATTTTCCCTCCATACCAGGCAACATCCTGGTAAATCTCCTCTGCACCCGCTCCAAAGCCTCCACGTCCTTCCTATAATGCGGTGACCAGAACTGTACGCAATACTCCAAATGCGGCCGGACCAGAGTTCTGTACAGCTGCAACATGACCTCCCGACTCCGGAACTCAATCCCTCTACCAATAAAGGCCAACACTCCATAGGCCTTCTTCACAACCCTATCAACCTGGGTGGCAACTTTCAGGGATCTATGTACATGGACACCTAGATCCCTCTGCTCAGCCACACTTTCAAGAACTTTACCATTAGCCAAATATTCCGCATTCCTGTTATTCCTTCCAAAGTGAATCACCTCACACTTCTCTACATTAAACTCCATTTGCCACCTCTCAGCCCAGCTCTGCAGCTTATCTATATCCCTCTGTAACCTGCTACATCCTTCCACACTATCGACAACACCACTGACTTTAGTATCGTCTGCAAATTTACTCACCCACCCTTCTGCGCCTTCCTCTAGGTCATTGATAAAAATGACAAACAGCAACGGCCCCAGAACAGATCCTTGTGGTACTCCACTTGTGACTGTACTCCATTCTGAACATTTCCCATCAACCACCACCCTCTGTCTTCTTTCAGCTAGCCAATTTCTGATCCACATCTCTAAATCACCCTCAGTCCCCAGCCTCCGTATTTTTTGCAATAGCCTACCGTGGGGAACCTTATCAAACGCTTTGCTGAAATCCATATACACCACATCAACTGCTCTACCCTCGTCTACCTGTTCAGTCACCTTCTCAAAGAACTCAATAAGGTTTGTGAGGCATGAGCTACCCTTCACAAAGCCATGCTGACTATCCCTGATCATATTATTCCTATCTAGATGATTATAAATCTTGTCTCTTATAATCCCCTCCAAGACTTTACCCACTACAGACGTGAGGCTCACCGGTCTATAGTTGCCGGGGTTGTCTCTGCTCCCCTTTTTGAACAAAGGGACCACATTTGCTGTCCTCCAGTCCTCTGGCACTATTCCTGTAGCCAATGATGACATAAAAATCAAAGCCAAGGGACCAGCAATCTCTTCCCTGGCCTCCCAGAGAATCCTCGGATAAATCCCATCATATTTGGAAAGTTAAAGTCTCCCATAATAACTACCCTGTTACTTTCGCTCATATCCAGAATCATCTTCGCCATCCTTTCCTCTACATCCCGAGAACTATTAGGAGGCCTATAAAAAAACTCCCATCCCGGGGACTTACCTATTTTCAGCCTGTCCAGAATTGCCAACACCTCTTCCCTACGTACCTCAATGCCATCTATTCTATTAGCCTGGGGCTCAGCATTCTCCTCCACAACATTATCTTTTTCCTGAGTGAATACTGACGAAAAATATTCATTTAGTATCTCGCCTATCTCTTCAGACTCCACACACAATTTCCCATCCCTGTCCTTGACTGGCCCTACTCTTTCCCTAGTCATTCGCTTATTCCTGACAAACCTATAGAAAGCTTTTGGGTTTTCCTTGATCCTTCCTGCCAAATACTTCTCATGTCCCCTCCTTGCTCGTCTTAGCTCTTTCTTTAGATCCTTCCTCGCTACCTTGTAATGATCCATCGCCCCAACCGAAACTTCACACTTCACCTTCACATAGGCCTCCTTCTTCCTCTTAACAAGAGATTCCACTTCCTTGGTAAACCAAGGTTCCCTCGCTCGACGCCTTCCTCCCTGTCTGACCGGTACGTACTTATCAAGAAGACGCAGTAGCTGATCCTTGAACAAGCCCCACTTATCCAGTGTGCCCAACACTTGCAGCCTACTTCTCCACCTTATCCCCCCCAAGTCACGTCTAATGGCATCATAATTGCCCTTCCCCCAGCTATAACTCTTGCCCTGCGGTGTATACTTATCCCTTTCCATCATTAACGTAAACGTCACCGAATTGTGGTCACTGTCACCAAAGTGCTCTCCTACATCCAAATCCAACACCTGGCCTGGTTCATTACCCAAAACCAAATCCAATGTGGCCTTGCCTCTTGTTGGCCTGTCAACATATTGTTTCAGGAAACCCTCCTGCACACACTGTACAAAAAACGACCCATCTGTTGTCCTCGAACTATATCTTTTCCAGTCAATATTTGGAAATTTAAAGTCTCCCATAATAACTACCCTGTTACTTTCGCTCATATCCAGAATCATCTTCGCCATCCTTTCCTCTACATCCCTAGAACTATTAGGAGGCCTATAAAAAACTCCCAACAGGGTGACCTCTCCTTTCCTGTTTCTAACTTCAGCCCATACTACCTCGGAAGAAGAGTCCCCATCTAGCATCCTCTCCGCCACCGTAATACTGCTCTTGACTAGCAGCGCCACACCTCCCCCTCTTTTGCCTCCTTCTCTGAGCTTACTAAAACACCTAAACCCCGGAACCTGCAACATCCATTCCTGTCCCTGCTCTATCCATGTCTCCGAAATGGCCACAACATCGAAGTCCCAGGTACCAACCCATGCTGCCAGTTCCCCTACCTTGTTTCGTATACTCCTGGCATTGAAGTAGACACACTTCAAACCACCTACCTGAACACTGGCCCCCTCCTGCGACGTCAAATCTGTGCTCCTGACCTCTATACTCTCATTCTCCCTTACCCTAAAACTACAATCCGGGTTCCCATGCCACTGCTGCATTAGTTTAAACCCCCCCAAAGAGCACTCACAAATCTCCCCCCTACACTGCTACTCCGACTGGAACTACACTGCTACTCAGGCTGGAACTACACTGCTACACAGACTAGCACTACACTGCTACTCAGACTGGCACTACACTGCTACGCATACTGGAACTACACTGCTACTCCGACTGGAACTACACTGCTACACAGACTAGCACTACACTGCTACTCCGACTGGAACTACACTGCTACTCCGACTGGAACTATACTGCTACTCCGACTGGCACTACGCTGCTACTCAGACTGGAACTACACTGCTACACAGGCTGGCACTACACTGCTATTCCGACTGGAACTACACTGCTAATCAGGCTGGAACTGCACTGCTACTCAGACCAGCACTACACTGCTACTCAGACTGGCACTACACTGCTACGCATACTGGAACTACACTGCTACTCAGACGAGCACTACACTGCTACTCAGACTGGCACTACAAATCAACTCAGGCTGGAACTACACTGCTACTCCCACTGGAACTACACTGCTACTCCGACTGGAACTACACTGCTACACCGACTAGCCCTACACTGCTACTCCGACTGGAACTACACTGCTACTCCGACAGGATCTACACTGCTACTCCGACTGGAACTACACTGCTACTCAGACTGGAACTACACTGCTACTCCGACTGGAACTACACTGCTACACAGACTAGCACTACACTGCTACTCCGACTGGAACTACACTGCTACTCCGACTGGAACTACACTGCTACTCAGGCTGGAACTACACTGCTACACAGACTAGCACTACACTGCTACTCCGACTGGAACTACACTGCTACACAGACTGGAACTACATTGCTACTCAGACTGGAACTACACTGCTACTCAGACTGGCACTACACTGCCACACAGACTGGCCCTACACTGCCACGTAGACTGGAAGTACATTGCTACTCCGACTGGAACTACACTGCTACTCAGGCTGGAACTACACTGCTACACAGACTAGCACTACACTGCTACTCCGACTGGAACTACACTGCTACACAGACTGGCACTACACTGCTGCTCAGCCTGGAACTACACTGCTATACAGACTGGCACTACACTGCTAGTCCGACTGGAACTACACTGCTACTCAGACTGGAACTACACTGCTACGCAGACTGGAACTACACTGCTACTCCGACTGGAACTACACTGCTACTCAGGCTGGAACTACACTGCTACTCAGGCTGGAACTACACTGCTACACAGACTAGCACTACACTGCTACGCAGACTAGCACTACACTGCTACTCAGACTGGAACTACACTGCTACGCAGACGGGCACTACACTGCTACGCAGACTGGAACTACACTGCTACTCCGACTGGAACTACACTGCTACTCAGGCTGTAACTACACTGCTACTCAGGCTGAAACTACACTGCTACACTGACTAGCACTACACTGCTACTCTGACTGGAACTACACTGCTACTCAGGCTAGAACTACACTGCTACTCAGACTGGCACTACGCTGCTGCTCAGGCTGGAACTACACTGCTACTCTGACTGGAACTACACTGCTACTCATGCTGGAACTACACTGCTACACAGACTGGCACTACACTGCTACTCAGACTGGCACTACACTGCTACTCCGACTGGAACTACACTGCTACTCCGACTGGAACTGCACTGCTACTCAGCCTGGAACTATACTGCTACTCAGACTGGAACTACACTGCTACTCCGACTGGAACTACACTGCTACACAGACTAGCACTACACTGCTACTCCGACTGGAACTACACTGCTACTCAGACTGGAACTACACTGCTACTCCGACTGGAATTACACTGCTACTCAGACTAGCACTACACTGCTACTCCGACTGGAACTACACTGCTACTCCGACTGGAACTACACTGCTACTCAGGCTGGAACTACACTGCTACACAGACTGGCACTACACTGCTACTCCGACTGGAACTACACTACTACTCAGACTGGCACTACACTGCTACACAGACTGGCAGTACACTGCTACTCAGACTTGAACTACACTGCTACTCCGACTGGAACTACGCTGCTACACAGACTGGAACAACACTGCTACTCAGACTGGAACTACACTGCTACTCAGACTGGCACTACACTGCTACACAGACTGGCCCGACACTGCCACGCAGACTGGCACTACACTGCTACTCCGACTGGAACTACCCTGCTACTCAGGCTGGAACTACACTGCTACACAGACTGGAACTACACTGCTACTCAGGCTAGCACTACACTGCTACTCAGACTGGCACTACACTGCTACTCAGGCTAGCACTACACTGCTACTCAGACTGGCACTACACTGCTACACAGACTGGAACTACACTGCTACTCAGGCTGGAACTATACTGCTACGCAGACTGGAACTACACTGCTACTCAGGCTAGCACTACACTGCTACTCAGACTGGCACTACACTGCTACACAGACTGGAACTACACTGCTACGCAGACTGGCACTACACTGCTACTCCGACTGGAACTACACTGCTACTCAGGCTGGAACTACACTGCTACGCAGACTGGCACTACACTGCTACTCAGACTGGAACGACACTGCTACGCAGACTGGCACTACACTGCTAAGCAGACTGGAACTACACTGCTACTCAGGCTGGAACTACACTGCTACACAGACTGGCACTACGCTGCTACTCAGACTGGCAGTACACTGCTACGCAGACTGGCACTACACTGCTACTCAGACTGGAACTACACTGCTACTCCGACTGGAACTACACTGCTACACAGACTGGAACTACACTGCTACTCTGACTGGAACTACACTGCTACTCAGGCTGGAACTACACTGCTACTCAGGATGGAACTACACTGCTACTCAGACTGGAACTACACTGCGACGCAGACTGGCACTACACTGCTACGCAGACTGGCACTACACTGCTACTCAGACTGGCCCTACACTGCTACACAGACTGGCACTACACTGCTACTCAGACAGGCACTACACTGCTATGCAGACTGGCAGTACACTGCTACTCAGACTGTCACTACACTGCTACGCAGACTGGCACTACACTGCTACGCAGACTGGCACTACACTGCTACTCAGACTAGCACTGCGCTGCTACACAGACTGGCACTGCACTGCTACACAGACTGGCACTGCTCTGCTACTCAGGCTGGAACTACACTGCTACGCAGACTGGCACTACACTGATACGCGGACTGGCACTTCACTGCTACGCAGACTGGCACTACACTGCTACTCAAACTAGCACTACACTGCAACTCACACTGGCACTACACTGTAACGCAGACTGGCTCTACACTGCTACCCAGACTGGCACTCCTGCTATGCAGACGGGCACTGCACTGCCACCCAGACTGGAAATACACTGCTACTCCGACTGGAACTACACTGCTACTCAGGCTGGAACTACACTGCTACGCAGACTGGAACTACACTGCTACTCAGGCTAGCACTACACTGCTACTCAGACTGGCACTACACTGCTACACAGACTGGAACTACACTGCTACGCAGACTGGCACTACACTGCTACACAGACTGGAACTACACTGCTACTCAGGCTGGAACTACACTGCTACGCAGACTGGCACTACACTGCTACTCAGACTGGAACGACACTGCTACGCAGACTGGCACTACACTGCTACTCAGACTAGCACTGCACTGCTACACAGACTGGCACTGCACTGCTACACAGACTGGCACTGCTCTGCTACTCAGGCTGGAACTACACTGCTACGCAGACTGGCACTACACTGATACGCAGACTGGCACTTCACTGCTACGCAGACTGGCACTACACTGCTACTCAAACTAGCACTACACTGCAACTCACACTGGCACTACACTGTAACGCAGACTGGCTCTACACTGCTACCCAGACTGGCACTCCTGCTATGCAGACGGGCACTGCACTGCCACCCAGACTGGAAATACACTGCTACTCCGACTGGAACTATACTGCTACACAGACTAGCACTACACTGCTACTCAGACTGGCACTACACTGCTACTCAGACTGGCACTACACTTCTACTCAGACTGGAACTACACTGCTACTCAGACTGGAACTACACTGCTACTCCGACTGAAACTACACTGCTACACAGACTAGCACTACACTGCTACACAGACTGGCACTACACTGCCACACAGACTAGCACTACACTGCTATGCAGACGGGCACTGCACTGCCACCCAGACTGGAAATACACTGCTACTCCGACTGGAACGACACTGCTACACAGACTAGCACTACACTGCTACTCAGACTGGCACTACACTGCCATACAGACTGGCCCTACACTGCCACGCAGACTGGCACTACACTGCTACTCAGGCTGGATCTACACTGCAACACAGACTAGCACTACACTGCAACACAGACTAGCACTGCACTGCTACTTCGACTGGAACTACACTGCTACTCAGACTGGAACTACACTGCTACTCAGACTGGAACTACACTGCTACACAGACTAGCACTACACTGCTACTCGGGCTGGAACTAGACTGCTACTCCGACTGGAACTACACTGCTACTCAGGCTGGAACTACACTGCTACGCAGACTAGCACTACACTGCTACTCCGACTGGAACTACACTGCTACTCCGACTGGAACTACACTGCTACTCAGACTGGAACTACACTGCTACTCCGACTGGAACTACACTGCTACACAGACTGGAACTACACTGCTACACAGACTGGAACTACACTGCTACTCTGACTGGAACTACACTGCTACACAGACTAGCACTACACTGCTACTCCGAATGGAACTATACTGCTACTCCGACTGGAACTACACTGCTACTCAGGCTGGAACTACACTGCTACTCAGACTAGCACTACACTGCTACTCCGACTGGAACTACACTGCTACTCCGACTGGAACTACACTGCTACTCAGACTGGCACTACACTGCTACTCAGACTGGCACTACACTGCTACTCCGACTGGAACTACACTGCTACTCTGACTGGAACTACACTGCTACTCCGACTGGAACTACACTGCTACACAGACTGGAACTACACTGCTACTCTGACTGGAACTACACTGCTACACAGACTAGCACTACACTGCTACTCCGAATGGAACTATACTGCTACTCCGACTGGAACTACACTGCTACTCAGGCTGGAACTACACTGCTACTCAGACTAGCACTACACTGCTACTCCGACTGGACCTACACTGCTACTCCGACTGGAACTACACTGCTACTCCGACTGGAACTACACTGCTACTCAGACTGGCACTACACTGCTACTCAGACTGGCACTACACTGCTACACACACTGGCACTACACTGCTACTCAGACTGGAACAACACTGCTACTCCAACTGGAACTACACTGCTACACAGACTGGAACTACACTGCTACACAGACTGGAACTACACTGCTCAGCAGACTGGAACTACACTGCTACTCAGGCTGGAACTACACTGCTACACTGACTGGCACTACACTGCTATGCAGACTTGCACTACACTGCTACGCAGACTGGCACTACACTGCTACTCAGACTGGCCCTACACTGCTACACAGACTGGCACTGCACTGCTACTCAGACAGGCACTACACTGCTATGCAGACTGGCAGTACACTGCTACGCAGACTGGCAAGACACTGCTACTCAGACTAGCACTACACTGCTACACAGACTGGCACTGCACTGCTACACAGACTGGCACTACACTGCTATGCAGACTGGCAGTACACTGCTACGCAGACTGGCACTACACTGCTACTCAGACTAGCACTACACTGCTACACAGACTGGCACTGCACTGCTACACAGACTGGCACTACACTGCTACTCAGACTGGCACTACACTGCTACACAGACTAGTACTACACTGCTACTCAGACTGGCACTACACTGCTACACAGACTGGCACTACACTGCTACTCCGACTGGAACTACACTGCTACTCAGGCTGGAACTACACTGCTACTCAGACTAGCACTACACTGCTACTCCGACTGGAACTACACTGCCACTCCGACTGGAATTACACTGCTACTCAGACTGGCACTACACTGCTACTCAGACTGGCACTACACTGCTACACACACTGGCACTACACTGCTACACACACTGGCACTACACTGCTACACAGACTGGAACTACACTGCTACACAGACTGGAACTACACTGCTCAGCAGACTTGCACTACACTGCTACTCAGACAGGCACTACACTGCTACACTGACTGGCACTACACTGCGACGCAGACTGGCACTACACTGCTACGCAGACTGGCACTACACTGCTACTCAGACTGGCCCTACACTGCTACACAGACTGGCACTACACTGCTACTCGGACTGGAACTACACTGCTACACAGACTGGAACTACATTGCTACTCAGACTGGAACTACACTGCTACTCCGACTGGAACTACACTGCTACTCAGGCTGGAACTACACTGCTACGCAGACTGGCACAACACTGCTACTCCGACTGGAACTACACTGCTACTCAGGCTAGAACTACAGTGCTACTCAGACAGGCACTACACTGCTATGCAGACTGGCAGTACACTGCTACGCAGACTGGCACTACACTGCTACTCAGACTAGCACTACACTGCTACACAGACTGGCACTGCACTGCTACACAGACTGGCACTACACTGCTACTCAGACTGGCACTACACTGCTACACAGACTGGCACTACACTGCTACTCAGACTGGCACTACACTGCTACACAGACTGGCACTACACTGCTACTCAGGCTGGAACTACACTGCTACTCAGACTGGCACTACACTGCTACGCAGACTGGCATTACACTGCTACGCAGACTGGCACTACACTGCTACGCAGACTGGCACTACACTGCTACTCAGACTAGCACTACACTGCTACACAGACTGGCACTGCACTGCTACACAGACTGGCACTACACTGCTACTCAGACTGGCACTACACTGCTACACAGACTAGTACTACACTGCTACTCAGACTGGCACTACACTGCTACACAGACTGGCACTACACTGCTACTCCGACTGGAACTACACTGCTACTCAGGCTGGAACTACACTGCTACTCAGACTAGCACTACACTGCTATGCAGACTGGCAGTACACTGCTACGCAGACTGGCACTACACTGCTACTCAGACTAGCACTACACTGCTACACAGACTGGCACTGCACTGCTACACAGACTGGCACTACACTGCTACTCAGACTGGCACTACACTGCTACTCAGACTGGCACTACACTGCTACACAGACTGGCACTACACTGCTACTCAGACTGGCACTACACTGCTACACAGACTGGCACTACACTGCTACTCAGGCTGGAACTACACTGCTACTCAGACTGGCACTACACTGCTACGCAGACTGGCATTACACTGCTACGCAGACTGGCACTACACTGCTACGCAGACTGGCACTACACTGCTACTCAGACTAGCACTACACTGCTACACAGACTGGCACTGCACTGCTACACAGACTGGCACTACACTGCTACTCAGACTGGCACTACACTGCTACACAGACTAGTACTACACTGCTACTCAGACTGGCACTACACTGCTACACAGACTGGCACTACACTGCTACTCCGACTGGAACTACACTGCTACTCAGGCTGGAACTACACTGCTACACAGACTGGCACTACACTGCTACTCAGGCTGGAACTACACTGCTACTCAGACTGGCACTACACTGCTACGCAGACTGGCATTACACTGCTACGCAGACTGGCACTACACTGCTACGCAGACTGGCACTACACTGCTACTCAGACTAGCACTACACTGCTACACAGACTGGCACTGCACTGCTACACAGACTGGCACTACACTGCTACTCAGACTGGCACTACACTGCTACACAGACTAGTACTACACTGCTACTCAGACTGGCACTACACTGCTACACAGACTGGCACTACACTGCTACTCCGACTGGAACTACACTGCTACTCAGGCTGGAACTACACTGCTACTCAGACTAGCACTACACTGCTACTCCGACTGGAACTACACTGCCACTCCGACTGGAACTACACTGCTACTCAGACTGGCACTACACTGCTACTCAGACTGGCACTACACTGCTACACACACTGGCACTACACTGCTACTCAGACTGGAACAACACTGCTACTCCAACTGGAACTACACTGCTACACAGACTGGAACTACACTGCTACACAGACTGGAACTACACTGCTCAGCAGACTTGCACTACACTGCTACTCAGACAGGCACTACACTGCTACACAGACTGGCACTACACTGCTACTCGGACTGGAACTACACTGCTACACAGACTGGAACTACATTGCTACTCAGACTGGAACTACACTGCTACTCCGACTGGAACTACACTGCTACTCAGGCTGGAACTACACTGCTACGCAGACTGGCACAACACTGCTACTCCGACTGGAACTACACTGCTACTCAGGCTAGAACTACACTGCTACTCAGACAGGCACTACACTGCTATGCAGACTGGCAGTACACTGCTACGCAGACTGGCACTACACTGCTACTCAGACTAGCACTACACTGCTACACAGACTGGCACTGCACTGCTACACAGACTGGCACTACACTGCTACTCAGACTGGCACTACACTGCTACACAGACTGGCACTACACTGCTACTCAGACTGGCACTACACTGCTACACAGACTGGCACTACACTGCTACTCAGGCTGGAACTACACTGCTACTCAGACTGGCACTACACTGCTACGCAGACTGGCATTACACTGCTACGCAGACTGGCACTACACTGCTACGCAGACTGGCACTACACTGCTACTCAGACTAGCACTACACTGCTACACAGACTGGCACTGCACTGCTACACAGACTGGCACTGCTCTGCTACTCAGGCTGGAACTACACTGCTACGCAGACTGGCACTACACTGATACGCAGACTGGCACTTCACTGCTACGCAGACTGGCACTACACTGCAACTCAGACTGGCACTACACTGCAACTCAGACTGGCACTACACTGTAACGCAGACTGGCTCTGCACTGCTACCCAGACTGGCACTCCTGCTATGCAGACGGGCACTGCACTGCCACCCAGACTGGAAATACACTGCTACTCCGACTGGAACTACACTGCTACACAGACTAGCACTACACTGCTACTCAGACTGGAACTACACTGCTACTCAGACTGGCACTACACTGCCACACAGACTGGCCCTACACTGCCACGCAGACTGGCACTACATTGCTACTCAGGCTGGAACTACACTGCTACACAGACTGGCACTACACTGCTAGTCCGACTGGAACTACACTGCTACTCGGACTGGAACTACACTGCTACGCAGACTGGAACTACACTGCTACTCCGACTGGAACTACACTGCTACTCAGGCTGGAACTACACTGCTACACAGACTAGCACTACACTGCTACGCAGACTGGCACTACACTGCTACTCAGACTGGAACTACACTGCTACACAGACTGGCACTACACTGCTACGCAGACTGGAACTACACTGCTACTCCGACTGGAACTACACTGCTACTCAGGCTGAAACTACACTGCTACACAGACTGGCACTACACTGCTACTCAGGCTGGAACTACACTGCTACTCAGGCTGAAACTACACTGCTACACAGACTGGCACTACACTGCTACACAGACTGGCACTACACTGCTACGAAGACTGGAACTACACTGCTACTCAGGCTGAAACTACACTGCTACACAGACTGGCACTACACTGCTACACAGACTGGCACTACACTGCTACTCAGACTGGAACTACACTGCTACTCCGACTGGAACTACACTGCTACTCAGGCTGAAACTACACTGCTACACAGACTGGCACTACACTGCTACTCAGGCTGGAACTACACTGCCACACAGACTAGCACTACACTGCTTCGCAGACTGGAACTACACTGCTACTCCGACTGGAACTACACTGCTACTCGGGCTGAAACTACACTGCTACACAGACTGGCACTACACTGCTACTCAGGCTGGAACTACACTGCTACTCAGGCTGAAACTACACTGCTACACAGACTGGCACTACACTGCTACCCAGACTGGAACTACACTGCTACTCAGGCTGGAACTACACTGCTACACAGACTGGCACTACACTGCTACACAGACTGGCACTACACTGCTACACAGACTGGCACTACACTGCTACTCCGACTGGAACTACACTGCTACTCAGGCTAGAACTACACTGCTACTCAGACTGGCACTACGCTGCTACTCAGGCTGCAACTACACTGCTACTCCGACTGGAACTACACTGCTACTCATGCATGAACTACACTGCTACACAGACTAGCCCTACACTGCTACTCAGACTGGCTCTACAATGCTACTCCGACTGGAACTACACTGCTACTCCGACTGGAACTACACTGCTACTCAGCCGTGAACTATACTGCTACTCAGACTGGAACTACACTGCTACTCCGACTGGAACTACACTGCTACACAGACTAGCACTACACTGCTACTCAGACTGGCACTACAATGCTACTCCGACTGGAACTACACTGCTACTCCGACTGGAACTACACTGCTACTCAGCCTGGAACTATACTGCTACTCAGACTGGAACTACACTGCTACTCCGACTGGAACTACACTGCTACTCCGACTGGAACTACACTGCTTATCAGACTGGCACTACAATGCTACTCCGACTGGAACTACACTGCTACTCCAACTGGATCTACACTGCTACTCAGCCTGGAACTATACTGCTACTCAGACTGGAACTACACTGCTACTCCGACTGGAACTACACTGCTACTCAGACTGGAACTACACTGCTACTCAGACTAGCACTACACTGCTACTCCGACTGGAACTACACTGCTACTCCGACTGGAACTACACTGCTACTCCAACTGGAACTACACAGCTACTCCGACTGGAACTACACTACTACACAGACTGGCTCTACACTGCTACTCAGACTGGCTCTACACTGCTACTCAGATTTGAACTACACTGCTACTCAGACTGGAACTACACTACTACACAGACTGAAACAATACTGCTACTCAGACTGGAACTACACTGCTACTCAGGCTGGAACTACACTGCTACGCAGACTGGCACTACACTGCTACTCAGACTGGAACTACACTGCTACTCAGACTGGAACTACACTGCTACTCAGGCTGGAACTACACTGCTACTCAGGCTGGAACTACACTGCTACTCCGACTGGAACGACACTGCTACGCAGACTGGCACTACACTGCTACTCAGGCTGGAACTACACTGCTACTCCGACTGGAACTACACTGCTACTCAGACTGGCACTACACTGCTACACAGACTGGAACTACACTGCTACTCCGACTGGAACTACACTGCTACTCAGACTGGAACTACACTGCTACTCAGGCTGGAACTACACTGCTACTCAGACTGGAACTACACTGCTACTCCGACTGGCACTACACTGCTACTCAGACTGGCACTACACTACTACTCAGACTGGCTCTACACTGCTACTCAGATTTGAACTACACTGCTACACAGACTGGCACTACACTGCTACTCCGACTGGAACTACACTGCTACGCAGACTGGAACTACACTGCTACTCAGACTGGAACTACACTACTACACAGACTGAAACAATACTGCTACTCAGACTGGAACTACACTGCTACTCAGGCTGGAACTACACTGCTACTCAGACTGGAACTACACTGCTACTCCGACTGGCACTACACTGCTACTCAGACTGGCACTACACTACTACTCAGACTGGCTCTACACTGCTACTCAGATTTGAACTACACTGCTACTCCGACTGGAACTACACTGCTACGCAGACTGGCACTACACTGCTACTCAGACTGGAACTACACTGCTACTCAGGCTGGAACTACACTGCGACACAGACTGGCACTACACTGCTACACAGACTGGAACTACACTGCTACA
The DNA here is from genome assembly GCF_047496885.1 of Scyliorhinus torazame. Lineage (NCBI taxonomy): Eukaryota > Metazoa > Chordata > Chondrichthyes > Carcharhiniformes > Scyliorhinidae > Scyliorhinus > Scyliorhinus torazame. Next base: position 348,040,493 of record NC_092710.1, on the reverse strand, counting down.
CAGACTGGCACTACACTGCTACTCAGGCTGGAACTACACTGCTACTCCGACGGGAACTACACTGCTACTCAGGCTGGAACTACACTGCTACACAGACTGGCCCTACACTGCTACTCCGACTGGAACTACACTGCTACACAGACTGGCACTACACTGCTACGCCGACTGGAACTACACTGCTACTCCGACTGGAACTACCCTGCTACTCAGGCTGGAACTACACTGCTACGCAGACTGGCACTACACTGCTACTCCGACTGGAACTCCACTGCTACGCAGACTGGCACTACACTGCTACACAGACTGGAACTACACTGCTACTCAGGCTGGAACTACACTGCTACGCAGACTGGCACTACACTGCTACTCAGACTGCAACGACACTGCTACCCAGACTGGCACTACACTGCTACTCCGACTGGAACTACACTGCTACGCAGACTGGCACTACACTGCTAAGCAGACTGGAACTACACTGCTACTCAGGCTGGAACTACACTGCTACACAGACAGGCACTACACTGCTACTCAGACTGGCACTACACTGCTACGCAGACTGGCACTACACTGCTACTCAGACTGGCACTACACTGCTACTCAGGATGGAACTACACTGCTACTCCGACTGGAACTACACTGCTACTCAGGCTGGAACTACACTGCTACACAGACTAGCACTACACTGCTACTCCGACTGGAACTACACTGCTACTCCGACTGGAACTGCACTGCTACTCAGACTGGAACTACACTGCTACTCCGACTGGAACTACACTGCTACACAGACTAGCACTACACTGCTACTCCGACTGGAACTACACTGCTACTCAGGCTGGAACTACACTGCTACACAGACTAGCACTACACTGCTACTCCGACTGGAACTACACTGCTACTCCGACTGGAACTGCACTGCTACTCAGACTGGAACTACACTGCTACTCCGACTGGAACTACACTGCTACACAGACTAGCACTACACTGCTACTCCGAATGGAACTACACTGCTACTCCGACTGGAACTACACTGCTACTCCGACTGGAACTACACAGCTACTCAGACTGGAACTACACTGCTACTGCGACTGGAATTACACTGCTACTCAGACTAGCACTACACTGCTACTCCGACTGGAACTACACTGCTACTCCGACTGGAACTACACTACTACTCCGACTGGAACTACACTGCTACTCCGACTGGAACTACACTACTACTCCGACTGGAACTACACTACTACACAGACTGGCACTACACTGCTACTCAGATTTGAACTACACTGCTACTCCGACTGGAACTACACTACTACACAGACTGATACAATACTGCTACTCAGACTGGAACTACACTGCTACTCAGGCTGGAACTACACTGCTACACAGACTGGCACTACACTGCTACTCCGACTGGAACTACACTGCTACTCAGACTGGCACTACACTGCCATACAGACTGGCCCTACACTGCCACGCAGACTGGCACTACACTGCTACTCAGGCTGGATCTACACTGCAACACAGACTAGCACTACACTGCAACACAGACTAGCACTGCACTGCTACTTCGACTGGAACTACACTGCTACTCAGACTGGAACTACACTGCTACTCAGACTGGAACTACACTGCTACACAGACTAGCACTACACTGCTACTCGGGCTGGAACTAGACTGCTACTCCGACTGGAACTACACTGCTACTCAGGCTGGAACTACACTGCTACGCAGACTAGCACTACACTGCTACTCCGACTGGAACTACACTGCTACTCCGACTGGAACTACACTGCTACTCAGACTGGAACTACACTGCTACTCCGACTGGAACTACACTGCTACACAGACTGGAACTACACTGCTACACAGACTGGAACTACACTGCTACTCTGACTGGAACTACACTGCTACACAGACTAGCACTACACTGCTACTCCGAATGGAACTATACTGCTACTCCGACTGGAACTACACTGCTACTCAGGCTGGAACTACACTGCTACTCAGACTAGCACTACACTGCTACTCCGACTGGAACTACACTGCTACTCCGACTGGAACTACACTGCTACTCAGACTGGCACTACACTGCTACTCAGACTGGCACTACACTGCTACTCCGACTGGAACTACACTGCTACTCTGACTGGAACTACACTGCTACTCCGACTGGAACTACACTGCTACACAGACTGGAACTACACTGCTACTCTGACTGGAACTACACTGCTACACAGACTAGCACTACACTGCTACTCCGAATGGAACTATACTGCTACTCCGACTGGAACTACACTGCTACTCAGGCTGGAACTACACTGCTACTCAGACTAGCACTACACTGCTACACAGACTGGAACTACACTGCTACTCAGACTGGCACTACACAGCTACTCAGACTGGAACTACACTGCTACTCCGACTGGACCTACACTGCTACTCCGACTGGAACTACACTGCTACTCCGACTGGAACTACACTGCTACTCAGACTGGCACTACACTGCTACTCAGACTGGCACTACACTGCTACACACACTGGCACTACACTGCTACTCAGACTGGAACAACACTGCTACTCCAACTGGAACTACACTGCTACACAGACTGGAACTACACTGCTACACAGACTGGAACTACACTGCTCAGCAGACTGGAACTACACTGCTACTCAGGCTGGAACTACACTGCTACACTGACTGGCACTACACTGCTATGCAGACTTGCACTACACTGCTACGCAGACTGGCACTACACTGCTACTCAGACTGGAACTACACTGCTACACAGACTGGAACTACACTGCTACTCTGACTGGAACTACACTGCTACACAGACTAGCACTACACTGCTACTCCGAATGGAACTATACTGCTACTCCGACTGGAACTACACTGCTACTCAGGCTGGAACTACACTGCTACTCAGACTAGCACTACACTGCTACTCCGACTGGAACTACACTGCTACTCCGACTGGAACTACACTGCTACTCAGACTGGCACTACACTGCTACTCAGACTGGCACTACACTGCTACTCCGACTGGAACTACACTGCTACTCTGACTGGAACTACACTGCTACTCCGACTGGAACTACACTGCTACACAGACTGGAACTACACTGCTACTCTGACTGGAACTACACTGCTACACAGACTAGCACTACACTGCTACTCCGAATGGAACTATACTGCTACTCCGACTGGAACTACACTGCTACTCAGGCTGGAACTACACTGCTACTCAGACTAGCACTACACTGCTACACAGACTGGAACTACACTGCTACTCAGACTGGCACTACACAGCTACTCAGACTGGAACTACACTGCTACTCCGACTGGACCTACACTGCTACTCCGACTGGAACTACACTGCTACTCCGACTGGAACTACACTGCTACTCAGACTGGCACTACACTGCTACTCAGACTGGCACTACACTGCTACACACACTGGCACTACACTGCTACTCAGACTGGAACAACACTGCTACTCCAACTGGAACTACACTGCTACACAGACTGGAACTACACTGCTACACAGACTGGAACTACACTGCTCAGCAGACTGGAACTACACTGCTACTCAGGCTGGAACTACACTGCTACACTGACTGGCACTACACTGCTATGCAGACTTGCACTACACTGCTACGCAGACTGGCACTACACTGCTACTCAGACTGGCCCTACACTGCTACACAGACTGGCACTGCACTGCTACTCAGACAGGCACTACACTGCTATGCAGACTGGCAGTACACTGCTACGCAGACTGGCAAGACACTGCTACTCAGACTAGCACTACACTGCTACACAGACTGGCACTGCACTGCTACACAGACTGGCACTACACTGCTATGCAGACTGGCAGTACACTGCTACGCAGACTGGCACTACACTGCTACTCAGACTAGCACTACACTGCTACACAGACTGGCACTGCACTGCTACACAGACTGGCACTACACTGCTACTCAGACTGGCACTACACTGCTACACAGACTAGTACTACACTGCTACTCAGACTGGCACTACACTGCTACACAGACTGGCACTACACTGCTACTCCGACTGGAACTACACTGCTACTCAGGCTGGAACTACACTGCTACTCAGACTAGCACTACACTGCTACTCCGACTGGAACTACACTGCCACTCCGACTGGAACTACACTGCTACTCAGACTGGCACTACACTGCTACTCAGACTGGCACTACACTGCTACACACACTGGCACTACACTGCTACACACACTGGCACTACACTGCTACACAGACTGGAACTACACTGCTACACAGACTGGAACTACACTGCTCAGCAGACTTGCACTACACTGCTACTCAGACAGGCACTACACTGCTACACTGACTGGCACTACACTGCGACGCAGACTGGCACTACACTGCTACGCAGACTGGCACTACACTGCTACTCAGACTGGCCCTACACTGCTACACAGACTGGCACTACACTGCTACTCGGACTGGAACTACACTGCTACACAGACTGGAACTACATTGCTACTCAGACTGGAACTACACTGCTACTCCGACTGGAACTACACTGCTACTCAGGCTGGAACTACACTGCTACGCAGACTGGCACAACACTGCTACTCCGACTGGAACTACACTGCTACTCAGGCTAGAACTACACTGCTACTCAGACAGGCACTACACTGCTATGCAGACTGGCAGTACACTGCTACGCAGACTGGCACTACACTGCTACTCAGACTAGCACTACACTGCTACACAGACTGGCACTGCACTGCTACACAGACTGGCACTACACTGCTACTCAGACTGGCACTACACTGCTACACAGACTGGCACTACACTGCTACTCAGACTGGCACTACACTGCTACACAGACTGGCACTACACTGCTACTCAGGCTGGAACTACACTGCTACTCAGACTGGCACTACACTGCTACGCAGACTGGCATTACACTGCTACGCAGACTGGCACTACACTGCTACGCAGACTGGCACTACACTGCTACTCAGACTAGCACTACACTGCTACACAGACTGGCACTGCACTGCTACACAGACTGGCACTACACTGCTACTCAGACTGGCACTACACTGCTACACAGACTAGTACTACACTGCTACTCAGACTGGCACTACACTGCTACACAGACTGGCACTACACTGCTACTCCGACTGGAACTACACTGCTACTCAGGCTGGAACTACACTGCTACTCAGACTAGCACTACACTGCTATGCAGACTGGCAGTACACTGCTACGCAGACTGGCACTACACTGCTACTCAGACTAGCACTACACTGCTACACAGACTGGCACTGCACTGCTACACAGACTGGCACTACACTGCTACTCAGACTGGCACTACACTGCTACTCAGACTGGCACTACACTGCTACACAGACTGGCACTACACTGCTACTCAGACTGGCACTACACTGCTACACAGACTGGCACTACACTGCTACTCAGGCTGGAACTACACTGCTACTCAGACTGGCACTACACTGCTACGCAGACTGGCATTACACTGCTACGCAGACTGGCACTACACTGCTACGCAGACTGGCACTACACTGCTACTCAGACTAGCACTACACTGCTACACAGACTGGCACTGCACTGCTACACAGACTGGCACTACACTGCTACTCAGACTGGCACTACACTGCTACACAGACTAGTACTACACTGCTACTCAGACTGGCACTACACTGCTACACAGACTGGCACTACACTGCTACTCCGACTGGAACTACACTGCTACTCAGGCTGGAACTACACTGCTACACAGACTGGCACTACACTGCTACTCAGGCTGGAACTACACTGCTACTCAGACTGGCACTACACTGCTACGCAGACTGGCATTACACTGCTACGCAGACTGGCACTACACTGCTACGCAGACTGGCACTACACTGCTACTCAGACTAGCACTACACTGCTACACAGACTGGCACTGCACTGCTACACAGACTGGCACTACACTGCTACTCAGACTGGCACTACACTGCTACACAGACTAGTACTACACTGCTACTCAGACTGGCACTACACTGCTACACAGACTGGCACTACACTGCTACTCCGACTGGAACTACACTGCTACTCAGGCTGGAACTACACTGCTACTCAGACTAGCACTACACTGCTACTCCGACTGGAACTACACTGCCACTCCGACTGGAACTACACTGCTACTCAGACTGGCACTACACTGCTACTCAGACTGGCACTACACTGCTACACACACTGGCACTACACTGCTACTCAGACTGGAACAACACTGCTACTCCAACTGGAACTACACTGCTACACAGACTGGAACTACACTGCTACACAGACTGGAACTACACTGCTCAGCAGACTTGCACTACACTGCTACTCAGACAGGCACTACACTGCTACACAGACTGGCACTACACTGCTACTCGGACTGGAACTACACTGCTACACAGACTGGAACTACATTGCTACTCAGACTGGAACTACACTGCTACTCCGACTGGAACTACACTGCTACTCAGGCTGGAACTACACTGCTACGCAGACTGGCACAACACTGCTACTCCGACTGGAACTACACTGCTACTCAGGCTAGAACTACACTGCTACTCAGACAGGCACTACACTGCTATGCAGACTGGCAGTACACTGCTACGCAGACTGGCACTACACTGCTACTCAGACTAGCACTACACTGCTACACAGACTGGCACTGCACTGCTACACAGACTGGCACTACACTGCTACTCAGACTGGCACTACACTGCTACACAGACTGGCACTACACTGCTACTCAGACTGGCACTACACTGCTACACAGACTGGCACTACACTGCTACTCAGGCTGGAACTACACTGCTACTCAGACTGGCACTACACTGCTACGCAGACTGGCATTACACTGCTACGCAGACTGGCACTACACTGCTACGCAGACTGGCACTACACTGCTACTCAGACTAGCACTACACTGCTACACAGACTGGCACTGCACTGCTACACAGACTGGCACTGCTCTGCTACTCAGGCTGGAACTACACTGCTACGCAGACTGGCACTACACTGATACGCAGACTGGCACTTCACTGCTACGCAGACTGGCACTACACTGCAACTCAGACTGGCACTACACTGCAACTCAGACTGGCACTACACTGTAACGCAGACTGGCTCTACACTGCTACCCAGACTGGCACTCCTGCTATGCAGACGGGCACTGCACTGCCACCCAGACTGGAAATACACTGCTACTCCGACTGGAACTACACTGCTACACAGACTAGCACTACACTGCTACTCAGACTGGAACTACACTGCTACTCAGACTGGCACTACACTGCCACACAGACTGGCCCTACACTGCCACGCAGACTGGCACTACATTGCTACTCAGGCTGGAACTACACTGCTACACAGACTGGCACTACACTGCTAGTCCGACTGGAACTACACTGCTACTCGGACTGGAACTACACTGCTACGCAGACTGGAACTACACTGCTACTCCGACTGGAACTACACTGCTACTCAGGCTGGAACTACACTGCTACACAGACTAGCACTACACTGCTACGCAGACTGGCACTACACTGCTACTCAGACTGGAACTACACTGCTACACAGACTGGCACTACACTGCTACGCAGACTGGAACTACACTGCTACTCCGACTGGAACTACACTGCTACTCAGGCTGAAACTACACTGCTACACAGACTGGCACTACACTGCTACTCAGGCTGGAACTACACTGCTACTCAGGCTGAAACTACACTGCTACACAGACTGGCACTACACTGCTACACAGACTGGCACTACACTGCTACGAAGACTGGAACTACACTGCTACTCAGGCTGAAACTACACTGCTACACAGACTGGCACTACACTGCTACACAGACTGGCACTACACTGCTACTCAGACTGGAACTACACTGCTACTCCGACTGGAACTACACTGCTACTCAGGCTGAAACTACACTGCTACACAGACTGGCACTACACTGCTACTCAGGCTGGAACTACACTGCCACACAGACTAGCACTACACTGCTTCGCAGACTGGAACTACACTGCTACTCCGACTGGAACTACACTGCTACTCGGGCTGAAACTACACTGCTACACAGACTGGCACTACACTGCTACTCAGGCTGGAACTACACTGCTACTCAGGCTGAAACTACACTGCTACACAGACTGGCACTACACTGCTACCCAGACTGGAACTACACTGCTACTCAGGCTGGAACTACACTGCTACACAGACTGGCACTACACTGCTACACAGACTGGCACTACACTGCTACACAGACTGGCACTACACTGCTACTCCGACTGGAACTACACTGCTACTCAGGCTAGAACTACACTGCTACTCAGACTGGCACTACGCTGCTACTCAGGCTGCAACTACACTGCTACTCCGACTGGAACTACACTGCTACTCATGCATGAACTACACTGCTACACAGACTAGCCCTACACTGCTACTCAGACTGGCTCTACAATGCTACTCCGACTGGAACTACACTGCTACTCCGACTGGAACTACACTGCTACTCAGCCGTGAACTATACTGCTACTCAGACTGGAACTACACTGCTACTCCGACTGGAACTACACTGCTACACAGACTAGCACTACACTGCTACTCAGACTGGCACTACAATGCTACTCCGACTGGAACTACACTGCTACTCCGACTGGAACTACACTGCTACTCAGCCTGGAACTATACTGCTACTCAGACTGGAACTACACTGCTACTCCGACTGGAACTACACTGCTACTCCGACTGGAACTACACTGCTTATCAGACTGGCACTACAATGCTACTCCGACTGGAACTACACTGCTACTCCAACTGGATCTACACTGCTACTCAGCCTGGAACTATACTGCTACTCAGACTGGAACTACACTGCTACTCCGACTGGAACTACACTGCTACTCAGACTGGAACTACACTGCTACTCAGACTAGCACTACACTGCTACTCCGACTGGAACTACACTGCTACTCCGACTGGAACTACACTGCTACTCCAACTGGAACTACACAGCTACTCCGACTGGAACTACACTACTACACAGACTGGCTCTACACTGCTACTCAGACTGGCTCTACACTGCTACTCAGATTTGAACTACACTGCTACTCAGACTGGAACTACACTACTACACAGACTGAAACAATACTGCTACTCAGACTGGAACTACACTGCTACTCAGGCTGGAACTACACTGCTACGCAGACTGGCACTACACTGCTACTCAGACTGGAACTACACTGCTACTCAGACTGGAACTACACTGCTACTCAGGCTGGAACTACACTGCTACTCAGGCTGGAACTACACTGCTACTCCGACTGGAACGACACTGCTACGCAGACTGGCACTACACTGCTACTCAGGCTGGAACTACACTGCTACTCCGACTGGAACTACACTGCTACTCAGACTGGCACTACACTGCTACACAGACTGGAACTACACTGCTACTCCGACTGGAACTACACTGCTACTCAGACTGGAACTACACTGCTACTCAGGCTGGAACTACACTGCTACTCAGACTGGAACTACACTGCTACTCCGACTGGCACTACACTGCTACTCAGACTGGCACTACACTACTACTCAGACTGGCTCTACACTGCTACTCAGATTTGAACTACACTGCTACTCCGACTGGAACTACACTGCTACGCAGACTGGAACTACACTGCTACTCAGACTGGAACTACACTACTACACAGACTGAAACAATACTGCTACTCAGACTGGAACTACACTGCTACTCAGGCTGGAACTACACTGCTACACAGACTGGCACTACACTGCTACACAGACTGGAACTACACTGCTACACAGACTGGCACTACACTGCTACTCAGACTGGAACTACACTGCTACTCAGACTGGCACTACACTGCTACTCAGGCTGGAACTACACTGCTACTCCGACGGGAACTACACTGCTACTCAGGCTGGAACTACACTGCTACACAGACTGGCCCTACACTGCTACTCCGACTGGAACTACACTGCTACACAGACTGGCACTACACTGCTACGCCGACTGGAACTACACTGCTACGCAGACTGGAACTACACTGCTACTCAGGCTGGAACTACACTGCTACGCAGACTGGCACTACACTGCTACTCAGACTGGAACTACACTGCTACTCAGGCTGGAACTACACTGCGACACAGACTGGCACTACACTGCTACACAGACTGGAACTACACTGCTACACAGACTGGCACTACACTGCTACTCAGGCTGGAACTACACTGCTACTCCGACGGGAACTACACTGCTACTCAGGCTGGAACTACACTGCTACACAGACTGGCCCTACACTGCTACTCCGACTGGAACTACACTGCTACACAGACTGGCACTACACTGCTACGCCGACTGGAACTACACTGCTACTCCGACTGGAACTACCCTGCTACTCAGGCTGGAACTACACTGCTACGCAGACTGGCACTACACTGCTACTCCGACTGGAACTCCACTGCTACGCAGACTGGCACTACACTGCTACACAGACTGGAACTACACTGCTACTCAGGCTGGAACTACACTGCTACGCAGACTGGCACTACACTGCTACTCAGACTGCAACGACACTGCTACCCAGACTGGCACTACACTGCTACTCCGACTGGAACTACACTGCTACGCAGACTGGCACTACACTGCTAAGCAGACTGGAACTACACTGCTACTCAGGCTGGAACTACACTGCTACACAGACAGGCACTACACTGCTACTCAGACTGGCACTACACTGCTACGCAGACTGGAACTACACTGCTACTCAGACTAGCACTACACTGCTACTCAGACTGGCACTACACTGCTACTCAGGATGGAACTACACTGCTACTCCGACTGGAACTACACTGCTACTCAGGCTGGAACTACACTGCTACACAGACTAGCACTACACTGCTACTCCGACTGGAACTACACTGCTACTCCGACTGGAACTGCACTGCTACGCAGACTGGAACTACACTGCTACTCAGACTGGAACTACACTGCTACTCCGAATGGAACTACACTGCTACTCCGACTGGAACTACACTGCTACTCCGACTGGAACTACACAGCTACTCCGAATGGAACTACACTGCTACTCCGACTGGAACTACACTGCTACTCCGACTGGAACTACACAGCTACTCAGACTGGAACTACACTGCTACTGCGACTGGAATTACACTGCTACTCAGACTAGCACTACACTGCTACTCCGACTGGAACTACACTGCTACTCCGACTGGAACTACACTACTACTCCGACTGGAACTACACTGCTACTCCGACTGGAACTACACTACTACTCCGACTGGAACTACACTACTACACAGACTGGCACTACACTGCTACTCAGATTTGAACTACACTGCTACTCCGACTGGAACTACACTACTACACAGACTGATACAATACTGCTACTCAGACTGGAACTACACTGCTACTCAGGCTGGAACTACACTGCTACACAGACTGGCACTACACTGCTACTCCGACGGGAACTACACTGCTACTCAGGCTGGAACTACACTGCTACACAGACTGGCCCTACACTGCTACGGAGACTGGCACTACACTGCTACTCAGACTGGAACTACACTGCTACACAGACTGGCACTACACTGCTATGCAGACTGGAACTACACTGCTACGCAGACTGGAACTACCCTGCTACTCAGGCTGGAACTACACTGCTACGCAGACTGGCACTACACTGCTACTCCGACTGGAACTACACTGCTACGCAGACTGGCACTACACTGCTACACAGACTGGAACTACACTGCTACTCAGGCTGGAACTACACTGCTACGCAGACTGGCACTACACTGCTACTCAGACTGCAACGACACTGCTACCCAGACTGGCACTACACTGCTACTCCGACTGGAACTACACTGCTAAGCAGACTGGAACTACACTGCTACTCAGGCTGGAACTACACTGCTACACAGACTGGCACTACACTGCTACTCAGACTGGCACTACACTGCTACGCAGACTGGAACTACACTGCTACTCAGACTAGCACTACACTGCTACTCAGACTGACACTACACTGCTACTCAGGATGGAACTACACTGCTACTCCGACTGGAACTACACTGCTACTCAGGCTGGAACTACACTGCTACACAGACTAGCACTACACTGCTACTCCGACTGGAACTACACTGCAACTCAGACTGGCACTACACTGCTACACACACTGGCACTACACTACTACTCAGACTGGAACTACACTGCGACTCAGACTGGAACTACACTGCTACTCAGGCTGGAACTACACTGCTACACAGACTAGCACTACACTGCTACGCAGACTGGCACTACACTGCTACTCAGACTGGAACTACACTGCTACTCAGACTGGCACTACACTGCTACACAGACTGGCACTACACTGCTACACAGACTGGCACTACACTGCTACGCAGACTGGAACTACACTGCTACGCAGACTGGAACTACACTGCTACTCAGGTTGGAACTACACTGCTACACAGACTGGCACTACACTGCTACGCAGACTGGAACTACACTGCTACTCCGACTGGAACTACCCTGCTACTCAGGTTGGAACTACACTGCTACACAGACTGGCACTACACTGCTACTCCGACTGGAACTACACTGCTACACAGACTGGCACTACACTGCTACGCAGACTGGAACTACACTGCTGCGCAGACTGGAACTACATTGCTACTTCGTCTGGAACTACCCTGCTACTCCGACTGGAACTACACTGCTACACAGACTGGCACTACACTGCTACACAGACTGGAACTACACTGCTACACAGACTGGCACTACACTGCTACTCAGACTGGAACTACACTGCTACACAGACTGGCACTACACTGCTACGCAGACTGGAACTACACTGCTACGCAGACTGGAACTACATTGCTACTTCGTCTGGAACTACCCTGCTACTCCGACTGGAACTACACTGCTACTCAGGCTGGAACTACACTGCTACTCCGACTGGAACTACACTGCTACTCCGACTGGAACTACACTGCTACACAGACTGGAACTACACTGCTACTCAGACTGCAACTACACTGCGACTCAGACTGGCACTACACTGCTACACAGGCTGGAACTACACTGCTACTCAGACTGGAACTACACTGCTACTCCGACTGGAACTACACTGCTACTCAGACTGGAACTACACTGCTACTCAGACTGGAACTACACTGCTACTCCGACTGGAACTACACTGCTACTCCGACTGGAACTACACTGCTACTCAGACTGCAACTACACTGCTACACAGGCTGGAACTACACTGCTACACAGACTGGCACTACTCTGCTACGCAGACTGGCATTACACTGCTACACAGACTGGAACTACACTGCTACTCCGACTGGAACTACACTGCTACACAGACTGGCACTACACTGCTACGCAGACTGGAACTACACTGCTACTCAGACTGCAACTACCCTGCTACTCAGACTGGAACTACACTGCTACTCAGACTGCAACTACCCTGCTACTCAGACTGGAACTACACTGCTACTCCGACTGGAACTACACTGCTACTCCGACTGGCACTACACTGCTACACAGGCTGGAACTACACTGCTACTCAGACTGCAACTACACTGCTACTCAGACTGGAACTACACTGCTACGCAGACTGGAACTACACTGCTACTCCGACTGGAACTACACTGCTACTCCGACTGGAACTACACTGCTACTCAGACTGCAACTACACTGCTACTCAGACTGGAACTACACTGCTACACAGACTGGAACTACACTGCTACTCAGACTGCAACTACACTGCTACTCAGACTGGAACTACACTGCTACGCAGACTGGAACTACACTGCTACGCAGACTGGAACTACCCTGCTACTCAGGCTGGAACTACACTGCTACGCAGACTGGAACTACACTGCTACGCAGACTGGAACTACACTGCTACACAGACTGGCTCTACACTGCTACTCAGACTGGAACTACACTGCTACACAGACTGGCACTACACTGCTACACAGACTGGCACTACACTGCTACTCAGACTGCAACGACACTGCTACTCAGGCTGGAACTACACTGCTACCCAGACTAGCACTACACTGCTACTCAGACTGGCACTACACTGCTACTCAGGCTGGAACTACACTGCTACTCAGACTGGAACTACACTGCTACTCCGACTGGAACTACACTGCTACGCAGACTGGCACTACACTGCTACACAGACTGGAACTACACTGCTACTCAGGCTGGAACTACACTGCTACGCAGACTGGAACTACACTGCTACTCAGACTGGAACTACACTGCTACTCCGACTGGAACTACACTGCTACACAGACTAGCACTACACTGCTACTCAGGCTGGAACTACACTGCTACTCCGAATGGAACTACACTGCTACTCCGACTGGAACTACACTGCTACGCAGACTGGAACTACACTGCTACTCAGACTAGCACTACACTGCTACTCCGACTGGACCTACACTGCTACTCCGACTGGAACTACACTGCTACTCAGACTGGCACTACACTGCTACACACACTGGCACTACACTGCTACTCAGACTGGAACTACACTGCTACACAGACTGGCACTACACTGCTACACAGACTGGCACTACACTGCTACTCAGACTGCAACGACACTGCTACTCAGGCTGGAACTACACTGCTACCCAGACTAGCACTACACTGCTACTCAGACTGGCACTACACTGCTACTCCGACTGGAACGACACTGCTACTCAGACTGCAACGACACTGCTACACAGACTGGCACTACACTGCTACACAGACTGGCACTACACTGCTACTCAGACTGGCACTACACTGCTACGCAGACTGGAACTACACTGCTACTCAGGCTGGAACTACACTGCTACCCAGACTAGCACTACACTGCTACTCCGACTGGACCTACACTGCTACTCCGACTGGAACTACACTGCTACTCAGACTGGCACTACACTGCTACACACACTGGCACTACACTGCTACTCAGACTGGAACTACACTGCTACACACACTGGCACTACACTGCTACTCAGACTGGAACTACACTGCTACTCAGGCTGGAACTACACTGCTACACACACTGGCACTACACTGCTACGCAGACTGGCACTACACTGCTACTCAGGCTGGAACTACACTGCTACACAGACTGGCACTACACTGCTACTCCGACTGGAACTACACTGCTACGCAGACTGGCACTACACTGCTACTCAGACTGGCACTACACTGCTACACAGACTGGCACTACACTGCTACTCAGACTGGAACTACACTGCTACACAGACTGGCACTACACTGCTACGCAGACTGGCACTACACTGCTACACAGACTGGAACTACACTGCTACTCAGACTGGAACTACACTGCTACTCAGACTGGAACTACACTGCTACTCCGACTGGAAATACACTGCTACACAGACTGGCACTACACTGCTACTCAGACTGCAACTACACTGCTACTCAGACTGGAACTACACTGCTACTCAGGCTGGCACTACACTGCTACTCCGACTGGAACTACACTGCTACTCCGACTGGAACTACACTGCTACTCAGACTGGAACTACACTGCTACTCAGACTGGAACGACACTGCTGCTCAGGCTGGAACTACACTGCTACTCAGACTGGAACGACACTGCTGCTCAGGCTGGAACTACACTGCTACACAGACTGGAACTACACTGCTACTCCGACTGGAACTACACTGCTACGCAGACTGAAACTACACTGCTGCTCAGGCTGGAACTACACT
Organism: Scyliorhinus torazame; assembly: GCF_047496885.1. NCBI lineage: Eukaryota > Metazoa > Chordata > Chondrichthyes > Carcharhiniformes > Scyliorhinidae > Scyliorhinus > Scyliorhinus torazame. The sequence goes on along the minus strand of NC_092710.1, from coordinate 348,024,631 downwards.
GCTACTCAGACTGCAACTACACTGCTACTCAGACTGGAACTACACTGCTACACAGACTGGAACTACACTGCTACACAGACTGGAACTACATTGCTACTTCGTCTGGAACTACCCTGCTACTCCGACTGGAACTACACTGCTACGCAGACTGGAACTACACTGCTACGCAGACTGGAACTACATTGCTACTTCGTCTGGAACTACCCTGCTACTCCGACTGGAACTACACTGCTACTCAGGCTGGAACTACACTGCTACTCCGACTGGAACTACACTGCTACTCCGACTGGAACTACACTGCTACACAGACTGGAACTACACTGCTACTCAGACTGCAACTACACTGCGACTCAGACTGGCACTACACTGCTACACAGGCTGGAACTACACTGCTACTCAGACTGGAACGACACTGCTACACAGACTGCAACTACACTGCTACTCAGACTGGAACTACACTGCTACACAGACTGGAACTACACTGCTACTCAGGCTGGAACTACACTGGTACGCAGACTGGAACTACACTGCTACTCAGACTGGAACTACACTGCTACACAGACTGGAACTACACTGCTACTCAGACTGGAACGACACTGCTACACAGACTGCAACTACACTGCTACTCAGACTGGAACTACACTGCTACACAGACTGGAACTACACTGCTACTCAGACTGCAACTACACTGCTACTCAGACTGGAACTACACTGCTACACAGACTGGAACTACACTGCTACTCAGGCTGGAACTACACTGCGACTCAGACTGGAACTACACTTCTACACAGACTGGCACTACACTGCTAAGCAGACTGGAACTACACTGCTATACAGACTGGAACGACACTGCTACTCAGACTGGAACGACACTGCTACTCCGACTGGAACTACACTGCTACGCAGACTGGAACTACACTTCTACACAGACTGGAACTACATTGCTACTTCGTCTGGAACTACCCTGCTACTCCGACTGGAACTACACTGCTACACAGACTGGAACTACACTGCTACTCAGACTGGAACTACACTGCTACACAGACTGGCACTACACTGCTACACAGACTGGCACTACACTGCTACTCAGACTGCAACTACACTGCTACTCAGGCTGGAACTACACTGCTACGCAGACTGGAACTACACTGCTACTCAGACTGCAACTACACTGCTACTCAGGCTGGAACTACACTGCTACTCAGGCTGGAACTACACTGCTACACAGGCTGGAACTACACTGCTACTCAGACTGGCACTACACTGTTACACAGACTGGAACTACACTGCTACTCAGGCTGGAACTACACTGCTACTCCGACTGGAACTACACTGCTACTCCGACTGGAACTACACTGCTACACAGACTGGAACTACACTGCTACTCAGACTGGAACTACACTGCTACACAGACTGGCACTACACTGCTACACAGACTGGCACTACACTGCTACTCAGACTGCAACTACACTGCTACTCAGGCTGGAACTACACTGCTACGCAGACTGGAACTACACTGCTACTCAGACTGCAACTACACTGCTACTCAGGCTGGAACTACACTGCTACGCAGACTGGAACTACACTGCTACACAGACTGGAACTACACTTCTACACAGACTGGCACAACACTGCTACTCAGGCTGGAACTACACTGCTACTCAGGCTAGAACTACACTGCTACTCAGGCTGGAACTACACTGCTACGCAGACTGGAACTACACTGCTACACAGACTGGAACTACACTTCTACACAGACTGGCACAACACTGCTACTCCGACTGGAACTACACTGCTACTCAGACTGGCACTACACTGCTACTCAGGCTGGAACTACACTGCTACTCAGGCTGGAAATACACTGCTACGCAGACTGGAACTACCCTGCTGCTCAGGCTGGAACTACACTGCTACTCCGACTGGAACTACACTGCTACGCAGACTGGCACTACACTGCTACACAGACTGGAACTACACTGCTACTCCGACTGGAACTACACTGCTACTCAGGCTGGAACTACACTGCTACTCAGACTGGAACTACACTGCTACTCAGACTGGAACTACACTGCTACTCAGGCTGGAACTACACTGCTACTCAGGCTGGAACTACACTGCTACGCAGACTGGAACTACACTGCTACTCAGACTGGAACTACACTGCTACTCCGACTGGAACTACACTGCTACTCAGACTGGAACTACACTGCTACTCAGACTGGAACTACACTGCTACGCAGACTGGAACTACCCTGCTGCTCAGGCTGGAACTACACTGCTACTCCGACTGGAACTACACTGCTACGCAGACTGGCACTACACTGCTACACAGACTGGAACTACACTGCTACTCAGACTGGCACTACACTGCTACTCAGGCTGGAACTACACTGCTACTCAGGCTGGAACTACACTGCTACTCCGACTGGAACTACACTGCTACTCAGACTGGAACTACACTGCTACTCAGGCTGGAACTACACTGCTACTCCGACTGGAACTACACTGCTACTCAGACTGGAACTACACTGCTACTCCGACTGGAACTACACTGCTACTCAGACTGGAACTACACTGCTACTCCGAATGGAACTACACTGCTACTCCGACTGGAACTACACTGCTACTCAGGCTGGAACTACACTGCTACTCAGACTAGCACTACACTGCTACTCCGACTGGACCTACACTGCTACTCCGACTGGAACTACACTGCTACTCAGACTGGCACTACACTGCTACACACACTGGCACTACACTGCTACTCAGACTGGAACTACACTGCTACACACACTGGCACTACACTGCTACTCAGACTGGAACTACACTGCTACTCCGACTGGAACTACACTGCTACACTGCTATGCAGACTGGCACTACACTGCGACGCAGACTGGCACTACACTGCTACGCAGACTGGCACTGCACTGTTACTCAGACTGGCCCTGCACTGCTACACAGACTGGCACTACACTGCTACTCAGACAGGCACTACACTGCTATGCAGACTGGCACTTCACTGCTACGCAGACTGGCACTACACTGCTACTCAAACTAGCACTACACTGCAACTCAGACTGGCACTACACTGCTACGCAGACTGGCACTACACTGCTACTCAGACTAGCACTACACTGCTATACAGACTGGCACTGCACTGCTACACAGACTGGCACTGCTCTGCTACTCAGGCTGGAACTACACTGCTACGCAGACTGGCACTACACTGATACGCAGACTGGCACTTCACTGCTACTCAGACTGGCACTACACTGCTACTCAAACTAGCAATACACTGCAACTCAGACTGGCGCTACACTGTAACGCAGACTGGCTCTACACTGCTACCCAGACTGGCACTCCTGCTATGCAGACGGGCACTGCACTGCTACTCAGACTAGCACTACACTGCTACGCAGACTGGCACTACACTGCTACGCAGACTGGCACTACACTGCGACGCAGACTGGAACTACACTGCCACCCAGACTGGAACTACACTGCCACCCAGACTGGAACTACACTGCCACCCAGACTGGAACTACACTGCCACCCAGACTAGCACTACACTGCGACGCAGACTGGCACTACACTGCTACTCAGACTGGCACTACTCTGCTACTCAGACTGGAACTACACTGCTACACAGACTGGCACTACACTGCTACGCAGACTGGCACTACACTGCTACGCAGACTAGCACTACACTGCTACGCAGACTGGCACTACAGTGCTACTCAGACTAGCACTACACTGCTACGCAGACTGGCACTACACTGCTACGCAGACTGGCACTACACTGCTACTCAGACTAGCACTACACTGCTACGCAGACTGGCACTACACTGCTACGCAGACTGGCACTCCTGCTATGCAGACGGGCACTGCACTGCCACCCAGACTGGAACTACACTGCCACCCAGACTGGAGCTACACTGCCACCCAGACTAGCACTACACTGCCACCCAGACTAGCACTACACTGCGACGCAGAGTGGCACTACACTGCTACTCAGACTGGCACTACACTGCTACTCAGACTGGCACTACACTGCTACTCAGACTGGCACAACACTGCTACGCAGACTGGCACTACACTGCTACGCAGACTGGCACTACACTGCTACGCAGACTGGCACTGCACTGCTACTCAGACTGGCACTACACTGCTACGCTGACTGGCCCCACTGCTACACAGACTGGCACTACACTGCTACGCAGACTGGCACTACAATGCTACGCAGACTGGCACTGCACTGCTACTCAGACTGACACTACACTGCTACGCTGACTGGCACCACACTGCTATGCAGACTGGCAATTCTCGTACCAGCGTCCCCGAACAGGCGCCGGAATGTGGCGACTAGGGGCTTTTCACAGTAACTTCATTGACGCCTACTTGTGACAATAAGCGATTTTCATTTCACTTTTTTCATTTCCCCTTTCCCCCCTCCCTCACTCTCTCCATTCCCCCTCTCCCTCACTCTCTCTCCATTCCCCCTTTCCCTCTCCCCCTCACTCTCTCCATCCCCCCTCTCCCTCACTCTCCATTCCCCCTTTCCCCCTCTCCCTCGCCATTCCTGCTTTCCCCCTCTCGCTCACTCCATTTCCCCATTTCCCCTCTCCCTCACTCTCTCTATTCCCCCTTCCCCAGCTCCCTCACTCTCTCCATTCCCCCTTCTCCTCACTCTCTTTCATTCCCCCATTCCTCCTCCCCTCATTCTCTCCATTCCCCTTTTGACCCCTTCCTCACTCTCTCCATTCCCCATCTCCCTCACTCTCCCCCTTTCCCCCTCTCCCTCACTCTCCATTACCCCTCTCCCACTCTCCCCCTTTGCCCCTCTCCCTCACTCTCTCCATTCCCCCTCTCCCTCAACACTCTCCATTCCCCCTTTCCCCCCTCCCTCACTCTCTCCATTCTCCCTCTCCCTCACTCTCCCCCTTCTCCCTCTCCCTCACTCTCCCCCTTTACCCCTCTCCCTCACTCTCTCCATTACAACTCTCTCACTCTCCCCCATTCCCCCTCTCTCCATTCCCCCTCTCCCTCAATTCTCTCCATTTCACCTTTCCTCTCCCCCTCACTCTCCCATTCCCCCTTTCCCCCTCTCCCTCACTCTCTCCCTCTCTTCATTCCGCCTCTCCCTCACTCTCGCCCTCTTTCCATTCCCCCTCACCCTCACTCTCTCCATTTCCCCTTTCCCCCACTCCCTCACTCTCTCCATTTCCCCTTTACCTCTCTCCCTCTGTCTCCATTTCCCCTTTCTCCCTCTCCCTCACTCTCTCCATTTCCCCTTTCCCCCTCTCCCTCACTCTCTCCATTCCCCTTCTCCCTCACTCTCTCCATTCCCCTTCTCCCTCACTCTCTCCATTCCCCCTCCCCCTCATCTCGATTTCCCCTTTCCCCCTCTTGCTCATCTCGATTTCCCCTTTCCCCCTCTTGCTCATCCCGATTTCCCCTTTCCCGCTCTCCCTCACTCTCTTCATTCCCCCTTTCCCCCTCTGCCTCATCTCCATTTCCCCTTTCCCCATCTCCCTCACTCTCTCCATTCCCCATTTCCCCCTTCACTTTCTCCATTTCCCCATTCCCCCTCTCCCTCACTCTCTCCATTCCCTCTATCCCCCTCTCCCTCACTCTCTCCATTCCGTCCTCCCTCACTCCCTCCATTTCCCCATTCCCCCTCTCCCTCACTCTCTCCATTCCCCCTTTCCCCCTCTCTCTCACTCTCTCCATTCCCCCTCTCCCTCATTCTCTCCATTCCCCCTCTCACTCTCTCCATTCCCCCTCTCCTTGACTCTCTCCATTCCCCCTCTCCCTCACTCTCTCCATTCCCCCTTTCCACCTCTCCCTCACTCTCTCCATTCCCCCTTTCCCCCTCTGCCTCACTCTCTCCATTCCCCCTCTCCCTCACTCTCTCAATTCCCCGTCTCCCTCACTCTCTCCATTTCCCCTTTCCCTCTCTCCCTTCATCTCTCCATTCCCCCTTTCCCCCTCTCCCTCGCTCTCCATTCCCCTCTCCCTCACTCTGTCCATTCCCCCTTTCCTCCTCGCCCTCACTCTCTCCATTTCCCCCTTCCCCCTCTCCATTTCACCCTTCCCCCTCTCCCCCTTCCCCCTCTCCCCCTTCCCCCTCTCCCTTGCTCTCGCCATTTCCCCTTCCCCCCTCTCCCTCGCTCTCTCCATTCCCCTTTCCCCCTCTCCCTCGCTCTCTCCATTTCCCCATTCCCCTCTCCCTCACTCTTTCCATTCCCCCTTTCCTCCTCTCCCTCACTCTCTCCATTTCCCCTTTCCCCCTCTCCCTCGCTCTCTCCATTCCCCCTTTCTCCCCCTCCCTCACTCTCTCCATTCCCCCTCTCCCTCTCCCTCACTCTCCATTCCCCCTTTCCCCCTCTCCCTCGCTCTCGCCATTTCCCCTTTCCCCCTCTCCCACGCTCTCTCCATTCCCCTTTCCCCCTCTCCCTTGCTCTCTCCATTTCCCCATTCCCCTCTCCCTCACTCTGTCCATTCTCCCTTTCCCCCTCTCCCTCACTCTCTCCATTCCCCCTCTCACCCTCCCTCACAACTCTCCATTTCCCCTTTCCCCCTCTCCATCGCTCTCGCCATTTCCCCTTTCCCCCCCTCCCTCACTCTCTCCATTTCCCCTTTCCCCCTCTCCCTCGCTCTCGCCATTTCCCCTTTCCCCCTCGCCCTCGCCATTTCCCCTTTCCCCCTCGCCCTCGCTCTCTCCATTCCCCTTTCCCCCTCTCCCTCGCTCTCGCCATTTCCCCTTTCCCCCTCTCCCTCGCTCTCTATTTCCTCTTTCCCCCTCTCCCTCATCTCCATTTCACCTTTCCCCCTCTCCCTCACTCTCCATTCCCCCTTTCCCCCTCTCCCTCACTCTCCATCACTCTCCATTTCCCCATTCCCCCTCTCCCTCACTCTCTCCATTTCCCCATTCCCCCTCTCCCTCGCTCTCTCCATTCCCCCTTTCCCTCTCTCCCTCACTGTCCATTTCCCCTTTACCCCTCTCCCTCCCTCTCTGCATTTCCCCTTTCCCCCTCTCCCTCGCTCTCTCCATTTCCCCAATCCCCTCTCCCTCACTCTGTCCATTCCCCCTTTCCCCCTCTCCCTCACTCTCTCGCTTTCCCCTTTCCCACACTCTCCATTTCCCCTTTCCCCTCTCCCTCATCTCCATTCGCCCTTTCCCCCTCCCCCTCCCTCATCTCCATTTCCCCTTTCCCCCTCTCCCTCGCTCTCACCATTTCCCATTCCCCCTCTCCCTCGCTCTCTCCATTCCCCCTTTGTCCCCCTCCCTCTCTCTCTCCATTCCCCCTTTCCCTCTCTCCCTCACTCTCCATTCCCCCTTTCCCCCTCTCCCTCACACTCTCCATTCCCTCCTTCCCCCTCTCCCTCACTCTCCATTTCCCCATTCCCCCTCTCCCTCACTCTCTCCATTCCCCCTTTCCCTCTCTCCCTCATTCTCTATTTCCCCTTTCCCCCCCTCCCTCACTCTCTCCCTTTCCCCTTTTCCCCTCTCCCTCGCTCTCTCCATTTCCCCAATCCCCTCTCCCTCACTGTGTCCATTCCCCCTTCCCCCCTCTCCCTCACTCTCTCCATTTCCCCTTTCCCTCACTCTCTCCATTTCCCCTTTCCCCCTGCCTCATCTCCATTTGCCCTTTCCCCCTCCCCTCCCTCATCTCCATTCCCCCTTTCCCCCTCCCCCTCACTCTCCATTTCCCCTTTCCCCCTCTCCCTCACTCTCTCCATTTCCCCTTTCCCCCTGTCCCTCACTCTCTCCATTCCCCCCCTCCCTCACTCTCTCCATTCCCCCTTTCCCTCTCTCCCTCACTCTCTCCATCCCCCTTTCCCCCTCTCCCTCGCTCTCTCCATTTCCCCATTCCCCTCTCCCTCACTCTGTCCATTCCCCCTTTCCTCCTCGCCCTCACTCTCTCCATTTCCCCTTTCCCCCTCACCCATGCTCTCTCCATTTCCCCATTCCCCTCTCCCTCACTCTTTCCATTCCCCCTTTCCTCCTCTCCCTCACTCTCTCCATTTCCCCTTTCCCCCTCACCCTCGCACTCTCCATATCCCCATTCCCCTCTCCCTCGCTCTCTCCATTCCCCCTTTCTCCCCCTCCGTCACTCTCTCCATTCCCCCTCTCCCTCACTCTCCCTCACTCTCCATTCCCCCTCTCCCTCGCTCTCGCCATTTCCCCTTTCCCCCTCTCCCTCGCTCTCCATTTCCCCTTTCCCCCTCACCCTCGCTCTCTCCATATCCCCATTCCCCTCTCCCTCGCTCTCTCCATTTTCCCCTTACCCCCTCTCCCTCACTCTCTCTATTCCCCCATACCCCCTCTCCCTCACTCTCCATTCTCCCTCTCCCTCATTCTCTCTATTCCCCCTTTCCCCCTCTCCCCCTCTCTCCATTTCCCCTTTCCCCGTCTCCCTCACTCTCTCTTCGTTGCACCTTTCCCCCTCTCCCTCACTCTCTCCATTCCCCCTTTCCCCCTCTCCCTCTCTCTCCATTTCCCCTTTCCCCCTCTCCCTCACTATCTCCATTCATCCTGTTCCTCACTCTCTCCATTCCCCCTCTCCCTCTCTCTCCATTTCCCCTTTCCCCCTCTCCCTCATCTCCATTTCCCCTTTCCCCCTCTCCCTCACTCTCCATTTCCCCTTTCCTCCTCTCCCTCACTCTCCATTTTCACCTTTCCCCCCTCTCCCTCACTCTCTCCATTCCCACTTTCCCCCTCTCCCTCACTCTCCATCACTCTCCATTTCCCCATTCCCCCTCTCCCTCACTCTCCTTCACCCTCCATTTCCCCATTCCCCCTATCCCTCACTCCATTCCCACTTTCCCCCTCTTCCTCACTCTCCCTTTCCCCTTTCCCCCTCTCCTCGCTCTCACCATTTCCCCTTCCCCCTCTCCCTCTCTCTCCATTTCCCCTGTCCCCCTCTCCCTCATCTCCATTTCCCCTTTCCCCCTCTCCCTCACTCTCCATTTCCCCCTTCCTCCTCTCCCTCACTCTCCATTTTCCCCTTTTCCCCCCTCTCCCTCACTCTCTCCATTCCCGCTTTCCCCCCTCTCCCTCACTCTCCATCACTCTCCATTTCCCCATTCCCCCTCTCCCTCACTCTCTCCATTCCCCCTTTCCCTCCCTCCCTCTCTCTCCATTTCCCCTTTCCCCCTCTCCCTCGCTCTCGCCATTTCCCCCTCTCCCTCGCTCTCTCCATTCCCTTTTCCCCTCTCCCTCGCTCTCTCCATTTCCCCATTCCCTTCTCCCTCACTCTGTCCATTCCCCCTTTCCCCCTCTCCCTCACTCTCTCTATTCCCCCATACCCCCTCTCCCTCACTCTCCATTCACCCTCTCCCTCATTCTCTCTATTCCGCCTTTCACCTTCTCCCCCTCTCTCCATTTCCCCTTACCCCCTCTCCCTCACTTTCTCCATTTCCCTACTCCCTCACTCTCTCTCCATTGCACGTTTCCCCCTCTCCCTCACTATCTCCATTCCCCCTCTCCCTCTCTCTCCATTTCCCCTTTCCCCCCCTCCCTCACTATCTACATTCCCCCTATCCCTCACTCTCTCCATTCCCCCTCTCCCTCTCTCTCCATTTCCCCTTTCCCCCTCTCCCTCATCATCATTTCTCCTTTCCCCCTCTCCCTCACTCTCCATTTCCCCTTTCCTCCTCTCCCTCACTCTCCATTTTCCCTTTTCCCCCCTCTCCCTCACTCTCTCCTTTCCCCCTCTCCCTCACTCTCCATTTCCCCTTTCCTCCTCTCCCTCACTCTCCATTTTCCCCTTTCCCCCCCTCCCTCACTCTCTCCATTCCCCCTTTTCCCCCTCTCCCTCACTCTCCATTTCCCCATTCCCCCTCTCCCTCACTCACTCCATTCCCCCTTTCCCTCTCTCTGTCACTCTCCATTTCCCCTTTCCCCCTCTCCCTCACTCTCTCCATTTCCCCTTTCCCCCTCTCCCTCGCTCTCTCCATTTCCCCATTCCCCTCTCCCTCACTCTGTCCATTCCCCCTTTCCCCCTCTCCCTCACTCTCTCCATTCCCCCTTTCCCCCTCTCCCTCACTCTAAATCACTCTCCATTTCCCCATTCCCCCTCTCCCTCACTCTCCCCATTCCCCCTTTCCTTCTCTCCCTTACTGTCCATTTCCCCTTTCCCCCTCTCCCTCCCTCTCTCCATTTCCCCTTTCCCCCTCTCCCTCGCTCTCTCCATTTCCCCAGTCCCCTCTCCCTCACTCTGTCCATTCCCCCTTTCCCCCTCTCCCTCACTCTCTCGATTTCCCCTTTCCCTCACACACTCCATTTCCCCTTTCCCCTCTCCTTCATCTCCATTCGCCCTTTCCCCCTCCCCCTCCCTCATCTTCATTTCCCCTTTCCCCCTCGCTCTCACCATTTCCTATTCCCACCTCCCTCGCTCTCTCCATTCCCCCTTTCTCCCCCTCCCTCTCTCTCTCCATTCCCCCTTTCCCTCTCTCCCTCACTCTCCATTCCCCCATTCCCCCTCTCCCCCTCTCGCTCACTCTCTCCATTCCCTCCTTCCCCCTCTCCCTCACTCTCCATTTCCCATTCCCCCTCTCCCTCGCTCTCTCAATTCCCCCTTTCACCCCCTCCCTCTCTCTCTCCATTCCCCCTTTCCCTCTCTCCCTCACTCTCCATTCCCCCTTTCCCCCTCTCCCCCTCTCCCTCACTCTCTCCATTCCCTCCTTCCCCCTCTCCCTCACTCTCCATTTCCCAATTCCCCCTCTCCCTCACTCTCTCCATTCCCCCTTTCCCTCTCTCCGTCATTCTCCATTTCCCCTTTCCCCCTCTCCCTCACTCTCTTCATTTCCCCTTTCCTCCTCTCCCTCCATTCCCTCCTTCCCCCTCTCCCTCACTCTCTCCATTCCCGCTTTCCCCCTCTCCCTCACTCTCCATCACTCTCCATTTCCCCATTCCCCCTCTCCCTCACTCTCTCCATTCCCCCTTTCCCTCCCTCCCTCTCTCTCCATTTCCCCTTTCCCCCTCTCCCTCGCTCTCGCCATTTCCCCCTCTCCCTCGCTCTCTCCATTCCCTTTTCCCCCTCTCCCTCGCTCTCTCCATTTCCCCATTCCCTTCTCCCTCACTCTGTCCATTCCCCCTTTCCCCCTCTCCCTCACTCTCTCTATTCCCCCATACCCCCTCTCCCTCACTCTCCATTCACCCTCTCCCTCATTCTCTCTATTCCCCCTTTCACCTTCTCCCCCTCTCTCCATTTCCCCTTACCCCCTCTCCCTCACTTTCTCCATTTCCCTACTCCCTCACTCTCTCTCCATTGCACGTTTCCCCCTCTCCCTCACTATCTCCATTCCCCCTCTCCCTTTCTCTCCATTTCCCCTTTCCCCCCCTCCCTCACTATCTACATTCCCCCTATCCCTCACTCTCTCCATTCCCCCTCTCCCTCTCTCTCCATTTCCCCTTTCCCCCTCTCCCTCATCATCATTTCCCCTTTCCCCCTCTCCCTCACTCTCCATTTCCCCTTTCCTCCTCTCCCTCACTCTCCATTTTCCCTTTTCCCCCCTCTCCCTCACTCTCTCCATTCCCCCTTTCCCCCTCTCCCTCACTCTCCATTTCCCCTTTCCTCCTCTCCCTCACTCTCCATTTTCCCCTTTCCCCCCCTCCCTCACTCTCTCCATTCCCCCTTTTCCCCCTCTCCCTCACTCTCCATTTCCCCATTCCCCCTCTCCCTCACTCACTCCATTCCCCCTTTCCCTCTCTCTGTCACTCTCCATTTCCCCTTTCCCCCTCTCCCTCACTCTCTCCATTTCCCCTTTCCCCCTCTCCCTCGCTCTCTCCATTTCCCCATTCCCCTCTCCCTCACTCTGTCCATTCCCCCTTTCCCCCTCTCCCTCACTCTCTCCATTCTCCCTTTCCCCCTCTCCCTCACTCTAAATCACTCTCCATTTCCCCATTCCCCCTCTCCCTCACTCTCCCCATTCCCCCTTTCCTTCTCTCCCTTACTGTCCATTTCCCCTTTCCCCCTCTCCCTCCCTCTCTCCATTTCCCCTTTCCCCCTCTCCCTCGCTCTCTCCATTTCCCCAGTCCCCTCTCCCTCACTCTGTCCATTCCCCCTTTCCCCCTCTCCCTCACTCTCTCGATTTCCCCTTTCACTCACACTCTCCATTTCCCCTTTCCCCTCTCCTTCATCTCCATTCGCCCTTTCCCCCTCCCCCTCCCTCTTCTCCATTTCCCCTTTCCCCCTCGCTCTCACCATTTCCTATTCCCACCTCCCTCGCTCTCTCCATTCCCCCTTTCTCCCCCTCCCTCTCTGTCTCCATTCCCCCTTTCCCTCTCTCCCTCACTCTCCATTCCCCCATTCCCCCTCTCCCCCTCTGGCTCACTCTCTCCATTCCCTCCTTCCCCCTCTCCCTCACTCTCCATTTCCCATTCCTCCTCTCCCTCGCTCTCTCAATTCCCCCTTTCACCCCCTCCCTCTCTCTCTCCATTCCCCCTTTCCCTCTCTCCCTCACTCTCCATTCCCCCTTTCCCCCTCTCCCCCTCTCCCTCACTCTCTCCATTCCCTCCTTCCCCCTCTCCCTCACTCTCCATTTCCCAATTCCCCCTCTCCCTCACTCTCTCCATTCCCCCTTTCCCTCTCTCCGTCATTCTCCATTTCCCCTTTCCCCCTCTCCCTCACTCTCTTCATTTCCCCTTTCCTCCTCTCCCTCCATTCCCTCCTTCCCCCTCTCCCTCACTCTCCATTTCCCAATTCCCCCTCTCCCTCACTCTCTCCAGTCCCCCTTTCCCTCCCTCCGTCATTCTCCATTTCCCCTTTCCCCCTCTCCCTCACTCTCTCCATTTCCCCTTTCCTCCTCTCCCTCACTCTCTCCATTTCCCCTTTTCCCCCTCTCCCTCGCTCTCTCCATTTCCCCATTCCCCTCTCCCACGCTCTCTCCGTTCCCCCTTTCTCCCCCTCCCTCACTCTCTCCATTGCCCCTCTCCCTCTCCCTCACTCTCCATTCCCCCTTTCCCCCTCTCCCTCGCTCTCGCCATTTCCCCTTTCCCCCTCTCCCTCGCTCTCCATTTCCCCTTTCCCCCTCTCCCTCATCTCCATTTCACCTTTCCCCCTCTCCCTCACTCTCCATTTTCCCCTTTCCCCCTCTCCCTCACTCTCTCCATTTCCCCTTTCCCCCGTCCCTCACTCTCTCCATTCCCCCTCTCCCTCACTCTCTCCATTCCCCCTTTCCCTCTCTCCCTCACTCTCTCCATTCCCCCTTTCCCCCTCTCCCTCGCTCTCTCCATTCCCCTTTCCCCCTCTCCCTCGCTCTCCATTTCCCCTTTACCCCTCTCCCTCCCTCTCTGCATTTCCCCTTTCCCCCTCTCCCTCGCTCTCTCCATTTCCCCAATCCCCTCTCCCTCACTCTGTCCATTCCCCCTTTCCCCCTCTCCCTCACTCTCTCGCTTTCCCCTTTCCCACACTCTCCATTTCCCCTTTCCCCTCTCCCTCATCTCCATTCGCCCTTTCCCCCTCCCCCTCCCTCATCTCCATTTCCCCTTTCCCCCTCTCCCTCGCTCTCACCATTTCCCATTCCCCCTCTCCCTCGCTCTCTCCATTCCCCCTTTGTCCCCCTCCCTCTCTCTCTCCATTCCCCCTTTCCCTCTCTCCCTCACTCTCCATTCCCCCTTTCCCCCTCTCCCTCACACTCTCCATTCCCTCCTTCCCCCTCTCCCTCACTCTCCATTTCCCCATTCCCCCTCTCCCTCACTCTCTCCATTCCCCCTTTCCCTCTCTCCCTCATTCTCTATTTCCCCTTTCCCCCCCTCCCTCACTCTCTCCCTTTCCCCTTTTCCCCTCTCCCTCGCTCTCTCCATTTCCCCAATCCCCTCTCCCTCACTGTGTCCATTCCCCCTTCCCCCCTCTCCCTCACTCTCTCCATTTCCCCTTTCCCTCACTCTCTCCATTTCCCCTTTCCCCCTGCCTCATCTCCATTTGCCCTTTCCCCCTCCCCTCCCTCATCTCCATTCCCCCTTTCCCCCTCCCCCTCACTCTCCATTTCCCCTTTCCCCCTCTCCCTCACTCTCTCCATTTCCCCTTTCCCCCTGTCCCTCACTCTCTCCATTCCCCCCCTCCCTCACTCTCTCCATTCCCCCTTTCCCTCTCTCCCTCACTCTCTCCATCCCCCTTTCCCCCTCTCCCTCGCTCTCTCCATTTCCCCATTCCCCTCTCCCTCACTCTGTCCATTCCCCCTTTCCTCCTCGCCCTCACTCTCTCCATTTCCCCTTTCCCCCTCACCCATGCTCTCTCCATTTCCCCATTCCCCTCTCCCTCACTCTTTCCATTCCCCCTTTCCTCCTCTCCCTCACTCTCTCCATTTCCCCTTTCCCCCTCACCCTCGCACTCTCCATATCCCCATTCCCCTCTCCCTCGCTCTCTCCATTCCCCCTTTCTCCCCCTCCGTCACTCTCTCCATTCCCCCTCTCCCTCACTCTCCCTCACTCTCCATTCCCCCTCTCCCTCGCTCTCGCCATTTCCCCTTTCCCCCTCTCCCTCGCTCTCCATTTCCCCTTTCCCCCTCACCCTCGCTCTCTCCATATCCCCATTCCCCTCTCCCTCGCTCTCTCCATTTTCCCCTTACCCCCTCTCCCTCACTCTCTCTATTCCCCCATACCCCCTCTCCCTCACTCTCCATTCTCCCTCTCCCTCATTCTCTCTATTCCCCCTTTCCCCCTCTCCCCCTCTCTCCATTTCCCCTTTCCCCGTCTCCCTCACTCTCTCTTCGTTGCACCTTTCCCCCTCTCCCTCACTCTCTCCATTCCCCCTTTCCCCCTCTCCCTCTCTCTCCATTTCCCCTTTCCCCCTCTCCCTCACTATCTCCATTCATCCTGTTCCTCACTCTCTCCATTCCCCCTCTCCCTCTCTCTCCATTTCCCCTTTCCCCCTCTCCCTCATCTCCATTTCCCCTTTCCCCCTCTCCCTCACTCTCCATTTCCCCTTTCCTCCTCTCCCTCACTCTCCATTTTCACCTTTCCCCCCTCTCCCTCACTCTCTCCATTCCCACTTTCCCCCTCTCCCTCACTCTCCATCACTCTCCATTTCCCCATTCCCCCTCTCCCTCACTCTCCTTCACCCTCCATTTCCCCATTCCCCCTATCCCTCACTCCATTCCCACTTTCCCCCTCTTCCTCACTCTCCCTTTCCCCTTTCCCCCTCTCCTCGCTCTCACCATTTCCCCTTCCCCCTCTCCCTCTCTCTCCATTTCCCCTGTCCCCCTCTCCCTCATCTCCATTTCCCCTTTCCCCCTCTCCCTCACTCTCCATTTCCCCCTTCCTCCTCTCCCTCACTCTCCATTTTCCCCTTTTCCCCCCTCTCCCTCACTCTCTCCATTCCCGCTTTCCCCCTCTCCCTCACTCTCCATCACTCTCCATTTCCCCATTCCCCCTCTCCCTCACTCTCTCCATTCCCCCTTTCCCTCCCTCCCTCTCTCTCCATTTCCCCTTTCCCCCTCTCCCTCGCTCTCGCCATTTCCCCCTCTCCCTCGCTCTCTCCATTCCCTTTTCCCCTCTCCCTCGCTCTCTCCATTTCCCCATTCCCTTCTCCCTCACTCTGTCCATTCCCCCTTTCCCCCTCTCCCTCACTCTCTCTATTCCCCCATACCCCCTCTCCCTCACTCTCCATTCACCCTCTCCCTCATTCTCTCTATTCCCCCTTTCACCTTCTCCCCCTCTCTCCATTTCCCCTTACCCCCTCTCCCTCACTTTCTCCATTTCCCTACTCCCTCACTCTCTCTCCATTGCACGTTTCCCCCTCTCCCTCACTATCTCCATTCCCCCTCTCCCTCTCTCTCCATTTCCCCTTTCCCCCCCTCCCTCACTATCTACATTCCCCCTATCCCTCACTCTCTCCATTCCCCCTCTCCCTCTCTCTCCATTTCCCCTTTCCCCCTCTCCCTCATCATCATTTCCCCTTTCCCCCTCTCCCTCACTCTCCATTTCCCCTTTCCTCCTCTCCCTCACTCTCCATTTTCCCTTTTCCCCCCTCTCCCTCACTCTCTCCTTTCCCCCTCTCCCTCACTCTCCATTTCCCCTTTCCTCCTCTCCCTCACTCTCCATTTTCCCCTTTCCCCCCCTCCCTCACTCTCTCCATTCCCCCTTTTCCCCCTCTCCCTCACTCTCCATTTCCCCATTCCCCCTCTCCCTCACTCACTCCATTCCCCCTTTCCCTCTCTCTGTCACTCTCCATTTCCCCTTTCCCCCTCTCCCTCACTCTCTCCATTTCCCCTTTCCCCCTCTCCCTCGCTCTCTCCATTTCCCCATTCCCCTCTCCCTCACTCTGTCCATTCCCCCTTTCCCCCTCTCCCTCACTCTCTCCATTCCCCCTTTCCCCCTCTCCCTCACTCTAAATCACTCTCCATTTCCCCATTCCCCCTCTCCCTCACTCTCCCCATTCCCCCTTTCCTTCTCTCCCTTACTGTCCATTTCCCCTTTCCCCCTCTCCCTCCCTCTCTCCATTTCCCCTTTCCCCCTCTCCCTCGCTCTCTCCATTTCCCCAGTCCCCTCTCCCTCACTCTGTCCATTCCCCCTTTCCCCCTCTCCCTCACTCTCTCGATTTCCCCTTTCCCTCACACACTCCATTTCCCCTTTCCCCTCTCCTTCATCTCCATTCGCCCTTTCCCCCTCCCCCTCCCTCATCTTCATTTCCCCTTTCCCCCTCGCTCTCACCATTTCCTATTCCCACCTCCCTCGCTCTCTCCATTCCCCCTTTCTCCCCCTCCCTCTCTCTCTCCATTCCCCCTTTCCCTCTCTCCCTCACTCTCCATTCCCCCATTCCCCCTCTCCCCCTCTCGCTCACTCTCTCCATTCCCTCCTTCCCCCTCTCCCTCACTCTCCATTTCCCATTCCCCCTCTCCCTCGCTCTCTCAATTCCCCCTTTCACCCCCTCCCTCTCTCTCTCCATTCCCCCTTTCCCTCTCTCCCTCACTCTCCATTCCCCCTTTCCCCCTCTCCCCCTCTCCCTCACTCTCTCCATTCCCTCCTTCCCCCTCTCCCTCACTCTCCATTTCCCAATTCCCCCTCTCCCTCACTCTCTCCATTCCCCCTTTCCCTCTCTCCGTCATTCTCCATTTCCCCTTTCCCCCTCTCCCTCACTCTCTTCATTTCCCCTTTCCTCCTCTCCCTCCATTCCCTCCTTCCCCCTCTCCCTCACTCTCTCCATTCCCGCTTTCCCCCTCTCCCTCACTCTCCATCACTCTCCATTTCCCCATTCCCCCTCTCCCTCACTCTCTCCATTCCCCCTTTCCCTCCCTCCCTCTCTCTCCATTTCCCCCTCTCCCTCGCTCTCGCCATTTCCCCCTCTCCCTCGCTCTCTCCATTCCCTTTTCCCCCTCTCCCTCGCTCTCTCCATTTCCCCATTCCCTTCTCCCTCACTCTCCATTCACCCTCTCCCTCATTCTCTCTATTCCCCCTTTCACCTTCTCCCTCACTCTCCATTCCCCCTTTCCCCCTCTCCCTCGCTCTCGCCATTTCCCCTTTCCCCCTCTCCCTCGCTCTCCATTTCCCCTTTCCCCCTCTCCCTCATCTCCATTTCACCTTTCCCCCTCTCCCTCACTCTCCATTTTCCCCTTTCCCCCTCTCCCTCACTCTCTCCATTTCCCCTTTCCCCCGTCCCTCACTCTCTCCATTCCCCCTCTCCCTCACTCTCTCCATTCCCCCTTTCCCTCTCTCCCTCACTCTCTCCATTCCCCCTTTCCCCCTCTCCCTCGCTCTCTCCATTCCCCTTTCCCCCTCTCCCTCGCTCTCCATTTCCCCATTCCCCTCTCCCTCACTCTGTTCATTCCCCCTTTCCTCCTCGCCCTCACTCTCTCCATTTCCCCTTTCCCCCTCTCCCTTGCTCTCGCCATTTCCCCTTTTCCCCCTCGCTCTCTCCGTTCCCCTTTCCCCCTCTCCCTCGCTCTCTCCATTTCCCCATTCCCCTCTCCCTCACTCTTTCCATTCCCCCTTTCCTCCCCTCCCTCCCTCTCTCCATTTCCCCTTTCCCCCTCTCCCTCGCTCTCTCCATTTCCCCATTCCCCTCTCCCTCGCTCTCTCCATTCCTCCTTTCTCCCCCTCCCTCACTCTCTCCATTCCCCCTCTCCCTCACTCTCACTCACTCTCCATTCCCCCTCTCCCTCGCTCTCGCCATTTCCCCTTTCTCCCTCGCTCTCCATTTCCGCTTTCCCCCTCTCCCTCATCTCCATTTCACCTTTTCCCCCTCTCCCTCACTCTCCATTTTCCCCTTTCCCCCTCTCCCTCACTCTCTCCATTCCCCCTTTTCCCCTCTCCCTCACTCTCCATCACTCTCCATTTCCCCATTCCCCCTCTCCCTCACTCTCTCCATTTCCCCTTTCCCCCTCTCCCTCGCTCTCGCCATTTCCCCTTTCCCCCTCTCCCTTGCTCTCTCCATTTCCCCTCTCCCCCCTCCCTCACACTCTCCATTTACCCTTTCCCCCTCTCCATCGCTCTCGCCATTTCCCCTTTCACCCCTCCCTCACTCTCTCCATTTCCCCTTTCCCCCCTCCCTCGCTCTCGCCATTTCCCCTTTCCCCCTCGCCCTCACTCTCTCCATTCCCCTTTCCCCCTCTCCCTCGCTCTCTCCATTTCCCCATTCCCCTCTCCCTCACTCTGTCCATTCCCCCTCTCCCTCGCTCTCGCCATTTCCCCTTTCCCCCTCTCCCTCGCTCTCCATTTCCCCTTTCCCCATCTCCCTCATCTCCATTTCACCTTTCCCCCTCTCCCTCCCTCTCTCCATTTCCCCTTTGCCCGTCTCCCCAGCTCTCTCCATTTCCCCAATCCCCTCTCCCTCACTCTGTCCATTCCCCCTTTCCCCCTCTCCCTCACTCTCTCGATTTCCCCTTTCCCTCACACTCTCCATTTCCCCTTTCCCCCCTCCCTCGCTCTCGCCATTTCCCCTTTCCCCCTCGCCCTCACTCTCTCCATTCCCCTTTCCCCCTCTCCCTCGCTCTCTCCATTTCCCCATTCCCCTCTCCCTCACTCTGTCCATTCCCCCTCTCCCTCGCTCTCGCCATTTCCCCTTTCCCCCTCTCCCTCGCTCTCCATTTCCCCTTTCCCCATCTCCCTCATCTCCATTTCACCTTTCCCCCTCTCCCTCCCTCTCTCCATTTCCCCTTTGCCCGTCTCCCTCGCTCTCTCCATTTCCCCATTCCCCTCTCCCTCACTCTTTCCATTCCCCCTTTCCTCCCCTCCCTCCCTCTCTCCATTTCCCCTTTCCATCTCTCCCTCGCTCTCTCCATTTCCCCATTCCCCTCTCCCTCGCTCTCTCCATTCCTCCTTTATCCCCCTCCCTCACTCTCTCCATTCCCCCTCTCCCTCACTCTCACTCACTCTCCATTCCCCCTCTCCCTCGCTCTCGCCATTTCCCCTTTCTCCCTCGCTCTCCATTTCCCCTTTCCCCCTCTCCCTCATCTCCATTTCACCTTTTCCCCCTCTCCCTCACTCTCCATTTTCCCCTTTCCCCCTCTCCCTCACTCTCTCCATTCCCCCTTTTCCCCTCTCCCTCACTCTCCATCACACTCCATTTCCCCATTCCCCCTCTCCCTCACTCTCTCCATTTCCCCTTTCCCCCTCTCCCTCGCTCTCGCCATTTCCCCTTTCCCCCTCTCCCTTGCTCTCTCCATTTCCCCTCTCCCCCCTCCCTCACACTCTCCATTTCCCCTTTCCCCCTCTCCATCGCTCTCGCCATTTCCCCTTTCACCCCTCCCTCACTCTCTCCATTTCCCCTTTCCCCCCTCCCTCGCTCTCGCCATTTCCCCTTTCCCCCTCGCCCTCACTCTCTCCATTCCCCTTTCCCCCTCTCCCTCGCTCTCTCCATTTCCCCTTTCCCCTCTCCCTCATCTCCATTCGCCCTTTCCCCCTCCCCCTCCCTCATCTCCATTTCCCCTTTCCCCCTCTCCCTCGCTCTCACCATTTCCCATTCCCCCTCTCCCTTGCTCTCTCCATTCCCCCTTTCTCCCCCTCCCTCTCTCTCTCCATTCCCTCTATCCCTCTCTCCCTCACTCTCCATTCCCCCTTTCCCCCTCTCCCTCACTCTCTCCATTCCCTCCTTCCCCCTCTCCCTCACTCTCCATTTCCCCATTCCCCCTCTCCCTTACTCTCTCCATTCCCCCTTTCCCTCTCTCCCTCATTCTCCATTTCCCCTTTCCCCCTCTCCCTCACTCTCTCCATTTCCCCTTTCCCCCTCTCCCTAGCTCTCTCCATTTCCCCAATCCCCTCTCCCTCACTCTGTCCATTCCCCCTACCCCCCTCTCCCTCACTCTGTCCATGCCCCCTTTCCTCCTCGCCCTCACTCTCTCCATTTCCCCTTTCCCTCTCTCCCTCACTCTCTCCATTCCCCCTTTCCCCCTCTCCCTCGCTCTCTCCATTCCCCTTTCCCCCTCTCCCTCGCTCTCCATTTCCCCATTCCCCTCTCCCTCACTCTGTCCATTCCCCCTTTCCTCCTCGCCCTCACTCTCTCCATTTCCCCTTTCCCCCTCTCCCTTGCTCTCGCCATTTCCCCTTTCCCCCTCTCCCTCGCTCTCTCCATTCCCCTTTCTCCCCCTCCCTCACTCTCTCCATTCCCCCTCTCCCTCACTCTCCCTCACTCTCCATTCCCCCTTTCCCCCTCTCCCTCGCTCTCGCCATTTCCCCTTTCCCCCTTTCCCTCGCTCTCCATTTCCCCTTTCCCCCTCTCCCTCATCTCCATTTCAGCTTTCCCCCTCTCCCTCACTCTCCATTTTCCCCATTCCCCCTCTCCCTCACTCTCTCCATTTCCCCTTCTCCATCGCTCTCGCCATTTCCCCTTTTCCCCCCTCCCTCACTCTCTCCATTTCCCCTTTCCCCCTCTCCCTCGCTCTCGCCATTTCCCCTTTCCCCCCTCCCTTACTATCTCCATTTTCCCTTTCCCCCCTCCCTCGCTCTCGCCATTTCCCCTTTCCCCCTCACCCTCGCTCTCTCTATTTCCCCTTTCCCCCTCTACCTCGCTCTCTCCATTTCCCCATTCCCCTCTCCCTCACTCTCGCCATTTCCCCTTTCCCCCTCTCCCTCATCTCCATTTCACCTTTCCCCCTCTCCCTCACTCTCCATTTTCCCTTTTCCCCCTCTCCCTCACTCTCTCCATTCCCCCTTTCCCCCTCTCCCTCACTCTCCATCACTCTCCATTTCCCCATTCCCCTCTCCCTCACTCTCTCCATTCCCCCTTTCCCCCTCTCCCTCACTCTCCATCACTATCCATTTCCCCATTCCCCCTCTCCCTCGCTCTCACCATTTCCCATTCCCCCTCTCCCTCGCTCTCTCCATTCCCCCTTTCTCCCGCTCCCTCTCTCTCTCCCTTCCCCCTTTCCCTCTCTCCCTCACTCTCCATTCCCCCTTTCCCCCTCTCCCTCACTCTCTCCATTCCCTCCTTCCCCCTCTCCCTCACTCTCCATTTCCCCATTTCCCCCTCTCCCTCACTCTCCATTTCCCCATTCCCCCTCTCCCTCACTCTCTCCATTCCCCCTTTCCCTCACTCCCTCATTCTCCATTTCCCCTTTCCCCCTCTCCCTCACTCTCTCCATTTCCCCTTTTCCCCTCTCCCTCGCTCTCTCCATTTCCCCAATCCCCTCTCCCTCACTCTGTCCATTCCCCCTTCCCCCCTCTCCCTCACTCTCTCCATTTCCCCTTTCCCTCACTCTCTCCATCTCCCCTTTCCCCCTCCCTCATCTCCATTTGCCGTTTCTCCCTCCCCCTCCCTCATCTCCATTCCCCCTTTCCCCCTCCCCCTCACTCTCCATTTCCCCTTTCCCCCTCTCCCTCACTCTCTCCATTCCCCCTCTCCTTCACTCTCTCCATTCCCCCTTTCCCTCTCTCCCTCACTCTGTCCATTCCCCCTTTCCTCCTCTCCCTCACTCTCTCCATTTCCCCTTTCCCCCTCTCCCTCGCTCTCTCCATTTCCCCATTCCCCTCTCCCTCGCTCTCTCCATTCCCCCTTTCTCCCCCTCCCTCACTCTCTCCATTCCCCCTCTCCCTCTCCCTCACTCTCCCTCACTCTCCATTCCCCCTCTCCCTCGCTCTCGCCATTTCCCCGTTCCCCCTCTCCCTCGCTCTCCATTTCCCCATTCCCCCTCTCCCTCATCTCCATTTCACCTTACCCCCTCTCCCTCACTCTCCATTTTCCCCT
Organism: Scyliorhinus torazame; assembly: GCF_047496885.1. NCBI lineage: Eukaryota > Metazoa > Chordata > Chondrichthyes > Carcharhiniformes > Scyliorhinidae > Scyliorhinus > Scyliorhinus torazame. Next base: position 348,002,504 of record NC_092710.1, on the reverse strand, counting down.
TTCCCCCTCTCCCTCACTCTCTCCATTCCCCCTTTCCCCCTCTCCCTCACTCTCCATCACTCTCCATTTCCCCATTCCCCCTCTCTCTCACTCTCTCCATTTCCCCTTTCCCCCTCTCCATCGCTCTCGCCATTTCCCCTTTCCCCCCTCCCTCACTCTCTCCATTTCCCCTTTCCCCCTCTCCCTCACTCTTTCCGTTCCCTCTTTCCTCCTCTCCCTCACTCTCTCCATTTCCCCTTTCCCCCTCTCCCTCGCTCTCTCCATTTCCCCATTCCCCTCTCCCTCGCTCTCTCCATTCCCCCTTTCTCCCCCTCCCTCACTCTCTCCATTCCCCCTCTCCCTCTCCCTCACTCTCACTCACTCTCCATTCCCCCTTTCCCCCTCTCCCTCGCTCTCGCCATTTCCACTTTCTCCCTCGCTCTCCATTTCCCCTTTCCCCATCTCCCTCATCTCCATTTCACCTTTCCCCCTCTCCCTCACTCTCCATTTTCCCCTTTCCCCCTCTCCCTCACTCTCTCCATTCCCCCTCTCCCTCACTCTCCATTTCCCCATTCCCCCTCTCCCTCACTCTCTCCATTTCCCCTTTCCCCCTCTCCCTCATCTCCATTTCACCTTTCCCCCTCTACCTCACTCTCCATTTTCTCTTTTCCCCCTCTCCCTCACTCTCTCCATTTCCCCTTTCCCCCTGTCCCTCACTCTCTCCATTCCCCCTCTCCCTCACTCTCTCCATTCCCCCTTTCCCTCTCTCCCTCACTCTCTCCATTCCCCTTTCCCCCTCTCCCTCGCTCTCTCCATTCCCCTTTCCCCCTCTCCCTCACTCTCTCCATTCCCCCTCTCCCTCACTCTCTCCATTCCCCCTCTCCCTCACTCTCACTCACTCTCCATTCCCCCTCTCCCTCGCTCTCGCCATTTCCCCTTTCTCCCTCGCTCTCCATTTCCCCTTTCCCCCTCTCCCTCATCTCCATTTCACCTTTTCCCCCTCTCCCTCACTCTCCATTTTACCCTTTCCCCCTCTCCCTCACTCTCTCCATTCCCCCTTTCCCCCTCCCTCACTCTCCATTTCCCCATTCCCCCTCTCCCTCACTCTCTCCATTTCCCCTTTCCCCTTCTCCATCGCTCTCGCCATTTCCCCCTTTACCCCCCTCCCTCACTCTCTCCATTTCCCCTTTCCCCCTCGCTCTCGCCATTTCCCATTTCCCCCTCTCCCTTGCTCTCTCCATTTCCCCTCTCCCCCCTCCCTCACACTCTCCATTTCCCCTTTCCCCCTCTCCATCGCTCTCGCCATTTCCCCTTTTCCCCTCCCTCACTCTCTCCATTTCCCCTTTCCCCCCTCCCTCGCTCTCGTCATTTCCCCTTTCCCCCTCGCCCTCACTCTCTCCATTCCCCTTTCCCCCTCTCCCTCGCTCTCTCCATTTCCCCATTCCCCTCTCCCTCACTCTGTCCATTACCCCTCTCCCTCGCTCTCGCCATTTCCCCTTTCCCCCTCTCCCTCGCTCTCCATTTCCCCTTTCCCCATCTCCCTCCCTCTCTCCATTTCCCCTTTGCCCGTCTGCCCTGCTCTCTCCATTTCCCCAATCCCCTCTCCCTCACTCTGTCCATTCCCCCTTTCCCCCTCTCCCTCACTCTCTCGATTGCCCCTTTCCCCTTTCCCTCACACTCTCCATTTCCCCTTTCCCCTCTCCCTCATCTCCATTCGCCCTTTCCCCCTCCCCCTCCCTCATCTCCATTTCCCCATTCCCCCTCTCCCTCGCTCTCACCATTTCCCATTCCCCCTCTCCCTCGCTCTCTCCATTCCCCCTTTCCCCCTCTCCCTCACTCTCCATCACTCTCCATTTCCTCATTCCCCCTCTCCCTCACTCTCTCCATTTCCCCTTTCCCCTTCTCCATCGCTCTCGCCATTTCCCCTTTTCCCCTCTCCCTCAGTCTCTCCATTCCGCCTTTCCCTCTCTCCCTCACTCTCTTCATTCCCCCTTTCCCCCTCTCCCTCGCTCTCTCCATTCCCCTTTCCCCCTCCCACTCGCTCTCCATTTCCCCATTCCCCTCTCCCTCACTCTGTTCATTCCCCCTTTCCTCCTCGCCCTCACTCTCTCCATTTCCCCTTTTCCCCTCTCCCTTGCTCTCGCCATTTCCCCTTTTCCCCCTCGCTCTCTCCGTTCCCCTTTCCCCCTATCCCTCGCTCTCTCCATTTCCCCATTCCCCTCTCCCTCACTCTTTCCATTCCCCCTTTCCTCCCCTCCCTCCCTCTCTCCATTTCCCCTTTCCCCCTCTCCCTCGCTCTCTCCATTTCCCCATTCCCCTCTCCCTCGCTCTCTCCATTCCTCCTTTCTCCCCCTCCCTCACTCTCTCCATTCCCCCTCTCCCTCACTCTCACTCACTCTCCATTCCCCCTCTCCCTCGCTCTCGCCATTTCCCCTTTCTCCCTCGCTCTCCATTTCCCCTTTCCCCCTCTCAACTCCATTTCACCTTTTCCCCCTCTCCCTCACTCTCCATTTTCCCCTTTCCCCCTCTCCCTCACTCTCTCCATTCCCCCTTTTCCCCTCTCCCTCACTCTCCATCACTCTCCATTTCCCCATTCCCCCTCTCCCTCACTCTCTCCATTTCGCCTTTCCCCCTCTCCCTCGCTCTCGCCATTTCCCCTTTCCCCCTCGCCCTCACTCTCTCCATTCCCCTTTCCCCCTCTCCCTCGCTCTCTCCATTTCCCCATTCCCCTCTCCCTCACTCTGTCCATTCCCCCTCTCCCTCGCTCTCGCCATTTCCCCTTTCCCCCTCTCCCTCGCTCTCCATTTCCCCTTTCCCCATCTCCCTCATCTCCATTTCACCTTTCCCCCTCTCCCTCCCTCTCTCCATTTCCCCTTTGCCCGTCTCCCCTGCTCTCTCCATTTCCCCAATCCCCTCTCCCTCACTCTGTCCATTCCCCCTTTCCCCCTCACTCTCTCGATTTTCCCTTTCCCTCACACTCTCCATTTCCCCTTTCCCCCCTCCCTCGCTCTCGCCATTTCCCCTTTCCCCCTCGCCCTCACTCTCTCCATTCCCCTTTCCCCCTCTCCCTCGCTCTCTCCATTTCCCCATTCCCCTCTCCCTCACTCTGTCCATTCCCCCTCTCCCTCGCTCTCGCCATTTCCCCTTTCCCCCTCTCCCTCGCTCTCCATTTCCCCTTTCCCCATCTCCCTCATCTCCATTTCACCTTCCCCCTCTCCCTCCCTCTCTCCATTTCCCCTTTGCCCGTCTCCCTCGCTCTCTCCAATTCCCCATTCCCCTCTCCCTCACTCTTTCCATTCCCCCTTTCCTCCCCTCCCTCCCTCTCTCCATTTCCCCTTTCCATCTCTCCCTCGCTCTCTCCATTTCCCCTTTCCCCCCTCCCTCGCTCTCGCCATTTCCCCTTTCCCCCTCGCCCTCACTCTCTCCATTCCCCTTTCCCCCTCTCCCTCGCTCTCTCCATTTCCCCATTCCACACTCCCTCACTCTGTCCATTCCCCCTCTCCCTCGCTCTCGCCATTTCCCCTTTCCCCCTCTCCCTCGCTCTCCATTTCCCCTTTCCCCATCTCCCTCATCTCCATTTCACCTTTCCCCCTCTCCCTCCCTCTCTCCATTTCCCCTTTGCCCGTCTCCCTCGCTCTCTCCATTTCCCCATTCCCCTCTCCCTCACTCTTTCCATTCCCCCTTTCCTCCCCTCCCTCCCTCTCTCCATTTCCCCTTTCCATCTCTCCCTCGCTCTCTCCATTTCCCCATTCCCCTCTCCCTCGCTCTCTCCATTCCTCCTTTCTCCCCCTCCCTCACTCTCTCCATTCCCCCTCTCCCTCACTCTCACTCACTCTCCATTCCCCCTCTCCCTCGCTCTCGCCATTTCCCCTTTCTCCCTCGCTCTCCATTTCCCCTTTCCCCCTCTCCCTCATCTCCATTTCACCTTTTCCCCCTCTCCCTCACTCTCCATTTTCCCCTTTCCCCCTCTCCCTCACTCTCTCTATTCCCCCTTTTCCCCTCTCCCTCACTCTCCATCACTCTCCATTTCCCCATTACCACTCTCCCTCACTCTCTCCATTTCCCCTTTCCCCCTCTCCCTCGCTCTCGCCATTTCCCCTTTCCCCCTCTCCCTTGCTCTCTCCATTTCCCCTCTCCCCCCTCCCTCACACTCTCCATTTCCCCTTTCCCCCTCTCCATCGCTCTCGCCATTTCCCCTTTCACCCCTCCCTCACTCTCTCCATTTCCCCTTTCCCCCCTCTCTCTCGCCATTTCCCCTTTCCCCCTCGCCCTCACTCTCTCCATTCCCCTTTCCCCCTCTCCCTCGCTCTCTCCATTTCCCCATTCCCCTCTCCCTCACTCTGTCCATTCCCCCTCTCCCTCGCTCTCGCCATTTCCCCTTTCCCCCTCTCCCTCGCTCTCCATTTCCCCTTTCCCCATCTCCCTCATCTCCATTTCACCCTTCCCCCTCTCCCTCCCTCTCTCCATTTCCCCTTTGCGCGTCTCCCCTGCTCTCTCCGTTTCCCCAATCCCCTCTCCCTCACTCTGTCCATTCCCCCTTTCCCCCTCTCCCTCACTCTCTCGATTTCCCCTTTCCCTCACACTCTCCATTTCCCCTTTCCCCTCTCCCTCATCTCCATTCGCCCTTTCCCCCTCCCCCTCCCTCATCTCCATTTCCCCTTTCCCCCTCTCCCTCGCTCTCACCATTTCCCCATTCCCCCTCTCCCTTACTCTCTCCATTCCCCCTTTCCCTCTCTCCCTCATTCTCCATTTCCCCTTTCCCCATCTCCCTCATCTCCATTTCACCCTTCCCCCTCTCCCTCCCTCTCTCCATTTCCCCTTTGCGCGTCTCCCCTGCTCTCTCCGTTTCCCCAATCCCCTCTCCCTCACTCTGTCCATTCCCCCTTTCCCCCTCTCCCTCACTCTCTCGATTTCCCCTTTCCCTCACACTCTCCATTTCCCCTTTCCCCTCTCCCTCATCTCCATTCGCCCTTTCCCCCTCCCCCTCCCTCATCTCCATTTCCCCTTTCCCCCTCTCCCTCGCTCTCACCATTTCCCCATTCCCCCTCTCCCTCACTCTCTCGATTTCCCCTTTCCCTCACACTCTCCATTTCCCCTTTCCCCTCTCCCTCATCTCCATTCGCCCTTTCCCCCTCCCCCTCCCTCATCTCCATTTCCCCTTTCCCCCTCTCCCTCGCTCTCACCATTTCCCCATTCCCCCTCTCCCTCACTCTCTCCATTTCCCCTTTCCCCCTCTCCCTAGCTCTCTCCATTTCCCCAATCCCCTCTCCCTCACTCTGTCCATTCCCCCTACCCCCCTCTCCCTCACTCTGTCCATTCCCCCTTTCCTCCTCGCCCTCACTCTCTCCATTTCCCCTTTCCCTCTCTCCCTCACTCTCTCCATTCCCCCTTTCCCCCTCTCCCTCGCTCTCTCCATTCCCCTTTCCCCCTCTCCCTCGCTCTCCATTTCCCCATTCCCCTCTCCCTCACTCTGTCCATTCCCCCTTTCCTCCTCGCCCTCACTCTCTCCATTTCCCCTTTCCCCCTCTCCCTTGCTCTCGCCATTTCCCCTTTCCCCCTCTCCCTCGCTCTCTCCATTACCCTTTCTCCCCCTCCCTCACTCTCTCCATTCCCCCTCTCCCTCACTCTCCCTCACTCTCCATTCCCCCTTTCCCCCTCTCCCTCGCTTTCGCCATTTCCCCTTTCCCCCTCTCCCTCGCTCTCCATTTCCCCTTTCCCCCTCTCCCTCATCTCCATTTCAGCTTTCCCCCCTCCCTCACTCTCCATTTTCCCCTTTCCCCCTCTCTCTCACTCTCTCCATTCCCCCTCTCCCTCACTCTCCATCACTCTCCATTTCCCCATTCCCCCTCTCCCTCACTCTCCATTTCCCCATTCCCCCTCTCCCTCACTCTCTCCATTTCCCCTTTCCCCTTCTCCATCGCTCTCGCCATTTCCCCTTTTCCCCCCTCCCTCACTCTCTCCATTTCCCCTTTCCCCCTCTCCCTCGCTCTCGCCATTTCCCCTTTTCCCCCTCCCTTACTATCTCCATTTTCCCTTTCCCCCCTCCCTCGCTCTCGCCATTTCCCCTTTCCCCCTCACCCTCGCTCTCTCTATTTCCCCTTTCCCCCTCTACCTCGCTCTCTCCATTTCCCCATTCCCCTCTCCCTCACTCTCGCCATTTCCCCTTTCCCCCTCTCCCTCATCTCCATTTCACCTTTCCCCCTCTCCCTCACTCTCCATTTTCCCTTTTCCCCCTCTCCCTCACTCTCTCCATTCCCCCTTTCCCCCTCTCCCTCACTCTCCATCACTCTCCATTTCCCCATTCCCCTCTCCCTCACTCTCTCCATTCCCCCTTTCCCCCTCTCCCTCACTCTCCATCACTCTCCATTTCCCCATTCCCCCTCTCCCTCGCTCTCACCATTTCCCATTCCCCCTCTCCCTCGCTCTCTCCATTCCCCCTTTCTCCCGCTCCCTCTCTCTCTCCCTTCCCCCTTTCCCTCTCTCCCTCACTCTCCATTCCCCCTTTCCCCCTCTCCCTCACTCTCTCCATTCCCTCCTTCCCCCTCTCCCTCACTCTCCATTTCCCCATTTCCCCCTCTCCCTCACTCTCCATTTCCCCATTCCCCCTCTCCCTCACTCTCTCCATTCCCCCTTTCCCTCACTCCCTCATTCTCCATTTCCCCTTTCCCCCCCTCCCTCGCTCTCTCCATTTCCGCATTCCCCCCTCCCTCACTCTTTCCATTCCCCCTTTCCTCCTCTCCCTCACTCTCTCCATTTCCCCTTTCCCCCTCTCCCTCGCTCTCTCCATTTCCCCATTCCCCTCTCCCTCGCTCTCCATTCCCCCTCTCCCTCTCCCTCACTCTCCATTCCCCCTCTCCCTCGCTCTCGCCATTTCCCCGTTCCCCCTCTCCCTCGCTCTCCATTTCCCCATTCCCCCTCTCCCTCATCTCCATTTCCCCATTCCCCCTCTCCCTCACTCTCCATTTTCCCCTTTCCCCCTCTCCCTCACTCTCTCCATTCCCCCTTTCCCCCTCTCCCTCACTCTCCATCACTCTCCATTTCCCCATTCCCCCTCTCCCTCACTCTCTCCATTTCCCCTTTCCCCTTCTCCATCGCTCTCGCCATTTCCCCTTTCCCCCCTCCCTCACTCTCTCCATTTCCCCTTTCCCCCTCTCCCTCACTCTTTCCGTTCCCTCTTTCCCCCTCTCCCTCACTCTCTCCATTTCCCCTTTCCCCCTCTCCCTCGCTCTCTCCATTCCCCCTTTCTCCCCCTCCCTCACTCTCTCCATTCCCCCTCTCCCTCTCCCTCACTCTCACTCACTCTCCATTCCCCCTTTCCCCCTCTCCCTCGCTCTCGCCATTTCCACTTTCTCCCTCGCTCTCCATTTCCCCTTTCCCCATCTCCCTCATCTCCATTTCACCTTTCCCCCTCTCCCTCACTCTCCATTTTCCCCTTTCCCCCTCTCCCTCACTCTCTCCATTCCCCCTCTCCCTCACTCTCCATTTCCCCATTCCCCCTCTCCCTCACTCTCTCCATTTCCCCTTTCCCCCTCTCCCTCATCTCCATTTCACCTTTCCCCCTCTACCTCACTCTCCATTTTCTCTTTTCCCCCTCTCCCTCACTCTCTCCATTTCCCCTTTCCCCCTGTCCCTCACTCTCTCCATTCCCCCTCTCCCTCACTCTCTCCATTCCCCCTTTCCCTCTCTCCCTCACTCTCTCCATTCCCCTTTCCCCCTCTCCCTCGCTCTCTCCATTCCCCTTTCCCCCTCTCCCTTGCTCTCCATTTCCCAATTCCCCTCTCCCTCACTCTGTCCATTCCCCCTTTCCTCCTCGCCCTCACTCTCTCCATTTCCCCTTTCCCCCTCTCCCTTGCTCTCGCCATTTCCCCTTTCCCCCTCGCTCTCTCCATTCCCCTTTCTCCCTCTCCCTCGCTCTCTCCATTTCCCCATTCCCCTCTCCCTCACTCTTTCCATTGCCCCTTTCCTCCCCTCCCTCACTCTCTCCATTTCCCCTTTCCCCCTCTCCCTCGCTCTCTCCATTTCCCCATTCCCCTCTCCCTCGCTCTCTCCATTCCCCCTTTCTCCCCCTCCCTCACTCTCTCCATTCCCCCTCTCCCTCACTCTCACTCACTCTCCATTCCCCCTCTCCATTCCCCCTCTCCCTCGCTCTCGCCATTTCCCCTTTCTCCCTCGCTCTCCATTTCCCCTTTCCCCCTCTCCCTCATCTCCATTTCACCTTTTCCCCCTCTCCCTCACTCTCCATTTTACCCTTTCCCCCTCTCCCTCGCTCTCGCCATTTCCCATTTCCCCCTCTCCCTTGCTCTCTCCATTTCCCCTCTCCCCCCTCCCTCACACTCTCCATTTCCCCTTTCCCCCCTCGCCCTCACTCTCTCCATTCCCCTTTCCCCCTCTCCCTCGCTCTCTCCATTTCCCCTTTCCCCATCTCCCTCCCTCTCTCCATTTCCCCTTTGCCCGTCTCCCCTGCTCTCTCCATTTCCCCAATCCCCTCTCCCTCACTCTGTCCATTCCCCCTTTCCCCCTCTCCCTCACTCTCTCGATTGCCCCTTTCCCTCACACTCTCCATTTCCCCTTTCCCCTCTCCCTCATCTCCATTCGCCCTTTCCCCCTCCCCCTCCCTCATCTCCATTTCCCCTTTCCCCCTCTCCCTCGCTCTCACCATTTCCCATTCCCCCTCTCCCTCGCTCTCTCCATTCCCCCTTTTCCCCTCTCCCTCACTCTCCATTTCCTCATTCCCCCTCTCCCTCACTCTCTCCATTTCCCCTTTCCCCTTCTCCATCGCTCTCGCCATTTCCCCTTTTCCCCCCTCCCTCACTCTCTCCATTTCCCCTTTCCCCCTCTCCCTCGCTCTCGCCATTTCCCCTTTCCCCCTCTCCCTTGCTCTCTCCATTTTCCCCATTCCCCTCTCCCTCACTCTGTCCGTTCCCCCTTTCCCCCTCTCCATCGCTCTCGCCATTTCCCCTTTCCCCCCTCCCTTACTCTCTCCATTTCCCCTTTCCCCCCTCCCTCGCTCTCGCCATTTCCCCTTTCCCCCTCGCCCTTGCTCTCTCCATTCCCCTTTCCCCCTCTCCCTCGCTCTCTCCATTTCCCCATTCCCCTCTCCCTCACTCTGTCTATTCCCCCTCTCCCTCGCTCTCGCCATTTCCCCTTTCCCCCTCTCCCTCATCTCCATTTCACCTTTCCCCCTCTCCCTCACTCTCCATTTTCCCTTTTCCCCCTCTCCCTCACTCTCTCCATTCCCCCTTTCCCCCTCTCCCTCACTCTCCATCACTCTCCATTTCCCCATTCCCCCTCTCCCTCACTCTCTCCATTCCCCCTTTCCCCCTCTCCCTCACTCTCCATCACTCTCCATTTCCCCATTCCCCCTCTCCCTCGCTCTCACCATTTCCCATTCCCCCTCTCCCTTGCTCTCTCCATTCCCCCTTTCTCCCCCTCCCTCTCTCTCTCCCTTCCCCCTTTCCCTCTCTCCCTCACTCTCCATTCCCCCTCTCCCTCACTCTCTCCATTCCCTCCTTCCCCCTCTCCTTCACTCTCCATTCCCCATTCCCCCTCTCCCTCACTCTCCATTTCCCCATTCCCCCTCTCCCTCACTCTCTCCATTCCCCCTTTCCCTCACTCCCTCATTCTCCATTTCCCCTTTCCCCCTCTCCCTCACTCTTTCCATTTCCCCTTTTCCCCTCTCCCTCGCTCTCTCCATTTCCCCAATCCCCTCTCCCTCACTCTGTCCATTCCCCCTTCCCCCCTCTCCCTCACTCTCTCCATTTCCCCTTTCCCTCACTCTCTCCATTTCCCCTTTCCCCCTCCCTCATCTCCATTTGCCCTTTCTCCCTCCCCCTCCCTCATCTCCATTCCCCCTTTCCCCCTCCCCCTCACTCTCCATTTCCCCATTCCACCTCTCCCTCACTCTCTCCATTCCCCCTTTCCCTCTCTCCCTCACTCTCCATTTCCCCTTTCCCCCTCTCCCTCACACTCTCCATTTCCCCTTTCCCCCTCTCCATCGCTCTCGCCATTTCCCCTTTCCCCCCTCCCTCACTCTCTCCATTTCCCCTTTCCCCCTCTCCCTCGCTCTCGCCATTTCCCCTTTCCCCCTTTCCCTCGCTCTCTCCATTCCCCTTTCCCCCTCTCCCTCGCTCTCTCCATTTCCCCATTCCCCTCTCCCTCACTCTGTCCATTCCCCCTTTCCCCCTCTCCCTCACTCTCTCTATTTCCCCTCTCCCCCCTCCCTCACACTCTCCATTTCCCCTTTCCCCCTCCCTCATCTCCAATCCCCCTTTCCTCCTCCCCCTCCCTCATCTCCATTCCCCCTCCCCCTCACTCTCCATTTCCCCTTTCCCCCTCTCCCTCACTCTCTCCATTCCCCCTTTTCCCCTCTCCCTCACTATCTCCATTCCCTCTCTCCCTCACTCTCCCTTCCACCCCCTCACTCGCCCTTCCATCCCCTCACTCGCCCTTCCACCCCCTCACACTCACTTCCATCACCTCACTCCCCACTTCATTCTCTTCACTCCCCCCCTCATTCCCCTCACTCCCCCTTCCACCCCCTCACTCCCCCCTCATTCCCCTCACTCCCCCTTCCACCCCCTCACTCCCCCCTCATTCCCCTCATTCTCTCTTACAACCCCCTCACTCCTCCCCCTCATTCCCCTGACTCTCCCTTCCACCCCCTGACTCACTTCAACACCCTCACTCCCCCCTTCATTCCCCTCACTCCCCCCTCATTCCCCGCACTCCCCCCTCATTCCCCTCACTCCCCTCTCATTCCCCTCACTCTCCCTTCTCACCCGCTCGCTCCTTCCCCTCATTCCCCTCACTCCCCCTACCACCCCCTCACTCCCCCTTCCACCCCCTCACTTTCCCTCACTCCCCCCTCATTCCCCTCACTACCCCCTCATTCCCCTCCCTCTCCCTTCCAACCCGCTCGCTCCTCCCCCTCATTCCCCTCACTCCCCCTTCCACCCCCTCACTCCCCCTTCCACCCCCTCACTCCCCCTTCCACCCCCTCACTCCCCCTTCCACCCCCTCACTTTCCCTTCCACCCCCTCACTCCCCCCACTCCCCCCTCATTCCCCTCACTCTCCCTTCCAACCCCCGCACTCCTCCCCCTCATTCCTCTCACTCCCCCTTCCACCCCCTCACTCCCCCTTCCACCCCCTCACTCCCCCTTCCACCCCCTCACTCCCCCTTCCACCCCCTCACTCCCCCTTCTACCCCCTCACTCCCCCTTCCACCCCCTCACTCCCCCTTCCACCCCCTCACTCCCCCTTCCACCCCCTCACTCCCCCTTCCACCCCCTCACTCCCCCTTCCACCCCCTCACTCCCCCTTCCACCCCCTCACTCCCCTTTCCACCCTCTCACTCTCCTTTCCACCCTCTCACTCTCCTTTCCACCCTCTAACTCCCCCTTCCACCCCCTCACTCTCGCTTCCACCCCCTCACTCTCGCTTCCACCCCCTCACTCTCGCTTCCACCCCCTCACTCTCGCTTCCACCCCCTCACTCTCGCTTCCACCCCCTCACTCTCGCTTCCACCCCCTCACTCCCAGTTCCACCCCCTCAATCTCCCTTCCACCCCCTCACTCTCCTTTCCACCCCACTCTCCCTTCCACCCCCTCACTCTCCTTTCCACCCCACTCTCCCTTCCACCCTCTCACTCCCCCTTCCACCCCCCCACTCTCCCTTCCATCCCCCACTCTCCCTTCCACCCCCCACTCTCCCTTCCACCCCCTCACTCTCGCTTCCACCCCCCACTCTCCCTTCCACCCCCTCATTCCCCCTTCCACCACCCATATGGTAAAGCAGTGCAGTCACACAAGCCCGCTGGTTAAAGCGGTACAGTCACACTGGTCCACCGGTTAAAGCGGTACAGTCACACTGGTCCACCGGTTAAAGCGGTACAGTCACACTGGTCTGCCGGTTAAAGCAGTCCAGTCACATTGGTCTGCTGGTTGAAGTGGTACAGTCACACTGGTCTGCCAGTTAAAGTGGTACAGTCACACTAGTCCACCGGTTAAAGCGGTACAGTCACACTGGTCTGCCAGTTAAAGTGGTACAGTCACACTGGTCTGCCAGTTAAAGTGGTACAGTCACACTAGTCCACCGGTTAAAGCGGTACAGTCACACTGGTCCGCCAGTTAAAGTGGTACAGTCACACTGGTCTGCCAGTTAAAGTGGTACAGTCACACTAGTCCACCGGTTAAAGTGGTACAGTCACACTGGTCTGCCAGTTAAAGTGGTACAGTCACACTGGTCCACCGGTTAAAGCGGTACAGTCACACGGGTCTGCCGGTTAAAGCAGTCCAGTCACATTGGTCTGCTGGTTGAAGTGGTACAGTCACACTGGTCTGCCGGTTAAAGCGGTACAGTCACACTGGTCTGCCGGTTAAAGCGGTTCAGTCACACTGGTCTGCCGGTTAAAGTGGTACAGTCACACTGGTCTGCCGGTTAAAACGGTACAGTCACACTGGTCTGCCGGTTAAAGCGGTTCAGTCACACTGGTCTGCCGGTTAAAGTGGTACAGTCACACTGGTCCACCGGTTAAAGCCGTACAGTCACACTGGTCCACCGGTTAAAGCGGTACAGTCACACTGGTCTGCCGGTTAAAGTGGTACAGTCACACTGGTCCACTGTTTAAAGTGGTACAGTCACACTCGTCCACCGCTTAAAGTGGTACAGTCACACAGGTCTGCTGGTTAAAGCGGTACAGTCACACTGGTCTGCTGGTTAAAACGGTACAGTCACACTGGTCTGCCGGTTAAAGCGGTACAGCCACACTGGCCCGCCGGTTAAAGCGGTACAGTCACACTGGTCCACCGGTTAAAACAGTACAGTCACACTGGTCCGCCGGTTGAAGCAGTACAGTCACACTGGTCCATTGGTTAAAACAGTACAGTCACACTGGTCCACTGGCTAAAACAGTAGTCACACTGGTCCACCGGTTCAAACAGTACAGTCACACTGATCCGCTGGTTAAAGCAGTACAGTCATTGGTCTGACAGTTAAAGCAGTACAGTCACACTGGTCCGCTGGGTAAAATGGTACAGTCACACTGGTCTGTCGGTTAAAACGGTACAGTCACACAAGCCCGCCAGTTAAAGCAGTACAGTCACACTGGTCCATTGGTTAAAACAGTACAGTCACACTGATCTGCCGGTTAAAGCAGTAAAATCATAGTGGTCTGCCGGTTAAAATCATACAGTCACACTGATCCACCAGTTAAAGCGGTACAGTCACACTGGTCCGCTGGTTAAAACAGTACGGTCACACTGGTCTGACGGTTAAAGTGGTACGGTCTCACTGGTCCACCTTTTAAAGCAGTAGTCACACTGGTCTGCAGGTTAAAGCAGTACAGTCACACTGGTCTGCCGGTCAAAGCAGTACAGTCATATTGGTCTGCCGCTTAAAGCAGTACAGTCACACTGATCCATCAGTTAAAGCAATACAGTCATAATGGCAGGCTGGTTAAAGCGGTACAGCCATACTGGTCTACCGCTAGAGCGATGCAGTCACACTGGTCCGCCGGTTAAAACCGTACAGCCCCATTGGTCTGCCAGTTAAAGCAGTACAGTCTCACTGGTCTGCCGGTTAAAGCAATACAGTCACACTGGTGCATCGGTTATGGCGGTAGTCATACTGGTGCACCGGTTAAAGCGGTAGTCATACTGAAATGCCGGTTAAGGTGGTACAGTTATATTGGTATACCTGGTGAAATGAGCACCCTGTTCATGTTTTGGCTGAAGTCTGGATTGGTGTACTAAGAGTTTAATTTGCTGGCTGAACATTTGTCAATGCATGCTTATTTCTTTTGTATTTTTCTTTCCCGTCGAACTGCCAGTTTGTAGATTTCTATCTCACCCTCTCACTCTTTATTCATCCGTCTATCTCATCCTCTCCCTCTTTATTCATCCGTCTATCTCACCCTCTCCCTCTTTATTCATCCATCTATCTCACCCTCTCCCTCTTTATTCATCCGTCTGTCTCACCCTCTCCCTCTTTATTCATCCGTCTATCTCACCCTCTCCCTCTTTATTCATCCGTCTATCTCACCCTCTCTTTATTCATCTGTCTATCTCACTTTCTTTCTCTTTCTTCATTTGTCTGTCTCACCCTCTCCCACTTTATTCCTCCGTCTATCTCATCCTCTCTTTATTCATCCGTCTAACTCACTTTCTTTCTCTTTCTTCATTTGTCTGTCCCACCCTCTCCCTCTTTACTCATCCGTCTATCTCACCCTCTCCCTCTTTATTCATCCGTCTATCTCACCTTCTTTCTCTTTCTTCATTTGTCTGCCTCACCCTCTCCCTCTTTATTCATCCGTCTATCTTACCCTCCCCCTCTTTATTCATCTGTCTATCTCACCCTCTCTCTCTTTATTCATCCGTCTGTCTCACCTTCTTTCTCTTTCTTCATTTGTCTGTCCCACCCTCTCCCTCTTTACTCATCCGTCTATCTCACCCTCTCTATCTTTCTTCATTTGTCTGTCTCACCCACCCCCTTTATTCATCCGTCTAGAACATAGAACATAGAACAGTGCAGCACAGTACAGGCCCTTCAGCCCACGATGTTGTGCCGACCATTTATCCTAATCGAAGATCAACCTAACCTACACCCCTTCAATTTACTGCAGTCCATGTGCCTGTCTAAGAGTCGCTTAAATGTCCCTAATGACTCTGACTCCACCACCTCTGCTGGCAGTGCATTCCACACACCCACCACACTCTGTGTAAAGAACCTACCTCGGACATCTCCCCTACACTTTCCTCCAATCACCTTTTGTGTCCCCAAGTGACAGCCATTTCCACCCTGGGGAAAAGTCTCTGGCGATCCACTCTATCCATGCCTCATCACCTTGTACACCTCTATCAAGTCACCTCTCTGCCTTCTTCGCTCCAGTGAGAAAAGCTCTAGCTCCCTCACCTTTCTTCATAAGACATGCCCTCCAGTCCAGGCAGCATCCTGGTTAATCTCCTCTGCACCCTCTCCAAAGCATCCACATCCTTCCTATAATGAGGCGACCAGAACTGGACACAATATTCCAAGTGTGGTCTAACTGGAGTTTTATAAAGTTGCAACAAAACCTTGCGGCTCTTAAACTCAATCCCCCTGTTAATGAAAGCCAACACACCACATGCCTTCTTAACAACCTTATCAACCTGGGTGGCAACTTTGAGGTATCTATGTACGTGGACCCCAAGATCCCTCTGTTCCTCCACACTTCCAAGAATCCTGCCTTTTAACCCTGTATTCAGCATTCAAACTCGACCTTCCAAAATGAATCACTTCACATTTATCAAGGTTGAACTCCATCTGCCACTTCTCAGCCCAGCTCTGTATCCTGTCAATGTCCTGCTTTAACCTGCAACAACCCTCAACACTATCTACAACTCCCCCAACCTTCGTGCCATCGGCAAACTTATGAACCCACCCTTCCACTTCCTCATCCAAGTCATTTATAAAAACCACAAAGAGCAGAGGTCCCAGAACAGATCCTTTCGGGACACCACTGGTCACCGACCTCCAGGCGGAATACTTTCCATCCACTACCACTCGCTGTCGTCTTTTGTCCAGCCAATTCTGTATCCAGGCTGCCAAATTTCCCTGTATCCCATGCCCCCCAACTTTCTGAATGAGCCTACCATGGGGAACCTTATCAAATGCCTTACTGAAATCCATATACACCACATCCACTGCCCGACCTTCATCAATGTGTCTCGTCAGATCCTCAAAGAATTCAATGAGGCTTGTGAGGCATGACCTGCCCCTCACAAAGCCATGCTGACTATCTTTAATCAAACTATGTTTTTCTAAATAATCATAAATCCTATCTCTCAGAACAACATTCGCCTCCCTCCAGTCATCCAGTACAACTCCAGTGGAGAATGAGGACGCAAAGATCATCGCCAACGGCGCAGCAATCTCCTCCCTCGCTTCGCGTAGCAACCTTGGGTATATCCCGTCAGGCCCAGGGGACTTATCTATCCTGATGCTTTTCAAAATTTCCAGCACATCCTCCTTCTTAATATCAACCTGTTCGAGTCTATTAACCTGGTTCACACTGTTCTCATGGCAACAAGGTCCCTCTCTCTAGTGAATACTGAAGCAAAATATTCACTTGGGGCCTCCCCCATCCCCTCAGACTCCAGGCACAAGTCCCTTCCACTATCCCTGATCGTTTCTACTCTCACTCTGATCATCCTCTTATTTCTCACATAAGTGTACAACGCCTTGGGGTTTTCCCGAATGCTTCCCGTCAGGGATATTTCATGCCCCCTTCTAGCTCTCCTCAGTCCATTTTTGAGTTCTTTATCTCATCTGTCTCGTCTATCTCACCCTCTCCCTCTTTATTCATCCGTCTCTCACCCTCTCCCTCTTTATTCATCCGCCTATCTCTCCCTCTCCCTCTTTATTCATCTGTCTGTCTCACCCTCTCTCTCTTTATTCATCCGTCTCTCTCACCCTTTCCCTCTTTATTCATCTGTCTATCTCACCCTCTCCATTCATCCGTCTATCTCACCCTCTACCTCTTTATTCATCCGTCTATCTTACCCTCTCCCTCTTTCTTCATCCGTCTGTCTCACCCATTCCCTCTTTCTTCGTCGGTCTGGCTCACTCTCCCTCTTTCTACGTCGGTCTGTCTCACGCTCTCCCTCTTTCTTCATCCGTCTGTCTCACTCTCTCTCTTTCTTCATCCGTCTGTCTCACTCTCTCTCTTTCTTCATCCGTCTGTCTCACTCACTCTTTCGTCATCCGTCTATCTCACTCTCTCCCTCTTTCTTCATCCATCTGTCTCACTCCCTCTTTCTTCATCCGTCTATCTCACTCTCCCTCTTTCTTCATCCACCTGTCTCACTCTCTCCCTCTTTCTTCATCCGTCTGTCTCACCCTCTCCCTCTTTCTTCATCCGTCTGTCTCACTCTCTCCCTCTTTCTTCATCGGTCTGTCTCACCTTCTCCCTCTTTCTTCATCTGTCTGTCTCACTCTCTCCCTCTTTCGTCATCCGTCTATTCCACCCTCTCACTCTTTCTTCATTGGTCTATCTCCCTCTCTCCCTCTTTCTTCATCGGTCTGTCTCACCCTCTCCCTCTTTCTTCATCGGTCTGTCTCACCTTCTCCCTCTTTCTTCATGCGTCTGTCTCACTCTCTCCCTCTTTCGTCATCCGTCTGTCCCACCCTCTCCCTCTTCTTCATCTGTCTGGTTCACTCTCTCCCTCTTGCATCACCCGTCTGTCTCACCCTCTCCCTCTTTCTTCATCTGTCTGTCTCACTCTCTTCCTCTTTCTTCAGCCGTCTGTCTCACCCTCTCCCTCTTTCTTCATGCGTCTGTCTCACTCTCTCCCTCTTTCGTCATCGGTCTGTCTCACTCTTTCCCTCTTTCGTCATCGGTCTGTCTCACTCTTTCTTCATACGTCTGGCTACCTCTCTCCCTCTTTCTTCATCGGTCTGTCTCACCTTCTCTTTCTTTCTTCATGCGTCTGTCTCACTCTCTCCCTCTTTCTTCAGCCGTCTGTCTCACCCTCTCCCTATTTCTTCATGCGTCTGTCTCACTCTCTCCCTCTTTCTTCATCGGTCTGTCTCACTCTTTCCCTCTTTCTTCATCCGTCTGGCTCACTCTCTCCCTCTTTCGGCATCGGTCTGTCTCACTCTTTCCCTCTTTCTTCATCCGTCTGGCTCACTCTCTCCCTCTTTCTCCATCCGTCTATCACACTCTTTCCCTCTTTCGTCATCGGTCTGTCTCACTCTTTCCCTCTTTCGTCATCGGTCTGTCTCACTCTCTCCCTCTTTCTTCATCGGTCTGTCTCACTCTCTCCCTCTTTCTTCATCCGTCTGTCTCACTCTCTCCCTCTTTCTTCATGCGTCTGTCTCAATCTCTCTTTCTTTCTTCATCCGTCTGTCTCACCCTCTCCCTCTTTCTTCATCCGTCTGTCTCACTCTCTCGCTTTCTTCATCCGTCTATCTCACTCTCTCCCTCTTTCGACATCCGTCTGTCTCACTCTCTCCCTCTTTCGTCATCCGTCTATCTCACTCTCTCCCTCTTACTTCGTCTGTCTCGCTCTCTCCCTCTTTCTTCATCCGTCTATCTCACTCTCTCCCTCTTTCGTCATCCGTCTGTCTCACTCTCTCCCTCTTTCTTCATCCGCCTGTCTCACCCTCTCCCTCTTTCATCTTCCGTCTGTCTCACTCTCTCCCTCTTTCTTCATCGGTCTGTCTCACCTTCTCCCTCTTTCTTCATCTGTCTGTCTCACTCTCTCCCTCTTTCGTCATCCGTCAATCCCACCCTCTCCCTCTTTCTTCATCGGTCTATCTCCCTCTCTCCCTCTTTCTTCATCGGTCTGTCTCACCCTCTCCCTCTTTCTTCATCGGTCTATCTCCCTCTCTCCCTCTTTCTTCATCGGTCTATCTCCCTCTCTCCCTCTTTCTTCATCTGTCTATCTCCCTCTCTCCCTCTTTCTTCATCTGTCTGTCTCACTCTCTCCCTCTTTCTTCATCGGTCTGTCTCACCTTCTCCCTCTTTCTTCATCCGTCTGTCTCACTCTCTCTCTTTCTTCATCCGTCTGTCTCACTCTCTCCCTCTTTCGTCATCCGTCTATCTCACTCTCTCCCTCTTTCTTCATCCGTCTGTCTCACTCCCTCTTTCTTCATCCGTCTATCTCACACTCTCCCTCTTTCTTCATCCACCTTTCTCACCCTCTCCCTCTTTCTTCATCCGTCTGTCTCACCCTCTCCCTCTTTCTTCATCCGTCTGTCTCACTCTCTCCCTCTTTCTTCATCGGTCTGTCTCACCTTCTCCCTCTTTCTTCATCCGTCTGTCTCACTCTCTCCCTCTTTCGTCATCCGTCTATCCCACCCTCTCACTCTTTATTCATCGGTCTATCTCCCTCTCTCCCTCTTTCTTCTTCGGTCTGTCTCACCCTCTCCCTCTTTCTTCATCGGTCTGTCTCCCTCTCTCCCTCTTTCTTCATCCGTCTGGCTCACTCCCTCTTTCTCCATCCGTCTGTCTCACTCCCTCTTTCTTCATCAGTCTGTCTCACCTTCTCCCTCTTTCTTCATCCGTCTGTCTCACTCTCTCTCTTTCTTCATCCGTCTGTCTCACTCTCTCCCTCTTTCGTCATCCGTCTACCTCACTCTCTCCCTCTTTCTTCATCCGTCTGTCTCACTCCCTCTTTCTTCATCCGTCTATCTCACACTCTCCCTCTTTCTTCATCCACCTGTCTCACTCTCTCCCTCTTTCTTCATCCGTCTGTCTCACCCTCTCCCTCTCTCTTCATCCGTCTATCTCACTCTCTCCCTCTTTCTTCATCGGTCTGTCTCACCTTCTCCCTCTTTCTTCATCTGTCTGTCTCACTCTCTCACTCTTTCGTCATCCGTCTATCCCACCCTCTCACTCTTTATTCATTGATCTATCTCCCTCTCTCCCTTTTTCTTCATCGGTCTGTCTCACCCTCTCCCTCTTTCTTCATCGGTCTATCTCCCTCTCTCCCTCTTTCTTCATCTGTCTATCTCCCTCTTTCTTCATCTGTCTGTCTCACTCTCTCCCTCTTTCTTCATCGGTCTGTCTCACCTTCTCCCTCTTTCTTCATGCGTCTGTCTCACTCTCTCCCTCTTTCGTCATCGGTCTGTCTCACCCTCTCCCTCTTTCTTCATCGGTCTATCTCCCTCTCTCCCTCTTTCTTCATCTGTCTATCTCCCTCTCTCCCTCTGTCATCATCGGTCTGTCACACTCTTTCCCTCTTTCATCATCCGTCTGTCTCACCCTCTCCCTCTTTCTTCATCTGTCTGTCTCACTCTCTTCCTCTTTCTTCAGCCGTCTGTCTCACCCTCTCCCTCTTTCTTCATGCGTCTGTCTCACTCTCTCCCTCTTTCTTCATCGGTCTGTCTCACTCTTTCCCTCTTTCGTCATCGGTCTGTCTCACTCATTCCCTCTTTCTTCATACGTCTGGCTACCTCTCTCCCTCTTTCGTCATCGGTCTGTCTCACTCTTTCCCTCTTTCTTCATACGTCTGTCTCACTCTCTCCCTCTTTCTTCATCGGTCTGTCTCACTCTCTCCCTCTTTCTTCAGCCGTCTGTCTCACCCTCTCCCTCTTTCTTCATGCGTCTGTCTCACTCTCTCCCTCTTTCTTCATCGGTCTGTCTCACCTTCTCCCTCTTTCTTCATCTGTCTGTCTCACTCTCTTTCTTTCTTCATGCGTCTGTCTCACTCTCTCCCTCTTTCTTCATCCGTCTGTCACACTCTTTCCCTCTTTCGTAATCGGTCTGTCTCACTCTCTCCCTCTTTCTTCATCGGTCTGTCTCACTCTCTCCCTCTTTCTTCATCCGTCTGTCTCACCCTCTACCTCTTTCTTCATCCGTCTGTCTCACTCTCTCTTTCTTCATCTGTCTATCTCACTCTCTCCCTCTTTCGACATCCGTCTATCTCACTCTCTCCCTCTTTCGTCATCCGTCTATCTCACTCTCTCCCTCTTACTTCATCCGTCTGTCTCGCTCTCTCCCTCTTTCTTCATCCGTCTATCTCACTCTCTCCCTCTTTCTTCATCCATCTGTCTCACTCTCTCCCTCTTTCTTCATTCGTCTGTCTCACCCTCTCCCTCTTTCTTCTTCCGTCTGCCTCACTCTCTCCCTCTTTCTTCATCGGTCTGTCTCACCTTCTCCCTCTTTCTTCATCTGTCAGTCTCACTCTCTCCCTCTTTCGTCATCCGTCTATCCCACCCTCTCCCTCTTTCTTCATCGGTCTATCTCCCTCTCTCCCTCTTTCTTCATCGGTCTGTCTCACCCTCTCCCTCTTCATCGGTCTATCTCCCTCTCTCCCTCTTTCTTCATCTGTCTATCTCCCTCTCTCCCTCTTTCTTCATCTGTCTGTCTCACTCTCTCCCTCTTTCTTCATCGGTCTGTCTCACTCTCTCCCTCTTTCTTCATCGGTCTGTCTCACCTTCTCCCTCTTTCTTCATGCGTATGTCTCACTCTCTCCCTCTTTCATCATCGGTCTGTCCCACCCTCTCCCTCTTTCTTCATCCGTCTGGTTCACTCTCTCCCTCTTTGGTCATCCGTCTGTCTCACCCTCTCCCTCTTTCTTCATCTGTCTGTCTCACTCTCTCCCTCTTTCTTCAGCCGTCTGTCTCACCCTCTCCCTCTTTCTTCATGCGTCTGTCTCACTCTCTCCCTCTTTCTTCATCGGTCTGTCTCACTCTCTCCCTCTTTCTTCATCCGTCTGTCTCACTCTTTCCCTCTTTCGTCATCGGTCTGTCTCACTCTTTTCCTCTTTCTTCATCCGTCTGTCTCACTCTCTCCCTCTTTCTTCATCCGTCTGTCTCACCTTCTCCCTCTTTCTTCATGCGTCTGTCTCAATCTCTCCCTCTTTCTTCATCCGTCTGTCACACCTTCTCTTTCTTTCTTCATCCGTCTGTCTCACCCTCTCCCTCTTTCTTCATCCGTCTGTCTCACTCTCTCCCTCTTTCTTCATTGGTCTGTCTCACCTTCTCTTTCTTTCTTCATACGTCTATCTCACCCTCTCCCTCTTTATTCATCCGTCTATCTCACCCTCTCTCTCTTTATTCATCCGTCTATCTCACCCTCCCTCTTTATTCATCCGTCTGTCTCAACCTCTCCCACTTTATTTATCTACCTATCTAACCCACTCCCTCTTTCTTCATCCGTCTGTCTCACTCCCTCTTTCTTCATCCGTCTGTCTCACTCTCTCCCTCTTTCTTCGTCGGTCTGTCTCTCCCTCTCCCTCTTTCTTTAGCCGTCTGTCTCACCCTCTCGCTCTTTATTCATCCGTCTGTCTCACTCTCCCCTCTTTCTTCATCTGCCTATCTCACTCTCTCGCTCTTCTTCTTTCTGCCTCACTCTCCCTCTTTCTTCATCCGTCTGTCTCACCCTCTCCCTCTTTCTTCATCCGTCTGTCTCACTCACTCCCTCTTTCTTCATCTGTCTATCTCACTCTCTCTCTCTTTCTTCATCTGTCTATCTCACTCTCTCTCTCTCTTTCTTCCTCCGCCTGTCTCACTCTCTCCCTCTTTCGTCATCCGTCTGTCTCACTCTCTCCCTCTTTCGTCATCCGTCTGTCTCACTCTCTCCCTCTTTCGTCATCCATCTGTCTCACTCTCTCCCTCTTTCTTCATTCGTCTGTCTTACTCTCTCCCTCTTCCTTCATCCGTCTGTCTCACTCTCTCCCTCTTTCGTCATCGGTCTGTCTCACCCTCTCCCTCTTTCTTCATCGGTCTATCTCCCTCTCTCCCTCTTTCTTCATCTGTCTATCTCCCTGTCTCCCTCTGTCATCATCGGTCTGTCACACTCTTTCCCTCTTTCATCATCCGTCTGTCTCACCCTCTCCCTCTTTCTTCATCTGTCTGTCTCACTCTCTTCCTCTTTCTTCAGCCGTCTGTCTCACCCTCTCCCTCTTTCTTCATGCGTCTGTCTCACTCTCTCCCTCTTTCTTCATCGGTCTGTCTCACTCTTTCCCTCTTTCGTCATCGGTCTGTCTCACTCATTCCCTCTTTCTTCATACGTCTGGCTACCTCTCTCCCTCTTTCGTCATCGGTCTGTCTCACTCTTTCCCTCTTTCTTCATACGTCTGTCTCACTCTCTCCCTCTTTCTTCATCGGTCTGTCTCACTCTCTCCCTCTTTCTTCAGCCGTCTGTCTCACCCTCTCCCTCTTTCTTCATGCGTCTGTCTCACTCTCTCCCTCTTTCTTCATCGGTCTGTCTCACCTTCTCCCTCTTTCTTCATCTGTCTGTCTCACTCTCTTTCTTTCTTCATGCGTCTGTCTCACTCTCTCCCTCTTTCTTCATCCGTCTGTCACACTCTTTCCCTCTTTCGTCATCGGTCTGTCTCACTCTCTCCCTCTTTCTTCATCGGTCTGTCTCACTCTCTCCCTCTTTCTTCATCCGTCTGTCTCACCCTCTACCTCTTTCTTCATCCGTCTGTCTCACTCTCTCTCTCTTTCTTCATCTGTCTATCTCACTCTCTCCCTCTTTCGACATCCGTCTATCTCACTCTCTCCCTCTTTCGTCATCCGTCTATCTCACTCTCTCCCTCTTACTTCATCCGTCTGTCTCGCTCTCTCCCTCTTTCTTCATCCGTCTATCTCACTCTCTCCCTCTTTCTTCATCCATCTGTCTCACTCTCTCCCTCTTTCTTCATTCGTCTGTCTCACCCTCTCCCTCTTTCTTCTTCCGTCTGCCTCACTCTCTCCCTCTTTCTTCATCGGTCTGTCTCACCTTCTCCCTCTTTCTTCATCTGTCAGTCTCACTCTCTCCCTCTTTCGTCATCCGTCTATCCCACCCTCTCCCTCTTTCTTCATCGGTCTATCTCCCTCTCTCCCTCTTTCTTCATCGGTCTGTCTCACCCTCTCCCTCTTCATCGGTCTATCTCCCTCTCTCCCTCTTTCTTCATCTGTCTATCTCCCTCTCTCCCTCTTTCTTCATCTGTCTGTCTCACTCTCTCCCTCTTTCTTCATCGGTCTGTCTCACTCTCTCCCTCTTTCTTCATCGGTCTGTCTCACCTTCTCCCTCTTTCTTCATGCGTATGTCTCACTCTCTCCCTCTTTCATCATCGGTCTGTCCCACCCTCTCCCTCTTTCTTCATCCGTCTGGTTCACTCTCTCCCTCTTTGGTCATCCGTCTGTCTCACCCTCTCCCTCTTTCTTCATCTGTCTGTCTCACTCTCTCCCTCTTTCTTCAGCCGTCTGTCTCACCCTCTCCCTCTTTCTTCATGCGTCTGTCTCACTCTCTCCCTCTTTCTTCATCGGTCTGTCTCACTCTCTCCCTCTTTCTTCATCCGTCTGTCTCACTCTTTCCCTCTTTCGTCATCGGTCTGTCTCACTCTTTCCCTCTTTCTTCATCCGTCTGTCTCACTCTCTCCCTCTTTCTTCATCCGTCTGTCTCACCTTCTCCCTCTTTCTTCATGCGTCTGTCTCAATCTCTCCCTCTTTCTTCATCCGTCTGTCACACCTTCTCTTTCTTTCTTCATCCGTCTGTCTCACCCTCTCCCTCTTTCTTCATCCGTCTGTCTCACTCTCTCCCTCTTTCTTCATTGGTCTGTCTCACCTTCTCTTTCTTTCTTCATACGTCTATCTCACCCTCTCCCTCTTTATTCATCCGTCTATCTCACCCTCTCTCTCTTTATTCATCCGTCTATCTCACCCTCCCTCTTTATTCATCCGTCTGTCTCAACCTCTCCCACTTTATTTATCTACCTATCTAACCCACTCCCTCTTTCTTCATCCGTCTGTCTCACTCCCTCTTTCTTCATCCGTCTGTCTCACTCTCTCCCTCTTTCTTCGTCGGTCTGTCTCTCCCTCTCCCTCTTTCTTTAGCCGTCTGTCTCACCCTCTCGCTCTTTATTCATCCGTCTGTCTCACTCTCCCCTCTTTCTTCATCTGCCTATCTCACTCTCTCGCTCTTCTTCTTTCTGCCTCACTCTCCCTCTTTCTTCATCCGTCTGTCTCACCCTCTCCCTCTTTCTTCATCCGTCTGTCTCACTCACTCCCTCTTTCTTCATCTGTCTATCTCACTCTCTCTCTCTTTCTTCATCTGTCTATCTCACTCTCTCTCTCTCTTTCTTCCTCCGCCTGTCTCACTCTCTCCCTCTTTCGTCATCCGTCTGTCTCACTCTCTCCCTCTTTCGTCATCCGTCTGTCTCACTCTCTCCCTCTTTCGTCATCCATCTGTCTCACTCTCTCCCTCTTTCTTCATTCGTCTGTCTTACTCTCTCCCTCTTCCTTCATCCGTCTGTCTCACTCTCTCCCTCTTTCTTCATTCGTCTGTCTTACTCTCTCCCTCTTTCGTCATCGGTCTGTCTCACTCTCTCCCTCTTTCGTCATCGGTCTGTCTCACTCTCTCCCTCTTTCTTCATGCGTCTGTCTCACCCTCTCTCTTTCTTCATCTGTCTGTCTCACCCTCTCCCCCTTTCTTCATCCGTCTGTCTCACCTTCTCCCTCTTTCTTTATCCATTTGTCTCACCCTCTCCCTTCATCCGTCTGTCTCACTCCCTCTTTCTTCATCCGTCTGTCTCACTCTCTCCCTCTTTCTTCATCCGTCTGTCTCACTCTCTCCCTCTTTCTTCATCCGTCTGTCTCACTCTCTCCCTCTTTCTTCATTCGTCTGTCTTACTCTCTCCCTCTTCCTTCATCCGTCTGTCTCACTCTCTCCCTCTTTCTTCGTCCGTCTGTCTCACTCTCTCCCTCTTTCATCATCCGTCTGTCTCACTCTCTCCCTCTTTCATCATCCGTCTGTCTCACTCTCTCCCTCTTTCTTCATTCGTCTGTCTTACTCTCTCCCTCTTTCGTCATCGGTCTGTCTCCCTCTCTCCCTCTTTCGTCATCGGTCTGTCTCACTCTCTCCCTCTTTCTTCATGCGTCTGTCTCACCCTCTCTCTTTCTTCATCTGTCTGTCTCACCCTCTCCCCCTTTCTTCATCCGTCTGTCTCACCCTCTCCCCCTTTCTTTATCCGTTTGTCTCACCCTCTCCCTCTTTCTTCATCCGTCTGTCTCACTCCCTCTTTCTTCATCCGTCTGTCTCACTCTCTCCCTCTTTCTTCATCCGTCTGTCTCACTCTCTCCCTCTTTCTTCATTCGTCTGTCTTACTCTCTCCCTCTTCCTTCATCCATCTGTCTCACTCTCTCCCTCTTTCTTCATCCGTCTGTCTCACTCTCTCCCTCTTTCATCATCCGTCTGTCTCACTCTCTCCCTCTTTCATCATCCGTCTGTCTCACTCTCTCCCTCTTTCTTCATTCGTCTGTCTTACTCTCTCCCTCTTTCGTCATCGGTCTGTCTCACTCTCTCCCTCTTTCTTCATGCGTCTGTCTCACCCTCTCTCTTTCTTCATCTGTCTGTCTCACCCTCTCCCCCTTTGTTCATCCGTCTGTCTCACCTTCTCCCTCTTTCTTTATCCGTTTGTCTCACCCTCTCCCTCTTTCTTCATCCGTCTGTCTCACTCTCTCCCTCTTTCTTCATCCGTCTGTCTCACTCTCTCCCTCTATCTTCATGCGTCTGTCTCACCCTCTCTTTCGTCATCGGTCTGTCTCACTCTCTCCCTATTTCTTCATCTGTCTGTCTCCCCCTCTCCCCCTTTCTTCATCCGTTTGTCTCACCCTCTCCCTCTTTCTTCATCCGTCTGTCTCACTCTCTCCCTCTTTCTTCATCCGTCTGTCTCACTCTCTCCCTCTTTCTTCATCCGTCTGTCTCACTCTCTCCCTCTATCTTCATGCGTCTGTCTCACCCTCTCGTCATCGGTCTGTCTCACTCTTTCCCTCTTTCTTCATCTGTCTGTCTCCCCCTCTCCCCCTTTCTTCATCCGTCTGTCTCACCTTCTCCCTCTTTCTTTATCCGTTTGTCTCACCCTCTCCCTCTTTCTTCATCCGTCTGTCTCACTCTCTCCCTCTTTCTTCATCCGTCTGTCTCACTCTCTCCCTCTTTCCTCATCCGTCTGTCTCACTCTCTCCCTCTTTCTTCATTCGTCTGTCTTACTCTCTCCCTCTTCCTTCATCCGTCTGTCTCACTCTCTCCTTTCTTCATCCTTCTGTCTCACTCTCTCCCTCTTTCATCATCCGTCTGTCTCACTCTCTCCCTCTTTCATCATCCGTCTGTCTCACTCTCTCCCTCTTTCTTCATTCGTCTGTCTTACTCTCTCCCTCTTTCGTCATCGGTCTGTCTCACTCTCTCCCTCTTTCTTCATGCGTCTGTCTCACCCTCTCTCTTTCTTCATCTGTCTGTCTCACCCTCTCCCCCTTTCTTCATCCGTCTGTCTCACCTTCTCCCTCTTTCTTTATCCGTTTGTCTCACCCTCTCCCTCTTTCTTCATCCGTCTGTCTCACTCTCTCCCTATTTCTTCATCTGTCTGTCTCCCCCTCTCCCCCTTTCTTCATCCGTTTGTCTCACCTTCTCCCTCTTTCTTCATCCGTCTGTCTCACTCTCTCCCTCTTTCTTCATCCGTCTGTCTCACTCTCTCCCTCTTTCTTCATCCGTCTGTCTCACTCTCTCCCTCTATCTTCATGCGTCTGTCTCACCCTCTCGTCATCGGTCTGTCTCACTCTTTCCCTCTTTCTTCATCTGTCTGTCTCCCCCTCTCCCCCTTTCTTCATCCGTCTGTCTCACCTTCTCCCTCTTTCTTTATCCGTTTGTCTCACCCTCTCCCTCTTTCTTCATCCGTCTGTCTCACTCTCTCCCTCTTTCTTCATCCGTCTGTCTCACTCTCTCCCTCTTTCCTCATCCGTCTGTCTCACTCTCTCCCTCTTTCTTCATTCGTCTGTCTTACTCTCTCCCTCTTCCTTCATCCGTCTGTCTCACTCTCTCCTTTCTTCATCCTTCTGTCTCACTCTCTCCCTCTTTCATCATCCGTCTGTCTCACTCTCTCCCTCTATCTTCATGCGTCTGTCTCACCCTCTCTTTCGTCATCGGTCTGTCTCACTCTCTCCCTCTTTCTTCATCTGTCTGTCTCCCCCTCTCCCCCTTTCTTCATCCGTCTGTCTCACCTTCTCCCTCTTTCTTCATCCGTCTGTCTCACTCTCTCCCTCTTTCTTCATCCGTCTGTCTCACTCTCTCCCTCTTTCTTCATCCGTCTGTCTCACTCTCTCCCTCTATCTTCATGCGTCTGTCTCACCCTCTCTTTCGTCATCGGTCTGTCTCACTCTCTCCCTCTTTCTTCATCTGTCTGTCTCCCCCTCTCCCCCTTTCTTCATCCGTCTGTCTCACCTTCTGCCTCTTTCTTCATCCGTCTGTCTCACTCTCTCCCTCTTTCTTCATCCGTCTGTCTCAGCCTCTCCCTCTTTCTTCATCGGTCTTTCTGATCTGAAGAAAGTAAGCCTGCAGCAATGTAGATGTCTCACATATTCTCTTCTGTATCTTCATTTACATTCATTTAGGTTAAAAAAGCTGAGCTGGAGAGGAAGACCCTTGATTGGGAGATTGTGGAGCTAACAAATAAGTTGTTGGATTCAAAATCTTCCATTGACAAGCTGGAAGAGTTGAATGTAAGTGTAATTAGCTTCTGCTAATTTTCACAATCATTTTGCAATGCTTTTATTTTAGTCTGGATGGACAAGAACAGCAGACACATGGGAGCATAGAACAAAGAATAATACAGCACAGGAACAGGCCCTTCGGCCCTCCGAGCCTGCGCTGATCACATGTCCTATCTAGACCAACCACCTGTATCCTTCTATACCCCGTCTGTTCATGTGCCTAACCAGATAAGTCTTAAAGGTCGCTAACATATCTGCCTCAACCACCTCACTTGGCCGTGCATTCCAGGCCACCACCACCCTCTGTGTAAAAAAACTCCCCCCGCACATCTCCACTGAGCCTTTCCCCCTCACCTTGAACCTGTGCCCCCTTGTAATTGTCATTTCCACCCTGGGAAAAAGCCTCCAACTTTTCACCCTATCTATACCCCTAATAATTTTATAAACTTCTATCGGGTCATCCCTCACCCTCCGGACGCTGCTCCCGCGATTCCTGGCTGCTCCTGGCGTTCCTGTAAAGGTAAGTTCCCGAGCGAGACT
Organism: Scyliorhinus torazame; assembly: GCF_047496885.1. NCBI lineage: Eukaryota > Metazoa > Chordata > Chondrichthyes > Carcharhiniformes > Scyliorhinidae > Scyliorhinus > Scyliorhinus torazame. The sequence goes on along the minus strand of NC_092710.1, from coordinate 347,974,035 downwards.
GTGCCCGGATCCGCACTGCGCTCAATTTAAACACTTACCGGTCGCTAGGCTCCACCCTCCGTACGCTGCTCCCGTGATACCCAGCTGCTCCTCGGGTTCCTGTAAAGCTAAGTTCCCGAGCGAGACTCACCTGCAAGTTCCCCTTGAAGCCACTGAGAATCCTGACTTGGAAATATATTGTCGTTCCTTCACTATCACTGTCACTGTGTCAGAATCCTGGCTCCTTCCTTAACAGCACTGTGGATGTAGTACAACTCAGGGACTGGTTCAAGAAGGCAGCTCACCACCACCTTCTCTTAGGCAATTAGAGATGGGTAATAAATGCTGACCTAGCCAGCGATGCCCACATCGCAAGAACAAATAGAGAACCAAACCCATTAAGTTTGTTTGTAGCATACATAAATGATTTGGAGGAAAATGTAGCTGGTCTGATTAGTAAATTCGTGGATGACACCAAGGTGGGTGGAGTGGCAGGTAGTGTTGAGGATTGTCAGAAATACAGCAGGACATAGATAGGTTGGAGACTTGGGCAGAGAAATGGCAAATGGAGTTTAATCCAGACAAATATGAGGTAATGCATTTTGGTAGGTCTAACATAGAGGGGAAAATACCGTCATTCTCTACACCTCCCACAGCAGGGTTCACCTTGAGTCTCCTAAATCCAGTTAATGCTATCACCTGCACTGGTGCGCTCTGCACTTTCGCTTCCTTCTCAGATTCCTCCTGTGAAACCCCACAACCATCATGAGCTTTCCTTGCAACTTCCAACAGGCTGAACGAACATGTCCCACTTTATGACAATGGTAACATCTGGGCTTCCCAGTCCCACTTTCACCCTGTAACAAGTCTCACTTTAACCCTCAGTGCCTTCCTTTCTGGTCTGAGGCAGAGATCGCAGAGCCTTCCTAACTATCCATTCTTTACCTTGGCTACCTGCTGTCCTCTCACTTTCATACTTCCTATCCTTTCAAAAGTTATGGGGGTGATGGAACAAAGGTTTAAATTTATGAATTAGCTGATAATCATCAGCCATAATTGCTGCTTTCCTAGCAGTTTGTACCCTCTGGTCTTCAATATGGATACTTATTATCGAAGGTAAGGAATTCTTAAATTCTAAGAGAATGATCTTTCTCGGAGGTTCATAGGTAGTTGCAACTCCCAATGAAATGTGATTCTTGTCGCCATTGGAGGCAACCCGTGAAATTGTTCCCTTAATCCAATCGAAGTGGATTCATAAATGTGAATAATGGTGAACTTTGGGGCACAGTTCCTGACTGGGGGTTCTCCGATTTGAGATGTGAGGAGGAATTTCTTGTCTGAAGGTTTTGTTAGTCTTTGGAATTCTGTACCTCCGAGTTCAGCCAATGCTGTCGTTCATATTCAAGGTTGAGTTAGTCTGATTCTTGAATTTGGTATCCAGGGGAAGCAGGTGGAGGTGAGGCTTTTTTCAGATCAGCTATCGCCTTATCAAATGCTGGCAGTTAGGAGGGGCCCACTGGCCTTCTCCTGCCCCTCTTTCTCAAATTTGTCAAATATTTAGCATGACAACTTTAATGTCCGTTCTCAGTGGTTGTATGATCAAGGGTTGTGGGTTATCAAGCTCTTGGACTTGATGTAATGCAGGTTAAACAGAGGCCTTTTCAGGTGGAGCCTGTAATCTCAAATCACTCTTTAAAAGGTAGGATAGTTCTCTTACTGTCTCATTTATCAGTAACCAAACTTCTCTGGAAAATGGTTTATCATTTTTTAAATGTACTGTTTAGAGGAGTAAATTGTCACCTTTACCTACATAACAGCACTGATTACACTTCCAAAAGTGATTTGTTAGGTTTATCGTGCTTTATTATTCTCCAGAACTGATGAATTGCTTTCACATGTCCTTCTGATTAAAAATTAAATTGAACTTATATGTTCAGTATAAAGAATGGCAAGTACAGATTTATGGTCACTGTTGATACAAGTAGCACGAGTTGATAGTAACCTGGTCGTGTCAGATTTATCTCTGCATGACGATCACTGCAGTCCTGATCTTGAAGGACAAATTTAAAAAGTCCACATGAGAAGGAAAGTCAGCCGAAGATTAGTGCAACATTACACATGTAGAGTGAAGGAAGGGCAATGTACAGAAAAGGGCAGAAGAATCAATTGGGAGAGCTTGAAGTTTTGTAATTAAGGATATGTTGAGTATCTAGAAAGATAGATGGGAGTCAGGGCGGCATGGTGGCACGGTGTTTAGCACTGCTGCCTCACGGCGCCAAGGACCCGGGTTCGATCCCGCCCCATCACTGTCCAAAGATGTGCAGAGTAGGTGGATTGGCCACACTAAATTGCCCCGTAATTGGAAAAATGTTTTTTTTAAAAGAAAGACGGGGGTTGCATTGTGAAAAAGTATCCAGCTTACTGAGTTTAATGCCACTTTTCTGTTTCTATAAATAAATAATCTTCTTCTGCTGTGAAAGTTATTCTGGTTTGAAACACTCTGAATCCTGTGTATTGGGGGCCAGACCAGAATGGCCATTTCTCCCACAGCTTCACCGGTTTTTTTTGCCTTTCATAGAATCTTAGAATTTTTAGTGCAGAAGGAGGCCATTCGACCATCAAGCCTTTGGGGATTGTGTGTTGGTTCTGAAGCAGTAGCTTCTATTGTACATTTTATTTTTTCCCCTTTTTTTCAGGAACGTTATCGACAGGATTGTAACCTTGCTGTTCAGTTGCTCAAGTGCAATAAATCTCATTTCAGGAACCACAAGTTTGCAGATGTAAGTATCCTAGAAATTGGAGGAAAAAACATGAGTGCCATGAACAAGAGGTCAGCTAGCCAGTCATGGCTATTATTGTACCTTAATGCTCTCTTTCCTTTGAGTGCGACAATGATAATGCCCTTGAACTTACACCTGTAACTTCCAGATACAAGTCAGATTATATTAACTTCTGGAATAAAAATAGTTTGCTCTTCATGAAGGGAGAGCTATTGTAGCCTCTTAATGCAGTGAAACTGTTGGTTCAACCCACCATAAAGGTATTGGTACAAATTAAATAGTAACAATCTAGATTTAAAGACACGAGAAATACTTGAAGGACACAACCAGTGGGAGATGCACTGTCACCTGTGGTCTAACCTGGCTACTGAGGCGGAGTTGCCATGCAGATCTAACTTGCCAGACCTGCTTTAGTAATGAGTACCCTGACAGATGCAATTTTCACTTGGTGGGGGGCGGGGGGGTGGTCTGCCATTCATAAAAGGCATTCACATTTCAAATCTCTTCCAATGGTTAATCGTTTAGTAAAAGAATCAAACTTCTATTCAGACCCCACATCAAAGACAGCTCAGTGGGCTAGACAGCTGGTTTGTGATGCAGAACAAGGCCAGCAGCGCGGGTTCAATTCCAGTACCAGCTGAGAATTCTGAATTCTCCCTCAGTGTACCCGAACAGTCGCCGGAATGTGGCGACTAGGGGCTTTTCACAGTAACTTCATTGCAGTGTTAATGTAAGCCTACTTATGACAATAAAGATTATTTATTTGTTTAATTAATTTATTTTATTAATCCTTGAATAACCTATTAAAGCTGTCAATAAAACTGAACTAACTTTTAAACCCCTGCTGATATAAGTGTAGCTCTTGAAACTCAACCAAGCATTCATAGTTGCACAATGATAGCTCTTGGGGAAAACATTAACAAAGGGCTATTTAGACTGTATCACCAAATGCTATTTTTTTCTAACCTATGCCTATTTCATCGAACTTACAGTACAGAAGGACGCCATTCAGCCCATCGAGTCTGCACCGGCCCTTGGAAAGAGCACCCCACTTAAGCCCACACCACCTCTATCCCCGTAACCCCACCTAACCTTTTTTTTTAGACACTAAGGGCAATTTATCATGGCCAGTCCACCAAGCCTGCACATCTTTGGACTGAGAGAGGAAACCAGAGCACCCAGAGGAAACCCATGCAGACACGGGGAGAACATGCAGACTCCGCACAGACAGTGACCCAAGCCGGTAATCAAACCTGGGACACTGGAGCTGTGAAGCAACTATGTAACCACTGTGCTACCATGCTGCCCGTGCTGCAATCAAAGCAGTCCAACAAAGTTTTTTAAAAGTCTGTGACAAATGCAGCTTTCTTTTAATTTTAAAGAGCAGGTGATTTAAAAATCCTCAAACTTTGGCAATTATACAGAGCATATCTGTCCTTAAAGAGCATTTGGATCTGCTCCATCAATTTGTGAGTCTAACGCTGCTGTGTAAGGCCCTTGCAACAGCCAAATTGGATGTATTTCAACTCTCATAATGTTAAATGGACCATCAGATTTATGTTATCCGAATCAAGCTCCAACCTATTTCTCCTACCAGAGAAAATGGTATAATTGGAAATAGGTCCAGGTCTAATGAATCTGGACCCTCCTTCCATATTTAAAGTTCCACAAAGTCTTCCTGATTCTATCCCATATCTTCTTGGTCGTCAACATGTTATTTATTTATTGCATTTTGCCGTTTATTTTTTGATGTTCAAAGCCAGATTAGAGCATCAATTCAATCCTGCCGTGTTTTCAGTCTGATTCTGTATGGAATTGATCTGTTACAAAGGGACATAAATATGAATTAAACATAGTCTGCCAAGATCCCAAAGGATGTAAGCTTATGGCTGGAAATAAAACAGCTGCCATATTTTGGTTACATATATCCAATTTAATTTTCTTCATTCTGGTAATAGACCATAGACTAGTTATCCAGAGACACAGGCTTCGAATCCCACCATGGCAGATAGTGGAATTTGAATTCAATACAAATCTGGAATTAAAAGTCTAATGATGACCATGAAACCCATCTGGCTCACTGCTGTCCTTTAGGGATGGAAATGTGTCAACCTTGCCTGGTCCAGCCTTCACATTAGCTCCGGTCTCCACTCACAGTCCCAAAAGACGTGCTTGTTAGGTGAATGGACATTCTGGAATTCTCCCTCAGTGTACACGAACAGGCGCCGGAATATGGCGACTAGGGGATTTTCACAGTAACTTAATTGCAGTGTTAATATAAGCCTACTTGTGACACGAATAAAGATTATTATTATTATTACTGTTATCCAGGTCTGAAGTCACATCCTGAATTTCAGTACTGGTATCCAGGTCTGAAATCACATCCTGAAATCCACTCCTAGTGTCCAGGTCTGAAATCACACCTGGAAATCCAGGTCTGAAATCACATACTAAAATCCAGTACTGGTATCCAGGTCTGAAATCACATCCTGAAATCCACTCCTAGTGTCCAGGTCTGAAATCACACCTGGAAATCCAGGTCTGAAATCACATACTAAAATCCAGTACTGGTATCCAGGTCTGAAATCACATCCTGAAATCCACTCCTAGTGTCCAGGTCTGAAATCACACCTGGAAATCCAGGTCTGAAATCACATCCTAAAAGCAAGTACTTGTATCCAGGTCTGAAATCACACCCTGAAAACACATCCTGAAATCCAGGTCTGAGATCACATCCTGAAATCCAGTACTGGTAGCCATGTCTGAAATCGCATCCTGAAATCCATGTCTGCAATCACATCCTGAAATTCAGATCTGAAATCACATCCTGAAATTCAGGTCTAAAATCACATTCTGAAACCCAGTACTGGTAGACAGGTCTGAAATCCAGGTCTGAAATCATATCCTGAAGCCCAGTACTAGGATCCAGGTCTGAAATCAGATCCTGAAGCCCACTACTAGGATCCAGGTCTGCAATCACACCCTGAAGTCCTATCTGAAATCACATTTGGAAATCCAGATCTGAAATCACATCCTGAATTCCAGTACGGGTAGCCACGTCTGAATTCACACCATGAAATCAGGTCTGAAATCACATCCCAAAACCCAGTACTGGTATCCAGGTCTGAAATCACACCCTGAAATCGAGATCTGAAATCTCATGCTGAAACCCAGTACTGGTATCCAGGTGCCAGGTAGGCGCCCAGAGTTAAAAGAGGACTTCTGATGGAGCTGCCCCTTCCCACAGAAGACTTGAACGCATTGTTTTTGAACTTCCCCCACACCAGGAAACTGCTCCCGTCAGCCTAAAAATTGAGGCTGGGCAGGGAATAGTTCTTCAGCAGTCAATAATTGACCACTTAAGGGCTGCAAATGGGTAGAGGGCAGGCCTTTGCAGAGGCCACAGCCACCCCAGTGTAACATTGCAGAAAGTAAATCGCAGTTATGTAAATGTGATCACATCCAAGGTGCAGGCAGAGAAATGGGTGGCAGGCAGAGAAATGGGTGACCACCAGAAAGGGCAGGGAGTCAGTGCAGGAATCCCCTGTGGTTGTCCCCCTCTCGAACAGGTATACCCCTTTGGATACTGTCCGGGGGTTAGCCTATCAGGGGAAAACAGCAGCAGCCAGAGCAGTGGCACCACGGCTGGCTCTGATGTTCAGAAGGGAGGGTCAAAGCGCAGAAGAGTAATAGTAATAGGGGACTCTATAGTCAGGGGCACAGACAGGCGCTTTTGTGGACGTGAAAGAGACTCCAGGATGGTATGTTGCCTCCCTGGTGCCAGGGTCCAGGATGTCTCCGAACGGGTAGAGAGCATCCTGAAGGGGGAGGGCAAACAGGCAGAGGTCGTTGTACATATTGATACTAACGACATAGGCAGGAAGGGGCATGAGGTCCTGCAGCAGGAGTTCAGGGAGCTAGGCAGAAAGTTAAAAGACAGGACCTCGAGGGTTGTAATCTCGGGATTACTCCCTGTGCCACGTGCCAGTGAGGCTAGAAATAGGAAGATAGAGCAGCTAAACATGTGGCTAAACAGCTGGTGTAGGAGGGGAGGGTTTCCGTTATCTGGACCACTGGGAGCTCTTCCGGGGCAGGTGTGACCTATATAAGAAGGACGGGTTGCATCTAAACCGGAGAGGCATAAATATCCTGGCCGCGAGGTTTGCTAGTGTCACACGGGAGGGTTTAAACTAGTATGGCAGGGGGGTGGGCACGGGAGCAATAGGTCAGAAGGTGAGAGCATTGAGGGAGAACTAGGGAATAGGGACAGTGGGGCTCTGAGGCAGAGCAGACAGGGAGAAGTTGCTGAACACAGCGGGTCTGGTGGCCTGAAGTGCATATGTTTTAATGCAAGAAGTATTACAGGTAAGGCAGATGAACTTCGAGCTTGGATTAGTACTTGGAACTATGATGTTGTTGCCATTACAGAGACCTGGTTGAGGGAAGGGCAGGATTGGCAGCTAAACGTTCCAGGATTTAGATGTTTCAGGCGGGATAGAGGGGGATGTAAAAGGGGAGGCGGAGTTGCGCTACTGGTTCGGGAGAATATCACAGCTGTACTGCGGGAGGACACCTCAGAGGGCAGTGAGGCTATATGGGTAGAGATCAGGAATAAGAAGGGTGCAGTCACAATGTTGGGGGTTTACTACAGGCCTCCCAACAGCCAGCGGGAGATAGAGGAGCAGATAGGTAGACAGATTTTGGAAAAGAGTAAAAACAACAGGGTTGTGGTGATGGGAGACTTCAACTTCCCCAATATTGACTGGGACTCACTTAGTGCCAGGGGCTTAGACGGGGCGGAGTTTGTAGGAAGCATCCAGGAGGGCTTCTTAAAACAATATGTAGACAGTCCAACTAGGGAAGGGGCGGTACTGGACCTGGTATTGGGGAATGAGCCCGGCCAGGTGGTAGATGTTTCAGTCGGGGAGCATTTCGGTAACAGTGACCACAATTCAGTAAGTTTTAAAGTACTGGTGGACAAGGATAAGAGTGGTCCTAGGATGAATGTGCTAAATTGGGGGAAGGCTAATTATAACAATATTAGGCGGGAACTGAAGAACATAGATTGGGGGCGGATGTTTGAGGGCAAATCAACATCTGACATTGGGAGGCTTTCAAGTGTCAGTTGAAAGGAATTCAGGACCGGCATGTTCCTGTGAGGAAGAAGGATAAATACGGCAATTTTCGGGAACCTTGGATAACGAGAGATATTGTAGGCCTCGTCAAAAAGAAAAAGGAGGCATTTGTCACGGCTAAAAGGCTGGGAACAGACGAAGCCTCCGTGGAATATGAGGAAAGTAGGAAGAAACTTAAGCAAGGAGTCAGGAGGGCTAGAAGGGGTCACGAAAAGTCATTGGCAAATAGGGTTAAGGAAAATCCCAAGGCTTTTTACACGTACATAAAAAGCAAGAGGGTAGCCAGGGAAAGGGTTGGCCCACTGAAGGATAGGCAAGGGAATCTATGTGTGGAGCCAGAGGAAATGGGCGAGGTACTAAATGAATACTTTGCATCAGGTTTCACCAAAGAGAAGAAATTGGTAGATGTTGAGTCTGGAGAAGGGTGTGTAGATAGCCTGGGTCACATTGAGATCCAAAAAGACGAGGTGTTGGGTGTCTTAAAAAATATTAAGGTAGATAAGTCCCCAGGGCCTGACGGGATCTACCCCAGAATACTGAAGGAGACTGGAGAGGAAATTGCTGAGGCCTTGACAGAAATCTTTGGATCCTCACTGTCTTCAGGGGATGTCCCGGAGGACTGGAGAATAGCCAATGTTGTTCCTCTGTTTAAGAAGTGTAGCCATGATAATCCCGGGAACTACAGGCCGGTGAGCCTTACTTCAGTGGTAGGGAAATTACTGGAGAGAATTCTTCGAGACAGGATCTACTCCCATTTGGAAGCAAATGGACGTATTAGTGAGAGGCAGCACGGTTTTGTGAAGGGAAGGTCGTGTCTCACTAACTTGATCGAGTTTTTCGAGGAGGTCACTAAGATGATTGATGCAGGTAGGGCAGTGGATGTTGTCTATATGGACTTCAGTAAGGCCTTTGACAAGGTCCCTCATGGTAGACTAGTACAAAAGGTGAAGTCACACGGGATCAGGGGTGAGCTGGCAAGGTGGATACAGAACTGGCTAGGTCATAGAAGGCAGAGAGTAGCAATGGAAGGATGCTTTTCTAATTGGAGGGCTGTGACCAGTGGTTTTCCACAGGGATCAGTGCTGGGACCTTTGCTCTTTGTAGTATATATAAATGATTTGGAGGAAAATGTAACTGGTCTGATTAGTAAGTTTGCAGACGACACAAAGGTTGGTGGAATTGCGGATAGCGATGAGGACTGTCAGAGGATACAGCAGGATTTAGATTGTTTGGAGACTTGGGCGGAGAGATGGCAGATGGAGTTTAATCCGGACAAATGTGAGGTAATGCATTTTGGAAGGTCTAATGCAGGTAGGGAATAGACAGTGAATGGTAGAACCCTCAAGAGTATCGAAAGTCTAGGAGTACAGGTCCACAGGTCATTGAAAGGGGCAACACAGGTGGAGAAGGTAGTCAAGAAGGCATAGGGCATGCTTGCCTTCATTGGCCGGGGCATTGAGTATAAGAATTGGCAAGTCATGTTGCAGCTGTATAGAATCTTAGTTAGGCCACACTTAGAGTATAGTGTTCAAAATGTTTGGACGGATGGAAATCTAGTAAGAAGCCCATCCCAGGAATTAAATACCCAGCCCAACCTAGAAACCCACCAGTGGGTGCGGGAGTATAAAATCCAGGCCCACATTGTCAAAACCAAAAATTACATCTAGCTCACACATCTGTCCTCCTCCCAGTATTAAGCATCCTACCTGGCTGTATCACAGCCTGGTATGGCAACTGCATGGCCCAAGACCGCAAGAAACTACAGAGAGTCGTGAACACCGCCCAGTCCATCACCCAAAACCGCCTCCCAGCCATTGACTCTGTCTACACCTCCCGCTGCCTGGGGAAAGCGGGCAGCATAATCGGCGGCACAGTGGTCAGCACTGTTGCTTCACAGCACCAGGGTTCCAGGTTCCATTCCCGGCTTGGGTCACAGTCTGTGTGGAGTCTACGCGTTCCTCCTGTGTCTGCGTGGCTTTCCTCTGGGAGCTCCGGTTTCCTTCCACAAGTCCCGAAAGACGTGCTGTTATGTAATTTGGATATCCTGAATTCTCCCTCTGTGTACCCGAACAGGCGCCGGAATGTGGTGACTAGGGGCTTTTCACAGTAACTTCATTGCAGTGTTAATGTAAGCCTACTTGTGACAATAAAGATTATTATTTAAAAAAAGACCCCTCCCATCGGCTTATTCACTCTTCCAACTTCTTCCATCGGGCAGGAGATACAAAAGTCTGAGAAAAAGCTTCTTCCCCGCTGTTACCAGACTCCTGAATGACCTTCTTATGGACTGAATTGATCTCTTCACACATCTTCTCTACTTAGTAGTGCTACACTCATGTGTGCTTCACCCGATGCCTGTGTCTATGTATTTATATTGTGCATGTATGCATGTTCTATGTTTTTTTTCATGTATGGAATAATCTGTCCGGACTGTACGCAAAACAATACTTTTCATTGTACCTTGGTACATATCACAATAAACAAATCCAAACCAAATATCCAACTCACACATCTGTCTTCATCCCAGTATTAATATCCAACTCACACATGTCTTCATTCAAGTATCAATATCCAACTCACCCATCTGTCATCCTAGTATTAATATCCAGCTCACACATCTGTCCTCATCCCAACATTAATATCCAACTCACACATCTGTCCTCATCCCAACATTAATATCCAACTCACACATCTGTCTTCATTCAAGTATTAATAGCCAACTCACACATCTGTCTTCATTCAAGTATTAATATCCAACTCTCACATCTGTCTTCATTCAAGTATTAATATCCAATTCACATCTGTCTTCATCCCAATATCAATATCCAACTCACACATCTGTCTTCATTCAAGTATTAATATCCAGCGCACACAGCTGCCCTTATCCTAGTATTAATATCCAACTCACACATCTGTCTTCATCCCAGTATTAATATCCAGCTCACTTCATCCCAGTATTAATGCCCAGCTCACACATCTGTCCGTATCTCAACATTAATATCCAACTCACACATCTGTCCTCATCCCAATATTAATATCCAACTCACACATCTGTCCACATCCCAGTATCAATATCCAATTCACTCAACCCAGTATTAATATCCAACTCACACATCTGTCCACATCCCAGTATTAATATCCAACTCACACATCCGACCTTATCCCAACATTAATATTCAGCTCACACATCTGTCCTTATCCCAGTATTAATATCCAACTCACACATCTGTCCTCATCCCAGTATTAATATCCAACTCACACATCTGTGCACATCCCAGTATCAATATCCAATTCACTCAACCCAGTATTAATATCCAGCTCACACATCTGTCCTTATCCCAGTATTAATATCCAACTCACACATCTGTCCTCATCCCAGTATCAATATCCAGCTCACACATCTGTCATCCCAGTATTAATATCCAGCTCACACATCTGTCCTCATCCCAACATTAATATCCAACTCACACATCTGTCTTCATTCAAGTATTAATATCCAACTCACACATGTCTTCATTCAAGTATTAATATCCAGCTCTCACATCTGTCTTCATTCAACTATTAATATCCAACTCACACATCTGTCTTCATTTAAGTATTAATATCCAACTCACACATCTGTCTTCATTCAAGTATTAATATCCAGCGCACACAGCTGCCCTTATCCTAGTATTAATATCCAACTCACACATCTGTCTTCATCCCAGTATTAATATCCAACTCACACATCTGTCTTCATCCCAATATCAATATCCAACTCACACATCTGTCTTCATCCCAGTATTAATATCCAGCTCACTTCATCCCAGTATTAATATCCAACTCACACATCTGTCCTCATCCCAATATTAATATCCAACTCACACATCTGTCCACATCCCAGTATCAATATCCAATTCACTCAACCCAGTATTAATATCCAACTCACACATCTGTCCTCATCCCAGTATTGTTATCCAACTAACACATCCGACCTTATCCCAACATTAATATTCAGCTCACACATCTGTCCTTATCCCAGTATTAATATCCAACTCACACATCTGTCCTCATCCCAGTATTAATATCCAACTCACACATCTGTGCACATCCCAGTATCAATATCCAATTCACTCAACCCAGTATTAATATCCAGCTCACACATCTGTCCTTATCCCAGTATTAATATCCAACCCACACAACTGTCCTCATTCCAGCATTAATATCCAGCTCACACATCTGTCCTCATCCCGGTATCAATATCCAGCTCACACATCTGTCATCCCAGTATTAATATCCAGTTCACACATCTGTCCTCATCCCAGTATTACTATCCAGCTCACACATCTGTCCTCATCCCAACATTAATATCCAACTCACACATCTGTCCTCATCCCAGTATTAATATCCAACTCACACATCTGTCCTCATCCCAGTATCAATATCCAACTCACACATCTGTCTTCATCCCAGTATCAATATCCAACTCACACATCTGCCTTCATTCAAGTATCAATATCCAACTCACCCATCTGTCATCCTAGTATTAATATCCAGCTCAAACATCTGTCCTCATCCCAACATTAATAGCCAACTCACACATCTGTCCTCATCCCAACATTAATATCCAACACACATCTGTCTTCATTCAAGTATTAATATCCAACTCACACATCTGTCTTCATTCAAGTATTAATATCCAGCGCGCACAGCTGCCCTTATCCTAGTATTAATATACAACTCGCACATCTGTCTTCATCCCAGTATTATTATCCAACTCACACATCTGTCTTCATCCCAATATCAATATCCAACTCACACATCTGTCTTCATCCCAGTATTAATATCCAGCTCACTACATCCCAGTATTAATACCCAGCTCACACATCTGTCCGTATCTCAACATTAATATCCAACTCACACATCTGTCCTCATCCCAATATTAATATCCAACTCCCACATCTGTCCACATCCCAGTATCAATAGCCAATTCACTCAACCCAGTATTAATATCCAACTCACACATTGTCCTCATCCCTGTATTAATATCCAACTCACACATCCGACCTTATCCCAACATTAATATTCAGCTCACACATCTGTCCTTATCCCAGTATTAATATCCAACTCACACATCTGTCCTCATTCCAGTATCAATATCCAACTCACACATCTGTCCTCATCCCAGTATCAATATCCAACTCACACATCTGTCCTCATCCCAGTATCAATATCTAGCTCACACATCTGTCATCCCAGTATTAATATCCAGCTCACACATCTGTCCTCATCCCAGTATTAATATCTAGCTCACACATCTGTCCTCATCCCAACATTAATATCCAACTCACACATCTGTCCTCATCCCAGTATTAATATCCAACTCACACATGTCTTCATTCAAGTATTAATATCCAGCTCTCACATCTGTCTTCATTCAACTATTAATATCCAATTCACACATCTGTCTTCATTTAAGTATTAATATCCAACTCACACATCTGTCTTCATTCAAGTATTAATATCCAGCGCACACAGCTGCCCTTATCCTAGTATTAATATCTAACTCACACATCTGTCTTCATCCCAGTATTAATATCCAACTCTCACACCTGTCTTCATCCCAATATCAATATCCAACTCACACATCTGTCTTCATCCCAGTATTAATATCCAGCTCACTTCATCCCAGTATTAATATCCAACTCACACATCTGTCCTCATCCCAATATTAATATCCAACTCACACATCTGTCCACATCCCAGTATCAATATCCAATTCACTCAACCCAGTATTAATATCCAACTCACACATCTGTCCTCATCCCAGTATTGCTATCCAACTAACACATCCGACCTTATCCCAACATTAATATTCAGCTCACACATCTGTCCTTATCCCAGTATTAATATCCAACTCACACATCTGTCCTCATCCCAGTATTAATATCCAACTCACACATCTGTGCACATCCCAGTATCAATATCCAATTCACTCAACCCAGTATTAATATCCAGCTCACACATCTGTCCTTATACCAGTATTAATATCCAACCCACACAACTGTCCTCATTCCAGCATTAATATCCAGCTCACACATCTGTCCTCATCCCGGTATCAATATCCAGCTCACACATCTGTCATCCCAGTATTAATATCCAGTTCACACATCTGTCCTCATCCCAGTATTAATATCCAGCTCACACATCTGCCCTCATCCCAACATTAATATCCAACTCACACATCTGTCCTCATCCCAGTATTAATATCCAACTCACACATCTGTCCTCATCCCAGTATCAATATCCAACTCACACATCTGTCTTCATCCCAGTATCAATATCCAACTCATACATCTGCCTTCATTCAAGTATCAATATCCAACTCACCCATCTGTCATCCTAGTATTAATATCCAGCTCAAACATCTGTCCTCATCCCAACATTAATAGCCAACTCACACATCTGTCCTCATCCCAACATTAATATCCAACACACATCTGTCTTCATTCAAGTATTAATATCCAACTCACACATCTGTCTTCATTCAAGTATTAATATCCAGCGCGCACAGCTGCCCTTATCCTAGTATGAATATACAACTCACACATCTGTCTTCATCCCAGTATTATTATCCAACTCACACATCTGTCTTCATCCCAATATCAATATCCAACTCACACATCTGTCTTCATCCCAGTATTAATATCCAGCTCACTACATCCCAGTATTAATACCCAGCTCACACATCTGTCCGTATCTCAACATTAATATCCAACTCACACATCTGTCCTCATCCCAATATTAATATCCAACTCCCACATCTGTCCACATCCCAGTATCAATAGCCAATTCACTCAACCCAGTATTAATATCCAACTCACACATTGTCCTCATCCCTGTATTAATATCCAACTCACACATCCGACCTTATCCCAACATTAATATTCAGCTCACACATCTGTCCTTATCCCAGTATTAATATCCAACTCACACATCTGTCCTCATTCCAGTATCAATATCCAACTCACACATCTGTCCTCATCCCAGTATCAATATCCAACTCACACATCTGTCCTCATCCCAGTATCAATATCTAGCTCACACATCTGTCATCCCAGTATTAATATCCAGCTCACACATCTGTCCTCATCCCAGTATTAATATCTAGCTCACACATCTGTCCTCATCCCAACATTAATATCCAACTCACACATCTGTCCTCATCCCAGTATTAATATCCAACTCACACATCTGTCCTCATCCCAGTATCAATATCCAACTCACATCTGTCATCCCAGTATTAATATCCAGCTCACACATCTGTCCTCATCCCAGTATTAATATCCAGCTCACACATCTGTCCTCATCCCAACATTAATATCCAACTCACACATCTGTCCTCATCCCAGTATCAATATCCAACTCACACATCTGTCCACATCCCAGTATCAATAGCCAATTCACTCAACCCAGTATTAATATCCAACTCACACATTGTCCTCATCCCTGTATTAATATCCAACTCACACATCCGACCTTATCCCAATATTAATATTCAGCTCACACATCTGTCCTTATCCCAGTATTAATATCCAACTCACACATCTGTCCTCATTCCAGTATCAATATCCAACTCACACATCTGTCCTCATCCCAGTATCAATATCCAACTCACACATCTGTCCTCATCCCAGTATCAATATCTAGCTCACACATGTCTTCATTCAAGTATTAATATCCAGCTCTCACATCTGTCTTCATTCAACTATTAATATCCAATTCACACATCTGTCTTCATTTAAGTATTAATATCCAACTCACACATCTGTCTTCATTCAAGTATTAATATCCAGCGCACACAGCTGCCCTTATCCTAGTATTAATATCTAACTCACACATCTGTCTTCATCCCAGTATTAATATCCAACTCTCACATCTGTCTTCATCCCAATATCAATATCCAACTCACACATCTGTCTTCATCCCAGTATTAATATCCAGCTCACTTCATCCCAGTATTAATATCCAACTCACACATCTGTCCTCATCCCAATATTAATATCCAACTCACACATCTGTCCACATCCCAGTATCAATATCCAAGTCACTCAACCCAGTATTAATATCCAACTCACACATCTGTCCTCATCCCAGTATTGCTATCCAACTAACACATCCGACCTTATCCCAACATTAATATTCAGCTCACACATCTGTCCTTATCCCAGTATTAATATCCAACTCACACATCTGTCCTCATCCCAGTATTAATATCCAACTCACACATCTGTGCACATCCCAGTATCAATATCCAATTCACTCAACCCAGTATTAATATCCAGCTCACACATCTGTCCTTATACCAGTATTAATATCCAACCCACACAACTGTCCTCATTCCAGCATTAATATCCAGCTCACACATCTGTCCTCATCCCGGTATCAATATCCAGCTCACACATCTGTCATCCCAGTATTAATATCCAGTTCACACATCTGTCCTCATCCCAGTATTAATATCCAGCTCACACATCTGCCCTCATCCCAACATTAATATCCAACTCACACATCTGTCCTCATCCCAGTATTAATATCCAACTCACACATCTGTCCTCATCCCAGTATCAATATCCAACTCACACATCTGTCTTCATCCCAGTATCAATATCCAACTCATACATCTGCCTTCATTCAAGTATCAATATCCAACTCACCCATCTGTCATCCTAGTATTAATATCCAGCTCAAACATCTGTCCTCATCCCAACATTAATAGCCAACTCACACATCTGTCCTCATCCCAACATTAATATCCAACACACATCTGTCTTCATTCAAGTATTAATATCCAACTCACACATCTGTCTTCATTCAAGTATTAATATCCAGCGCGCACAGCTGCCCTTATCCTAGTATGAATATACAACTCACACATCTGTCTTCATCCCAACATTAATATCCAACACACATCTGTCTTCATTCAAGTATTAATATCCAACTCACACATCTGTCTTCATTCAAGTATTAATATCCAGCGCGCACAGCTGCCCTTATCCTAGTATGAATATACAACTCACACATCTGTCTTCATCCCAGTATTATTATCCAACTCACACATCTGTCTTCATCCCAATATCAATATCCAACTCACACATCTGTCTTCATCCCAGTATTAATATCCAGCTCACTACATCCCAGTATTAATACCCAGCTCACACATCTGTCCGTATCTCAACATTAATATCCAACTCACACATCTGTCCTCATCCCAATATTAATATCCAACTCCCACATCTGTCCACATCCCAGTATCAATAGCCAATTCACTCAACCCAGTATTAATATCCAACTCACACATTGTCCTCATCCCTGTATTAATATCCAACTCACACATCCGACCTTATCCCAACATTAATATTCAGCTCACACATCTGTCCTTATCCCAGTATTAATATCCAACTCACACATCTGTCCTCATTCCAGTATCAATATCCAACTCACACATCTGTCCTCATCCCAGTATCAATATCCAACTCACACATCTGTCCTCATCCCAGTATCAATATCTAGCTCACACATCTGTCATCCCAGTATTAATATCCAGCTCACACATCTGTCCTCATCCCAGTATTAATATCTAGCTCACACATCTGTCCTCATCCCAACATTAATATCCAACTCACACATCTGTCCTCATCCCAGTATTAATATCCAACTCACACATCTGTCCTCATCCCAGTATCAATATCCAACTCACATCTGTCATCCCAGTATTAATATCCAGCTCACACATCTGTCCTCATCCCAGTATTAATATCCAGCTCACACATCTGTCCTCATCCCAACATTAATATCCAACTCACACATCTGTCCTCATCCCAGTATCAATATCCAACTCACACATCTGTCCACATCCCAGTATCAATAGCCAATTCACTCAACCCAGTATTAATATCCAACTCACACATTGTCCTCATCCCTGTATTAATATCCAACTCACACATCCGACCTTATCCCAATATTAATATTCAGCTCACACATCTGTCCTTATCCCAGTATTAATATCCAACTCACACATCTGTCCTCATTCCAGTATCAATATCCAACTCACACATCTGTCCTCATCCCAGTATCAATATCCAACTCACACATCTGTCCTCATCCCAGTATCAATATCTAGCTCACACATCTGTCATCCCAGTATTAATATCCAGCTCACACATCTGTCCTCATCCCAGTATTAATATCCAGCTCACACATCTGTCCTCATCCCAACATTAATATCCAACTCACACATCTGTCCTCATCCCAGTATTAATATCCAACTCACACATCTGTCCTCATCCCAGTATCAATATCCAGCTCACACATCTGTCCTCATCCCAGTATTAATATCCAGCTCATACAGCTGTCCTTATCTTAGTATTACTATCCAACTCACACA
This sequence comes from Scyliorhinus torazame, assembly GCF_047496885.1. Classification (NCBI taxonomy): domain Eukaryota; kingdom Metazoa; phylum Chordata; class Chondrichthyes; order Carcharhiniformes; family Scyliorhinidae; genus Scyliorhinus; species Scyliorhinus torazame. The sequence goes on along the minus strand of NC_092710.1, from coordinate 347,955,715 downwards.
TCTGCCCTCAGGCCAGTATAATATCCAACTCACACATCTGTCCACATCCCAGTATCAATATCCAGCTCACTTCATCCCATTATTAATATCCAACTGACACATCTGCCCTCAGCCCAGTATAATATCCAACTCACACATCTGTCCTCAACCCAGTATTAAAATCCAGGTCACATATGTGTCCTGGTGTTCGGAGCTGCACATCTGACCTTCTCCATCTGGCAGTCAGTGTGATTTTTCATGGGTACCAATGATGGTCAGCTGTCAGTGTTTCTTTGAACAGATTGTACCCTCAACCCTTTTGAAAGTCATTGTTTGGAAAGCTATTGATGAGGCATAATTTCAGTTTGTTTTGATTCAGTAAAATCCAGCTGGAAAGAATAGTGGAAGAAGCAGTTTATTGTTTGCTGGTATTGTATCCTGTCTTTTGATTTTTGTGCTATCCCAGACCACTTCCTATTTGATAAGTAGATGGACAAGACTCAGACCTGATGAAAAATTACAAATAATCTAAATTCAAGTTTAATTCTGTTTTATCTGCAGTTGCCCTTTGTACTCCAAGAGATGGTAAACAAGCATTTGGAATCCAGTGAACAGGTCCAGTCAGGACAAGAACCAACTTCAGCCCTGGCTTCATCTGATGTCGTACCAACCTCTGTCATTGCCAGAATTCTAGAAAAACCGGAACCGCTAATTCTAAACTCTGCCAAGTCCAGCAGTGGCAATCAGCTAATGGCAGAAGATGTCTTTGTTCATGTGGATATGAGCAGCAACACTAATGGTATAAAGAATACAGGGAAAGAGAGAGATCAAGTGCCAACTGAGGAAGTCAAACCTCAGAATGGTGTGTGTAAGATGCAGACTAGCACAGACAGCACGCCAGATGAAAGAGCCACCTTTGAGAAACTCAATCCATATCCCACTCCACCTCAAAATCTTTTCCCTGGACGTAAAGCTGTCATTGAATTCTCCTCGGATGACAAGGTTAAAATACCAAAGGATAGTCCCTTACCAAACTGTACTTATGCTACCAGACAGGCTATATCGCTCAGTCTGGTCCAGGGGGAGGATGATGGGGTTGAATGGCACAGGACTATACTTAACAGCCCTTTGTCAGATGGAGGGAGGTCAGGACAGATAAGTAATGAGCAGTACAAGTCTCCAAGATCAGGCGCCCCCAGAACTCCTGGAAATGAGTTTAGATCAGCCCAGTCCAGCCCTTTCAATAGCCCACCTCAAGTTCCAAGTGCATTTGCCAGCTCCACAAGTTCTGAAGAGGATCTGCTTGCAAACTGGCAGAGAATGTTTGTTGAGAAAGTCGCTCCTACTTCTGAAACGGTTATTGCCCATCGAACATCTTTCAGCAGTGAAATGATCCTAGAGTTACAGAATAGCCTGGGAAACAGAATTGACTTGGGTGAGAGGCGACTGGCGAACTCAGACGGCGAGGAATCAGGTCACAGTTGCAGCTTCTCAATCAGTCGAGATTCCAGCTTAGACACGGACAGCACGGAATCAAAAGTGCGTAAAGGCAAGTCCCTACTGGATTATGGGAGTGAATTCTCTCGGGAGGAAGAGGAGCAACTGCTACACACCGTTGTTGGCAATCAGCTGAGCCAAGACAGTCCCTTACACAAGCAGAAAGAATATGGGGATGCTGGCTCTGGGAGCAGTTCAATGGAAGAGAGAGAGGTGTTGCTTCATGGAAGCCAGTCCCTCCTGCAGGATGATGTGGAAGAGATTGGAGACAAACCAACAATAACCCCAGGGGGACGGCAGCAGAGGAGCCCCAAAAGGATGGGTGTCCATCATTTATTGCGAAAGGACAGCTTAACACGAGCCCAGGAACAGGGTACCCTGCTAGACTAGAACATTGAGGTGAGGAGCTAAACACTAATGGTGTACATTGCAGTAAGATACTGCAATGTAAAAGTGGCAATCACAGTCAAAATATTTCGAAACTGTTGTGTGTGGAATTTCACAAAGTATTCTCTAGAAACCTGCATAAAGATGGGTAAAAGCAAACCAAACAGTTTGTGCTGTACCTATGTTCAAAGGCAATACTTCAGTGTTTTCTAAGAAACTCCTTTTGGAATGAATTAAATCATTGCAGTGAGAAATCCAAATTTTCAAACAGAATCCCTGCCAGATGACAGCAGGTAATTCCTCAGCATGTTTTGTGTGTTTAGTTTGGTTTCAGTGTGTGCACCAGGCAGTACAATGCAGAGTTCCTCCTCCCTTGCATGTTATAAGAGCAGTGTGAATCATTGGATCTTTTGCAATGGTTGTTTATCACTGACAGACTCAATGCTAGATGATAGCTCTCTGTCAGTTTTCTGGCCATATTTGATTAGTGCTGAGTAATGGTGATAAACTCCAATGGTTTTGCCTGTATACAGTCAGTCTGAGTTCAAGGTGAAAAGGAGGGAGGATAGAAGGATTGTTGTTGCTGCATACTTATTCCAAAAGTATTAAACAACGTTCCTGCTCTGTTAATCAGCAATATATAACACTTACAGTCCTTGTGCTATGTTTATCTAATGCTTAATACATTGCGCATAGTCCCAGAAGCTGACTTTCCACTAATTAACTTTGAATGTATCGGCCAATATGAACTGCCGTCACTGTTCTGTTTCCTGCTGCATCAATTCAGGTTGGTTGTTTTGACAATGAAATGCCTGATTGTGGAAGTCTGCTGAAAATTTGCTGCCATTTTTTACATTGATAATGGTGTCCCCACAAAGTGACCTGTTATGTCCCTCCTAACACCCTTTTTAGATCAGGCTATTTGGAAAGTATCACACTTATTTTATTGCCATCACCCATAGGTTCATTACATGGCAGAACCAGAAGTCTTCATTTTATTTCAATTTAATAACTTGAAGTATTAATGGTACAAATATCTGGGTGTTCTAAAAGGGACTAGAGAAACAGGTACAATAGGCTAATACTTGGGACAGTCACTTGTTTAAAATTACACTAATTGTCTCCTAGTCAGTGATTCTAGGCCTACAGTATTATCCAATGAACAAACACTACCCGAGCTAGCACTGGGTCTCTCTGAACCAGTGTGTTAGAATGTTTGGTACATGCAGGTACGTCATGACTTCAGTAACCATTAACAGTGCCCTACATCCCCTACAAATGCTAACGTTCCCCCAAAATTCACTACCAATACTACAAAACAGCCTAATATACCCTGTAAGTGTTAGCTCCATCCCTCAGAATTCCCTGTAAGTGGTAACTCCCAGGATCCCCTGTAAGTGACTGCCTAATTCTATTAATAATAATAGCTTATTGTCACAAGTAGGCTTCAATGAAGTTACTATGAAAAGCCACTAGTCGCCACATTCCGGCGCCTGTTCGGGGAGGCCAGTACGGGAATTGAACCCGCGCAGCTGGCATTGTTCTGCATTACAAGCCAGCTATTTAGCCCAATGTGCTAAACCAGCCCCTATCGGTTAGTTCTTTATGCCTTTAGAAAGCCATTTCCCCAATGGGATTACGGATCTAGTACTTTGAACTGGAAATGTTTACTCATTCCTCCTAATAGGAATTATTTTTAAGTCAGTTACTTTGTTATATTTTTAGCTGATTTATGTTTCTTTAATACATTCTGAAACTCTCCTGTTAAAGATTGATATTTTAAAGAAATATTAGGTTTATAAATGTACATGAAATTTCAAATTTTACTAACAATAATAATGGTCGTTTGGCAGTACAGAACATGAGTATTGCTGAAAAAAGAGACATTTTTACCAAAGCTTTTTGTCTTGGACTCATCAGAATATCTTGTAAGAATAACAATGCCGGGGAGACAACAAATTTATACTGTACGAGAATAGAGTGCTGATTGGGAGAATGCACCAGTTGATGGCGACTAACAGTTAACTGCCAGGCATTGTTTGAAATTTAAGCCAGGCAGCTTGACTCTGATTGATCAAGGCATTGTCCTGAGGAATGAGCCAGCACATGGCTATCACTTATTTTGTTTGGCTTCCAGTCACTGAGGACCTGTAGTGGACTGGAATTTGCACTGAGGTATGGTGCATTTCTGTGCACTGGAAGCGACATATATTAATACATGGGGCCCTGTTTTTTATGTACACACAATGTACCTGTTTCAGCTGAACAGAAGTCCGTAGAGTGCAAGACGAAAAGCTTTGACAAATTGCCTGTTTTCAGCAGTACATAATAACCATACACAAATTTAACTAAAAAACAGAAAATACTGGACATACTCAGCAGGATAAGGTTGTGATTAAAAGTCATCATCAATCTGAAACATTAACTCTTGATTTGCTCCACAGATGCTGCCTGTTATTACAGATTTGCAGCGTCTGAAATATTTTGCATTTGACCAAATTTAACTGGTCCAGTCCCACTTGGGTGTTAAACAGGTTAGGCACTGTATTCAAACCCCAGAGTAACAGATTCCTACAATAGTTATGAGTTAATCAGGGGGTTTTACCAAAGCACATTGAATCCTTGGTGTGGAGACCACTTCTACCTGCTTGTGTTGTCACACCAGACATTCATAAGGAAAATTTAAGATTTTAGTTTTACATTTTTTACCCTGTTCATTTGCAGTTCTGGATTTGTTGATGTTCAGAGTCTGCTGACTCACCACAGGACCTTGCTTATAAAAAACTGGAATAGACAAAGAGGGCTGAATGGCCTCTTTCTCTGAACAGAACTAAACTCAGACAACATAATAACTGAATCTTTCTGACAGCTGGAGTTATTTAATCGTCCAGAATTCCTTTGAGCCTGAATGATCTGAGAGCAGAAAGGAATCCAGATTTAACATGAATTTGTCAACACTTGTCTGAGGAGATAAAGGAAGCGACTGAAAACTGAAGTTCATTGGGAGAAGGATATAGGGAGAGTTTAAAAGCAAATTACTGCGGATGCTGGAATCCGAAACCAAAGAGAAAATGCCGGAAAATCTCAGCAGGTCTGGCAACTTCTGTAGGGAGAGAAAAGAGCTGATGTTTCGAGTCCAGATAACCCTTTGTCAAAAGCTCAATGCGTTTGGGCAGTTTAGGGAGAGTTTAATAGGTTAAATCATACTGTCAAATATTTAAATCACACTTTTCATAATTTCTGTAATACCTGCTTATTCCTCAACTTGAATCTGTACTTTGCTTTGTGAAATTAGTGTTGATCTGGAGAAACTGTTGTGCTGGTTCAATTCATCTATGTTTCTTTATGTTTGATATTTACATGACATTTCCAGCACCTTTGAGAGTCAGGCAACGTATTGAAACATATTCCTGCTCTTTCAAGTATAATCTCAGTCATCTGTGCCATTGTAATGATTCTGTTAATAGGGAGCTCCATTAGTCCAGTATAACTGCATTTAGTGCTAAATTGTCCAGCTGTAATGGGCGATTAAATTAATATGAGACCCCAGACCAGGCCTCTTGTTGGGATGGATTCTGCATTGCCTGACGCCTTTAGCGGGTTTCCCAACTGAGTGGAGAATGGAGCTTTGGCTGAAACATGAGATTGGTGCCGGGCGCAAATCATGTTCCGATGCTCTAGTCCCCCACTGGCAGCAGCTGGAGCAAGCTAAATGTCCCATGCCAGCGGCAACAAGCAACATGCCGGCGATAGCCAGCTACATGTCCTACGCCAGCGGCAAAAGCTACACGCTGGGCGGTAGCCAGCTACATGTCCCACGCCAGCGGCAACAAGCTACACGCCGGGCGGTAGCCCGCTACATGCCCCACGCCATCGGCAACAAGATACAAGCCCGGAGGTAGCCATTTACATGTCCCACGCCAGGGCAACAAGCTACACACCCGGCGGTAGCCATTTACATGTCCCACGCCAGGGCAACCAGCTACACGCCCGGAGGTAGCCATTTACATGTCCCACGCCAGGGCAACAAGCTACACATCCGGCGGTAGCCAGCTACATGACACACGCCAGCGACAACAAGCTACATGCCCAGCGGTAGCCAGCTACACCATCCTGCGCCAGCGGCAACATGGTACAGGCCCGGCAGTAGCCAGCTACACTCCCTGCACCACCGGCAACATGGTACAGGCCCGGCAGTAGCCAGCTACACTCCCTGCACCACCGGCAACATGGTACAGGCCCGGCAGTAGCCAGCTACACTCCCTGCACCACCGGCAACATGGTACAGGCCCGGCAGTAGCCAGCTACACTCCCTGCACCACCGGCAACATGGTACAGGCCCGGCAGTAGCCAGCTACACTCCCTGCACCACCGGCAACATGGTACAGGCCCGGCAGTAGCCAGCTACACTCCCTGCGGCAACAAGCTACAGGCCCTGCAGCAGCCAGCTACACTCCCTGCGCCAGCGGCAACAAGGTACAGGCCCGGCAATAGCCAGCTACACTCCCTGCGCCAGCGGCAACATGGTACAGGCCCGGCAATAGCCAGCTACACTCCCTGCGCCAGCGGCAACATGGTACAGGCCCGGCAATAGCCAGCTACACTCCCTGCGCCAGCGGCAACATGGTACAGGCCCGGCAGTAGCCAGCTACACTCCCTGCACCAGCAACAACAAGCTACAGGCCCGGCGGCAGCCAGCTGCACTTCCTGCACCAGCAGCAACAAGCTACTGGCCCTTAGTAGCCAGCTACACTCCCTGTGGCAACAAGCTACAGGCCCGGCGGCAGCCAGCTGCACTCCCTGCACCAGCAGCAATAAGCTACAGGCCCGGCAGTAGCCAGCTACACTCCCTGCACCAACAGCAACAAGCTACCCTCCCGGTAGTAGCCAGCTGCACTCTCTGCACCAGCAGCAACAAGCTACATGCCCGGCGGTAGCCAGCTACTATCCCTGGAGCAGCGGCAACAATTACATGCCCGACAGTAGCCAGCTACATTCCCTGTACCAGCAGCAACAAGCTACACATCCGGCAGTAGCCAACTACACTCCCTGCACCAGCAGCAACCAGTTACACATACAGCAGTAGCCAGCTAAATGTCCCATGCCAGCGGCAACAAGCTACACGTCCGGTGGTAGTCAGCTGCACTCCCTGCGGCAGCGGCAACAAGCTACACGCCCGGTGGCAGCCAGCTACACTTCCTGCGGCAGCGGCAACAAGCTACATGCCCGGCGATAGCCAGCTACACGGCCTGCGTCTGTGGCAACAAGCTACACTCCCGGCAGTAGCCAGCTGCACTCCCTGCGCCAGCGGCACCAATTTCCACACCCGGCGGTAGCCAGCTACATGTCCCACGCCAGTGGCAACAAGCTATACACGCCTGGCAGTGGCCAGCTATACTCCCTGTGCCAGCAGCAACAAGCTACACATCTGCAGTAGCCAGCTACATGTCCCACGCCAGCGGCAAGCTACGCACGGTGTGCCAGCAGCAACATGCTACACACCCTATACCGGCAGCAACATGTTACACAACCCACACCGGCGGCTACACGCCATGCGCCGGTGGCAACATGCTTCGTCTCCGAGCTTAATCACTGGCCCGCCAGGCATTGGCACTCCTAGTGCATCCAGCAGAAGCCCAGCCCCGAGGCAGGGGAAGCGGAATAGCAGAGCTCACCCCAAACAAAGGATACATGCACCATGGCCATTAGAACCCTCCTTGGCACACTGCCCCTCTCAGAGTAAAACCCTCCCAATGACACTATCAGCGAGCCCACGCCGAGGATCACGAGATGTCTCCAAGCCCTGCATGTCCGCCACACCCATGATCCCATCCACCTTGTCCCCAGCCAGGAAACCTGACCAGCTCCCCCTCTCAACCTGTGAGTAAAACCCAGACTCCACATAACACCGCAGCCAAGGTCCCAGCAAACGTACACATCCCACATTCAACCACATCTGTAGGCCCATACACCAGCCTCTTAGCATGGAGGCAAATGGATGCACAGTATAAACATTTCCACCACACAACCAGATGCCACCTGGCGTGAGAGCACAAGGATCACCCAGCGTGGAGACCCACAGTAGACCCCAATGGGAGAAACAGGACAGGGCCCACAGAGCCTATCGCTAACACCGGTAGCGGCAGCCACCGGAGCCCCTGTTGGCATGGGTGGGCGGTGAGGGTAGAGGCTCCCTACATCAAAGGCCAGTCACTGATGGGGACAGTGATAAAGTGCGAGTGACATCATATTGAATTGGCCGGGGGAGGGGAGGGTGGTTGAGGACATGTTGAGGGTGGCGCAGCTGTACTGCCTGGGGTGACCCTCGGGCATTGGATGGTCAGGAAATCCTCATCTTGCTGGCAATCTCTGTCTCCCCTCTCGAGTGTAATAGCAGCAGCACACGGGGTGTTGGCCTGGGCAGGCAGTATCAGCGGGACGGAGGGTGATGACGACTTGCTGTCAGATGAGTTCTGGTGCTCCTCATCGTGATACAAAGTCTGACTCCCACCTTCGGGATCACATTCCACTATCCACCTGGTTCATCCCTACATGTGTGCTGGCCAATCCATCCAACGGGCCCAAATATGTTTGGGGTGGGGGTTTTGCGGGAGATGGTGAATGGTTAGTGCGGGTGAAACTTCTCAAGTGAGGGTGTAAGCATGTGGGACATTCATTGTCATGGGGCACCACCCCCCCCCCCCCCCCAACCCTGCCCACCTGACTGCCGCACAACACCCAGCCACAGCCCATCCTTCATACCCGTCAGAGGTCAAAGGCAAATCGGACTGTTCAATGGTGTGTATTTACAATAGGTGTACCGTTCCCCCATGTTAGCAACTTTCTACACACATGTTGAACCGAGGTGTCATCTGTCTTTATACTCTTGTGACCTGCCGCTTCTTCTAGCTGTCACCCCAGACAGCACATTGATGTGCAGGCGGCCTGCAACCTGTCTGTCCTATGATGCCCTTGACAGGAGTTCCCTGAGGGCTTTGGCCTGACCAACGTTTGGGTGTCACAGGTGATGGCCTTTCAGCCTGTTCTACCCAAATCCCTGATGCGCCAGTGTCGGGTGGGAGTGGATTTGGAAGTGCCTCCCCTGCAGAGGGCTCCCCCTCTCTCTACTCTATCTTGCTTCCCCTCTCACTACCTTGCTTCCTCTCTCTCTCACTATCTCGTTCTTCCTCTCTCACTCTGTCTCTCACATCCCCTCTCACTCGCTCCCCCCTCTCTCTCACTCTCCCCTCACTCTCACTTGCTCTCCCGTCTCTCTCACTCGCTCTTTTCCCTCACATTCGCTCTCCCCCTCTCTCTCGCTCTCCTCTCTCACTTGCTCCCCCTCTCCCTCACTTCCTTTTCCCCTCTCCCTCACGTGCTCTCCCCTCTGACTCGCTACGCCCTCTCATGCTCCTCCCTCTCTCGCACCCCCCCCCTTTCTCTCTCCCCTAGGTCTCCCTCTCTCTCACACACCCTCCTCTCTCTCACTCGTGTCCCACCTTTCTCACCCCCCTTCTCTCATCCCCTCTCTCGTCCCCAACTCTCTCCCCACCCTCCCTCTTGCCCCATCTCTCGCCTCCCTCTCACTTTCCCCCGCTCGCAACGCACTGCATCCCCTCTTTTGCCCCCGTCTATTGCCCCCCCCAACCCTCCTGTCGCCCCCCCCCCCCATCTCTCCTGTCGCCCCCCCCCCCCATCTCTCCTGTCGCCCCCTCTTTCTCCCCCTCCCTTTCTCCATAAGACCATAAGACATAGGAGCAGAATTAGGCCACTCAGCCTATCGAGTCTGCTCCGCCATTCGATCATGGCTGATATTTTCTCATCCCCATTCTCCTGCCTTCTCCCCATAACCTCTGATTCCCTTATTAATCAAGAACCTATCTATCTCTGTCTTAAAGACACTCGGTGATTTGGCCTCCACAGCCTTCTGCGGCAAAGAGTTCCACAGATTCACCAGCCTCTGGCTGAAGAAATTCCTCCTCATCTCTGTTTTAAAAGATCATCCCTTTAGTCTGAGATTATGTCCTCTGCTTCTAGTTTTTCCTACAAGTGGAAACATCTTCTCCACGTCCACTCCATGTTCTCTCCACCTCTGGTTTTCAGTTAATGCTTGTTGTGTAACCAGAGCGCTCGGGGGGGGGTTTTGGTAATACCATTTTGAAATTGCATTGGATGCTTGTCAAAAAGCACCCAATTTGTCTTGAAGCAAAGCAGTTATTTTTCAGTGATTATCAAAGGTGCTACTTCTGCCTGTCCTCTTCCACTTGTCACGTTCAGCTGCGTTTTTTAAATGGAGAGTCACTTGATGAAAATGCGCTCAGTGCTGTCACCAATGTGTAGATCACACACTTCCCTCAGTCACAACGGGTTTCTCAGCCCTGAGTGTTCTGCAAACTCTCATCTTCTGTTTGAAGAGCAGTAGAGATGAGGAAATCCTTTGTACTGAGGATTATTTCCTGGCCAAACTGAACTGCTCTCTTAACAGTTTCATTTTAGTTAAATTCCCTTCTCCAATCCTTGAATGTTTATATAATATTTAATCACCCCCTGATCTGTCATATCTTAGTCTGCCTCAGGTGGAATAGTGAATACAGAAGCTAACTGAGCAGGGAGATTAATATTATCCATTCTTCTTGCACCCACTGCTCTCTGCATCTGTTTTAAATGTGCCAGAATATTTTCTGTATATTTAGAGAAGGTCACTAGACATTGACTCAATAACTGACTAATGTGAAATATATGGCCACAGTTACACTGGAGAGTTTTGAAGTTTTTTTTGTGATGAAGTGTTCACCTGCACCATGTGTTATGAAGCTTCCAACTTTGCTCTGAAGTGTTTGTCAATTATCTGCATTGTACTCCGTGTTCTGGCCTCTGGACATGCCTGTCCAATGAATCCCTCTGTCTAAGTTTCCACTTGCTAACTCTGCGTGGAAACATCAGGGTGATCGGATTGACTGGAGCCTCTTTCAGAAATAGGAGAACCTTTCAAATAAGATGCTGAATAATGAATAACAGCCAGTATCCTGCTGTCAGTTAACCCGTGTCTCAAATACAAATCACCAGCTGTTAGATCAGAAAATGCTGACAAGTCTGAGCTTGGGTGAAGTGGTTTGTTAACTAAGGAATGTACACACTTATCTCCAGTTATCTACGAGAACATCTTTGAAATGGCTGGAGCTTTTCTTAAGGGGCATGAATCACCACATACCATTTGTATTCTTTTGATGTGTAATTGGGACACATCCAGTAAAATATTTCTTTCTGTATGAATGTTGACTTTTTAGTGTTAACTTGTAATCATCAAATCTCTCAACGTATAATTATGGGCAAAATGGCTGTTTATAGCCATGCCAATAATTTCTAGCATTTGGTTCCATGATGTAACTGATGTACATTTCTGGATTTAGTCTAAGATTAAGCTGGGTGGGCAAAGTTTAGATTTAATTCAGAACATGGGCCGCTTTTCTTTGTGTACAAAGAATAATCTTCCGTTATACAGTGAAAATCTTTGTGCAAAATGGGCAGAAATTTATTGAGCTGACCCAAACCTGATAATTCAGAGATGAAATGTTATTCAAACAGCCCAGTCAGCCTTGTAGGAGCTCAAAGTGAGAGAGGCTTACCCTACAGTTAATTTTGTTCATCAATCACGGGACTGACTCTCAAGTCATAGTGCTGACATCAGCATTGTGTTCGTTATCTGGGGTGTAATGATCCATTTTTCAAGATGGCTTAAGCTTCGCCAGGTTAAATTTTCCCTGAACTATTGACAAAACTTTAAAATAAAATTGACCAAGTGACTGTATGAATGCAAATACTTTGCACCTCAATCTTTACACACAGTGCATCCATGTTTCCCTCGGCCAGTTTGAAAGGCCCGCTTCCTTCTTGTTGGCCGAGAATGGTCCTCTTTAAATTGTGTTGAAGTGTAATGGTTCATTAGCTTCAAAGTAATGTTGATGTGTTGCATTGTAACTGTAATTGAGGGACCAATGGTCTGTTTGCACATTCACCTCCCTGATTGAAGGTGGCTTTGTGAAGTCGAGAGCTGAGCAGGACATGGATTTCACTGAAACTTTCACCGAAAGTTGTAATGAACAGTTGTCTATATCTGTACCATTCAGAGTTGTACGGAGAATGAATATTAATATTTTTAGTGCTTCCAATCTATTTCTCAGTCATTTATTAAGGACAATCTGTGTTGCAGAATTTTGTAGTGATTCATCTCTTTGTCTCTGTACAAGACTGTTAAACCTTTACGAATTTTATTTTCTCAATTTGTAAGACTGAACGGATGTATATTTTAAACAAAATAAAGTATTTTAAAGTTAACTTTTCACTGCATCTGACTTTTCGGTTTTATTTAGAGCAGAGTTTGATTAGAAAATAGACCTGGAGATGTTAGTGTGTACAATCGTCACAGAGGAAAATACTAAAAACATCCCAGAAATAATGAAGAATTAAAGGACAAACAACTGCAAAATATTAATATTAGTAAAAATAATTTACTATAGAAATTCATGGGATTTAATGTAGTTAAAACCCCTGGAGCTGATAATCTACATCCCAGAGTGAGAAAGAAGTGGCTGTTGAGATAATAGCTGCATTGGTGATTATCTTTCCAAATTCTACAGCTTCTGGAAAGGTTTCTGCAGATTGGAATGTGGCAAATGTAACTCCACCATTTATTTAAAAAAAGGAGGGAGAGAGAAAATGGGGAGACCTGTTTGCCTGATGTCAGTGGTATGGGAATCGCAGGTACAGTAAGGGGACACTAGGAGACAGGCCACCATGGGAATTTTTGCATGGAATAAGTTCTGATAAATTTTTAAAAGTCTAAATATAGATTAAGGCCGGGATTCTTCCATCCCTGCTGCTAAGATCAGAAATCCCAATTGGACGGAGAATCCCGCAGCAGGAAATAAATTTGCGCTGGCCAGCAAACCAGTCACGAATCTCCGCACCCGCCCCAATAGCCATAGCAGGTATCAGGACCATGCAAATACCTCAGAGCTATATCATATGTCATTGGTAGGCAGGACGCCACTAGTGGGCGGCACGGTAGCACAGTGGTTAGCACTGTTGCTTAACAGCGCCAGGGACCCCGGTTCAATTCCCGGCTTGGGTCACTGTCTGTGCATGTTCTCCCCGTGTCTACGTGGGTTTCCTCCGGATGCTCCAGTTTCCTCCCACAAGTCCCGAAAGACGTGCTTGTTAAGTGAATTGGACATTCTGAATTCTCCTCCAGTGTATCTGAACAGGTACTGCTGTGTTGCTAGAGGATTTTCACAGTGACTTCATTGCAGTGTTAATGTAAGCCCACTTGTGACAGTAATAAAGATTATATTATTATTCACAAGCCAGGTAGGATGCTCTGCCCCCCTCCCTCCCACCCCAGCTATGGGTCCCGCTGGTGTGCATTGGTGCAAGAATTGAGGAGCATGAACCTAGCAGCTTGTAGTCTGAGGAGTGGCAAGGTGGTAAGTACCCTCCCAACGATTGCCACCAGGGTGCCAAGAGAGATCATTCCTGGGAGGTGGGGGTCAGGGTGGTTTATGCTGGGCTGGTGAGGCTCAGGCAGGGGTCTTCCTTGGGGTGGGGCTCCTTTGACAGCTCGCTCCATCTGCCATTAAACAGTCAGTGCGTAAAAGTTAAATTTTCTCATAATAATATGAAAATGTGTTCATCTGTCCCCTATACTATTTAGACAATCACTCATTATCTCACAAATATACATGCCTAATAATGAAGTGGAAGTGTTCTTAACTGCTTCCCTAAACCATTTGAACATTGTGTAAGAAATAACATTTTCTCATCACAAAGTGAAAGTGATCCCATCTGTGCCACTAAACCCTTTAAAAAGTCTTATCAGTATGCCAAATTTAAAGGTCCGTGAGATGAAGGTGAAAGTTATGCCTTTAATGTGGTGGAAACCTTTGAAGTGGTTTTCACACAGCCAATTTCATTGCCTTTTGATGAAGGAGCTGTACTCCGAAAGCTAGTGATTCGAAACAAACCTGTTGGACTTTAACCTGGTGTTGTAAGACTTCTTACATTGCCTTATGAAGTATTGAAGGCAGTGTGAATGACTACTAGGCTGAATGCTTTGAACTGGATTACTATATTAGGTCCCACCCCTCTCCCCTCTCAGTTGCAGCCCGGATCCTGGCGTACCATCAAATGGCATGGAAAATCCGATTTTCCCCCCCAAATAATTTCCAGGTCCCATGGAATGGCATGTCTGGGGTGCTCCTTCGCCAGCAGGCACCATTCCCGATCTTTGCTGGCCAGGATTTTCCATTCCGGAGGTCTGACTCTGACATGGAGCTACCAACCTTCAGTTGAATTAAATAACCTTGTTAAGGAAGTTCCTGATGGTGGTAGTTATCTTTCAATCAGCTGAAAGGAGTTGGTTAAATGGTTTTAACTATTGTAGCAGGAAGCTGAACTTGATAGTGATACATCGGAAGCTCTATATAAGAGACCAGTTGTTCAGAACCCCACAGTAAGAGGTGCAGGAGGATACAGGAGACGGAGCCTGAGTGAGACATTGACGGAATGTGGAGTTGGGAATTTTTCACTTGAGGTGGTTGATGAGGCCAATGCCTAACATTGTGCTGTGAGGCATGATGGGAAAAGAGGCCAACAGTAAGGCATGATGGTGCAATAGGCTAACAGACGTGTGAAAACTACAGCTCTGCAGTTGGAATTTTGTGGGAGCAAACAGAACAACGGCAACAATTGGATTTTATGCTGATAGCACTTTGTTTTGAAATAGCAAAAGCAAGGCTCTCTCTCGGGTGAATGAGGCCTATGTGCTACAGGATTGTTTATATGAATGAACCATAAATTAATAAAACGCAGGGACTTTTGCGATTTCAGCAGCGATAACCCAGGGATCAACATTTGCAAGACAAGCCCCTGGGTTTGGAAACTCACAGCGTGCACCCTCCAGAGCAAGCATTGCCAACTTCTCTATCGGGCAGTATTTTAAGTTCAAGTTGTGAGTCTTGAAACCTTTTTAAATAAGCTAGTGAGTTAAAAGCTGAATTGTCTGTTTTGTTCATTGACGGCAGCAACACAGTGGTCTAGTGGAATTGTCACTAATTCAGATTCCCAGGTTAATGCTCTTGGGACCCGAGTTTGAATCCCACCACGGCAGATGACGAAATCTGAATTCAATTTGGACTTTTTTAAATTAAAAGATGATCATGAAATTCTTTTTGATTGTTATAAAACCCATCTGGTTCACTCATGTTCTCTAGGGAAGAAAGTATGCCAGCCTTGCTTGGTCTGGCTCACCTGTGATTCTAGATTCACAGAAATATAGTTGACTCTGGCATGCATTCAATTCAAGGGTAATTAGTGATTGGCAATAAATACTAACCCAGCCAATGACTTCCGCACCATGAATAAATTTTAAAAAGTGAAAATTTGGTGCACAGGGTGAAAGAGATGCTCCATCTGCTCCGTTTTAGCAATCTCAGTCTGGACAAGAGAGGGAGCTGATTGATGATTTATGTTCTACTCTGCAGTCTATAGTAACTTGTTGAGGTATAGCATTGACTGCTTGGTGGCGTGGAATGTCCATCCTGTGGCATGTGGAGAGTTGTGGACACTTCACGTGGCCTAGACGAGCATCCCTATAGGAAGTGTCATCAGCTGCAGAACGTTCAGCTCTGGATTTTGGAACTCGACGAGCAGCTGAAGCTGCTATCATGCATCGTGATACCGAGGACAACTTTGATGGCACATTTTTGGGAGGTGGTCACACCACAGGTTGAGAGTGCAGGCAAATCTGGAATTGGTGAGCACCAGAATGTCCAGGAGAACCAGGCAGATAGTCTAGGAGTCCTCTGAATCTATCTTGCTCATTCCAAAGACGTGCAGGTTAGGTGGATTGGCCATGATAAATTGCCCTTAGTGCCCAAAAAGGGTAGGAGGGGTTATTGAGTTACGGGGATAGGGTGGAAGTGAGGGCTTAAGTGGGTTGGGGCAGACTCGATGGGCCGAATGGCCTCCTTCTGCACTGTAAGTTCTATGTTCATGAACTGGTTTTACATTTTGAATGCCAATGTAGACACTTGCTCCTCAGGGATATAGCCTGAAACCTGACTGGATGGTAGCTAGTTCCTCAGATCGGTCCACCCTCCAACCATCCAACTCCTCTGGAGTTCCTACTTCCATCTATTATACCGGACCAGATAGTGTTCCAGGAGCCTCTTCACTAGCATGCCCAACCGAGGTGAGTGTCTCTGGGATGGTGGAGGATGTTAACTGGACTGTGGGTCAGGGGGTTAATGAGGGTGGTGGAGTGGGGTGATGTGGTGTGGGTGTGAGGGTGGTGTGGGTGTGAGGGTGTTGAGGATCTCAAAGAAATCACTCAACGCCCAGGGCTACTGGTCGTCACATCAAATGGTTTATTTCGCCGGCGGGGAGATGGCGCCTGTTAAAGTCCCAGACCGTCTCTCCATCGAACAAAGGAAAACATCCATTCTTATACATTTTTCAAACAGCTACACAGCCCATTTTGGCTGAACCTTGTCCAATAATACTGATTATAGATTACTTACATTAATTAGTTGTATATACAATTAAATTTGACATTGGTGGTGAGGGTAGTGTGGGGGTGAGGGTGGTGTCGGGGTGAGGGTGGTGTGGGGGGTGAGGGTGATGGTGGTGTGGAGGTGGTCTCACTTCCTCGCCTGAGATCGTCCTCCACCTTGGAGACTGCCCTTTCCTCGGGCCTGCCAGCCTTGTCCTGGGCCCACTGCTCTGCTTGGTGAGGGGAAGCGCAGATCCGCAGTCCCCTTCTAGTGTTCTCCCGCTCCTGGCGGTTGTCGGTGGCCTTCTCCTGGGGTGGGGGGGGGGCGGGAGTGGAAACAGAAAACGACAGTGTTAGAAAGTCTGACGCCTGCAGCACAGGGGATGGGTAGCTGGTGGCTTCCGTGGCCAGGGCACCCGGCCATGGTGGCTGGTACGGGTGCCACCTTATGGTGCAGAGTGGGTAGGTGTACGGGTGTGTGGGACGTGGGTTGGTGCCAGGGCAGTGCTGCCTCCTCCCCCGGCCGCCCTGAGGGGGCATGCAGTTTTTTCCGGCACTGCTGGCCTATCTGGACAGTGTTGCTCGTGGTGCTCACTGTCTCTGCCACCAGCGCCCAGGCATGGTAAACGGTAGCAGCTGGCAGCCTCCTTCCAGGGCCTGGATACAAGGTCACCTGCCTCTCCTTCACAACGTCAAGCAGGGTCTCGAGCTCGGCATCCCTAAAACAGGGTACCGCTCTCCCCACTGCCATCATGTTGGCTGGGATGATGTGTGTGGGGAGTGAAATGTGTATATGCGGCTGCAGCTTGTCAGCCTCCTGAGTGTCAATCGCAAATGTAGCGAATCCCACACCGTTTCTCATTGGAATCGATTGTGTTTCACGTGGCGCTGATGCTCTCTCCTCAATGATCATTGAATCGGTGCAGGTGCGGGGCTATTTTTGCTGTCGTAGAACTCCGCGAATACTGCCCCAGCATCAACACTCAGTGTCAGGAACGGTGAATTCCGCCACATAACTATTACAGAATCATGGCTTCAAGAGGAACATTGGCTGCTCGACATTCCTAGGTACAGGGTTTTCAAACAAAATAGAAAGGGAGATGAAAAGAGTTGGTAATTTTGGTTAAATAAACAATTCCAGCTGTGAGGATGGATGATATGTTAGAAGGATCATCAATTCTGGCCATATGGGTAGAGGTTAGGAATTAAAGAAGGGCAGTCACACTCCTGGGACTGTACTACAGGAAATGAAAGGTAGTTTTAAAGAAATTATGTTTGTATTGGTAAACATTAGAAAGAATGTATGGTTTTAAGCGTGTTTAGTTTAACATTTCTGTGCCTGCTGCAAGGGTAAAACCTATAGTTAGATTCATGTTGGACAAAGGTGTTTCTATTTGTGGGGGGGTGGTTAAGTTCCAACTGTGATTCTATTGTGCTTAGAGTGGGCTATGGCATGAAGAATAAATAAAAGGCATAAGCATGTGAGTGTTGCTTAGTGTTACGGGCCAGGGTTTAGAGAACCCCAAAGTGTACCATGGAGTTCACCTGACCCACAACTTTTAATAGATTGTGGTATGGGGAGCACACGGCCCACTCTACAGGTGTGGTACAGCAGAAATGGAGAAGTATTTGGGAAAGCAAAACAATGTTTATTCTATGAACTCAAGTTAACCTTTTTAAAACAAACAGTGAACATCTTAGCAACCATTAACTCAAATACAACCCCCCAAAGAATGCAACACTAAGTAATCCTTAATAACGTCCCAAACAACATCCAGAAGACAAAAGAAACACCTTTTAACAGAAGCACATCAGGTTTACATTCTCTACTGAAAACATTTATAATTCTGAATTCACCAAATGATCAAGAGATAGTCTTTTCATGGCAGAGAGATCAACAGTACACCTGCTTCGTGTGGCTTCAGCTCTGACACTGAAAACAAAACCAAAAACTCACTCTATAGCAGCCTGGTCAAAAACGAAAGTAAAAAGCTGTCAAACAGCCCAGCTGCACTCACACTCTGGCATCACTGATAAACATCCATTTCTTAAAGGTACATTTCTTAAATACCCATTTCTTAAAGGTACTCTCACATGACACCTCCCCCCAAGAAAAAAAAATAAACCATCAACTTCAAGGTGGTTTCATTTTTCACTATCCTTTAATAAATTCACACAGTAAATATACTTTTTCATTTCAAAAAACAACATGCAAACAGGTATAATAATAGTCCATTTTTTGTTCTTCCTCCAACTGGAATCCTTCTCGATTGACAGTCTCTTTGAACAAGGAGGTCTCTGCACGATCAGTCCATTTCTCTACGCCTCGGCATTTCTCTTTAAAGTCAGATACTTTAGTTCAATCTGATCAGAGTCCCTTGTAATTCTCCAACACATGAGCATTGGTTATCACTGCTTTCAGGCAGTCAAATGCCTGTTGAAAGTCCGCTGTCCACTGAAATTTTCGACTTTTCTTCAGCAAGTCCATCAGTGGAGCAACCACGTTACAAAACGTTTTCACCAATGTTCGGTCAAATCCACTCATGCTAAGAAATCGCAGTATTTCCCTTTGCCTCGAGGGTATCGGAAACTCCTCAAGGAAAGTGACTTGGGCTTCTCCAAATTCACTTTTGGATAACGGTACCTGCCAGTAACCTTTAAGTAAATCCAGTTTGGAAATAAAAGCTGATTATCCCACTTTCTCAATGCAATCCTCCAAACATGGGCTAGGATAAGAATCTGTTCTTGTAACTGCATTAACCTTTCTATAGTCCACACACAACTGTTGGGTACCATCTGATTTAGGCACCATCACTATGGGTGAGCTCCATTGGCTGCAACCCACTTCAATTATGCCATTTTAAGCATACTCTCAATCTCTTTGTTAACCTGTGCCAATTTTAAAGGGTTAAGTCTGTCTGGATGCTGTTTAATTGGAACAGCATTTCTCAAATCTACATCACGTATATCCATTTTAGTACTTCCCAATTTATTTCTACAAACTTGCCCATGTGATACCAATAACTCTTTAAGGTCCGTTCGTTTTTCCTCTGGAAGGTAACTCAACAATTTATCCCAAATTTTAAGAACATCCTCATTTTCCAATTTAATTTGAGGTATGTCAAATTCACAGTCATCTGGATTTGGGTCATAACGTTGAGTTGGAATCATTGAAACCTCCTTTTTCTCTCTTTCCCTTTCAAAGTACCTTTTAAGCATATTCACATGACACTCGGTGAGTCTTCCTTCTATTTGGTGTTTTAACCACATAATTCACCTCACATAATTTCCTTTCAATCTGATAAGGTCCACAAAACATTGCTTTTAAAGGCTCATCTACCACTGGTAACAACACTAAAACTTTATCTCCACCGGCAAAACTACGAACTTTGGATTTCTTGTCTGCTACCCGTTTCATCACATTTTGTGCCACTTTTAAATGTTGTCTAGCCAATTCACCTGCTCTATTTAATCGTTCCCTAAAATTTGACACTTAATCCAATAATGTAATTTTCGACTTCTCACTCACCAATTTTTCCTTAATCAATTTAAGTGGTCCTCTTAAATCATGACCAAAAATTAGTTCAAAAGGACTGAATTTTGTTGACTCATTAGGTGCATCCCTAATTGCAAACAGAACAAATGGCATGCCTTTATCCCAATTCTCTGGATAATCGTGACAATAAGCCCTCAACATTGTCTTTAATGTCTGATGCTTTCTAATGCTCCCTGCGATTCTTGATGGTACGCAGTTGATTTAAATTGTTTTATTCCTAAGCTATCCATAACTTCTTTGAATAAACTTGAGGTAAAATTTGATCCTTGATCCGATTGTATTTCTGTGGATAGTCCATATCTGGTAAAGAATTTAAGTAACTCCTCCACAATCTTTTTAGCTGTAATATTACATACTGGGATGGCCTCTGGAAACCTAGTAGACACATCCATTATAATCAAAAGATATTGATTCCCACTTTTTGTTTTAGGAAGCGGTCCTACGCAATCAATTAAGACCCTTGTAAAAGGTCCTTCAAATGCTGGAATGGGTATTAGGGGCACTGGTTTTATCACCGCTTGAAGTTTCCCTATCACTTGACATGTGTGACATGATTGACAAAATTTAACCACATCTTTATGTAGTCCAGGCCAATAAAAACGTTTTTGGATTTTAGCTCGAGTTTTCCTTATTCCCAAATGACCTCCCACGGGTACCTCATGTGCAACTCGCAACACCTCCTTTCTATACCCTACCGGCAATACTACTTGATGAACTTCTGCCCACTTTTCATCCGCCTGCATATGTAAACGTCTCCATTTTCTCATCAAGACAGTTTAAAATGAAGATCTTTTGACAGTCTGTCAGTACACGTTATGGTTTGCATTATACCTGAAATCCACTTCAAAATTTCCAAGTTTAGTTATAAAAACAAAACATCAGAAAAAATAAATGAATGTTGACGAATTTGCGGACGGAATCGGATTAAAATGACAATCCGGAGGGAGCTACTTTGTTGCATCTCTATGAAAAGAAAGGTTTTGCTGCTAATTATGTTTCTGAGCCCATATGCTGGGAGTGAGTGAACTGTTCAGAGTCTGGTGCATATATCTGTTATGCTGCAACAGGATGGAAAGGCTAAGAAATCTCAGGTTAGTTCCAAGTCAAACAAGTCCCTCCCACATTGGAGTATTTTCTCAATACGATGTGATTATAAAGTGCCGCTCAATTAGCATTTATTATGAAGACTCTTACCTTGAGGTCTCCTAGGATAAAAGTGACTTCACTAAATCCTGAAAGCACAGATGTATCCAAATGATGATGAAAATAACTATAACTAAGGGGAGGAAACTGGACGTTAATGAGCCATTTTCTTTTATTGCCTGAGCATCTGTGAGATTTGTACTGTTTCTGGTCCATTTTCATAAATACCCTTTCACAAAGATCACAAGTTCTAGTGACAAGTTTGGTACAAATGATGAGGAGGAGAAAACTTTAAATTCTGCAATTAATTCTACGCTAACTGTAAATTCCCTTATGATCCAAAATCTAAAGTAAATTTGGATTAACAATGAACACTGGATGACCTTCAACATTCTACTTGATGCTGCACCTTGATTTTTTTTCGTTGTAATCCCCTGAACAGTTTTTAAAATATTCTCAGTAAACAGTCCAGAGGCAACAGCACAAGAACCGTTTCCAATTCTCACCAAACAGATGCAATCTCATTTTGTATTTTAGGGGCAGAATTCCACCGTGACTGTGGACGACTAACAGTTTGTAGCAACAATCATTTGTTGATCCAGGCTCCTGAATTTAGATCACTCCATTGCTGATCAAAGAACCCCAATGATAGATTTAAACTGTACGAATGGAATCAGCATTACACATCAGGGCTGGAATTAACAGAGAAAACAAATACAAAAATACCACAGGGTGAAACATTAATCACACACCCACTATCTGTAACAGATACCCTGGTATAATCCAAAACATTCAGGTTAAAGGCACACCTGGCTCTGCTCTGTGTTGTATGAAACATACCACATTGGCTCAAGACATCACTTTTACCGTAATAACACTCTGGTATCCACTCAGATTCCTCTTCCGTGTATGCTTTCTGATACATCTGTTTTACTTCCACATCTTTCTGTTGTAACTCTGCCAATTTTCACCTCATCCTCCACCTGTTCTTGTTCTTTTTCAACCATCATCAAAAATCGTTTCTGATAATTGCACTTCAACTTCATCTTCACTCTTTGATTTCTCCCCTTGTCTTAACCTGTGACTTTGCGACCTTGTTACTGCACATTCCGGAAAACTGCCAGGAT
Organism: Scyliorhinus torazame; assembly: GCF_047496885.1. Classification (NCBI taxonomy): domain Eukaryota; kingdom Metazoa; phylum Chordata; class Chondrichthyes; order Carcharhiniformes; family Scyliorhinidae; genus Scyliorhinus; species Scyliorhinus torazame. The sequence continues at coordinate 347,933,478 of NC_092710.1, read as the reverse complement.
ATTTGTCCTTCAACATTTCAGTTGTCTGATTTTCCACTGGCTTATCAACCACAGTAGGCATCACTCCCACCTGCGATCCTGCTATATCATTACCCAAGATAAACTGTATTCCTGGACAAGATAGTTTCTCTATTACTCCTACTACCACTTCACCACTCTTCACTGGACTTTCCAACCTTACCTTATATAATGGAACACTACTCTTCTCGCCCTGAATTCCACATAATACCACCTTTTCTCACAACAGTCTTCCCAAACTACATTACTCCTCATCTCTTACCATTAAAGATTCACTAGCTCCCGTATCTCGTAAAATTGTGACTTCTTTACCTGCTCCTACTGATACACATGAGTAAACTTTACCCACACAAGTAAATTCTTTAAAGACATCTGGCACCTTCTTATCAATCATCTCTTTATCAGGCTGTACAATCTTTTGCACCTCCTTCATTTCACTTGGGCTTTCCTTTACCACTTTAACAAACTCCACTGTCTTATTCTGTTTTACCACATCAGCCTTCCCAGTGCTTTTCTTCAAACACCAACACTGGGCGCGATTCTCCACTCCCACGCCAGTTGGGAGAATCGCCTGGGCTGCCAAAATTTCCGGGGACGCCGGTCCGACGCCCTCCCGCGATTCTCTGAAGCGGCAGGAACGGCCCGGTCGAGTTTTGCGGGCCGCAGGCCGGAGAATCGCCGGAGACACCCAAAATGGCGATTCTCCAGCACCCCTGCTATTCTGAGGCCCGGATGGGCCGAGCGGCCAGGCCAAAACGGCGGGTTCCCTCCGGCGCCGTCCACACCTGGTCGCTGCAGTCGTGGGCGGTGCGTGAATGCTAGGGGGGCGGCCTGTGGGAGGCGAGGGGGGATCCTGCACCGGGCTTCACTTGGAATGTGGAGTGGCCCGCGATCTGTGCCCACCGATCGTCGGGCCGTCCTCTCTGAAGGAGGACCTCCTTCCTTCTGCGGCCCCGCAAGATCCGTCCCCCATCTTCTTGCGGGGCGGATTTAGACAGGACGACAACCATGCATGCGCGGATGACGTCCGTTAGGCGGCGCCGGCCGCGTCATCTATGTGGCGCCGCTTTTACGCGGGCGACAAGGCCTGGCGCGGGTAGATGACGCAGCCCCGATACTGGCCCATTGTCAAGGCCTGAATCGGTCGGGACTGGGGCCGTTCCGCGGCGTCGTGAACCTCGATGGCGTTCACGACGGCACGGCCACTTCGGCGCGGGAGTGGAGAATCCCGCCCGGTGACTTTACATGGCCTAGTTTATTACAGTGAAAACATTTGATATTTTTCATTTATTTTCCACAGTCCTGGATTTCTTTTTTAATCTGAGGTACACTGTCCTTATTATCGCCCATCAGATCACCTTTACCTTTACCACTTGAGTATTTCTCATGTCACCAGTTTCTATCCCTCACAGGCTGAAACTGATGTCGGAAACTAAGCTTTGATTTATGAACTAATTCATAATCATCTGCCATTTCTGCTGCTACCCTCGCAGTTTTAACCCTCTGCTCTTCCACATGAGTTCTCACTACATCAGGAATTGAATTTTTAAACTCCTCCAAAAGTATAATTTCTCTGGGAGCGTCGTACGTTTGGTCCATTTTCAAAGCCCTTATCCACCTATCAAAATTACTCTGTTTGATTGATCCTTTCAAATTCCATGTATGTTTGACCAAATTCTTTCCTTAAATTTCTGAACCTTTGTCTGTAAGCTTCAGGCACTAGCTCATATGCACTTAAGATGGATTTTTTCACCTTCTCATACGTCCCAGATACCTCCTCCGGTAGTGATGCAAACACTTCACTAGCCCTATCAGCTTTGTTTGAATCCATAATACCCACATGTCCCGTGGCCATTTCATTTGTTTAGCTACCTTCTCAAATGAAATGAAAAAGGCTTCTACCTCCTTCTCATCAAACCTTGGCAATGCTTGGACAGATTTAAATAGATTCCCACCAAGACTTTGACTTTGACACTCTTTCTCACTATCCTCTTCACTATCATCCAACTGTACGTTTCCCTTTACGCCTGCCAATTTTAATTGACTGTCATGTTTTATGGTCATTTTCTGAAGTCCAAACTCTCTCTTTATCTTTTTCCCTGATCTGTAACGCCATTTCTCTTTCTTTTTCCTCTCTCTGTCTTTCTTTTTCCTCTCTCTCTCTCTTTCGTATTCAAGCTGCTTTAATTCTTTCTCATGTTCCATTTGTTTAATTTGTAACTGAATTTTTGCCATTTCCAATGAGTCAAACCGAATCTCAGGCAACTTTAAATGCTTAGCCACCACCATAATTACCTCATCTTTTCGCATTTTGTCTGGTAATGTTAACTGCAATGTTTTTGCCAAATCTAACAGTCTGCTTTTAGTCTCTGTCCAAAAGGTACTGCGTTGACCGTCTCCACCCCCAAAAACGTCTGAGCCTCTGAACGACCTCTTGTCCAGAACACACTCCCTGCTTAAACTAAAATACCACAATATGCTCACCCCTCACTGTCTTTAAGTTCACTAAGCCAATCCAATAGATAGGCTTTTATCCCAGACGAGCCCCAAATTTGTTATGGGCCAAGGTTTGGAGAATTCCAAAGTGTATCATGGAGTTCACCTGACCCACAACTTTTAATATATTGTGGTATGGGGAGCACACGGCCCACTCTGCAGGTGTGGTACAACAGAAGTGGAAAAGTATTTTGGAAAGCAAAACAATGTTTATTCTATGAACTCAAGTTAACCTTTTTAAAACAAACAGTGAACATCTTCGCAACCATTAATTCAAATACAACCCCCCAAAGAATATAACACTAAGTAATCCTTAATAACTTCCCAAACAACATCCAGAAGACAAAAGAAACACCTTTTAACAGAAGCACATCAGGTTTACATTCACTACTGAAAACATTTATAATTCTGAATTCACCAAATGATCAAGAGATAGTCTTTTCATGGCAGAGAGAGCAACAGTACACCTGCTTTGTGTGGCTTCAGCTCCAACACTGAAAACAAAACCAAAAACTCACTCTATAACAGCCTGCTCAAAAACGAAAGTAAAAAGCTGACAGACAGCCCAGCTGCACCCACACTCTGACATTACTGATAAACACCCATTTCTTAAAGGCACATTTCTTAAACACCCATTTCTTAAAGGTACTTTCACATGACACTTAGAAACTGGGGCCCTGTAAGGTACAGACAGGCCAGGAACCGCAAAGAGGCAAGCTTCCTAAAGTATAAGTTAGAGTCCAGATAACCCGGGAATTGGGTTAGAAAGAACATCTGAGATGCTAAAGTGAAGAGAACAGAGACCAAAAAATTGTTCAGAAGAATTCAGAAGAGTAAACAAAGTGTTCTGAGTTACAGAGACAATTGCAGTATTTAGATTTAGAGTTATAGAGGTCTACAGCACAGAAAAGGCTCTTTGACATTTGCGTTTGAGCTGGTCAAAAGCAATGACATTATTATCATCCCATTGTCCAGCACTTGGCATCACAAGTGCACATCTAAGTACTTCCTAAATGTTATGAGGACCTCTGCCTCCACCACTCTTTCAGGCAGCGGGTTCCAGACTCCTACCACCCTCTGGGTGACAATGTTTTTCCTCTCACCTCCTTTAAACCTTCTGCCCCTTAGCTTAAACCTATACCCCCTGGTCTTTGGTCCCTCCACCAAGGGAAAATGTTTCTTCCTGTCTGCTCTATCTATGCCCCTCATGATTTTATACATCTCACTTATGTCCACACTCAACCTCCTCAGTCTCCTTTGCTCCAAGTAAAACAACCCCAGTCTATCCAATCTCTGTGCATAGCTAAAACCTTCCAGTCCAGACAACATCCTGGTAAATCTCCTCTGCACACTTTCCAGTGCTAACACATCCGTCCTGTAATGTGGATTCCAGAACTGCACACAATACTCTAGCTATGGCCTAGCCAATGTTTTATACAACTCCAGCACAACCTTCCTTCTCTTAAATGCTATGACTCAGCTACTGAAGGCAAGTATACCATATGCCTTCTTAACAAATGTATCCACTTCTCCTGCTACCTTAAGGGACCAGTGCACATGCACACCAAGGTCCTTCTGATCCTCGGTGCTTCCTAGGGTCCTGCCGTTTATCATGTATTCCCTTGCCTCGTTTTTCCTGCCAAGTGCGTCACCTCAAACTCACGTGGATTGAATTCCATTTGCCACTGATCAGCCCATCTGACCAGCCCGTCTATATCCTCCTGTAATATAAGGCTCTCCTTATTATTATTCACCACCACACCAATTTTTGTATCATCCGCAAATCTACTGATCAACCCTCCTACATTAATGTCTAACTCATTTATATAAACCACAAACAGCAAGGGCCCCAACACTGATCCCCGCGGGACCGCACTGGAGACAGGCTACCTCGACCATGACCCTCTGCTTCCTGCCAATCAGCCAGTTCTAGATCCATAAGAACAGAACATAAGAACTAGGAGCAGGTGCAGGCCATCAGGCCCTTCGAGCCTGCTCGGTCATTCAATGAGATCATGGCTGATCTTTTGTGGACTCAGCTCCACTTTCCCGCCTGAACACCATAACCCTTTATTCCTTTGTTCTTCAACAAAAATCTATCTTTATCTTGAAAACATTTCATGAAGGAGCCTCAACTGCTTCACTGGACAGGGAATTCCATAGATTGACAACCCTTTGGGTGAATAAGTTCCTTCTACACTCAGTCCTAAATCTCCATCCCCTTATTTTGAGGCTATGCCCCCTAGTTCTGCATCACCCACCAGTGGAAACAACCTGCCTGCATCTATCCTATCTATTCCCTTCATAATTTTATATGTTTCTGTAAGATCCACCGCATCCTTCTAAATTCCAACGAGTACAGTCCCAGTCGACTCAACCTCTCCTCATAATCCAACCCCTTCAACTCTGGGATTAATCTAGTGCATCTCCTCTGCACACCCTCCAGCGCCAGTACGTCCTTTCTCAGGCAAGGAGACCAAAACTGAACACAATACTCCAGGTGTTGTCTCACTAACACCTTATACAATTGCGGCATAACCTCCCTCGTCTTAACTCCATCCCTCTAGCAATGAAGGATAAAACCCTTCTTAATCACCTGTTGCACCTGTAAACCAACTTTTTGCGACTCATGCAATAGGACACCCAGGTCCCTCTGCACAGCAACATGTTTTAATATTTTATCATTTAAATAATAATCCCTTTTGCTGCTTTTACTACCAAAATGGATAACCTCACATGTGTCAACATTGTATTCCATCTGCCAGACCCTAGCCCATTCACTTAAACTATAAAAATCCCTCTGCAGACTTCCAGTATCCTCTGCACTTTTTGCTTTGCCACTCATCTTAGTGTCATCTGCAAACTTGGACACATTGCACTTGGTCCCCAACTCCAAATCATAGGTGTAAATTGTGAACAATTGTGGGCCCAACACTGATCCCTGAGGGACACCACTAGCTACTGATTGCCAACCAGAGAAACACCCATTAATCCCCACTCTTTGCTTTCTATTAATTAACCAATACTCTATCCATGCTACTACTTTACCCTTAACGCCATGCATCTTTATCTTATGCAGCAACCTTTTGTGTGGCACCTTGTCAAAAGCTTTCTGGAAATCCAGATATACCACATCCATTGGCTCCCCGTTGTCTACCACACTGGTAATTTCCTCAAAAAATTCCACTAAATTATTAGGCACGACCTGCCCTTTATGAACACATGCTGCGTCTGCCCAATGGGACAATTTCCATCCAGATGCCTCGCTATTTCTTCCTTGATAGATTCCAGCATCTTCCCTCCTACCGAAGTTAAGCTAACTGGCCTGTAATTACCCTCTTTCTGCTACCTCCTTTTTTAAACAGTGGTGTCAAGTTTGCTAATTTCCAATCCGTTGGGACAACCCCAGAGTCTAGTGAATTTTGGTAAATTATCACTAGTGCATTTGCAATTTCCCTAGCCATCTCTTTTAGCACTCTGGGGTGCATTCCATCAGGGCCAGGAGACCTGTCTACCTTTAGCCCCATTAGCTTGTCTACCGTTAGCCCCATTAGCTTACCCATTACTACCTCCTTAGTGATAACAATCGTCTCAAGGTCCTCACCTGTCATAGCCTCATTTCCATCAGTCACTGACATGCTATTTGTGTCGTCCACTGTGAAGGCCAACCCAAAAAACCTGTTCAGTTCTTAGCCATTTCCTCATCTCCCATTATTAAATCTTCCTTCTCATCCTCTAATGGACCAATATTTACCTTAACCACTCTTTTTTGTTTTATATATTTGTAGAAACTTTTACTATCTGTTTTTATATTCTGAGCAAGTTTTCTCTCATAATCTATCTTATTCTTCTTTTATATATAGCTTTTTTAGTAGCTTTCTGTTGCCCCCTAAATATTTCCTAATCCTTTAGTCTCCCACTTTCCTTTGCCACTTTGTATGCTTTTTCCTTCAATTTGATACTGTCCCTTATTTAATTCGATATCCATGGTCGATTTTCCTCTTTCTACCGTCCTTCCTTTCTGTTGGTATAAACTTTTTCTGAGCACTGTGATAAAATCGCTTGGAAGGTTCTCCACTGTTCAACTGTTTCACCATAAAGTCTTTGCTCCCAGTCTACCTTAGCTAACGCTTCTCTCATCCCATTGTAATCTCCTTTGTTTAAGTACAAAACACTAGTGTTTGATTTTACCTTCTCACCCTTCATCTGTATTTTAAATTCCACCATATTGTGATCGCTCCTTCCAAGAGGATCCCTAATCATGAGATCATCCTGTCTCATTACACAGGACCAGATCTAGGACCGCTTGGTCCCTCGTAGGTTCCATTACATACTGTTCTATGAAACTATCGCGGATACATTCTATAAACTCCTCCTCAAGGCTGCCTTGACCAACCTTGTTAAACCAATTGACATGTAGATTAAAATCCCCCATCATAACTGCTGTACCATTTCTACGTGCATCAGTTATTTATTTGTTTATTGCCCGCCCCACCATAATGTTACTATTTGGTGGCCTATAGACTATTCCTATCAGTGGTTTTTTCGCCTTACTATGCCTGATTTCCACCCAAATGGATTCAACCTTATCCTCCACAGCATCCGAGCGAGAAAACTCTGAATGCACCAAGAGCTGCTCAAAGTCAAGTTCAACGTGCTGCTGGCTAGAGCACCAGTACCCATTTGTTACAACTCGGCCTGAATATCCATCTGTCTTTTGACACGGGGAATGTCTGGGGTACGCATGAAGGGATCAAAAAGGCAACAGGTCCATCAGCAAAGGTGTGAGAGTTCATTCCCAATTGCAATAAGCAGTTGGAAAGATGGGTGGAACATATCTTTGAGTTGTAATGCAGGGAGAACACTGTCACAGAGGAGGTTCACTGCACCATTCCGGTCATGACAGAGCTGGATGCCAAACCCACAATTGAGCAAGGGAAATGCTCCAGTCAGTTCTACTGCGTGGATTAATCAAGCACAGGAATCAGTGCTCCTGCAGCTTCTGCATGAACCTCTTTGGTTCCATTGGAGGATGGCGGCAGTGCCCCAGGTTACATGTGATGCAAAATTGTTACACTTCGACAAGAACAGCCCGGTAGCACACATGGCTAGTACAGTGGCTTCACAGCTCCAGGGTCCCAGGTTTGATTCCCTGCTGGGTCACTGTCTGTGCGGAGTCTGCACGTTCTCCCCATGTCTGCGGGGGTTTCCTCCAGGTGCTCCGGTTTCCTCCCACAGTCCAAAGACGTGCAGGTTAGGTAGATTGGCCATGCTAAATCGCCCTTAGTGTCAAAAAAGGTTAGGAGGGGTTATTGGGATAGAGTGGAAGTGAGGGCTTAAGTGGGTCGGTGCAGACTTGATGGACCGAATTGCCTCCTTCTGCATTGTATTTTCTATGTTCTAACAAGGAGTCTGCGGTAATTGTAACAGCTACCATGGCATCTCCCTGCTATTACATTGGGGAATCGTATTTTCCTGTGTTGCCCTTGTCAAACTGCACATCTTGTCTGAACACATTTAACCCAATGCCCACATGGTTTCAGAATGATGAGATCCACAATTGACATGGTCTTCTCAATTGGCAAGAGAAATTTGAACAAAGCAACCAAAATATAATACCTTCCTCGATCTCATTAAGGCATTCAACCCTTGAAGCAGACGGGCCTATTTAAGCGGGGTGCCTGTTGAAGCTACCAAACAGGATTTCCTTCATTTCCATGACAACATGATGGGTAAGGTTAGTTATGACAGGTCAACATTGGAACCCTTTGAGGTCAAACAGGTTTGTGTTCTGGCACCAACTATGCATATTCTTCTCTTTCATGCTGTTTTATGCCTTCAGGTCATCTACAAAGGGTGTCTATGGATGTAACAGCACTGACAGAAAGCTGTACATCCTTACTTGCCTGAGATCTAAGACAAAGATGTGCCATGTCCTCATCAAAGAGTTGCTGTCTGCTGACGATGCCAAACTAGCATTACATACTGAGGAAGTTCTGGAGTGACAAATGGACAGACTCTCTCACATCTGTAAAATAGAACATAGAACATTACAGTGCAGTACAGGCCCTTCGGCCCTCGATGTTGCGCCGACATGTGAAACCACTCTAAAGCCCATCTACACTCTTCCCTTATCGTCCATATGTCTATCCAATGACCATTTGAATGCCCTTAGTGTTGGCGAGTCACTACTGTTGCAGGCAGGGCATTCCACACCCTTCCTACTCTCTGAGTAAAGAACCTACCTCTGACATCGGTCTTATATCTATCTCCGCTCAATTTAAAGCTATGTCCCCTCGTGCTAGACATCACCATCCGAGGAAAAAGGCTCTCACTGTCCACCCTATCCAATTCTCTGATCATCTTGTATGCCTCAATTAAGTCACCCCTTAACCTTCTTCTCTCTAACGAAAACAGCCTCAAGTCCCTCAGCCTTTCCTCATAAGATCTTCCCTCCATACCAGGCAACATTCTGGTAAATCTCCTCTGCACCCTTTCCAATGCTTCCTATAATGCGGCGACCAGAATTGCACGCAATACTCAAAATGTGGCCGCACCAGAGTTTTGTGCAGCTGCAACGTGACCTCATGGCTCCGAAACTCAATCCCTCTACCAATAAAAGCTAACACACCGTACGCCTTCTTAACAACCCTCGCAACGTGGGTGGCAACTTTCAGGGATCTATGTACATGGACACCGAGACCTCTCTGCTCATCCACACTGCCAAGAATCTTACCATTAGCCCAGTACTCTGTCTTCCTGTTATTCCTTCCAAAATGAATCACCTCACACTTTTCTGCATTAAACTCCATTTGCCACCTCTCAGCCCAGCGCTGCAGCTTATCTATGTCCCTCTGTAACTTGTAACACCCTCCGCACTGTCCACAACTCCACCGACTTAAGTGTCATCTGCAAATATACTCACCCATCCCTCATGCCCTCCTCCAGGTCATTTATAAAAATGACAAACAGCAGTGGCGCCAAAACAGATCCTTGTGCTACACCACTAGTAACTGGACTCCAGTCTGAACATTTTCCATCAACCACCACCCTTTGTCTTCTTCCAGCTAGCCAATTTCTGATCCAAACTGCTAAATCACCCTGAATCCCATGCCTCCGTATTTTCTGCAGTAGCCTACCGTGGGGAACCTTATCAAACACTTTACTGAAATCCATATACACCACATCAACTGCTTTACCCTCATCCACCTGTTTGGTCACCTTCTCAAAGAACTCAATAAGGTTTGTGAGGCACGACCTACCCTTCACAAAACCGTGTTGACTATCTCTAATCAAATTATTCCTTTCCAGATGATTATACATCCTACCTCTTATAAACCTTTCCAAGATTTTGCCCACAACAGAAGTAAAGCTCACTGGTCTATAGTTACCGGGGTTGTCTCCACTCCCCTGCTTGAACAAGGGGACAACATTTGCTATCCTCCAGTCTTCTGGCACTATTCCTGTAGACAAAGATGACTCAAAGATCAAAGCCAAAGGCTCAGCAATCTCCTCCCTAGCTTCCCAGAGAATTCTAGGATAAATCACATCCGGCACAGGGGACTTATCTATTTTCACACTTTCCAGAATTGCTAACACCTCCTCCTTATGAACCTCAAGCCCTTCTAGTCTAGTAGCCTGAATCTCAGTATTCTCCTCGACAACATTGTCTTTTTCCTGTGTGAATACTGACAAAAAATATTCATTTAGCACCTCTCCTATCCCCTCGGACTCCAAGCACAACTTCCCACTACTGTCCTTGACTGGTCCTACACTTACCCTAATTATTCGTTTATTCCTGACATATCTATAGAAAGCTTTAGGGTTATCCTTGATCCTACCTGCCAAAGACTTCTCATGTCCCCATCTGGCTCTTCTTAGCTCTCTCTTTAGGTCCTTCCTAGCTAACTTGTAACTCTCGAGTGCCATAACTGAACCTTCATGTCATCTTCATGAACCTTACATAAGCCTCCTTCTTCCTCTTGACAAGTGTTTCGACTACTTTAGTAAACCACGGTTCCCTTGCTCGACCACTTCCTCCCTGCCTGACAGGTACATACTTATCAAGGATACGCAGTAGCTGTTCCTTGAACAAGCTCCACATTTCCATTGTGCCCATCCCCTGCAGTTTTCCTCTCCATCCGATGCATCTTAAGTCTTGCCTCATCGCATCATAATTGCCTTTCTCCCAGATATAACTCTTGCCCTGCGGTATATACCTATCCCTTTCCATCACTAAAGTAAACGTAATGGAATTGTGGTCACTATCACCAAAGTGCTCACCTATGTTCGACTTTTTAGTTGCTGTGATATGAAGAGTCTAAAGTTCTGTTCCTTGTTCACAAACATACATTTATTTCCTTCCAACAGCCTTTGCACAAAACTCTCACTATACATCACCTGACAGAGGCCACCTGAAGCCCCTTTACATATCAGTGTCAATTAATGGATACTTAACATAAATGAGACAACTAATTGCAATGTCTCTTAACCCATTACTTAACAGTCTCCCCTTGCTTGGAGAAAAAAAAAATTAGGTGAAAACAAAATTTCAAAAAACAAAAAACACATGATTTCCCCCCCCATTTTTCTTTTTTGGACGAGAAAGAGAAAAAAAAACAGTCACAGAAACAAGCGCCCTTCATTAACAATATCCAAAAGTTTCTGTGAACTCGCCCCCCCATTCGTAAAACAGTCTGACACGTGATAGCTGCTGTCGACCCATTTAATTTTTGTTATTTCCCCTCTGTCCGACATCTGCTTCAAACTTGCACTGTCTTTCCGTAACCTCTTTTCATTGACACAATTGTAGAGTGCACATTTTCCCACAGGGATTTATTGTCAATGTGACAGTCAATAGGTATATTACCCAAATCCCCTAATCCCAAAATTTCTGTCAAGATCATACTTATATAAAAGGCCATATCCACCGCCTCTACAAGGCTTAACGTCTCAGCAGCCAAAGTGCTTTGTTTCCCACACAAGCGGGCAACATTTACCATTGTTCCCCAAAAGGAAAATTATAAAACCTCCTGCGCTTGAAACCCCATCACATAAATTTGTGTAGGACGCATCACTATAAACTATGAGTTTCAAGTGCCTAAGGTCACCTAAAACCGGAAACTTTAAAACACACTCCTCATTTTTAGTTTGGCCAACGCTTTATTTGCTCTTATTTTATCTTGTGTTGTGTTCCTCCACAGAAACCGTCTATATCAGTTAATTGGTCCTCATAGTTCTGTAACACATGCGTACCAGATGACTCTGGTTCCTCGTCATGCTGTGTCTAAGTTTGAAAATTTGTAATCTGTACCCATTATCCTTGATGAATGTTTGATTACAATGTTGCAAAATAATTGTTTTGGCATCTATGCCTATGATCTTCCCTGGGCCTTTCCATTCATTAGAATGTCTCTCTTATAGTATACCATGCCTCCTTGCTGAAAAACGGCATCTGATGGCTGTACGTTATGTCTTAAAGCTCTGCGAATTCTTTCAGAGATTTCTGCTTCCAAAAAAGCTTTTCTACTGCGATGTAATGCATTTAAATGTTCAGCAAAACCAGAGCTAATTGTAGTCCCCTCCCAAGCTGGAGGCTGGTCATCCAAAATGGATGGAATTTTAGGATTTCTCCCAAACACTAATTGATAAGGACCATAGCCCCCAACCATCTGCAATGAATTCTTTGCATGTACTGCCCATGCTAAAGCTGAATTTAGCCTGCAATTTGGTCGATCTGCCAAAATGTTCCGAAGCATGTCATCGATGACAGCATGATTTCTTTCACAGACACCATTACTAAATGGGCTTTCTGCAGCCATATTCATAACTCTGTTATTCATGTTTTCACACATCCCTAAACTCATCATTAGCAAATTCTCCCCCATTGTCCATAAGGAATTTTGCCGGTGGACCCATTCCTGTCCCTGTCCATTTTGCCACGATTTGATCCAGAATTACTCTCTTTTCTTTACTTCGTACAATCGTTGATTGACTAAATCTGGTTGCTAAATCTACAAAATGCAAAATAAATATATTATTTGCTTTATCCCAGATCTTAAGGTCCATGGCCACAATGTTGTTAAAATCCCTGGCCAAAGGTAGGGTTACTACCGGTCGTGCTGGTGTCCTTCTGCACTTCCCACAAACTTCACAGCGGTCACTAACCTGTTCTATCAGTTTAGTATAGTCGTCATCCCTTACCCCTGCATCCTTTAATACATTTTTCAGCCTCCGAAGAGATGGATGTGCAAATTGCCTATGCAGTTTTAATACCACAAGCTTTTTATCAGCTAAAGTCCCATTTTCAACCGCCATTAACACATCCTTAACCACTCTACTTGAAATATTATTTGTCAGTAATGGAATACAATAGTGTCCCGACTGTGTAAATTGTAAGTCCACCGTCTTTCCAAAAACTGTTGCCTTATCCTGTTCCATATCCAGTTTCATGTGTGCTTTCTTCATCAACGCTCTGCTCAGAAGCAAAGGTATCTCATTTGATACAACATCCGTGATAATGAAATGATTCACTCCGGCAATATTGCAAGGGATCACCACTTTTTCCAGCGACTTCAGAGTATTATCATCTCCAAACCTGAAACTTGTGGAACTTTCAAATTCCTTAACCTTGTTACGATTTTCAGCATTCAAAGAGTCCAGGTAACATTTTAACCAGTCAATTCCACACACAGTAGATGTGCAGCCACTGTCCAATACAGCACAGTTGAAGGATTCTGCAACCAACACCCTCATTACCAGCGTAAAACTGCTCGTCAATAGGACAATGCCTTCTTTCTGGTCGCTATCTTTTTCCTCTTCTGACTCTTCCGCGTCATGTGTCGCTTCAAACACTCTATCATAACGAGTTGGACAGTTGAAAGCATAATGTTATTGAGAGTCACATTGAAAACATTAATTTATCATGCCCCGTGCATTTCTGGGGTTCATCTTCCTATTGTAGGTTCTAACTGGGTTTTTGTCTTCATAATTTCATTGTCTCGGTCTACTTCTATAGTCTGGAGCCCTGTTCGTAGCCATACGATTTCGCCATCCTGTTAGTAGTGTATCTTCCATATTCTGCCTTATTACAGGCTGACCTATTTGGGTCATCAGAGCCATCGGAATCGAATATTTCCCCAGAAACTTTTGTAAAGCTTTTGTCATCTGTTCGAATAAGGTATCCTTATCAGTAAACTGAACTCCTGTCAAAACCAGGAGCCTATCCATGTTGCTCACTCTAGCACAGTCAAGTAATTCAAAGGCCAACACAGACTGTGGAAATTCCAGGTTGTGTTTCTGCAGTCTTGTATATAGTCTGCCAAATTCCATTGTATAGTCTTCCATGGAGATATCCTCCATTTTCCGGAACTTATCAAAATCCGACCATGCTTCACACGCACTTAACAAGTCATCTTTCTTATACATCTCCAGACCTTCTTCTGAGTTTAATTCTTCCAATTCCAGATCAGAAAGCACTTTGTTTCGGATTTTACTGCCATATGGTCGAGAAAGAGCCAATGCCATACCTTGTTTTCTCTTTCCCAAAGCAGTTACCTTAATCCACATAACTACTGCACTTCTCCATTGGTCATACGATTCCCTTTCAGAAAATAAGGGAGGATAGTCATATCCAGCCATCTTCATCCTCGGTTCAGCCATATATCCCCTTTTTTGTTTCTCACTTACTCCTTGGTTTGATCTGGAAAAGTTGTATCTTTCAACCCTTCACATTTACCATCCTCTGCTACCAATTGTTAGACGTTTTAGTTGCTGTGATATGAAGAGTCTAAAGTTCTGTTCCTTCTTCACAAACACACATTTATTTCCTTCCAACAGCCTTTGCACAAAACTCTCACTATACATCACCTGACAGAGGCCACCTGAAGCCCCTTTACATATCAGTGTCAATTAATGGATACTTAACATAAATGAGACAACTAATTGCAATGTCTCTTAACCCATTACTTAACAACCTACCTCCAAATCTAACACCTGTCCTGTCAAAGCTGAGTAAGACAATGTGAAACACTAGCAACTTGACTGACTAAAACTAAGCATGCACCCTTAGCACTCTCCTGTACATTGATGAGACCTGGATCCATGTGCATGGCAAGCAAAATGGCTGAACAATTACCACCTTTGCTTGCTCAGATGCAGCCTCAGCATCTCCTGGCAGGATAAGATTGCCAATTCAGAGGTTCAATCTGCTTATTCTTATTGCTAAGCGAATAACGATGTGCTGTCTTAGGAACATTCATCAGATGGATGAAGACAGTGTACTCTTCTGAACACTCTAAACGGTCAACTTGGTCATGACCTCCTGGAGATCCAGACTTCTACAAGGAAACAAGCAAGTAAGATATGAAGATAGCAGACATTGACACTGACGATTGAGAGTTGGTCACTGATGGTTGTGACCTCTGGAGACTGGCTGTTTGAAAGAGCATTGAGAGAGGTGAGCAGAAGTGAAAAACTCAGATGGCTGGGAAATGGACCAGAGAAAACCGAGGCCAGCAGTGTACACTTTCTCAACCACACGGTTTGTTTCTTCTGAAAATGTGGCAGAGACTGCCATGCCAGAATGGGGCTCTGAACCACACCAGGCGATACTTCACACATAGTCACCCTACAGGACAGAGTCTTCCACAAATAAATTGTGAATCAGGCAAGGTCTGTGCAATTTTGGCTTTTTAAAATTGGCATGTGGTCAAGACCAGTAGTTACTGCCCATCCCGAGCTGACCTTGAGATGGTGAGCCACATTCTTGAACTGCTACAGTCCATGTGGTGTAGGAACATCCACATTTTGTTAGGAAGGGATTTAGAACCAGTGGTGCTGAATCATGGCAATTTATTTCCAGCTAGATGAAGTGTGACTTGAAGGAGTATTTCTCATGTGCTTGTGGCTGAGCAAGTTTAAAAGGTGCTGCCCAAAAAAACACGGTGAGCCATGGTGTGGATGGGGTGAATGGCGTTTTAATCAAACTGGGTAGTTTTATTCTGGCTGTTTTTGAGCTTCTTGTCTGTGCTTGAAGTTACACTCATCCAGGCAAGACTCCCGACTTGTGCTCAGGGTTTTGGGAGTCAGGAGGTGAATAACTCATTGGAGAATACCCAGTCTCTGATCTGCTGTAGTAACCATAGCATTTAAATGACTGAGCCACATGTATGGGCACAGTTTTCATTGACATGTGTCAAGCATGCCCCATATTACTCTAACTGCTGTAATGCCTGTTTATTCAATAAGAATGAAGGAGGCGATTCTTCGATCGCGGGGCTAAGTGCACGCGCTGTCGTGAACGCCGTCTCATTTCACGACGGCGCGAACAGGCCCCCGCCGCGACCGATTCACAGCCAGAAAAGGGGCGCCGCGAGAAACGCAGTGGGTGTTGCGCAGGACCAGCGGCGTCATAAGGAAATGCGCGGATAGGCACACACACCACTCCCCGCTTCCGGGACAGCGACCTGGAGGCACTTCTGGAATCAGTGGAGGAGCGCCGGGCCATCCTCTTCCCCAGACGTGGACACCAGCAGCGATGCAGCACTGTGAGGTGTGGATGGCGAGAGGTCGGGATGGCAGTCAGCACTGTGGGGCACATCCCCCGCACGGAAGACCAGTGCAGGAAGAAACTGCACAACCTCATGAAGGCAGCGAGGGTAAGTAGCCTGATACTCCCCCTGGGCAATGCCCCCCCCCCTCCCCGGGGGGGACGGGGATGGCTGGTGCCCCACGTTGCACCCGGGACACATGTGGAACCCCCCACCCCACCCAGTGGGCAGGTGCCATGGCGTGGGCCGTAGTGTCCCCACCTTGTGATAATGTTGCGTTCATGTGTGCGCCCTGCCAATGTCCGCCTAACCCTGAGGTTCATCTCCTCCCCCCCCCCCCCCCCCCCCAAGGGCAAGAGAGCTCACAATTACAGGGAGCGTGCAAGAACCGGAGGGGGATCACCTGAGCTGCACCCCCTGACCGTCTATGAGCAAAGGGCACTGGACCTTGCGGGGGGAGCCGCCAGACGGGAGGTGATGCGACCATCAATTCACTCAAGACATGAGTAGAAGTAAACCGTGGCTTTAATCAACTGAGAACAGTGCCTGCCTGCGACTGATCCAATACTGAGATCCGCCTACAGGTGGACTGCCCTTTATACCTCCCTTCAAGGGGAGGAGCCATGGGCGGGGCCCATACATGCCCAACATGTTCCCCTCTATGGATAATGCCATACAATGGCCCATAGGAGAAGACCACAAGGGCAACAGCATAGCACAGATACAAATACAAGGGCAACAGCACAGATACAAATACAACGATGGATTATTGGTTTAATACATTCACCACAGGAGGTAGTGCCATGCCAGGTCGGAGGCGAAGCTTCATGTGAGAATCCACTGTATGCATGCAGTCCCTCATCCCATCGCTGTCCCCACCCCCCCTCCTCTCACTGCACCACCCCCACAGTCGACACCCTCACCCCGCCGCCTGACACTGCACCACCCCGCCAGACACTGCACCACCCACAGTCGACACCCTCACACCCCGCCGCCTGACACTGCACCACCCCCACAGTCCACACCCTCTCACCCCACCGCCTGACACTGCACCACCCCCAGTCCACACCCTCACACCCCACCGCCTGACACTGCACCACCCCCCAGTCCACACCCTCACACTCCACTGCCTGACACTGCACCACCCCCACAGTCCAAACCCTCACAACGCCCCCTCCACCTCCTCACATACGACCCCGTGTGTCTAACAAAACATGCCTTACTGTGTTCTCCAGGGCCACACGAGCACCGCCGTGGAATTGCCCGTTCACCCCGCCGCCGTACAGCTCCAACCTCTTCTGAACACTGGGACGCACGGGGCAGAAGGGAACGATCACGGGCAGGAGGGCCATTCTCTGAGGCCGGGCCATCGAGGCGTGACGCACAGCGGACAGACAGAGACTTCAGGATGGACAGTAATGACTCTTATGACAGGGAGACGGACGAGTAGGGGACAGCGAGCCCGGACAGTGATGCACAGAGGACGTCGCGACAGTCGAGGCACGGCACCTGGCATCGGCTGTGGTCTCAATGCACCGGGCCAAGGTTCCACACAGGAGACACCAGAGCTGGGGACAGACGAGGACCTAGCGGCCGCGACACTGCTGTCACCCACACCCTCCAACATCGCAGGTACACTCACCTCGGTTGGGCAAGTAAGTGACGAGGCTTCTGGTTCAAGACTGTGCGCACCACACAGCCGAACCGGTACAGCAAGTGGAGGTAGGAGCAGCCGAGGGGCTGGACAGTCGGAGGGCAGGTCAGGCCCAGCACCCAGCTGCTGCCCAGACGGCTCCCGGTTTCCTGGGCATTCCAGGCCCACCCACAGACCTGATGCATTTGCTACCCCAGGGACCAGACGATGGGATGACGGATGTCTTCCGGAAACTGCAGACGCAGCTGGAGGAGTCCATCCTCGTCCACGAACAGGGAGTGGTGCCTGTCATGGCTGCAACCCAGGCCGACACCGCATGGGTGGCATCCGCGATGGAGGCAATGGGGGAAACGGTTTCAGCCATGGGTCAGGTTCTTCTGGGCGTGGGGCTTAGTGTGCATGGGTGACCTGTGGCCCAGGACAGGGCTGCCCTCTCACAGGCAGCCATGCGCCAGAGCCACATGGATATTGCCGCCACGCTCCAGGCTCTGGCCCAGTCTCAGCAGGCCATGGCCCTGTCCCAGCAGGCCATCGCTGAGAGCATCGACGGCCTTGTCCATGTGATGGATGGCGTCGCCCAGACCCAGCGGGAGGTAGCGCTGTCCCTGACAGGGATGTCGCACTCCTTCAGCTCCATCGCCAGGAACGTTCAGACCCTGGTCGATTCCACAGCGGGGCTCCAGGACTGGCAACAGGAGGTGTCGATGGGGCAACGGGGCTTTTCTCCTCGCGCACCACCATCCCTTAGAGAGGCCCGGGGGCCAACGGGCTCCCCGAGGGCGGAGGAGGTCCCGGTGCCTGTCCCGGTAACCACAGCAAGGGAGGGACCGGAACACTCGCACTCCCCCCTTCCTGTGCCTGGTGCATCTGGTGGGCAGCGGGCAGAGGGTAGCATCACGCTATCCAGCACGCCCGCCGAGCAGCCTGGCCCATCCAGGCCGGGCCGCCCCAGGAAGCGCGCGCCGACGGGCAGCCACGTCAAAGGGCAGGATTCTCAGCAGTCCGCCTCCACTCCTGATGTACCGTCTGGGGAGACACCTAGACGTAGTGGTAGGGCCCGTAAGACCGAAACGTTCGACACGTAGTAGGTTGGCACGGGTGCAGGGCACAGATTAGTTATAGGGGCTAGGGCACGTGTCTTTCAATGTCACAATTAAAGTTGTTACACCAAACCTTCATGCGTCTGTCCTATTTAAGGTGCCGGGGGGGGGGGGGGGGGGGCGGGGTGTGAACGTGAGGGTGCCCAGTGACGGTGGTGTTCGAGGATCATTGCAAGGGTGAGGCTGGGAGTGCCCCCCAGCCCCCAACACGCCGTCGTCCTCAGTGCTCCAACGCCCGCTGCCCCACATGGACATGTGATGGAGTGTCCATGACGCAAAGAGGGGACACCGAGGTGGGGGTGTTCAGATATGGCCATGAATCAGACATTTAGTAGCGATCTGTAGCTCACAGCTCATTGCAGAGCGGGTTGTCATCCAATATGGCACTGTTCATACCCGCTTACGGAAGTAAAAGTCTACCGACAGTAATGAGGTGCCGCAGTTTAGTGTTGCTTAAGGGTGGTGCCCTGTGTGGTAGGGTTGTGCGATGGTGCGGGAGGTGGGTGAGGTGGATGCTGGGTGGTGACAGTGCGCACGGTCAATGGTGCGAGTGCCCTGAACGATGCCCTCCCCTTAGTGTGCGAATTGTGCAGCAATCAACGCATCGCGTGCCCGCTGTCCCAAACGGTGGCGTTGTGCCACCTCCCGGCCATATCCCGCACCCCGATGGTGTCTGTGCCCAGCCGCCCTCCCATCCTCCCCTTCCTCCACCTCCTCCTCCTGTTCAGTCGCTGGCCTCTTCGGGCTCACCTGATTCTTCCTCCTCCATCACATCGCCCCAAGTTGGGCGATGTTGTGCAAGACGCAACAGGTGACGAAGATCATTCCGACCCTGTCGGGGTCGTACTGCAGAGCGCCTCCTGAGCGGTCCAGGCACCGGAACCTCATTTTAAGGAGACCGAAGCACCTCTCCACTACACGCCTGGTTGCTGCATGGGCCTCATTGTACCGGCTCTCCGCGTTGGTCTGTGGCCTCCGTATGGGCGTCATCAGCCACGGCCGCAACGGATAACCCGTCGCCCAGCAACCAGCCCCTCATCCGGGGTGGGTGACCCTCAAAAATTGCGGGGATGTAGGACTGCGCCAATATAAAGGTGTCATGCACGCTTCCCGGGTACTGGGCGCACACGTGCATTATTCTCATTCCCTGGTCGCACACCACCTGGTCGTTCATCGAATATGTCCACTTGCTGTTTAGGAAGACGTCCCTGTCCTGTATTGGTGCACGCAGGTTGACGTGCACACCACTCACGACGCCCTGTAACATCGTGATGCCAGCCACTGAGGCGAATTGCGATGCCCTGGTGCGCGTGGTCCTCCGGGAAATTGATGTATCATGCCGCGACTGCATAAAGGCCGTCGGTGACTGCCCGGATGCACTGAGGCCTGACTGATACCGTAAAGGTAACCGCTCGGCGACTGGAAGGAGCCGGCCGCGAAGAAATTCAGGGTGACCGTCAACTTCACCCTCACTGGAATGGCATGTCCTCCCCAGGTTCCTGGTGCATCATTAGGTGGCATATGTGGCCGACCATCTCACGGCTCAATCGGAGTCTCCTCCTGCATGCCGCCTCCGTTAGGTCCTCGAAGGAAATGCGGTCCCTGTACTCACGGTGTCGCATGGGACGCCTCCGCCGCCTTGGCACGAACACCTGCTCGTGCTCATCCCCTGGTGACCCATCAGGATCGGTGTCGTCGCCCTTTTCCTGGCTGACGACGTGGAGGTGATCCGCACCCTCCGCCTCGTCTTGGACTTGTCGGTCGTGATGGCCTGCAGCAGCAGCGGCTTGCATGGGGCCCTCCGCGGCCACTCCCTCAGCTGCACCAGCCTCTGCAGCACCCTCCCAGAGCCGCCGTGTTCGCCCGCGACGTATGCCCATCTGCATGAACATCGATGGCTACTGCGAATACATCAGGAACTTGAAGGGGGAGGGGGGGGGAGAGCGGTAGGTTTGGGAGGGAGAGGCAACAAAATTTGTCAGGAGGGCGCTTTGGCACGTAGGCAGCCAGGGCCCTTTCGATGAATGGGTGCCCCAGCTGCCTGGTCACTGTTCATTCAGGCACGCACCATGCCACCTGCCCACAGTATCCGTTTCCCGCACAGTTCAACCCGTCCCTCCTCATCGCAGCGCCAGCGGACACAGCCCTTCACCATGCCCTCAAATTGGAAGGGTGTCTTCGCCACCTTCCTGCCACAGCACTCCAGCTGGGGGTCTCGGTCCCGCGGGCAACCGTGGAGGCCCCCCCCCAACCCGGCAGGATGGTGGCAACATTTGCCCCGCCCCCTCCTCCTTCCCCGTTCTCAATCCCCCACCCCTGCCCCCTACTCCTACCCCATCTCCTCTTCCCTGTACTCCTTTACACAACCCATCCTCCTTAGCCCTGTCATCACCCATCCCAACCCCCTTCACCCTCCCCCCCCCCCCCCCAACCACATCCACCCTTCCCCCAACCACATCCACCCTTCCCGCCTCCCCCCCCCCAACCACATCCACTCTTCCCCCCTCCCCCACCCCCTTCACTCCCCCGGCCCCCTCCCCCCCAACCACATCCACCCTTCCCTGGGGTCACGCCGTCGGGACTTCGGCCCAACCGTTCTTGCCGGTTGGGAGAATGGCAGACCGGCGTCGCGTGAAAAACTGGCGTGAACAGCGATTCTCCCAGACGGCGCGGCATGGGAGAATCGCCCCCGTAGTTTATTTATTCAATGTCTGTGACTTCTGTGTTGTGGGATACTGACATAATAAGCTGTGTTGCAGTGGGAAATAATTGTTTTTCCTGCTGTTACTGCACGTTATTCTCACTCCTGGTTCATCCTAAGTGGGTGGAGGGCAAGAATTGGCAGCTTCCTTGTAGTTAAATTTTTTTACTCACAAGACATTATGGAAACAAAACTTTGCTGAGCATTTCAGACTTGCTTGTTTCCGAAACTGCACAGCTATGAGCCCAAGTAAAGAAAACTGCTAAAGCCAGGCCTTTATAATCTGTTTCATAGAATCATTACAATACGGACGGAGCCCATTTGACTTATCAAGTCCAAACCATTCATTAATCAATGAATTAACAAGTCCATTTACACAGTACCTTTTTACATCAAAACTCATCAATACTTTACACAGTAAATTGCATTTTCAGTATGGTGACTGCTGGTATGAATACTAATGGTATGTAAATAAGTTATTTAAAAAATAAATAAACACAGAAAAAAGTGACATAGTGTGAGATGATTGCAGGGTGCTCATTGAGTTTATGGAAGGTGGCTGTCACATTGGGGTATAAGCTCTAAATGACCCAAGTGATTAGAAAATAAATTCAGTAAATTTCAACACAGCAAACAGGGATGCTGGTCAGCAGCAGTGCAGTGTGGGCCAGCTCAGGAGGCAGATATGAAGACATGGTTCATCAGGAAACGGTCACATTTCTGTTTCAGCCAGTAAGGAATCTTCAAGCCCCGTTGCCATGAGGATAGTCTGTGATCCTGAATCTGGCGAGAGAGAAGTAGCAGAGGTCAAGTAAAGTAGGACACTTAGTCAAAATGATACCTTTGACATTTTGAAGTAGTTTTGAATCAGCATGGTGCAGATTACGCTGTGTATATATCTCATGGCAGTTATGACAGAGTGAAGGATCGTAGATAGAGGAAGGGAGAACAGCATGAAGAAACAGAGAGGGAGAAACAGAGTGAAGGTTCAGGGAGAGAGAAACGAATGAAGGATCAGAGAGAGAGAAACAGAGTGAAGGATCAGAAAGAGAGAACATAGTGAGTGATTAGAGAGTCAGAGTGAAGGATCAGAGAGAGAGAACATAGTGAGTGATTAGAGAGTCATAGTGAAGGATCAGAGAGAGCGAACATAGTGAGTGATTAGAGAGTCAGAGTGAAGGATCAGAGAGAGAGAGAAACAGATTGAATGGTCAGAGAGAGAGAAACAGAATGAAGGATCAGGGAGAGAGAGAACATAGTGAATTATTAGAAAGAGAGTCAAAGTGAAGGATCAGAGAGAGAGAGAGAAAACATAGTGAATGATTAGAGAGAGAGTCAGAGTGAAGGATCAGAGAGAGAGAAACAGATTGAATGATCAGAGAGAGAGAAACAGAATGAAGGATCAGGGAGAGAGAAACAGATTGACTGATCAGAGAGAGAGGGAACATAGTGAATGATTAGAGAGAGAGTCAGAGTGAAGGATCAGAGAGAGAGAAACAGATTGAATGATCAGAGAGAGAGAAACAGAATGAAGGATCAGGGAGAGAGAAAAAGAGAGTCAAGGTGAAGGATCAGAGAGAGAGTGAGAGTGAAGGATCAGAGCGAGAGAGAAAGAGTCAGAGTGAAGGATCAGAGACAGAGAAACAGTTTGAATGATCAGAGGGAGAAGGAAACAGATTGAAAGATCAGAGAGTGAATGATCAGAGAGAGAGAGAGAGAGAGACAGACAGACAGAGAGAATCAGAGTGAAGGATCAGAGAGCGAGAGAGGAGTGAAGGAAGATGTCAGGAGACATTTGACAATCTGCAAGTGTGTTAACCAACCCACCAGTTTTGCTGACACTGAATTATGACAAGTAATTTAAGGTGATGTGGATGTTGTTGCTGTACTGATACAAGAAGATGACAAAAGGTATAGAAAACTAAAATACTCATCAAAAAAAGGACCATCAAGAAGAGAAGTTTGGTATTAGCTTTGCACATTTTGACATTTATGTTGCTAACAATTCATCAGAGTCAATTGTTCATAAAGACCATAATCCTTTGAAGTTTCTGGAGAAGTTTCAAGATCGAAATGCAAGTCTGTTTAGATTAAGTTTATTGTTACAACTATTTAACTTGAAAATTATACATGTAGCAGGAAGGGAAAACATGACTGTCGATGCTTTAACACCACTTTGAACGTTCCATTCTTCTTACATCTCAAAGTTGGGAAAGAAAGATTAAAATTAACTACACTGATGTTTAAATTTTAATGCATAAATATAATGAGATCTGTATCAGATAGTGTAATAGTAATGTTTAGTAATGAGTAGTGTTTAAAGTTGAAAAGGCTTTGGAAAATGAAGCCATCTTTTCATATTGCTGGGTTTTTTTAAGGGAGGTGTGATGAATGTAAGAAATTGATAGATGTTAGATTTTATAATTATGGCAGTAATTTTATTAAAAACCCCTGGTTTAAAATATATACAGGCCAAATGGTCTACTCCTGCTTCTATTTTCAATATATGTTTCTATGTCTGCTAAAGCTGTAATTGAGGTGTTGTAAAAGAGAGATAATCATTCATTCCAACCACTTACTTGGTTACATTTGGATGGTTGCCTGGAATGTAGATAATTTGAGGGATTTTATTTAGTGCTGGCTAAGCAGGTCACAGAACTTAGTGGGATAAAGATGATGTAATTAATAGGAGGAGTCAGGTATGACAGTAGTTTTGCAGTTTGTTATAAGGTTTTAAGTTGAACAGCAGTTTGTCATATGATTTGAGACTGACAAGACAGAAGTAGCAACTTCTGCTTTTGAAAGGGTTTCTCTCTAAAAGTATCTACACAGATAAGCAAGTAACCTGTTGTTGTTAACTTTATAAGTGGCATTTGAACTGTATTGGGTTCTTGAAACGATGATGTTGTTGCCATTACAGAGACCTGGTTGCGGGAAGGACAGGATTGGCAGCTAAACATTCCAGGATTTAGATGTTTCAGGCGGGATAGAGGGGGATGTAAAACGGATGGCAGAGTTGCGCTGCTGGTTAGGGAGAATATCACAGTTAAACTGGGGGAAGGCTAATTATAACAATATTAGGCGGGAACTGATTGGGGGCGGATGTTTGAGGGTAAATCAACATCTGACATGCGGGAGGCTTTCAAATGTCAGTTGAAAGGAATTCAGGACCGGCATGTTCCTGTGGGGAAGAAGGATAAATTCGACAAATTTCGGGATCCTTGGATAACGAGAGATATTGTAGGCCTCGTCAAAAAGAAAAAGGAGGACTTCCGGTTGCGGCGATGACCAGCTAAGTCGCACGTTTTGGCACCTCCCGTTTTAACGGACTTTTGGGCTCTTATCGGGAGCCCCAACGGAAATTTTTCACGGCTAAACCCAGTGTGAGGCGACAAAGGAAGGAGTCCCCCCGAGTGTGGATGGAAAGAAGCGATAGTAGTGGCCATATTGAGGAGGATCCTCTGTAGCAGCGGCAGAGAAGAGAAGGGAGAAGCAAGATGGCGGCTGAGGGAGCCCAGATGATATGGGGCCCGGAACAGCAGGAGTTCCTCCGGCGATGTGTGGAGGAGCTCAAGAAGGAGGTGCTGGCGCCGATGTTGCTGGCGATTGAGGGATTGAAGGAGACGCAAAAGACTCAGGCGACGGAGCTCCGTGGAGTGAAGGCAAAGGCTGCCGAGAATGAAGACGAGATACAGGGCTTGGTGGTGAAGACGGAGACGCACGAGGCACTACATAGGAGGTGCACAGAAAGGCTGGAAGCCCTGGAAAATAGCTCGAGGAGGAAGAGTTTAAGGATTTTGGGTCTTCCCGAAGGGACAGAGGGAGCGGATGTTGGGGCGTATGTGAGTACGATGCCCCATACTTTAATGGGAGCTGAGGCCCCGACGGGCCCCCTGGAAGTTGAGGGAGCATACCGGGTCCTCGTGGGAAGACCAAAGGCAGGGGAAATACCGCGAGCAATAATGGTGAGATTCCACCGCTACAAGGACAGGGAGATGGTCCTGAGATGGGCTAAGAAGACACGGAGTAGCAGATGGGAGAATGCGGTGATCCGCGTGTACCAAGATTGGAGTGCAGAGGTGGCGAGAAGGAGGGCGAGTTTCAATCGGGCTAAGGCGGTGCTCCACAGGAAGAAAGTGAAATTTGGAATGTTGCAGCCGGCGAGACTATGGGTTACACACCAGGGCAAACACCACTACTTCGAGACGGCAGAGGAGGCGTGTACATTTATTCAAGATGAGAAGTTGGACTAGATTTGAGGAATGGATGTTTGGAAAGAAGTAGCGAGGTGGTGGCAAGGAATTGTAAAGGGGGGAGAGGGGGAGGGCTTGTCTGTAAAAATGTTAGACGGGAGAATTCCCCCCCCCCCCACACACGAAGAAATGTGGGTGCCGGTGGGGGAAGGGGACAGGGAAGGGGAGAGGGAGCTGCGCCATTAGGGGCGGGGCCGAGAGGGAAGCGCGGGCTTTGTTCCCGCGCTATGGAAACTGTGGCGGGAAAAGTGGGCGCAGGAAGGAAGGGGACCTCACACACAGGGAGGCCAAGAGTAATCGGGGGAAGCCGAGGTCAGCCAGAGTTTGCTGACTCCCGGAAGCAATATGGGGGGAGCAATCAAGCTAGAAGGGAATCTAGCGGAGGGGGGCGGGGGGGATTAACTGGGTTCCTGCTGCTGAGGAGAAGGGGGAGCTGAACAAAGAAATGTACAGCACAGGAACAGGCCCTTCGGCCCACCAAGCCCGTGCCGACCATGCTGCCCGACTAAACTACAATCTTCGACACTTCCTGGGTCCATATCCCTCTATTCCCACCCTATTCATGTATTTGTCAAGATGCCCCTTAAATGTCACTATCGTCCCTGCTTCCACCACCTCCTCCGGTAGCGAGTTCCAGGCACCCACTACCCTCTGCGTAAAAAACTTGCCTCGTACATCTACTCTAAACCTTGCCCCTCTCACCTTAAACCTATGCCCCCTAGTAATTGACCCATCTACCCTGGGGAAAAGCCTCTGACTATCCACTCTGTCTATGCCCCTCATAATTTTGTATACCTCTATCAGGTCTCCCCTCAACCTCCTTCGTTCCAGTGAGAACAAACCGAGTTTATTCAACCGCTCCTCATAGCTAATGCCCTCCATACCAGGCAACATTCTGGTAAATCTCTTCTGCACCCTCTCTAAAGCCTCCACATCCTTCTGGTAGTGTGGCGACCAGAATTGAACACTATACTCCAAGTGTGGCCTAACTAAGATTCTATACAGCTGCAACATAGAACATAGAACATAGAACAATACAGCGCAGTACAGGCCCTTCGGCCCACGATGTTGCACCGAAACAAAAGCCATCTAACCTACACTATGCCATTATCATCCATATGTTTATCCAATAAACTTTTAAATGCCCTCAATGTTGGCGAGTTCACTACTGTAGCAGGTAGGGCATTCCACGGCCTCACTACTCTTTGCGTAAAGAACCTACCTCTGACCTCTGTCCTATATCTATTACCCCTCAGTTTAAAGTTATGTCCCCTCGTGCCAGCCATATCCATCCGCGGGAGAAGGCTCTCACTGTCCACCCTATCCAACCCCCTGATCATTTTGTATGCCTCTATTAAGTCTCCTCTTAACCTTCTTCTCTCCAACGAAAACAACCTCAAGTCCGTCAGCCTTTCCTCATAAGATTTTCCCTCCATACCAGGCAACATCCTGGTAAATCTCCTCTGCACCCGCTCCAAAGCCTCCACGTCCTTCCTATAATGCGGTGACCAGAACTGTACGCAATACTCCAAATGCGGCCGGACCAGAGTTCTGTACAGCTGCAACATGACCTCCCGACTCCGGAACTCAATCCCTCTACCAATAAAGGCCAACACTCCATAGGCCTTCTTCACAACCCTATCAACCTGGGTGGCAACTTTCAGGGATCTATGTACATGGACACCTAGATCCCTCTGCTCAGCCACACTTTCAAGAACTTTACCATTAGCCAAATATTCCGCATTCCTGTTATTCCTTCCAAAGTGAATCACCTCACACTTCTCTACATTAAACTCCATTTGCCACCTCTCAGCCCAGCTCTGCAGCTTATCTATATCCCTCTGTAACCTGCTACATCCTTCCACACTATCGACAACACCACCGACTTTAGTATCATCTGCAAATTTACTCACCCACCCTTCTGTGCCTTCCTCTAGGTCATTGATAAAAATGACAAACAGCAACGGCCCCAGAACAGATCCTTGTGGTACTCCACTTGTGACTGTACTCCATTCTGAACATTTCCCATCAACCACCACCCTCTGTCTTCTTTCAGCTAGCCAATTTCTGATCCACATCTCTAAATCACCCTTAATCCCCAGCCTCCGTATTTTTTGCAATAGCCTACCGTGGGGAACCTTATCAAACGCTTTGCTGAAATCCATATACACCACATCAACTGCTCTACCCTCGTCTACCTGTTCAGTCACCTTCTCAAAGAACTCAATAAGGTTTGTGAGGCATGACCTACCCTTCACAAAGCCATGCTGACTATCCCTGATCATATCATTCCTATCTAGATGATTATAAATCTTGTCCCTTATAATCCCCTCCAAGACTTTACCCACTACAGACGTGAGGCTCACCGGTCTATAGTTGCCGGGGTTGTCTCTGCTCCCCTTTTTGAACAAAGGGACCACATTTGCTGTCCTCCAGTCCTCTGGCACTATTCCTGTAGCCAATGATGACATAAAAATCAAAGCCAAAGGTCCAGCAATCTCTTCCCTGGCCTCCCATAGAATCCTAGGATAAATCCCATCAGGTCCCGGGGACTTATCTATTTTCAGCCTGTCCAGAATTGCCAACACCTCTTCCCTACGTACCTCAATGCCATCTATTCTATTAGCTTGGGGCTCAGCATTCTCCTCCACAACATTATCTTTTTCCTGAGTGAATACTGACGAAAAATATTCATTTAGTATCTCGCCTATCTCTTCAGACTCCACACACAATTTCCCATCCCTGTCCTTGACTGGTCCTACTCTTTCCCTAGTCATTCGCTTATTCCTGACATACCTATAGAAAGCTTTTGGGTTTTCCTTGATCCTTCCTGCCAAATACTTCTCATGTCCCCTCCTTGCTCGTCTTAGCTCTCTCTTTAGATCCTTCCTCGCTACCTTGTAACTATCCATCGCCCCAACCGAAACTTCACACTTCATCTTCACATAGGCCTCCTTCTTCCTCTTAACAAGAGATTCCACTTCCCTGGTAAACCACGGTTCCCTCACTCGACGCCTTCCTCCCTGTCTGACCGGTACATACTTATCAAGAACACGCAGTAGCTGATCCTTGAACAAGCCCCACTTATCCAGTGTGCCCAACACTTGCAGCCTACTTCTCCACCTTATCCCCCCCAAGTCACGTCTAATGGCATCATAATTGCCCTTCCCCCAGCTATAACTCTTGCCCTGCGGTGTATACTTATCCCTTTCCATCATTAACGTAAACGTCACCGAATTGTGGTCACTGTCCCCAAAGTGCTCTCCTACCTCCAAATCCAACACCTGGCCTGGTTCATTACCCAAAACCAAATCCAACGTGGCCTCGCCTCTTGTTGGCCTGTCAACATATTGTTTCAGGAAACCCTCCTGCACACACTGTACAAAAAACGACCCATCTATTGTACTCGAACTATATCTTTTCCAGTCAATATTTGGAAAGTAAAGTCTCCCATAATAACTACCCTGTTACTTTCGCTCATATCCAGAATCATCTTCGCCATCCTTTCCTCTACATCCCTAGAACTATTAGGAGGCCTATAAAAAACTCCCAACAGGGTGACCTCTCCTTTCCTGTTTCTAACTTCAGCCAATACTACCTCGGAAGAAGAGTCCCCATCTAGCATCCTCTCCGCCACCGTAATACTGCTCTTGACTAGCAGCGCCACACCTCCCCCTCTTTTGCCTCCTTCTCTGAGCTTACTAAAACACCTAAACCCCGGAACCTGCAACATCCATTCCTGTCCCTGCTCTATCCATGTCTCCGAAATGGCCACAACATCGAAGTCCCAGGTACCAACCTACGCTGCCAGTTCCCCTACCTTGTTTCGTATACTCCTGGCATTGAAGTAGACACACTTCAAACCACCTACCTGAACGCTGGCCCCCTCCTGCGACGTCAAATC
The DNA here is from genome assembly GCF_047496885.1 of Scyliorhinus torazame. Taxonomy (NCBI): domain Eukaryota; kingdom Metazoa; phylum Chordata; class Chondrichthyes; order Carcharhiniformes; family Scyliorhinidae; genus Scyliorhinus; species Scyliorhinus torazame. The sequence goes on along the minus strand of NC_092710.1, from coordinate 347,903,802 downwards.
TGTGCTCCTGACCTCTTTACTCTCATTCTCCCTTACCCTAAAACTACAATCCAGGTTCCCATGCCCCTGCTGCATTAGTTTAAACCCCCCCAAAGAGCACTAACAAATCTCCCCCCCAGGATATTTGTGCCCCTCAGGTTCAGATGTAGACCATCCTGTCTGTAGAGGTCCCACCTTCCCCAGAAAGAGCCCCAGTTATCCAAAAATCTGAAACCCTCCCGCCTGCACCATCCCTGTAGCCACGTGTTTAAATGCTCTCTCTCCCTATTCCTCATCTCACTATCACGTGGCACGGGCAACAACCCAGAGATAACAACTCTGTTTGTTCTAGTTCTGAGCTTCCATCCTAGCTCCCTGAAAGCCTGCCTGACATCCTTGTCCCCTTTCCTACCTATGTCGTTGGTGCCAATGTGGACCACGACTTGGGGCTGCTCCCCCTCCCCCCTAAGGACCCGGAAAACACGATCCGAGACATCACGTACCCTTGCACCTGGGAGGCAACATACCAAACGTGAGTCTCTCACGCTCCCACAAAATCTCCTATCTGTGCCCCTGACTATAGAGTCCCCAATTACTAATGCTCTGCTCCTCTCCCCCCTTCCCTTCTGAGCAACAGGGACAGACTCCGTGCCAGAGGCCCGTACCCCATGGCTTACCCCTGGTAAGTCCCCCCCCCACAAGTATCCAAAGCGGTATACTTGTTTCTCAGGGGAACGACCGCAGGGGATCCCTGCACTGACTGTTTTTTCCCAGTCCCTCTTACAGTTACCCACCTATCTCCAATCTTTGGTGTAACTAATTCCCTGAAGCTGCTATCTATGACCCCTTCTGCCTCCCGAATGATCCGAAGTTCTTCCAACTCCAGCTCCAGTTCCCTAACTCGGTCTTGGAGGAGCTGGAGATGGCAGCACTTCCTGCAGGTAAAATCAGCAGGGACACTAACTGCATCCCTCACCTCAAACATCCTGCAGGAGGAACATTGTACTCCCTTCCCTGCCATTCCTCTAACTTTCTACCAAGATCTAGCTAACAACTAAATTAATTTTTTATAAAAAATAATAATAATAATAATAATAATAATAATAATAATAACATGACTTGCCAATTCTTATACTCAATGCCCCGGCCAATGAAGGCAAGCATGCCCTATGCCTTCTTGACTACCTTCTCCACCTGTGTTGCCCCTTTCAATGACCTGTGGACCTGTACTCCTAGATCTCTTTGACTTTCAATACTCTTGAGGGTTCTACCATTCACTGTATATTCCCTACCTGCATTAGACCTTCCAAAATGCATTACCTCACATTTGTCCGGATTAAACTCCATCTGCCATCTCTCCGCCCAAGTCTCCAAACAATCTAAATCCTGCTGTATCCTCTGACAGTCCTCATCGCTATCCGCAATTCCACCTACCTTTGTGTCGTCTGCAAACTTACTAATCAGACCAGTTACATTTTCCTCCAAATCATTTCTATATACTACAAAGAGCAAAGGTCCCAGCACTGATCTCTGTGGAACACCACTGGTCACAGCCCTCCAATTAGAAAAGCATCCTTCCATTGCTACTCTCTGCCTTCTATGACCTAGCCAGTTCTGTATCCACCTTGCCAGCTCACCCCTGATCCCGTGTGACTTCACCTTTTGTACTAGTCTACCATGAGGGACCTTGTCAAAGGCCTTACTGAAGTCCATATAGACAACATCCACTGCCCTACCTGCATCATCTTAGTGACCTCCTCGAAAAACTCTATCAAGTTAGTGAGACACGACCTTCCCTTCACAAAACCGTGCTGCCTCTCACTAATACGTCTATTTGCTTCCAAATGGGAGTAGATCCTGTCTCGAAAAATTCTCTCCAGTAATTTCCCTACCACTGAAGTAAGGCTCACCGGCCTGTAGTTCCCGGGATTATCCTTGCTACCCTTCTTAAACAGAGGAACAACATTGGCTATTCTCCAGTCCTCCGGGACTGATTTCTGTCAAGGCCTCAGCAATTTCCTCTCCAGCCTCCTTCAGTATTCTGGGGTAGATCCCATCAGGCCCTGGGGACTTATCTACCTTAATATTTTTTAAGACACCCAACACCTCGTCTTTTTGGATCTCAATGTGACCCAGGCTATCTACACACCCTTCTCCAGACTCAACATCTACCAATTTCTTCTCTTTGGTGAATACTGATGCAAAGTATTCATTTAGTACCTCGCCCATTTCCTCTGGCTCCACACATAGATCCCCTTGCCTATCCTTCAGTGGGCCAACCCTTTCCCTGGCTACCCTCTTGCTTTTTATGTACGTGTAAAAAGCCTTGGGATTTTCCTTAACCCTATTTGCCAATGACTTTTCGTGACCCCTTCTAGCCCTCCTGACTCCTTGCTTAAGTTCCTTCCTACTTTCCTTATATTCCACGCAGGCTTCGTCTGTTCCCAGCCTTTTAGCCCTGACAAATGCCTCCTTTTTCTTTTTGACGAGGCCTACAATATCTCTCGTTATCCAAGGTTCCCGAAAATTGCCGTATTTATCCTTCTTCCTCACAGGAACATGCCGGTCCTGAATTCCTTTCAACTGACACTTGAAAGCCTCCCACATGTCAGATGTTGATTTGCCCTCAAACATCCGCCCCCAATCTATGTTCTTCAGTTCCCGCCTAATATTGTTATAATTAGCCTTCCCCCAATTTAGCACATTCATCCTAGGACCACTCTTATCCTTGTCCACCAGTACTTTAAAACTTACTGAATTGTGGTCACTGTTACCGAAATGCTCCCCTACTGAAACATCCACCACCTGGCCGGACTCATTCCCCAATACCAGGTCCAGTACCGCCCCTTCCCTAGTTGGACTGTCTACATATTATTTTAAGAAGCCCTCCTGGATGCTCCTTACAAACTCCGCCCCGTCTAAGCCCCTGGCACTAAGTGAGTCCCAGTCAATATTGGGGAAGTTGAAGTCTCCCATCACCACAACCCTGTTGTTTTTACTCTTTTCCAAAATCTGTCTACCTATCTGCTCCTCTATCTCCTGCTGGCTGTTGGGAGGCCTGTAGTAAACCCCCAACATTGTGACTGCACCCTTCTTATTCCTGATCTCTACCCATATAGCCTCACTGCCCTCTGAGGTGTCCTCCCGCAGTACAGCTGTGATATTCTCCCGAACCAGTAGCGCAACTCCGCCTCCCCTTTTACATCCCCCTCTATCCCGCCTGAAACATCTAAATCCTGGAACGTTTAGCTGCTAATCCTGCCCTTCCCTCAACCAGGTCTCTGTAATGGCAACAACATCATAGTTCCAAGTACTAATCCAAGCTCTAAGTTCATCTGCCTTACCCGTAATACTTCTTGCATTAAAACATATGCACTTCAGGCCACCAGACCCGCTGTGTTCAGCAACTTCTCCCTGTCTGCTCTGCCTCAGAGCCCCACTGTCCTAATTCCCTAGTTCTCCCTCAATGCTCTCACCTTCTGACCTATTGCTCCCGTGCCCACCCCCCTGCCATACTAGTTTAAACCCTCCCGTGTGACACTAGCAAACCTCGCGGCCAGGATATTTATGCCTCTCCGGTTTAGATGCAACCTGTCCTCCTTATATAGGTCACACCTGCCCCGGAAGAGCTCCCAGTGGTCCAGATAACGGAAACCCTCCCTCCTACACCAGCTGTTTAGCCACGTGTTTAGCCACTCTATCTTCCTATTTCTAGCCTCACTGGCACGTGGCACAGGGAGTAATCCCGAGATTACAACCCTCGAGGTCCTGTCTTTTAACTTTCTGCCTAACTCCCTGAACTCCTGCTGCAGAACCTCATGCCCCTTCCTGCCTATGTCGTTAGTACCAATATGTACAACGACCTCTGCCTGTTTGCCCTCCCCCTTCAGGATGCCCTCTACTCGTTCGGAGACATCCTGGACCATGGCACCAGGGAGGCAACATACCATCCTGGAGTCTCTTTCACGTCCACAGAAGCGCCTATCTCTGCCCCTGACTATAGAGTCCTCTATTACTATTACTCTTCTGCGCTTTGACCCTCCCTTCTGAACATCAGAGCCAGCCGTGGTGCCACTGCTCTGGCTGCTGCTGTTTTCCCCTGATAGGCTACCCCCACGACAGTATCCAAAGGGGTATACCTGTTCGAGAGGGGGACAACCACAGGGGATTCCTGACGATGGGATGGTCGGGACGGGAGGGCGCCGTCTGGGGGACAAACGGGATCGTGGGACCCGGGTGAGGAGCTGGTTTAAAAAAGGGGATTGCTAGTCGACGGGGGGGTAAAGAGGGGCTAGTGGGGGGGGGTAAAGAGCCCCCCAACCCGGTTGATCACGTGGAACGTGAGAGGGTTGAATGGGCCGATTAAGGGGGCAAGGGTATTTGCGCACCTAAAGAGACTGAAGGCGGATGTGGTTATGCTTCAGGAGACGCACCTGAAATTGGCGGATCAGGTCAGATTAAGGAAAGGATGGGTGGGACAGGTATTCCACTCAGGCTTAGATGCGAAAAATAGAGGGGTGGCAATACTGGTGGGGAAACGGGTATCGTTTGAGGCTAAGACCATAGTGGTGGACAGTGGGGGCAGGTACGTGATGGTGAGTGGCAGATTGCAAGGTGAGGCGGTGGTGCTGGTGAACGTATATGCCCCGAACTGGAATGACGCGGGTTTTATGAAGCGTATGTTGGGGCGCATCCCGGACCTAGAGATGGGAAATTTGGTAATGGGTGGGGACTTCAACACGGTGCTGGACCCAGGGCTGGACCGGTCCAGATCTAGGACCGGGAGGAGGCCGGCAGCGGCCAAGGTGCTTAAGGGGTTTATGGAGCAGATGGGAGGAGTAGATCCCTGGAGATTTGCTGGACCGAGGAGTAAAGAGTTTTCCTTCTTCTCCCACGTCCATAAAGTGTACTCCCGGATAGACTTTTTTGGCCTGGGAAGGGCGCTGATCCCGAAAGTGGCAGGAACGGAATATTCGGCTATAGCCGTTTCAGATCACGCCCCACATTGGGTAGATCTAGATCTAGGAGAGAAGAAGGAGCAGCGCCCACTTTGGAGATTAGACATGGGACTGTTGGCGGATGAGGGGGTATGTGGAAGGGTGACGGAATGTATTGAAAGATACCTAGAGGTCAATGATGATGGAGAGGTCCAGGTGGGAGTAGTATGGGAGGCGCTGAAGGCGGTGGTTAGGGGGGAGCTGATTTCCATAAGGGCCCACAAGGGGAAACAAGAGGGTAAAGAAAGGGAGAGACTGATTGGGGAGATTCTGAGGGTGGATAGGCAATATGCGGAGGCCCCGGATGAAGGGCTTTACAGGGAAAGACGGAGACTACACACGGACTTTGACCTGCTGACCACGGGTAAGGCGGAAACGCAGTGGAGGAAGGCACAGGGAATACAATACGAATATGGGGAAAAGGCGAGCCGACTGCTGGCCCAACAACTTAGGAAGAGGGGGGCGGCGAGAGAGATCGGAGGAGTCAGGGACGGGGAGGGAAGGATGGAACAGAGGGCGGAGAGGGTGAACTGGGTGTTTAAGTCATTTTATGAGAGGCTGTATAAGTCCCAACCCCCGGAGGGGAAAGAGGGAATGACACATTTCCTGGACCAGTTGGAGTTCCCGAGGGTTGAGGAGCAGGAGGTGACAGGACTGGGAGCGCAGATTGAGGCGGAGGAGGTGGTAAAAGGAATCGGGAACATGCAGGCAGGAAAGGCCCCGGGACCAGATGGGTTCCCAGTGGAATTTTACAGGAAATATGTGAACCTACTGGCCCCACTTCTGACGAGAACCTTCAATGAGGCTAAGGAAAGGGGGACACTACCCCCGACGATGTCGGAGGCGACGATATCGTTGATCCTGAAATGAGACAAAGACCCGCTGCAGTGCGGGTCATACAGGCCCATCTCCCTCCTAAATGTAGATGCCAGGTTACTGGCCAAAGTGATGGCGACAAGGATAGAGGACTGTGTCCCAGGGGTGGTACATGGCGACCAGACAGGGTTTGTTAAAGGGAGGCAATTGAATGCCGATATACGAAGGTTGCTGGGGGTGATGATGATGCCCCCATCGGAGGGGGAGGCGGAGATAGTGGTGGCGATGGATGCAGAGAAGGCATTCGATAGAGTGGAGTGGGATTATCTGTGGGAGGTACTGAAGAGATTTGGATTTGGAGAGGGGTTCATCAGATGGGTTCAGCTCCTGTACGGGGCCCCGGTGGCAAGCATGGTTACAAACAGGCAACGATCCGACTATTTCCGATTACATAGGGGCACAAGACAGGGGTGTCCCCTGTTCCCGTTACTGTTCGCGTTGGCAATCGAGCCATTGGCCATAGCGCTGAGGGGCTCTAAGAAGTGGAGGGGGGTGTAAATAGTAAGTTAAAGAGTTTCCTTTTATTTAGGACCTGTTTCACTGTTAATTGTAAAGCTATTTCATTGAAGTTAATGGGATTAATTCTGTGCTTAAATTAAAATTTGTTTAAACATAAAATATACCTATTGGTCCGAGTCATCACTCCCTGGGTGAAGTATCCTTTCCTCACAGTTTTCAATAGAAACATTGTTTGGGGTTCTCAGCCGGTATTTTAACAAAAGTTGGGGTCTGGTCCAGTATCCTAACGAGTGAGAGGAGTGTGAGAGTGAGAGTGCAAGAATGAGAGAGTGCGAGAATGAAAACAAAAACAGAGAAGCAGCATGAAGGATCAGAGATAGAGGGCGAGGGAGAAATAGATCAAACGGTCAGAAAGAAGGTGAATGAGATCGTCTGGAACACATCTCATACCTGTTAAATTGCCACTGTGGGTCTTCAACCAATAAAATAACAAAACTGATACTTATCTAGCACCTGATGATATATCTCAGAAAATCCAAAAGCATTTTGCATTCAGCTCATGCATTGACTATCAGGATCCAACACCTCCAGGATTCATGACAGTCAAATTATTTTTTTCCACCCATTAGAATCCTCTCCCCTCCCTCTATTACTCCCCGATTCTATATTCTACTTCAAAGACATTTGGACTTTGGCCAACACCCTAATAGCCCAGAGATATTTAAAGATAGTTCCTCACTGTTCTGAGAAATCCAGATTTCCTTCTCTCTTTCTGCATCTTCTTGTCCTTCATTCTCATTTTCCTCCTCTTCCTCTCCTTCAGACAGCAGATCCGAGATTTGTTGCTGTAGTTCCAAGCTGATGTTGTTTTCTCCAAGGATGAGGGTCCGCATGGAGGTCGGATAATTCTCCACCATGTCCAGAAATATCTGAGAGAGACAGGACATATGCTGAATTATGGTGATGTCCATTGTGCAGGGAGTGAATGTCACTGCTATACATCATAACATATCAGTCCAAACTTATCATGGGGAACATCCATTTTCATTTTGCAATCTTATCAATAACTTCCCAATGTGTGGCCCTGGCTGTGTATTGCTAGGCCTTACAAGTGAGGCGATTTCAGCCAGTGCAATGCTAGAAACACTTTAATTAATCGCAATGCTACTGAAGCTAGATTTGTTCCTCTGGAGAGTGAGTCTGAGAAATTAATAATGAAAAATAAAGAAATGGCAAAAGCGTGAAATAAGTATTTAGTCACGGTAGATGGCTGAGAAAATTTCCTTAGAAAATCAAGGCATGATAGCAAGGGATGAACATAAAACAATTGGGAGAGAGAGAGCGAGAAACAAAGTGAAGGATCAGAGAGCGGCAGAGAAACAGAGTGGCAGAGAAACTGAGTGAAGGATCAGAGAGTGGCAGAGAAACAAAGTGAAGGATCAGAGAGTGGCAGAGAAACAGAGTGAAGGATCAGACAGTGGCAGATAAACAGAGTGAAGGATCAGAGAGTGGAAGAGAAACAGAGTGAAGGATCAGACAGTGGCAGAGAAACAGAGTGAAGGATCAGAGAGTGGCAGAGAAACAGAGTGAAGGATCAGAGAGTGGCAGAGAAACAGAGTGAAGGATCAGAGAGTGGCAGAGAAACAGAGTGAAGGATCAGAGAGTGGAAGAGAAACAGAGTGAAGGATCAGAGAGTGGCAGAGAAACAGAGTGAAGGATCAGAGAGTGGCAGAGAAACAGAGTGAAGGATCAGAGAGTGGCAGAGAAACAGAGTGACGGGTCAGAGAGTGGCAGAGAAACAGAGTGAGGGATCAGACAGTGGAAAAGAAACAGAGTGAAGGATCAGAGAGTGGCAGAGAAACAGAGTGAAGGATCAGAGAGTGGAAAAGAAACAGAGTGAAGAATCAGAGAGTGGCAGAGAAACAGAGTGAGGGATCAGAGAGTGGCAGAGAAACAGAGTGAAGGATCAGAGAGTGGAAGAGAAACAGAGTGAAGGGTCAGAGAGTGGCAGAGCAACAGAGTGAAGGATCAGAGAGTGGAAGAGAAACAGAGTGAAGGATCAAGAGTGGCAGAGAAACAGAGTGAAGGATCAGAGTGTGGCAGAGAAACAGAGTGAAGGATCAGAGAGTGGCAGAGAAACAGAGTGAAGGATCAGAGAGTGGCAGAGAAACAGAGTGAAGGATCAGGGAGTGGCAGAGAAACAGAGTGAAGGATCAGAGAGTGGCAGAGAAACAGAGTGAGGGATCAGAGAGTGGCAGAGAAACAGAGTGAGGGATCAGAGAGTGGCAGAGCAACAGAGTGAAGGATCAGAGAGTGGCAGAGAATCAGAGTGAAGGATCAGAGAATGGAGTGAAGGGCCTCTGGGAGGACTTCTTGCCAGCGGGAGACTGGGAGATTCCTGGACCGTTCTGTTCTCCCTTTCTACCTGCCCGTTTCCCCGGGAGTTATAGCTGGTGGTCCTGCTCGAGGCGATGCCTTTGCTTAGCAGGAACTGGCGCTGCTCGTCGCTCATAAAGGAGGACCCCATATCACTGTAGATGCATGCGGGAGAACCGAACAGTGTAAAAATAGTTTGGAGTGCCTTGATGACGGTGGTCGTGGTCATGTCCGGGCAGGGGATGGCGAATGTGAACCGGGAGTCCTCATCAATCACGTTCAGGAAATACGTGTTGCGGTCGGTGGATGTCAGGGGGCCTTTGAAGTCCATGCTGAGGCGTTCAAAGGGACGGGAATCCTTTATCAGATGCGCCCTCTCTGGTCGGTAGAAGTGCGGTTTGCACTCCGCGCAGATTCGGCAGTCTCTGGTGACAGTCCTGACCTCCTCGATGGAGTAGGGCAGGTTCCGTGACTTAACAAAATGGAAGAACCGGGTGACTCCCGGGTGGCAGAGGTCCTCGTGGAGGGCTCGGAGGCGGTCTACTTGTGCGGTGGCACAAGTGCCGCGGGATAGGGCATCAGGAGGCTCGTTCAGCTTCCCGGGACGATACAAGATCTCGTAAGTGAAGGTGGAGAGTTCGATCCTCCACCGCAAGATCTTGTCGTTCTTAATCTTGCCCCGCTGTGCATTATCGAACATGAAGGCCACCGTCCGTTGGTCCGTGAGGAGAGTGAATCTCCTGCCGGCCAGGTAATGCCTCCAGTGCCGTACAGCTTCCACTATGGCCTGGGCCTCCTTTTCGACCGAGGAGTGGCGAATTTCGGTGGCATGGAGAGTGCGGGAGAAGAAAGCCACGGGCCTGCCCGCTTGGTTGAGGGTGGCGGTCAGAGCTACGTCAAACGCGTCGCTCTCGATCTGGAAGGGGAGGGACCCGTCGATGGTGCGCATCGTGGCTTTTGCGATGTCCGCTTTGATGCGGCAGAAGGCATGGCGGGCCTCCGTCGACAGGGGGAAGGTTGTGGATTGGATTAGGGGTCAATCCTTGTCGGCGTAATTAGGAACCCATTGTGCATAGTAGCTAAAGAAGCCGAGGCAGCGCTTTAGGGCCTTGGGGCTGTGAGGAGGGGGAACTCCATGAGGGGGCGCATGCGTTCGGGGTCGGGGCCTGTGACTCCATTTCGCACTACGTAGCCTAGGATGGCTAGACGGTCGGTGCTAAACACGCACTTCTCCTTATTGTAGGTCAGATTCAGGAAGTGCGCGGTCTGGAGAAATTTACGGAGGTTGGTGTCGTGGTCCTGCTGGTCATGGCCGCAGATGGTGACGTTTTCAAGATGCGGGAACGTTGCGTGTAAGCCGTACCGGTCAACCATTCGGTCCATCTCACGTTGGAAGACCGAGACCCCGTTTGTGGCACCAAAGGGAACCCTTAAAAAGTGGTAGAGCCGCCCATCTGCTTCGAAGGCAGTGTACTGGCGGTCGCTATTACGGAGGGGTAGCTGGTGGTAGGCAGACTTGAGATCCACCGTGGAGAAGACCTTGTATTGCGCGATCCTGTTTACCAGGTCGGCAATACGGGGGAGGGGGTACGCGTCCAGTTGTGTAAACCGGTTGATGGTCTGGCTATAGTCGATGACCATCCTATGCTTCTCCCCGGTCTTTACCACCACTACTTGAGCCCTCCAGGGGCTGTTGCTCGTTTCGATGACCCCTTCCTTCAGCAGCCTTTGGACCTCGGACCTGATGAAGGTCCGGTCCTGGGCGCTGTACCGTCTGCTCCTGGTGGCGACGGGTTTGCAATCCGGGGTGAGGTTCGCAAACAGGGAAGGCGGGTCGACCTTAAGGGTCGCGAGGCCGCAAACAGTAAGGGGGGGTATAGGGCCGCCTAATTTAAAAGTAAGGATTTGTAGGTGGCACTGGAAATCCAGTCCCAGAAGGGTGGCTGCGCAGAGGTGCGGCAGCACGTCTCGGCGGAAATTGCGGAATTCCCTGCCTTGGACGGTGAGGTTCACGAGGCAGAACCCTTTTACCTGCACCGCGTGTGACCCGGAGGCCAGGGAGATCCTTTGTTGGGTGGGATAGGTGACCAGAGAACAGCGCCTTACCGTGTCGGGGTGGACAAAGCTCTCCGTGCTCCCGGAGTCGATGAGGCATGACGTCACGTGGCCGTTGATGCCGATCGTGGTGGTGGCCTTTGCTAGCGTTCGGGGCCGACTCTGGTCCAGGGTAATGGAGGCCAGCTGCAGCAAGGAGTGAAGATCGGGCAGCGCATCGTCAACCGTGTTGGGGGCTTGAGGCCCCATCCAAGATGGTGCCGTCCATGGATCGCACATGGAGTCCGGGGACTCCGAAGATGGCGGCGGGGAGGAACAAAATGGCGGCGGGGAGGGACAAACTGGCGGCGCACTCTGCTCCCGCGAGGCGGAGGCCAGCTGCAACAAAGGGTTTTGGTCGGGTAGCGCGTAGCCACCTGGGGGCTTGAGGCCCCATCCAAGATGGCGCCGGCCATGGATCGCACGTGGAGTCCGGGGACTTCGAAGATGGCGGCGGGGAGGAGCAAACTGGCGGCGCACGCGGCTCCAGCGTGGCGGAGGCCAGCTGCAGCAAGGGGTTTTGGTCCGGCAGCGCGTAGCCAGCCGTGCTGGGGGCTTGAGGCCCCATCCAAGATGGCGCCGGCCATGGATCGCACGTGGATTCCGGGGACTCCGGAGGTGGCGGCGGGGAGGTGTAAACTGGCGGCGCACGCTGCTCCAGCGTGGCGGAGGCCAGCTGCAGCAAGGGGTTTTGGTCCGGCAGCGCGTAGTCAGCCGTGCTGAGGGCTTGAGGCCCCATCCAAGATGCCGCCGGCCATGGATCGCACGTGGATTCCGGGGACTCCGGAGATGGCGGCGGGAGGAGTAAACTGGCGGCGCATGCTGCTCCAGTGTGGCGGAGGCCAGCTGCAGCAAGGGGTTTTGGTCCGGCAGCGCGTAGCCAACCGTGCTGGGGGCTTAAGGCCCCATCCAAGATGGCGCCGGCCAGGGGTCGCCCATGGAGTTCGGGGACAGAGACCCCGACGATTGGACCGGCGAGGGACAAAATGGCTGCACGCACTCCTCCATCATGGTTGCCGGGGGGAAGAATGGCTGCGGCTGCGACGCTGCCTGGATGGGCAAAGGCTGCGGTGCGCGTTGGGCCGGCGGGGCGGTTAAAAGGGAGTGCGGCGGTGGACCTGGGACAGTCGAGACTTGGAAGAACGGCTGTGGTTGCACAGCGGGCGGCTGGAGGAGCGGCTGAGGGTAGTCACTGGATACCGCATTCACCGCGCGGGCAAGGCAGAGCGCGGCATAGTGGCCTTTCTTGCCGCACCCTTTGCAGGTGACGGTGCGGGCCGGGCAGCACGCGCGCGGGTGATTCGCCTGGCCGCAGAAGAAGCAGCGTTGGCCGGTGGCGGTAGCGGGGCGCCTTGCAGCGCAGGCCTGCGGAGTTAGCGGGTAAGTCTGGGGGTTAAGCGGGTACGTCTGGGGGGCTGCCGCGGAGGTAGTGTATGCGACGATTCCCAGCCTCTTACAGGCGCACCCCCGTCTGGGAGGTTGTCTTCTGGGCAACAGGGGTTATCCACTGCAATCGTGGCTGATGATGCCTATATGGAGGCCACAGACTGACGGGGAGACCCGCAACACTGACGGCCATGCCGGGCCCAGGGAGTGGGATTGAGCGGTGCTTCAGCAACCTGAAGATGCAGTTCAGGTACCTGGACCACTCTGGAGGAGCCCTCCAGTATGACACTGAGAGGGTTGCCCACATAGTGGCAGCCTGCTGCGTCCTCCAGAACATTGAAACATGTTGGAAGAGGAGAATGAACACCAGTCTCCATCCAATAAGGAGGATGCGGAGGAGGGCAAGGATGAGTGGGACATGTGTGCGGCAGGACGCACGGAACACTCGGATCACCTTCAGGTTCACTGACTGGGTGGGGGAGGGGGGGGCTGGTCAGGGTCACCACATCCCACCCCCACAATCCCCTCCATGATACATACATGCCACACTACTGGGTGGGGGCCCTGGGTTGGCAGTAACAGCAGGTCTGGTCCATGGGATGGAGGTTGATGACAACCTGCTCTGCGATGAGCTCTGGTGCTCTGCATCGTTTGTGTCTGACTCCTGCCCACGGTAACACTTTCCACCGTCTAACCGGGTGATCCCTCCATGCAAGCTAGCCATTCCATCACACGGTCCCATCAAATCCCTGGGGTGGCAGAGGTGAGGACAGGGTGTGGGGGTGTGCTGCTCCGGTGGTCCTAGATGGCGTGGTGTGACCTGTTCTGCCCATTGCCCACTAGATGCGCCAGGGATGGGAGAGGGAGGGGGTCCGAGTGTTTCAGTACTTCCCCGGTACGGGCCCCATCACCTTCTCCTACATCGGGGTGCCAAATGGGCCCCGGGCTACTCCATGGGATGGGTGTGCGTGTGGAGCTATCCCCTGAAGCTCCTCCTCTGCCAGTCCTGGAGGCCTACTGACGTCTCGACCATGCCGTCTCGACCAATAACCAAACTCTGCAATCTTGGTCTTGACCTTTCCCTGTGCAGCTGGGTCCTTGACTTCCTCACCAACAGACTGCAATCTGTCAGGATCGGTAACAGCACCTCCTCCACAATAGTCCTCAACACCGGGACCCCGCAAGGATGTGTGCGCAGTCCTCCTGTACTCCTGTACAGACACGACTGTGTGGCAAGATTTAACTTCAATTTGATCTGTAAGTTTGCGGGTGATACGACTGCGGTGGGTTGTATCTCAAATAACGGCGAATCAGATCACTTGGTTGCATGGTGTACCGAAAACAACCTCTCTCTAAAATGTTAGCAAAACCAATGAACTGATCATCGACTTCAGGAAGTGTAGCATGACACACACCCCTATCTTGGATTGGATTGGATTGGATTTGTTTATTGTCACGTGTACCGAGGTACAGTGAAAAGTATTTTTCTGCGAGCAGCTCAACAGATCATTAAGTACATGGGAAGAAAATAAAATAAAATACATAATAGGGCAACACAAGGTATACAATGTAACTACATCACACCGGCATCGGATGAAGCATACAGGGTGTAGTGATAATGAGGTCAGTCCATAAGAGGGTCGTTTAAGAGTCTGGTGACAGTGGGGAAGAAGCTGTTTTTGAGTCTGTTCGTGCGTGTTCTCAGACTTCAGTATCTCCTGCCCGATGGAAGAAGTTGGAAGAGTGAGTAAGCCGGGTGGGAGGGGTCTTTGATGATGCTGCCCACTTTCCCCAGCCAGCGGGAGGTGTAGATCCAGCAGAGGGCAGTAGAGCAGAAATGCTGATTGGCTGTTGCAAGGGAAGCTAGGGTGGAAATTCAGAGAGCTAGGGTGGAAACTTAGATCTAGGACAAACAGAGTTATTATCTCTGGGTTGTTACCCGTGCCACGTGATAGCGAGACGAGGAATAGGGAAAGAGAGGAGTTGAACGCGTGGCTACAGGGATGGTGCAGGAGGGAGGGTTTCAGATCTCTGGATAATTGGGGCTCATTCTGGGGTCGGTGGGACCTCTACAAACGGGATGGTCTACACCTGGACCAGAGGGGTACCAATATCCTGGGGGGGGGGGAGAGAATTTGCTAATGCTATTCGGGAGGGTTTAAACTAGTTCAGCAGGGGCTTGGGAACCTGAATTGTAGCTCCAGTACACAGGATGTTGAGAGTAGTGAGGTCATGAGCAAGGTTTTAAAGTTGCAGGAGTGTACCGGCAGGCAGGAAGGTGGTTTAAAGTGTGTCTTCTTCAATGCCAGGAGCATCCGGAATAAGGTGGGTGAACTTGCGGCATGGGTTGGTACCTGGGACTTCGATGTTGTGGCCATTTCGGAGACATGGATAGAGCAGGGACAGGAATGGTTGTTGCAGGTGCCAGGGTTTAGATATTTCAGTAAGCTCAGGGAAGATGGTAAAAGAGGTGGAGGGGTGGCATTGTTAGTCAAGGACAGTATTACGGTGGCAGAAAGGACGTTGAATGAGGACTCGTCGATTGAGGTAGTATGGGCTGAGGTTAGAAACGGGAAAGGAGAGGCCACCCTGTTAGGGGTTTTCTTTCGACCTCCGAAAAGTTGCAGAGATGTAGAGGAAAGGATTGCAAAGATGATTCTGGATAGGAGCAAAAGCAACAGGGTAGTTGTTATGGGGGACTTTAACTTTCCAAATATTGACTGGAAACACTATAGTTCGAGTACTTTAGATGGGTCCGTTTTTGTCCAATGTGAGCAGGAGAGTTTCCTGACACAGTATGTAGATAGGCGAACGAGAGGCGAGGCCGTATTGGATTTGGTACTGGGTAATGAACCAGGACAGGTGTTAGATTTGGAGGTAGGTGAGCACTTTGGTGATAGTGACCACAATTCGAATACATTTACTTTAGTGATGGAAAGGGATAGGTATATACCGCAGGGCAAGAGTTATATCTGGGGGAAAGGCAATTATGATGCGATGAGGCAAGACTTAGGATGCATCAAATGGAGAGGAAAACTGCAGGGGATGGGCACAATGGAAATGTGGAGCTTGTTTAAGGAACAGCTACTGCGTGTCCTTGATAAGTATGTACCTGTCAGGCAGGGAGGAAGTGGTCGAGTGAGGGAACCGTGGTTTACCAAAGCAGTCGAAACCCTTGTCAAGAGGAAGAAGGAGGCTTATGTAAAGATGAGACATGAAGGTTCAGTAAGGGCGCTCGAGAGTTACAAGTTAGCTAGGAAGGACCTAAAGAGAGAGCTAAGAAGAGCCAGGAGGGGACATGAGAAGTCTTTGGCAGGTAGGATCAAGGATAACCCTAAAGCTTTCTATAGATATGTCAGGAATAAAAGAATGACTAGGGTAAGAGTAGGCGCAGTCAAGGACAGTAGTGGGAAGTTGTGCTTGGAGTCCGAGGAGATAGGAGAGGTGCTAAATGAATATTTTTCGTCAGTATTCACACAGGAAAAAGACAATGTTGTCGAGGAGAATACTGAGATTCAGGCTACTAGGCTAGAAGGGCTTGAGGTTCATAAGGAGGCGGTGTTAACAATTCTGGAAAGGCTGAAAATAGATAAGTCCCCTGGGCCGGATGGGATTTATCCTAGCATTCTCTGGGAAGCTAGGGAGAGATTGCTGAGCCTTTGGCTTTGATCTTTAAGTCATCTTTGTCAACAGGAATAGTGCCAGAAGACTGGAGGATAGCAAATGTTGTCCCCTTGTTCAAGAAGGGGAGTAGAGACAACCCCGGTAACTATAGACCAGTGAGCCTTACTTCTGTTGTGGGCAAAATCTTGGAAAGGTTTATAAGAGATAGGGTGTATAATCATCTGGAAAGGAATAAGTTGATTAGACATAGTCAACACGGTTTCGTGAAGGGTCGGTCGTGCCTCATAAACCTTATTGAGTTCTTTGAGAAGGTGACCAAACAGGTGGATGAGGGTAAAGCAGTTGATGTGGTGTATATGGATTTCAGTAAAGCGTTTGATAAGGTTCCCCACGGTAGGCTACTGCAGAAAATACGGAAGCATGGGATTCAGGGAGATTTAGCAGTTTGGATCAGAAATTGGCTCGCTGGAAGAAGACAAAGGGTGGTGGTTGACGGGAAGTGTTCAGACTGAAGTCCAGTTACTAGTGGTGTAGCACAAGGATCTGTTTTGGGGCCACTGCTGTTTGTCATTTTTATAAATGACCTGGAGGAGGGTGTAGAAGGATGGGTCAGTAAATTTGCAGATGACACTAAAATCGGTGGAGTTGTGGACAGTGCGGAAGGATGTTACAAGTTACAGAGGGACATAGATAAGCTGCAGAGGGCTGAGAGGTGGCAAATGGAGTTTAATGCAGAAAAGTGTGAGGTGATTCATTTTGGAAGGAATAACAGGAAGACAGAGTACTGGGCTAATGGTAAGATTCTTGGCAGTGTGGATGAGCAGAGAGATCTCGGTGTCCATGTACATAGATCCCTGAAAGTTGCCACCCAGGTTGAGAGGGTTGTTAAGAAGGCGTACGGTGTGTTTTTAAAAAATATATAATTTATTAAAGTTTTTTAACACAATTTTTCTCCCTCACAAACAATAACCCTTCGTAACAAAAAAAACGAGAAATCGCGCAGAGCAAGATATATACATGGCAAAATGATATATTTACACAGCTTTGTACACTGGCCCTCACCCGTACGTGCCAGTTTCCCCAACCCTTCATGTTATCTCTTGCTCATCCACCCTCCCAGGCAGTCCCCCCTTCCCCCCCCCGCCCCCACCCCTCCCAGGACGTCCCCTCCACCCCCCCCCCCCAAGGTTGCTGCTGCTGCTGACCGACCTTCCTCTAATGCTCCGCGAGATAGTCTAGGAACGGTTGCCACTGCCTGTAGGACCCCTGCGCAGACCCTCTCAAGGCAAACTTAATCCTCTCAAACTTTATGAATCCAGCCATATCATTTATCCAGGCCTCCAGGCTGGGGGGCTTCGCCTCCTTCCACATTAGCAAGATCCTTCGCCGGGCTACAAGGGACGCAAAGGCCAGAATGCCAGCCTCTTTCGCCTCCTGCACTCCCGGTTCGTCCACTACTCCAAATATTGCTAGCCCCCAGCTTGGCTTGACCCGGACTTTCACCACCTGAGATATTGCTCCCGCCACTCCTCTCCAGAACCCCTCCAGTGCCGGGCATGACCAAAACATATGGACATGATTCGCCGGGCTGCCTGAGCACCTTCCACATCTGTCCTCTACCCCAAAGAACCTAATCAACCTCGCCCCCATCAAGTGCGCTCTGTGGACCACCTTAAATTGTATCAGGCTGAGCCTGGCACACGAGGAGGAGGAATTAACCCTACCTAGGGCATCAGCCCACAGACCTTCCTCGATCTCCTCCCCCAGCTCCTCCTCCCATTTACCCTTCAACTCTTCTACCAGCGCTTCCCCCTCTTCTTTCAACTCCTGGTGTATTTCCGACACCTTGCCCTCCCTGACACATACACCCGAGATCACCCTATCTTGAACTTCTTGTGCCGGGAGCAACGGGAATTCCCTCACCTGTCGCCTCACAAGAGCCCTCACCTGCATATATCTAAAGGCATTTCCCGGGGGTAGGCGTACGGTGTGTTAGCTTTTATTGGTAGAGGGATTGAGTTTCGGAGCCATGAGGTCATGTTGCAGCTGTACAAAACTCTGGTGCGGCTGCATTTGGAGTATTGCGTGCAATTCTGGTCGCCGCATTATAGGAAGGATGTGGAAGCATTGGAAAGAGTGTAGAGGAGATTTACCAGAATGTTGCCTGGTATGGAGGGAAGATCTTATGAGGAAAGGCTGAGGGACTTGAGGCTGTTTTCGTTAGAGAGAAGGTTAAGAGGTGACTTAATTGAGGCATACAAGATGATCAGAGGATTGGATAGGGTGGACAGTGAGAGCCTTTTTCCTCGGATGGTGATGTCTAGCACGAGGGGACATAGCTTTAAATTGAGGGGTGATAGATATAAGACAGATGTCAGAGGTAGGTTCTTTACTCAGAGTAGTAAGGGTGTGGAATGCCCTGCCTGCAACAGTGGACTCGCCAACACTAAGGGTATTCAAATGGTCATTGGATAGACATATGGATGATAAGGGAATAGTGTAGATGGGCTTTCGAGTGGTTTCACAGGTCGGCACAACATCGAAAGCCGAAGCGCCTGTACTGCGCTGTAATATTCTATGTTCTATGTTCTATGGATGGGAGGCAGGTTTGTGTGATGGGCTGGACTGTGTTTACGACTCTCTGAAGTTTCTTGCGGTCCTGGGCCGAGCAGTTGCCATACCAGGCTGTGATGCAGCCCGATATAATGCTTTCTATGGTGCATCTGTAAAAGTTGGTAAGAGTTAATGTGGACATGCCAAATTTCCTTAGTTTCCTGAGAAGTATAGGCGCTGTTGTGCTTTCTTGGTGGTAGCGTCGACGTGGGTGGGCCAAGGACAGATTTTTGGAGATGTGCACCCCGAGGAATTTGAAACTGCTAACCATCTCCACCACGGCCCCGTTGATGCAGACAGGGGTGTGTACAGTACTTTGCTTCCTAAAGTCAATGGCCAGCTCTTTAGTCTTTGCTATCTGCATCAATGGCTCCAACGTGGAGATGGTCGATAGCTTTAGGTTCCTGGGGGTCACCATCACCAACAGTGTGTCCTGGTCCACTCACTTTGATGCAACAGTCAAGAAAGTCCAACAATGGAAGCTAAAGAAATTTGGCATGTCTGCATCGACTCTCACAAACTTCTGCAGATCTGCCATAGAGAGCGTCCTATCCTGCTGCATCACAGCAATTGCTTGGCCCACGATCGCAAGAAACTGCAGAGTGTGGTGAACTCAGCCCAACGCATCACACAAGTTTGCCACCCTCACATTGATTCTACACCTCCCGCTGTCTCAGGAAGGCAGTCAGCATTGTCAGAGAAACCTCCCACCCAGGCTTTGACCTCTTCCAGACCCTTCCATCAGGCAGAAGACACAGAAGTCTGAAGACTCGCATATCCAGACATAGGAACAGCTTCTTCCCCACAGCTACTAGACTCCTCAACGACTCTCCCTTGGACTGATCTGTTCCCTATAGGAATACTATTCACGGCGCCCTATGCTGCTCTTGTTCATGTATTTGCTTTGTTTGGCCCTTGTTTCGCACTGTAACCAATCACCATTTGACTATGTACTCTGTTGATTATTCTTTTTGTCTACCATGTACGTACTGTGTATATTCCCTTGGCCACAGAAAAATATTTTTCACTGTACTTCGGTACATGTGACAATAAATCGATCAAGTCTGCATTTTCGTGGCCATGGAGCACAAGGAATGGACCACTTCCATCTGGGACTGCGCCTCATCACACTGTGACTGTGTCACCACCTTCTGGGTCTGTGCCACATCAGGCAATGACTGCGCTGTCTCCCTCTGGGACTGGGCCACCTCCCTCTGCATTTGTTCCTGGGCAACGTTGACTCTCTCAGCCATGGCCCGCTGTGACTGAGCCACGCACAGGAGTGCCACTGCAACGTCCAGATGGCTCTGGCACATGGCTGTCTGTGATAGAGTAACCCTGTCCTGGGCCTCGGCCACCGCCTGCACAGAATACCCCGGGCCTTGGACATGCTGATCCATGGCCAAGACACTCTTGGACATGCTGATTCATGGCGGATGGTATGGGTGCTGGCATGTGGTGCAGGGTGGGGGTTCGGCTGTCCTCCGGGTGGTGGGGTAGGGTTACCGGTATGTGGAATGGGGGTTCGTGCCAAGGGCACAGTGCTACCTACTCACCCTTGCTGTCTTGAGGAGGTCGTGTAGTGTCTTCCGGCATTGTTGGTTGGTCCGGACGGTGTTGCTTGTGGCGCTGATGGACTCTGCCCTGCACCCAGGCACGGCAAACGACAGCGGCTGGCAGTGGGCCACGGAAGGGTGGCCCACCTCTCCTGCATGGCGTCCAGCAGGGTCTCAAGCACGGCGTCCATAAAACAGGGTGCTGCTCTTCTCGCTGCCATCTTGTTGGATGGGATGATGTGTGTAGAGAGTGAGGTGTGTATATGCAGCTGCAGCTTGTCAGCCTCCTGAGTGTCAATCGCGAATCCGGCGAATCCCGTACCGTTTCTAAAAGCACAAGTGAACCTTGCCGTCGGGAATTTGGCCCATCAGAGGCGTAGACTTTGTACCTCCCTTCGCATGATTTTTCTAGACACAGGTGTGAACGTGCGCCACAACCAGGAGCAGCAAGGGTGTGCCCCACTTGACTTCGACTTTCCAGACACTTTGGGCGCAATTCTCCCAGCCCCGCGCCGGGCCGGAGAATCGCCGCAACCGTGCCATGCCGCCCCAACGCCGGCACGTGATTCTCCGAGGTGCAGAGAATCGCCGCCATTTGCACCAGCGCATTTGGCGCGCCGCCGGTCGCAGGCAGTTGTCAGTGGCGGGGCCGCGGATTCTCCGGCCTAGATGGGCCGCGAGGAAAAAGCAGAGTCCCGCCGGCGCCTTTCACCCCTGGTCACTGCCGGCAGGAACTCTGTGCGAAGGGTCGGGGGCGGCTTGTGGGGGGGTGGGCTCCGTCCCCAGGGGGGGACCTCCGATGGGGTTTGGCCCGCGATCGGACCCCCACCGATCGGCGGTCCGGCCTCTCCCCCCCGGGCCTACTTTGTTGCGCGGCCGGTCCCTGAACCCCAACGCCATGTTGCATCGGGGCCGGCGCGCTGAAGAGGTCCCCCGCGCATGCTCATTTTGGCGAGGCCCAACTGCGCATGCGCGGATTAGCATGGTGCCCAGTTGGCGCCGGGAAGGGAGGCTGGAACGGCGTGAACCACTCCAGTGCCGTGCTGGCCCCCTTCGGTAGTCCCCGTGCCCGTTAGTCTCCATTTCGGAGAATCGCGCCCTTTGTACTTTTGTGTCTGTACGAAACTTCCCCAGTGCATCTCCAGCGTTATCCTCTGCCAGAGAGGGCTGATTTCTTACCAGGTGCAAGCCCAGAGTCGTCTTATGAGAAAGCATCTTGACCACCTTCAGTCCAGGCGACCGCTTTTTCGGAAAGGTCCTCGTTTTATAAATGTCTTCTAAAACCGCATTGGCAGCCGAATAAGGCCACAGCAGAACCCCAAGGGAGTCGAGTTGCTGACGTGACTGAGGTCATCGACTCAGCCTCGAGATGGAAACTCAAGAGGTCTCTGATGGAGAACCCTCGGATACACAACCTCGGGAATTGCAGCCGCCACGTCGTTCGTGTTGGAAGCGGCGCTCACCTTCTTGATACATGCCGCCCGATCCAGCATCTCGGGTGAACGACACCCAGCCAGACACCAAGAGGGTCCTGCGCCCTTATTTGCCACGGTCTTCAGAGGATTCTTCGGAGTTTGGGGGGGGGAGGGATGTTATAACTCGGACGGGTGTTACGTGGTGGGGATGATTAACTATCCTGTGGGTCTTGCAGTATATGAGCTCCTCCGATAAGGGGGCAGGGGACTTTTAGCTATGTCTGATTATGTATATATGTAGTCAGCCAATAAGGCACCGACTAGAGAACACCCAGTCGGGAACTACCGGAGCTGTAAATAATAGTTATTGTAAAATAAAGTAAGTTTTCATTCCAACAAACTCAGTGGTGACTCTTTGTGACCCTTACAAATAAAGAGTAAGTGGAGGAACAGAAGAGCAAGAGGCAAAACAGAATGAGATTAGGATGCAAAACACTCAAAGAGGGCAAGACTCACAGCAATAAATGATGATTTTACAGTTTCTCTATTCATCCGAAAACTATGAAATATAACAGTCTATTGAGTCTATTGACTCAACGGGAACACAGTTAGCCCTTGTTTAACATTTTCATTGCATTCCTGAAAAGCGTAAATCTACGTTAACCTACAATATTAAGCAAATCAGATTTTCGCATTACTACTATTGGAAAATGCTGTATTTAGGTTTGGCAGGACCTTACCCAGCTGAAAAAAATTAAAACGTTATACGCTGTTGGATAAAATACTTACACTGTTAAATTCCTATACTCATAAATGAAACAACTTTTAAAATAAAATGCATTTAAAAATAATGGAAATTTGGTTAAGACTTCTACTTTGCAGAATTGTTACAGCACAGAATGTGGCCATTCGGACCGTTGTGTTTGTGCTGGCACATGTTGCAACAATTTACCTAGAAGCACTCCCATGCATTTTCCCTGCACATTCTTCCTTTTCAGATAATAATCTAATCCCTCTTAAATTTGTTGAATGAATCTACCTCCACAACACTCTTGGACAGTGCATGCTAGTTCATAACCACTTACTGTGTGAAAAAGATCTTTCCTCAGGTTGCTTTTTTTGGCAAATTACCTTAAATCTGTGGCCTCTTGTTCCTTGCATCAATCGGAACAGTATCTCCCTATCCACTCTGTCCAGACTTTCTCTTCTCGCAGGAAAACAGTGCCAACTTCAGCAATACTCAACTTTATAATTAGAATCAGAGAATCACAGAATCTCTGCAGTGCAGAAGGAGGGCATTCGGTCCATTGAGTCTGTACTGACTCTCCAATTGAGCACCCTACCTAGGCCCACACTCCCGCCTTATCCCTGTAAGCCTGCACATCGTTGGACTGGACTAATTCTCATCATTCTGTTAAAATATCACCCTGGTCTCAGTTCTTCCTCTTTCATAAGAATATAAGAACTAGGAGCAGGAGTAGGCCATCTGGCCCCTCGAGCCTGCTCCACCATTCAATGAGATCATGGCTGATCTTTTGTGGACTCATCTCCACTTTCTGGCCCAAACACCATGGGTGGGATTCTCCACTCCCGCGCCAAAGTGGCCGCGCCGTCGTGAACGCCGTCGAGGTTCACGACGGTGTGAAACGGCCCCGATCCCGACCGATTCAGGCCCTGACAATGGGCTAGGATCGGGGCCGCGTCATCTGCACGCGCCAGGCCTTGTCGCCCGCGTAAAGGTGGCGTCGCATAGATGACGCGGCCGGCGCCGCATAACTGCCATCATCCGCGCATGTGCGGGTTGGCCGGCGCCAACCCGCGCATGCGTGGTTGGCGTCCTCTCTAAGTCTGCCCCGCAAGAAGATGGCGGACGGATCTTGCGGGGCCGCGGAAGGAAGGAGGTCCTCCTTCAGAGAGGACAGCCCGACGATCGGTGGGCACCGATCGCGGGCCACCCCACATTTGAGGTACCCCCCCGGTGCAGGATCCCCCCTCGCCCACCCGCCCCCCCAGCGTTCGCGCGCTGTTCCCGACGGCAGCGACCAGGTGTGGACGGCGCCGGGGGGAACCCGCCGTTTTGGCCTGGCCGCTCGGCCCATCTGGGCCTGAGAATAGAGGGGGTGCCGGAGAATCGCCATTTTGGGTGTCTCCGGCGATTCTCCGGCCCCCGTAACTTGACGGGGCCGTTCCCGCCGCTTGGGAGAATCGCGGGAGGGCATCGGACCGGCGTCCCGGGAAATTTTGGCGGCCCAGGCGATTCTCCCAACCGGCGCGGGAGTGGAGAAACCCGCCCCATAACCCTTGATCCCTTTATTCTTCAAAAAATGATCTTTCTTTCTCTTAAAAACATTTAATGAAGGAGCCTCTACTGCTTCACTGGGCAAGGAATTCCATAGATTCACAACCCTTTGGGCGAAGAAGTTCCTCCTAGACTCAGTCCTAAATCTACTTCCCCTTATTTTGAGGCTATGCCCCCTAGTTCTGCTTTCACCCGCCAGTGGAAACAACCTCCCCGCACCTATCCTATCTATTCCCTTCATAATTTTATATGTTTCTAGAAGATCCCTCCTCATCCTTCTAAATTCCAACGAGCACAGTCCCAGTCTACTCAACCTCTCCTCGTAATCCAACCCCTTCAGCTCTGGGATTAATCTAGTGAATCTCCTCTGCACACCCTCCAGTGCCAGTACGTCCTTTCTCATGTAAGGAGACCAAAACTGAACACAATACTTCAGGTGTGGCCTCACTAATACCTTATACAATTGCAGCATAACCTCCCTAGTCTTAAACTCCATCCCTCTAGCAATGAAGGACAAAATTCCATTTGCCTTCTTAATCACCTGTTGCACCTGTAAACCAACTTTTTGCGACTCATGCACTAGCACACCCAGGTCTCTCTGCACAGCAGCATGTTTTAATATTTTATCATTGAAATAATAATCCCTTTTTGCTGTTATTCCGACCATAATGGATAACCTCACATTTGTCAACATTGTATTCCATCTGCCAGACCCTAGCCCATTCAATTAGCCTATCCAAATCCCTCTGCAGACTTCCAGTATCCTCTGCACTTTTTGCTTTACCACTCATTTTAGTGTCGTCTGCAAACTTTGACACATTGCCCTTGGTTCCCAACTCCAAATCATCTATGTAAATTGTGAACAATTGTGGGCCCAACACTGATCCCTGAGGGACACCACTAGCTACTGATTGCCAACCAGAGAAACACCCATTAATCCCCACTCTTTGCTTTCTATTAATTAACCAATCTTCTATCCATGCTACTACTTTCCCCTTAATGCCATGCATCTTTATCTTATGCAGCAACCTTTTGTGTGGCACTTTGTCAAAGGCTTTCTGGAAATCCAGATATACCACATCCATTGGCTCCCCGTTATCTATTGCACTCGTAATGTCCTCAAAAAATTCCACTGAATTAGTTAGGCACGACTTGCCCTTTATGAACCCATGCTACGTCTGTCCAATGGGACAATTTCCATCCAGATGCCTCGCTATTTCTTCCTTGATGATAGATTCCAATTTCCAATCCGCCGGGACCTAATTCCCAATCCTTTCGATGACCACTTCCACCCTATAATCCTCTGAGTTAGCTTTGACAAAGAGTCATTTTGACTTGAAATGTTAGCTCCCTTCTCCCTCCACAGACGCTGCCAGACCTGCTGAGATTGTCCAGTATTTTCTGTTTTTGTTTCATTTTCCAGCATCCGGAATAATTTGCTTTTATTTTAATCCTCTGAGATATCAATGCTCCTTTAATTTCGACCTTCTGTGCATCCCTGATCCACTTCACCATTGCTGGACATGCCTTGAGCTGCCAAGGCCCTAAACATTGTAATGCCCTCCCTAAGCATCTCGGCCTCTTTACATCTCTTTCCTCCTTTAACATGCTCCTCAAACGTTATCTCTTTGAGCAAACGTTTGGTCACTTGGCCTAAGATTTCTTTATGTGGCTCAGTGTCAAATTCAGTCTGATAATAGTACGAAGTCTTACGACACCAGGTTAAAGTCCAACAGGTTTGTTTCGATGTCACTAGCTTTCGGAGCGCTGCTCCTTCCTCAGGTGATAATAGCCTGATAGCCTAACAGTCTGATAATAGCCATCCAAAGTGCCTCGGGCTGTTTAAAGTCAGTACATAAATGCAATGGGTAGGATTTCCCTGTTCCCCCCCCTCCCCCGCAAATGTGACATGATTTCCAGCAGCGAAGGGTGCTTGCTGTTGACTGCCAGGAGGGTCTTCCAGTCCTGGTGAGTTCTATGGCGTTATGCATGGCTAGCCTGCTCAACTTCTGAGGAACCCACCGCAGGGATGCCTTTGGTAGGACTCAATGATCAGGAAGGTCTAGAAAATCCCACCCAATGTGTTATTGTTGATGATGACCAGCTTGGGTCACTGGCTGTGTGGACGTTCTCCCTGTGTCTGCGTGGATTTCCTCCGGGTGCTCTGGCTTCGTCCAACAGTCCAGAGATGTGAAGGTTAGGTGGACTGGCCACGCTAAATTATCCCTTAGTGTCCAAAAGGTTAGGTGGGGTTGCTGGGTTATGGGAATAGGGTGGAGATGTGGTTTTAGCTGGGGTGGACTTTCAGGGGCCAGTGTAGACTCGATGGGCTGAATGGCGTCCTTCTGCACTGTAGATTCTATGATTCTATGTCTTTTCATAGCGTAACAGAGAGTTGTATCCATGCCCTGATCACCATCATTCCCACAACCCACCATCACTCCCACACCTTTACAACTGGACTAATTGTTTTTTATTTGTTCATGGGATGTGTACATCGCTGGCGGGGCCATCCCTGAGGGCATTTACGAGTCAAACACATGGCTGTGGATCTGGAGTCACATGTAGGCCAGACCAGGTAAGGACCACGGATTTCCTTGCCTAAAGGATATTGGTGAACCAGACGGGTTTATCTGACATTCATCATGGTCACCTTTACTATTTTTATTGAATTTGAATTTTGCCATCTGCCACAGGTCCCCAGAGCATGATTTGAGGTCCCTGAATTACTAGTCCAGCAATAATACCACAATACCACTGTCTCTCCTTACAATATATTTACATAAATGAGGTTCCTTGGGCAGGATTCTCCACGCCCGCGCCGAAGTGCCCACGCCGTTGAGGTTCATGACGGCGCGAAACGGCCCCGATCCCGACCGATTCAGGCCCCGACAATGGGCTAGGTACGGGCCGCGTCATCTACACGCGCCAGGCCTTGTCACCACGTAAAGGGGGCGCCGCATAGATGATGCGGCCGGTGCCGCATAACTGCCGTCACCCGCGCATGCGTGGTTGCCGTCCTCTCTGAGTCCGCCCCGCAAGAAGACGGCGGACGGATCTTGCGGGGCCGCGGAAGGAAGGAGGTCCTCCTTCAGAGAGGATGGCCCGACGATCGGGTATCGATCGCGGGCCATGCCACATTTGAGGTACCCCCCCCGTGCAGGATCCCCCCCTCCCCCCCCGCAGGCTGACCCCCAGCATTCCCACGCTGTTCACGACGGCAGCGACCAGGTGTGGACGACGCCGGGGGGAACCTGCCGTTTTGGCCTGGCCGCTCGGCCCATCCGGGCCTGAGAATAGCGGGGGTGCCGGAGAATCGCCATTTCGGGTGTCTGCGGCGATTCTCCGGCCCGCGGAACTCGACGGGGCTGTTCCCGCCACTTGGGAGAATCGCGGGAGGGCGTCGCACCGGCGTCCCGGGAAATTTTGGCGGCCCAGGCGATTCTCCCAACCGGCGCGGGAGTGGAGAATCTCGCCCCTTAAACCTACGACGATTCTAATCAATGTTTTTGTACTCCCACTGATGCCTTCTTATCTTTCCTAAAGTATGGTGACCTGAATTGGACTCAAATTTTCCAGCTGAGGCTGAACCAGTGTTTTAAACACATTTGCATGTTATGTTCTTGTTGACAAGGGCCACGATTACACAGGCTTTATACTCAACCTGTTCTACCACCTTCAATCAATGATGCGCATGCACATCCAGGTCCCTCTGCTCCTGCATCACTTCACAGAATAATACAATGCAGAAGAGGCCCTTCGGCCTATAGAGTCTGCACTGACTTATGAAAAACACCTGACCTGTCTACCTATTCCTATTTGTCAGCACTTGGCCCATAGCCTTGAATGTTATGACGTGCCAAGTGCTCATTCAGGTACTTTTTAAAGGATGTGAGGCATCCCGCTTCAACCATCCTCCCAGGCAGTGCATTCCAGACTGTCACCACCCTCCGGGTAAAACGGTTTTTCCTCACATCTCCCTTAAACCTCTTGCCCCTCATCTTGAACTTGTGTCCCTTCCCAACTGACTCTTCAACTAAGGGAAACAGCTGATCCCTATCCAACCTGTCCATGCCCTCATAATATTTTACACCTCGATTAGGTCACCCCTCAGTCTTCTCTGCTCCAGCGAAAACAACCCAAGCCTATCCAATCTCTCTTCAATAACTTAAATGTTCCATCCCAGGCAACATCTTGGTGAATCGCCTCTGTATCCCTTCCAGTGCAATAGCATCCTTTCTATAACGTGGCGACCAGAATTGAACACAGTACTCCAGCTGTGACATAGAAACATAGAAGATAGGAGCAGGAAGAAGCCATTCGGCCCTTTAAGCCTGCTCCGCCATTTGTCATTATCATGGCTGATTGTCCAACTCAATTGCGTAATCCTGCTTTCTCCCCATAACCCGTGATCCCATTCGCCTCAAGTGTCATAATTAGCTGCCTCTTGAATGTATTCAATGTCTTAGCATCAACTATTTCCTGTGGTAATGAATTCCACAGGCTCGCCACTCTTTGGGTAAAGCCATTTCT
Organism: Scyliorhinus torazame; assembly: GCF_047496885.1. Lineage (NCBI taxonomy): Eukaryota > Metazoa > Chordata > Chondrichthyes > Carcharhiniformes > Scyliorhinidae > Scyliorhinus > Scyliorhinus torazame. Next base: position 347,875,595 of record NC_092710.1, on the reverse strand, counting down.
CCTCATCTCTGTCCTAAATGGTCTACCCCAAATCCTCAGACTGTGACCCCTGATTCTGGACACACCCACCATTGGGAATATTCTCCCTGCATCCACCCTATCTAGTCCTGCTAGAGTTGTATAAGCCTCTATGAGATCCCCTCCTCATTCGTCTGAACTCCAGCGAAAACAATCCTAACCTAGTCAATCTCTCCTCATACGTCAGTCCCGCCATCCCTGGAATCAGTCTGGCAAACCTTTGCTGCACACCCTCGACAACAAGAACATCCTTCCTCAGAAAAGGAGACCAAAACTGCACACAATATTCGAGGTGTGGCCTCACCAAGGCCCTGTATAATTGCAGCAACACAACCCTGCTCCTGTACTCGAAACCTCTCGCAATGAAAGCCAACATACCATTTGCCTTCTTTACTGTCTGCTGCACCTACATGCTTACCTTCAGCGACTGGTGCACAAGGACACCTTCACTAAAGTTCTATACAACTCCAACATGACCTCCCTGCTTTTTTAATCTATGCCTCAATTGTTAACGGCAAGTGTCCCATATGCCTTTTTCATCACCGTATTGACCTGCCCTTCTGCCTTCAGAGATCCATGGACAAACACTCCAAGTCACTTTGTTCCACAGGACTTCCCAGTGTCAGGCCATTCAATGAATACTTCCTTGTCCCATTACTCCTTCCAAAGTGTTTCACCTCACACTTTTCAGGGATTATTTCCATTTGCCACTTTTCTGCTTATTTCATCATCCCGTCTATATCTTCTTATAACCCAAGACACTCAACCTCACTGTTAACCACACGGCCGATCTTTGTGTCATCCGCAAACTTAATGATCCTACCCTCCACATAGTCATCTATGTCATTTATATAAATGACAAACATTAGGGGACCCAGCACAGATCCCCGTGGTACGCCACTGGGCCCTGGCTTCCAGTCACTAAAGCAGCGGTCTGTCATCACCTCTGTCTACAGTTAAGCCAATTTTGTACGTGAGATTGGATATAATCTGACACAAAAACATCTTTCTAATGCTTAATTTCAAAAGTTTAATTTAAAGGAATAAATCAGGGCAGGACAAGGCGTGGTCTGCTCCTCTTGCTCCATGTGGCAGACTGGGGACAATTCCAGTCCCCAGGGTCAGCATGTGTCCAGGAAGTGTCTCCAGTTACAGCTCCTGGAAGCTCGAGTTTCAGAGCTGGAGCGGCAGCTGTGGACACTGTGGAGCATCCGCGAGTCGGAGAGTATCGTGGATAGCACGTATAGAGAGGTGATCACACCGCAGGCTCAGACTCCGCAGGCAGGAAGGGAATGGGTGACCACCAGACAGAGCAAGAGAGCGAGGCAGGTAGTGCAGGAATCTCCTGTGGCCATTCCCCTGCAGAACAGATATACCATTTTTGATACTGTTGAGGGGAATGGCCTCTCAGGAGAAAACAGCAACAGCCAAACTTGTGGCACCATGGTTGGTTCTGCTGCAGAGGGGATTTGATTTGATTTTGATTTGATTTATTGTCACATGTGACGAAGTACAGTGAAAAGTATTTTTCTGCGGCCGAGGAACGTACACAGTACGTACATAGTAGACACAAGAATAATCAACAGGGAACATTGACAAATGGTACATCGACAAAACAGTGATTGGTTACAGTGCAGAACAAGGGGTCGTGAATAGTGTTCTTACAGGGAACAGATCAGTCCGAGGGGGAGCCATTGAGGAGTCTTGAAGCTGTGGTGAAGAAGCTGTTCCTATGTCTGGATGTGCGAGTCTTCCGACTTCTGCACCTTCTGCCTGATGGAAGGGTCTGGAAGAAGGCACTGCCTGGGTGGGAGGGGTCTCTGATAGTGCTGTCTGCCTTTGAGGCAGCGAGAGGTGTATATAGAATCAATGTGGAGGTGGCAAGTTTGTGTGATGCGTTGGGCTGAGTTCACCACAGTCTGCAGTTTCTTGCGATCTTGGACCGAGCAGTTGCCATACCAGGCTGTGATACAGCCGGATAGGATGCTCTCTATCGCACATCTGTAGAGGTTTGTGAGAGTCGATGCAGACATGCCAAATTTCTTGAGCTTCCGCAGGAAGTAGAGACGTTGTTGGGCTTTCTTGACTGGAGAGGTAGTAAGTGTGACAGTGCAATAGTTATAGGGGATTCAATTGTAAGGGGAATAGACAGGCGTTTCTGTGGCCGCAAACGAGACTCCAGGATGGTATGTTGCCTCCCTGGTGCTAGGGTCAAGGATATCTCGGAGCGGGTACAGGATATTCTGGAGGGGGAGGGTGAACAGCCAGTGGTCATGGTACACATCGATACAAACAACATAGGTTAAAAAAGGGATGAGGTCCTAAAAGCAGAATACAGCGAGCTAGGAAAAAAGTTAAGAAATCGAACCTCAAAGGTAGTGATCTCAGGATTACTACCGGTGCCACGTGCTAGTCAGAGTAGAAATGACAGGATATATAGGATGAATACATGGCTGAAGAGATGGTGTCAGATGCAGGGTTTCAGATTCCTGGGGCATTGGGACCGGGTCTGGGGGAGGTGGGACCTGTACAAACTGGACGGGTTACACCTGGCAAGGCCTGGAACTGATGTCCTAGGGGGGGCTATTTGCTAGAGTGGTTGGGGATGATTTAAACTAATATGCCAGGGGGATGGGAACCTATGCAAGGAGTCAGAGAAAGAGGGAGCAAGGACAAAAGCAAAAGGTAAAAAAGTGAATAAGAAAAGTGATAGGTGGAGAAATCAAGGACAAAATTCAAGCAGGGCAGTCGCGATAAATATTGGGAGCAAGACAAACATTGTGAAAACGACAAACTTAAAGGCTCTGTGCCTTAATGCACGGAGCATTTGCAATAAAGTGGATGAACTAATCACGCAGATAGATATAAATGGGTATGATATAATTGGGATTACGGAGACATGGCTGCAGGGTGAACCGGGATGGGAACTGATGTCCCAGGGTTTTCAGTATTTAGGAAGGACCGGCATAAAAGAAAAGGTGGTGGTGTGGCACTGCTGGTTAAAGAGGAAATTAACACAATAGTGAGAAATGATATTAGCTCTGACAATGTGGAATCTGTATGGGTCGAGTTGAGAAATACCAAGGAACAAAAAACATTAGTGGGTGTCATATATAGACCTCCAAACTGCAGTGATGAGGTTGGGAATGGCATTAAATAAGAAATTAGACAGGCATGTGTGGTATTATAGGTATTACGGTACCTGAGAGGCTAAAGTACCATTGGTAGAACCTGTATGCTTGCTATTGGCTGGAGTGTATAATAACTCCGCCCTGATAGGTGGGGTATAAGAACCCATGCCACCCCAGCAGCCCTCATTCTGTACCTGAGCTGCTGGGGGAACCATCTAGCTTATTAAAGCCTTCAGTTGGACTACAATCTCGCTTTAGTGGTCATTGATCGTGCATCAATTTAATAAGCTAGATTTTTAAGAAGGATGGAGCTCCGAATCAAGCCGGAGTGTCTGCAACTTAGCCCCCACACGGCGAACTCAGCGGCAATCTTTAAGCATTGACTGGCGTGTTTTAAAGGGTATCTTGAAACGGCCGAAAACGCACCCATGGGAGAGCAGAAACTGCATGTCCTGCACTCAAGGGTGAGCCCGGAGATTTACACCCTCATCGAGGAAGCGGAAGACTTCGATGCAGCAATCGAGCTGCTAAAAGGACACTATATTCGCCCGGTAAACTAGGTCTACGCCCGGCACCTGCTTGCAACAAGACGGCAAACCCCTGGGGAATCGTGGAGGAATTCTACCGCGCACTCCTGGTGCTGGGAAGAAGCTGCGGCTGCCCGCAAGTTTCGGCGAGCGAACACGCGGAACTCTTACTCCGGGATGCTTTCGTGGCAGGTATGCTTTCGTCACAAATCCGCCAGCGCCTGTTAGAGAAGGACACCCTGGGTCTCAGGGAGGCACGGGCCCTTGCAGGATCCCTGGACGTGGCCTCCAGGAACACCCGTGCCTATGTGCCCGACCGCGCGGCAGCCCCCTGGGCAGCATGGAACCCCGCAGCGTCCGACCCCGAGACTTCCACCGTTCCCCCGCAGGCCTGCGCTGCAAGGCGGCCTGGCAACCCCGAGGGGCCCTGCCGCTACTTTTGCGGGCAGGCCAAGCACCCCCGCCAGCGCTGCCCGGCCCGCGCATCCACCTGCAAGCGATGCGGCAAAAAGGGTAATTTCATGGGGGTATGTCAGGCCCGAGCGGTCTCCAGCGACGAATCCCGACCGCCACCACAAACTTCTCCACAGGCCCCAAACTTGGCCAGCGGTCGCCGCCACCCCCATATCCCAGGGCCACGTGCAGACCCTGGGCGCTGCCATCTTGTTCCGCGGACGCCATGCTTGAGGGATGGGCGCCGCCATTTTGTGCACCCCCGGCCATGTGCGACCTATGGGAGACGCCATCTTGGATGAACCCCCAGGACCCCAGCTCGGCCGACTACACACTGCCTGAACAGAATTCCCAACTACTGCGATTGGCCTCGGTGACTTTGGTTCAGTCTCGACCCCGAACACTCTCAACCGCTACGACGACTGTTTTCACCAACGGGCACGAGACGTCCTGCCTAATTGACTCTGAGAGCACGGAAAGCTTCATACACCCCGACACGGTAAGGCGCTGTTCCCTCCTCATCCACCCTGTTAATCAAAAAATCTCACTGGCCTCCGGTTCCCACTCAGTGGAGATAAAGGGGTTTTGTGTAGCAAACCTCACAGTCCAGGGAAGGGAGTTCAAAAATTTCCGTCTCTACATCCTTCCCCACCTCTTCGCGGCTAAACTCCTGGGTTTAGACTTCCAGTGTAACCTTCAAAGTCTGACCTTCCAATTCGGCGGCCCTATACCCCCCCCTTACTGTCTGCGGCCTCGCGACCCTTAAGGTCGACCCGCCTTCCCTGTTTGCGAACCTCACCCCGGATTGCAAACCCGTCGCCACCAGGAGCAGACGCTACAGTGCCCAGGACCGGATCTTTATTAGGTCAGAGGTCCAAAGGCTACTGAGGGAAGGGGTCATTGAAGCCAGTAACAGCCCCTGGAGAGCTCAAGTAGTGGTGGTAAAGACCGGGGAGAAGCATAGGATGGTCATCGACTACAGTCAGACCATCAACAGGTTTACGCAGCTGGACGCGTACCCTCTGCCCCGCATATCCGACCTGGTAAAAAGGATCGCGCATTATAAGGTCTTCACTCGGTGGATCTCAAGTCTGCCTACCACCAGATCTCCATCAGCACTAGTGACCGCAAATACTCTGCCTTCGAGTCAGACGGGTGGCTCTATCACTTCTTGAGGGTTCCCTTTGGTGTCACTAATGGGGTCTCGGTCTTCCAGCGCGAGATGGACCGAATGGTTGACCGGTACGGTTTACGGGCAACATTCCCGTATCTCGATAATGTCACCATCTGCGGCCACGACCAGCAGGACCACGACTCCAACCTCCGAACATTTCTCCAGACCGCTAAAATCCTCAACCGAACATACAATAGGATAAATGCGTGTTTAGCACCGACTGTTTAGCCATTCTCGGCTACATAGTGCAAAATGGAGTTATAGGCCCCGACCCTGAACGCATGCGCCCTCTTATGGAGTTCCCCCTCCCTCACTGCTCTAAGGCCGTAAAACGCTGCTTCGGGTTTTTTAGCCACTACGCGCAGTGGGTCCCCAACTATGCAGACAAGGCCCGTCCCCTGATCCAATCCACAGTCGATAGAGGCCCGCCAGGCCTTCAGCCGCATCAAAGCAGACATTGCAAAGGCCACGATGCACGCCATCGACGCATCCCTCCCCTTCCAGGTCGAGAACGATGCGTCCGACGTAGCTCTGGCGGCTACACTCAACCAAGCGGGCAGACCCGTGGCCTTCTTCTCCCGTACCCTCCATGCTTCCAAAATCCGCCACTCCTCTGTCGAAAAGGAGGCCCAGGCAATAGTAGAAGCTGTGCGACATTGGAGGCATTACCTGGCCGGCAGGAGATTCACTCTCCTCACGGACCAACGGTCGGTTGCTTTCATGCTCGATAATGCACAGCGGGGCAAGATACAAAAACAAGATCTTGTGGTGGAGGATCGAACTCTGCACTACGAGATTTTGTATCGTCCCGGGAAGCGAAATGAGCCTCCTGACGCCCTGTCCCGCGGCACATGTGCCACCGCACAAGTGGACCGCCTCTGAGTCCTCCACGAGGACCTCTGCCACTCGGGGGTCACTCGCTTTTTCCATTTCGTCAAGACCCGCAACCTGCCCGACTCCATCGAGGAGGTCAGGACTGCCACCAGGGACTGCCAAATCTGCGCGGAGTGCAAACCGCACTTCTACCGGCCAGAGACAGCGCACCTGATAAAGGCTTCCCGTACCTTTGAACGCCTCAGCATGGACTTCAAAGGCCCCCTCCCCTCCACCGACCGCAACACGTACTTCCTGAATGTGATTGACGAGTACTCCCGGTTCCCATTCGCCATCCCCTGCCCCGACATGACCGCCTCCACCATCATCAAGGCCCTCCATAGCATCTTTGCACTGTTCGGTTCCCCGCTTACATACACAGCGAAAGGGGGTCCTCCTTTATGAGCGACGAACTGCATCAATTCCTGCCCAGCAATGGCATCGCCTCGAGCAGGACGACCAGTTACAACCCCCGGGGTAATGGACAGGTAGAGAGGGAGAACGGAACGGTTTGGAAGACCGTCCTACTGGCCCTACCGTCCAGGAATCTCCCGGTCTCCCGCTGGCAGGATGTCCGCCCAGATGCCCTCCACTCCACCCGGTCAGTGCTTTGTACCACAACCAACCAGACACTTCACGAACGTCTCCTTGTCTTCCCTAGGAAGTCCTTCTCTGGGACCTCGCTCCCGGCCTGGCTGGCAGAACCCGGACCCATCCTCCTCCGAAAACACGTGCGGGCACACAAGTCGGACCCATTGGTCGAGAGGGTCCATCTGCTCCATGCTAACCCCCAGTACGCCTACGTGGCGTACCTCGACGGCTGACAAAATACGGTCTCCCTAGGGGACCTAGCGCCCGCCGGAACACCATGCACATTCCAGCCACCAGTCACACCCTCCCCTCCACCGCAGCACCTTACAGGAGGATCGGTCCTTCCGCCGCCCCTGTCTAGGCCCCCCCACCCACCGACGCCCCCCGCAGGCGCTCCCTTCCCAGGTCAGCCGTTTTCCCCACCAGTGCCGTCTGGGGGTGACAAAGCTGCCATGGAGATCGAAGTCATGCTCCCGGAGTCACAGGCGCCCGAGCCTCCACCGGAGTCACCACCGAGGCTCCGACGATCACAGAGGACGACCAGGGCCACCGATCGACTGATTGCTTCATTTTAACTGTAATCTGTAAATATAAAACACCAAATGTACATAGCTACCAGACTTGTAAATAGTTACTAAACACTGTACGGAGGTATTATGGTACCTCCATAACTAATTATACCATTTTGTTATGTTTTGTAGTTTCTGGCCACCACCCCCGCCGGACTTTTTTTTAACAGGGGGTGAATGTGGTATTATAGGTATTACGGTACCTGAAAAGCTAAAGTACCATTGGTAGAACCTGTGTGCTTGCTATTGGCTGGAGTGTATAATAGCTCCGCCCTGATAGGTGCGGTATAAGAACCCAGCAGCCCTCATTCTGTACCTAAGCTGCTGGGGGAAACGTCTAGCTTATTAAAGCCTTCAGTTGGACTACAACCTCGCTTTAGTGGTCATTGATCGTGCATCAGCATGTAACAAGGGAATATCGGTGATCATGGGTGATTTTAATCTTCACATAGATTGGGCAAATCAAATTAGCCACAATGCCTTAGAGGAGAAATCCCTGGAGTGTATACGGGATGGTTTTCTTGACCAATATGTGGAGGAACCAACTAGACAGCAGGCCATCTTAGACTGGGTACTGTGTAATAAGAAGGGAACCATTGCCAATCTGGCTTTACGAGACCCCTTGGTGATGAGTGACCATAACATGACAGAATTTTCTATCAAGATGGAAAGTGAAGTAGTTGATTCGGAGACTAGGGTGCTGAGTCTTAATAAAGGGAACTATGAGGACATGAGGCGTGAGTTGGCCTTGATAGATTGGGGAGAGTTACTTAAAGGGATGACAGTGGATAGACAATGGCAAACATTCAAGGAACGCATGGAGGATCTACAGCAACTGTTCATTCCTGTCTGGCACAAAAGCAAAGGGGTTAAGGGGGCCACTCCATGGCTTACAAAGGAAATTAGAAATAGTGTCTGACCAAAGGAGGAAGCACACAGATTGTCCAAGAAAAATAATAGGTCTGAGGATTGGGAGCAGTTTAGAATTCAGCAAAGAAGGACAAAGGGATTGATTAAGAAGGGGAAAGTACAGTCCGAAAGGAAGCTTGCAGGGAACATAAAGACTGACACTAAGAGTTTCTACAGATATGTGAAGAGAAAGAGATTGGTAAAGAGAAATGTAGGCCCCCTACAGACAGAAACAGGGGAATACATAATAAGAGACAAAGAAATGGCTGAGCAATTGAATACATACTTTGGTTCTGTCTTCACAAATGAGGACACAAATCAGATCCCAGAAATGTTGGAGAATGAAAGGTTTAGTGAGAGGGAAGAACTGAGGGAGATCAACAGTAGTAGAGAAATGGTGCTGGGAAAACTTTTGGGATCGAAGGCGGATAAAACCCCAGGGCCTGAGAATCTGCAGCCCAGAATGCTTAAGGAGGTGGCTCTGGAAATAGGATGCATTGGTGGTCACATTCCGGGATTCTATAGACTCTGGAACTGTCCCTGCAGATTGGAGGGTAGCTTACGTCACTCTGATATTCAAAAAGGGAGGTAGAGAGAAAGCAGGGAAATATAGACCAGTAAGTCTAACATCGGTAGTGGGGAAAATGCTTGAATCCATTATCAAGGACTTTATAGCAGAACATTTACAAAGCAGTGGCAGGATCAGTCAGAGTCAGCATGGATTTAAGAAGGGAAAATCATGCTTGACAAATCTGTTGGAATTCTTTGAAGAGGTAACCAGTACAGTCGACAAGTGGGAGCCAGTCGATGTGGTATATTTGGACTTTCAGAAGGCGTTTGACAAAGTCCCGCAGAAGAGATTATTTTGCAAAATTAAAGCGCACGGGATTGGAGGAAATGTATTGAGATGTATAGAAAACTAATTGGCAGAGAGGAAACAAAGAGTAGGGATTAATGGGTCCTTTCCAAATTGGCAGGCAGTAACTAGTGGGGTACCACAGGGATTCACTGGGACCACAGCTATTCACAATATATATTAATGATTTGGATGAGGGAACAAAATGTAACATCTCAAAGTTTGCAGATGATACTAAATTAGGCGGGAGGGTGAATTGTGACGAGGATGCAGGGATCCTACAGCAAGATTTGGACAGGTTGGGCGAGTGGGCAAACCAATGGCAGATGCAGTATAATTTGGATAAGTGTGAAGTTATTCATTTTGGAAGCAAAAACAGGAAGGCAGATTACTATCTGAATGATTGTAAATTGGGAGAGAGGAGTGGGACCTGGGTGCCCTTGTGCACCATTCGCTGAAGGTCAGCACGCAGGTGCAGCAGGCAGTAAAGAAGGCTAATGGTATGTTGGCCTTCATTGCAAGAGGTTTCAAGTATAGAAGCAGGGATGTGTTGCTGCAATTGTACAGGGCCTTGGTGAGGCCACACTTGGAGTATTGTGTGCAGTTTTGGTCTCCTTCTCTGAGGAAGGATGTTCTTGCTCTCGAGTGAGTGCAGCGAAGCTTTACCAGACTGATTCCAGGGATGGCGGGATTGTGATATGAGGAGAGATTGACTAGGTTGCGGTTGTTCTCGCTGGAGTTCAGAAGCATGAGGGGGAATCTCATAGAGACTTATAAAATTTTTACAGGACTAGACAGGTTAGATGCAGGGAAGATGTTACCAATGATCGGTGTGCCCAGAACCAGGGGTCACAGCCTGAGGATTTAGAGTAAACCATTTTGGACAGAGATAAGGAGTCATTTCTTCACACAAAGAGTGGTGAGCCTGTGGAATTCATTACCACAGGAAGTAGTTGATGCTAAAACTTTGAATATATTCAAGAGGCGGCTGGATAAAGCATTGGGGAGAATGGGATCAAAGGCTATGGGGAGAAAGCAGGATTAGGCTATTGAGTTGGATGATCAGCCATGATCGTGATGAATGGCGGAGCAGGCTCGAAGAGCCAAAAGGCCTCCTTCTGCTCCTATCTTCTATGTATCTATGTAACTGCACTCTTCTCATCTGCACGGTAGCATGGTGGTTTGCATTGTTGCTTCACAGCGCCAGGCACCCGAAATCGACCACCGGTTTGTGTCACTGTCTGTGTGGAGTCTGCACGTTCTGCCTTGTCTGCATGGGTTTCCTCCAGGTGCTCCGGTTTTCGCCCACAAGTCCTGAAAGGTGTGCTTGTTCGTTGAATTGGACAAATGAATTATTCGTCAGTGTACCCGAACAGGCGCCGTAGTATGGCAACTCGGGGATTGTCACAGTAACTTCATTGCAGTGTTAATGTAAGCCTACTTGCGACACTAATAAAGATTATTATTATTATTATTACACACTTGGTCACATGTTCAAAACATTCTGTCAAATTGTTAGGCATGATCTCTGTCTGACAAAGCCATGCTGACTATACCTGATCAAACCTTGCCTCTCCAAGTGGAGATAGGTTCTCTCTTTGAGAATGTTCTCCAATAGTTTCCCTACTACTGTTGTGAGACTCAAGGATCTGTAGTTCCCTGGCTTCTCTCTACAACCTTTCTTAAATTGTGGAACCACATTATCTGTTTTCAGGTCCTCTGGTACCTCCCCTGTGGCCAGAGAGGAATTAAACATTTGGGTCAGAACCCTTGCACTCTCTTCCCTCCCATAGCATCCTGGGACACAATTCATCTGGACCTGGAGATCTATCCACTTTTAAGCCTACCAGCACCGACAATACCTTGTCCCTCCCTGTGACATTTGCTCAAGAACCTCAGATTTTCTCTCCCTGTGTTCCAGATAAGACCATAAGACATAGGAGCAGAATTAGACCACTCGGCCCATCGAGTCTGCTCCGCCATTCAATCATGGCTGATATTTTCTCATCCCCATTCTCCGGCCTTCTCCCAATAACCCCTGATCCCCTTATCAATCAAGAACCTATCTATCTCTGTCTTAAAGACACTCAGTGATTTGGCCTCCACAGCCTTCTGCGGCAATGAGTTCCACAGATTCACCACCCTCTGGCTGAAAAAATTCCTCCTCTTCTCTTTTTAAAAAAAATATATTTTATTCAAATTTTTTTCGGTCAAACAAAACAATACAAAGGTTTACCTTTTTACAACAATAAAACAATATATATAACAGTGACCGTTTTAACAAATAAATAAATAATATATAAACTAAATGGCAACTGCCGTAACAAAAATAATAACTCTCCAGAGATAAAATCAAACAATCCAATATACATAACCAAGTACAAATATCTATACAAAAACACCCCTGAGGACCTGCCCGAGCCCTCCCCCCCCCCCCCCCCCCCCCCTGGGTTGCTGCTGTTGCCTTCCCATTTCCGTTATCGTTCTGCGAGGTAGTCGATGAACGGTTGCCACCGCCTGGTGAACCCTTGAGCCGAACCCCTTAGTGCGAACTTTATCTGTTCTAGTTATATAAACCCGGCCATGTCATTTATCCAGGTCTCCACGCCCGGGGGTTTGGCTTCCTTCCACATAAGCAATATCCTTCGCCGGGCTACTAGGGACGCAAAGGCCAAGACATCAGCCTCTTTCGCCTCCTGCACTCCCGGCTCTTCTGCAACCCCAAATATAGCCTGGCTCGACCCGGACCCCCACCATCTTCGAAAGCACCTTTGCCACCCCCACCCAGTACCCCTGCAGTGCCGGGCATGACCAAAACATGTGGGTGTGGCTTGCTGGGCTTCTCGAGCATCTCCCACACCTATCCTCTACCCCGAAAAATTTACTGAGCCTTGCTCCGGTCATATGCGCCCTGTGCAAAACCTTGAATTGCATCAGGCTTAGCCTGGCGCACGAGGACGACGGGTTTACCCTACGTAGGGCATCAGCCCACAGCCCCTCCTCAATCTCTTCTCCCAGCTCTTCTTCCCATTTCCCCTTCAGCTCATCCATCATGATCTCCCCCTCGTCCCTTATTTCCCTGTATATATCCGACACCCTACCATCCCCCACCCATGTCCCTGAGATCACTCTATCTTGAATCTCCTGCGTCGGGAGCTGCGTGAATTCCCTCACCTGTTGCCTCGCAAATGCCCTCAGTTGCATGTATCGAAATGCATTCCCTTGGGGCAACCCATATTTTTCCGTCAGCGCTCCCAGACTCGCAAACGTCCCGTTTACGAACAGATCTCTCAGTTGCACAACCCCAGCTCTCTGCCATGCTCCAAATCCCCCATCTATTCTCCCCGGGACAAACCTATGATTATTTCTTATCGGGGACCGCACCGAGGCTCCCGTCCTTCCCCTATGTCGTCTCCACTGCCCCCAAATTTTTAGCGTTGCCACCACCACTGGACTTGTGGTGTATTTCTTCGGGGAGAACGGCAACAGCGCCGTCACCAGTGCTTGTAGGCTGGTTCCTTTGCAGGACGCCATCTCCAATCTCTTCCACGCCGCTCCCTCCCCTTCTCCCATCCACTTACACACCATTGAGATATTGGCGGCCCAGTAGTATTCACTTAGGCTCGGTAGTGCCAGCCCCCCCCATATCCCTGCGACGCTGCAAGAACCCCCTCCTCACTCTCGGGGTCTTCCCGGCCCACACAAAACTCATGACACTTTTCTCAATTTTCTTGAAAAAAGCCTTCGTGACCATCACCGGAAGGCACTGAAACACAAAAAGGAATCTCGGGAGGACTACCATTTTGACCGCCTGCACCCTACCCACCAGTGACAGGGGCACCATGTCCCATCTCTTAAAATCCTCCACCATCTGTTCCACCAATCTTGTTAAATTAAGCCTATGTAAGGTTCCCCAACTCCTGACTATCTGAATCCCTAAGTACCTGAAATCTCTTGTCACCTTCCTCAGTGGTAAATCATCTATTCCCCTGCTCTGCTCCCCCGGATGCACCACAAACAACTCACTCTTCCCCATATTCAATTTGTACCCCAAAAATTCCCCAAACTCCCTGAGTGTCTGCATTACCTCAGGCATCCCCTCCACTGGGTCCGCAACATACAGCAATAAATCATCTGCGTACAAAGATACCCGGTGTTCTTCTCCTCCCCTGAGTACTCCCCTCCACTTCCTGGAGCCCCTCAGTGCTATGGCCAGGGGCTCAATCGCCAATGTAAACAGTAATGGAGACAGGGGACACCCCTGCCTCGTCCCTCTATGAAGACGGAAGTAGTCAGACCTCTGCCTGTTCGTGATCACACTCGCCACCGGGGCCCTGTACAGCAGCTGTACCCATCCAATAAACCCTTCTCCAAAACCAAATCTCCTCAGCACCTCCCACAGATAATTCCACTCCACTCTGTTGAATGCTTTCTCGGCGTCCATCGCCACACTATCTCCGCCTCCCTCTCTGGTGGGGGAATCATCATTACCCCTAGCAACCTCCATATGTTCGTGTTCAGCTGTCTCCCCTTAACGAACCCAGTTTGATCCTCGTGGACCACCCCCGGGACACAGTCCTCTATCCTCGTCGCCATCACCTTGGCCATTTAAAAGGGAAATGGGCCTGTAGGACCCACACTGCAGCGGGTCTTTATCCTTCTTCAAAAGGAGCGATATCGTCGCCTCCGACATAGTCGGGGGCATCTGCCCCCTTTTCCTGGCCTCATTAAAGGTTCTCGTCAAAAGCGGGGCCAGTAGGTCCATATATTTCCGATAAAATTCCACCGGGAATCCGTCCGGTCCCGGGGCCTTCCCCGCTTGCATGCTCCCAATCTCTTTTACCACCTCCTCCATCTCAATCTGTGCTCCCAGTCCCGCCCTCTCCTGCTCTTCCACCTTCGGGAATTCCAGCTGATCCAGGAAACACCTCATTCCCTCCTTCCCTTCCGGGGGCTGAGCCTTATATAACCTCTCATAGAATGCCTTGAACACCCCGTTCACTCTCTCCGCTCCCCGTTCCATCTCTCCCTCCTCATCTCTCACCCCACCTATCTCCCTCGCTGCTCCCCTCTTCCTCAATTGGTGGGCCAGTAGCCGACTCGCCTTCTCTCCATACTCATACTGTACACCCTGTGCCCTCCTCCACTGTGCCTCTGCCTTACCCGTGGTCAGCAGGTCAAACTCCACATGTAACCTTTGTCTTTCCATGTACAGTCCCTCCTCCGGTGCCTCTGCATATTGCCTGTCCACCCTCAAAAGTTCTTTCAACAATCGCTCCCTTTCCTTACCCTCTTGCTTCCCTTTATGTGCCCTTATGGATATCAGTTCCCCTCTGACCACCGCCTTCAACGCCTCCCAGACCACTCCCACCTGAACCTCCCCATTGTCATTAAGCTCCAAGTACCTTTCAATACACCCCCTCACCCTTAAACATACCCCCTCATCCGCCAATAAGCCCATATCCATTCTCCAGAGTGGGTGCTGTTCTTTTTCCTCTCCTACCTCCAGGTCTACCCAATGTGGAGCGTGGTCCGAAATGGCTATGGCCGTATATTCCGTCCCTATCACCTTCGGAATCAGTGCCCTTCCCAAGACAAAAAAGTCTATCCGTGAGTATACTTTGTGAACATGGGAGAAAAATGAAAACTCCTTACTCCTAGGCCTACTAAATCTCCAGGGTCTACCCCTCCCATCTGCTCCATGAAGTCCTTGAGCACCCTGGCCACTGCCGGCCTCCTCCAGGGCCTGGACCTCGACCGGTCCAGCCCTGGATCAAGCACCGTATTGAAGTCTCCCCCCATTACCAACTTTCCCGCCTCCAGGTCCGGGATACGTCCCAACATACGCCTCATAAAATTTGCATCGTTCCAGTTCGGGGCGTATACGTTCACCAGAACCATCGCCTCCCCTTGCAATCTGCCACTCACCATCACATATCTACCCCCACTATCCGCCACTATGGTCTTTGCCTCAAACAGTACCCGTTTCCCCACTAAGATAGCCACCCCCCTATTCTTCGCATCTAAACCAGAATGAAACACCTGTCCCACCCATCCTTTACGTAGTCTGACCTGGTCTATCAGTTTCAGATGCGTCTCCTGCAACATAACCACATCTGCCTTTAATTTCTTTAGGTGTGCGAGTATCCGTGGCCTTTTAATCGGCCCGTTCAGCCATCTCACGTTCCACGTGATCAGCCGGGTTGGGGGGCTCTTTACACCCCCCCCCCCCCCCTGTCGATTAGCCATCCCCTTTTTTAACCCAGCTCCTCACCCGGTTCCCACGTACCCGTTATTCCCCCCCGACGGTGCCCTCCCGCCTCGACCACCCCATCCCATAACAGCTCCCCCTTCTCCTTAGCAGCAGCAACCCAGTTAACCCCCCCCCTCCGCTAGATCCCGCTCTAGCGTAATTGCACCCCCCATGTTGCTCCCAGAAGTCAGCAAACTCTGGCTGACCTCGGCTTCCCCCCTTATCCTCGGCTCCCACTGTGCGAGGCCCCCTCCTTCCTGCGTCCCTGTTCCCGCCATAATTACCGTAGCGCGGGAACAAAGCCCGCGTTTCCCACTCGGCCCCGCCCCTAATGGCCGGCGCCCACAGTTCCTCATGCCCCCCCCCCCCCCCCCAACATGGGGAAGAGAGAAAAGTTACAGGATCACAAAATTAACAAATTGAAAAATCACCCCCCCCCCCCCACCCGTCCCCTGTAATCACACCACCACTTTGTCCCAAAAGCTCTTTCTCTCGCCAGACTACTCCAGCTTCTCGTCCACAATGAACGTCCACGCCTCTTCTGCCGTCTCAAAGTAGTGGTGGCTTCCCTTGGTGTGTGACCCACAATCTCGCCGGTTGCAACATTCCAAACTGGACCTTCTTTTTGTGAAGCACCGCCTTAGCCCGATTGAAACTTGCCCTCCTTCTCGCCACCTCCGCACTCCAATCTTGGTATACGCGGATCACCGCGTTCTCCCACCTATAGCTCCGAGTTTTCTTCGCCCATCTGAGAACCGTCTCTCTGTCATTGTAGCGGAGAAACCTCACCACTATAGCTCGAGGTATTTCTCCAGCCTTTGGTCTTCGCGCCAGAACTCGATAAGCTCCCTCCACCTTCAAAGGGCCCGTCGGGGCCTCCGATCTCATTAGCGAGTGAAGCATCGTGCTCACATATGTCCCGACTTCCGCCCCTTCTGCGCCTTCGGGAAGGCCCAGTACTCTTAAATTCTTCCTCCTTGAGTTATTCTCCAGCGCTTCCAACCTCTCCACACACCTTTTATGCTGTGCCTCGTGCGTTTCTGCCTTCACCACCAGGCCCTGTATTTCATCTTCGTTTTCAGCAATCTTTGCCTTCACGACCCGAAGCTCCAGCTCTTGGGTCCTCTGCTACTCTTTTAGTTCTTCAATCGCCTGCAATATCGGGGCCAACAGCTCCTTCTTCAACTCCTTCTTCAGCTCTTCCACACCACACAGCGCCGCAGGAACTCTTGCTGCTCCGGGCCCCATAGCAAACGGCCACCTTCCGACGCCACCTTGCTTTGAGCTTCCCTTCCTTGCCGCTGCTCCAGAGGATCCTCCGCAATCCGGCCGCTATCCTCTCCCTTTTCCATGCGTGTCCGGGGGGATTCCCTTCTGGTTTACCGCAGTGTTTTTGCCGTTTAAATTGCCGTTGGGGCTCCTATTAAGAGCCCAAAAGTCCATTCCACCGGGAGCTGCCGAAACGTGCGACTCAGCTGGTCATTGCCGCACCCGGAAGTCCCTCATCTCTGTTTTAACGGATCGTCCCTTTAGTCTGAGATGGTGTCCTCTGGTTCTAGTTCCTCCTACAAGTGGAAACATCCTCTCCATGTCCACTCTACCCAGGCCTCGCAGTATCCTGTAAGTTTCAATAAGGTTCCCCCTCATCCTTCTCAACCCCAACGAGTACTGACCCAGAGTCCTCAACCGTTCCTCGTACGACAAGTTCTTCATTGCAGGGACCATTCTTCAGAACCTCCTCAGGACCCTTTCCAAGGCCAGCACATCCTTCGTCGGAGGGCGGAGTTCCATAGGGCAGTTAGATTCTGGAAGGTAAGAGGGGATGGACGCTAGGGCAGTTGCATGCTCCTCCAGGAGGATGTGGGTGATGAGGGATACCAATGGTGTCCCTGCTGACTATACCTGCGGGAATTGCACCCAACTCCAGCTCCTCAGAGACCGTGTTTGGGAACTGGAGCTGGAGCTGGATGAACTTCGGATCATCCGGGAGGCAGAGAGGGTAATAGAGAAGAGTTACAGGGAGGTAGCCACACCCAAGGTACAGGACAAGAGTAGCTGGGTTATACCGTTTTGGATGCTGTTGGGGGGGGGGAGGGGGGGGGGGGGGATGACCTACCGGGGGAAGGCCCTAGAGACCAGGTCTCTGACACTGAGTCTGGCTCTGTGGCTCAGAAGGGAAGGGGGAGAATAGAAAAGCAATAGTGATAGGAGACTCAATGGTTAGGGGAATAGATAGGAGATTCTGTGGTCGCGAGTGACACTCCCGGAAGGTATGTTGCCTCCCGGGTGACAGGGCCAGGGATGTCTCGGATGGAGTCTACAGGATTCTTAAGGGGGAGGGGGAGCAACCAGAAGTTGTGGTGCACAAAGGCACCAATGACATAGCTAAGAAAAGGATGAGGATCGAAAAAGTGATTTTAGGGAGTTAGGTTGGAAGCTAAAGAGCAGGACAAGTAGAGTAGTGATCTCAGGATTGCTACCGGTGCCACGTGCAAGTGAAACAAGGAACAGAGAGCGAGTGCAGCTGAACACGTGGCTACAGGGCTGGTGCAGGAGGGAAGGCTTCAGATATGTGGATCATTGGAATATCTTCTGGGGAAGGTGGGACCGTACATGAAAGATGGATTACACCTAAACTGGAGGGGCACCACTATCCTGGGTGGGTGGTTTGCTAGAACTCTTCGCGAGGGTTTAAACTAGTTTGGCAGGGGGATGGGAACCAGAGCTATGGATCAGAGGATAGGGTAGCTGTTGAACAGGCAGAAATAGTATGCAGCAAATTTGTGAGGAAGGATAGACAGTTGATAGGGCAAAGTTGCACTCAGTGGAATGGGTTAAAGTGTGTCTGTTTCAATGCAAGGAGTGTCAGGAATAAGGGAGATGAACTTAAGAGCATGGATCAGTACTTGGGACTACGATGTTGTGGCCATTATGGAGGCATGGATTTCACAGGGGCAGGAATGGTTGTTAGATGTTCCGGGGTTTGGATGTTTTAAGAAGAATAGGGAGGGAGGTAAAAGAGGAGGGGGAGCGGCACTGTTAATTAGGGAGTGCACCACAGCTGCAGAAAAGGAGGTAGTTGAAGAGGGTTTGTCTACTGAGTCAGTATGGGTGGAAGTCAGAAACAAGAAAGGAGCAGTCACTTTATTGGGAGTATTCTGTAGACCCCCCCAATAGCAGCAGAGAGATAGAGGAACAGATTGGGCGTCAGATCTTGGAAAAGTGCAGAAGTAACAGAGTTGTTGGCATGGGTGACTTCAACTTCCCTATTGACTGGAACCTCCTTAGTGCAAAGGGTTAGGGTGGAGCAGATTTTGTCAGGTGTGTACAGGAAGGATTCCTGACTCAATATGTAGATAAGCCAACTAGGGAGAGGCCATATTGGACTTGGTGCTCGGCAATGAACCAGGCCAGGTGACAGATGTCACGGTCGGAGAGCATTTCAGTGACAGTGACCACAACTCCTATTCATGGAGAGGGATAGGAACACACAGTATGGGAAGGTATTTAATTGGGGGAGGGGAAATTATACTGCTATTAGACAGCTGAGGAACATAAAGTGGGAACAATTGTTCTTGGGGAAATGCACAACAGCAATGTGGGGATTGTTTAAGGAGCACATGCTGCGAGTGCTGAATTGTTTTGTCCCACTGAGACGAGGAAGGAATGGTAAGGTGAAGGAGCCTTGGATGACAAGAGAAGTGGAGCATCTAGTCAAGAGGAAGGAAGCTTACGTAAGGTTGAGGAAGCAAGGATCTGACTCGTTCTAGAGGGTTACAAGGTAGCCAGGAAGGAACTCAAAAATGGACTGAGGAGAGCTCGAAGGGGGCATGAAAAAGCCCTGGCAGAAAGGATTAGGGAAAACCCCAAGGCGTTCTACATTTATGTGAGAAATAAGAGGATGATCAGAGTGAGAGTAGGGCCGATCAGCGATAGTGGAGGGAACTTGTGCCTAGAGTTTGAAAATGTGGGGGAGGCCCTAAATGAATACTTTGCTTCAGTATTCACTGGAGAGAGGGACCTTGTTGCCCATGAGAACAGTGTGAACCAGGTTAATAGGCTTGAACAGGTTGATATTAAGAAGGAGGATGTGCTGGAAATTTTGAAAAGCATCAGGATAAATAAGTCCCCTGGGCCTGACGGGATATACCCAAGGTTACTACGGGAAGCGAGGGAGGAGATTGCTGTGCCGTTGGCGATCATCTTTGAGTCATCACTCTCCACTGGAGTTGTACCGGATGATTGGAGGGAGGCGAATGTTGTTCCCCTATTCAAGAAAGGGAATAGGGAAATCCCTAAGAATTACAGACCCATCAGTCTGTGGTGAGCAAAATATTGGAAAGGATTCTGAGAGATAGGATTTATGATTATTTAGAAAAACATAGTTTGATTAAAGATAGTCAGCATTGCTTTGTGAGGGGCAGGTCATGCCTCACAAGCCTCATTGAATTCTTTGAGGATCTGACGAGACACATTGATGAAGGTTGTGCAGTGGACGTGGTGCATATGGATTTCAGTAAGGCATTTGATAAGGTTCCCCATGGTAGGTTCATTCAGAAAGTTAGGGGGCATGGGATACATGGAAATTTGGCTGTCTGGATACAGAATTGGCTGGCTGAAAGAAGGCAGCGGGTGGTAATGGATGGAAAGTATTCCGCCTGGAGGTCGGTGACCACTGGTGTCCTGCAAGGATCTGTTCTGGGACCTCTGCTCTTTGTGGTTTATAAATGACTTGGATGAGGAAGTGGAAGGGTGGGTTAGTAAGTCTGCCGATGACACAAAGGTTGGTGGAGTTGTAGATAGTGTTGAGGGTTGTTGCAGGTTACAATAGGACATTGACAGGATGCAGAGCTGGGCTGAGAAGTGGCAGATGGAATTCAACCTTGATAAATGTGAAGTGATTTGTTTTGGAAGGTTGAATTTGAATGCTGAATACAGGGTTAAAGGCAGGATTTTTGGAAGTGTGGAGGAACAGAGGGATCTTGGGGTCTACGTACATAGATCCCTCAAAGTTGCCACGCAGGTTGAGAGGGTTGTTAAGAAGGCGTATGGTGTGTTGGCTTTATTAACAGGGGGATTGAGTTTAAGAGCCACGAGGTTTTGCTGCAGCTTTATAAAACTCTAGTTAGACCACACTTGGAATATTGTGTCCAGTTCTGGTTGCCTCATTATAGGAAGGATGTGGATGCTTTGGAGAGGATACAGAGGAGATTAACCAGGATGCTGCCTGGACTGGAGGGCATGTTTTATGAAGAAAGGCTGAGGGAGCTAGGGCTTTTCTCACTGGAGCGAAGAATGCAGAGAGGTAACTTGATAGAGGTGTACAAGGTGATGAGAGGCATGGATAGAGTGGATAGCCAGAGACCTTTCTCCAGGATGTAAATGGCTGTCACGAGGGGACATAATTTTAAGGTGATTGGAGGAAGGCATAGGGGAGATGTCAGAGGTAGGTTCTTTACACAGAGAGTGGTGGGTGAGTGGAATGTACTGCCAGCAGAGATGGTGGAGTCAGAGGGACATTTAAGCGACTCTTAGACAGGCACATGGACAGCAGTAAATTGAAGGGGTGTAGGTTAGGTTGATCTTAGAGTAGGATAAATGGTTGGCACAACATCGTGGGCTGAAGGGCCTGTACTGTGCTGTACTGTTCTATATTCTATACGGAGGCCAAAACTGCTCACAATTCTCCAAATGGGGTCTGACCTGTAACTCACTCCCAGTGAGCCAGAGAAGACATAGCCAGAGTGAGACACAGCTAAGAGTGAGTTTGGGAATTTGAAGCTAGGTGGGAATTGAATTAAATTGAATTCAATCGGTAAGCCTGTTCCTTTTTAAATTTCAGGAATTTAAATGAATCTAGAATTGTGCAGTGAAGGTTGACAAGGGCTGCCCACCCACTCACATAACTGGTTGGCAGTTAAGTGTCAGTCACCTTAATCTACTTTGATCTAAAAGCAGGTGCGGGGGGAGGGGGGGGGGGAGTCAACTCAGGCCAATTTAAAAGAGCAACGTGTAACTCACTCCCAGTGAGTTCTCCCAGTGAGCCAGAGAAGACACAGCCAGAGTGAGACAGAACCAAGAGTGAGTTTGAGAATTTGAAGTTAGGTGGGAATTGAATTAAATTGAATTCAATCGGTAAGACTGTTCCTTTTTGAATTTCAAGAATTTAAATTAATCTCGAATTGTGCAGTGAAGGTTAACAAGGGCCGCCCCACTCACTTACATAACTGGTTGGAAATCAATCGGTAAGATTGTTCCTTTTTAAAATTAAGGAATTTAAATTAATCTAGAATTGTGCAGTGAAGGTTAACAAGGGCCAAGGGCTGCCCCACCCACTCACATAGCTGGTTGGCAGTTAAGCGTCAGTCACCTTAATCTACTTTGATCTAAAAGCAGGTGGGGGGGGGGGGCGGGGAGTCAACTCAGGCCAATTTAAAAGAGCAACTCGTAACTCACTCCCAGTGAGTTCTCCCAGCGAGCCAGAGAAGACACAGCCAGAGTGAGACACAGCTAAGAGTGAGTTTGAGAATTTGAAACCAGGAGGGAATTGAATTCAATCGGTAAGACTGTTCCTTTTTAAATTTCAGAAATTTAAATTAATCTAGAATTGTGCAGTGAAGGTTAACAAGGGCTGCCCCACCCACTCACATAGCTGGTTGGCAGTTAAGCGTCAGTCACCTAAATCTACTTTGATCTAAAAGTAGGTGGGGGAGGGGGGGGGGAGTCAACTCAGGCCAATTTAAAAGAGCAACTTGTAACTCACTCCCAGTGAGTTCTCCCAGCGAGCCAGAGAAGACACAGCCAGAGTGAGACACAGCTGAGAGTGAGTTTGGGAATTTGAAGCTCGGTGGGAATTGAATTAAATTGAATTCAATCGGTAAGATTGTTCCTTTTTAAATTTCAGGAATTTAAATTAATCTAGAATTGTGCAGTGAAGGTTAAAAAGGGCTGCCCCACCCACTCACATAACTGGTTGGCAGTTAAGTGTCAGTCAACTTAATCTACTTTGATCTAAAAGCAGGGGAGGGGGTGGGGGGTGAACAGCCAGCTGTCGTGGTGCACATAGGCACCAACGATATAGGTAAAAAACGGGACGAGGTCCTACAAGCTGAATTCAGGGAGTTAGGAGTTAAACTAAAAAGTAGGATCTCAAAGGTAGTAATCTCAGGATTGCTACCTGTGCCACGAGCTAGTCAGAGTAGGAATGTCAGGATAGACAGGATGAATGCGTGGCTCGGGAGATGGTGCAAGAGGGTGGGATTCAAATTCCTGGGGCATTGGAACCGGTTCTGGGGGAGGTGGGACCAGTACAAACCGGACAGGCTGCACCTGGGCAGGACTGGAACCGAGGGAGGGTGTTTGCTAGAGCTGTTGGGGAGGGTTTAAACTAATGTGGCAGGTTGATGGGAACCAATGCAGGAAGTCGGAAGGTAGTAAAACAGGGACAGAAACAAAAGGCAGATAGGGGGAAAGTGTAAGGCAGAGAAGCCATAGTCAAAAATCAAAAAAGGGCGACAGTACAAGGTACAGTGACTGAGGGGAGCTCAGTGAATAGGCCTTGTAATACTAAAAGGAATAAAACGGAAGTAAAAACATAAATGGCAAAAATTCAGTTGCAAAGGTAGACAAGTCTCCTGGCCCTGATGGAATGCATCCCAGAGTGCTAAAAGAGATTGGCTAGGGAAATTGCAAATGCGCTAGTGATAATTTACCAAAATTCACTAGACTCTGGGGTGGTCCCGGATTGGAAATTAGCAAACATGACACCACGGTTTAAAAAAAGAGGTGGGCAGAAAGCGGGTAATTATAGGCCAGTGAACCTAACTTCGGTCATAGGGAAGATGTTGGAATCTATCATCAAGGAAGAACTAGCGAGGCACCTGGATGGAAATTGTCCCATCGGGCAGACGCAGCATGGGTTCATAAAGGGCAGGTCATGACTAACAAATTTAGTGGAATATTTTGAGGACATTACCAGAGCGGTAGATAACAGGGAGCCAGTGGATGTGGTATATCTGGATTTCCAGAAAGCCTTTGACAAGGTGCCACACAAAACGTTGCTGCATAAGATAAAGATGCATGGCATTAAGGGTAAAGTAGTAGCATGTGTCATGCGAGAGTGCCTTTACGAACTGGATGTTTAAGCAATGTACCTTTAAGAAAACAGTGATGTCATAGAGTGGGTGGAGCTCAGCTCAGTTCAGCCATTTTGCAGGTTTTTAGTGTCAGTTTAAAAGTAGAAAGCCAGTTTGCGACAGTCTCTGCCATTCTACAGAAAATATATATATATCCTTTAACCTGATGTGATACTGTTTAAAGGTGTTAAGTCTCTTGGAAGTTTGAAGGAACATTTTAAGGAATTATTTACTGTTGCAATATTTTCTGAGTTATCTTTGAAGTAAGGGGTGTTAAGAGATCCAATGTTTATTTAAGATGTTAAGTTGAGTTCATGGAATAAACAGTGTTTTGTCATAATTGTAATCCCACACCTGGGGAAAAAGCTGTGTGCTCGGAAAAGCAACAAATCCATTAAAGGGAGAGGTTGGTTGAACTCCATGATACATTTTGGGGTTCTGAAAAGCCTCACCCATAACAATTGGGGGCTCGAGGAGGATAAAAGTCGATCTATTGGATTAGCTTTTGTGAACTTAAAGACAGTGAAGGATTGTTGCTTTTCCGGTGTGGTACTTTAGTTTAAGTGGGGAGAGTGTTGTGAACAATGGCTCTTTCAGAGGCTCAGAAGTTTTTGGGGGTGGATGTCACAGGTAGTACTTTACGGGCAGAAACAAAAAGCAGACTGTTAGATTTGGCAAAAACATTGCAGTTAACCTTACCTGATAAAATGTGAAAAGATGAGATAATTATGGCGGTGGTTAAGCATTTAAAGTTGCCTGAGATAGAGATAGACTCATTGGAAATGGAACATCAGAAAGAATTAAAGCGGCTGGAATATGAGAGTGAGAGAGAGGAAAGAGAAAGAGAGAGAGGAGAAAAAAAATGAAAGAGAGAGAGGAAAAAGAAAAGGAGAGAGAAGAAAGGAGAAAAGAAAGAATAGCCTTAGCAGAACAAAAAGATAAAGAGAGGGAGTTTGAACTTCAGAAAATGGCCATGACATATGACAATCAGTTAAAATTGGCAGACGTAAAGGGAAACGTACAGTTGGATGATAGTGAAGAGGATAGTGAGAAAGAGCGTCATAGTCGAAGGCTTGGTGAGAATCTATTTAAATATGTCCAAGCATTGCCAAGGTTTGACGAGAAGGAAGTGGAAGACTTTTTCATTTCATTTGAGAAGGTAGCTAAACAAATGAAATGGCCACAGGACATGTGGGTGTTACTGATTCAAACAAAGCTGGTAGGTAGAGCTAGTGAAGTGTTTGCATCATTACCGGAGGAGGTATCTGGAGGTATGAGGAGGTGAAGAAATCTATCTTAAGTGCATATGAGCTAGTGCCTGAAGCTTACAGACAAAGGTTCAGAAATTTAAGGAAAGAATTTGATCAAACATACATGGAGTTTGAAAGGCTCAAACAGAGTAATTTTGATAGGTGGATAAGGGCTTTGAAAATAGGCCAAATGTATGAAGCTCTCAGAGAAATTATACTTTTGGAGGAGTTTAAAAATTCAATTCCTGATGTAGTAAGAACTCATGTGGAAGAACAGAGGGTTAAAACTGCGAGATTAGCAGCGGAAATGGCAGATGATCATGAATTAATTCATAAATCAAAGATTGGTTTCCGACATCAGTTTCAGCCGGTGAGGGATAGAAACTGGGAACATGAGAAATACTCCAGTGGTAAAGGTAAAGGTGATCTGATGGGAGACAATAAAGAGAGTGTACCTCAGATTAAAAAAGAAATCCAGGAGGGTGGAAAAGAAATGAAAAGTTTCAGATGTTTTCACTGTAATAAACTAGGCCATGTAAAGTCACAGTGTTGGTGGTTGAAGAAAAGCACTGGGAAGGCTGATATAGTAAAACAGGATAAGACAGTGGGATTTGTTAGAGTGGTAAAGGAAAGCCCAAGGGAAGCGAAGGAGGTGCAAACGATTGTACAGCCTGTTCAAGAAGTAATTGTTAAGAAGGTGCCAGATGTCTTGAAAGAATTTACTTGTGTGGGTAAAGTTTACTCATGTGTATCAGGAGGAGCAGGTAAAGAAGTCACAATTTTAAGAGATACAGAGGCTAGTCAATCTTCAATGGTAAGAGATGAGGAATTATGTAGTTTGGGAAGAATGTTGCCAGAAAAGGTGGTGATATGTGGAATTCAGGGTGAAAGGAGTAGCGTTCCACTATATAAGGTAAGGTTGGAAAGTCCAGTGAAGAGTGGTGAAGTGGTAGTAGGAGTAATAGATAAACTATCTTGTCCAGGAATACAGTTTATCTTGGGTAATGATATAGCTGGATCGCAGGTGGGAGTGATGCCTACTGTGGTTGATAAGCCAGTGGAAAATCAGACAACTGAAGTGTTGAAGGACAAATATCCTGGGATTTTTCCGGATTGTGTAGTAACAAGGTTGCAAGTCGCAGGTTAAGACAAGAGGAGAAATCAAAGAGTGAAGATGAAGTTGAAGTGCAATTATCAGAAACGATTTTTGATCAGATGGTTGAAAAAGAACAAGAACAGGGGGAGGATGAGGCGGATATTTTTAGTTCAGGAAAATTGGCGGAGTTACAACAGAAAGATGTAGAAATAAAACGGATATATCAGAAAGCATATACGGAGGAGGAATCTGAGAGTATACCAGAGTGTTATTACCGTAAAAATGATGTCTTGATGAGAAAATGGAGACCTGTACATATGCAGGCGGTTGAAAAGTGGGCAGAAGTTCATCAAGTAGTATTGCCGGTAGGGTATAGAAAGGAAGTGTTGCGAGTTGCACATGAGGTACCAGTGGGAGGTCATTTAGGGATAAGGAAAACTCAAGCTAAAATCCAGACACATTTTTATTGGCTGGACTACATAAAGAAGTAGTTAAATTTTGTCAACCATGTCACACATGTCAAGTGATAGGGAAACCTCAAGCAGTGATAAAACCAGCGCCCTTAATACCCATTCCAGCATTTGAGGAACCTTTTACAAGCGTCCGATTCGATTGTGTAGGACCGCTTCCTAAAACAAAAAGTGGGAATCAATATCTTTTGACTGTAATGGACGTGTCTACTAGGTTCCCAGAGGCCATTCCAGTACGTAATATTACAGCTAAAAGGATTGTGGAGGAGTTACTTAAATTCTTTACTAGCTATGGACTACCCACAGAAATTCAATCGGATTAAGGAACAAATTTTACTTCAAAGTTATTCAAAGAAGTTATGGATCGCTTAGGAATAAAACAATTGAAATCAACTGCATACCATCCAGAATCGCAGGGAGTGTTAGAAAGGTGGCATCAGACATTAAAGGCAATGTTGAGGGCGTATTGTCAAGATTATCCAGAGGATTGGGATAAAGGAATTCCATTCGTATTGTTTGCAATTAGGGATGCGCCTACTGAGTCTACCAAAGTTAGTCCTTTTGAACTAATTTTTGGTCATGAGGTAAGAGGACCACTTAAATTGATTAAGGACAAATTGGTGGGTGAGAAATCAGAAATTACTATTGGATTACATGTCAAATTTTAGGGAACGATTAAATAGAGCAGGTGAATTGGCTAGACAACATTTGAAAGTTGCACAAAATGTGATGAAACGGGTAGCGGACAAGAAATCCAAAGTTCGTAGTTTTGCCAGTGGGGATAAAGTTTTAGTGTTGTTACCAGTGGTGGGGGAGCCTTTAAAAGCTAGGTTTTGTGGACCGTATCAGATTGAAAGGAAATTAAGTGAGGTGAATTATGTGGTAAAACACCAGATAGAAGGAAGACTCACCGAGTGTGTCATGTGAATATGCTTAAAAGGTACTTTGAAAGGGATGGAGAGAAAAAGGAGGTTTTAATGATTCTAACTCAAAGTGATGAACCAAATCAAGATGACTGTGAATTTGACATACCTCAAATTAAATTAGAAAATGAGGATGTTCTCAAAAATTGGGATGAATTGTTAAGTTAACTTCCAGAGGAAAAACAAACTGACCTGAAAGAATTACTGATATGACATGGGCAAGTTTGTAGAGATAAATTGGGAAGTACAAAAATGGCTATTACATGATGTAGATGTGGGAAATGCTGGTCCGATCAAACAACATCCATGTAGACTTAACACTTTAAAATTGGCACAGGTTAACAGAGAGATTGAGAGTATGCTGAAGAATGGCATAATTGAAGTGGGTTGCAGCCAATGGAGCTCACCCATAGTGACGGTACCTAAACCAGACGGTGCCCAACGGTTGTGTGTGGACTATCGAAAGGTGAATGCAGTTACAAGAACGGACTCTTAACCTGTCCCACGTTTGGAGGATTGCATTGAGAAAGTGGGACAATCCGCTTTTATTTCCAAATTGGATTTACTGAAAGGTTACTGGCAAGTACCTTTATCTGAAAGGGCGAAGGAAATTTCAGCTTTTGTGACTCCAGATGGTATATACCAGTTCAAAGTTATGCCATTTGGCATGAAAAACGCCCCAGCAACATTTCAACAGTTAACTAATACAGTCGTTTCAGGATTACCCAATTGTGCGGTATACATCGACGATCTGGTAGTTTTCAGCCAGTCATGGAAAGAACATTTAAAACATCTGAGGGAGTTATTCGATCGACTTCAGGAGGCGGATTTGGTGATAAACCTAGCCAAAAGTGAATTTGAAAAAGCCCAAGTCACTTTCCTTGGCCATACAATCGGACAGGGTCGACTGGTCTCCCTTATTGGGGAGTTTCCGGTACCCTCGACATGACGGGAAATAATGCGATTTCTTGGTGTGATTGGATTTTAACGGAAATTTGTACCATATTTTAGCAGTGTGGTCGCTCCACTGACGGACTTGCTCAAGAAGCTTAACAAATTCCAGTGGACAGCGGAGTGTCAACAGGCATTTGACGGCCTGAAGGCTGTGTTAACCACTGCTCCTGTGTTAGTCATCCCAGATGATACCAAACTCTTCAAAGTGGCTGTGGATGCGAGCGATGTGGGCGTAGGTGCGGTGCTTCTACAAGACGACAACGAAGGGCTAGAGCGGCCTGTTGGTTATTTTTCAAAGAAATTGAATTCTCACCAGAAAAAGTATTCGACGATTGAGAAGGAGACTTTGAGTTTGGTGCTGGCTTTGCAATATTTTCACATTTATGTGACCAGTAATCCATCTGACACCATTATATATACGGATCATAATCCTTTGACGTTTTTGGAGTGATTCCGGAATAACAATGCAAGGCTGTTTCGCTGGAGTTTGTTGTTCCAGCCATTTCATTTCAAAATAGTACATGTGGCAGGACGGGAAAATGTGATAGCCGGTGCTTTGTCACGAATGTGATCATAAGACCATAAAACATAGGAGCGGAAGTAAGGCCATTCGGCCCATCGAGTCCACTCCACCATTCAATCATGGCTGATTTCAACTCCATTTACCCGCTCTCCCTCTCCATAGCCCTTAATTCCTCGAGAAATCAAGAATTTATCAACTTCTGTCTTAAAGACACTCAACGTCCCGGCCTCCACCGCCCTCTGTGGCAATGAATTCCACAGACCCACCACTCTCTGGCTGAAGAAATTTCTCCTCATCTCTGTTCTAAAGTGACTCCCTTTTATTCTAAGGCTGTGCCCCCGAGTCCTAGTCTCCCCTGCTAATGGAAACAACTTCCCTACATCCACCCTATCTAAGCCATTCATTATCTTGTAAGTTTCTATTAGATCTCCCCTCAACCTCCTAAACTCCAATGAATATAATCCCAGGATCCTCAGATGTTCATCGTATGTTAGGCCTACCATTCCTGGGATCATCCGTGTGAATCTCCGCTGGACCCGCTCCAGTGCCAGTATGTCCTTCCTGAGGTGTGGGGCCCAAAATTGCTCACAGTATTCTAAATGGGGCCTAACTAATGCTTTATAAAGCTTTAGAAGTACATCCCTGCTTTTATATTCCAAGCCTCTTGAGATGAATGACAACATTGCATTTGCTTTCTTAATTACGGACTCAACCTGCAAGTTTACCTTTAGAGAATCCTGGACTAGGACTCCCAAGTCCCTTTGCACTGCAGCATTATGAATTTTGTCACCGTTTAGAAAATAGTCCACGCCTCTATTCTTTATCCAAAGTGCAAGACCTCGCACTTGCCCACGTTGAATTTCATCAGCCATTTCTTGGACCACTCTCCTAAACTGTCTAAATCTTTCTGCAGCCTTCCCACCTCCTCCATACTACCTGCCCCTCCACCTATCTTTGTATCATCGGCAAACTTAGCCAGAATGCCCCCAGTCCCGTCATCTAGATCGTTAATATATAAAGTGGCCCCAACACTGAACCCTGCGGGACACCACTCATCACCGGTTGCCATTCCGAAAAAGAACCTTTTATCCCAACTCTCTGCCTTCTGCCTGACAGCCAATCGTCAATCCATGTTAGTACCTTGCCTCGAATACCATGGGCCCTTATTTTACTCAGCAGTCTCCCGTGAGGCACCTTATCAAAGGCCTTTTGGAAGTCAAGATAGATAACATCCATTGGCTCTCCTTGGTCTAACCTATTTGTTATCTCTTCAAAGAACTCTAACAGGTTTGTCAGGCACGACCTCCCCTTACTAAATCCATGCTGACTTGTCCTAATCCGACCCTGCACTTCCAAGAATTTAGAAATCTCACCCTTAACAATGGATTCTAGAATCTTGCCAACAACTGAGGTTAGGCTAATTGGCCTATAATTTTCCATCTTTTTCCTTGTTCCCTTCTTGAACAGGGGGGTTACAACAGCGATTTTCCAATCTTCTGGGACTTTCCCTGACTCCAGTGACTTTTGAAAGATCATAACTAACGCCTCCACTATTTCTTCAGCTATCTCCTTTAGAACTCTAGGATGTAGCCCATCTGGGCCCGGAGATTTATCAATTTTTAGACCTCTTAGTTTCTCTAGCACTTTCTCCTTTGTGATGGCTACCATATTCAACTCTGCCCCCTGACTCTATGGAATGTTGGGATATTACTCATGTCTTCTACTGTGAAGACTGACGCAAAGTACTTATTTAGTTCCTCAGCTATTTCCTTGTCTCCCATCACAAAATTACCAGCGTCATTTTGGAGCGGCCCAATGTCAACTTTTGCCTCCCGTTTGTTTTTAATGTATTTCAAGAAACTTTTACTATCATTCCTAATGTTACTGGCTAGCCTACCTTCATATTTCATCCTCTCTTTCCTTATTTCTCTCTTTGTTATCCTCTGTTTGTTTTTGTAGCCTTCCTAATCTTCTGATTTCCCACTACGCTTTGCCACATTATAGGCTTTCTCTTTTGCTTTGATGCATTCCCTAACTTCCTTTGTTCCACCCGGGGAAAAAGTCTCTGACTGTCTACTCTATCTATTCCCCTGATCATCTTATAAACCTCTATCAAGTCGCCCCTCATCCTTCTCCGTTCTAATGAGAAAAGGCCTAGCACCCTCAACCTTTCCTCGTAAGACCTACTCTCCATTCCAGGCAACATCCTGGTAAATCTTCTTTGCACCTTTTCCAAAGCTTCCACATCCTTCCTAAAATGAGGCGACCAGAACTGTACACAGTACTCCAAATGTGGCCTTACCAAAGTTTTGTACAGCTGCATCATCACCTCACGGCTCTTAAATTCAATCCCTCTGTTAATGAACGCGAGCACACCATAGGCCTTCTTCACAGCTCTATCCACTTGAGTGGCAACTTTCAAAGATGTATGAACATAGACCCCAAGATCTCTCTGCTCCTCCACATTGCCAAGAACTCTACCGTTAACCCTGTATTCCGCATTCATATTTGTCCTTCCAAAATGGACAACCTCACACTTTTCAGGGTT
This sequence comes from Scyliorhinus torazame, assembly GCF_047496885.1. Taxonomy (NCBI): domain Eukaryota; kingdom Metazoa; phylum Chordata; class Chondrichthyes; order Carcharhiniformes; family Scyliorhinidae; genus Scyliorhinus; species Scyliorhinus torazame. The sequence goes on along the minus strand of NC_092710.1, from coordinate 347,844,342 downwards.
AAACTCCATCTGCCACTTCTCAGCCCAGCTCTGCATCCTATCTATGTCTCTTTGCAGCCGACAACAGCCCTCCTTACTATCCACAACTCCACCAATCTTCGTATCATCTGCAAATTTACTGACCCACCCTTCAACTCCCTCATCCAAGTCATTAATGAAAATCACAAACAGCAGAGGACCCAGAACTGATCCCTGCGGTACGCCACTGGTAACTGGGATCCAGGCTGAATATTTGCCATCCACCACCACTCTCTGACTTCTATCGGTTAGCCACTTCGTTATCCAACTGGCCAAATTTCCCACTATCCCATGCCTCCTTACTTTCTGCATAAGCCTACCATGGGGAACTTTATCAAATGCCTTACTAAAATCCATGTACACTACATCCACTGCTTTACCTTCATCCACATGCTTGGTCACCTCCTCAAAGAATTCAATAAGATTTGTAAGGCAAGACCTACCCCTCACAAATCCGTGCTGACTATCCCTAATCAAGCAGTGTCTTTCCAGATGCTCAGAAATCCTATCCTTCAGTACCCTTTCCATTACTTTGCCTACCACCGAAGTAAGACTAACTGGCCTGTAATTCCCAGGGTTATCCCTAGTCCCTTTTTTGAACAGGGGCACGACATTCGCCACTCTCCAATCCCCTGGTACCACCCCTGTTGACAGTGAGGACGAAAAGATCATTGCCAACGGCTCTGCAATTTCATCTCTTGCTTCCCATAGAATCCTTGGATATATCCCGTCAGGCCCGGGGGACTTGTCTATCCTCAAGTTTTTCAAAATGCCCAACACATCTTCCTTCCTAACAAGTATTTCCTCGAGCTTACCAATCTGTTTCACACTGTCCTCTCCAACAATATCGCCCCTCTCATTTGTAAATACAGAAGAAAAGTACTCGTTCAAGACCTCTCCTATCTCTTCAGACTCAATACACAATCTCCCGCTACTGTCCTTGATCGGACCTACCCTCGCTCTAGTCATTCTCATATTTCTCACATATGTGTAAAAGGCCTTGGGGTTTTCCTTGATCCTACCCGCCAAAGATTGTTCATGCCCTCTCTTAGCTCTCCTAATCCCTTTCTTCAGTTCCCTCCTGGCTATCTTGTATCCCTCCAATGCCCTGTCTGAACCTTGTTTCCTCAGCCTTACATAAGTCACCTTTTTCCTCTTAACAAGACATTCAACCTCTCTTGTCAACCATGGTTCCCTCACTCGACCATCTCTTCCCTGCCTGACAGGGACATACATATCAAGGACACGTAGCACCTGTTCCTTGAACAAGTTCCACATTTCATTTGTGTCCTTCCCTGCCAGCCTATGTTCCCAACTTATGCACTTCAATTCTTGTCTGACAACATCGTATTTACCCTTCCCCCAATTGTAAACCTTGCCCTGTTGCACGTACCTATCCCTCTCCATTACTAAAGTGAAAGTCACAGAATTGTGGTCACTATCTCCAAAATGCTCCCCCACTAACAAATCTATCACTTGCCCTGGCTCATTACCCAGTACTAAATCCAATATTGCCCCTCCTCTGGTCGGACAATCTACATACTGCGTTAGAAAAGCTTCCTGGACACACTGCACAAACACCACCCCATCCAAACTATTTGATCTAAAGAGTTTCCACTCAATATTTGGGAAGTTAAAGTCGCCCATGACTACTACCCTATGACTTCTGCACCTTTCCAAAATCTGTTTCCCAATCTGTTCCTCCACATCTCTGCTACTATTGGGGGGCCTATAGAAAACTCCTAACAAGGTGACTGCTCCTTTCCTATTTCTGACTTCAACCCATACTACCTCAGTAGGCTGATACTCCTCGAACTGCCTTTCTGCAGCTGTTATACTATCTCTAATTAATAATTAGACCTCCCCCCCACCTCTTTTACCACCCTCCCTAATCTTATTGAAACATCTATAACCAGGGACCTCCAACAACCATTTCTGCCCCTCTTCTATCCAAGTTTCCGTGATGGCCACCACATCGTAGTCCCAAGTACCGATCCATGCCTTAAGTTCACCCACCTTATTCCTGATGCTTCTTGCGTTGAAGTATACACACTTCAACCCCTCTCCGTGCCTGCAAGTACTCTCCTTTGTCAGTGTTCCCTTCCCCACTGCCTCATTACACGCTTTGGCGTCCTGAATATCGGCTACCTTAGTTGCTGGACTACAAATCCGGTTCCCATTCCCCTGCCAAATTAGTTTAAACCCTCCCGAAGAGTACTAGAAAACCTCCCTCCCAGGATATTGGTGCCCCTCTGGTTCAGATGCAACCCGTCCTGCTTGTACAGGTCCCACCTTCCCCAGAATGCGCTCCAATTATCCAAATACCTGAAGCCCTCCCTCCTACACCATTCCTGCAGCCACGTGTTCAACTGCACTCTCTCCCTATTCCTAGCCTCGCTATCACGTGGCACCGGCAACAAACCAGAGATGACAACTCTGTCTGTCCTGGCTTTCAACTTCCAGCCTAACTCCCTAAACTTGTTTATTACCTCCACACCCCTTTTCCTACCTATGTCGTTGGTACCAATGTGCACCACGACTTCTGGCTGCTCACCCTCCCCCTTAAGGATCCTGAAGACACGATCCGAGACATCCCTGGCCCTGGCACCCGGGAGGCAACATACCTTCCGGGAGTCTCGCTCGCGACCACAGAATCTCCTATCTATTCCCCTAACCATTGAATCTCCTACAACTATTGCTTTACTATTCTCCCCCCTTCCCTTCTGAGCCCCAGAGCCAGACTCAGTGCCAGAGACCTGGCCGCTAGGGCCTTCCCCCGGTAGGTCATCCCCCCCAACAGCATCCAAAATGGTATACTTGTTTTGAAGGGGAACGGCCACGAGGGATCCCTGCACTTTCTGCCTGTTTGTTTTTTTCCCCCTGACTGTAACCCAGCTATTCTTGTCCTGTACCTTGGGTGTGGTTACCTCCTTGTAACTCTTCTCAATCACCCCCTCTGCCTCCCGGATGATCCGAAGTTCATCCATCTTCAGCTCCAGTTCCCTAACACGGTCTTTGAGGAGCTGAAGTTGGGTGCACTTCCCGCAGGTATAGTCAGCGGGGACACCGGTGGTATCCCACACCACCCACATCCTACAGGAGGAGCATGTAACTGGCCTAGCCTCCATCCCCTCTTACCTGACAGAATATAGCTGCCCTGTGGACTAACTAGATCTCCGCCCACCGACCCTGCTCCCAGTCAGCTACACGTTCTGTAAACTCCTGGCTCTCTTCGCACTCTTTGCGGAAATGTCGGAAACAAAATGAAAGGAGCACCTTACTCCCTCCTCACCTAACTCCCTCGGTCACCAAGCTCTCACTATCGCACTCAAAATGCACCAAATTCAGCACTCAGTGCAAAACCTCCCCGTGTCTGCGTGGGTTTCCTCCGGGTGCTCCGGTTTCCTCCCACAATCCAAAGATGTGCAGGTTCGGTGAATTGGCCAATGATAAATTGCCCTTAATGTCCAAATTGACCTTGGTGTTGGGTGAAGGTGTTGAGTTTGGGTAGGGTGCTCTTTCCAAGAGCCGGTGCAGACTCAAAGGGCCGAATGGCCTCCTTCTGCACTGTAAATTCAATGATAATCTATGATTAATCTAGGACAAAGGTTCGGCACAACATCGTGGGCCGAAGGGCCTGTTCTGTGCTGTATTTTCTATGTTCTATGTTCTATGTTCCTTTGTCAGCCATGGCTGCCTAATCCCCCCTCTGATAACCTTTCTTTTCTTTGGGATGAACCTCTGTACTGTGTCCTCAATTACTCCCAGAAACTCCTGCCATTGCTGTTCTACTGTCTTTCCCACTAGGCTCTGCTCCCAGTCGATTTTCGTCAGTTCCTCCCTCATGCCCCTGTAGTTACCTTTATTTAACTGTAACACCCTTACATCTGATTCTACCTTCTTTCTTTCAAATTGGAAATTGAATTCGACCATATTATGATCACTGCCTCCTAAGTGCTCCCTTACTTTAAGATCTTTAATCAAGTCTGGCTCATTACATAACACTAAGTCCAGAAGTCCATCAATTGAGAAGGATTTCGGTTGGAGGAAGAAGAACAAAGAAACATGGACTATATTATTATACTTGTTTGCATGTGTTGGTTTCTTTTAAAACAAAAAGGTATATTTACTGTGTACATTTCTCAGTCGATGGTGCAAAGGTGAAAAATGAAACCATCTTGAAGTTGATGGTTTATTTTTTTTTCTTGGAGGGAGGTGTCATGCGAGAGTGCCTTCAAGAATTGGATGTTTAAGCAATGTACCTTTAAGAAAACAGTGATGTCATCGAGTGGGTGGAGCTCAGCTCAGTTCAGCCATTTTGCAGGCTTTTAGTTTCAGTTTAAAAGCAGTATCTACGTGTTTCCAGAGAGCTGCAAGTTTTGCAGTTTGGTTTTGCTGAGAGCAGCTATAAAGTGCCTGGCTGGTTTTGCTGAGAGCAGTTTAAAAGTAGAAAGCCAGTTTGCGACAGTCTCTGCCATTCTACAGAGAAAAAAAATATATCCTTCAACCTGATGTCATACTGTTTGAAGGTGTTAAGTCTCTTGGAAGTTTGAAGGAACATTTTAAGGAATTATTTACTGTTGCAATATTTTCTGAGTTATCTTTGAAGTAAGGGGTGTTAAGAGATCCAATGTTTATTTAAGATGTTAAGTTGAGTTCATGGAATAAACAGTGTTTTGTCATAATTGTAATCCCACACCTAGGGAAAAAGCCATGTGCTCGGAAAAGCAACAAATCCATTAAAGGGAGAGGTTGGTTGAACTCCATGATACATTTTGGGGTTCTGAAAAGCCTCGCCCATAACACATGGATAGAGGATTGGTTAATTAATAGAAAGCAAAGAGTGGGGATTAATGGGTGTTTCTCTGGTTGGCAATCAGTAGCTAGTGGTGTCCCTCAGGGATCAGTGTTGGGCCCACAATTGTTCACAATTTACATCGATGATTTGGAGTTGGGGACCAAGGGCAATGTGTCCAAGTTTGAAGAAGACACTAAGATGAGTTGCAAAGCAAAAAGTGCAGAGGATACCGGAAGTCTGCAGAGGGATTTGGATAGGTTAAGTGAATGGGCTTGGGTCTGGCAGATGGAATACAATGTTGACAAATGTGAGGTTATCCATTTTGGTAGGAATAACAGCAAAAGGAATAATTCTTTAAATGATAAAATATTAAAACATGCTGCTGTGCAGAGAGACCTGAATGTGCTAGTGCATGAGTCACAAAAAGTTGGTTTACAGGTGCAACCGGTGATTAAGAAGGCAAATGGAATTTTGTCCTTCATTGCTAGAGGGATGAAGTTTAAGGCTAGGGCAGTTATGCTGCAATTGTATAAGGTGTTAGTGAGGCCACAATTGGAGTATTGTGTTCAGTTTTGGTCTCCTTCCCTGAGAAAGAGCGTATTGGCACTGCAGGGTGTGCAGAGGAGATTTATTAGGTTAGTCCCAGAGCTGAAGGGGTTGGATTACGAGAAGAGGTTGAGTAGACTGGGACTGTACTCGTTGGAATTTAGAAGGATGAGGGGGGATATTATAGAAACATATAAAATTATGTAGGGAACAGATAGGATAGATGCGGGCAGGTTGTTTCCACTGGCGGGTGAAAGCAGAACTAGGGGGCATAGCCTCAAAATAAGTGGAAGTAGATTTAGGAGTTTAGGAGGAACTTCTTCACCCAAAGGGTTGTGAATCTATGGAATTCCTTGCCCAGTGAAGCAGTAGAGGCTCCTTCATTAAATGTTTTTAAGATAAAGATCGACAGTTTTTTGAAGAATAAAGGAATAAAGGGTTATGGTGTTCGGGCGGGAAAGTGGAGCTGAGCCCACAAAAGATCAGCCATGATCTCATTGAATGGCGGAGCAGGCTTGAGGGGCCAGATGGCCTACTCCTGCTCCTAGTTCTTATGTTCTGACCATATCTACCTCCTCATTCTCTTGGGTGAAGACAGATGTGAAGTATTCATTCAACATCTGACCAATGTCCTCTGGCTCCACCCACAGATTTCTCCTTGTTCCCAAATGGGCAGCACGGTAGCACAGTGGTTAGCACTGTTGCTTCACAGCTCCATGGTCCCAGGTTCGATTCCTGGCTTAGGTCATTGTCTGTGTGGAGTCTGCATATTCTCCCTGTGCCTGCGTGGGTTTCCTCCGAGTGCTCCGGTTTCCTCCAAGTCCCGAAAGACGTGCTTCTTAGGTGAATTGAACATTCTGAATTATCCCTCAGTGTACCCGGACAGGCATCGGAATGCAGCGACTAGGGGCTTTTCAGAGTAACTTCATTGCAGTGTTAATGTATGCCTACTTGTGACAAGAAACATTATTATTAATGGGCTTACTCTTTCCCTGGTTATCCTCTTCCAATTGATATACTTATAGAATATCTTGGGATTTTCCCTCCTTTTGACAGCCAGAGCTTTCTCATCTCCCGTTTGCTCTCCTCATAGCTTTCTTCAGTTCCCTCCTGCACTTTCTGTACTCCACTGATTTGCCAGCCTTGTACTTGCTAAAAGCCTCTCTTTTCCTTCTCTTCTTTAAAAAATATTTTATTCAGGCATTTTCATAAAATCAAACTGAAGCAGAAGCAAATTTATACAACATTATAAATAACCAACACCTGCTGCGGCGCGGTGGTGCAGTAGTTAGCACTGCTTCCCAAGGTGCCTGAGGACCCTGGTTCGATCCCGGCCGCAGGTCACTGTCCGTGTGGAGTTTGCACATTCTCTCTGTGTCTGCATGGGTCTCACTCCCACAACTCAAAGATGTGCAGGTTAGGTGGATTGGCCACGCTAAATTTCCCCTTAATTGAAAAAAAATAATTGGGTACTCTAAACTTATAAAAAATTAATAAATAACCAACACCCGCTCCACACCCTCACCCCCTTCTCCCATCCTACCTTCCCTCTTTACCACCCCTTCCCCTCCCACCTTTTCCTGACCCTTCAATCCTCCTTAAAGAAGTCAATGAATGGCTTCCACCTCCGAGCGAACCCATCAACAGACCCTCTCAGGACAATACTGACCTTCTCCAGCCTCAGGAATTCTGCCAGGTCACTCACCCACAGCATCGCTTTCAGCGGCTCCGAGTCCCTCCATCCAAGTTGATGCACGATCAATGACCACTAAAGCGAGGTTGTAGTCCAACTGAAGGCTTTAATAAGCTAGATGTTTCCCCCAGCAGCTCTGTTACAGAATGAGGGCTGCTGGGGCGGCACGGGTTCTTATACCCCACCTATCAGGGCGGAGCTATTATACACTCTAGCCAATAGCAAGCATACAGGTTCCTACAATGGTACTTTAGCCTCTCAGGTACAGTAATACCTATAATACCACATTCATCCCCTGTTTAAAAAAAAGTCCGGCGGGGGTGGTGGCCAGAAACTACAAAACATAACAACATGGTATAATTAGTTATGGAGGTACCGTAATACCTCCGTACAGTGTTCAGTAACTATTTACAAGTCTGCGAGCTATGTACATTTGGTGTTTTATATTTACAGATTACAGTTAAAATGAAGCAATCAGTCGATCGGGGGCCCTGGTCGTCCTCTGTGATCGTCGGAGCCTCGGTGATGACTCCGGTGGAGACTCGGGCGTCTGTGGCTCCGGAAGCGTGGCTTCGATCTCCATGGCAGCTTCGTCACCCCTAGATGGCGCTGGTGGGGAAAACGGCTGACCTGGGAAGGGAGCACCTGCGGGGGCGTTGGTGGGTGGGGGGGCCTAGACAGGGGTGGCGGAAGGACCGATCCTCCTGTAAGGTGCTGCGGTGGAGGGGAGGGTGGGACCGGTGGCTGGAATGTGCGTGGAGTACCAGCGGGCGCCAGATCCCGTAGGGAGACCGTATCTTGTCGGCCATCGGGGTACAGAGCATGGAGCAGATGAACTCTCTCGACTAACGGGTCCGACTTGTGCGCCCGCACGTGTTTTCGGAGCAGGATGGGTCCGGGTGCTACCAGCCAGGTCGGGAGCGAGGTCCCAGAGGAGGACTTCCTGGGGAAGACAAGGAGACGTTCGTGAGGTGTGTGATTGGTGGTTGTACAAAGTAGTGACCAAATGGAGTGGAGGGCATCCGGGAGGACTTCTTGCCAGCGGGAGACTGGGAGGTTCCTGGACTGTAGGGCCAGTGGGACGGTCTTCCAGACCGTTCCGTTCTCCCTCTCTACCTGTCCGTTTCCCCGGGGGTTGTAACTGGTTGTCCTGCTCGAGGCGATGCCCTTGCTGAGCAGGAATTGATGCAATGCGTCGCTCATAAAGGAGGATCCCCTATCCCTGTGTATGTAAGCGGGGAATCCGAACAGTGCAAAGATGCTGTGGATGGCCTTGATGACGGTGGTTGCGGTGATGTCGGGGCAGAGGATGGCGAATGGGAACCGGGCGTACTCGTCAATCACGTTCAGGAAGTATGTGTTGCGGTCGGTGGAGGGAAGTGGGCCTTTGAAGTCCATGCTGAGGCGTTCAAAGGGACGGGAAGCCTTTATCAAGTGCGCTCTCTCTGGCCGGTAGAAGTGCGGTTTGCACTCCGCGCAGATTTGGCAGTCCCTGGTGGCAGTCCTGACCTCTTCGATGGAGTAGGGCAGGTTGCGGGTCTTGACAAAATGGAAAAAACGAGTGGCCCCCGGGTGGCAGAGGTCCTTGTGGAGGGCCCGGAGGCGGTCCACTTGTGCGGTGGCACATGTGCCATGGGACAGGGCGTCAGGAGGCTCATTCAGCTTCCCGGGACAATACAAGATCTCATAGTTGTAGGTGGAGAGTTCGATCCTCCACCGCAAGATCTTGTCGTTTGTTATCTTGCCCCGCTGTGCATTATCGACATGAAAGAAACCGACCGTTGGTCCGTGAGGAGAGTACATCTCCTGCCGGCCAGGTAATGCCTCCAATGTCGCACAGCTTCTACTATGGCCTGGGCCTCCTTTTCGTCAGAGGAGTGGCGGATTTCGGAAGTATGGAGGGTACGGGAGAAGGCGGCCACGGGTCTGCCCGCTTGATTGAGGGTTGCCGCCAGAGCTACGTCGGATGCATCGCTCTCGACCTGGAAGGGGAAGGACTCGTCGATGGCATGCATCGTGGCCTTTGCAATGTCTGCTTTGATGCGGCTGAAGGCCTGGCGGGCCTCCATCGACAGGGGAAAAACTGTGGATTGGATCAGGGGACGGGCCTTGTCCGCATAGATGGGGACCCACTGGGTGTAGTAGCTAAAAAACCCTAGGCAGCGTTTTAGGGCCTTAGAGCAGTGAGGGAGGGGGAACTCCATAAGGGGGCGCATGCGTTCAGAGTTGGGGCCTATAACTCCATTTTGCACTAGTAGCCGAGAATGGCTAGACGGTCAGTGCTAAACATGCATTTATCCTTATTGTAAGTTAGGTTAAGGATTTTAGTGGTCTGGAGAAATTTTCGGAGGTTGGTGTCATGGTCCTGTTGGTCGTGGCCGCAGATGGTGACATTATCGAGATACGGGAATGTTGCCCGTAAACCGTACCGGTCAACCATTCGGTCCATCTCGCGCTGGAAGACCGAGACCCCGTCAGTGACACCAAAGGGAACCCTTAAGAAGTGATAGAGCCGCCCGTCTGCCTCGAAGGCAGTGTATTTGCGGTCACTAGTGCGGATGGGGAGCTGGTGGTAGGCGGACTTGAGATTCACCGTGGAGAAGACCTTATAATGCGCAATCCTGTTTACCAGGTCGGATATGCGGGGAAGGGGGTACGCGCCAGCTGGGTAAATCTGTTGATGGTCTGACTGTAGTCGATGACCATCCTTTGCTTCTCCCCGGTCTTTACCACCACTACTTGAGCTCTCCAGAGGCTGTTACTGGCTTCAATGACCCCTTCCCTCAGTAGCCTTTGGACCTCTGACCTAATAAAGATCCGGTCCTGGGCACTGCAGCGTCTGCTCCTGGTATTTGCAATCCAGGGTGAGGTTCGCAAACAGGGAAGGCGGGTCGACCTTAAGGGTCGCGAGGCCGCAGACAGTAAGTGGAATATAGGGCCGCTGAATTGGAAGGTCAGACTTTGGAGGTTACACTGGAAGTCTAAACCCAGGAGTGTAGCCGTGCAGAGGTGGGGAAGGACATAGAGACGGAAATGTTTGAACTCCCTTCCCTGACTGTGAGGTTTGCTACACAAAACCCCTTTATCTCCACTGAGTGGGAACCGGAGGCCAGTGAGATTTTTTGATTAACAGGGTGGATGAGGAGGGAACAGCGCCTTACCGTGTCAGGGTGTATGAAGCTTTCCGTGCTCCCAGAGTCAATTAGGCAGAACGTCTCGTGCCCGTTGATGAAAACGGTCGTCGTAGCGGTTGAGAGTGTTCGAGGTCGAGACTGATCCAGAGTCACCGAGGCCGATCGCAGTAGTTGGGAATTCTGTTAAGGCGGTGTGCGGTCGGCCGAGCTGGGGTCCTGGGGGTTCATCCAAGATGGCGTCTCACATAGGTCGCACATGGCCGGGGGTGCACAAAATAGCGCTGCCCATTTTTCAAGCGTGCCGTCCGTGGAACTAGATGGCGGTGCCCGGGGTCCGCACGTGGCCCTGGGATATGGGCGTGGCGGTGGCCGCTGGCCACACGGGGCCCTTGGAGAAGTTTCAGGTGGCGGTCCGGATTTGCCGCTGGAGACCGCGGCCACCGCTGGGGCCTGACATACCCTCATGAAATGGCCCTTTTTGCTGCATCCCTTGCAGCTGCCGGGCAGCGCTGGCGGGGGAGCTCGGCCTGCCCGCAAAAGTAGCAGCGGGGCCACTCGGGGTTGCCAGCCCGCCTTGCAGCGCAGACCTGCGGGGGAACGGGGGAAGTCTCGGGGTCGGCCGCTGCGGGGTTTCACGCTGCCCAGGGGCCTGCCGCGCGGTCGGGCACGTAGGCACGGGTGTTCCTGGAGGCCACGTCCAGGGATCCTGCAAGGGCCCGTGCCTCCCTGAGACCCAGGGTGTCCTTCTCTAACAGGCGCTGGCGGATTTGTGATGAAAGCATACCTGCCACGAAAGCGTCCCGGACTAAGAGTTCTGTGTGTTCGCTCGCCGAAACCTGCGGGCAGCCGCAGCTTCGTCCCAGCACCAGGAGTGCCAACGATTCCCCAGGGGTTTGCCGTCTTGTTGCGAGCAGGTGCCGGGCGTAGACCTGCTTTACCAGGTGAATATAGTGTCCTTTTAGCAGCTCAATTGCTGCATCGAAGTTTTCCGCTTCCTCGATGAGGGTGTAAATCTCCGGGCTCACCCTTGAGTGCAGGATGTGCAGTTTCTGCTCACCCGTGGGTGCGTTTTCGGCCGTCTCAAGATACCCTTTAAAACACGCCAGCCAGTGCTTAAAGATTGCTGCTGAGTTCGCCGTGTGGGGGCTAAGTTGCAGACACTCCGGCTTGATTCGGAGCTCCATCCTTTCTTCTTAAAATTCTAGCTTATTAAATTGATGCACGATCAATGACCACTAAAGCGAGGTTGTAGTCCAACTGACTGCTTTAATAAGCTAGATGTTTCCCCTAGCGGCTCAGGTACAGAATGAGGGCTGCTGGGGCGGCACGGGTTCTTATATCCCACCTATCAGGGCGGAGCTATTATACACTCTAGCCAATAGCAAGCATACAGGTTCCACCAATGGTACTTTAGCCTCTCAGGTACCATAATACCGACAATACCACACAAGTAAGATCCGTCTCCGGGCTATCAGGAAGGCAAAGGCCAAGACATTGGCTTCTCCTGCCACCTGGACTCCCGGGCCTTCCGACACTCCAAATGTCGCTATCTCTGGACTCGAGGCCATCTTCACTCCCAGCACCTCGAACATTGCATCCACAAACCCCTGCCAAAACCCCTTTAGCTTCGGCCATGCCCAGAGCATGCGGATATGATTCAGGGGCCTCCCCGATCACCGCCCACACCTATCCTCTACCCCCTCAAAAAACCTACTCATCCGCTCTACCGTCATATGAGCCCTGTGAATTACTTTAATTTGAATGAAGCTTCGCCTCGCACATGGCGAGGACGCATTCACCCTCCGCTGGGCCTCAGCCCACGTCCCGGCTTCCACCTCCCCTCCCAGCTCATCAAAGAATACACAAAGTAACTGGCCCTCCGCCCCTCCATGCCTGTACCAGTCATGATACCTCCCTTGGCCAAAATCCTAAATTGCCTCCTTACACTTCTGCCCTCTCACCGGGGCCCTCTCCCAATCCATCAGCTCCTTGTAGACCTCGTACACCTTCCCCTCCCCAATCTACTCCTTCAACAGCACTTTGTCTTGCATCCCCAAGGAAAAGATGGCTCCTCTCTCTTCACAAAATCCCGAACCTGCTGGTACCTGAAACTGTTCCCCCTGGGCAGCTCACACTCGTCCTCCAGGTCCGCCAATTTCGTGAAACTGCCCCCTACAAACAGGTCGCTGAATTGCTCAATCCCTGCTTGTCACGAGCCCGCAACATATGGTTGTGCCCAAACCGAGGCACCCTCCAGTCTCAAATGCTGCCTCCACTGCCCTCACACCCTCAAGACCAACACAACCACTGGGCTCACAGAGTGCCTGGCTAGCGAGAACGGCAGAGACGCTGTTAACAATGCCTTTGAGCCTCATTTCCCTTGCAAGAAGCTGCCTCCATCCATCCGAATGCCAACCCCTCCCCCATACTAATTTCTTAACCATGGCGCTGTTCACCGCCCAGTAGTAGTTCATTATGTTCAGCAACATGGATGGACCAGGACAGATTGTTGGTGATGTACACAACTAGGAATTTGAACCTCGGCCCCGTTGATGAAGACAGGGGTGTGTACGATACTTTGCTTCCTGAAGTCAATAACCAGCTCCTTAGTATTGCTTACATTGAAGAGGTTGCTGTCGTTACACCACTCCACTAGGTTCTCTATCTCCCTCCGGTATTCTGACTCATCGTTGTTCGAGATCCAACCCACGGTCTTGTCATCAGCAAACTTGCCACAAAATATTGCCACACAGTCATGTTGTATAGCGAGTATAGCAGGGGGCCAAGTTCGTAGCCTTGTGGGGCCCCAGTATTGAGGACTATCATGGAGGCGGTGTTGTTGTTTATCCTTACTGATTGTGGTCTGTGGGTCAGGAAGACGAGGATCCAGTTACAGAGGGAGGAGCCAAGTCCTAGGTTTTGGAGTTTTGATATGAGCTTGGCTGGGATTATGTTGTTGAATGCGGAGTTGTAGTCAATGCTGACGTAGGAGTTGTTGTCGTCTAGTGGGCACTAAACATCCCCCTGACATCGCTATGGCAGCTACTTTTTCCTTCCAAGCACCTTATATGTGGTAAATCTGATTGGGAAATCCATTCATGCCAGTAAACACATAGAACATAGAACAATACAACGCAGTACAGGCCCTTCGGCCCACGATGTTGCACCGAAACAAAAGCCATCTAACCTACACTATGCCATTATCATCCATATGTTTATCCAATAAACTTTTAAATGCCCTCAATTTTGGCGAGTTCACTACTGTAGCAGGTAGGGCATTCCACGGCCTCACTACTCTTTGCGTAAAGAACCTACCTCTGACCTCTGTCCTATATCTATTACCCCTCAGTTTAAAGTTATGTCCCCTCGTGCCAGCCATTTCCATCCGCGGGAGAAGGATCTCACTGTCCACCCTATCCAACCCCCTGATCATTTTGTATGCCTCTATTAAGTCTCCTCTTAGCCTTCTTCTCTCCAACGAAAACAACCTCAAGTCCATCATAGGGGGCAAAATTATATTTGCACAAGGTTCATGACAGCTTAATTGCTGGCTATTTTATTAAAAAGAAAAACTCTCCAAGAAGGGCCGAAAAATGTTGAATACATCACCTAAATGTGCTGAGAATATACATTAATATTCTGAAAATGCAAAGTGGACTATAACCATTATAATTATAATGTGTCGCCGTGTGCATGATTTGCAAACTCTCACCTGTGGAAAATGTAATCTTCTGTTAGTTATCCATTTGCCCACTGAAAAAAGGCACCATATAAAAAAAAGGTACAAAACTAATGTTAATGGTCCTTGATCCTTTTGCTACGCACTAGAAAATAGGAAAAACTGGATAATCAGCTCCTTTATGTCTTGATACACAATTGCTGAATGACTACAGGTGTCTGTATACCTGAGCAGACTGATCTGTGAGGCCTGTTCCTTCCAGGTCCACCACTTCCAGGGTTCGACTCGAAGCCACAGCAACCGCCAACATTCCAGCAATGTGATCACCTGCAAAAGGAAAATCGGAAACTGGGTATAACCAAGGAATCATGGGATGAAATACAATTGTTTGGATTTTGCAGTCAGCATTGAAGCGATGAGATTCACCGCTGCCTTGATGCAAAACTGTCCACAAAGATCTAGCAAACCCTTTGGCATAATTTGAAACAGACACTTCCCGTACCAGCCTCCCCGAACAGGCGGCGGAATGTGGCGACTAGGGGCTTTTCACAGTAACTTCATTTGAAGCCTACTTGTGACGATAAGCGATTTTCATTTCATTTTTCATTTTCATTTTCACTAGCAAAGGAGATTGACAGGTTTCTGCAACAGTGGTATCATCATGAAGGTAAGCAGCCAATCACATTGATGCATTCTCACAGACAAATGAGAAAATAAAATCCACAGAATTTTCACTTTTCATTAAAATTTTCCTGAGCACAATAAAAGATTACTGAAATATTATACATTTTAAAAAATTAATTTATTTCAAGGGATTTTTAAAAATTATAATGGAGAAATTTGATATTTCACAAATATAAAACTAGTTGTTCTGGGTCAGTGAGGTTGCTCGGCAATAACTATAACGTTTGTACATTGTTAAATAGTTTGAAATATTTTCAAAGGGTTTTACAGTGCGACTAATAGCTTTAAATGGAAACTTCTCATCAATTCAGTGATTTCTGTGATTTCTGTCTGATTGCATTCTGGAGACTTCAATCATGTACCCTATGAAGAAGCATAATTAAATAAAGGGAATTACAATGAAATGAGGAGAGAGTCAGTTAAAATGAACTGGGAAAATAGAAAAAGTTTAGCGAGCTGGTTACACTGTAAGCAATGGCTTCACAGGTGGAAAAGCATTGGGTAACCACCAGGAAGAGTAGTAGGTGTAGGCAGGTAGTGCAGGAGTCCCCTGTGGCCATTCCCCTCTCAAACAGATATATATACCATGTTGGATACTGTTGTGGGGCGGGGGGGGGGGGGATTGGTTTTGCATGGGAACATATAGCCATGATTGTGGCACTGTTGGCTCTACTGCTCAACAGGGGAGAAAAATGACTGGGGGAGATTTAGTGATAGGTAAATTTTAAGGGGAGCTGACATGTGTTTCTGTGGCCGCGAACGAGACTCTCAAATGGTATGTCGCTTCCCTGGCGCCAGGGTCACGGACATCTCAGAGTGGCTGCAGGGCATTCTGAAGGTACCAAAGGCAAGGGTAGAGTAATGGATGAGGTCCTGCAATAGGAATTTACGTAGTTAGGCAGTAGATTAAAGAGCTGGACTTCTAAGGTTGTAATCTCTGTATTATCTCCGGTGCCATGGGCTACTGAATATAGGAATAGGAAGGTAGGTCAGATGAATATGTGGCTAAAGGGATGGTGTAGGAGGGACGCTTTAGATTTTTGGGACAGTTTCTGGGGTAGGTGGGACCAATACCCTTACTGGGAGGTTTGTGCATGCTGCTGGGGAGATTTTAAACTAATTTGGAGGGGTATGGGACTCAGATGTCCAGTTGGGAGCGAAAGGATTAGACAGGGTGCAATTTTTAAAGTGCACCGAGGAGAGATTTTTAATGCCAGTAAGTAGATAGTCCTATGAGGGATGGGGCAGTGCTCGAGGTAATCCAAGGAAATGAAGCCGGGAAAGCGGTTGAAGTGTCGGTGGCGATAGTGGCCATAATTCTGTAATTTTCAAAGTCATTCTGGAAAAGGATAAGGATAGTCCAGTGGTGCCTGGAATTGCAAGCCACGATCAGGCGGAGAATCGCACGCTCAGCCGCAAATCTAGGCTGGCGCCAGGCGCCCAACAGAATGCCATGCTCCGGTGCCTCGACAGTGGTGTAAATGCGTTCTATGCCACACATACAGTAAATGCCTTTGGCATGGCATTAATGGGCTGTCCCGATAATTTCCATGACTCCCGCAATACTTCACCTCTGCCTGGAGGTATTGCTGATGGCGAGGTCCACTTGCGGTTTTAAAAATCGGGAAACAGGTGCAGTGGCTGCTGAGGGAGATAGGGAAGGTAGGAAATGTTCCCAGAGGCGCAAGCGTAGGTTGCCGGTCCTGCCGCTGTCATGGCTGGCTGGGTGGGCGGTCGTCTAGCAGGGCTGAGGGGAGTAGCTGGGGGTGTCCAAGGCATGGGCAGTGGGGTTGGGGTTCCCCCCCCGGGACTTTGGTGTACAGGAACGGATCGCCATTGTTGCGGCCTGCAAGGCAGCCATCCTGCTGCGCACCCCACTGACTGTCCACTGTGACCTATGGTTGCACAGCGCGGCACTGGTTATATGGGTGCAGAGCACTGAAAGGGCCAAGGGTGCAGTGCGGTGGGCAGAGTGCCAGGGGACTAGCTGGGATGGGAGGGGAGGGAGAGGGGGAGGGGAACATGTGAGTGCAGGGGCTGCAGTACAGGATGGGGCCACCATGTAGCCCGTTGGACCTGGTTGGGCACAGGAGTACGTGCCATACTAACTTGTCTGCCTTTCACCCCCTGCAGACAATGGATTTCTGAATCCAACAAGGAATGGTTGGCACCTGCCTTGCTGTCGCAGCCCTGGAGGATGCACTGAGGCTGTACGAGGAGGTGCTGCTCAGGGAGAACCCTGCAGCAGCTGAGCTTGCCCCAGAGGAACAGAAGCCAGCTGGTGAGAATGGAGACCCGGCTGCAGAACAGGCCGAGGAGGAGGTGGGAAGCGTAGTGATATCATGGTTGTGTTGTAATTCACTGACTGACCACTCGGAGTCTCATTAGTATATAAGTGAATGTTAGAGTCAGGTGACCTCAGACTGACAAGGGAGCTGGGAGAGAGGTTGCTGGTGAATGTTCATACTATTATTCATCTGTTGTTTTGTATATATTTGACCCACAGTTAATGTTACTAAATTGTTTATAGCTTTAAATAATAATAATAATAATAATAATCACTTATTGTCATAAGTAGGCTTCAATGAAGTTACTGTGAAAAGCCCCTAGTCGGCACATTCCGGTGCCTTCGGGGAGGCTGGTACGGGAATTGAACCTGCGCTGCTGACATTGTTTGAAATGCAGGCCAGCTGTTTAGATCACTGTGCTAAACCAGCCCCATGTTCTTGTAATATAAATCAGGCCATCCAACAAGAACATAACATGGTACCGGGCCTGGATGGTATTAAATACTGAGAAAAACTATCACATCATCGAGTGAAACCTGCCACAAAGTCCATAGAGATTTGACGATTTTTGCAGACTGCACGAATGAACTACATGGAGTCGCTGAAGCCAACAATGAGTCTCAGATTTCATGATCATGTGGACAGCGACTGGCGTGTGTTTAAACAACAACTTAATCTGTTTCCTCCTGCAGTAAAATTTAGGAGATTAATCAGATTCGCGCACGGTAGCGATGCTCCTAACAGCGGCAGGGCCCGAAGCAATTGCTGTGTTTAATATATTTAAATTTGCAAATGAAGATAGTAAAAATTTTAACGAAGTAATTTGAAGATTTGATGAACATTGCACCCCTGAAAGAGTGAAATTTATGAATTCTATGTGATTAGATCATATTTACAGAAGACAGAAGAGTCCGTAGATCATTTCATCACTGATTTAAAGTTAAAAGCTAAAACCTGTAATTTTTCTGTGGAGAATCTTCCATGATTCGGGACCAAATTATGTTTGGTGTGAATGAAAATAATCTGAGGGAATGGTTGCTAATGGAATCGGAGCTGTCCTTTGAAGAAACAGTTAAGATTTGTCAGGCTCAAGAGATAGCAGCACAGCATTCTAAAATGTTTCTCAGTAATGGCCGTGTCTTCTTGGAGGAAAGCATTCCAGTTACCGCCCTTTTTCCAAAAAGGTGGGAAACTTCCAAAAAAAGGCAGGGAAGTTCCTGCAGCTCCTCGCATACCAACAAACAGGTTAAAGATAAGGAAAAAATATTTCTGTGTAAAGGATATGGTCAAAGGCACAAATTAAGGAAGTGTCCAGCATTTGGCAAGTCTTGTTCCAGATGCAAAGGAAAAAAAATCACTTTGCTCAGAATTGTTACTCTAAGCTTAACCCCAGATCAGTCAGCACAGTGTAAGATACAGTCTCCAGTGGTGAAACATCATTGTTTATTGGGGTAATAACAGAGAAGAATTTTTTTGGAGACACCAAAAAATTCTCCAGCACTTAAAAAAATACTCCATTTAAAATAAATGCGGTTGATGAGGACAAATGGCTGCTACCACTTGAAGTGAACGGTACAGTGGTCCGGTTGAAGTTAGATACTGGGGCCAAAGTCAATTTAATCAGAATGACTGATTTTAAAAATCTAAAAATTCGGCTGATTCGAAGAAATCACAAAAAATCTGAGGGATTATAATGGTTCAAGCATTAAATGTTATGGTGCTTGTGACCTGAGTGTGGTGGTAAAGAACACAGTTTATTCCGTCCCGTTCTGTACTGTATCCGAGGACTTGGATTCATTATTAGGTCTTCAGTCCTGCGAAGAATTAGGTCAAGTGCATTTGATATACAGCATCCACACAGGACTGGAGCAGTATTCCAACGATTTTGAACAAATTATCGACAATTTCAGTGATGTGTTCACAGGTTTTGGTGCACTACCGTTCACCTACAAGATACAACTCAAAGAGGATGCAAAATCTGTGATACAAACACCAACGAAGAGTACCTGCACCTCTTCAGGAACACCTCAAAAAGGAGCGAGACAGAATGGCAAAAATGAAAAGTAATCAGAAAGATAGAAGAACCGACCGATTGGGTAAATTCCATGGTTTGTGTAAAGAATAAAAATGGCGATATTCGACTTTTCTTTTCTTTTCCTTTTTGTTATGGGGGGGGGGGGGGGGGGGGGGGTTTGAATGGTTGAAAATTTTTGTTGAAAAGTTCTGAATAAACATATTTAAAAAAAATAAAAAAAATTGGCGATATTCACATATGTATAGATCCCAAAGATCTGAACGAGGATATCAAAAGAGAACATGACCAAATACCAAAACGTGAGGAAATCACATCTGAGATGGCTGGTGCACAATTCTTTACAAAACTTGGCGCATCTCAAGGTTTCTGGCAGCTAAACTTAGAGGAACCAGTGCCGCAAGATCAATGACTTCCACTAGGCTGCACTGATGAGTTGGCATTGGCCCCCTGACACCGGTCCCACCTCCATCTCCAGAAGGCCCTCCCTGATGACCCTCGCCTGGCAGCCGCCCACCCCCACCCCACCCCGGGTCAGCACAATACCGCACCCATGACCCAACACATCCTGACATCTGCAAGCACACCCCAGGCATGTCTGGCAGTAGTGCCCATGCCTGTCCCCCAACCATGCCACCCCACCCGAGATGCATGAAGCATTCGGCTCACAATACCCACCTCTGTGTCCCTGCCGGAGACGTTAGCGCACAATCGCTGGGAAAGGGCCAAGATGGGCGGTGGGTTGTCGGACCTCAGGGTCCTCACCCCCTACGAGGAACAAGCCCTGGAGGTCGCGGGAGTGGCCGAGGACAGAACGATCACCGACGTCAAGATTGGCTGACGCTCCAGAGGTGACGATCCACCAGCCCCCACCCTGATGATCTGTCACACGTGAGTTGTTCATGCCAGCATAATGGTCCTTCCCTTTCATTGACCACATGTCAATTCTCCTGCAGGTTTAGATCAGTGGGCTAGACAACTGGTTTGTAATGCAAAACAAGGCCAGCACTGCGGGTTCAATTCCCGTACCGGCTTACTTGAACAGGTGCCGGAATGTGGCGACTAGGGACTTTTCACAGTAACTTCATACGTGTGACAATAAAAGATTATTATTATGCTATCCAGCTGGCAGTGCCCTCTCCCCCTCCACCCACCATCCAGCAGCATGGCCATAATCCCCACCCTCCACCCGCGCAGAGACACACCTCAGTGGGTGAAAGTAATGGACAGGTATCTGGAGCACAGTCCGGTGAGCACCACACAGTTGCAGGTGCACATCAGGTGGAGGCAAGAATGTCCAGGAGAGACAGCAACAGAGGTCTGCTGGATCCCAGGACCCAGCTGAGTCCCAGTCAGATGCTGAGCCTCTGGACCAGGTTATCTCAGAGCTGATGCAGTCAAAGACCAAAGAAAAGTACAGCACAGGAACAGGCCCTTCGGCCCTCCAAGCCCATGCTGACCATGCTGCCTGACTAAACTACAATCTTCTACACTTCCTGGGTCCGTATCCCTCTATTCCCATTCTATTCGCCAACATTGAGGGCATTTAAAAGTTTATTGGATAAACATATGGATGATAATGGCATAGTGTAGGTTAGATGGCTTTTGTTTCGGTGCAACATCGTGGGCCGAAGGGCCTGTACTGCGCTGTATCGTTCTATGTTCTATTCATGTATTTGTCAAGATGCCCCTTAAATGTCACTATCGTCCCTGCTTCCACCACCTCCTCCGGTAGCGAGTTCCAGGCACCCACTACCCGCTGTGTAAAAAACTTGCCTCGTACATCTACTCTAAACCTTGCCCCTCGCACCTTAAGCCTATGGCCCCTAGTAATTGACCCCTCTACCCTGGGGAAAAGCCTCTGACTATCCACTCTGTCTATGCCCCTCATAATTTTGTAGACCTCTATCAGGTCGCCCCTCAACCTCCGTCGTTCCAGTGAGAACAAACCGAGTTTATTCAACCGCTCCTCATAGCTAATGCCCTCCATACCAGTCAACATTCTGGTAAATCGCTTCTGCACCCTCTCTAAAGCCTCCACATCCTTCTGGTAGAGTGGCGACCAGAATTGAACACTATACTCCAAGTGTGGCCTAACTAAGTCAATGTGGCATGGCCGTGAGATTCAGAGGGGGATGTCAGTGACACTCCAACAGGTCGACAGCTGTTGGAGGAGCCCGAGGCTTAGAGCGCAGGAAAGTGCGCCGCCAATGCATAGCACTGAGGCCAACGATGCTACGGTGGCGACTGCAGTGGAGAGCCTGGAGCTTGATGTCAGCAACGTGAGTGGTGGTATCCAAGGCGTAGCTCAGTCAGCCTCGACAGCATGTCTGACTCCCTGTCGCTGAATTAGGCGGACCTTTCCGAATCACTGTGGAGCATGTCCCAGTCTCAGGTGGGCATTGCCGACATGCTCCGGTGCATGTCCAGGATGCTGTGGACGTGTTCCAGTCTCAGGTGGACCTTGCCGGGCTGCTGCGGAACATGTCCCAGTCTCAGGTGGGCCATGCCGGGGCACTGTGGAGCATGTTTCAGTCTCAGGTGGGCCTTGTCGGGGCGCTGCGGAGCATGTGCCAGTTTCAGGTGGATCTTGCTGGGGCGATGCGGAGCATGTTCCAGTCTCAACTGGGCCTTGCCGGTGGGCTGCGGAGCATGTCCCAGTCTCAGGTAGAACTTGCCGGGGCGCTGCGGAGCATGTTACAATCTCAGGTGGGCATTGTTGAGGAGCTCCAGAGCATGTCCCGGTTGCGGAGGTGCATATCTCAGATACAGGTGGACATTGCCAAGGTGCTGCAGAGCATGGCCTGCTAACAGAAGTGCATCGCCAAGGGCATCAACATCATGGTGTGGTCACCATAGAGCCACCAGGGCTGGAGGAGCGATATGACGCAGGGGAATCGGAGCTCAATCTTGCTGCCCCTCTATCCTGGGGTGACCCCCCAGGGCCCAATAGGAATTGATCGGAATGAGGGAGCGCTGGAGACCGACCCGGAGTCCCCCTACAGGAAGACAACGGTGGTCTCCAGGTCTGCTGAGTCCACCTCCCCTAGCAACGGTGGGTCTTGGGGTTAGCGTGCGGAACTTGGTGGCGTTGAAAGGCATGTGTCACCACCAAGTTGGCAGAGGATCTCTGGCCTCGGGCCCTCCAGAGGACGCCCTTCAGGGGCATCAAAGGCCATAGGATGTGGTAAGCAACAGGCTACCTCCATTTCTGATGTGTATCCTGGGAACAGAACTAGACGGAGTTGTACATCATGGAGGGCTAAGCACATTGTGGATCACTGAGGAGGCACTGGGGGGAAGGGGGCGGGGCACCATTGGTAGATAGGGCAGTTGGGAGTCATTACTGCACTTGTACACCATTAAGACACGTTACACCCGAGACATGTGAAGACTCTGTCATTATTCCGCACTGCAGAAAGGCCTGCAGCCACGCCTCTCCCAGTTGCCCTCCGCCCTTCCCAGGCCCGAGCACCCCGGTCTCCCTGCTACTATACCAAGGCCCACCGCCCCAAGGCATACCACATGCAGATGATGGGTATGAGTGTGCACTCAGCAGACAGACAAGAGTCAGACTACGGCATAGATTGAGGTGCATCAGAATTCAGCTCACAGCGAGTTATCACCCTCCTGCCTTGTATATTGACCCGCTAACAGTGGTGACACAAGCCCATCACCCTGGAATGATGTAACAGACCTTGGAAGGTGAAACAGGGTGGTGATAGGGTGGTGGAGGGGGTAGTGAGGGGGAATGGGGCGGGCCGCCAAAGGGGGGGGGCACAGATTTGCGGGACCGTGAATGGGATGGGGAGAGATGGTGTGAAGACAAATAAAACTGCATCCTATGAGAAGCAGGCAAGGATGTGGGCCTCCCTGGTCCTCCGGGCATGCCGTGCCCTCACCGCCGCCTGTCCTCTCCTGCGGGTCCTCCTAGGTTCAATCTTCAGCTGGTCGGCTCCCCCTCGTCCTCCTCCAGCACGTCGCCTCACTGCCGTGCCAGGTTGTGGAGGGCACAGCAGACCACTACAAAGCGGGTGAACCTCTGGGGGTATACTGCGGTGTACTAGAGCAGTCAAGGCATCGAAACTTACACCTCAGGACTGCAGCGGTTCAAGAAAGCAACTCACCATTACCTTCTAAAGGGCAACTAGGGATGGGCAATAAAGCTGGACAACCAGCAACGCCCACATCCTGTAAATGTATTTTTAAAAAGGCAGTCCGATGCACCGTTCAATGACTACCCGGGTGGCCACATGGGCTTCGTTATAATGGGTCTCTGCACGGTCTCTGGCCTCTGTGCCGGCATCATTAGCCAGGACCTAAACGGGTACATTTATCTTCAGCATCTTCGAGGGACACCTTGGGATGTCCCTCGAAGATGCTGGGGATCTCTAACTGCCCCAGGATGTAGCTGCTGTAAACACACGCTGGGAAGCATGCACACACATCCATGATCTTCAGGTGGTGATCGCACACAAGTTGAATGTTCAGGAGTGTAACCCCTTCCAGCTAATGAAAGATGCTCCCAGACCTGGTGCGTGCAAGGACCTGGGACATCCCAGCGATAACGGAGAAACCTGCTGCCCAGACATTTTGTTGGGCCTGATTCAGGTCAAAGTTTATGTAGTTTTCGGTTTGGGCAAACAGGGCATATGTGACTTCACGGATGCACTTGCGGGCTTTTGGGTAGGAGATGCCACACAAATCGGCACTGTAGCACAGTGGTTAGCACTGTTGCTTCACAGCATCATGGTCCCAGGTTCGAATCCCACTTGGGTCACTGTGCGGAGTGTGCACGATCTCCCCGTGTCTGCGTGGGTTTCCTCCGGGTGCTCTGGTTTCCTCCCACAAGTCTTAAAAGACGTGCTTGTTAAGTAATTTGGACATTCTGAATTCTCACTCAGTGTACCCGAACAGGCGCCGGAATGTGGCGACAAGGGGCTTTTCACAGTAACTTCATTGCAGTGTTAATGGAAGCGTACTTGTGACAATAAAGATGATTAAAATTATTAATAAAGTCCCCGCTCGAGCCCTGAAATGATCCTGAGGCACAGAAGTTCAGGGTTGCGGTGAACGTAAAGGCCACCAGGAGTGGGTATCCTCTTCCTCCTCCGCGTGGTGCCAAGTCAGCAAGGGCATGGCACAAGTATTGCACTGTCTCCTTGTTTAGGCGGAGCCTCCTGCTGCATATGGTGTCCACATCAGTTCTAAACACCAGCGACGCCTGTACAACCTGGGCTGTCACCAGCCTCCCCCTCTGGGTCTCTCCCTGGCCTGATCAGCGGCCAGGTCCTCAGGATGTGGACGAGGACCTGCACATGGGCTGCCGTCTCAGCCTCTGTTGATACTGTTGCCACTGTCTTCTCCGGTGTCTGACCGTCTGGCCTGCCAGCATCACCATGAGGGTAGCTTCCGCGGGGTCCACAATATCATCCATAATGTGATATCTGTAAGGAATTGGAGAGGGTGAGAGACTGACAACCAGCTATGGGTTGCATCCTGGACCTGCAGGTCCCCCAGGCCTCCTCCTCCCTCACATCGCCTGCCATCCCTCAGGGTGCCATCCAACACACCCTGCACACGCACCCCTGGCAGCAGCAGGAGCCCCTGGACCCTGTACCCCAGACACTCACTGGAAACGTTACCTGGATCGGGGGCTGGTTCTCTCCCCGGTCCACACACCCACTCTCTGTTGCGGGGATATCCCCAGTGCTGTGGCCCAGCTTTGTACTGTATTTTTAAAAAAAAATTAAACGTTTTATTGAGGTATTTCTTTGGCATTTTAACAGCAACAAAATCAACAATATACATAACAAGAAAAATATATACATATTGCAAATTCCACCACCCTCTCCCGCAGGTCTTGCCATTACTTACCCCTTAACCTACGCTAACCTAACCCAACCCCCCCCCCCACCCACTTTCTGCTGACGATTAATTCTCTGCGAGGAAGTCGACGAATGGTTGCCACCTCCGGGCGAACCCCAGCGGAGACCCTCACATGTCGAACTTAATTTTCTCCAGGCAGAGGAAGCCTGCCATGTCTGAAAGCCAGGTCTCCGATTTCGGGGGCTTTGAGTCCCACCATGCCAGCAATATACGCCTCCGGGCTAACAGGGAAGCAAAGGCCAGAACGTCTGCCTCTTTCTCCTCCTGGATTCCCGGATAACAACAAAGAACAAAGAAAAGTACAGCACAGGAACAGGCCCTTCGGCCCTCCAAGCCCGTGCCGACCATGCTGCCCGACTAAACTACAATCTTCTACACTTCCTGGGTCCGTATCCCTCTATTCCCATCCTATTCATGTATTTGTCAAGATGCCCCTTAAATGTCACTATCGTCCCTGCTTCCACCACCTCCTCCGGCAGCGAGTTCCAGGCATCCACTACCCTCTGTGTAAAAAACTTGCCTCGTACATCTACTCTAAACCTTGCCCCTCGCACCTTAAACCTAAGCCCCCTAGTAATTGACCCCTCCATCCTGGGGAAAGGCCTCTGACTATCCACTCTGTCTATGCCCCTCATAATTTTGTAGACCTCTATCAGGTTGCCCCTCAACCTCCGTCGTACCAGTGAGAACAAACCGAGTTTATTCAACCGCTCCTCATAGCTAATGCTCTCCTTACCAGGCAACATCCTGGTAAATCTCTTCTGCATCCTCTCTAAAGTCTCCACATCCTTCTGGTAGTGTGGCGACCAGAATTGAACACTATACTCCAAAGTGAGGAGGTTCTATAACTGACTAAGGTTCCATACAGCCGCAACACGACTTGCCAATTCTTATACTCATTTGGGGTATCCTGCGATACCCCAAAAATCGCCACCTCCGGACTCATTACCACCCTCGTATTTAATACCGTGGACATGGTGTCGGCAAACCCCTGCCAAAACCCCCTCAATTTTGGACATGCCCAGAATATGTGGACATGGTTCGCTGGCCCCCCCGCACACTTCGCACACCTATCCTCCACCCCAAAGAACCTGCTCATCCGGGCCAGTCATGTGAGCCCGGTGAACAACCTTAAATTGGATCAGGCAGAGCCTGGCACATGTTGCGGTAGCATTGACCCTTCCTAACACGTCTGCCCAGAGGCCCTCCTCAATCTCTCCCCCCAGCTCCCCCTCCCACTTTTGCTTCAACTCCTCGGTCTGCGTCACCTCCGAATCCTTAAGCTCTTTATATATGTCCGAGACGCTCCCCTCTGTAGAAGCCAGGTATTTTGAATACAACTAGTATAAGTAAAAGATAGCTGTTTAAGCATAAATATTAAGCCCCAGTTTTAAATACCCATTTATACAGCATAATTCACTTTTACTGAGGTCCGTTGTTCTGGCAAATGCATATTTTCAAAGTCAGTGTGACATTAAAACAGCACAGTTGCAAGACAATTTGACACTGCTTGTGCTAATTGTCAAGGACAAGGACTGAATACCATAGCAACATGAAGGCACCATTGTTCACAATGCAGATAACAGCTAAGTCAGAAAAGCTAATGTTGCACATTGAAGATGGACGGCTTGCCATCAAATCAAATGTGTTTGAGTCTAACCCAAACCAATTAGGATTATATTGGGGTGTGATTAGATGACTTAAGACAGATATGAAAGTGTATAACTGAAAAGTTTCCGCCCGCCATTTTGGTGTTGTCTGTCCTTAATTTCTGTCTTTGATTCTGTCAGTGTGTCTTTCTGTAGTGTCTTTGTGTTGTGTTGTCTTTCTGTTAGTTTAGTCAGTTTTGTCCTTAATAGTCTCTGTTTGAGATGTCTTTTGGGGGTTCTGTCAGTCTGTTAGTCTACTTTTGACTTTGAGTTTGAGTTTAGCTGAAGATTAGCTCTCTCTCTCTCTTCATGTTTCATTGCCAGACTTTGACCTTTTAAAAGTTACTTTTGAGCTGTCTGCCTAAGCAAAAAAGATAATGTCTGTAATTCTCTGAAAGCTTTGAATTGTCTACGAATTGCCTTTTAAATGACTTTCAAATTGTAATCAAGCAACTACAAATAAAACAATTCTTTTTGGCACCTGAGAAGTTTTAACTGAAGTTTCTGCTGAGTCCCAGTATTCGCAAAGTGCTACTGGTAATCGAATAGCAGAAATAATATAAATTCCTTCAACTTTACACAGTCAAATAATACTAGGAATCGAACAACTTGGCATAGTCCAGAAATATTACAAATCTTACAACTTGTCGTATTGCGCCAGGACTTTGATTCATCAACTAAGCTTCCCCCCAACTTGGCGTAGTTCAGCAGGTTAAGATCCCTTCAAATTAAAGATTCTAACATTGGCGAGCCAGCCAGGAGTTAACATTCCTATCAATACAAGATTCCTATCCATCCTCTAGAGACCACCCTATCCTGAATCCCCCTTAGCGGCAGGAGTGGGAAGGTTGGTACCTGCTTCCGCAAAACGTCTCGTACCTGTAAATATCGGAATTCATTTCCCCCAGCCAATGCAAACTCCTCCTCCTCATACTTGGGAAGCTACCTTCCAAGAACAAGTCCCCCATCGTCTCAATCCCCGCTCTCCGCCAAATTCGGAAACCCCCATCCATCCTCCCTGGGACAAACCGATGGTTATCGCAGATTGGGGACCACACTGATGCCCCCTCTGCTCCCACATGTCTCCTCCACTGCCCCCAGACTCTCAGGGCCGCCACCACCACTGGACTGGTGGAGTACCGCGCCGGCGGGAACGGCAGGGGCGCCGTCACCAGTGCTCCTAAACTTGTGCCCTTCCACGAACCCGCCTCCATGCGCACCCACGCCGGCTCCCCCCCCACCAGCCACCTCCTAACCATGGCTATGTTAGCCGCCCAGTAGTAATTACTGAAATTCGGCAGCACCAGCCCACCATCTCCCCGAATCCGCTCGAGCATTGCCCTCTTCACCCGCGGGGTCTTGCCCCCCCACACAAAGCCCACGACAATCTTATTGATCCGCTTAAAAAGGACCGCAGGATGAAGATGTGGAAGCACTGGAAAACAAAAAGGAACCTCAAGAGGACAGTCATTTTTACCGACTGCACCCTACCCGCCAGAGACAATGGGAGCGCATCCCATCTCCGGAAATCCACCTTCATCTGGTCCACCAACTGGGCCAGGTTCAATTTGTGTAGCCTATCCCAATCCCTCGCCACCTGAATACCCAAGTACCTAAAACTGTGCCCTACCACTCTAAACGGCAGTTCCCCCAGTATCCTCTCCTGACCTCTCGCCTGAACCACAAACAACCCGCTCTTCCCCATATTAAGCTTGTATCCCGAAAACCGGCCGAATTCCCCTAAGATTCCCATAATTTCCCCCATCCCCTCCATTGGGTCAGAGACATACAACAGTAAGTCGCCCGCATACAGCGAGACTCTGTGCTCCACCCTCCCCTCCCCCGGACCAACCCCTTCCAGCCCTCAGAGCAATTGCCAGCGGCTCTATCACCAGCGCAAACAGTAGTGGGGAGAGGGGACATCCCTGTCTCGTCCCCCGGTGTAGTCTAAAATATTCCGAAGTTGTTCTATTTGTCCGTACACGAGCTACCGGAGCCCGGTACAGCAGCCTAATCCAGTCAACAAAGCCCCTTCCAAACCCGCACCGCTCCAGCACCTCCCATAAGTAATCCCACTCGACCCGGTCGAAGGCTTTTTCCGCGTCCATCTCAACCACCACTTCAGCTTCCCTACCTTCCGGGGGCATCATGATCACGTTTAGCAACCTTCTCACATTGGCCCCCAGCTGCCTACCCTTAACAAACCCTGTCTGGTCCTCCCCTATAACATCCGGTACACAGTCCTCAATCCTAGAGGCTAGAATTTTGGCCAGATGTTTGGCATCCACGTTCAGCAAGGATATCGGCCGATAAGAACCACACAGCTCCGGGTCCTTGTCCCTTTTCAGAATGAACAAGATCATGGCCTGTGACATTGTCTGGGGTAAAACCCCCCCTATCCTTGGCCTCGTTAAAGACCTTCAACAATACCGGCCCCAATATTCCGGAGAACTTTTTATAGAACTCGCCCGGGTACCCGTTTGTTCCCGGGGCCTTACCCGACTGCATGGCCTTCAAACCCTCCACTATCTCCTCCAGCCCGATCGGGGCCCCCAGCCCTTCTACCAGCTCCCCATCCACCTTCGGGAAAGTCAACCCATCCAAAAAGTGCCTCAACCCCTCCGGCCCCACAGGGGGTTCCGACCTGTACAACCTACTATAAAAGTCCCGATAGGTCTTGCTCACCCCGCCGAGTCCCCAACTAAGTTCCCATCCTCGTCAACAACTCTCCCTATTTCTCGAGCTGCCTCCCTCTTTCTGAGCTGCTTTGCAAGCATCCTACTGGCCTTCTCCCAGTGCTCGTAACTCGTCCCCTTCGCCTTTCTGAGCTGCTCCACCGCCCTTCCTGTAGTTAACAAACCAAATTCCGCCTGCAGTCTCCGGCGTTCCCTTAACAGATCTGCCTCTGGAGCCTCCGCATACCTCCTATCCACTCGTAGAATCTTTTTTACCAGTCGATCCGTTTCTGCCCTATCGGTCCTGTCTCTGTGAGCCCGAATCGAGATCAGCTCTCCTCTTACCACTGCCTTCCGTGCTTCCCAGACCACCACTGCTGAGACCTTCCCCGTGTCGTTTACCTGCAGGTAGTTCAACATGCACTTCCTCAACCTTTCGCACACCGCTTTGTCTGCCAACAGCCCCACATCCAACCTCCATTGCGGGCGCTGCTTGCTATCCATACTGACCTGCAGATCCACCCAGTGCAGAGCATGGTCTGAGATCGTAATCGCCGAATATCCCTTGTCCACCACCCCCACCAACAGGGCCCTGCCCACAACAAAGAAATCTATCCGGGAATATACCTTGTGAATGTGGGAGTAAAAGACAAATTCCCTGGCCCTCGGCTACCTAAATCTCCATGGATCCACTCCCCCCATCTGCTCCATGAATCCTTTCAGCTCCTTTGCCATTGCTGGTACCTTGCCCATTCTCGAGCATGACCGGTCCAGGCCTGGATCAATAACGGTGTTGAAGTGCCCAGCCTGTGCGAATCTAGGGCAGGACTCTTTCCCAGCACCCTCTTTATAAAATCCCCATCCTCCCAATTTGGCGTGTATACATTGACCAGCGCTACCTTCATCCCCTGCAGTTTGCCACTAACTATGATATATCGACCGCCCACTTCTGAGACAATCCTCCCCACCTCAAATGCGACCCACTTGTTAATCAGAATCGCAGCCCCTCTTGTCTTTGAATCCAGCCCAGAGTGGAAAACCTGACTAACCCAACCTTTCCACAACCTGACCTGATCCACTACTTTAAGATGTGTCTCCTGCAGCATCACCACGTCCGCCTTCAATCTCCTCAAGTGCTCAAACACACTCTTTACCGACCCATTTAGCCCCCGGACATTCCAGGTGACCAGACTAGTTGGGGGGCAAAGTGCACCCCCCCCGGCCGGTCAGCCATCCCCTTTCTTGGGCCAGGCTCTAGCCCATGCGCTGAACCTCCTCCGGCCCGCCCCCACCCCTGACCCCCTCAGTGACCTTCTATCGAAGTCTCTCCCACGTCAGCAGAACCCATCGCCCCCCCACCCCCCCCCCCCCCCCGCCCCCACCCCCAGCAACACAACTCTAAATCCCAACCCAGCTAATAAACTAAGCATATAC
Organism: Scyliorhinus torazame; assembly: GCF_047496885.1. NCBI lineage: Eukaryota > Metazoa > Chordata > Chondrichthyes > Carcharhiniformes > Scyliorhinidae > Scyliorhinus > Scyliorhinus torazame. The sequence continues at coordinate 347,813,823 of NC_092710.1, read as the reverse complement.
ACCTCACCCCACCCCCCCCCCCCCACTGTGCTTCCATGAGCTAGCTCACCCAGCTAGCTTGGTGACCCCCGCCACTGGCGCCAGGAAGTCTCCCACCCATTGTTCCCTTGCTCCCCTCCCCTCGCTCCTGCAAACAAGTTCCCTCATCCAACAATCCCCAAACAAACACCCCATAGCAAGAAAACACAAAGAACAAAAGCACCACCCACCGAAACCCAGACAGGCAAGTCTCCATCCCGCCAAAGTGCACAACACTATAAACAAACAAGATCAAACACAGAAGGAACATTACCAACATATACCCCTAAAAAGAGCCAAAAACAAAACGGAAAACCGACTTCCCCTCCCGCCCTTTTCCTTTTCCCCTAAACAGAGCTCCAAAAAATAGTACGGGAAGGCAGAGCCAATTTTAACAACAGAAAGAAAAAACCCAACCTAAACCCCATCAACAAACCAAGGGGGAGAAAAGAAAAACAAACAAAAACCCCCAGAGAAAAACAGAAAAGGAAAAAGGGCCCAATATAGGCCAACGTTTTGTCACTGAGTCCAGAAGTTCTCAAACTCCCACTAATCATTTTCTTTTTGAAAAGTCCAACGCCTCATCGGGTGACTCAAAATAGTGATGTTGGTCTTCATGCGTAACCCACAGACGTACCGGGTACAGCAGACTAAACTTCACCTGCTTCTTAAAGAAAATTGCCTTGACTTGATTAAAGCCTGCCCTCTTCCTCGCCACCTCCACGCTCAGGTCCTGGTACACCCGCAGGATGCTGTTATCCCACTTGCAACTCCGGTGCGCTTGGCCCACTGCAGAATACATTTCTTGTCCAGAAACCTGTGGAATCTCACCACCATCGCCCTCGGAGGGTCCCCCGCCCGCGGTCTCCTGGCAAGCGCCCGGTACGCCCTGTCCACCTCCAGCGGTCGGGGGGATGCCCCCTCTACCCAGCAGTTTTTCGAACATACCCGCCATGTATGCTCCAGCATCTGCTCTCTCAGCTCCCTCCGGGAGCCCGACAATTCTTAGATTCTGCCGGTTCTCAAGATCCTCCACCTTCTCCAAGAGCCATTTCTGCTGTTCCTGAAGCTTCCCCACCTCCAGCTCCACTGCTGTTTGGCGCTCCTCTTGTTCCAACAGCGCCTTCTCCACCTTCTGAATCGCCCAGTCCTGGGCGTCCAGTCTGCTCTCTAGGCGATCAATTGATTCTTTGATCGGGTCCAGGCATTCCCGCTTCTGTCTGGCGAAAACATCCTGAATGGCCTGCACCACTGGGTCCGTTGAACACTGCGCTGCCACCCCAGGGGTCCTTCCCTCAGCCATGCTGTCTCCCGTTGCAGCTTCAACACAGCTCGCTACTGGCTTCTTGTTTCTGCCCTTTCACACACTTCTGATCCTTTTTTCCATAAACCAATGCGAGGAAACAGTGCCCAGCTGCCTCAACCTACAAATTTTCCGTTTAAAACCGGAAAAAAGTCCAGGGGAAAGGTCCAAAAGTCCAACCAGAGCGGGAGCCACCAAATGTGCGACTTACTCTTCCATAGCTGCCACCGGAAGTCCTGTACTGTATTTGTTTTATTGTCACATGTACCGAGGTTCAGTGAAAAGTATTGTTCAGCGTCCAGTCCAGACAGATCATTCCATACATAAAAAAACATAGGACATACATAAATATACGATGTAAACACACAGGCACAGATATCGGGTGAAGCATACAGGAGTACAGTACTACTCAGTAGAGAAGATGTGTGAAGAGATCATATCAGTCCATCAGGGGGTCATTTAGGAGTCTGGTAACAGCGGGAAAGAAGCTGTTTCCAATCATTTAGTGTGTGTTCTCAAGCTTTTGTAACTTTTGCCCACTGGAAGAAGAAGTTGGAAGAGTGAATAAATCGGGTGAGAGGGATCTTTAACCATGCTGCCCGCTTTCCAGGAGGTGTAGACAGAGTAAATGGATGGGAGGCAGGTTCGTGTGATGGACTGGGCTGTGTTCATGACTCTCTGTAGTTTCTTACAGTCTTGTTAGTTTCCTGAGAAAATATAGGTGCTGTTGTGAATTTGAGTCATAGAATTTACAGTGCAGAAGGAGGCCATTCAGCTCATCGAGTCTGCACCAGCCTTTGGAAAGAGCACCCTACCTAAGCCCACACCTCCACCCTATCCCCGTAACCCAGTAACCCCTCCCAGCCTTTTTGGACACTAAGGGCAATTTAGCATGGCCAAGCCACCTAACCTGCACATCTTTGGACTATGGAAGGAAACTGGAGCACCCGGAGAAAACCCACGCAGACACGGGGAGAATGTGCAGACTCCGCACAGTGACCCAAGCTGGGAATCAGACCTGGGACCCTGGAGCTGTGAAGCAACTGTGATAACCACTGTGCTACCATGCCCCAGTGTCAATGTGGGTGGACTAGGACAGATTATTGCTGATGTGCATACCTAAGAATTTGAAGCTGTCAACCATCTCCACCTCGGCCTCGTTGGGGTATGTACGATACTTGCTCCTTGAAGTCAATGATCTGCTTTTAGGTTTGCTGACATTGAGGGGGAGATTGTTGTCGTTACACCACTCCACTAAGTTCTCTATCTTCCTCCTTCTACTCTGACTCATCGTTGTTTGAGATCCGGCCCACTACAGTCATGTCATTAGCAAACTTGTAGATTGAGTTGGAGCCAAATTTTGCCACGCAGTTGTGTGTGTGTATAGGGAGTATAGTAGGGGGCTAAGTACGCAGCCGTGTGGGGCCCCGATATTGAGGACTACCGTGGAGGAGGTGTTGTTGTTTATCCTTACTGATTGTGGACAATGGGTCAGGAGGTTGAGAATCGAGAGGGAGAAGCCAAGTCCTTGGCTTGGCTGGGGTTATGGTGTTGAAGGCGGAGCTGTAGTCAATGAATAGGAGTCTGACGTAGAAGTCCTTGTTGTCGAGATGCTGCAGGGATGAGTGTAGGGCCAGGGAGATGCCGTCTGCTGTGGACCAGTTGTGGCGGTATACAAATTGCTGTGGATCAAGGCATTTTGGGAGTATGGAGTTGATATGTCTCATGACCAACATCTCGAAGTACTTCATAATGATCGAAGTCAAGGCCACCAGACAATAGTCGTTGAGGCATGTTGCCTGGTTCTTCTTTGGCACCGGTATGATGGTGGTCTTCTTGAAGCAGTTGGGAACCTCGGAACGGAGTGGTTGAAGATGTTGTAACTGTACTGGAGCAGCTTGGCTAGGGGTGCCTCACCCAGACCAATCACATATTGATCACGCACACCTTAAGCCAATTAGGAATTAACCTTGCCTCATTTAGGCCGATCAGAATGCAATAACATCATTGATCACGCTGTGGGTTATGGCTTGGAATGAGTTCATCAGCAGCACCTTTCACTGCCCAAGTTGTGCAGCAAGTTTGAAACTGAAGAGCCTGCTATCCACAGGGAAACAGAAGCTATGAGGAGAGGACACAGACTGAGTGTAAACTTGCATCCAAGGCCATAGTCGGCTAGCCACCGCCAGGGTCCTGGGTTCGATTCCCGCTTGTGTCACTGTCTGTGCGGAGTCTGCATGTTCTCCCCGTGGGTTTCTTCCAGGTGCTCAGGTTTCCTCCTACAAGTCCCGAAATACGTGCTTGTTAGGTGAATTGGACATTCTGAATTCTCACTCAGTGCATCCGAACAGGCACTGGAGTGTGACGAATAGGAGATTTTCACAGTAACTTCATTGAAGCGTTAATGTAAACCTACTTGTGACAATAATAAAGATTATTGTTATTAGTATTAGTCAAGTCCTGTTCTGTTTTTGAGAAGTAATAATCTACAACTTATTAAAAATTTCCTGAGTTACTTCACCAAATTATCTCCTGTTCCCTGTAAAGACAAATAAACACAATTAGAATTTAAGTTCAAATTGTACCTCGGACTTTCACCACAGGGCTGCATTCCTGCTCTAAACACTGGCACCTGTTGGAAAACATCTTGGTGCACCAGTGTGACCACAATGACATCCCGCATACTCGAGTCATGTCCAGTGCTGACTTTCATACAGCCACCAGCTCGTTTGCTCAAAGCTTAACTTCCATTTTAAGCCGAAGCTTAAGAACAGATCTAGAAACAAGCCATCGAAGGAATTTCGAGTCAGCAAACTGCAAATCTCATCTTTCAGAAATGGATATCACGCAACCTTACAGACCAGACTGGAACATCCTGATTTCCCTGCTGATTCCACTCCAGAAGAACTCAGGATACACATCAAAGCTGCAGTGCTCGATGTTCCAGTGAGGAAATTGGACCCAGCACCAAGAACAGGCACAGGTTTGATGACAATCATAGAAACCCTACAGTGCAGAAGCACGCCATTCAACCCATCGAGTCCACAGTGACCCTCTGAAAGAGCACCCTACTTAGGCCCAATCCCCCACCCTATCTCCGAAACCTCACCTAACATTTGGTCACCAAGTTAAAATTTAGTATGGCCAATTCACCTAATCTGCACATCTTTGGACTGTGGGAGGAAACTGGAGCACTCGGAGGAAACCCACGCAGACACGGGGAGAACGTGCAAACTACACACAGACAGTCACCCAAGGTTGCAATCAAACCCAGGCCCTTGGCACTGTGAGGCAGCAGTGTTAACCACTGTGCCACCCACAAGGAAATCCAAGAAAAATCATAAAGAAATTCAAGATCAGCTAATAATAAAAAGGTCAGCTCACCAGACTCATCTGGCTCAGCAGGCTAGTCAAGAGAGAAAGACAGACTATCTTCCATCGCGCAGCACCCTTCACAGTAAACTGAAGAATATCCAAAATGACAGGTGGATCACATTTACGGAAAAAACTCAACTGTATGCCGACACTGGTGACAGAAGAAGCTTCGTAGAAGTACTCAAGTCTGCCTATGAACTAGCATAGAGAAACTCAAAACCTCTAGGAGTGCTGATGGCAAGACACTACTGTTCGGAAAACAAAATAACTTTTCAGGGATATATATTTGTATTGGTAAACATTAGAAACAAGGTATTTAAAACATTTTTTTTAGAGTACCCAATTCCTTTTTTTTCAAATAAGGGGCAATTTAGTGTGGCCAATCCACCTACTCTGCACATCTTCGGGTTGTGGCGGTGAGACCCACACAAACACAGGGAGAATGTGCAAACTCCACACAACCAGTGATCCGGGGCCGGGATCGAACCCGGGTCCTCAGCGCCGTGATGTAGCAGTGCTAACCACTGCACCACCGTGCCACCCTGAAACAAGGTATATTTTTAAGTGGGTTTGATTTAATGTCTCTGTGCCTACATGGTAAAACCTTTGTAAAAGGCAAAAGATTTATACGATCTGAAGAGAAACCAGAGTGTACTGTAAAACCTTTGTTAGGTTCATGCTGGACAGAGGTGTTTTCTGTGTCTCGCACATGGCCACTGGCGCCGATGCCCTCAGCGATGGCCTGCTGAGACTGGGCCATGACCTGCAGAGACTGGGCTATGGCGCTGGCACTGGCTCAAGGCTTCCTGTGAGAGGGCAGCCATGTCCTGGGCCACAGACGCCGCCTGCACGGAAAGCCCCAGGCCTCCCAAACCGTTCCCCATGTCTGACACCGTCGCACCCATTGCCTCCACCGCGGACGCCACCCGTGCGGTGTCGGCCTGGGTGGCATGCATGACCGGCACCACTCCCAGCTCCTGGACGCGGGTGGACTCCTCCACCTGCGACTGCAGCCGCCGCAAGCCGGCCGTCACCCTCTTCGCTCGTCTCCGGGTCGGTGGTTGCATCGGATCTATGTGTGGGTGTGGCAACTCCAGGAACCCGGGATCCATCTGGGCGGCAGATGTTCGCTTGGGCTGGGCTACCCTCCGACCGCCCGGCCCCTCTGCTGCTCCTACCTCCACCTGCTGTACCGGGACGGCTGTGTTGTGCGCACCAGTGAGTGTACCAGACGCCTCATCACTAAAGTGCCCAACCGAGGTGAGTGTTTCTGCGATGGTGGAGGGTGTTGGTGACAGCAGTGGCGTTGTGTCGTGCTCTTCGTCCCACTCTGAGTCCATGGCACTTTGGGGTGGGGGTTCGTCTCCACCCATCCACTCTGAGTCACTGTCCGGTATTTCGTCTTCCTGGGTAGTACTGTCCCGGGTAGGGGTGTCCCGGGTAGGGGTGTCCCGGGTAGGGGTGTCCCGGGTAGGGGTGTCCCGGGTAGGGGTGTCCCGGGTAGGGATGACCTGGGTAGTGGTGACCTGGCTCGGCTGTGACGGGGGCCTGTGGCTGCCCCTCTCGTCGCTGGGTGGCACACGCCTGCGTCGTCGCACCTGCACGTGACGGGGGCGTTGTCTCCCTGTTGCTCCAGGTCTCTCCGTCTCCAAGGGACATCCTGCGGGCGTCGCATGCCGGAGGGTCCGGGTCTCTCCGTCTCCCGCGGTGAGCGAGGGGCATCCTGCGGGCGTCGCATGCCGGAGGGTCCGGGTCTCTCCGTCTCCCGTGGTGTGCGAGGGGCATCCTGCGGGCGTCGCATGCCGGAGGGTCCGGGTCTCTCCGTCTCCCGTGGTGTGCGAGGGGCATCCTGCGGGCGTCGCATGCCGGAGGGTCCGGGTCTCTCCGTCTCCGAGGGGCATCCTGCGGGTGGTCTGCATCTGCGGGGATGGGTGCCTTGACGTTTGCTCCTGCGATACACAATGAAGCATGCATGGTTAGACACGCAGGCAGTGATCAGGTGATATGGGGGAGGGGGATATAGGGGAGGGGGGATATGGGGACGGGCTGTCGGTGGCTCACTTGCTAGTACGCCCCCGACCTCTGCATCAGCAACCTCCCGGTCCTCAGGTCCGCCAGCCAGTTCCAGGGCCCTTTCCTCGTGTTTGGTCAGTGGCCTCTCATCAGCGGGGCCTCCTCCAGTCCTCACATGCTCCCTGGTGTTGTGTGCGCGTTTCTCCTGTGGCGGGGGGGGGGGGGTGGCAGGGGTAAAAGGCAACAGTGTTAGGCAGGTATATGAATGCACGCCATCGGTTGCGCGTGTATTGCAGAGGTTAAGGTTAGGGCTGGATTCACTTGGGGATATGGGGGAGGGGGGATATGGGGAGGGGGGATATGGGGGAGGGGGGATATGGGGAGGGCTGATATGGGGAGGGGGGATATGGGGGATATGGGGGAGGGGGGATATGGGTTGGGGAGGGGGGATATGGGTATGGGGAGGGGGGATATGGGGAGGGGGGATATGGGGATGGGGGGATATGGGGATGGGGGGATATGGGGGAGGGGGATATGGGGGAGGGGGATATGGGGGAGGGGGGATATGGGGAGGGGGATATGGGGAGGGGGATATGGGGGAGGGGGATATGGGGAGGGGGATATGGGGAGGGGGATATGGGGGGTATATGGGGAGGGGGTATATGGGGAGGGGGGATATGTGGAGGGGGATATGGGGAGGGGGGATATGGGGAGCGGGAATATGGGGAGGGGGGATATGGGGAGGGGGGGATATGGGGGAGGGGGATATGGGGAGGGGGGATATGGGGGAGGGGGGATATGGGGGAGGGGGGATATGGGGGAGGGGGGATATGGGGGAGGGGGGATATGGGGGAGGGGGGATATGGGGAGGGGGGATATGGGGAGGGGGATATGGGGAGGGGGATATGGGGGAGGGGGATATGGAGGAGGGGGATATGGGGGAGGGGGATATGGGGAGGGGGGATATGGGGGAGGGGGGATATGGGGGAGGGGGGGATATGGGTTTGGGGGAGGGGGGATATGGGTATGGGGGAGGGGGGATATGGGGGAGGGGGGATATGGGCAAGGGAGGATATGGGGGAGGGGGATATGGGGAGGGGGGGTATGGGGGAGGGGGATATGGGGGAGGGGGGATATGGGGGAGGGGGGATATGGGGGAGATGGGGGAGGGGGGATATGGGGGAGGGGGGATATGGGGAGGGGGGATATGGGGAGGGGGATATGGGGGAGGGGGGATATGGGGGAGGGGGGATATGGGGGAGGGGGGATATGGGGGAGGGGGGATATGGGGAGGGGGGATATGGGGGAGGGGGGATATGGGGGAGGGGGGATATGGGGAGGGGGGATATGGGGGAGGGGGATATGGGCGATATGGGGGAGGGGAGGATATGGGGGAGGGGGATATGGGGGAGGGGGGATATGGGGGAGGGGGGATATGGGGGAGGGGGGATATGGGGGAGGGGGGATATGGGGTAGGGGGAGATATGGGGAGGGGGGATATGGGGGAGGGGGGATATGGATATCGGGTGGGGGGGGAGGCTCACCCTGCCTGCTCTGACGAGGTCGTTCACCTTCTTGTGGCACTGGGTGCCTGTCCGTGATGTCAGGGCCGCAGCGGTGACGGCCTCTGCCACCTCCCTCCACAGACACCGGTGTGGCGTGGGGCAACTCTGCGGCCGTGCCCGGGATACAGGGCCTTCCTCCTCTGCTCCACTGCGTCCAGGAGCGCCTCCACATCCCGTGACTGGAACCTCGGGGCTGAGCGGCGGCCAGCCATCCAGTCGGGTGTTCCGGTCAGGTGTTCCGGTCGGGTGGGGGGTAGCAGCGTGTCGTTATGAGCCGTCACGCCGTGCGGCGTGTATGACGCTGCACGGCGTGAACCACGTGAGCAAGCGCGGATTCCGTCACGTCGCTGCTAGCCCATTTCGGGCCGGAGACTTTGCAACGATTTTTCCGGCGTGCCGCAAGTCAGATTTGCGCCGTTTTTTGCGCCGATCGGCGGACTTTGCGCCGATAACGGAGAATTTCGCCCAAGACGCCTGAAAGATATCAGAAGTGATTTTTAGGTTTGTGAGATTTTACTACAGCCTGTGGAATGAGAGTTGAAACAACTTTGAAAATCAGTGGCAGGATCTCGGAGCTTGTGTACAAGCAGTTAAGACAAAGGAAACATAAAAAGGGGTGGTGTAAAATCCTGGACTGGATTAACTGTTAAAAGTAGAGCAGAAGCTTGTGTTAAAGAGCCATTTGCAAAACTTGGATTGGATTTCGGAATGCAAACCTCTAAGTGAAAGCATTATTATGAGTGAAGATTTTAAAGTGTGTTTTTGGGAGTGGAGTTTGGAAACCATCATGTGATCATCATCGGGGGAGATTCTGAGGAGAAATCCACAGACACTAGCTTGGGTTCAGAGCAGAGTGCATGCATTTGCAGTGCAGAAGGCGACACAGTGGCACAGTAGTTAGAACTGCTTCCACACAGCACTGGTGTGCACATCACCAATAATCTGATCTGGTCCACCCACGTCGACACTACGACCAAGGGAGCACAACAGCGCCTATACTTTCTCAGGAGACTAAGGAAATTCGGCATGTCCACATTGACTCTCACCAACCTTTACAGATGCACCACAGAAAACATCCTATTTGGCTGCATCACAGCCTGGTATGGCAACTGCTCGGCCCAAGACCGTAGGGAAGTACAGAGAGTCGTGAACACAGTCCAATCCATCACGCAAACCCGCCTCCCATCCATTGACTCTGTCTACACCTTCCGCTGCCTTGGGAAAGCGGGCATTATAATCAAAGACCCCTCCCACAGAGCAGACAAAAGTATCCCAACAGTAATAGAAAGTCTTGGAGGGAGAAATTTGTTTAGGTGCTGTGGCTTCTAGTGGTGCTATCCACCCTTACATCACCCCTAGGGCAGGCAACACCACAAGTTGCTATGTGTGTCATCCACATGACATTCTTCAACAATATCAATGAGGAACACCTTGCAGGTATCAGCCTACGACATTACGTGCCCTCAAGAATTGAAGTACATCTGCATTGCATTGCTAGAAACAGTGTTATTGAACAAATTTGTGCCTCCTTTTGTGGAATGAATTCCATCGTGCTGTGTAAATTGTACATGCCTTTGTACTTTCTGCACATATTCTTTATCATTATTAAAGGTAATAACATACAGGGAGGTACATAATGTGCAGGTAGGTTCTGGGAATTCAGCTACATTGTGGGGACACTTGGGTTTTGTAAATTTTTGAGGATAGTGAAAATGGAGATCCTCATGTTTGCGCTGCAACAGAGGTTCGTTTGGAAACCTAAGGTGTACTTTGGTTAGGTATCAAGGTAGTGAAAATTCACACTGATAATCCTTGTAGACTTTTCAGATCAATCCAATTCCTTATTGTGTCTACATCCATGTCATTTGGAGTACATCAGGGGTCCTAGAATACATGAGTGGAAAATCAGCAGAAGATTGGTGAGTCTAGACTGAGTGTCAAATTCCCAGCTTCCCCCTCCCAAACCCCTGCCAAAAATATCTACTTTTTGCCCCAAATGCCGCTTTGCAAAACCAGCTTTGAAGGTCAGAGCAAATATTCGCAATGAGACACAGTGATGAATGTGACCCTTGGTCAGTTCCGCCTCTATCAACTGTCTCAGTGTTCAAGTAATAAAAGTCCTCTTCCCTGGGCCCCACCTATAAAAAGCCTCTGCAAGAAGTTAATTAGAAGGGCAGGATAGCCCTCAGTCTAGTTTGTCTCAATCCCACCCAAGTTGTAGTGGGAGTAAGATGGACCAGCCACACAGTTTTCCTATCCTGAATAACTGGTCCTGAACATAAACAATGAGTTTCAAAGTTGAATAAACTTCAAAAAGCAGTTCTTAGAGTTGATTAACAATACTCTGGATTTATTGTCATTTGTGATCGCATACTCTCACCTAAAGGATTATAATCCAAGTTAAGGACACGGAGTTGAGAACTGTGGGCAACTGCAATTGCCAGGCGTGTCCATCCCTTCACTGTGATAGCTGGGTTAGCACTCAGCGTCAGCTCTTTCAGACCTGAGAGAAAACAGCATCAGTATCAGAAAGTTTGATGGCACTTAAAAGTCATAGTAGGAGAACAACAGAGACAAAGTAAAATGCTGAACACATGAAACACACAAAAATAAAAAGTCCATAGAAGCTGTCTTACATTCGCATGACTTGTACCCACCACTAACTGCACCTGTATTCACCAACATACCCAACCATCTTCAGTTGCTTCATTAATGCTTTTCCCTCCCATCATAAGTGGGAATTGTTCACTGATAACTGCAGTGTTCAGCGCCATTGGCAACTCTTCAGATACTGAGGCAGTCCATGCCAATACGCAGCAAGACCTGGACAATATTTGGACGGGGGCTGATAGTTGCAAGTAACATTCGTGCCACTCAAGTGCCAGGCAATGATCATCCGCAATAGGAGGAAATCTGATCATCTCCCCTTAATATTCAATGGCATTGCCATCGCTGAACCTCCACTATCCGCGTCCTGGAGGTTATCATTACTCAGAAACTGAGCTGACTAGTCATAAAAATATGTGGCTACAACAGCAAGTCAGAGGCCAGGAATCCTGTGGTGAGTAACTCACCTCCTGACTCTTCAAAGCCTGTCCACCATCTATAAGGCACAAGTCAGCAGTGCAATTGAACATTTCCCACTTGCCTGGATGAATGCAGCTCCAACAATACTCAAGAAACTCAATAACACAGAATCACAGAATTTACAGTGCAGAAGGCCATCTCCACCCATCCCAGTAACCCCACCTTACCTACCTTTTTGTTTTTCCCTTAAAAAATTTTTTTTAGAGTACCCAATTCATTTTTTCCAATTAAGGGGCAATTTAGCTTGGCCAATCCACCTACCCTGCACAGCTTTGGGTTGTGGGGGTGAAACCCACGCAAACACGGGGAGAATGTGCAAACTCCACACGGACAGTGACCCAGAGCCGGGATCGAACCTGGGACCTCAGCGCCGTGAGGCCGCAGTGCTAACCCACTGCGCCACCGTGCTGCCTTTACCTACCTTTTTTGGACACTCAGGGCAATTTAGCATAGCCAATCCGCCTACCCCTGCACATCTTTGGACTGTGGGAGGAAACCGGAGCACCCGGAGGAAACCCACGCACACACGGGGAGAACGGGCAGACTCCGCACAGACAGTGACCCAAGCCGGGAATCAAACCTGGGACCCTGGCGCTGTGAAGCCATGTGCTCACCACTATGCAACCATGCTGCCCTAGTTACCACCTAGTTAACTTGATTGGCCCCTATCTGTAACAATAAATATTCACCCCCTCCATTACTGATGCACAATGGCAGCATTGTGCATTTTGTGTATAGTGCAGATGCACTGCAGCAATTCACCAAGGCTCCTTCAACAGCACCTTCCAAACACATAGGCTCAACCACCAGAAGGGCGAGGATAGCAGACTCATGGGCATGGGAACACCACCACCTGGGAGTTCCCCTCCATGCCATACAGCATCCTTGACTTGGGTCAAAATCATGGAATTCCCTCCCTAGCAGCAATGTGGTGGTACCTGAGCTACATAGACGGCAGCGTGCGAGAAGAGAAATGTTGTCCCTTGGCCTTGGAAGCGAAGAAAATAAAAACGGTAGAAACACTGGCTCCAGTAGAAATTATAGATATGGGCTGGGATTCGGCGCACCGTTCGCAGGCGACGGGATTCTCTGTTCCCGCCGCTGTCAATGGGAATTCCTATTGAAGCCACCCCACACTGCCAAGAAACCCACAGGCGAGGGTGGACTGCCGGCAGGAGAAGAGAATCCTGCCACCAGCAAACAGCAGAGAATTCCAGCCATAATATTTTACTTATCAAATATTTGAAGGAGAATCTTATACAAGGTGAATTCTGAGTCTCCTTTGTCCACTGAATGCTCTGTTCCTGTGGGATAATATACAGTCTGCAAAGAATGTGGCTGAGAAAAGTTTTAGGATTCACCTTGCTGGTGTTACAGACCATAGAGAGACAGGCAAATGATACTTATTTTCTCTCACCACCTATCTGGAAGCAAAGGGTGTTTTGAATTATTTTTGTCGTATGCAGTTGTGTGTATTCCCAACACCTCGGTTTGTGTGATGCAATTTACTAATAACCCACGGCAAAGTCATGCTGTGATTAACTCACGTTATTTTATTTTACATACAAATCCCAGGGATGGAGTGTTTGTAACTTCCCGTTCCACACACAAACACACACGCAGGGTGGAATTCTCTGGCCTCCCATCCGCGTGTTTCTTGGCGGCAGAAGGCGTTGCGCTGTTCTCTGGTAGTGGGATTCTCTACTCCCATCGCTGTGAACCACACAAATGGATATTAGTTCACATGATTTCCAGAGTCAGAGTTTGATGAGGAATTATTTCATGTCGGAGGTTGAGCTTATCTGGCTGAGGATTACTATTGTAGAGTTCACTTACAGTTGATGCTGATACTGCAAGATGAAGTAGGTGCACAGAAACTGGGTTGGTTCTGCAGGCGATGGTAGAAAATCTTCCAGAAGAGACAGGCTTGAGGAGCAGGTTGTTGTTCTGCCTGGAGGCCGGATTATTGGTGGTTTGCCAGCTGGATGTTAAACAGCAAACTGCTTGTGAGGCTACAGATATAGGGCGCAATTCAGTGACCCCGTTGCGACTAGCGTGGATCCGGGCACAATGGGTGAATCGTGCGATAGCCGCAAATGGGGTTCCGCTCCGGGCCGACTGCGAGTCACTCGACTTGCTCCACCTGGTGTGACCTGGATCTCACCCTCGCTGAATATTTAAATGAGCTGTTTGCCAGGGCACTGTTTAGTACTGGTCCACACAAACGTGGACCAGTTGTCATGGTATCAATGGGGTCTCCCAGGCAATTGGAGACCCCCAGGTGGTCTGTGACATGGCAGTGCCAGGGTGTCAGGTTGGCACTGCCAGGGGTCAGGCACGGAAGAGGGCCTTGCCAGGTCGAGGGGGTGGGGGACCTACCCAAGGTTGGTTGGGTGAGGAGGGGGTCAAAAGAGTGGGCAGGCTCAAAAGGGAGGCAGGATGATCGGGCTGCCAGGCAAAATGGCATTTTGATCTGTGAGGAGCCTTTCTTTCCTACTGGTGAGCGGAGACCAATAAAAATGGCAAAGTGCCGTTGGATAGCAGGATGTTTCTCGGCGCTGCAGTTGATGTTAATCTCTTAAGCGTGACTTTTTCAAAAGCCTACTGAAAGTCCAAATATACTACATCCACTGGCTCCCCCTCATCAACTCTACTAGCTACATTCTCGAAGAATTCCAGTAGGCTTGTCCCTGTTATACATTCCCCTGTTTCTGACTGTAAGGGGCCTACATTTGTCTTTACCAATCTTTTTCTCTTCATGTACTAATAGAAACTTTTAGAGTCTATTTTTATGTTCCCTGCAAGCTTACTCTCGTATTCTATTTTCCCCTTATTAATCAATCCCTTGGTCCTTCTTTGCTGAATTATAAACTACTTCCAATCCTCAAACCTGTTGCTTTTCATGATTAATTTTTTTTTTCTTTTGAATACTATCTCTAATTTCCCTGGTAAGCCATGGAGTAGCCACCTTTCCCGTTTTACTTTTGTGCCAGGCAGGAATGAAGAATTGTTGCAGTTCCTCCATGCGCTCCTTGAATGTTTGCCATTGCCTATCCACTGTCATTCCTTTACATAACGTTTCCCAATCTATCATAGAAAACTTGAGCCTCATTCCTTCGTAGTTTCCTTTATTAAGATTCAGGACCATAGTCTGAGAATCAACTACTTCCCTCTCCATCTTGAGTTGCTCATCCCCACGGGGTCTCGCACAACTAGATTGGCAATCATTCCGTTCTCATGCAGGGGTAAAATGCTTCACTTGAGATGTGGGAGGTCTGAGCTGTGGAGGTCTGTGAAGCTTCCAGCATTCCGGACAACTACATCTGCAGCAAGTGCACCTAACTGCAGCTCCTCACAGACCTCATGGATCGATTGGAGCAGCAGTTGGATGCACTTAGGAGCATGCAGGTGGCGGAACGCGCCATAGCCAGGAGTTTTAGAGACATGATTACACCCTAGGGGCAAGAAGATAGATGGGTGACCACTAGACGGGGCAGGCAGTCAGTGCAGGAATCCCGTGGCTGTCCCCCTCTATAACAAGTATCTGTTTGATACTGTTGGGGGGGTGGCCTATCAGGGGAAAACAGCAGCAGCAGTAGTCAGAGCAGTGGCACCACGGCTGGATCTGTTGTTCAGCAGGGATGGATAAAGCGCAGAAGAGCAATAGTTATAAGGACTCTATAGTCAAGGAGACAGATAGACGCTTCTATGGATGTGAAAAAGACTCCTGGAATGTATGATGCCTCCCTGGTGCCAGGGTCCAGGATGTCTCCGAATGGTTAGGAGGCATTCTGAAAGGGGAGGGTGAACAGCCAGAGGCCGTGATACATATTGGTGCTAAAGACAAAGGCAGGAAGAGTGACGAGATCCTATAGCAGGAGTTCAGTGAGTTTGGTAGTAAATTAAAAAACAGGACCTCTAGGCTTGTAATCTTGGGATTAATCTCTGTGCCACGTGCCAGTGAGGCTAGAAATAGGAAGACACATAGATACATAGAAGATAGGAGCAGGAGGAGGACTTTTGCCCCTTCGCGCCTGCTCCGCCATTTGTCACGATCATGGCTGATCATCCAACTCACTAGCCTAATCCTGCTTTCTCCCCATCGCCTTTGATCCCATTCTCCCCAAGTGCTATATCTAGCCGCCTCTTGAATATATTCAATGTTTTAGCATCAACTACTTCCTGTGGTAATGAATTCCACAGGCTCACCACTCTTTGTGTGAAGAAATAGCTCCTCATCTCTGTCTGAAATGGTTTACCCTGAATCCTCAGACTGTGACCCCTGGTTCTGGACACACCCATCATTGATAACATCTTCCCTGCATCTACCCTGTCTAGTCCTGTTAGAGTTTTCTAAGTCTCTATAGTACAGCTAAACACGTGGCTAAACAGCTGGTGTAGGAGGGAGGATTTCAGACATCATTGGGATCTCTTCCGGGGCAGGTGGGACCTGCACAAGGACGCGTTGCATCTAAACTGGCATAAATATCCTGGTCGCGAGGTTTGCTAGTGTCACACAGGACAGTTTAAACAGGACAGTGGCAGGAGCTGGGAACTGGAGCAAAAGGTCAGAAGGTGAAATAACTGAGGGGAACTAGAGAATTATGGCTGCAAATCTCAGAGGAAGAGCAGGCAGGGAAATGTTGCAAAACACAACGGGACTGGTGTTTGAAGTGCATCTGTTTCAATGCGAGAAGTATTAACTGGTAAGGCAGATGAATTTAGAGCTTGGATTAGGACTTGGAACTATGATGTTGTTGCCATTACAGAGACTTGGTTGAGGGAGGGACAGGATTGGCAGCTAAACATTCTAGGATTTAGATGTTTCAGGCGGGATAGAGAGGGATGTAAAAGGGGTGGGGGGTTGTACTACTGGTTAAGGAGAATATCACAGCTGTACTGCAGGAGGACACCTCAGAGGGCAGCGAGGCAATACGGGTAGAGCTCAGGAATAGGAAGGGTACAGTCACAATGTTGTGGATTTATTACGGGCCTCCCAACAGCCAGTGGGAAATAGAGGAGCAGATATATAGGCAGATTGTGGAAAAGTGTAAAAGCAACAGTATTGTTGTGGTGGATGATTTTAACTTCCTCTACATTGACTGGGACTCACTCAGTGCGAGGGGTTTCGAGTTTGCAAGGAGCATCCATGAGGGCTTATTGAAACAATATGTAGATAGTCCAATTATGAAAGGGCTCATACTGGACCTTGTGTTGGGGAATGAGCCCGGCCAGGTGATCCAAGTTTCAGTAGGGAAGCATTTTGGAGACACTGACCATAATTCAGTAGGTTTTAAGGTACCGTCAGATAAGGATAAGAGTAGTCCTCGGGTGAAGGTGCTGAATTGGGGGAAGGCTAATTCTAACAATATTCGTCAGGAAATGAAGAATCTGGATTGGGGCGGATATTTAAGGGTAAATCAACATCTGGAATGTGGGAGGCTTTCAAGCGTCAGTTGATAGGAATTCAGAACCAGCACGTTCCTGTGAGGAAGAAGAATAAGTATGGCAAGTTTCTGGAATCTTGGATATTGTGAGCCTAGTTCAAATGAAAAAGGAAGCATTTGTAAGGGCTAGAAGGTTGGGAACAGATGAAGCCCATGAGGAACATAAGGAAAGAAGGAAGGAACTTAAGCAGGGAGTCAGGAGGGTTAAAAGGGGTCACAAAAAGTAATTGGCAAACAGGATTAAGGAAAATCCCAAGGCTTTTTCACATTATATAAAGATCAAGAGGGTAGCCAGGAAAAGGGTTGGTCCACTCAAGGGCAGGGGAGGGAATCGATGCGTGGAACCAGTGGAAATGGGCGAGGAACTAAATGAGACGTGGTTACACCCAAGGTGCAGGAAGATAGATAGATGGCCGCTAGAAGGGACAGGCAGTCAGTGCAGGAATCCCCTGTGGCTGTCCCCCTGAACTTTGCATCAGTATTCACCAAAGAGAAGGACTTGGCGGATAATGAGTCTGGGGAAGTGTATGTAGATAGTCTTGGTCACACTGAAATCAAAAAGGAGGTGTTGGGCGTCTTGAAAAAAATTAAGGTAAATAAGTCCCCAGGGCCTGATAGGATATACACCAGAATATAGAGGGTGGCAAGGGAGAAAACTGCTGGGGCCTTGAGAGAAATCTTTGTAGCCTCACTGGCGACAGGTGAGGTCCCAGAGGGCTGGAGAATAGCCAATGTTGTTCCTTTGTTTAAGAAGGGTAGCAAAGATAATCCAGGAAATTACAGGCCAGTGAGTCCTACATCAGTGGTGGGAAATTATTGGAGAGGATTCTTCGAGTCAAGATTTACTCCCATTTTTAAGCACATGAATGTATTAGCGAGAGGCAACATGGCTTTGTGAAGGGGAGGTCGGGTGTCACTAACTTGATCGAGTATTTCAAGGAAGTGACGAAGATGATTGATGAGGGTAGGGCAGTGAATGTTGTCCACATGGACTTTAGTAATGCTTTTGACAAGGTCCCTCGTGGCAGACTGGTACAGAATGTGAAGTCACATGGGATCAGAGGTGAGCTGGCAAGATGGATATAGAACTGGCTCGGTCATAGAAGACAACGGGTAGCAGGGAATGGTGCTTTTCTGAATGGAGGGCTGTGATTAGTTGTGTTCTGCAGGGATCAGTGCTGGGACCTTTGCTGTTTGTAGTACATATAAATGATTTGGAGAAAACGTAACTGGTCTGATTAGTAAGTCTGCGGACGACACAAAGTTGGTGGAATTACGGATAACAATGTGGACTGTCAGGGGTTACAGCAGTATATAGATCGGTTGGAGACTTGGACGGAGAGATGGCAGGTGGAGTTTAATCCGGACAAATGAGAGGTAATGCATTTTGGAAGGTCTAATACAGGTGAGAAATGTATAGTAAATGGCAAAACTGTTAAAAGTATTGACAGACAGAGGGATCTGGGTGTACAGGTCCACAGGTCACTGAAAGTGGCAACGCAGGTGAAGAAGATAGTCACGAAAGCATACGGCATGCTTGCCTTCATTGGAAGGGGCACTGAGTATAAAAATTGGCAAGTGATGCTGCAGCTGTATAGAACCTTAGTTAGAGTCATAGAGGTTTACAGCATGCAAACAGGCCCAACTTGTCCATGCCGCCCAGTTTTCTTCTCAAAGAACTAAGAATACAGCACAGGAACAGGCTCTTTGGCCCTCCAAACCTGCGCCGACCCTGGTACCTGTCTAAACTAAAACCGACACCCGGGCAATGTGCACGATGCCTTCACCCTGGCACATTCAACAAATCCTGACATGTTTTGAGACCCACCCACCCCGGACATGGGGTTATCCACTGTAGTCGTGGCTGATGACGCTTATCCGGAGGCCACAGACTGAAGCGGAGACCCGCTACAATGACTCCCATGCAGTGACCAGGCACGTGATTGAGCGGTACTTTGGCCTCTTGAAGATGCGGTTCAGGTGCCTGGACCACTCTGGGAGGGCCCTCCAGTATGATGCTGAGCTGGCCGCCCGAATCGTGGTGGCCTGCTGCATCCTCCACAACAGAGGGGTGATGTGCTGGAGGAGGAGGAACGGTAGCCCTCATCGGATAAGGAAGATGCAGGGGAGGGGGAGGATTGGCAGGACACGGTTGGAGGGCAGGCCGATTCCAGGAACTAGCTGCCGTCGCACTGGTTTTGGGTTTCGGGAACGGACAGTCCCATCGATTGTCGAGATGCAGTCTCAGAGCCAGGGACTTCAGTAATGTTGGTAAGCATCCAGTACCTGCAGGTACAGTTGGAAGAGTCCAACCGCATGCTGGAGCAGGAGGTGGTGCCGACAATCCTAGTTTATTCAACCTCTCCTCATAGCTAACAGCCTCGAGACCAGGCAACATCCTGGTGAACCTTCTTTGCACTCTCTCCAAAGCTTCCACATCCTTCTGATAATGTGGTGACCAGAACTGCACACAATCCTCCAAATGCGGCCTAACCAAGATTTTATATAGCAGCAACATGATTTCCCAACTCTTGTACTCAGTGCCCTGGCTGATGAATGCAAGCATGTCATATGCCTTCTTAATCACCTTCGCCACCTGTGTTGCCACTTTTAGGGAACTGTGGACCTGCACACCCAGATCCCTCTGTATGTTAATGTTCCTCAGGATTCTGCCATTTACAGTATAAGTCATACCTAGATTTGATTCTCCAAAATACATCACCTCGCATTTAAACTCCTTCTGCCATTTCTGTGCCCAAGTCTCCAATCTATCTACATCCTGTTGTATCTTCTGACAATCCTCGGCACCATCAGCAACTCCGCCAATCGTAATGTCATCCGCAAACTTACTAATCAGACCACCCACATTTTCCTCCAGTTCATTTATCTATACTACAAATAACAGAGGTCCCAGCACTGATCCCTGTGGAACATTCAAGGGCAGCACGGTAGCATTGTGGATAGCACAACTGCTTCACAGCTCCAGGGTCCCAGGTTCGATTCCGGCTTGGGTCACTGTCTGTGCGGAGTCTGCATATCCTCCCCGTGTGCGCGTGGGTTTCCTCCGGGTGCTCCGGTTTCCTCCCACAGTCCAAAGATGTGCAGGTTAGGTGGATTGGCCATGATAAATTGCCCATAGTATCCAAAATTGCCCTTAGTGTTGGGTGGGGTTACTGGGTTATGGGGATAGGGTGGAGGTGTGGACCTTGGGTAGGGTGCTCTTTCCAAGAGCCAGTGCAGACTTGATGGGCCGAATGGCCTCCTTCTGCACTGTAAATTCTATGAAACATCACTAGCTACAAATCTCCATTCTGAAAAACACCCTTCCACCGCTACTCTCTGTCTTTTATAACCAAGCCAATTCTGTATCCATCCAGCCAACCCACCCCAAATATCAGGGGATTTTAGTTTTTGTACCAGTCTGACATTTGGGATCTTGTCAAACGCCTTACTAAAGTCCATATAAACTATGTCCACAGCTCTTCCTTCATCAATTTTGTCACCTCTTCAAAAACCTCAATCAAGTTGGTGAGACATGACCTTTCCCGTATAAAACCATGCTGCCTGTCACTAACTAGTCCATTTTTTTTCCAAATGTGCATATATCCTGTCTCTCAGTATCTTTTCCAAAAGATTCCCCACCACTGATGTTAGGCTCATCGGCCTATAATTTGCTTGATTGTCACGGCTTCCTTTGTTAAACAAGGGAATAACATTGGCTATTCTCCAGTCCTCTGCAATCTTATCTGTGGTCAAAGGGGATGTGAAGATATCTGTTAAGATCCCAACTATTTCTCCCCTTGTCTCTTGCAGTAACCTGGGATAGATCCCATCAGATTTGCGTAGAGCGGCCTGACACCTGCAGGTACTCGTAGGGGGACATGCATCCCATCGATCACCCCCTTGACCCGGGGCACGAAGGCGATGACGGCGAATACCGCTGTTCGGGCATCCTGATGGGCTTAGTCCACATTGAAATGAATGCACCTGTGCATCAAGCTCTGTGAGAACCTGGACATGTCCCCACTCGGCGCCTGGAAGGACCTCATAACGTAAAGGTTCAGGGCGACTGCCACCTCAACGGCCACCGTAAGTGGGTATCATCCCAAATACCCCTTTTTTAAGTGCCAGATGCGCCATGATCTGACAAATATGTCACACTGCCTCCCTGCTGAGCCGGTGTCTTCGACGGCATGCCAGGTCCGACAAGTCCTCTAATGACAGGGGCAGCCGGTACACGCGAGGCCTCATTTGGTGCCTCCTTCGCACCTTCTCCTCCTCGGCCTGTTGGGCAGCTGGCCCTCCATCTTGGGTGGCTGCCTCCTGTTCCTCTGGGGCACACTCCGCTGCTGCATGATCCACTGCTGCAGCTTCTTCCTCCTCCTCGAGCAGCTCCAGCTCGTACAGGCACAGGGCACCCCCCCAGGGCTGCGGCGACTAGGAGGATGGTCACCATTGCTGGTTGAATCCCAATATTCATCGTCTGCAGGGAGTGAAAAGCCGACATGTTAGCACGGTGCATTCCCCATGCCCAACCAGGTCCACCGGGCCACATGATGGCCTCGGTTGGTCCTGTGGGCTCTGCCCCCGCATGTGCCCCCTCCATCCCCGCATTCCTGACCCAGTCGGTGTCTGGCATCATGGGGGCCTCTGGCCTGGGTGCCTGTCCCTGATGCCAGGGTTACCATTGGCTGCCACTGCCCTTGTCAGCAGTACGCTCCACCGCCCCTGCCCAGTACCCCTGTAGGGGCCACAGTGGGCATTGCCCTAGGTGGGCCGCCTGATCCCCTGTCGACTGGTTGCGGCCGAGTTTGGTAGAGTATGGCAGAGGGTGGGGTGCAGTAGTGGGGACAACTATAAGGCTGATGTCACTCTGCAGAACCAGGAGCCAAGGTGGGTGGTCAGTGGGATGCAGAAAGGTGGCTGCCTTCCTTGCAGGCAATGGTGGCCCGTGCCTGGACACTGCCCCAGTCCCATGGCGGTGGGGGGGTTCACCCCAGCCATCCCCCCCCCTCCTCCCCGGTCCTACCAGCCCAGCCAGTCTCCGGCCTGGCAGTCCACAGTCTCGCCTCTCTGTGTCCTACCTCCTCTCTCTCCCTCATGAGCGTTGACGGCGATTTCACAATTTTTTAAATGCACAAGTGAACCGTGCCGTTAGGAACTTGGCCCATCGGAGGCGGAGAATTGCGGAGGCCTCGGAGAATACCAAGGTGGGCCCGCTATTGATATGTACCTGCGTTCTGGATTGCATTGACTTCGCTGTCGAGGTAACGGAGAATTGCGATTTGGCGTCAAATTGGCACCCAACGCGATTTTGCCATTGGAACCTATTCTCTGCCCAATTGCGTTTCCTGATTTTGGTGTCAGCCAACGGAGAATCCTGCCCCTTATGTACCCGGGGAAAAAAAAAAAAATTCCCTATCCCGGAGTGTATAAACCGCCACAGATCTGCTCCCCCTGTCTCTTCCATAAATGCCATTAACGCCTTCGCCATCTCCAAAGGGACCAGCGATCTGGGCCTGGAGCAGTCCAACTTTGGATCCAAAACAAAATTGAAATCCCCCTCTAATGTGTCCAGTTCCGGAATAGCAGACAACAACCATCTCTTAAACGTGACATTGTCCCAATTCGGGGTATATACGTTCACCATCCCCACAGCTCTTACCTCGAACCTACCTGTGATTATCACATACCTACCCCCCCGGATCAGCCATCACCTCTACCGCCTGAAAACGGACTCTCCTGCTAATCAGAATCACCCCCCCCCCCACTACCACCACCACCCACTCCCCCTCGGTGCCCTGCTGTCAAACAGAGTGAAAACTTGACTCACCCAGGCTTTCCGCAACCTGTAGGAACACATTGGCCCCCTATTATATGGGAAAAAAAATCTTTGCTCCCTTCACCGGCCCTCCCATAAGCGATGAAACTCACCCCCCTCTCCCTCGAGTCAGCCATTTGTACCGTTGGGCAATATCCCTACCCAAATTCTTGGACCCCAGGCCCATCTAAGGTGGCCACCAGCCCACCCAGAGGGTGGGACAAAAAAAGGTCAGTTCACCCTTGACCCCCCTCCCCATTACTCCTTCCTCCCCCCTCCAGTTCCACAGATTGCCTGGCACCACCTCCTGCCCCATCCCCCCACCACACACAAAACTATAGCTAGACCTTATGCGCCACTGCCGACCTGGCCCAACAGGCTGTAGCCTTTCCCCCGAATCGATTCCCGTTTGAACATAGAACATATAGTGCAGAAGGAGGCCATTGGGCCCATCGAGTCTGCGCCGACCCAGTTAAGCCCTCACTTTCACCCGTAACCCAATAACCCCTCCTAACCTTTTTGGACACTAAGGTGCAATTTATCATGGCCAATCTACCTAACCTGCACTTCATTGGACCGTGGGAGGAAACCGTAGCACCCGGAGGAAACCCACGCAGGCACGGGGAGAACGTGCAGACTCGGCACAGACAGTGACCCAGCGGGGTATTGACCCTGGCGATGTGAAGTCACAGTGCTAGCCACTTGTGCCAACGTGCTGCCCATGCTAGTCTCCCCTCTCCCCATCACTAGCAAAATGGCCCCGAAACAGGATCCCTTTTACATAATCCCTCAAACAACAGCCAATACATCATTTCTCCCCCCAACCGTACCCAAACCCCAACAGGATCAACAAACCTCTCTCCGCTCCAAGAGAAAAAAACCCCAAAAGAACACCTACCAGGCCCTCCACTCTTTCTGGCAGCCCCACCAACCTGCGGTTTAACTGCCGTGACTTATTCTCAAGGTCCTCCACTTTAAGTCTCAGGCCCTTATTGCTTTCTGCCACCATCAGCAATTCTGCCTCCACCACGGCCAATCCTTGTGCCTCGACAAGGCCTCCTCCACCCCTTTTAGCATCTTGCCTTGTGCCTTCACCACCTTTGAAGTTCGCACCATTAACGGATCGGGCCCAAAGCCTCTTTAATCGTGGCTTTAAAAGATTCCTTACTTTCCAGGCTCAGCTGCTCGAACTGCCTGTCCATTTGTTTGCCGAACTTTTCAAGCTCCTGTGCCATTACTACCAACGTGACCAACGTAATGGGCATGGCGGCCATATTCCCTCCTTTGTCTTCCTTCGACGGGCTTCCCTCCTGGAGACAATTCACCTGCTCAACTGACTGGGTTTGAACACCAAAACCACTGGTAAAAACGGGTAAAAGTGATCAAATACAAAGACCTTACTGGGAGCTACTTTTTGTCCCTCTTGTCTTTACAGGACTTCATCGGAAGTCTATCCAGCTGTTTCTTACCCTCAGCTGGTCCCTCTTCCTCAGGTGTGTCTCCTGGAGGAAGACTATATCGGTCCTCAGCCTTTTTAGATGGGCGAAGACTCTGGATCTTTTCACCTGGGCATTGAGGTGACTATTCTAATGGGGGGGTTTCTGTCCCCCGCCTCCTGCGGTGTGAGCCATACTTACCACAAGGACATGCCCCTGCATGCTGTGTTTTCGCTGTGATTGCTGCCATGTTCTTCTTTGTTCCAGCCGTCCTCATGTACAACCGGTTGTAATCAGCATTCTACCCTCTCCCCCGCACCTAATCCCTGATTCCCCTCTCCAGCCCCTCTACCCTTGCCTTCCTTCTCCTCCCTCCTCCACCCCTGTTGTCTCCCCTCCCTTACCTCCTCTCCCTTTACCTTCGCTGCCCCTTCCCCCGAGTTTGTTGTTTTGTGCCCCCCCCTCCTTCTGCCAGGCGCTCCCTCCCTTTCAGGAGCTGCGCTGCGGTGCCCATCCTCCTCTTACGCCTGTGCACTAACACACCCACTAGTATGGTGGCTCGCCCCTGGGAGCAGCTCTCTCTGCCCGTTTTGTTCTGCCCCCACCTTTTCACTTCAGTGTATCTCAACTTTCTACACCTGCCCCCCCCCCCCCCCCCCCCCCCCCCCCGCAAAGTCGTGCAAGTGTTTAGTCCACAAAACAAAAAATTATGTAAAATAGTTCTTAGATGTACCCTATGCTATCTTCCAAGCCTGTTTTTTTGGATGAACTCATTTGCATCCTCTGGTGTGTTAAAATAACTTTCTTTGTTGCCGTAGGTTACCCAGAGTCCTGCCGGGTACAGCATTCAAAACCACACCTTGCTTTTGAATAAAGTCGCCTTGGCCCCATTAAACTCAGCCCGGCGCTTGGTCAGGTCGGCCCCAATATCTTGGTAGATGCGGATTGTAAGTCACTCCCATCTACACGACCGCGTGCTCCTCGCCCAGTTCAGCACCCACTTTTTATCCTGAAATTCATGGAGTTTTGCTCAACGGCAGTTCTCCTGCTTTGGGCCTTTGCTGGAACGACCTGTGGGTCCGGCCTTCTTCTGTGGGTTTGAAGAAGCTTTCCCTCCGACCAGCCCTCAGGTAGCCTGGCAATTCATAGGTTCTGGCAGCAGGGCCTGTTCTTCTGATCTTCCACCTTCCTCTTGACTACTCTCCGGGTTGTTACAAACCTTGTCACTTCTGCCTAATCCCTGATTCCCCTCTCCAGCCCCTCTACCCTTGCCTTCCTTCTCCTCCCTCCTCCACCCCTGTTGTCTCCCCTCCCTTACCTCCTCTCCCTTTACCTTCGCTGCCCCTTCCCCCGAGTTTGTTGTTTTGTGCCCCCCCTCCTTCTGCCAGGCGCTCCCTCCCTTTCAGGAGCTGCGCTGCGGTGCCCATCCTCCTCTTACGTCTGTGCACTAACACACCCACTAGTATGGTGGCTCGCCCCTGGGAGCACCCTCGGTGGTGTTGTCGATAGTGTGGAAGGATGTAGCAGGTTACAGAGGGATATAGATAAGCTGCAGAGCTGGGCTGAGAGGTGGCAAATGGAGTTTAATGTAGAGAAGTGTGAGGTGATTCACTTTGGAAGGAATAACAGGAATGCGGAATATTTGGCTAATGGTAAAGTTCTTGAAAGTGTGGATGAGCAGAGGGATCTAGGTGTCCATGTACATAGATCCCTGAAAGTTGCCACCCAGGTTGATAGGGTTGTGAAGAAGGCCTATGGAGTGTTGGCCTTTATTGGTAGAGGGATTGAGTTCCGGAGTCAGGAGGTCATGTTGCAGCTGTACAGAACTCTGGTACGGCCGCATTTGGAGTATTGCGTACAGTTCTGGTCACCGCATTATAGGAAGGACGTGGAGGCTTTGGAGCGGGTGCAGAGGAGATTTACCAGGATGTTGCCTGGTATGGAGGGAAAATCTTATGAGGAAAGGCTGATGGACTTGAGGTTGTTTTCGTTGGAGAGAAGAAGGTTAAGAGGAGACTTAATAGAGGCATACAAAATGATCAGGGGGTTGGATAGGGTGGACAGTGAGAGCCTTCTCCCGCGGATGGATATGGCTGGCACGAGGGGACATAACTTTAAACTGAGGGGTAATAGATATAGGACAGAGGTGAGAGGTAGGTTCTTTACGCAAAGAGTAGTGAGGCCGTGGAATGCCCTACCTGCTACAGTAGTGAACTCGCCAACATTGAGGGCATTTAAAAATTTATTGGATAAACATATGGATGATAATGGCATAGTGTAGGTTAGATGGCTTTTGTTTCGGTGCAACATCGTGGGCCGAAGGGCCTGTACTGCGCTGTATTGTTCTATGTTCTATGCCTTGAGCGAGGCAATCCGATCGTTCTGGTCAGTGGCCGCTTTCTCCAGGTCCCGCAGTCCCCTCCTGGGTCTCCAGTCTCCTTCGTTCTTTCCAGCGCTTCTTTGAAGGGGGCCAACGCGGTTTCTATGACCAACATAATGGCTGACATGAGGTCCTTCTTCAAGGAGTCCGTGTGTTTTTGGAGCTCTACTGAAAGAAGCTCCATCCACTGCTCCATCGGTGGGTGGGCCGGCGTTCATGTTGTCGATCCCACTTGGTCCACCGTGCTCTGCTCCACGTTTCTATTCGCTCTGAGGTCTGGATCTTCCTCTCCCAGCTTTTTCCGGCTCCGAGGCTGGCTTGGATGCATTTCCTCAAATGGTTGTTAATTTAGGGTGAGGGTGTTTTTTTTGTTGTTTTGGTATCCAATTTACAGGTTAAAAGGGCATAATTTGAAGTTCCAAAAGGAGAGCCACCTTTCATGTGACTGCTCAGCACATTGCCGTCACCACCGGAGGTTGAACATCCTTTTAGGTTGATGGCAGCATCATAATAATGGCCTGAATACTCATGTTGCTACTTCATAGTAGCAGTGTGAAATGGTTAGCTTCACCTGTCGTTCAGACTTTTGAGATATCTTACCCTTTACTCATCAAAGATGCACAGGGTAGGTGGATTGGCCACGCTAAATTGCCTCTTAATTGGAAAAAAAATTATCTTGGAGGATGATTTTTTTGTGTTCCTATTTCAGCATCAATTTGCATGGTGAGAAAATGGTTCGGGCTCAATTTACGAGGTTACCACTTGCCAACCACCAGCAATCTCTTCTCATGCAGTATGTATTCGTCAACCAATCTCAGGTTTTGCATTACCACATGACTACTTGTAAATATTTGGATCTCAGTTCCATTGCCAGATGGGATTATTCAGAACAAATGTTAAACAAAATATACCTGACTTTGCTCCATCTGGCGGTAACAGTCCACAGATGAGATTCATTCCTCCATCTCCCAAAATACAGTCTCCAAGATCCAGTGATATTAGCGAGGGGTGTAGCGAAAGGGCAGGGTTCAGTACAGCCAATCCAGAATCAGTGAGGGGAGTACCGTGCAGGCTAAAGGGAAATAAAATGTTTTATAGCGTTAGGGTACAATTTAAGTGGTATGGTAAACAACACAAGTAACACAGAAAATTTCCATGCATTGTATATCCAATAATGAGAGGGAACTACAATTCGAAAACAAGAACTGGAAATAGCATAACAGATCGTCAGAATCTGAAATAATAAGGTTAAGGAATGAGGTGAGACTTAGCATTGGAAGTACTGTCATGTAGGCAATGGAATACCTTGCTTAGGACACAGCAAAGAATGGGTGCAAAGGCAAACAACAAATAGCAGTAAAGAATCTGGTAACTTTAGCTAGACTTGAAATGCTGGAAGCATAGTGGAACTTTTTGTATAATGCAGACAAGTCATCGAATCAGGAATAGAAAAAGGAAGAAAGTTGACTATTAATGATATTGCATCTCACTTGGGAAGAGTGTTGCATCCTATTTTTGCTCGAACCATAAAGAAATGTCAAAACAAAAACTTTCAACCATCTTCATCAATACCTTCCTTTCACTATAAAGTCACAGGTCATAATATTCACTGATGATTGCAAAATTTTCAACACTTTTCCCACTGAATAGTGAAGCAGATCACACAGCAAGACCCAGATAACATTCAGACTTGGGCTAAGTGACAAACAACATTTACGGCCAACAAGTGCCAAGCAACGTCTCATAGAACAAAGAAAGGTACAGCACAGGAACAGGCCCTTCCCTTCGACCTCCAAGCCTGTGCCGACCCTGCTGCCCGTTTAAGCTAAAACCTTCTACACTTCTGGGGTCCGTATTCCTCTGTTCCCATCCTATTCATGTATTTGTCAAGTCGCCACTTAAAAGTCACTATCGTACCTGCTTTCACCACTTCATCTCCAACAAGATAAAATCTAACCATCTCCCCATGACATTCATCATCATTACTATCACTGAATCCCGCAACATTAACATCATAGGGTCACTGTCGACCAGAAACTAAACTGGACAAATACTGTAACCACAAGAGCTGCTCAGAAGCTGGGAATTCTGCAGTGAGTAAGTCAGCTCCTACAAGGCATAAGTCAGAAATGTAATAGTGAGCAGTTTCTTGAACCACTGCAGATCATTTGGTATAGATGCACAGAGAGTGTTATTGGGAAGGAAGTTCCAGGGCAGCACGGTGGTGGTGCAGTGGTTAGCACTGGGACTGGTTCGAATGCCGGCCCTGGGTCACTGTCCATGTGGAGTTTGCACATTCTCCCTGTGTCTGCGTGGGCTTCACCCCCACAACCCAAAGATGTGCAAGTTAGGTGGATTGGCCACACTAAATTGTCCCTTAATTGGAAAAAAAATAATTGGGTACTCTAAATTGATTTAAAAAAATAAAGGAAGGGAGTTCCAGGATTTTGACTCACAGACACTGAAGGAACCGTGACATATCTCCAAATCAGGATGGTGTGTGACTTGTCAGAGAGGGGGAACGACCACAGGGGATTCCTGCACTGACTGCCTGCCCTTCTAGCAGTTACCCATCTATCTCCCTGCATATTGGGTATGATCTCATCTCTAAAATTCCCATCTATGATGCTTTCCGCCAATGCATGCTCCTCAGTGCATCCAACTGCTGCTCCAACCGATCCATGCGGTCTGTGAGGAGCTGCAATTGGGTGCACTTCCAGCAAATAA
The DNA here is from genome assembly GCF_047496885.1 of Scyliorhinus torazame. Lineage (NCBI taxonomy): Eukaryota > Metazoa > Chordata > Chondrichthyes > Carcharhiniformes > Scyliorhinidae > Scyliorhinus > Scyliorhinus torazame. The sequence continues at coordinate 347,784,651 of NC_092710.1, read as the reverse complement.
TAATCCTTATTGTCACAAGTAGGCTTACATTAACACTGCAATGAAGTGACTGTGCAAAGCCCCGAGTCGTCATATTCCGGCACCTGTTCACGTACATGGAGGGAGAATTCAGAATGTCCAAATTACCAAACAGCGTGTCTTTCTGGGCTTGTGGGAGGAAACCGGAGCACCCGGAGGAAACCCACGCAGGTACAGGGAGAACGTGCAGACTCCGCACAGACAGTGACCCAAGCGGGAATTGAACCTGGGACCCTGGTGCTGTGAAGCAACAGTGCTAATCACTATGCTACCTAAATGTAGTTGTCAGGAATGCTGGAAGCTTCACGGTCCTCCCACATCTCCTAGCACTAGGTTTCTACTATAAATGTAAAATGCTAAATACAGTAAACTCCTGCCTCTGGTTTAGATACCCTTCTACTTATGATTAAGTAATTAATTAATGAGGTTTAATTAGTTTAACAATGTTTTATTTTCAAACTGAGGGCAGATTCTCTACCAGCCATTTAAGTCAGAGCTTTCCTGTGATGTCATTTTTCAAGTGTTTTTCACACGTGTGGTAAACACCACTCGTAACATATTACATGTATTACGGCACTGCCCATGTATTACAGGTACCACGGTAAATCCCTGCCTGCTGGCTCCTCCCAGCAGATGGCGTATAAAAGTGTATGCTCTCCTGCGCTGCTCCCATTCTGGTTCCAGCTGCAGGAGGCACAACATCTTGTGCAATAAAGCCTCGATTGTTTCACCATTCTCGTCTCGTGGTAATTGGCGGTACATCAATTTATTGCACAAGATTTTAAAAGATGGACTTCCTAATCAAGCCTGATCGCCTGTAGCTGAGCCCTCACGCAGCCGACGCCACAGCCACCTTCGAGCACTGGCTAGCCTGCTTTGAAGGCTACCTCAGAGCAGCCACTGAAGAACTCTCGGACCCTCAGAAGCTCCAAGTCCTCTACTCACGGGTGAGCCCTTAAATTTTTCCCCTCTTCCGGGATGCGCCCACCTACACAGAAGCGATGACGCTACAGAAAGGACATTACATAAGTCGGTGAATCAAGTGTACGCCAGGCACCACCTGGCCACGAGACGGCAACTCCCGGGGGAGACTCTGGACGATTTATTGCGGGCCCTATAGATTCTCGGTAGGAACTATGACTGCCAGGCAGTTTCGGCAGTCCAACATACCAAATTATTAATCAGAGACGCGAACGTCACGGGCATGAAGTCGATGTACGTTCGCCAGCGACTTTGGGAAGGGGGTACACTTGATCTTGCAGAGACTAGGCAGCTTGCTATTTCACTAGAAGTGGCCTCCTGTAATCTGGAGGCCTACACCACCGACCGCACGGCACCCTCGTGGGCATCGTGGGCCCCACCAGTTGCCGACTCGAGCTCACTGCAAGCCTGCGCCGCGCGGCAGCCAGCCAACTCTGGTGGGCCCAGGTGTTATTTTTGTGGCCAGAGCAAACATCTCAGGCAGCGCTGGCCGGCGTGGAGCGCGACCTGCAATGGGTGCGGGAAGAAGGGCCCCTTTGTTTCCGTTTGCCAGGCCCGGTCAGCCGCCGCTGTTTCCAGGCCCAGCATTGCTACACCCCCCACGTGTGATTCAGAGGCGCCGCCATCTTCTTCACCACAAGCCACGTGCGGCCCACGGGCGCCGCCATCTTCCCCACCACAAGCCACGTGCGACGCGTTGGCGCCACCATCTTTGATGCCGCCCGCCATGTGCGCCGCCATCTTCCGCGCCATTTTGGAGCGCGCCTCAGGACCCCTTCTCGTCTGGTCGTTCGCTGCCTGCTGATACCTCCGCCACCGCTGATCAGCCCGGGACCTCCCAACATCTTCCGCAGCTCATCTCCATCACCCTGGATCAGTCTCGGCACCACAACCTCGCGACCGCTACGATGACGGTGAAGATCAACGGGCACGAGACGACCTGCCTCTGACTCTGGGGGCACAGGGAGTTTCATCCACCCTGCTATGGTAAGGCGCTGCTCCCTCCCGGTACACCCCGTCACCCAGAAAATCTCCCTGGCCTCCATTTCCCATTCCGAGGAAATGCGGGGGTACTGTGTCGCGACCCTCACCGTTCAGGGCGTAGAGTTCAGCAACTTCAGGCTCTACGTCCTCTCCCACCTCACAAATGTCACCCCGGACTGCAAGCCCGTCGCCACTAGGAGCAGACGGTACAGTGCGTAGGACAGGACCTTTATAAATCGGAGGTCCAGCAGCTTCTGCAGGAGGGGATCATTGATGCCAGCAACAGCCCCTGGAGAGCTCAAGTGATGGTAGTGAAGACTGGGGAGAAGCACAGGATGGTCATTGACTACAGGCAGACCATCAACCCCTACACGCAGCTCGATGCGTACCCCCTCCCACGCATATCTGACATGGTCAATCAGATTGCGCAGTATCGAGTCTTATCCACAGTAGACTTGAAGTCTGCCTACCACCAGCTCCCCATCCGCCCGGAGGACCGCCAATACACTGCGTTCAAAGCAGATGGCCGCCTCTATCATTTCCTCAGAGTTCCCTTCAGCATCACCAATGGGGTCTCGGTCTTCCAGCGAGAGATGGACCGAATGGTTGACCAGTACAGGCTGAGGGCCACCTTCCCGTACCTAGGTAACGTCACCACCTGCGGCCACGATCAGCAGGACCACGACGCAAACCTCCAAAAATTCCTCCATAAGGAGAAACGCGTGTTCCGCACCAACCGCTTAGCAATCCTTGGCTATGTCGTGGAAAATGGAGTCCTAGGGCCCGACCCCGACCGCATGCGCCCCCTCCTGGAACTCCCTCACCCCCACTGCCCCAAGGCCCTGAAACGATGCCTGGGTTTTTTCTCGTATTACGCCCAGTGGGTCCCGAATTATGCGGACAAGGCCTGCCCACTTATCAAGTCCACAGTTTTTCCCCTGATGGCTGAGGCCCGCCAGGCCTTCAACCACATCAAGGCGGACATCGCCAAGGCCACGATGCACGCAGTTGACGAGACCCTCCCCTTTCAGGTGGAGAGCAATGCATCAGACGTAGCTCTGGCCGCCACCCTCAACCAGGTGGGCAGGCCCGTAGCTTTCTTTTTCCGCACCCTCCATGCCTCCGAAATGTGGTACTCCTCTGTCGAAAAGGAGGCCCAAGCCATTGTGGAAGCTGTGCGGCATATGAGGCATTACCTGGCTGGCAGGAGATTCACTCTCCTCACTGACCAACGGTCGGTTGCCTTCATGTTTAATAATACGCAGCGGGGCAAGATCAAAAATGACAGGATCTTGAGGTGGAGGATCGAGCTCTCCACCCATAACTATGAGATCTTGTATCATCCGGAGAAGCTCAAAGAGCCCCCTGATGCCCTAGCCCGTGGTACATGTGCCAGCGCACAAGTGGACCGACTCCGGGCTCTCCCATATGACCTCTGCCACCCCGGGGTTACCCGGTTCTTCCATTTTGTCAAGGCCCGCAACCTGCCCTACTCCATTGAGGAGGTCAGGACCGTAACCAGAGACTGCCAAGTCTGCGCAGAGTGCAAGTCGCACTTCTACCGGCCAGATAGAGCGCACCTGGTGAAGGCCTCCTGCCCCTTTGAGCGCCTCAGCATGGACTTCAAAGGGCCCCTCCCCTCCACCGACCGCAACGTGTACTTCCTCAACGTAACTGACGAGTACACCCGGTTCCCTTTCGCCATCCCATGTCCTGACATGACTACTGCCACGGTCATTAAAGCCCTGCACAGCATCTTCACTCTGTTCGGTTTCCCCACCTACATCCACAGCGATCGGGGATCCTCTTTCATGAGTGATGAGCTGCATCAGTTCCTGCTCAGCAAGGGCATCGCCGCGAGCAGGACGACCAGCTACAACCCCCGGTGAAACGGGCAGGGTGAGAGGGAGAACGGGACGGTCTGGAAGGCCGTCCTGCTGGCCCTTCGGTCTAGAACTCTCCTGGTCTCCCGCTGGCAGGAGGTTCTCCACTCCATCCGGTCGCTCCTCTGCACCGCCACTAATGAGACCCCTCATGAATGTGTGTTTGCCTTCCCCAGGAAGTCCATCTCCGGGGTCTCGCTCCCAACTTGGCTGACAGTTCCTGGACCCGTCCTTCTCCGAGAAGCATGTGCGGAGCCATAAATTGGACCCCTCGGTCGAGAAAGTCCACCTCCTCCATGCAAACCCGCACTACCCGGGCGCAAGGACACAGTCTCCATCCGGGACCTGGCACCCGCTGGATCCCCACCCACGACCCCCAACCTAACACCGTTCCACCCCCCCCCCCCGTTACCTCATCCACCCCTGCGCCACCCACCCTCCCTCCAGCGAACCTCACCGCAGCCCCCACCCCAGCAGGATCCGACCCCTCACTGGATCCACTAAGGGGTGACAAAGACGAGGACAACACGTTCCCGGAGTCGCAGGTGACCACGTCGGCACCACATCACCACTAGGACTGAGGCGATCGCAGCGGAGGGTCAAGGCCCCCGACAGACTTAATCTGTAATGTTTTCATCACCCCCGCCGGACTCAGTTTTTTAAACAGGGGGTGAATGTGGTAAGCAACACTTGTAACATATTACATGTATTACAGCACTGCCCATGTATTACAGGGACCACGGTAAATCCCTGCCTGCTGGCTTCTCCCAGCAGGCAGCGTATAAAAGTGTTTGCTCTCCTGTGCTGCTCCATTCTGGTTCCAGCTGCAGGAGGCACAACATCTTGTGCAATAAAGCCTCGATTGTTTCACCATTCTCGTCTTGTGGTAACTGACGGCACATCAACCGGATATCAGTGACTCTGTTCCGGCTGAAACTCCACTCTCCGACTCTGCTCCCAGTCAGCTGCACTCTCTGTAAACTCCCGACTACCCTCATACTCTGACAAAATGAAAGGAGTACCTCGCTCCATCCTCACCAAACTCCACTTAATCACTCTAATACAGGCCAAACTTAGCATTCCAGCGCAAGAGAAGTCAGCACTGTAAGATGGCTCACTTTTATACTGTCTGACTCTAGCCTTTGAAAATTGGTTTAATCCAGTTATCTAATTAGCAAGTTTTAGCTGGAAGCAGAGCCGCGTGAGCCCTGTTTAAAACTGGCAGCAGGGACGGGCACCAGCGCCAGAGGTTCCTCGGTGCAGGGCACAGTCAGGGCCAGGAGGAGTGCAGATATAGGAAAGAGAGGGTGGAGTGAGACATGTGGGGGGCAGAGCCACCATGTAGCCTGTTGGACCTGGTTGGACACGGGGGTACACACCACGCTAACATGTCGGTCTTTCACCCCTTGCAGACAATGGATATTGGAATTCAACCAGCAGCCCTGGGGGATGCCCTGCAGCTGTATGAGTGGGCCTGCCCGAGGAGGAAGCTGCAGAAACAGAGCATGCAGCAGCGGTGCCGCAGAGGAATATGAGGCAGCCGCCCAGGGTGGAGAGACGGACGTCCAACGGGCCAAGGAGGAGGTGCCATAGAGGCCCCATATGCGGCCTCGCGTGTATTGGCAGCACCTGTCATTCGAGGACCTGTCGAACCGGGCAAGTTGTCAAAGACTCTGGCTCAGCAAGGAGAAAGTGCGACATATCTGCCAGATCATGGCACACCTGGCACCGCAGGGGTATGAGGGAGTGTGGTAAACCACTGTGAGTGTATTATGTGTATTGTGGTAAACTGTTACTGTACTACATGTATTGTGGTAAGCCACTGCCTCATGGCTCCGTCTGTGGTTCCTCCCCTCGGGCTCGGAATAAAGGTGGCTGACCTCCGGCCCTGCCCCAGTTCAGGATCAATTGCCAGGAGGCTTCCTGTTTAGCTTATTAAAGCCACAGTTTTGTTCACTACTCGTCTTGTGTTAATTGATGGCAAATCAATTTAATAAGCTAAACTTTTAAGATGAATTCATCATTCAAGCCTGATCGCCTGGAGCTGGACCCACAAGCAGCCAAAGTCACTGCGACATTTGAGCACTGGCTAAGCTGCTTCGAAGCTTACCTCGGATCCTCCACCGACCTCCAAAAGCTTCAAATCTCAACGCACGGGTGAGCCCGCAAGTTTTCCTTCTGATCAGAGACGCCCCCTCGTATACGGAGGCAATAATGCTGCTGAAGGGACAGTACGTAAAGGCAGTAAACGAGGTGTACACCAGTCACCTCCTTGCCACGAGGCGACAACACCCCGGAGAATCACAAGCCGAATTCCTGCGTGCCTTGTGGATACTCGGCCGGAACTGTGCTTGCCAGGCGGTATCGGCTGTCCAACACACGGAACTGCTGATCAGGGACGCCTATGTCGCGGGCATTAAATCCAATTACATCCGCCAGCGCTTGCTAGAAGGGGGTACACTCGGCCTCCCAGAGATAGTGCAGCTCTCGAACTCGCTGGAAGTGGCTTTCCAGAACAAGGATGCCTACACCTCCGCCCTCATGGACGTCATGGGCGTCGCCATCATCCAACTAGAGTGCGGCGCAAGCCTGTGCCGCGCAGCAGCCCGGCAACTCTGGAATCCCGAAATGCTACTTTTGCGGCCAGGGTAAGCACCCCAGACAATGCTACCCTGCACGGACCTCGATTTGCAATGGGTGTGGGTGGAAGGGCCACTTCGCCAAAATCTGCCAGGCCCGACTTGCCCCTAAAGTTTCTAGGCCCAGCAGCGCTGCCTGGTGCGTGTCAGGACCGCCCCATCTGCCGCGCCACCCGCCATGTGCAACCCGTGGGCACCGCCATCTTCGCTGCCACCCGCCATGTGCGACCCGTGGGGGCCGCCATCTTTTATTCCACCCACCACGCGCGCCCCATGGGGCCGCCATCTTTTATTCCACCCGCCACGCGTGACCCATGGGGACCGCCATTTTGGAACCACTCCGCTGCTTCCCGGGACCCCTGCTCACCCGGTCGTGCGCTGGCCATCGCTATCTCCGACCGGCCCACCTATCACCTTCCGAAGCTCGCCTCATCATCTCACGAAATCCACAATGACCGTCCGGATCAATAGGCATGAGACGGCCTGCCTCTTCAACTCCGGGAGCACGGACAGCTTTATCCACCCAGATACGGTAAGGCGCTGCTCCCTCCCAATTTTACCCGCAACCCAGAAAATCTCCCTGGCTTCCGGATCACACAGGAAAAAGACAATGTTGTTGAGACGAATACTGAGATTCAGGCTACTAGACTAGAAGGGCTTGAGGTTCATAAGGAGGAAGTGTTGGCAATTCTGGAAAGTGTGAAAATAGACAAGTCCCCTGGGTCGGATGGAATTTATCCTAGGATTCACTGGGAAGCTAGGGAGGAGATTGCTGAGCCCTTGGCTTTGATCTTTAAGTCATCTTTGTCTACAGGAATAGTGCCAGAAGACTGGAGGATAGCAAATGTTGTCCCCTTGTTCAAGAAGGGGAGTAGTGACAACCCCGGTAACTATAGACCAGTGAGCCTTACTTTTGTTGTGGGCAAAGTCTTGGAAAGGTTTATAAGAGATAGGATGTATAATCAGCTGGAAAGGAATAATTTGATTAGAGATAGTCAACACGGTTTTGTGAAGGGTAGGTCATGCTTCAAAAACCTTATTGAGTTCTTGGAGAAGGTGACCAAACAGGTGGATGAGGGTAAAGCAGTTGAAATCTTGGATTTCAGTAAAGCGTTTGATAAGGTTCCCCACGGTAGGCTACTGCAGAAAATACGGAGGCATGGGATTCAGGGTGATTTAGCAGTTTGGATCAGTAATTGGCTAGCTGGAAGAAGACAAAGGGTGGTGGTTGATGGGAAATGATCAGACTGGAGTCCAGTTACTAGTGGTGTACCACAAGGATCTGTTTTGGGGCCACTGCTGTTTGTCATTTTTATAAATGACCTGGAGGAGGGCGCAGAAGGATAGGTGAGTAAATTTGCAGATGACACTAAAGTCGGTAGAGTTGTGGACAGTGCAGAAGGATGTTACAAGTTACAGAGGGACATAGATAAGCTGCAGCGCTGGGCTGAGAGGTGGCAAATGGAGTTTAATGCAGAAAAGTGTGAGGTGATTCATTTTGGAAGGAATAACAGGAAGACAGAGTACTGGGCTAATGGTAAGATTCTTGGTAGTGTGGATGAGCAGAGATAACTCGGTGTTCATGTACATAGATCCCTGAAAGTTGCCACCCAGGTTGAGAGGGTTGTTAAGAAGGCGTATGGTGTGTTAGCTTTTATTGGTAGAGGGATTGAGTTTCGGAGCCACGAGGTTATGTTGCAGCTGTACAAAACTCTGATGCGGCCGCATTTGGAGTATTGCGTGCAATTCTGGTCGCCGCATTATAGGAAGGATGTGGAAGCATTGGAAAGGGTGCAGAGGAGATTTCCCAGGATGTTGCCTCGTATGGAGGGAAGATCTTATGAGGGAAGGTTGAGGGACTTGAGGCTGTTTTCGTTAGAGAGAAGAAGGTTAAGGGGTGACTTATTGGGGCAAACAAGATGATCAGAGGATTAGATAGGGTGGACAGTGAGAGCCTTTTTCCTCGGATGGTGATGTCTAGCACGAGGGGACATAGCTTTAAATTGAGGGGAGATAGATATAAGACAGATGTCAGAGATAGGTTCTTTACTCAGAGGAGTAGTAAGGACGTGGAATGCCCTGCCTGCAACAGTAGTGGACTCGCCAACACTAAGGGCATTCAAATGGTCATTGGATAGTCACATGGACGATGAGGGAATAGTGTGGATGGGCTTTAGAGTGGTTTCACAGGTCGGCGCAACATCGAGGGCCGAAGGGCCTGTACTGCGCTGTAATGTTCTATGTTCTAGGTGGAGAGGGAGAACGCAATGGTCTGGAAGGCCGTCCTTCTGGCCCTACGGTCTAGAAGTCACCCAGTCTCCCACTGGCAGGAGGTCCTTCCTGATGTGCTCCACTTCATCCGGTCGCTCCTGTGCACTGCCACCAATGAGACCCCTCACGAACGTATGTTTGCCTTCCCTAGGAAGTCCAACTCAGGGGTCTCGCTCCCATCCTGGCTGACAGACCCAGGGCCCGTCCTCCTCCGGAAGCATGAGAGGGGTCATAAATCGGATCCCCTCGTCGAGAAGGTCCTGCTCCTCCATGCCAACCCACAATATGCCTATGTGGCACATCATGACGGGCGGCAGGACACAGTCTCCCTCCGGGATTTGGCACCTGCAGGTTCCCCAGCGATCATCAATACCACCCTACAACATCTCCCTCCACCACTACCCGGCTACTTCGAGATTTGGCACCCGCAGGCCCACCGGCGACCATCACCACCACCCCCGCCCCTAAACTGCCCCCCCCCCACCCTCCACCGACTCAACTACTGGGTGGTGAAGAAGAAGACAACACGCTCCCGGACGCGCAGGTCTCGGCACCAGTGCACACACCACAACCGGGACTGAGGCGATCAAGGCGGAAGGTCAAAGCCCCCGACAGACTCGACCTTTAAGTTCACTTCACCCCCGCTGGACTCTTTTTTAACAGGGGGTGAATGTGGTAAACCACTGTTAGTGTATTATATGTATTGTGGTAAACTGTTACTGTACTACATGTATTGTGGTAAACCACTGCCTGATGGCTCTGCCTGTGGCTCCTCCCATTGGGTTCGGTATAAAGGTGGCTGACCTCCGGCCCTGCCCCAGTTCGGGATCAGGAGGCTTCCTGTTTAGCTTATTAAAGCCACAGTTTTGTTCACTACTCGTCTTAATTGATGTTAATTGATGGCACATCAGGGAGAGCACCCGCTCCCAGTGGCCGTCAAGGTGATGGTTGCCCTGAACCTTTACACCATGCGGTCCTTCCAGGTTCCGAGTGGGGACTGTCGGGATCTCACAGACTCTTGGTTGATCCGCACCGTCACAGAGGCCCACGTGAACTGAGACCACCAAGATGCCCGGGTGGCAGGCTTCGCCGCCATTGACGGGAGAACCCGGGTCCAGGGAGTGATCGACGGGATGCATGTTGCCCTACGAGCACCTGCAGATGACAGGCCGCTCCACACGAACCGAAAGGGGTTCCACTTGATGAACGTGCAGCTCACATGTGACCATCAGCTGAGCATCATACACGTCTGCGTCCGATACCCAGGCAGTTTGCATGATGCCTTCATCCTGGCACACTCGGCGATTCCTGACATATTTGACACACGCTCCTGACTGGGGGGTTGGCTCCTGGGTGACGGGGTCCACCGTGGTCATGGCTGCTGATGCACATCCGGAGGCAACAGACCGACATAGAGATTAGTTACTACAATGCTCATACAATGACCAGGGAAGTGATCAAGTGGTGCTTCGACCTCCCAAAGATGCAATTCAGGTGCCTGGACCGTTCTGGAGGGGCCCTCCAGTATGATGCTGAGAAGGTCGCCCGCATCGTGGCGACCTGCTGCATCCTTCACAACATCGTGCAGCAGACGTACTGGAGGACGAGGGACGCCAGTCCTCGAGGAGGAAGTGAGGAAGGGGAGGACGGGCAGGGCATGGAGCCCAGGTATGCACGAGAGGCCGCACGATGTGTGCGCCAGGGCCAACGCGCATGGGTCACTCTGATTGTCTCCAGGTTCATCAACTGGGGTTGAGGGGGAGGGGTGGAAATTGGCCAGAGGTACGGACACCGCATCCCGCCCGCACCCCCACACAACACCACACACCCCGACAACCCCCACACTTGAACCCCCTTTCCGCGACACATACCCCCCCTCCGTGATACATACCTATCACATTACGGGATGGGGGTCCTGGGTTGGCAGTAACACCGGGTCTGGTCCATGGGATGGATGATGTTGACAACCCGCTTTGCGATGAGCTCCGGTGCTGCACATCATTTGGCAACGTCTGACTCCTACAGACAGGAGCACTTTCCACCATCCACCTGGGTGATCCCTGCATGCGAGCTGGCCATTCCATCACACGTTCCAATCGAATCCCTGGGGTGATGAGCCCAGGCCACCCACAACGTCCGCCCATTCCTCCCCCTCTCTGGCCAGCCCAGTCCAGCCTACCCCTCACATCTATCTGACAGAGCACTGAGGCAGGTTGAAATAGTGTGGGCAGGTGTTTAATGTGACAACGTATATTCAGATTTGTACCCTAGCCCCTATATCTAAATTGCACACTGCACCTGTGCCAACTCAACTGTTGTCTAACTTTCTGCTCTTACTGGCCCGAACACTACGTCTTGGCGGAACTCCATATGGTGCAGCAGGAGTGGGGGTGGCCTGCTGGGAGTCCTGCCCTGTGACCTGGGTCTCCGTTGGCGGGCACCCATGGATGATTCTGGCTGCTGCTCGGGTGTCCCAGATGGCGTGGTGCTGCTCTATTCTGCCAGCTGAGGGGGGTCGGGATGGGGGGGGGGGGGGAAGGGTCTGAGGTGCTGCGGTGTTCCGTCACCTCCCCTGTGAGAGTATCTGGCACTGGGCCCCATCACCTCCTCCTCCCTCGGGGTGCCGGTGGCCCCCAAGCTACTCCATGGGACGGGGTTGTGAACAGTGCTAACCCGAGGCTCCCCCGCCACCTGGCGTTGCCAATCGTGGAGGCCAGCTCTGGTCTCGACCAGGATCTGCATGCTCACTGCCAGGGGCGGCATGGTAACACAGTGGTTAGCACTGTTGTTTCACAGCGCCATGATCCCAGTTTCGATTCCTGGCTTGGGTCACTTCTGTACAGTGTCTGCGTGGGTTTCCTCCGGATGCTCCGGTTTCTTCCCACAAGTCCCGAAAGACGTGCTGTTGGGTAATTTGGACATTCTGAACTCTCCCTCTTTGCACAGGTGCCAGAATGTGGCGACTGGGGGATTTCCACAGTAACTTCATTGCAATGTTAATCTAAGCCTACTTGTGACACTAATTAAGATTATTATTATTATGGTGCACAGGGAGTGGGCCATGTCTGTCTGGGACTGCGTCACATCACCCATTGACTGTACCACTACCTTCAGGGTTTGTGTTACATCAGCCAGTGACTGTGCCATTTCTCTCTGGGACAGGGCCACCTCCCTGTGTCTGCACCACGCCGATCAGTGCCTGGGCACTGCCACCGCCGTTCTCAGCCTTGGCCTGCTGTACTGGGCCACACTCAAAAGCGCTGCTGCAATTTCATAGATTATCATAGGATTTACAGTGCAGTAGGCCATTCGGCCCATCGAGTCTGCACCGGCTCTTGGAAAGAGCACCCTACCCAAGGTCAACACCTCCCCACTATCCCCATAACCCTGTAATCCCACCCAACACTAAGGGCAATTTTGGACACTAAGGGTAATTTATCATGGTCAATCTATCTAACCTGCACATCTTTGGATTGTGGGAGGAAACCGGAGCACCCGGAAGAAACCCAAGCACACACGGGGAGGATGTGCAGACTCCGCACAGACAGTGACCCAAGCCGGAATCGAACCTGGGACCCTGGAGCTGTGAAGCAATTGTGCTATCCACAATGCTACCATGCTGCCCAATTTCTAGGTGGCTCTGGCATATGGATGCCTCCGAGGCGACACTCCTGTCCTGGGCCAGCTCCCTTACAGAATGCCCCAGTCCTTGGATACGCTAATCCATAGCCAAAACTGTCACCCTCAATGCCTCACCCGTGCGGTGTTGGCTTGGGTGACATGCAGAATCGGCACCTCGTGCTCCTGTGCGCGGTTGGACTCCTCTACCTGCACCTGTAGGTGCTGGATGCTCACCAACAACCTCTCATTTAGTCCCTAGCTCTGCGACTGCTTCTCCACAATCGATGGGACTGTCTGTTCCAGAAGCACAAAACCAGGTAGGGGAGTCGGTTCCAGGGGCACAGTGTTGCCTACTTACCCTGGCCTTCCAGAGGAGGTCTTGCAGTTTCTTCCGGCACTGCTGGCCGGTCCGGACGGTGTTCCCATGCCGCTGACCGCCTCTGCCCAGGCACGGCAGACGGCGGTGGCTGGCAGCCTCCTTCCCGGGCCGGGGTACAGGCTACAAAGCGCTTTGGACCACAGGAGGCGCCATCAAACTGGGGGACGGGGACACACCAAGGGCAAAGTCACTAAAGTCCGATACTGGGGCAGTGCGCATCATGGCGTCTGACCCATTGACCCACAGCGTAACTTCTAGCCACAGAGGGACTGAGTGTGCGAGGCACACTCTGCACCATGTATACCTCCTCTAACACCTGCCGTACCGTCAGCTTACAAAAGGGGGAGGATTTACGTGTCCACCGCCCCAACATTTTGCACCGTATTAATGTTGTTTAAGCTTAATACAAATAAAACAGAGCCCCGCGCAGAACATCACAAGACCAGCATTCATATCCAGAATGCACAGTCAATTCAACATCAACAGAGTCAGCCACACACACATCAACTCAACAGAGTCTCTAGACTCAAAACTTGCAGCCATGCAGCAACCGTGAGCATATATGTCGAACATCGCTGTCATAAAGCCCACTTTCCTGGCGGTCGGCAACAGTCTTGCAAAACCAATGCCATATTCACAACCCAGATGACAGTCCAAGGGGGCGGCAGAAAATTCACTAACTGACTCCCCGGTGGACACATTGCCACAGCAAGACAGCAGCACAATAGGACGGCAGACGGAGGCAAACAAAAATATCACACAACCTGCACCAGGAGTCACCACTTCTGGTACTGCCGAATTTATCGGACCCCAGAACAAACACAGCATACGCGCTTGTGGTAGTTACCTCCAGCAGGATTACATGTATTACGGTAAGGTCCGTATAGTAGAGGCACATGGGTAAATCCCTGCCTGCAGGCTCCACCCAGTAGGTGGAGTATAAATGTGGGTGCTCGCCAGTGATGCAGCCATTCTGGTTCCAGCTACAGGAGGCACAACATCTTTGCTCAATAAAGCATCGATTATACCACTACTCTCGTTTTTGTGGTAATTGATAGTGCATCAATTTGAGCAAAGAGTTTTTTTTAAACGCTGGATCTCCGCATCAAGCCTGATTGCCTGCAGTTGAGCCCTCAAGCAGCCAACGCTACGTCCGCCTTTGACCACTGGTTAGCCTGCTTCGAAAGCTACCTCCGAACATCCGCTGAGGATTCCTCGGACTTGCAGAAGCTCCAAGTCCTTTATTCACGAGTGAGCCCTGACATTTTTCCTCTCATCCGGGATGCGCCCACTTACTCCGAAGTGATGGAGCTCCTGAAGGGACATTACGTCAAGTATACGCCAGGCACCTCCTGGCCACGAGACAGCAACTCTCCGGGGAGTCTGGCGATTTCTGGTGTGCCCTGCACAACTGTGACTGCCAGGCAGTTTCGGCAGCCCAGCACACAGAATGTTTAATTTGAGATGCTTACGTTACGGGCATGAAGTCGCATACGTCCGCCAGCGGCTACTGGAAGGGGGTACGCTTGAGCTTGCGGGAACTAGGCAGCTCGCTAACTCGTTAGAAGTGGCCTCCCGTAACGTCCAGTCATACGCCGCCGACCGCGCGGCACCCTCGTGGGCATTATGGGCCCCACCAGTTGCCGACTCCAGCTCACCGCAATCCTGCGCTGCGCGGCAGCCAGCCAACCCTGGGGGGCCCCAAGTGCTATTTTTGCGGGCAGAACAAACACCCCAGGCAGCGCTGCCCGGCATGGAGCGCGACCTGCAACGGATGTGGGATGCGACACTTTGTTTCTGTTTGCCAGGCCCGGTCGGTCGCCGCTGTTTCCAGGCCCGGCGTTCCTACACACCCCCATGCGCGACCCAGGGGCGCCGCAATTTTCCTCTTTGCAAGCCACGTGCGGCCCGTGGGCGCGGCCATCTTCCTCACCGCAAGCCATGTGTGGCCCGTGGGCGCCGCCATCTTTGATGCCGTCCGCCATGTGTGCCCCGTGGGCGCCGCCATCTTCGGCGCCATTTTGGATGGCACCTCAGGACCCCTGCTCGTCTGGCCGTTCATCGCCGGCCGCTACCTCCACCACCGCTGACCAGCCCAGGACCTCCCAGCATCTGCCGCAATTCGTCTCGATCACCCTGGATCAGTCCCGGCCCCGCAACCGCAACAACAACGGTGAAGATCGACTGGCACGAGACGAGCTGCCTTTTTGACTCCGGGAGCACAGAGAGCTTCATCCACCTCATTACGGTAAGGCGCTGCTCCCTCCCAGTACACCCCGTCACCCAGAAAATTTCCCTGGCCTCCGGATCCCATTCCGTGGAAATCCGGGGGTCCTGCATTGCAGCCCTCACCGTCCAAGCCGTAGACTTTAGCAGCTTCTGGCTCTACGTCCTCCCCCACCTCTGCGCTGTCCTGTTACTTGGCCTGGACTTCCAGTGCCACCTCCAAAGCTTAACCTTAAAATAAGACGGACCCCCCTCACCGTATGCGGCCTCACGACCCTTAAGGTCGATCCACCTTCCCTGTTTGCGAACCTCACCCCGGATTGCAAACCCGTCGCCACTCGGAGCAGACGGTACAGTGCCCAGGACAGGACCTTCATCAGGTCGGAGGTCCAACGGTTTCTGCGGGAAGGGGTCATTGAGGCCAGTAACAGCCCCTGGAGAGCTCAAGTGGTAGTAGTAAAGACTGGGGAGAAGCACAGGATGGTCATTGACTACACTCAGACCATCAATCGGTACATGCAGCTCGACGTGTATCCGCTCCCACGCATATCTGACATGGTCAATCAGATTGCGCAGTATCGGGTCTTTTCCACAGTGGACCTGAAGACCGCCTACCACCAGCTCCCCATCCGCCCAGAGGACCGCCAATACACGACATTCAAAGCAGATGGCTGCCTCTATAACTTCCTTAGGGTTCCCTTCGGCGTCACTAATGGGGTCTCGGTCTTCCAGCGAGAGATGGACCGAATGGTTGACCGATACGGACTGCGGGCCACCTTCCCGTACCTAGATAACGTCAACAATGCGGCACGATCAGCAGGACCACGACGCAAACATCCAAAAATTCCTCCAGACCCCAAACTCCTTAACCTCACGTACAATAAGGAGAAGTGCGTGTACCGCACCAACCACTTAGCCATCCTTGGCTATGTCGTGGGAAATGGAGTTCTAGGGCCCGACCCCGACCGCATGCGCCCCCTCATGGAACTCCCACTCCCCCACTGCCCCAAGGCCCTGAAACGATGCCTGGGGTTTTTCTCGTACTATGCGCAGTGGGTCCCTAATTATGCAGACAAGGCACTCATTCAGTCCACAGTTTTTCCCCTGACGGCTGAGGCCCGCCAGGCCTTCAACCGCATCAAGGCAGACATCGCGAAGGCCACGATGCACGCGGTCGACGAGTCCCTCCCCTTTCAGGTCGAGAACGATGTATTTCTGGCCGTCACCCTCAACCAGGCGGGCAGGCCTGTGGCCTTCTTCTCCCGCACCCGCATGCCTCCGAAATTCGGCGCTCCTCTGTCGAAAAGGAGGACCAAGCCATTGTGGAAGCTGTGAGGCATTGGAGGCATGACCTGGCCGGCAGGAGATTCACTCTCCTCACTGACCAACGGTCGGTTGCCTTAATGTTCAATAACACACAGCGGGGTAAGATCAAAAACGACAAGATCTTGCGATGGAGGATCGAGCTCTCCACCTATAATTACGCAATTTTGTATCGCCCGGGGAAGCTCAACGAGCCCCCTGACGCCCCATCCCGCGGTACATGTGCCAGCGCACAAGTGGACTGACTCCGGGCTCTCCACTATGATCTCCGCCACCCAGGGGTCACCCGGTTCTTCTATTTCGTCAAGGCCCGCAACCTGCCCTACTCCATTGAGAAGGTCAGGACCGTCACCAGAGACTGCCAGGTCTGCGCAGAGTGCAAGCCTCACTTCTACCGGCCAGATCGAGCGCACCTGGTGAAGGCCTCCCGCCCCTTTGAGCGCCTCAGCATGGACTTCAAAGGGCCCCTACCCTCCACCGACCGCAACACGTACTTTCTGAACGTGATTGATGAGTACTCCCGATTCGCTTTCGCCATCCCATGCCCCGATATAACTTCTGCCACGGTCATTAAAGCCCTCTACAGCATCTTCACTCTGTTCGGTTTCCCCACCTATATCCCCAGTGATTGGGGATTCTCTTTTATGAGCGATGAGCTGCGTCAGTTCCTGTTCAGCAAGGGCATTGCCTCGAGCAGGACGACCAGCTACAACCCCCGGGGAAAACGGGCAGGTGGAGAGGGAGAACGGGACAGTCTGGAAGGCCGTCCTGCTGGCCCTGCAGTCTAAAAATCTCCCGGTCTCCCGCTGGCAGGAGGTCCTGCCCGACGCGCTTCTCTCCATCCGATCGCTCCTCTGCACCGCGACTAACGAGACCCTCACGAACGTGTGTTTGCCTTCCCCAGAAGTCCACCTCCGGGATCTTGCTCCCAACATGGTGGACAGTTCCTGGACCCGTCCTCCTTCGCAAGCATGTGCGGACCCCTTGGTCGAAAGAGACCACCTCCTACACGCGAACCCGCAGTACACCTACGTGGCACACCCCGACGGGCGCCAGGACAGTCTCCCTCCGGGTCCTGGCACCCGCTGGGTCCCCACCCACGGCCCCCGACCTGACACAACCCCCCCTCCCCGGCTGCCTCATTCACCCCTACACCACTCACCCTCCCTCAGGCGAACCTCACCGCTGCCCCCTCCCCAGTAGGATCCGTCCTCCCACTGGTTCCACTCAGGGGCGACAAAGACGAGAAGAACACACTCCCGGAGTCACAGGTGACCAAGTCGGCGCCCACATCACCACCAGGACTGAGGCGATCGCAGAGAAGGGTCAAGGCCCCCGACAGACTGAACTTGTAATGTTTTCCACCCCCCCCCCCCCCCCACCCCCGCCGGACTCTTTTTTTAATAGGGGGTGAATGTGGTAGTCACCACTAGTAGTATTACATGTATTACGGTAAGGCCCGTATAGTAGAGGCACATGAGTAAATCCCAGCCTGCTGGCTCCACCCAGTAGACGGAGTATAAATGTGTGTGCTCGCCGGTGCTGTAGCCATTCTGGTTCCAGCTACAGAAGGCACAACATCTTTGCTCAATAAAGCCTCGATTATTCCACTACTCTCGTCTTTGTGGTAATTGATAGTGCATCAGTGCTCCACAAGCCGGCATCAGAAACCTTGGCCTGGCGCTCACCTGCCCTCTCAACACAGG
This sequence comes from Scyliorhinus torazame, assembly GCF_047496885.1. Taxonomy (NCBI): domain Eukaryota; kingdom Metazoa; phylum Chordata; class Chondrichthyes; order Carcharhiniformes; family Scyliorhinidae; genus Scyliorhinus; species Scyliorhinus torazame. The sequence continues at coordinate 347,766,620 of NC_092710.1, read as the reverse complement.
TTACGGAAAACACACCATAGCAACAAAATCAGTCCATATCTCAGTCCACACAGTCGTAAAAACATTTTCAGGGAGGTGGCCGACAGCTCCAATCCTCCTCGCCGCCCATAGAGTAACGACAAGGGGAGTCTGGCAAGTTCACAGGGAGACGTATATTTAGCTTTACAGCAGTACATACATAGGGCCCGGTTACACATTACCGGGTCCTTACTCCTTTCTGTCAGCTACAACAGAGGCCAACATATTATACAAATCCTGATTAATTCCCGGTCCAGGACAAGGGAATAATCATCCCTAGCTGGATGAACCTCATGCATGTCACATACAGGTTATTACAGTAACCATTTCAATAATAACTAAATTCAAATTGCATCAGCAGCCATTGTGGGATTTATATCTGGAGTATTCATCTAGTCTCTGGATTATTGAACCAGTATGATCACAGTGAAGGCTGATGAGCTTCTTGTGGCTGATGCAATAAAGGGTTCGATGAAGTACAATATAATAGGCTTATCAGCTCATGGAATAAAAGAGACAGTGCTCGCATTGATACCAAGCTGTCAGGAAATATATAGGTCGGAATTCTCCAGTCATCGGGATTCATTTTTCTCGTTGGCAGCGCACCCACGCCAATGGGTTTCACGGCAGCGTGGGGTGGTTTCAATGGTAAATCCCATTGACAAGCAGCGGGAGGATAGAATCCTGCTGCCAGCGAATGGCATGTAGCTGGAGGACGGGAAAATGCCGCCCAGAGTCATCGGGAGAGGCGGTGGCATAGTGGTATTGACAATACCATGGGGCAGCACGGTAGCATAGTGGTTAGCACTATGGCTTCACAGCGCCAGGGTCCCAGGTTCGATTCCCGCTTGGGTCACTGTCTGTGCGGAGTCTGCACGTTCTCCCCGAGTGTGCGTGGGTTTCCTCCGGGTGCGCCGGTTTCCTCCCACAGTCCAAAGATGTGCAGGTTAGGTGGATTGGCCAGGCTAAATTGCCCTTAGGTTAGATGGGGTTGCTGGGTTACGGGGATTGGGTGGAGCTGTAGGCTTAGGTAGAGTGCTCTTTCCAAGAGCCAGTGCAGACTCGATGGGCTGAATGGCCTCCTTCTGTAAATTCTATGATTCTAAAATAATCCAGAGACCCAGGGTCTCGGGGGTCCCAGGTTTGAATCCCATCACGGCAGATGGTGAAGTTTGAATTCAATAAAAATCTGGAATTAAAAGTCTAATGATGATCATGAAACCATTGCCGATTGTCGTAAAAACCCACCTGGTTCACTAATGTCCTTCAGGTAAGGAAATCTGCCGTCCTTACCCGATCTAGCCTCGATGTGACTCCAGACGCACACAGCAATGCGATTGACTCTCAACTGCATTTCCCCCCCCCCCTCTAAAATGACCTGGCAATCCACTCAGTTCAAGGGCAATTAAGGAAGGGCAACAAATGCTGGCCCAGCCAGCGACGACCAAGAACGAATAAAAAAAAGAGTTTTACCGCACAAAAAGCCCTTTGGCCCATCGTGTCTGCGCCATATAATTCCATTTTCTAGCCTTGGTCCGTAGCCTTGTATGCGATGGCATTTCAAGTGATCATCTGGATGCTTTTTAAATGCAGTGAGGGTTTCCGCCTCTACCATCCTTTCAGGCAGTGAGTTCCAGATTCCTACCACCTCTGGGCAAAAAGCTTTTCCTTAATTTCCCTCTAAATCTCTTGCCCCCTTCTCTTAAAATTGTGCTCCCTGGTGTAGCCATCTGGGATGGCCACTTCCAACTAGGTACAGAGAAACTCGCAAAGCCTAACGGGTAAAATGGACAAGCCAAGACTCAGGCAGGCTCACAGCCTGAAATGCATATTTGTAAGCAAGAAGTCCAGACGGTATCGAAACTCCATCCAATTAGCATTTTAATGGGGTCGATTAGCATCTGATGGCCCATCTTCACCAAGACAAAGGACTAGTGCTTGAGCAACCGGCACAGTCCCAGACATTTCGGCGCCACTCCCTGCTCAAGGGAAACGCAAACAATGGGGTCAGTGACCGCTTGGGACACGCTCAGGCATCCAGATCCCCGCCCACTTATTGGTTAAGGAATCGAACAGAGTGATCAGGGATCACCCAATTAGTAGGGCCCAAAATCGAAGGACTGCACAAAAGAGGCCAAAAACCCCCAAGTATAAGAAGAAGAGTTCGCCACATTTTCGTCCTCTCTTGGTCCTGGTACCCCGGTCACGGCCATCTCCAAGTGCAGAAGCAAGTACAAGTTCAACGCTCGCTACCACACGGATGAGCCTAGCTGAGCAGCAGTTCCTCCTCTGGACCCGAGAAGATCCAGAATCGAACAGCGGCCACTGTTCTCTGACCTAAGCTGGGTGCCCAAAGTTAATATAGAACATACCGTGCAGAAGGAGGCCATTCGGTCCATCGAGTCTGCACCGACCCACTTAAGCCCACACTTCCACCCAATCCCCGAAACCCAATAACCCTTCCTAACCTTTTTGGTCACTAAGGGCAATTTATCATGTCCAATCCACCTAAATTGCACATCTTTGGACTGTGGGAAGAAACCGGAGCACCCGGAGGAACCCCACGCAGACACGGGGAGAACGTGCAGACTCCGCACAGTGACCCAGCGGGGAATTGAACCTGGGACCCTGGCGCTGTGAAGCCACAGTGCTAGCCACTTGTGCTACCGTGCTGTTAAGTACAGGTTCTCTTAGTCGATAGGTATAGTTAACTAGTAGTGTTTATGTTGCATGACTAATTGTGTGTAAATAAAGTACCTTTGACCTTGAACCAACTAATTGGTGTTTGGCTCTTTGATCGATAGCCGGTTGAAACTTGTGGTGGTAGCATTTGATACCTGGCGACTCTAAGCATTAGGACATAGATAACATAGAAAGGGCAAATTCACTGATTGCCATAGTTGGAACAGAGCCACAGAAAGGACAGAGAAAAGAGTATAAGAATGACTCACAACAGTTATTGGCGACATCTGACGGGACTCGACCCAGAAGTGACCGTGTCATTCCGAGAGAACCCACGAAAGCATTTGAATTAGAATCCAAATTGGCAAAGTGAAAGAAACCACAAGCGAAACCAGTATCGATCAAACCTCCAAAATTCGGAAGTGTGTAATTTGCATGCATACTAACAAAGGGATATAAGGGAAACTCGATAGATTTTGTTGCGTGAAACTTTCGGGTGTTGCGTAAACCGGAAAATAGCTTGAGCCGTACCCGTGTTTGCACCACCGCTTTATTCCCCCTTGTTCCAAATTTCTGGTAGACAGAAGTATTTGTAGGGATGGCCATGAAGGCAATGGAACGCCTTATGCATCCACAAGAGCCCGAGGTCGCAGCGACCAATAAATCAGAAGTGTCCCGTATGGGAAGATGAGCTTAGGAGATACCTAAAGGGGAAAGGATGGCCCCTATGGTCGGAATTGTGCACCAATGAAGAGACAGGTCCTGGTAGCATAGGACAGATTTGGTGGGACAGCCTGACCGAGATTCATAAGAAAAGTTTAAGCAAGGTTCGTAAGCCGATGGCAATCGTGTCCTGTCTGGCACAATTGCGAGGCATTGAGGAGGTCGTGAGCACGTTCCGTAAGCAGCTTGAGGAGAAGGAGAGAAGTAGAGAAGGAGATTTAAGTGAAAGCGAAAGGTTAAATGTACAGCTCTGGGAGCAGTTATGTATTTTCTTTTATTCCCTTTTCTTCTCATGTACTTAATGATCTGTTTAGCTGCTCGCAGAAAAATACTTTTCACTGTACCTCGGTACATGTGACAATAAACAAATCCAATCCAATCCAGTTAGCGGCGAAGGACAAGAAAATGGGTGATGTCAAGAGGGCACATCAATCCTGTCTCGCCCACCTTAGCAGCTTCCAAATCCAGTACGATAAGGCCTACCAGGACACACAACATGCTGTAATGGTAAGAGAAGAGACAGAGAATCAAGTACAACAGTTAAGGAAACAGTGCGATGGTCTAAAGGCAGCGTGGTGGAACACCACAGTTCCACCATGGAACAGAGGCAGAGTTCGGTGGATCATGTCAGATATGAGAGTTTGGCTGATGATCGATAAATGAGAGTTTGGCTGATGATCGATAAATGAGAGTTTGGCTCAAGATGGGATTGGAACTTTATGGGAAAAACAAAATGTTAGGTAAAGCTTTGTGTGAAGAAATGTCAAGACAGGCTTCTGGTAGCAAAAATGTATCACTTGTTTTTGAACCAGACAAACTGCAATAACAGCCTTGGGAATGGGTGCACTAGGCTTAAAGATAATTATAATTGAGGGGGCTGAATTATAATTGAGCTGAGAGCACAGATAGGAATGCGAGGGAGCTGCCCTCGACAATGAACCAAAAATGTATAAATCCTGCTGTTAGATGTATTGACTTTGGCTTGCTATTGTGACTCTCAAGAGACACAGTGGTCTTAGCCCCGGCCGAGAAATAAACATGTTAAAGTAACGAGATGTTCGACTGATCATTTCATCCGGACTGGCTGCAAAAGAATCCTCAGATACAGGCAGCAAATTGCAAAGTTGCAATCCCTGCTATCGGTTCAAAATGGGTTTAGATTGGCAGGAACTCAGTGAAACGGCCCAACGTTACATAAGTGAGACCGAGAATCAAAATAGAGCCCCCCAGGCCCCGAAAAGAAAAGCACCCACACCATTGACTGCACAGGCAGCATCCAACCCAATGCACCCCATTACCACGCAGCGCAGGGTTACCATGGAAGGCCAACCCGATTTAGTGTACACCACCCCATTAACGATCATCCAGTTAAGAGATGCCCGCAAGAAGATAGAGACCTTCCACCCCACATCGGACCCACACCACTTTTTTGAGTTAGTGAAACAACAGACCCTCATGTACGGTTTAGACGAGCAGGAAGAGGTAAAGCTCATAGTTAGTTCAGCCCTTCCTGACCCACAAAATGTAGGAGGAGGTAGCCTCCAAGAAATGAAAATGGCCATTTTAGACGCCATAGGATATAATAGAGGAAATCCGGTAGACGGACTCAACTGGTGCAGGCAGAAAAAGGGAGAGCATCCAACGGTGTTTGTTGGACGCCTCTGGATCCATTTTACTGCTATATTTGGTGAGTTAGCCCGCGCCCGTTTATCAGCAGACGATATGGCCAAATGGACCCGTACGTTAGTATCCCATGCCACAGAGGCAGGACAGAAGGCATGTGCCAGTTACGACCCCTCAGACCCAGCACACAATGAAGTGTGGGTTCTAAAACGCTTGTCCAGAGCTTGGGAACAGTCTGTACAGAAAAAGACATAGCATGAGAGAGTAGACGCCACAATGAATCCAGTAAGGGCACACCAAGACCCCGCATGGGTAAATGAAGGCAGAGGTACAGCGCCGCACCCCAAGACACAGGAATGTTATAATTGTGGACACGAGGGACATTATATCCGAGAATGCAATGCCCCCCCGAAGCAGAAAAGAAATCAGCACACAAATGCCCCCCCCAGAAACAATACCAGACCCATCCAGTGTTAGCGCCCGACCAGATAGTTCGGCCATGAATGGCACCGCTTGACGGTGTTCGCGCTCCCCAACTTGGGACACCCCGTAGAGTTCCTTTGGGACACAGGAGGGTCCCGAACCACGTTAAACTCCTCCACCATGTACCAGAAAGAGATATGGCCCACTACGGATACCATTACTCTTAGTGGCTTTACAGGTCACCTCCAGCAGGGACACATCACAGCCCCTGTGGATGGACAGCTCGGTAATATTAGAACAAAACACTTGGTTGTTTTAGTACATTTGCCCCAGGCAGCAGAACACATCCCAGGCATTGATTTCATAAGTGCACACAACCTTTCATTCGACCCAGTCAACAAATGCATATGGAAAATGGCTAGAGCAACGCGAGCCCGCGCCACGCTCACAGTAGGAGATTATGCCCATAGAATCAGCTCAGTAGGAGAGTACTGGTTTGATCCACAAACCATTACCACAGACAAAGTGGTTAGAGAGTTCTTGAAAAGACATAAAGCAGCATTTGCCCAGCACAAGCATGACTGCGGCAAAATCCCAGATGTAGAAAACATCACAGGTCCCGAACCCAAGCCCCAGAAACAGTACAGCTTCCCCCAGCAAGCCGAGGGAGAGATAGCCAAGGTAATTCAAAGTTTATTGAATCAAGGCGTGATTCGACCAGTCGCATCGACGAATAATGCCCCAATTTGGCCAGTAAGAAAACCCGATGGATCATGGCGACTGACCATCGACTACAGAGAATTGAACAAAGTGACTCCCCTAGCAGCCCCCACCGTTGCCACGAGTCCCGAGGCTATGTTGAGACAGGGACTCCAGTTGAAATTTTGTACAGTATTGGATATCAGCAATGGCTTTTGGTCCATACCACTGTACAAAGCATACCAGTATCAATTTGCGTTCACTTTCCAGGGACAGCAGTACACGTCGACGTGCCTTCCACAAGGCTTCCACAACTCCCCCTCCATTTTTCACAGACAATGGCAAACGGATTATCTAAATTTTCCCGCCCCGAATGCCTTATTCAGTATGTGGATGACTTGCTCCTACAGACGGACACCAAGGAAGAGCACATCTCGCTTATTTCTGAATTATTAGAACTGCTCACAACGATTGGATGCAAAATTAACCCCAAGAAAGCCCAAATCCTTCAGGAAAAAGTCACATATTTAGGTACAGTCATCACGCATGGGAAGCATGGAATAGAACTCAAACGTATTGATTCCATTGTAAACTTGCCCTTTCCCCAAAATGTTACAGCACTCCGGTCATTTTTAGGACTGGTTGGTTATTGTAGGAACCACATAGGCAGATTCGCCACAAAAGCAGCCCCATTTTCCGAGCCCCATGGAAATGGCTTCCACAGCACACGGACCCGTGGATGCATTGAAAAGCGCCCTGAGCATAGCCCCCACTTTGCAAACCCCAGATCCACACTCCCCAAACGCGATAGAGTAGCGACCACAGACCGAACCCTTTCGGCCGTACTCCTGCAGGAAAGGCACAATCGTCTAGGACCCATAGACTATGCCTCACGAGTCTTAGATCCGGATTTTCAGGCTGCGAGAGGCAACTGTTAGCAGTTTTCTGGGCGGTACAGTACTTCTTGTACATAACTGGACTCAACCCAGTAACCATTTTGACTGAGCACACCCCAACACAGTTTTTATTGGACGGCAGACTAAAAGACGGCACAGTAAGCCAAATCCGAGCAACGCGATGGACCCTACTCCTACAGGGATGCGACATTACCGTAAAACGGACAAAAACGCACACGTTTCTGGCCGATAATTTGCACTATGCAGGAACCCCACATGAGTGCGAGATCATAGCCCCCAAGCACAGCATAGGCCCCTTTGTTCCCAAGTCTGTACCAAGAAAGACAGGTATCGGACCCCAGCCCACTGACAAAGCACTAAGAATTTATCTAGATGGCTCCTCCAGTCCTTGAGGGAAAAAGGATAACAGGCTGTGGTATTTATGTCGAGGACGCGCAGGACACGCTTTGGAAGAGATAGCTTTGAAGTTGCCTGGACACTTGGGTTCGCAGGCAGCCGAGTTAGCAGCCATTGCTTACATTGTCCAGCACCCCGATTCATTTCCGACCCCTGCAGACATATATTCGGACAGTTTGTACGTCTGCAACAGCCTAACAGAATTCCTACCCCTGTGGGAATCGAGAGGATTTATTTCCGCCGACGGAAAACCTCTACCCTCAGCCCCATTGCTCAAACATATCCTTCAGACAGCTAAAGGCAGGAAATATGGCATTTTTAAAGTAAGAAGTCACCATCGTTCCTCCCCACCCTGTAACGTGAAAGCTGACGTCCTAGCGAAGGCAGGCTCACGACATGGCCACTTTTGGCAACCCCGCGAGAGTGCCCCAGTACACGCAGTTCAGGTCTCACAGACCAACATCCAAGACTTAGCCCAGGCACAAAAGGAAGACGAGGCATTAACGGAAATTTTAAAAGGAAACTTCCCAGCTCCCTACGAAAAGTTTAGGAATTCATTGACGGTCCATGAGGGAATCGTTTTAAAAGATGGAATTTATGTAGTCACAACTGTTATGGGAGAGGCGTTTTCAGAACCCCAAAATGTATCATGGAGTCCAACCAACCCCCTTTAATGGATTGTTGCTTTTGAAAGCACACGGCTTGTTCTCCAGGTGTGGTATTACAATTATGGACACGTGGTTTTTAAAACAAAACAATGTTTATTCCATGAACTCAACTTAACCTTTTAAATAAACATTGGATCTCTTAACACCCCTTACTTCAAAGATAACCCCGAAAATAATACAACACTACCCAATCCTGCAAACTGTTCTTTTAAACCTCCAAATGATTTCAACCCTTCAAAAATAGGAGCACAACAGGTTACATTCAATATATTTATAGTCTTTGGATTTGCTCTTTTCCTTCCTGCTGCTCTCAGCAAACCAGCCAGGCACTTTTCAGCTGCTCTCTCAAACAGAAACTTTAAAAAAAACTGCAAAATGGCTGATCAAAAACCCAGCTCCACCCACACTCTGACATCACTGCATTTCTTAAAAGGTACATTGCTTAAACATCCATTTCTTAAAGGCACTCTCACATGACACCTCCCCCCCAAGAAAAAAAACCCCATCAACTTCAAGATGGTTTCATTTTTCACTTTTGCACCATCCACTAAGAAATATACACAGTAAACATACCTTTTTGTTTAAAAAACAACACACGCAAACAGGTATTATAATAATATAGTTCATTTTTCTTTGTTCTTCTTCCTCCAACCAAAATCCTTCTCGATTGACAGTCTCTTTGAACAAAGTCTCTGCACGATCCATCCATTCCTCTACTCCTCGGCATTTCTCTTTAGAATCAGATATTTCAGTTCAATCTGACCACAGAGTCCCTTGCAATTCTCCAATACAGGAACATTGGTGATCACAGCTTTCAGGCTATAAATGCCTGTTGAAAGTCCGCTGTCCATTTAATTTTTTTACATTTCTTCAGCAATTCCATCAGTGGAGTAATCACGCCCCAAAACTTTTGCACAACTGTTCGATCAAATCCATTCATGCTAAGAAATCACATAATTTCCCTTTGTCTTGAGGGTATTGGAAACTCAGCAAGGAAAGTGATTTTGGCTTCTACAAATTCACTTTCGGCGAGGTTCATCACCAAAACCGCATCCTGAACTCGATCGAAGAACTCCATACGATGTTTAAAATGTTCTTTCCATGTCTGGAAGTTGGAAATAAAAGCAGATTGTCCCACTTTCGCAATGCAATCAATCCTTCAAACGTGGGATAGGGTAAAAGTCCATTCTTGTAACTGCATTAACCTTTCTATAGTCCACACACAACCGTTGTGTACCATCTGGTTTAGGTACCATCACTATGGGTGAGCTCCATTGGCTACAACCCACTTCAATTATGCCATTTGTAAGCATGCTCTCAATATCTTTGTTAACCTGTGCCAATTTTAAAGGGTTAAGTCTATATGGATGTTTACATAGAATTTACAGTGCAGGAGGAGGCCATTCGGCCCATCGAGTCTGCACCGGCTCTTAGAAAGAGCACCCACCCCAAGGTCAATACCTCCACCCTATCCCCATAACACAGAAACCCCCCGCCAACACCAAGGGCAATTTTGGACACTAAGGGCAATTTATCATGGCCAATCCACCTAACCTGCACATCTTTGGACTGTGGGAGGAAACCGGAGCACCCGGAAGAAACCCATGCACACACGGGGAGGATGTGCAGACTCCGCACAGACAGTGACCCACTGTCAAAATCGAACCTGGGACCCTGGAACTGTGAAGCAATTGTGCTATCCACAATGCTACCGTGTTGTTTGATCGGAACAGCATTTCCCACATCTACATCATGTATAGCCATTTTAGTACTTCCCAATTTATCTCTACAAACTTGCCCATGTGATATTAATAACTCTTTCAGGTCAGTTTGTTTTTCCTACGGAAGGTAACTTAACAATTCATCCCAATTTTAAGAATATCCTCATTTTCCAAGTTAATTTGAATAATGTCAAATTCACAGTCATCTGGATTTGGTTCGTCACTGAGTTAGAATCATTTAAACCTCCTTTTTCACTCCTTCCCTTTCAAAGTACCTTTTAAGCACATTCACATGACACACTCGGTGAATCTTCCTTCTATCTGGTGTTTTTAACCACATAATTCAACTCACTTAATTTCCTTTCAATCTGATATGGTCCACAAAACCTAGCTTTTAAAGGCTCCCCTACCACTGGTAACAACACTAAACCTTTATCCCCACTGGCAAAACTACGAACTTGGATTTCTTGTCCGCTACCCATTTCATCACATTTTGTGCAACTTTCAAATGTTGTCTAGCCAATTCACCTGCTCTATTTAATCGTTCCCTAAAATTTGACACGTAATCCAATAGTGTAATTTCCGATTTCTCACCCCCCAATTTTCTTTAAAATCAATTTAAGTGGTCCTCTTACCTCATGACCAAAAATTAGTTCAAAGGACTAAATTTGGTAGACGCATTAGGTGCATCCCTAATTGCAAACAATGCGAATGGGATTCCTTTATCCCAATCCTCTGTATAATCTTGACAATACGCCCTCAACATTGTCTTTAATGTCTGATGCCATCCTTCTAACGCTCCCTGCGATTCTGGATGGTACGCAGTTGATTTAAATTGTTTTATTCCCAAGATATCCATAACCTCTTTGAATAACTTTGAAGTAAAATTTGATCCTTGATCCGATTGTATTTCTGTGGGTAGTCCATATCTAGTAAAGAATTTAAGTAACTCCTCCACAATCTTTCTAGCTGTAATATTACATATTGGAATGGCCTCTGGAAACCTAGTAGACACATCCATTATAGTCAAAAGATATTGATTCCCACTTTTGGTTTTAGGAAGCGGTCCTACTCAATCAATTAGGACACTCGTAAAAGGTTCCTCAAATGCTGGAATGGGTATTAAGGCGCTGGTTTTATCACTGCTTGAGGTTTCCCTATCACTTGACATGTGTGACATGATTGACAAAATTTAACCACATCTTTATGTAGTCGAGGCCAATAAAAATGTTTCTGGATTTTAGCTTGAGTTTTCCTTATTCCCAAATGACCTCCCACTGGTACCTCATGTGCAACTCGCAACACCTCGTTTCTGTACCCTGCCGGCAATACTACTTGATGAACTTCTGCCCACTTTTCATCCGCCTGCATATGTACAGGTCTCCATTTTCTCATCAAGACATCACTTTTACGGTAATAACACTCTGGTATACTCTCAGATTCCTATTCCATATGCTTTCTGATATATCAGTTTTATTTCTACATCTTTCTGTTGTAACTCTGCCAATTCTCCTGAGCTAAACATATCCACCTCATCCTCCACCTATTCTTGTTCTTTTTCAACCATCTGATCAAAAATCGTTTCTGATAATTGCACTTCAATTTCATCTTCACTCTTTGATTTCTCCTCTTGTCTTTGCGACCTTGTTACTACACAATCTGGAAAAATCCCAGGATATTCGTCCTTCAACACTTCAGTTGACTGATTTTCCACTGGCTTATCAACCACAGTAGGCATCACTCCCACCTGCGATCCAGCTATATCATTACCCAAGATAATCTGTATTCCTGGACAAGATAGTTTATCTATTACTCCTACTACCACTTCACCACTCTTCACTGGACTTTCCAACCTTACCTTATATAATGGAAACACTACTCCTCTCACCCTGAATTCCACATATCACCACCTTTTCTGGCAACATTCTTCCCAAACTACATAATTCCTCATCTCTTACCATTAAAGATTGACTAGCCCCTGTATCTCTTAAAATTGTGACTTCTTTACCTGCTCCTCCTGATACACATGAGTAAACGTCTACCCACACAAGTAAATTCTTTAAAGACATCTGGCACCTTCTTAACAATTACTTCTTGAACAGGCTGTACAATCGTTTGCACCTCCTTCTTTGTTAGACGTTTTAGTTGCTGTGATATGAAGAGTCTAAAGTTCTGTTCCTTTTTCACAAATACACATTTATTTCCTTCCAACAGCCTTTGCACAAAACTCTCACTATACATCACCTGACAGAGGCCACCTGAAGCCCCTTTACATATCAGTGTCAATTAATGAATACTTAACATAAATGAGACAACTAATTGCAATGTCTCTTAACCCATTACTTAACATTCGTTTCCCTTGGGCTTTCCTTTACCATTCTAACAAATCCCACTGTCTTATCTTGTTTTACTACATCAGCCTTTCTAGTGCTTTTCTTCAACCACCAACACTGTGACTTTACATGGCCTAGTTTATTACAATGAAAAGATTTGAAACTTTTCATTTCTTTTCCACCCTCTTGGATTTCTTTTTTAATCTGAGGTACACTCTCTTTATTGTCTCCCATCAGATCACCATTACCGTTACCACTTGAGTATTTCTCATGTCCCCAGTTTCTATCCCTCACCGGCTGAAACTGATGTCGGAAACCAATCTTTGATTTATGATCTAATTCATAATCATCTGCCATTACTGCTGCTAATCTTGCAGTTTTAACCCTCTGTTCTTCCACATGAGTTCTCACTACATCAGGAATTGAATTTTTAAACTCCTCCAAAAGTATAATTTCTCTGAGAGCTTCATACATTTGTCTATTTTCAAACCCCTTATCCACCTATCAAAATTACTCTGTTTGAGCCTTTTAAACTCCATGTATGATTGACCAAATTCTTTCCTTAAATTTCTGAACCTTTGTCTGTAAGCTTCAGGCACTAGCTCATATGCACTTAAGATGGATTTCTTCACCTCCTCATACATTCCAGATACCTCCTCCGGTAGTGATGCAAACACTTCACTAGCTCTACCTACCAGTTTTGTTTGAATCAGTAATACCCACATGTCCTGTGGCCATTTCATTTGTTTCGCTACCTTCTTAAATGAAATGAAAAAGGCTTCCACTTCCTTCTCGTCAAACCTTGGCAATGCTTGGACATATTTAAATAGATTCCCACCAAGCCTTCGACTATGACGCTCTTTCTCACTATCCTCATCACTATCCTCCAACTGTACGTTTCCCTTTACGTCTGCCAATTTTAACTGACTTTCATGTTTCATGGCCATTTTCTGAAGTTCAAACTCCCTCTCTTTTTACCTGATCTGTATCTCCCTTTCTTTTTCTTTTTGTTCTGCTAGGGCTATTCTTTCTTTTCTCCCTTCTTCTCTCTCCTTTTCTTTTTCCTTTCTCTCTCTTTCTGTCTCTTTATCCTCTCTCTCGTATTCAAGCCGCTTTAATTCTTCCTCATGTTCCATTTGTTTAATTTGCAACTGAATTTTTGCCATATCTAATGAGTCAAACTCTATCTCAGGCAACTTTAAATGCTTCACCACCACCATAATTACCTCATCTTTTCACATTTAGTCAGGTAATGTTAACTGCAATATTTTTGCCAGACCCAACAGTCTGCTTTTAGTCTCTGTCCGTAAATACTGCGTGTGACAGTCTCCACCCCCAAAAACGTCTGAGCCTCTGAAAGAGCCATTGTCCACAACACACTCCCCACTTAACTAAAATACCACACCGGAAAAGCAACAATCCTTCACTGTCTTTAAGGTCACAAAAGCCAATCCAATAGATAGACTTTTATCCCTGATGAGCCCCCAATTGTTATGGGAGAGGTGTTTTCAGAACCGCAAAATGTATCATGGAGTCCAACCAACCCCCTTTAATGGATTGTTGCTTTTGAAAGCACACGGCTTGTTCTCCAGGTGTGGTATTACAATTATGGACACGTGGTATTTAAAACAAAACAATGTTTATTCCATGAACTCAACTAAACCTTTTAAATAAACATTGGATCGCTTAACACCCCTTACTTCAAAGATAACCCCAAAAATAATACACTACCCAATCCTGAAAACTGTTCTTTTAAACCTCCAAAAGACTTCAACCCTTCAAAAATAGGAGCACAACAGGTTACATTCAATATATTTATAGTCTCTGGATTTGCAGAAATCACAGGACCAGCTCTTTTCCTTCCTGCTGCTCTCAGCAAACCAGCCAGGCACTTTTCAGCTGCTTTCTCAAACTGAAACTTCAAAAAAACTGCAAAATGGCTGATCTAAAACCCAGCTCCACCCACACTCTGACATCACTGCATTTACAAAGAACAAAGAACAAAGAAAAGTACAGCACAGGAACAGGCCCTTCAGCCCTCCAAGCCCGTGCCGACCATGCTGCCCGACTAAACTACAATCTTCTACACTTCCTGGGTCCGTATCCCTCTATTCCCATCCTATTCATGTATTTTTCAAGCTGCCCCTTAAATGTCACTATCGTCCCTGCTTCCACCACCTCCTCCGGTAGCGAGCTCCAGGCGCCCACTACCCTCTGTGTAAAAAACTTGCCTCGTACATCTACTCTAAACCTTGACTCTCGCACCTTAATCCTATGCCCCCTAGTAATTGACCCCTCTACCCTGGGGAAAAGCCTCTGACTATCCACTCTGTCTATGCCCCTCATAATTTTGTAGACCTCTATCAGGTCGCCCCTCAACCTCCGTCGATCCAGTGAGAACAAACCGAGTTTATTCAACCGCTCCTCATAGCTAATGCCCTCCATACCAGGCAACATTCTGGTAAATCTCTTCTGCACCCTCTCTAAAGCGTCCACTTCCTTCTGGTAGTGTGGCGACCAGAATTGAACACTATACTCCAAGTGTGGTTATATACAGCTGCAACATGACTTGCCAATTCTTATACTCAATGCCCCGGCCAATGAAAGCAAGCATGCCGTATGCCTTCTTGACTACCTCCTCCACCTGTGTTGCCCCTTTCAGTGACCTTGGACCTGTACACCTAGCTCTCTCTGACTTTCAATACTCTACCAGTCACTGTATATTCCCTACCTGCATTAGACCTTCCAAAATGCATTACCTTAAAGGTACCTTTCTTAAAAGGTACATTGCTTAAACATCCATTTCTTAAAGGCACTCTCACATGACACCAACCCAGGACAGGAATGAGATCATTTGTAAGGTCAATGACGGACATGGACACTAAGGGACTGAATCCACCCTTGCCCACCTCAGACCCCTCTGCTGTTGACCTGATTTGAAAACCGACGTGTCTCATTACATCGAAAACTGCTTAATTTGTGCTCAAAACCCTGATAGGTATGCGAAAAAAGCCCAGCTACAACACACCCGCCCTGTAAATGGCCCGTGGACAAACCTTCAGTTAGATCTTTTTGGTCCCCCCCCCCTGCAGAAATGGATACAAGTATGTGTTCGTAGTGACAAGACACATTTACGAAATGGGTCGAAGCGTTCCCCTCGAGAACAAATACAGCCAAGGCCACGGCAAAGATCTTAACAGAGCAAATTTTTACGAGATGGGGACTCCCCCGTAGTATTGAGCCGGACCAAGGTTCCCACTTTACGGGCAGGGTCATGAAAAATGTGATGACAATATTTGGTATTAAGCAAAAGTTCCACATTGCCTATCACCCGCAGTCCAGCAGCATTGTGAAGCGCATGAATCGGACACTAAAGACCACACTTAGGAAAATGGTGCAGCAGCACAACACAACATGGAACACAGTGCTCCCATTCACACTGATATTCATTAGGAACACAGTGTCGAGCTCAGCAGGATATACTCCCCATACCCTCATGACCGGACGACCCATGAAGGGTACCGAATACCTATTCGGACTTGATTTGGCCAGCCCCGCAGTCACCGCCCTGACCCATGAGAAAGCAGTCCAGCACATGGTAGCGAATATCACAGCAGCACAGTTCGCTGCAGCTGTTCGACTAGGCGCTAAACGAAAGCAGAGTAAGGCCTGCTTTGATAAAACAGTACACCTGACACAGTATACAGTCAGACAGCAAGTGATGATCACCTTATACAACCCCAGCTCATTCCTCTCCCCTAAATTTGCAGACTCTATTCAATCTCGGACAAAGTAAGCCCCTCGGTTTATAAAATCACGTATCCAAACGGAAAATCAGAATGGTTTGATGTAAATCAGCTTAAGGTTTATGGAACATAGTGCAGCCACTCGCACCACCTCTTATTGGCGATGGCAGACAATGAGGATCCGCCCACTGACAACCCAAGTTCTCCCTCCCCCAGCAGCAGCAACAGTCCACAGACACAACCTTGACTGCGCCCCCAGAATCAAATTTCACCCTGATGCTTGATTTGACTGCTAGCGACAGTGACAGCACAACTGGAGCCCCTGAGAGACCCGAACAAAGATCCCACAAACCAGGCCCCGTCACTACAGGCCCAGAGACCTCGACCACGATACGCTCAGCCTCTTTTAGACGATTTATTTGCCCACACCGGAACCTGACCCGTCACCCGACGATAGCGACAGCCCCCTTGCAACCACCCTACGGAACATGAAACACTGGCACCGTGATAATTCCTGTCGTCTGACAAGGAATGATGAAATGGACCCCACATCGGCATACGCCACGTTAGCACGCAAACTCCAGAGAGAGTTTGACACCCGGGAGATGGTGACAACTCCGAATCTGACTCCCACCATGGTAACACATTTGGAAATCTTTTTGGAATGGAACCTTGAGGTGTCCAGGTGATGAGAGTCAGGAACCGATTGAGATTTACGCTGTCCTATATGGAACCTGCCCGCTTTGATGTTTAGTTCGTTTTTAAATGTTGTTCGGTCTCTCTTGTACGATTTTGTGTGGCGTCCTCACAGATGCTTTCTTGATGCAGTCAGAATTACTCTTCTGACGCCACATGGCAGTGAGAAACAAATTTGTTGGAGCCATATATTTACAAATTCTTACCGCTCTTGGAAGGTCACTCAGGCAGTGGAGTAACGGCACTTATCCCCACCCTGCCTGAGGACCCCCTATACATTTGGTCAGCCAAGCTCGGGTAGTGGAGCAACGGCACTGATCATGTCCCTACCCGGGGACCCCACCCATTCTTGCCCTGCGCGCGGATCATACGCACTACCCCATTCGGATACTTGTTTTCAAAACTCTTTTGCTGTTCTTTTCCAGTCCTGTGGTTTCAAGAATGCATTTTGCCACACCTTTTGCCCTTTCCGGCAACCCTTCGGTTGCTATCCCCCACATACTATTTACATGTCAGAAACACATGGTTGGAAAAACAAGTTTCCAGAGGACGGAGAAATTGTCCGCCCAGTCAGCCCATCGACCACAGACTGCGAGAGTGCTCGCACTGTGACACAAATTTTTTTTCGGATGTCTTGTCTCCGCAAATGGTTTTCCTTAATTTCCCTCTAAATCTCTTGCCCCCTTCTCTGAAAATTGTGCTCCCTGGTGTAGCCATCTGGGATGGCCACTTCCAACTAGATACAGAGAAACTCACAAAGCCTAGCATGTAAAATGGACAAGCCAAGACTCAGGCAGGCTCACAGTCTGAAATGCATATTTGTAAGCAAGAAGTCCAGAGGGTATCGAAACTCCGTCCAATTAGCATTTTAATGGGGCTGATTAGCATTTGATGGCCCATTTTCACCAAGACAAAGGACTGGTACTCGTGCAACCGGTACAGACCCAGACATTTCGGCGCCACTCCCTGTTCAAAGGAAACGCATACGACGGGATCAGTGACCACTTGGGACACGCCCAGCCATCCAGATCCCCGCCCACCTATTGGTTAAGGAATCGAACGGAGTGATCAGGGATCACCCAATTTGTAGGGCCCAAATCGAAGGACCGCCCAAAAGAGCGCAAAACCCCCAAGTATAAGAAGAGTTCGCCACATAGAATCATAGAAGTTTACAGCATGGAAACAGGCCCTTCGGCCCAACCAGTCCATGCTGCCCAGTTTTTTACCATTAAGCTAGTCCCAGTTGCCCGCACTTGGCCCATAACCCTCTATACCCATCTTACCCATGTAACCATCTAAATGCTTTTTGAAAGACACAATTGTACCCGCTTCTACTACTACCTCTGGCAGCCCATTCCAGACACTCACTACCCTCTGAGTGAAGAAATTGTCCCTCTGGGCCCTTCTGAATCTCTCCCCTCTCACCTTAAACCTATGCCCTCTAGTTTTAGACTCCCCTACCTTTGGGAAAAGATGTTGACTATCTACCTTATCTATGCCCCTCATTATTTTATAGACCTCTATAAGATCACCCCTAAGCCTCCTACGCTCCAGGGAAAAAAGTCCCAGTCTATCCAGCCTCTCCTTATAACTCAAACCATCAAGTCCCGGCAACATCCTAGTATGTTTGTCCTCTCCTGGTCCTGGTACCCCGGTCATGGCCATCTCCAAGTGCAGCAACACCAGAAACAAGTACAAGTTCAACGCTCGCTACCAGATGGATGAGCCTAGCTGAGCAACAGTTACTCCTCCGGACCCGAGAAGATCCAGAATCGAACAGCGGCCACTGTTCTCTGACCTAAGCCGGGTACCCAAAATTAAGTACAGGTTGTCTTAGTCGATAGGTGTAGTTTTTTTTTCTTTTTAAAATATTTTATTGAAAATTTTTGGTCAACCAACACAGTACATTGTGCATCCTTTACACAATATTATAACAACACAAATAACAATGACCTATTTTATAAACAGAAAATGAATAAATAATAAATAACAAAAATGAAAACTAACCCTAATTGGCAACTGCCTTATCACAAGTAACACTCTCCAAAAATATAATTTAACAGTCCAATATATAATTATCTGTAGCAACGACCTATACATATTATACAGTATATATTAACAACCCTGAGAGTCCTTCTGGTTCCTCATCCCCCCCCACCCACCCCCCCCACCCACCCACCCCCCCCCCCACCCACCCACCCCCACCCCACACACACACCCCCCCCACCCAACCCCCCCCCCCACAACCCCCCCCACCGATCTTGGGCTGCTGCTGCTGCCGCCTTCTTTTTTCCATTCCATCTATCTTTCTGCGATATTCGACGTATTCGACGAACGGTTGCCACCGCTTGGTGAACCCTTGAGCCGACCCCCTTAGGACGAACTTAATCCGCTCTAGCTTTATAAACCCTGCCATGTCATTTATCCAGGTCTCCATCCCCGGGGGCTTGGCTTCTTTCCACATTAGCAATATCCTACGCCGGGCTACTAGGGACGCAAAGGCCAAAACATCGGCCTCTCTCGCCTCCTGCACTCCCGGCTCTTGTGCAACCCCAAATATAGCCAACCCCCAGCTTGGTTCGACCCGGACCCCCACTACTTTTGAAAGCACCTTTGTCACCCCCATCCAAAACCCCTGTAGTGCCGGGCATGACCAAAACATATGGGTATCATTCGCTGGGCTTCTCGAGCACCTCGCACACCTATCCTCCACCCCAAAAAATTTACTGAGCCGTGCTCCAGTCATATGCGCCCTGTGTAATACCTTAAACTGAATCAGGCTTAGCCTGGCACACGAGGACGACGAGTTTACCCTGCTTAGGGCATCTGCCCACAGCCCCTCCTCGATCTCCTCCCCCAGCTCTTCTTCCCATTTCCCTTTTAGTTCATCTACCATAGTCTCCCCTTCGTCCCTCATTTCCCTATATATATCTGACACCTTACCATCCCCCACCCATGTCTTTGAGATCACTCTGTCCTGCACCTCTTGTGTCGGGAGCTGCGGGAATTCCCTCACCTGTTGCCTCGCAAAAGCCCTCAGTTGCATATACCTGAATGCATTCCCTTGGGGCAACCCATATTTCTCGGTCAGCGCTCCCAGACTCGCGAACTTCCCATCCACAAACAGATCTTTCAGTTGCGTTATTCCTGCTCTTTGCCACATTCCATATCCCCCATCCATTCCCCCCGGGGCAAATCTATGGTTGTTTCTTATCGGGGACCCCCCCAAGGCTCCAGTCTTTCCCCTATGCCGTCTCCACTGTCCCCAAATCTTCAGTGTAGCCACCACCACCGGGCTTGTGGTGTAGTTCCTCGGTGAGAACGGCAATGGGGCTGTCACCATAGCCTGTAGGCTAGTCCCCCTACAGGACGCCCTCTCTAATCTCTTCCATGCCGCTCCCTCCTCCTCTCCCATCCACTTACTCACCATTGAAATATTAGCGGCCCAATAATACTCACTTAGGCTCGGTAGTGCCAGCCCCCCCTATCCCTGCTACGCTGTAAGAATCCCTTCCTCACTCTCTGGGTCTTCCCGGCCCACACAAAACCCATGATGCTCTTTTCGATCCTTTTAAAAAAAGCCTTCGTGATCACCACCGGGAGGCACTGAAACACAAAGAGGAATCTCGGGAGGACCACCATCTTAACCGCCTGCACCCTCCCTGCCAGTGACAGGGATACCATATGAAAAAGTGCGGGGGCTGCGAGGCAGAGGGGACCATTTAAAAGGTCGCTGTCTGTGGTGAGGTGAGTACAGATTAACTTGCTTACCTTGCAGGTCAGCTGTTGAGTTCGGGAGTGAGAGCTGGGACCTTGGAATCAGCGCGGGAATTTTGAAAAAGTGCGGGGGCTGCGAGGCAGAGGGGACCATTTAAAAGGTCGCTGTCTGTGGTGAGGTGAGTACAGATTAACTTGCTTACCTTGCAGGTCAGCTGTTGAGTTCGGGAGTGAGAGCTGGGACCTTGGAATCAGCGCGGGAATTTTGAAAAAGTGCGGGGGCTGCGAGGCAGAGGGGACCATTTAAAAGGTCGCTGTCTGTGGTGAGGTGAGTACAGATTAACTTGCTTACCTTGCAGGTCAGCTGTTGAGTTCGGGAGTGAGAGCTGGGACCTTGGAATCAGCGCGGGAATTTTGAAAAAGTGCGGGGGCTGCGAGGCAGAGGGGACCATTTAAAAGGTCGCTGTCTGTGGTGAGGTGAGTACAGATTAACTTGCTTACCTTGCAGGTCAGCTGTTGAGTTCGGGAGTGAGAGCTGGGACCTTGGAATCAGCGCGGGAATTTTGAAAAAGTGCGGGGGCTGCGAGGCAGAGGGGACCATTTAAAAGGTCGCTGTCTGTGGTGAGGTGAGTACAGATTAACTTGCTTACCTTGCAGGTCAGCTGTTGAGTTCGGGAGTGAGAGCTGGGACCTTGGAATCAGCGCGGGAATTTTGAAAAAGTGCGGGGGCTGCGAGGCAGAGGGGACCATTTAAAAGGTCGCTGTCTGTGGTGAGGTGAGTACAGATTAACAACTTACTTACCTTGCAGGCCAAGTCGATTTCAGCAGGAGCGGAGCAGGCTAGTCCATTTCAGCGGGGGCAGTGCGGAAGTGATTTCTGGGAGGTAAGTTTCTCCTTTAAATTTTTTTTTTTTTTTTAATTTTAGTGTTTAAGGTGGGAACAGGAAGTCGACCCGCGGACTTCTGGGAAGACCCTCACCAATAAATTCTGGTGGAGAGGAAACCCGAGACACTACACGTGTAGTGTCTCCCACCCGCCCTCCTCCTCTAACCTAATAATAAAACCCTTTGGTGTGAGGTAAGTACCATATTTTATTATTGTTATTAATAATTTTTTGTTTTTTTATATAAAAAATTTAATTTAGTTGTTAGCCAGATCTTGGTAGAAAGTTAGAGGAATGGCAGGGAAGGGAGTGCAATGTTCCTCCTGCAGGATGTTTGAGGTGAGGGATGCCGTTAGTGTCCCTGCTGATTTTACCTGCAGGAAGTGCTGCCATCTCCAGCTCCTCCAAGACCGAGTTAGGGAACTGGAGCTGGAGTTGGAAGAACTTCGGATCATTCGGGAGGCAGAGGGGGTCATAGATAGCAGCTTCAGGGAATTAGTTACACCAAAGATTGGAGATAGATGGGTAACTGTAAGAGGGACTGGGAAAAAACAGTCAGTGCAGGGATCCCCTGCGGTCGTTCCCCTGAGAAACAAGTATACCGCTTTGGATACTTGTGGGGGGGACGACTTACCAGGGGTAAGCCATGGGGTACAGGCCTCTGGCACAGAGTCTGTCCCTGTTGCTCAGAAGGGAAGGGGGGAGAGGAGCAGAGCATTAGTAATTGGGGACTCTATAGTCAGGGGCACAGATAGGAGATTTTGTGGGAGCGTGAGAGACTCACGTTTGGTATGTTGCCTCCCAGGTGCAAGGGTACGTGATGTCTCGGATCGTGTTTTCCGGGTCCTTAAGGGGGAGGGGAGCAGCCCCAAGTCGTGGTCCACATTGGCACAAACGACATAGGTAGGAAAGGGGATAAGGATGTCAGGCAGGCTTTCAGGGAGCTAGGATGGAAGCTCAGAACTAGAACAAACAGAGTTGTTATCTCTGGGTTGTTGCCCGTGCCACGTGATAGTGAGATGAGGAATAGGGAGAGAGAGCAATTAAACACGTGGCTACAGGGATGGTGCAGGCGGGAGGGATTCAGATTTCTGGATAACTGGGGCTCTTTCTGGGGAAGGTGGGACCTCTACAGACAGGATGGTCTACATCTGAACCTGCGGGGCACAAATATCCTGGGGGAGAGATTTGTTAGTGCTCTTTGGGGGGGGTTTAAACTAATGCAGCAGGGGCATGGGAACCTGGATTGTAGTTTTAGGGTAAGGGAGAATGAGAGTACAGAGGTCAGGAGCTCAGATTTGACGTCGCGGGAGGGGGCCAGTGTTCAGGTAGGTGGTTTGAAGTGTGTCTACTTCAATGCCAGGAGTATACGAAATAAGGTAGGGGAACTGGCAGCATGGGTTGGTACCTGGGACTTCGATGTTGTGGCCATTTCGGAGACATGGATAGAGCAGGGACAGGAATGGATGTTGCAGGTTCCGGGGTTTAGGTGTTTTAGTAAGCTCAGAGAAGGAGGCAAAAGAGGGGGAGGTGTGGCGCTGCTAGTCAAGAGCAGTATTACGGTGGCGGAGAGGATGCTAGATGGGGACTCATCTTCCGAGGTAGTATGGACTGAGGTTAGAAACATGAAAGGAGAGGTCACACTGTTGGGAGTCTTCTATAGGCCTCCAAATAGTTCTAGGGATGTAGAGGAAAGGATGGTGAGGATGATCCTGGATAAGAGCGAAAGTAACAGGGTAGTTATTATGGGAGACTTTAACTTTCCAAATATTGACTGGAAAAGATATAGTTCAAGTACATTAGATGGGTCGTTTTTTGTACAGTGTGTGCAGGAGGGTTTCCTGACACAGTTTGTTGACAGGCCAACAAGAGGCGAGGCCACATTGGATTTGGTTTTGGGTAATGAACCAGGCCAGGTGTTGGATTTGAAGGTAGGTGAGCACTTTGGGGACAGTGACCACAATTCGGTGACGTTTACGTTCAGGATGGAAAGGGATAAGTATACACCGCAGGGCAAGAGTTATAGCTGGGGGAAGGGAAATTATGATGCCATTAGACGTGACTTGGGGGGGATAAGGTGGAGAAGTAGGCTGCAAGTGTTGGGCACACTGGATAAGTGGAGCTTGTTCAAGGATCAGCTACTGCGTGTTCTTGATAAGTATGTACCGGTCAGGCAGGGAGGAAGGTGCCGAGCGAGGGAACCGTGGTTTACCAAAGAAGTGGAATCTCTTGTTAAGAGGAAGAAGGAGGCCTATGTGAAGATGAGGTGTGAAGTTTCAGTTGGGGCGATGGATAGTTACAAGGTAGCGAGGAAGGATCTAAAGAGAGAGCTAAGACGAGCAAGGAGGAGACATGAGAAGTATTTGGCAGGAAGGATCAAGGAAAACCCAAAAGCTTTCTATAGGTATGTCAGGAATAAGCAAATGACTAGGGAAAGAGTAGGACCAGTCAAGGACAGGGATGGGAAGTTGTGTGTAGAGTCTGAAGGGATAGGCGAGATACTAAATGAATATTTTTCGTCAGTATTCACTCAGGAAAAAGATAATGTTGTGGAGGAGAATGCTGAGCTCCAGGTAAATAGATTAGATGGCATTGAGGTACGTAGGGAAGAGGTGTTGGCAATTCTGGACAGGCTGAAAATAGATAAGTCCCCGGGACCTGATGGAATTTATCCTAGGATTCTCTGGGAGGCCAGGGAAGAGATTGCTGGACCATTGGCTTTGATTTTTATGTCATCATTGGATACAGGAATAGTGCCAGAGGACTGGAGGATAGCAAATGTGGTCCCTTTGTTCAAAAAGGGGAGCAGAGACAACCCCGGCAACTATAGACCGGTGAGCCTCACGTCTGTAGTGGGTAAAGTCTTGGAGGGGATTATAAGAGACAAGATTTATAATCATCTAGATAGGAATAATATGATCAGGGATAGTCAGCATGGCTTTGTGAAGGGTAGGTCATGCCTCACAAACCTTATCGAGTTCTTTGAGAAGGTGACTGAACAGGTAGACGAGGGTAGAGCAGTTGATGTGGTGTATATGGATTTCAGCAAAGCGTTTGATAAGGTTCCCCACGGTAGGCTATTGCAGAAAATACGGAGGCTGGGGATTGAGGGTGATTTAGAGATGTGGATCAGAAATTGGCTAGCTGAAAGAAGACAGAGGGTGGTGGTTGATGGGAAATGTTCAGAATGGAGTTCTGTCACAAGTGGAGTACCACAAGGATCTGTTCTGGGGCCGTTGCTGTTTGTCATTTTTATCAATGACCTAGAGGAAGGCGCAGAAGGGTGGGTGAGTAAATTTGCAGACGATACTAAAGTCGGTGGTGTTGTCGATAGTGTGGAAGGAAGTAGCAGGTTACAGAGGGATATAGATAAGCTGCAGTGCTGGGCTGAGAGGTGGCAAATGGAGTTTAATGTAGAGAAGTGTGAGGTGATTCACTTTGGAAGGAAAAACAGGAATGTGGAATATTTGGCTAATGGAAAAGTTCTTGGAAGTGTGGATGAGCAGAGGGATCTCGGTGTCCATGTACATAGATCCCTGAAAGTTGCCACCCAGGTTGATAGGGTGGTGAAGAAGGCCTATGGAGTGTTGGCCTTTATTGGTAGAGGGATTGAGTTCCGGAGTCAGGAGGTCATGTTGCAGCTGTACAAAACTCTGGTACGGCCGCATTTGGAGTATTGCGTACAGTTCTGGTCACCTCATTATAGGAAGGACGTGGAAGCTTTGGAACGGGTGCAGAGGAGATTTACCAGGATGTTGCCTGGTATGGAGGGAAAATCTTATGAGGAAAGGCTGATGGACTTGAGGTTGTTTTCGTTAGAGAGAAGAAGGTTAAGAGGAGACTTAATAGAGGCATACAAAATGATCAGAGGGTTAGATAGGGTGGACAGTGAGAGCCTTCTCCCGCGGATGGAAATGGCTAGCACGAGGGGACATAGCCTTAAACTGAGGGGTAATAGATATAGGACAGAGGTCAGGGGTAGGTTCTTTACGCAAAGAGTAGTGAGGCCGTGGAATGCCCTACCTGCTGCAGTAGTGAACTCGCCAACATTGAGGGCATTTAAAAGTTTATTGGATAAACATATGGATGATAATGGTATAGTGTAGGTTAGATGGCTTTTGTTTCGGTGCAACATCGTGGGCCGAAGGGCCTGTACTGCGCTGTATTGTTCTATGTTCTATCTCTTGAAATCCTCCTCCATTTGTTCCACCAACCGCATTAAATTTAACCTATGCAATGTGCCCCAATTCTTGGCTATCTGGATCTCCAGGTAACGAAAGTCCCTTGTTACCTTCCTCAACGGTAGGTCCTCTATTTCTCTATTCTGCTCCCCTGGATGCACCACAAACAACTCACTTTTCCCCATGTTCAATTTATACCCTGAAAAATCCCCAAACTCCCCAAGTATCCGCATTATTTCTGGCATCCCCTCCGCCGGGTCTGCCACATATAGTAACAAATCGTCCGCATACAAAGATACCCGGTGTTCTTCTCCTCCTCTAAGTACTCCCCTCCACTTCTTGGAACCCCTCAACGCTATCGCCAGGGGCTCAATCGCCAGTGCAAACAATAATGGGGACAGAGGGCATCCCAGCCTTGTCCCTCTATGGAGCCGAAAATATGCCGATCCCCGTCCATTCGTGAGCACGCTCGCCATCGGGGCCCTATACAACAGCTGCACCCATCTAACATACCCCTCTCCAAAACCAAATCTCCTCAACACCTCCCACAAATAATCCCACTCCACTCTATCAAATGCTTTCTCGGCATCCATCGCCACTACTATCTCCGTTTCCCCCTCTGGTGGGGGCATCATCATTACCCCTAACAGCCTCCGTATATTCGTGTTCAGCTGTCTCCCCTTCACAAACCCAGTTTGGTCCTCGTGGACCACCCCCGGGACACATTCCTCTATTCTCATTGCCATTACCTTGGCCAGGATGTTGGCATCTACATTTAGGAGGGAAATAGGTCTATAGGACCCGCATTGTAGCGGGTCCTTTTCCTTCTTTAAGAGAAGCGATATCGTTGCTTCAGACATAGTCGGGGGCAGTTGTCCCCTTTCCTTTGCCTCATTAAAGGTCCTCGTCAATACCGGGCCGAGCAAGTCCACATATTTTCTATAGAATTCGACTGGGAATCCATCCGGTCCCGGGGCCTTTCCCGCCTGCATGCTCCTAATTCCTTTCACCACTTCTACCTCGATCTGTGCTCCCAGTCCCACCCTTTCCTGCTCTTCCACCTTGGGAAATTCCAGCCGATCCAAGAAGCCCATCATTCTCTCCCTCCCATCCGGGGGTTGAGCTTCATATAATTTTTTATAAAATGTCTTGAACACTCCATTCACTCTCTCCGCTCCCCGCTCCATCTCTCCTTCCTCATCCCTCACTCCCCCTATTTCCCTCGCTGCTCCCCTTTTCCTCAATTGGTGTGCCAGCAACCTGCTCGCCTTCTCCCCATATTTGTACTGTACACCCTGTGCCTTCCTCCATTGTGCCTCTGCAGTGCCCGTAGTCAGCAAGTCAAATTCTACATGTAGCCTTTGCCTTTCCCTGTACAGTCCCTCCTCCGGTGCTTCCGCATATTGTCTGTCCACCCTCAAAAGTTCTTGCAGCAACCGCTCCCGTTCCTTACTCTCCTGCTTCCCTTTATGTGCCCTTATTGATATCAGCTCCCCTCTAACCACCGCCTTCAGCGCCTCCCAGACCACTCCCACCTGGACCTCCCCATTATCATAGAGTTCCAAGTGCTTTTCAATGCACCCCCTCACCCTTAGACACATCCCCTCATCTGCCATTAGTCCCATGTCCATTCTCCAGGGTGGGCGCCCTCCTGTTTCCTCCCCTATCTCCAAGTCTACCCAGTGTGGAGCGTGATCCGAAATGGCTATAGCCGTATACTCCGTTCCCCTCACCTTCGGAATCAACGCCCTTCCCAGCACAAAAAAGTCTATTCGCGAGTAGACTTTATGGACATAGGAGAAAAACGAGAACTCCTTACTCCTAGGTCTGCTAAATCTCCACGGGTCTACACCTCCCATCTGCTCCATAAAATCTTTAAGTACCTTGGCTGCTGCCGGCCTCCTTCCAGTCCTGGACTTCGACCTATCCAGCCCTGGTTCCAACACCGTATTAAAATCTCCCCCCATTATCAGCTTTCCCATCTCTAGGTCCGGAATGCGTCCTAGCATCCGCCTCATAAAATTGGCATCATCCCAGTTCGGGGCATATACGTTTACCAAAACCACCGTCTCCCCCTGTAGTTTGCCACTCACCATCACGTATCTGCCCCCGTTATCCGCCACTATAGTCTTTGCCTCGAACATTACCCGCTTCCCCACTAATATAGCCACCCCCCTGTTTTTCGCATCTAGCCCCGAATGGAACACCTGCCCCACCCATCCTTTGCGTAGCCTAACCTGGTCTATCAGTTTCAGGTGCGTTTCCTGTAACATAACCACATCTGCCTTAAGTTTCTTAAGGTGTGCGAGTACCCGTGCCCTCTTTATCGGCCCGTTCAGCCCTCTCACGTTCCACGTGATCAGCCGGGTTGGGGGGCTTCCTACCCCCCCCCTTGTCGATTAGCCATCCCCTTTTTCCAGCTCCTCACCCGGTTCCCACGCAGCTGTATCTCCCCCAGGCGGTGCCCCCCCGGCCCATCCCCTCCCCTCCCATACCAGCTCCCCCCTCTCCCCAGCAGCAGCAACCCAGTAATTCCTCCCTCCCACCCCCCCCGCTAGATCCCCCGCTAGCGTAATTACTCCCCCCATGTTGCTCCCAGAAGTCAGCAAACTCTGGCCGACCTTGGCTTCCCCCCGTGACCTCGGCTCGCACCGTGCGACGCCCCCTCCTTCCTGCCATGATCATAGCGCGGGAACCAAGCCCGAGCTTCTCCCTTGGCCCCGCCCCCAATGGCCAACGCCCCATCTCCTCCACCTCCCCTCCTCCCCCCATCACCACCTGTGGAAGAGAGAAAAGTTACCACATCGCAGGATTAGTACATAAAACTCCTCTTTCCCCCCTTTTTAACCCCCCTCTTCGCCCCCCACATTCGCCCCACCACTTTGTTCAAACGTTCTTTTTAATAACCCGCTTATTCCAGTTTTTCTTCCACAATAAAAGTCCACGCTTCATCCGCCGTCTGAAAGTAGTGGTGCCTTCCTCGATATGTGACCCACAGTCTTGCCGGTTGCAGCATTCCAAATTTTATCTTCTTTTTATGAAGCACCGCCTTGGCCCGATTAAAGCTCGCCCTCCTTCTCGCCACCTCCGCACTCCAGTCTTGATAAACGCGGATCACCGCGTTCTCCCATTTACTGCTCCGAGTTTTCTTTGCCCATCTAAGGATCATTTCTCTATCCTTAAAACGGAGGAATCTCACCACTATGGCTCTGGGAATTTCTCCTGCTCTCGGTCCTCGCGCCATCACTCGGTATGCTCCCTCCACCTCCAACGGACCCGCCGGGACCTCCGCTCCCATTAACGAGTGCAGCATCGTGCTCACATATGCCCCGACGTCCGCTCCCTCCACACCTTCAGGAAGACCAAGAATCCTCAGGTTGTTCCTCCTTGCATTGTTCTCCAGTGCCTCCAACCTTTCCACACATCGTTTCTGATGTGCCTCATGCATCTCCGTCTTCACCACCAGGCCCTGTATGTCGTCCTCATTCTCGGCTGCCTTTGCCTTCACGACCCGAAGCTCCCGCTCCTGGGTCTTTTGTTCCTCCTTTAGCCCTTCGATCGCCTGTAGTATCGGGGCCAACAGCTCTTTCTTCATTTCCTTTTTGAGCTCTTCCACACAGCATTTCAAGAACTCTTGTTGTTCAGGGCCCCATGTTAAACTGCCACCTTCCGACGCCATCTTGGTTTTTGCTTGCCTTCCTTGCCGCTGTTCTAAAGGATCCACTGCAATCCGGCCACTTTCTCCTCCTTTTTTCATCCGTATCCAGGGGGGATTCCCTTCTGGTTTACCGCACAGTGTTTTTAGCCGTCAAAATTGCCGTTGGGGCTCCTATCAAGAGCCCAAAAGTCCGTTTCACCGGGAGCTGCCGAAACGTGCGACTCAGCTGGTCATCGCCGCACCCGGAAGACCGATAGGTGTAGTTAACTAGTAGTGTTTATGTTGCATGACTAATTGTGTGTAAATAAAGTACCTTTGACCTTGAACTAACTAACTGGTATTTGGCTCTTTGATCGATAGCCGGTTGAAACTTGTGGTGGTATCATTTGATACCTCGCGACTCTAAGCATTAGGACATAGATAACATAGAAAGGTCAAATTCACTGATTGCCATAATTAACACAGAGCCACAGGAAGAACAGAGAAAAGAGTATAAGAATGACTCACAACACTGGTTACTGACCCCTCTATTTATAAAACATCTTGGGATTTTCCTTTATTTTGCCTGCCAGTGTTTCTTTCATACCCAGTCTTCGCTCTCCCAATGTCTTTTTTAAGTACCCCGCCCTGCACTTTCTATACTCCTCCAGTGTATTTTAGACTGGAGGAAGGCATAGAGTGGGGTTCCTCAGGGGACAGTACTCGGTCAGAACCAAAGAATTGCTATGGTGCAGGAGGAAGCCATTTTGCCCAACATGTCTGTAGTGACTCTTGGAATGAACAATTTATCTAGTTCCATTCCCCTGCCTTTTCCCCGTAATCCTGCGTATTCTTTATTTTCAAATAACAGTCTACTTTCCTTTTGAATGCTTTAGTTAAGCCTCCACCACACTCTCAGACCATAACCAGTCACAGCACGTAAAGGTTTGGAATTGTATAAAACACTGGTGAGGCTGCAACTGGAGTATTGTGTGCAGTTCTGGCCACCACATTACAGGAAGGAAGTAAATGCTCTGGATAGAGTGAAGAGGAGACTTACAAGAATATGGCCAGGGCTAGAAAAGTGTAGCTACAAGGAGAGATTGGATGTGTTGAGGCTATTTTCCTTGGAACAAAGAAGGCTGAGGGGTGACTTAATTGAGGCGTGCAAAATTATGAGGGGAAGAGATAAGGTGGCCAGGATAAAATTGTTTCCCCTGGTGGAGAACTCTAGAACCAGGGGACATAGATACAAGAAAAGAGGCAGAAGGTGTAGAGGGGACATGAAGAAGGACTTTTTTTATGCAGAAGGTGGTGAGAGTCTGGAATTCACTGCCTGAGTTTGTGGTGGTGGCAGAAACCCTAAATCCTTTTAAAAAGTACCTGGATCTGCACCTTAGGTGCTGTAAGATACAGGGCTATGGACCGGGTGTCCTTGGCCTTGCATGGACAAGATGAGCTGAATGGCCTCCTTCTGTGCTGTAACTTTTCTATGGTTCTATGCTTTTACTCATATCAATATTGCTTCTATTACTGGTTACTTTAAATCTGTACCTCCTTCTTCTGAATACTTTCACGAGTAGGAACAGTTTCTCACTATCTACTTTGCCCAAACCTCTCATGGTTTTGAATACCACTATTAAAGCTCCTCTCAGCCTTCTTTTCTCCAAGGAAAATAGACCTAACTCGGGAATTTCTTCTTTCCAGGAACTGTAGTCGTGAATCTTTTCTGCACATTCTCCTCTGCCGTCAAATAATTCCAAGAACTGGACACAATTCTCCAGCTGAGGTTGAAGTAGTGAGTTATACAAGTTCACCATAACCTACTTGCTCTTGTACTCTATGCCCTTAATAATAAAGCCTGGATACTGTATACTTTATTAACCACTCTCAATCTTCAGTGACTTATGCACTCAGGTCCCATTTTCAAACTAGTTTCATTTTATGTTTACTGTAATATACTAACAAGGTCAAGGATTTTAACTCTAACATGTCGCTTCCTGCAGCCATTTCATATTCTGCATATTTTTAACTGCTACATTGATTTTCTTTTAGACACTAGTCAGAGTCAAATGATTAAGTAGTGAGCTCCAATTGAAGATTTTATAATTAATCAGTAATTATATGGAAAGACTGGATTTTTATTTTATATTAAAAACCTGTTTCTAAAAGGTGCAGTGCTAGCAGAAATTGTTTCAGCAAAGGAACTTTTATAATTTGTGATACACCACGGAACATCATGGTCTGGTTTAAGAATAGCACATTGTTCATAATTTAATCTAGCTTACTAAGGAACTATTGTCAGGAAAACAAAGGCAGTTTTAGCAGATTTATATTTGTAATGTTAAATATTAGAAATAAGGTACAGTTTTAAGTGAGTTTAATTTAGTGTTGCTGTGTAAGGAAGGGTAAACTTATGGTTAGATTCATGCTATACAAAGGGGGCTGGGGGCTTTGGTTTCAGATAAACTGTGCCTCTATTGTGCTTAGAAAGGGTTCGGCATGAAACGTGAAGAAGTAGAAGTTATTGCTTAGAAATCGGGGGCAATTTTCGGGTAGGCATCCAAAGATGGGCGGTTAGGTGGATTGGGGATGCTAAATTGCCCCTCGGCGTCTAAAAGGTTAGGTGGGGTTACTGGGCGAGGGTGAAGGTGTGGGCCTGGGTACGGTACTCTTTCCAAAGTTCGGTGCAGACACGATGGGCCGAATGGCCTCCTTCTGCGCTGTCGGGATTCTATAATTCTATTCGATGATTTAAACTCTGCAGTCCTGTCACATCCAGCCGTGAATGGTGGTGGACAATTAAACAACTCACTGGAGGAGGAGGCTCCACAAATATCCCCATCCTCAATGATGGAGGAGCCCAGCAACAGGCAAGGCTGAAACATTCACAACAATCTTCAGCCAGAAGTTCCAAGTATGAGAATGACTAGAGCGAGGGTAGGTCCGATCAAGGACAGATTGTGGATTGCGGGAGATTGTGTATTGAGTCTGAAGAGATAGGAGAGGTCTTGAACGAGTACTTTTCTTCTGTATTTACAAATGAGAGGGGCGATATTGTTGGAGAGGACAGTGTGAAACAGATTGGTAAACTCGAGGAAATACCTGTTAGGAAGGAAGATGTGTTGGGCATTTTGAAAAACTTGAGGATAGACAAGTCCCCCGGGCCTGACGGGATATATCCAAGGATTCTATGGGAAGCAAGAGATGAAATTGCAGAGCCGTTGGCAATGATCTTTTCGTCCTCACTGGCAACAGGGGTGGTACCAGGGGATTGGAGAGTGGCGAATGTCGTGCCCCTGTTCAAAAAAGAGACTAGGGATAACCCTGGGAATTACAGGCCAGTTAGTCTTACTTCGGTGGTAGGCAAAGTAATGGAAAGGGTACTGAAGGATAGGATTTCTGAGCATCTGGAAAGACACTGCTTGATTAGGGATAGTCAGCACGGATTTGTGAGGGGTAGGTCTTGCCTTACAAGTCTTATTGAATTCTTTGAGGAGGTGACCAAGCATGTGGATGAAGGTAAAGCAGTGGATGTAGTGTACATGGATTTTAGTAAGGCATTTGATAAGGTTCCCCATGGTAGGCTTATGCAGAAAGTAAGGAGGCATGGGATAGTGGGAAATTTGGCCAGTTGGATAACGAACTGGCTAACCGATAGAAGTCAGAGAGTGGTGGTGGATGGCAAATATTCAGCCTGGATCCCAGTTACCAGTGGCGTACTGCAGGGATCAGTTCTGGGTCCTCTGCTGTTTGTGATTTTCATTAATGACTTGGATGAGGGAGTTGAAGGGTGGGTCAGTAAATTTGCAGACGATACGAAGATTGGTGGAGTTGTGGATAGTAAGGAGGGCTGTTGTCGGCTGCAAAGAGACATAGATAGGATGCAGAGCTGGGCTGAGAAGTGGCAGATGGAGTTTAACCCTGAAAAGTGTGAGGTTGTCCATTTTGGAGGGACAAATATGAATGCGGAATACAGGGTTAATGGTAGAGTTCTTGGCAATGTGGAGGAGCAGAGAGATCTTGGGGTCTATGTTCATACATCTTTGAAAGTTGCCACTCAAGTGGATAGAGCTGTGAAGAAGGCCTATGGTGTGCTCGCGTTCATTAACAGAGGGATTGAATTTAAGATCCATGAGGTGATGATGCAGCTGTACAAAACTTTGGTAAGGCCACATTTGGAGTACTGTGTACAGTTCTGGTTGCCTCATTTTAGGAAGGATGTGGAAGCTTTGGAAAAGGTGCAAAGCAGATTTACCAGGATGTTGCCTGGAATGGAGAGTAGGTCTTACGAGGAAAGGTTGAGGGTGCTAGGCCTTTTCTCATTAGAACGGAGAAGGATGAGGGGCGACTTGATAGAGGTTTATAAGATGATCAGGGGAATAGATAGAGTAGACAGTTAGAGACTTTTTCCCCGGGTGGAACAAACCATTATAAGGGGACATAAATTTAAGGTGAAAGGTGGAAGATATAGGAGGGATATCAGAGGTAGGTTCTTTACCCAGAGAGTAGTGGGGGCATGGAATGCACTGCCTGTGGAAGTAGTTGAGTCGGAAACATTAGGGACCTTCAAGCAGCTATTGGATAGGTACATGGATTACGGTAAAATGATATAGTGTAGATTTATTTGTTCTTAAGGGCAGCACGGTAGAATTGTGGATAGCACAATTGCTTCACAGCTCCAGGGTCCCAGGTCGATTCCGGCTTGGGTCACTGTCTGTGCGGAGTCTGCACGTCCTCCCAGTGTCTGTGTGGGTTTCCTTCCGGTGCTCCGGTTTCCTCCCACAGTCCAAAGATGTGCTGGTTAGGTGAATTGGCCAATGATAAATTGCCCTTAATGTCCAAAATTGCCCTTGGTGATGGGTGGAGGTGTTGAGTTTGGGTAGGGTGCTCTTTCCAGGAGCTGGTGCAGACTCAAAGGGCCGAATGGCCTCCTTCTGCACTGTAAATTCAATGATAATCTATGATTAATCTAGGACAAAGGTTCGGCACAACATCGTGGGCCGAAGGGCCTGTTCTGTGCTGTATTTTCTATGATTCTATGAAGTGGATCATTCATCTCGGTCTCCTCTGGAAGTCCCTCACATCACAGATGTCATTCTTCAGCCAATACAATTCACTCCACGTGATATCAAGGAACGGTTGAAGGCACTGGATACTGAAAGGTTGTGAGCTTGACAATATTCGAGCAACACTACTGAAGACTTCATAGAATCATAGAGTCCCTACAATGCAGAAAGAAGCCATTCAGCCATCGGGTCTGCACCGACCCTCCGAAAGAGCACCCCATCTTAGCCCCCCCCCCCCATCCCTATAACCCAATAACCCCACCTAACCTTTTGGACATTAAAGGGCAATTTAGCATGACTAATCCACCTAACCTGCACATCTTTGGACTCTGGGAGGAAACCGGAGCACCCGACGGAACTCACACAGACTCGGGGAAAGTGAACAAACTCCACAGTCACCAAAGACTGGAATTGAACCCGGGCCACTTTCTGTACTGCCCCACAACTTGCCGCACCCCTAATCAAGCTGTTCCAGTACAGCTCCAACAGTGGCATATACCTGGCAATGTGAAAATTTCCCAAGTGTGTCCTGTACACAAGAAACAGGACAAATCCAACCCAGCCAATCAACTCAGTCAACATTCCATCATCAACAAAGTGATGGAAGGAGTCATCAACATTGCTGTCAAACGGCACTTACTCATCAATAACCTGCTCACGGACACTCAGTTTGTGTTCCGCCAGGGTCATGCAGCTCCTGACCTCATTACAGCCTTCGTTCAAACATGGACAAAAGTGCTCAATGCCAGAGGTGAGGCGAGAGTGACTGCCCTTGACATCATGGCAGCATTTGACTGTGTTTGACATCAAGGAGCCCTAGCTAAACTGAAGTCAATGGGAATCGGGGGGGGGGGGGGGGGGGGGGGGGAGATGGGGGGAGACTCTCTGCTGGTTGGAGTCATACCTGGCACAAAGGAAGATAGTTGTGGTGGTTGGAGGTCAGTCATCTCAGCTCCAGGGCATCACTGCAGGAGTTCCTCAGGGTAGTGTCCTAGGCCCAACCATCTTCAGCTGTTTCATCAATGACCTCCCTTCCATCATAAGATTGGAAGTGGGGATGTCCGCAGATGATTGCACAATATTTAGCACCATTTGCAACCAACACATGGCAAGTTACATTTGTGCCAAAGTATCAGGTAATGACCATCTCCTACAAGAGAGGATCGTCCCTTGACATTCAATGACATTACCATCTCTGAATCTCCCACAATCAACATCCTGTGGGTTACCATTGATCAGAAACTGAACAGGACTGGCCATATTAATACTGTGGTTACCAGGGCAGGTCAAAATCTAGGAATCCTAGTGAGTAATTCACTTGACACCCCCCCCCCCCCCCCCCCCCCCCCGCCCCAAGTCTGTCTACAAGGCACAAGTCGGGAGTGTAATGGAATACTCTCCACTTGCCACGAGTACAGTTCCAACAACAGTCAAGAACACCATCCAGGACAAAGCAGCCAGCTTGAGTGCTACCCCTTCCAGAACATTCAAACCCTCCGCCATGACAAACAGTGGCAGCCATGTGTACCATCTACAAGATGCACTGCGCTGCAGGATCTCACTAAGGTTCCTTAGACAGCACCTTCCAAACCCATGGCCACTACCATCTAGAAGGACAAGGGTAGCAGATACCTGGTAACCTCACCACTTGGAGGTTCCCCTCCAAGTCACTCACCACCCCGACTTGGGAATATATCACTGTTCTCTCACTGTCACTGGGTCAAAATCCTGGAATTCCCTCCCCAACAGTACTGTGTGTGTATCTACACATCAGGGACTGCAGTAGCTCAAGAAGGCAACTCGCCACCACCTTCTGAAGGGCAACTAGGGATGTGCAACAAATACTGGATGAACCAGTAACGGCCACATCCCGTAAAAATTATTATTATTTTTTAAAACACAGGCTTTTTGAGTTTAGTTTTACTGGATCTTCATGTTGACTAACTTTTTTTCCTCGTTGTTAAAATCTAATAAGCGGTCCTGTGTCTCTGTTCCTCCACGTTTTCTAAAAAATAGTAAAAGTTACGATCTTTTGAATCAGGGTTCCATTCTGGAATCTTTCCATCCAGTAGCAACACCAACTGGGATCGTAACACTATTGTCCTCCATAAACTGTCTTTTGGATTGAGGCATTATCATTGAAAGATGTAATTAAGGAGTCATTAAATTGACCCAACAGCAGCTGGAGCTAATCAATGACCTAATAATAGCGTAACTTGACAAAGTGTGTTGTCCACTAAAAGCGCTAAAAATGTTTTTTTTTGTGAAATACCCTTTGCTATTCATGTCTATTCAACAGAAGTTGGAAAAGTCTGTTTTGCATTGATCGTTTTTCTTCCTGCATTGATTGCGCTAGTTACAATTGGAATTTTGTATGGTTTGGAAAGGAATTGGTGAATTATCACCATATCAGTAGTACATTCTGTATATTCAATTATGAGGGCTTACTCGTACCACTCCCCTCCATAAATTCATCTGAAATAACTTGATGTTTTAATTCTCAAAAATAATAAACTTATTTTAAATTACCAACTTACCATGTGGAACAAAAGTCTTGTTCTGATGTGATTGAGTGCAAACGGAACACTGGTGAATTAGGTTGATTGTAATTGGGCTTAAATATTTCTAGATTTTAATATAGCCATCCAAATTGGTACAGGTAATCACCCCAGCACTGACCAGAAGATCTGGGCCTATATAAAAATAAAGAATACAATGGAAAAAGGTATGAAGGCTTTAGAAGGGAAGCAAAAAGGATTGACAGAAATGTTTCCAGGAAAGATGAATTTCAGTTCTGAGGCTAATTGGAGAACATCGTTCTCCCAGTTAAGAAAAGGTTGCAAGATGAGGTGTTTAAATTGTGAAGGGGCACAAAGAAACTATCCTCTTTGGCAAGGGTCCAGAAGCAGAGGGCACAGTGTCAAGATGATTATGACAAAACAAGAAAAGGACAAGTTATTTTTAAATGCAGCAAGTGGGTAGAAATTGTAAAGCACTGACTGGTGCAAGCACTTTAAAATGTGGCTTTCAAAAGGGATTTGGAGAATTATCTGCAGAGGAAAAAATGCAGGGGTTTGGAATTGCAGAATGCTCTTGCAAATACGAGGCATAGGCGGGCCGAGTGGCCTCTTTCTCTGCTGTAACGATTTTATGACCTATGGGCCAGTCAGCGATAGTGGGCGAATTGGGCATTGGATACTGTCACTCAATTAATAAATCCCATTTCCCCAAATTCCAATTCCATTCCTCCCCTTCCGAAATTCGTATCTATCAGACCAATACTCACAAGAGGGAATGGATGGACCTGTTGGATGCCAGTGCCTCTGCCAGCTGTTTAACTCGGTTGATGTTGCTGACCACTCCGAGGTTGAGGTTGAGCTGTGCCAGGGACTGACAGTCCGCCACATGCCGGCTGATGCGGTGGAAATCGCGTTCGGAGATGTGGCAGCCCCTCAGGGACAGCAGCCGCACCGAGTTGGCCCTGAGAGAGTCACAGATGTCTTTCACCTCGGCCAAGGAAAGTGTCTCTCCGGAGATCTGGATGGAGCCGGACAGCATCGCCCCGAGTCTCACCCCGCCGCAATCAGCTGCCCGTTACTATGGACACCGCGTCTCCAGACGGCAAATTCATTTTGCGCCTCTTGCCCACAAGCACGGTCTCACAATCGAACCACTCTGGATTCCGTTTGCAATCGAAGGTAGAAAAGGGAGGGGATGGTTTATCTCTTGAGTTTCAAAGCTGTCGTGTTGCCGTTTTGAGGTCTGTTGGATCTGCGTTTGGATCCAGCACAGAGCAATCGTCACAGTGTAATCCTACGCAGAAAAGTCGATGGGCGGAGCCAGTGCAGGAGGAGGAATTGGAGCGTTAACATCACCGGAGAGCTCCTCATTTATTCATGAAGCTTCTCATCTTCTCGAGCATTTTGCCGATTACTTTCCCATGATAAACCATATTATTAATAAAACTATAAAATAAAACTTGTCTTTCAATTTATTATGCGACTTTTGTTCATTACTCTAAAAATATCTTCAAATTTTCAACATAAAAAATAATCAACCACAAGACCAAACGATAAGATTATAAGACATAGGAGCAGAATTATGCCACACGGCTCATCGGGTCTGCTCCGCCATTCAATCATGGCTGATATTTTTCTCATCCCTATTCTGCCTTCTCCCCATAACCCTTGATCCCCTTATTAATCAAATACCTATCTATTTGTCTTAAAGACACTCAGTGATTTGGCCTCCACAGCCTTCTGCAGCAATGGGTTCCACAGATTCACCACCCTCTGGCTGAAGAAATTCCTCATCTGTTTTAAAGGATCGTCCCTTTAGTCTAAGATTGTGTCCTCTGCTTCAAGTTTTTTCCTACAAGTGGAAACATCCTCTCCACATCCACTCGATCCAGCCCTTGCAGTATCCTGTAAGTTTCAATAAGATCCCCCCTCATCCTTCTAAACTCCAATGAGTACAGACCCAGAGTCCTCAACCGTTCCTCATATGACAAGCTGTTCATTCCAGCGATCATTCTTCTGAACCTCCTCTGGAACCTTTCCAAGGCCAGTACATCCTTCCCTAGAAACGGGGCCCAAAAGTACTCACAATGCTCCAAATGGGGTCTGACCAGAGTCTTATACAGGCTCAGAAGTGCATCCCTGGTCTTGTACTCTAGCCCTTTTGACATGAATGCTAATATTGCATTTGCCTTCCCAACTGCTGACTGAAACAGCACAGTAACCTGAAGAGAATCTCGAATGATGGGCGGGATTCTCCGTTTTGCCGGCTCCCGGGGCTGCCCCACAATGGGAAACCCCATTGACTGGCCGGCGTAATGGAGAATCCCGCCGGCGGGTCGGGGCAGAAATATGGCACGGCGGGGCGGAGAATCCAGCCCAAGGACTCCCAAGTCCCTTTGTGCTTGATTTCCTAAGCATTTCCCCATTTAGAAAATAGTCTATGCCTCCATTCCTCCTTCCAAAGTGCATAAACTTACCCTTTTCCATTGTATTCCATCTGCCACTTCTTTGCCCGCTTTCCTCGCCTGTGCAAGTCCTTCAGCAGCCCCCCTGTTTCCTCAATACTACCTGTCGCTCTTCATATCGTTGTATCATCTGCAAACTTAGCAACAGTACCTTCAGTTCCTTCTTCCAGATCACTAATGTATATTGTGAAAAGTTGTGGTGTCATCACCGAACCTGAGGCAAACCACTAGTCACCGGCTGCCATCCTGAAAAAGACCCCTTTATCCCCACTCTCTGCCTTATGGCAGTCAGCCAATCCTCTATCCATGCCAGGATCTTACCCTTAACACCATGGGCTCTGAACTTATTTAAGTTTCCTATGCGGCACCTTGTCGAAGGCCTTCTGGAAATCTAAATAAATCACGTCCACTGCTTCTCCTTCGTCTAACTTCCTCGTTAGCTCCTCAAAGAACTCGAACAGATTTGTCAGGCATGCCCTCCATTTGAAAAAGCCATGCTGACTCCGTCCTATTTTATCATGCACTTCCAAATACGTCGCTATCTAAGTTTTAATAATGGACTTTAAAATCTTACCAATGACTGAAGTCAGGCTGACCGGCCTATAATTTCCCGTCTTCTGCCTCCCTCCCTTCGTAAACAGCGGTGTTACATTCGGCACTTTCCAGTCCTCTGGAACCCTTCCTGCCTTCAGTGATTCCGGAAAGATCACCACCAAAGCCTCCACAATCTCCTCAGCTATCTCCTTTAGAACCCTGGGGTGTAGTCCATCTGGTCCAGGTGACTTAGCCAACTTCAGACCATTCAGTTTCCCCAGAACCTTCTCCTTAGTGATGGCCACTCCACTCACCTCTGCCCCGATTCTCCTGGAGCATCCCACTGGTGTCTTCCGCCATGAAGACTGATGCAAAGTGTTATGGACCAGGGTCTAGAGAACCCCAAAGTGTATCATGGAGTTCACCTGATCCACAACTTTTAATAGATTGTGGTATGTGGAGCACACGGCCCAGTACAGCAGAAATGGAAAAGTATTTTTTAAAGCAAAACAATGTTTATTCTATGAACTCAAGTCAACCTTTTAAAAACATACAGTGAATCAATTCAAATACAACCCCCAAAGAATACAACACTAGGTAATCCTTAATAACTTCCCAAACAACATCCTGAAGACAAAAGAAACACATTTTAATGGAAGCACATTAGGTTTACATTCACTACTGAGAACATTTATAATTCTGAATTCACCAAATGATCAAGAGATAGTCTTTTCAAGGCAGAGAGACCAACAGTACACCTGCTCTGTCTGGCTTCAGCTCCAACACTGAAAACGAAACTAAAAGACATCCTGCAGGAAACAGCCTAAAATAAAAGTAAAAAGCTGACAGACAGCCCAGCTCCACCCACACTCTGACATCATTGATAAACACCCATTTCTTAAACACCCATTTCTTAAACGTACTCTCACATGACACCTCTCCCCAAGAAAAAAAACCCCATCAACTTCAAGATGGTTCATTTTTCACCTTTTCATTATCCTTTAAGAAATGCATAGTAAATATACTTTTTTGTTTCAAAAAGCAACACACGCAAACAGGTATAATAATATAGTCCATTTTTTTCCCGTTCTTCTTCCTCCAACTGAAACTCTCACATGACAGGGTCACATATAGCCCATCTGGGTTCTGAGTGCGACCCACGACATTTTGTTGATCGTTGCCTTGTTGATGTGCAGGGTTGCCACATTCTGTTGAGTTCCGTCGGTGTAGTTTTTTTCCTTGCTCGTATGACTGAAGTGATATTGATGGAAAGTAAGGGCAAGTGAAGTGAGGTGCCTGCTGACTGCACACAACATTGCCTATGAGAGCTGTCCCTCTGGGTCCAAAATGTATATTTATTTTGATTTTACCATTTGTTAATAGTTCCGATTAATATATAAATGATTAAGCATTTTCTAGCACTTAAGAAATATTCGGCATTTATTAAATGTATTTAATCTTACTCATGGGGTTGTGGTAAGTGAACAAGCCCGATTTCAATCTTGCGGCTCGCTGAACTGAAGGAGGTTCACTCATGCAGCCCACTCACTAGCCTAGGTTTCCCAGCACTGGGCTTTGTGTGTGTATGTGGAGGCCTGATTTTAACTGTGAAGGTGAATTATCGGAGAGGAATGTTCCCTTCCAGTCGGGGAACACTTCAGCAGTCAAGGGCATTCAGCCTCTGATCTTCAGGTAAATGATCTCCGAGGCGGCCTTCAGGACGCACGACAACGCAGAATCGCTGAGCAGCTAACCAAGTTCTGCATGCATGAGTACGGCCTCAACCGGGACCTGGCTTGCGAAATCCTACCAACTGTCCTGTCTGGAGTCAATTCACACCTCTTTAACCTGTGATTATCCCTCTCTCCAGCATCTGTAAAGGACCTGTGAAGGCTTAATTACC
The DNA here is from genome assembly GCF_047496885.1 of Scyliorhinus torazame. Taxonomy (NCBI): domain Eukaryota; kingdom Metazoa; phylum Chordata; class Chondrichthyes; order Carcharhiniformes; family Scyliorhinidae; genus Scyliorhinus; species Scyliorhinus torazame. Next base: position 347,725,066 of record NC_092710.1, on the reverse strand, counting down.
TGCAAATACTTGCATTCAAAGTATCATCTTGCATCATTGACTTTGTCCATATACCTGTTTGTGGAACATACCTCTTCACTCACCTGATGAAGGAGCTGCGCTCCGAAAGCTAGTGATTTGAAACAAACCTGTTGGACTTTAACCTGGTGTTCTAAGACTTCATACTGTGCCCACCCCAGTTCAATGCCGGCATCTCCACATCATAGGGGAGGTGGTGGCATAGTGGTATTGTCACTGGACTCATAAACCTGAAACCTAGGGTAATGCTCTGGGGACCCTGGTTCAAATCCGGCCACTGCAGCTGGTGAAATTTGAATTCAATAAAATATCTGGAATCAGATATTTGGTTCACTAATGTCCTTTAGGGAAGGAAATCTGCCGTCCTTACCTGGTCTGGCCTCCATATGACTCCAGACCCACAGCAATGTGGTTGACTCTTGACTGCCCCCTTAAGGGCAATTAGGGAAGGGCAATGAACGAATAAAAAAAATTGGTTTCCAGCGAGTTAAAATGTCCGACCGAGAAAATGAAGGAGGAATGATCTTGACCGTGCCTCATAAATATGTTGTTGTTGATGGGCCTTGACGGGCTTCCTCCTCTGGCTCCCGCCACTAGGTGAGTTGAAGTGAGGCCATTCCAGTTGCTCTTGAGCAGCACAGGCCTGTGGAACGGGCCCGGCCGCTGCACGAGGTGCTTCTCCCGCGAGCCCCGCTGACGTCAGCGCGCGGCCGGGCGGCGGTTGGAGGAGTCTCGCGGGCGGCCGAGCGGCGGTTGGCAGAGTCTCGCGGGCGGCGGGGCGGCGGTTGGAGGAGTCTCGCGGGCGGCGGGGCGGCGGTTGGAGGAGTCTCGCGGGAGGGCGCGCGGCCAGGCTGTGGTTGGAGGAGTCTCGCGGGCGGCGGGGCGGCGGTTGGAGGAGTCTCGCGGGCGGCGGGGCGGCGGTTGGAGGAGTCTCGCGGGAGGGCGCGCGGCCAGGCTGTGGTTGGAGGAGTCTCGCGGGCGGCGGGGCGGCGGTTGGAGGAGTCTCGCGGGCGGCGGGGCGGCGGTTGGAGGAGTCTCGCGGGAGGGCGCGCGGCCAGGCTGTGGTTGGAGGAGTCTCGCGGGCGGCGGGGCGGCGGTTGGAGGAGTCTCGCGGGCGGCGGGGCGGCGGTTGGAGGAGTCTCGCGGGAGGGCGCGCGGCCAGGCTGTGGTTGGAGGAGTCTCGCGGGCGGCGGGGCGGCGGTTGGAGGAGTCTCGCGGGCGGCGGGGCGGCGGTTGGAGGAGTCTCGCGGGAGGGCGCGCGGCCAGGCTGTGGTTGGAGAAGTCTCGCGGGCGGTCGGGCGCGCGGCGGTTGGTTTGATTTGACTGCCAGCTGCTTCGGAAAAAGAGACGGAAGATTCAGGAGATCCACCTCAGTGAACCTTCACTGCCCGTTTCTTTCTCCTTTAGGTCACAGGGCGACGACGAAGTTTCAGATTTTTATAATTATGTGAAACCTCAGAGGCCGCGAGAAATTGTTTCCATTCGTTGCTTACGCAGGGTTTATGATTTACTGAATTTTTGTGAGTATTATATTGCTCTGGCTGTTAAGACATTTAAATTACACTGGCACGTTTTGCTATTAGAAATGTTGCACTCCCTATGGTGAGCTCTTGATCGGGGTGCACCAACAAAACACAACCGAAATGTTTGATTTTTTTTAATAACAAACCATGATGGAGAGCAGCTTGTCAACTCTAGGATGTATCTGTAATTTGCAGGAATTAAAACCAATCTCTTCTGCAGTGGATGAGAAGAGGTAATAAAATCACTATTAGCGATAACAACATTGATGAATGTGAGTGACTTAAAACTCAAGCTTCGCCCCCATTAGATAGTGTTTATAAAAGTGAATTACTGCAGATGCTGGAATCTGAAAAGCAGAAAATACTGGGCAGTCTCAACAGGTCAGACAGCATCTGTGGAGAGAAGGGAAGCAAACATTTGGAGTGTGGTTGACTTTGTCAAAGCAGTCATGTAGGGATTTCTTTACTTTCTGATTGTAATAAGTGAAGAGGGAGAACCAGTAGAGCACATAGCTTTGTCACAATGTATTAACCCTAATATTACAATAATGCAGCTCTATCTTGAAGCATTTCCCTGCCTGGTTGATCCCTACCTACAAAGCTGTAAACTAAATCTTATTGAGAGGTTTCGTCCTGTTCAGGAGGCTTCCAATTCAGGGGAAATGTGAGAAAAAATGTTTTCACCCAGAGTGTGGAACTCACTGCCCGAGAGGACGGTGAAGGCAGAGACCCTCATAAGTATTTAGACATGCACTTGTGATGCCGAGGCACACAAGGCTATGACCAAATGCTGGAAAATGGGATTAGAATAGTTAGCTGGATGTTTTTCATGAAAAGACATGGCGGGCCTTTTCTCTGCTATTGACCTTTGACACCCAACAACCTGCCCTGAAAATCTGCTCACATGGTGGGCCTTTTCTCTGCTATTGACCTTTGACACCCAACAACCTGCTCTGAAAATCTGCTCACATTTTGACAAATTGCAGAACAGCTGAGACGATCAAGAGCATTTTAACAGAATATTTAATGTTCTCCAAATAGGCCCTGGGCAGGATTCTTCATTGGCCGATGCCGGAATTGGGAAAGGTAATTGGGTGGAGAATCAGTCGTGATGCCAAAATCGTGGCGGTGGCTGGGCGAATGCCAGAACGTTGTGATCAGGTGCCTGGGTAGCGGCGTCAATGCGTTCTACTCCGCACATGCAGTAAACGCCGTTCACGTATTAGAGGGCCTGCCCCGGTAGTTTCCGGGGCTCCCGCGATGCTCCGCCTCTGCTTGGATGAATAACTGACTTGTGGTTTTAAAAGTCGGGAAACTGGCACAGTGGCTAATGAGGAAGAGGGAGGAGGTAGGACATGAAGAGGCACAATTGTGGGCTGTCAGTCCTGCCACTGGCAGTGCTGGCTGCGGGTGAGGGCCTCTGCCAGGCCCAGAGGGACACCAGGAGGGGGGCTGGGGTGACCCCACACTGGACTGGGGTGACCCCCACACTGGACTGGGGTGTCCAGGCACGGGCTGCCATTGCCGTGGCATGCTAGGCAGACATCTTGCTGGGCACCCCACTGACCGTGGCCCGTGGTTGTGCAGATTGACACAGGCCATACGGGTGCGTCCACCCCCAACTAGCCACCACCCGCGTCAGCACGTGGCCCACAGTAGCCCCTGCAGAAGGGTGCCGGACGAGGGCTCCGGAGCATAGTGTTGGCATGGCTAATGCCAACTCCCGGTCTCCCTGGTATCAGGGACGAGTACCAGGGCCTGAGGCCCCTGTGTTGCACCGACGAGGCCAGGGGTGCAGAGTGCCGGGGGAGTGGGTGTGGGGATGGGAGGGGGAGAGGAACAAGCAGGGGCAGGTTCTGTAGTGCAGACCGGGGTCAACTTGTAGCCTGGTGGACCTGGTTTGGCACGAGAGTATGCACCATGCTAACATCTCTGCCTTTCACTCCCTGTAGACAATGGACTTCGGAATTCAACCAAGAATGGTGGCCTTCATCCTAGTCATTGCCGCCCTGGGGAATGCACTGAGGCTGTATGAGCTGGAGCTGCTTGAGGGGCCTCCGCAGCAGTGGAATCTGCCCCAGAAGAACAGGAGGCAGCTGATGAGGTTGGAGAGATGGCCGCCCAATAGGCTGCAGAGGTGGAAAGGAGCACCGCATTAGGCAGTGCCTCATTTGAGGACCTGCCGGATTGGGCATGCCATTGGAGACTCCCACTGTGGAGGAGGACTGTACAACATATATGCTAGGGCTTGTCACACCTGGCACGGTGGGCTATGGGGGAGGACATCCGTCCCTGCTGGCCTTCAAGGTGACGATCGCTCTGAACCTTGCGCTACTGGGTCCTTCCAGGTGTGGCGTGGGGACCTGTCTGGAATCTACACATACCTTGGTGTACAGGTGCATCACGGAGGCCCTATATGTCCGGTCTGCACAATATATAAAATTCAATGTGGACTGGGCCCACCAGAATACCCAGCAGAGGGGTTCGCCACCATTGCCGAGATGCCACAGGTCCAGGGAGTGATTGACGGGATGCATATCGCCCTATGAACACTGTCCCATGACAGGCTGGTCTTCACAAACCGAAAGTGGTTCCACTTGAATGTGCAGCTGGTGTGTGACCACGAGATGCTGGTCTGGCCCAATACCCGGGCAGTGTGCATGACGCCTTCGTCCTGGTGCTCGGCTGAGGGGTTGGCACCTGCCTGAAGGACTATCTGCTGAGGCTGTAGCTGATGACGCCTATCTGGAGGCCACAGATCACCGCGGAGACCCACTACAACGATGCCCATGCTTTGACCAGGGGCGTGATTGAGTGGTTCTTCAGCATCCTGAAGATGCGGTTCAGCTGCCTGGACCACTTGGAGCGGTCATCCAGTATAGCGCTAGGAGAGCCTCCCACATCGTGGTGGTCTGCTTTGTCCTCCAGAACATTGCACAGCAGAGAGGCGATGTGCTGGAGGAGGAGGATGAACGGCAGGCCTTGTCCGACGAGGAGGATGTGCGGGAGGGCGAGGAGGAGCAGGAAATGGGGCCGGGCAGGCACAGAATGCTGCACAATGTGTGCATCAGTGCACATGGGATGCGCTAATCGCCTCCAGGATCGCTGACCACTGGTCTGGCCAGCGGTGCTGTCATCAAATTCGCCACCCCATCTCCTCTTCTGTGATTCCTACCTGTCTCACTATGTTGCGGGCCCTGGGCTGCTCAGCACCAATTGACAACATCTGACTCAGCGCTTTCCATCATCTACCTGGGTGATCTGCATGCGAGCTGGCCATTCCATCACACAATCCCACTGAACCCTTGGGGTAGTGGTGGTTGATACCGTGGGGGAGGAGGAAGATGGGTGGATGTGGATTGGGCACCGGAGTGGTGAGCGCTGGCTGAACTGGGGTCCCCAGTCCGTGCCCACCTCTCTCGCCCCCAGCACCCCCTCTGCAGCCAGCCCATACCTCAACACCCTTCTGACAGAGCAACGAAGCAGGTTGAAACGTGAACATGTGTTTATTGTGCAACTGTGAATATATATATATATATATATGGTTTGTGCCCTAGTCCCTTTCGCTATCCTATGTACTACACTCGTGCCAACTTTGAAAAGTATTTTTATTCTCCTTTTTCACATTTTCTCTCAAATGTACACCCACCAACAATAATCAGTAATTAATGCAATGCCAATCCCCATATCAACAACAACTATCCCATCCTCCCACCAAACCCCCAAGCAGCAGCCTGCATGTTTACATAAATAACAAAGAGTAAACAGGAATCACCCATTGTCACCATTAACACATACAGCCACTCCTCCCCCCCCCCCCCCCCCCCCCTCCACTAATGTTCGATGTAATCGAATTCCCGAAAGTGCATAATGAATAACACCCATGAATTATAGAACCTCTCCATCATTCCCCTCAGTTCAAATTTCACCTTCACAAGAGTCAAGAATTCCAGCAGGTCACGCCACCACGCCAGGGTACAGGGGTGGAGAGGTTGATCTCCATCCCAACAGGATCCACCTTCGGGCAATCAATGAGGCTAAGGCTATAACATCTGCCTACGCACCTGTTTCCGACCCCGGCTGTTCCGACACCCCGAATATGGCCCCCTGATAGCCTGGGTCCAGTTTCATGTGCACCACTTTAGAGATTACTCTTAAAAACTTCCTTCCAGTAATCCTCCAGCTTTGGACAGGACCAAAACATATGAATGTGGTTTGCGCCCCCCCACCCACCCACAGCAACGTTCACACACATCTTCTGCCTCCTCAAAGAGCCGGCTCATCCTCACCCTTGTGAGGCGTGCTCTAGATACCATCTTCAGCTGTATCAGCCCCAACTTCGCGCATGAGGTGGAGGCGTTCACCCTCTGGAGCACCTCACCCCAGAACTCCTCCATACCCTCTCCCAACTCTTCCACCCACTTTGCCTTGATCTCTTCCAGCGGTGCCTTCTCTTCCAAAATAACCCCATAAACCGCCGACACTACCCCCTTCTCCAGTCCCCCAGTCAGCACCTCCAGCAATGTGGAGGACGGCTCTACCGGGAAGCTCTGTATCTCCTTCCTGAAAAAGTCTCGAACCTGCATGTATCTAAATATTTCCCCCTGTTCCAGCCCATACTTCGCTCCCAGCTCCTTCAATCCTGCAAACCGACCCCCAAGAAACCAATCTTTTAGTGTCCTAATTCCTTTCTCCTCCCATCTCCGAAAATTTGCAGCCCACTTCTCTGGCTCAAATCTATGGTTTCCCCGAATCGGCATTTCCCTTGACCCTGCCCCCAACCATATGTGCTGGCGAAACTGCCTCCAAAATCTCAACGAAGCTATTACTACCTGACTCCATGAGTATTTCCCCGGGGTCGTCTGGAGCGGCGCTCTTGCTAGCGCCTTTAATCCTGACCCCCTACACAAATTCTCCTCCATTCTCACCCACTGGGAGTCAACCCCTCTGACCCAGCTCCGTACCTTCTCCACGCCCAGAATAATACATCCGGTTCGGAAGACCCAAACCCCTTGCCTGCCTTCCTCTGTAGGAACATCAGCGGAACCAGCTTATCCTTGAATTTTTAATAATATTCCACCGGAATCCCATCCGGCCCTGCCAACTTCCCTGACTACATCCTCCCAATCGCATCTTTTATCTCCTGCTCCACTATCGCCCCTTCTAATAGAGCCCTGTCCCCCACCCCTAACCTTGGGTACTCCAGCCCATCGAGAAATTCCTGTATCTCCCAGTCACCCCCAGATGGCTCTGACCTTTCATAGAATTCCTTAAAGACCTTGGACTGGATTCTCCGATCCGGTCGACGGGGGGGGGGGAACGCGAATCACACGACGCTGCTCCGACGCCGGCCCGCCGATTCTCTGGCGACTGGAGAATCGGTGCCATTGGGGGTGGCGTGGTCGACACGGCGCCGGTCGGGGGCCGCTCAATGTGCACCCCCCCGCCATTCTGCCCGCGCGATGAGCCGAGTCCCGCCAGCGCTGTTCTCGTGTGGTCCTACCCGGCGGGGCCTCGGCGTTCATGCTGTGGGGGGGGGGATCCGATCGGGGGGAGGGGGGATCCGATCGGGCGGGGGGGGGGGGCCTCCACGGTGGCCTGGCCCGCTGGTTTATCCATTATTAACATCAAACCCTCTCCCAGAATCCCCCCCGAACTTCCCCTCGAAAAACATCTCGCCCAGTATCGATCCTCTCCCCCTCCCTTGCTCACTTCATAGGCCCATCGAAACCTGCTAACCAGGCTCCAATGTCTGCAACCCTCCTTTCACCTCACCTCAGTTCACTAGCCGACTTTAGTTAGCTAGCGCAGGTGGCCTCCCCATGCACCCCCCAAGGCATACCTTCTCCACCCACCCAGTCCCAGAAGAAAAAAGTAAAACAATCTAACCCATACAATTCAATAAAATAACATATAACTGTCGCAATAAAAAAAAATGCCAATCAAGCCAAACAAAAACTTAAACTCTATAACAATGTGAAGTCAAGTAAGTTACAATACAGGTCAATGAAAAGAAAGTTATAACATTTATACTTTTTCCAGCTCCTCAATCACAGTCCACAATCTCTCTTCCAGTTCCACTCCTCACTTCTGTCCCAAGCCTTCTGCCTTCACGAAATGAAGGAAATAAAGATATGATAGGTGAGTACCTATGGAAATAAAGATATGATAGGTGAGGACCTTGAGATGATTGTAATCACTAAGGAGGCAGTATTGGGCAAGCTAATGTAGACAAGTCTCCTGGCCCTGATGGGATGCATCCCAGAGTGTTAAAAGAGATGGCTAGGGAAATTGTAAACGCACTAGTGATAATTTATCAAAATTCACTAGACTCTGGGGTGGTCCCAGAGGATTGGAAAGTAGCAAACGTGACACCACTGTTTAAAAAAGGAGGTCGGCAGAAAGCGGGTAATTATAGGCCGGTAAGCTTAACTTCGGTTGTAGGGAAAATGCTGGAATCTATCATTAAGGAGGAAATAGCGGGGCACCTGGGGGGAAATTGTCCCATTGGGCAGACGCAGCATGGATTCACAAAGGGTAGGTCGTGTCTGACTAATTTGGTAGAATTTTTTGAGGACGTTACCAGTGCAGTAGAAAACAGGGAGCCAATGGATGTGGTATATCCAGATTTCCAGAAAGCTTTTGACAAGGTGCCACACAAAAGGTTGCTGCATAAACTAAAGATGCATGGCATTGAGGGTAAAGTGGTAGCATGGGTAGAGGATTGGTTAACTAACAGAAAGCAGTGAGTGGGGATAAATGGGTGTTTCTCTGGTTGGCAACCTGTAACTAGTGGGGTCCCTCAAGGATCAGTGTTGGGCCCGCAGTTGTTCACAATTTACATAGACGATTTGGAGTTGGGGACCAAGTGCAATGTGTCAAAGTTTGCAGACGACACTAAGATGAGCGGTAAAGCAAAAAGTGCAGAGGATACCGGAAGTCTGCAGAAGGATTTGGATAGGTTAGGTGAATGGGCTAGGGTCTGGCAGATGGAATTCAATGTTGCCAAGTGTGAGGCTATCCATTTTGGGAGGAATAACAGCAGAATGGATTATTATTTAAACGGTAAGATGTTAAAACATGCTGCTGTGCAGAGGGACCTGGGTGTGCTGGTGCACGAGTCGCAAAAAGTTGGTGTGCAGGTGCAACAGGTGATTAAGAAGGCTAATCTAGTTTTGTCTTTCGTTGCTAGAGGGATGGAGTTCAAGACTAGTGAGGTTATGCTGCAATTGTATAAGGTGAGGCCGCATCTGGAGTATTGTGTTCAGTTTTGATCTCCTTACCTGAGAAAGGACATATTGGCACTGGAGGGAGTGCAGAGGAGATTCACTTCGTTGATCCCAGAGTTGAGGGAATTAGATTATGACGAGAGGTTGAGTAGACTGGGACTGTACTCATTGGAGTTTAGAAGGATGCGGGGGGATCTTATTGAAACATATAAAATTATGAAGGGAATAGATAGGATAGATGCGGGCAGGTTGTTCCCACTGGTCGGGGAAAGCAGAACTAGGGGGCATAGCCTCAAAATAAGGGGAAGTAGATTTAGGACCGAGTTTAGGAGGAACTTCTTCACCCAAAGGGTTGTGAATCTCTGGAATTCCTTGCCCAGTGAAGCAGTTGAGGCACCTTCTTTAAACGTTTTTAAGAAAAAAGATAGATACCTTTCTAAAGAATAAAGGGATTCGGGGATATGGTGTATGGGCCGGAGAGTGGAGCTGAGTCCACAACGAACAGCCATGATCTCATTAAATGGCAGAGCAGGCTCGAGGGGCCAGATGGCCTACTCCTGTTCCTAGTTCTTATGTTCTTATGTAAGAACGCCTCAGCCGCCTCCATCGTTCAAAAGAAAAATCTTTGGTGTTGTACGTCATCCTCAGCTTTGCTGGTTATACCATACCAAATCGCACCCCCTTGTACAGTGTTGCCTTCACTCAGCCGAACGCCACTCGTCTCTTCGCCAAGTTCACCATCAAGTACTGGTAAATCCGGGTGCAGCACGGTGGCGTTGAGCTGGGTTTGAATCCTGGCTCTGGGTCACTCTGTGGAGTTTGCAAATTCACCCCCACAACCCAAAGATGTGCTGGTTAGGTGAATTGGCCACGCTAAATTGCCCCTTAATTGGAAAAAAATAATTGGGTACTCTAAATTTTTTTTTTTTTAAAGTCCTGATAAATCCAAACTCTAGCACCAGCCCACGACACGTCCCGCTTCTGTTCCGCCCAGTTTAACACCTCCTTCACGCGATATTTATTGAAGCAGATAATTACTACTCTTGGCTGTTCATTTACTTTGGGTTTCGGCCTTAAGAACAGTAAGCTCGGTCCAGTTTATACCTGGAGGGGTCTTCACCCTCCCCCATCAACTCCGCTAACATCTTAGCAAAGTACTCTGTTGGCCTCGAGCCGTCTGCCCCTTCGGGCAAGCCCACAATTCTCAGATTTTGCCGTCTCGAGTGGTTCTCCAAGTCCTCGAGCTTTGCTCGGAGCCCTCTGTTGACCTCCACCACCCTCTGTAGCTCGTCCCATCAAGGTCAGCTGGTCACTGTGCTATGACACAGCCTCCTCCACTTCCTTCATTTTTTCACCTTGTTCTCTCACCTCGGCCGATGTCTTTGCCACAGCTACCCTCACCGAGGCGATTGCCTCCTCCACCAATGATTTCAATTTCAGTGCGACCGCCATCTCGTTCCTCAACACCTCCATGTGCCTCGTAAACTGCTTCTCCAGCTCCACAGCCATCATCTCGGTCTTCTTTCCACCGGAAGCAGTGCGGCCCCACCATGTGATCCGCCATCTTGTCAGCGCTTTTGCTGGTCCTCTCATTCGACGGCGAACCCGGGTTCCCCCCTTCCCAGCTGCTTTTCGCATCCTTTAACGACTTATTATTTTTTCCTTTATTCAATCCTAAAATAAATAAATAATAATAAACAAAATTTTTAAAAAATCTTCCCCTGGGACCGGACTTCAAATTTCTCAAAAATCAATTTTCAACAGGAACCACCCAATTTGCTCAACTCCCCTTCTACATGCCACACCCTGGGTTCGGGTCTGCCGACTCGACTGCCTCGCCTCATGTTAAGCTCTGCCCCCGCCTCACTTCAGGTTCGAAGCCTCCGCTCCAAACTGGCCTGACCCGGCGTCTGTCCCTCGGGCCCCAAAGGCAAACCCCCAAAAATGCCCGAAATAGCGTGGACCGATGGGAGCCTCTTCTCGCGAGCGCCCCACCTGTGCCAACTTAACTGGTGGCTACCGTTACGGGCCCTAATGCTACGCCTAGGTAGATCCCCAGCCGGTACATCAGGAGTGGAGGCGGCCTGCTGCGGTTCCCACCCTGTGACGTTGACGTGGGTCCCCTTTGGCGGCTGTCTTCTGAGGTGACCGGGCCTGGATGGGCCCGGATGCTGTTCGGGTGTCACAGGTGGCATGGAGCTGTCCTGATCTGCCTGCTATCCATCATATGCGCCAGGGATAGGGGGGGGGGGGGGGGGGGGAGGGGGGTGGTCTGAGGCGCTGTGGACTTCAGGCACCTTTCCTGCAGGAGTCACTGGTTCCCCATCACCTCCCTCGAGGTGCCTGATGCCTCCCCCCGGCTAATCCAAGAGACGATGGTGGAGCAGACACCTTCTGGGTCTGTGCCACATCAACCTACGCCCGAGCAATGTTGCCTTCAGCCATGGCCCACTATGACAGGGCCACGCTCTGGAGCACCACCCATAGAGAGTGCCCCAGGCCTTGGACATCTTGACCAATTTCCGAAACATTCGCCCCCAAGATCTCCACCACGGACTCCACCCATGCGGTGTTGGCCTAGATGGCACGCGTGGTTGGCACCACCACCTCCTGCTCCTGCAGGCGGTTGGACTCCTCCAACAACACCTGGATCGTTGCCGAGACCCCCTCATGCAGTCCCTGACTCTGCGACTTCAGCTCCACTATAGATGGGACCGCCCTTTCCAGAAGCCCGAAACCTATCTGGGCGGCAACTAGTCCCTGGGGTCTCCCTCTGACCTTCCGTCCTTTTCCTACCTCCATCTGCTGCACGTGTGTGGTACGCACCAGATTGTGGCCCAGGAGTCTCTTTGCTAACATGCCCAACCAAAATGAATGACTTTTTTCTATACGTTTATGCGATGTGCGTTGCTGGCCGGGCCAGCATTTATTGCCCATCCCGGAGGGCATTTAAGAGTCAAACACATTGCTGTGGGTCTGGAGTCACACGTAGGCCAGACCAGGTAAGGATGGCAGATTTCATTTTCTGAAGGACATTGGTGAAGCAGGTGGTTTTTTTACAACAATCAACAATGGTTTACGTGTTAGCATTAGATTTTTAATTCCAGATTTTTTAAATTGAATTCAAATTCTACATTCCGTCCTGGTGGGATTCAAACCCATGTCCTGGGAGCATTACCATGGGCCTCTGCATTACTAGTACAGTGACAATGCGACTATGCCACTGCCTCCCTAATGGGGGAGGTTGTTGGAGATAACTGTGATGGTAAGTCAGTGTTGTCCCCAGACTGGTGCTCTGGGATGTCGTGGGCTGAGGGCTCCCATCGCTGTCTGTGTCCTCTTCCTCGCTGCTCTCCACTTGGGATTCTCTCCATTTGAGTGACATGGTGGCACAGTGGTTAGCACTGCTGTCTCAGCACCAGTAACCTGGGTTCAATCCTAGCCTTTGGTGACTGCGTGGAGTTTGCACTTTTTCTCCGTGCTTGCGTAGGTTTCCTCTGGTTTCCTCCCACAGTCCAAAGACGTGCAGATTAGGTAGATTGCCAGCCGACATTGCCCCTGAGTGTCTAAAAGGTTAGGTGGCCATCGCTTCTCGGCCTTTTGGCTAAGATGAGTGTGAGGTCAGGTGTAATGCCTGGATCTGTATGTCTCTCTTGTGGGGACCATGAATTGGATTCGATTTGAACTGGATTTTGGAGCAGGCAAGGAGCTTTGCCCCTGTCCACACTATGACCTCTGGCTTTGTACTCTGATGAAATAATAAAAATAAATAAAAGGTTAGGTGGGTTTACGGGGAAAGGGTCAGGGCGTGGGCCTAGGTCTTTCCAAGGTTCGGTGCCGACTCAATGGGCCAAATGGCCTCCTTCTGCACTAGAGATTCTAAAATTCTATGATTGGGGTTATTGGACTCATCGCCAGGAGATCCTGCAGTGGATCGCGGGTTGGGGTGGCGAGGGTATGTGAGAGTGGTGGTTGGATTTGGATTTAGATTTGTTGTTAATTGTCACGTGTACCGAGGTACAGTGAAAAATATTGGCGCAGCTGTCGAGGCAACGGAAAATTGCAATTGGTGTCAAATCGGCGACCACTGAGATTTCAGCATTGGAATCGATTCTCCATCCAATCGCGTTTCCTGATTCAGGCGTCGGCTGACAAAGAATCCCACCCTAGATGCCTGTCGATGCTACTCCGCATCATCAGTCCATTCCATGACAATATGAAAGACACTGTCCAGTACAATGATGCCTCATCAGCCTCTTCTGCATCTTGAGCAGTGTGAAACGGCTTTTTATCCTCGCACACCAACATTGTTTTCGATTTTCTTATCACTGTTGCTCTCATGTGTTACTATGCCTCCAGAAGGAATTTTCCTTCACACAAGCCTATTTAACCTTGCCCATCTTAGAGTGAAGAAAAAGTATGGAATTTCTCATCAGGGAACATCTCTGCAGATGCTATGCTGCATTAGCATCTCACGTGAAGGAGTGTCTGCAGCAACATATTCACAGGCTTGTGACTGCTTGTACAAATTCAGCTTACCCATCAGGTTCAAGAAAAATACACATGGGGCAGGATGAGAGAAATGCTCCATCCATCGACATTAGTGACCATGGTCTGGGAGTAGTCCAAAAGTATAACTACTTGCACTCGATCATTACCAGCAACCTCTATCGCAACCCAAAAATAAACAGGTGCTGTGGAATGACGCCTGCTGCTGTGTGCAGACTGACCAAGAGTGTGGGAAAATGGCATACTCCTACAACACAAAAGTTAAGAGTGCTTCAAACCTGTGTCCTCAGTGTCCATACTTTACGGCAGTGAGGACAGGACAATGTATGCCGGCCAAGAACGATGCCTCAACATATTACATCCTCGCTGCCTCTTACGAATCCTCAGCATCAGGTGGTAGGGCCACATCTCCAACATAGAAGCCCTCGAGATAGCTAACATCAGCATGTACGTCATACTGAGCCAGAGGCGCTTGAAATGGCTTGTATATGGAAATATAGGAAATAGGAGCAGGAAGAGGCCATTTGGCTTTTCGAGCCTACTCCACCATTTATTATGATCATGGCAGATCATCCAACTGAATAGCTTGAAATTGCCTTCCACCCCCCCCTCCCCTATATCCTTTGATGCCCTTTGCCCCAACTGCAACATCTAACTGCTTCTTAAAATCATACAGGGCCTGTTTCATCTAAAAAATAATTTTGGGTGCATTTGGCGGGGTGTTTCATGCCAGTCATAATGCAGGGATTGCGGTCTGTATTTACCTGCACTTTGTGCAAAGAAATGAGCGCCCACATGAATCTCTCCTTGCCCGCCTCCCTCGCCACCTTATTTGCCGGTTTCGCGCCTCAGCTTCTCGCCACTAACAAGGGGGGGGGCTGCTTTTAAACACTTCCTCACCACTTTCTTCCAGTCAAGACATGAGAATGACAGAACAACAAACAAAGAACAAAGAAATGTACAGCACAGGAACAGGCCCTTCGGCCCTCCAAGCCCGTGCCGACCATGCTGCCCGACTAAACTACAATCTTCTACACTTCCTGGGTCCGTATCCTTCTTTTCCCATCCTATTCATATATTTGTCAAGATGCCCCTTAAATGTCCCTATCGTCCCTGCTTCCACTACCTCCTCCGGTAGCGAGTTCCAGGCACCCACTACCCTCTGCGTAAAAAACTTGCCTCGTACATCTACTCTAAACCTTGCCCCTCTCACCTTAAACCTATGCCCCCTAGTAATTGACCCCTCTACCCTGGGGAAAAGCCTCTGACTATCCACTCTGTCTATGCCCCTCATAATTTTGTATACCTCTATCAGGTCTCCCCTCAACCTCCTTCGTTCCAGTGAGAACAAACCGAGTTTATTCAATCGCTCCTCATAGCTAATGCCCTCCATACCAGGCAACATTCTGGTAAATCTCTTCTGCACCCTCTCTAAAGCCTCCACATCCTTCTGGTAGTGTGGCGACCAGAATTGAACAGTATACTCCAAGTGTGGCCTAACTAAGGTTCTATACAGCTGCAACATGACTTGCCAATTCTTATACTCAATGCCCCGGCCAATGAAGGCAAGCATGCCGTATGCCTTCTTGACTACCTTCTCCACCTGTGTTGCCCCTTTCAATGACCTGTGGACCTGTACTCCTAGATCTCTTTGACTTTCAATACTCTTGAGGGTTCTACCATTCACTGTATATTCCCTACCTGCATTGGACCTTCCAAAATGCATTACCTCACATTTGTCCGGATTAAACTCCATCTGCCATCTCTCCGCCCAAGTCTCCAGACAATCTAAATCCTGCTGTATCCTCCGACAGTCCTCATCGCGATCCGCAATTCCACCAACCTTTGTGTCATCTGCAAACTTACTAATCAGACCAGTTACATTTTCCTCCAAATCATTTATATACACTACAAAGAGCAAAGGTCCCAGCACTGATCCCTGTGGAACACCACTGGTCACAGCCCTCCAATTAGAAAAGCATCCCTCCATTGCTACTCTCTGCCTTCTATGGCCTAGCCAGTTCTGTATCCACCTTGCCAGCTCACCCCTGATCCCGTGTGACTTCACCTTTTGTACTAGTCTACCATGAGGGACCTTGTCAAAGGCCTTACTGAAGTCCATATAGACAACATCTACTGCCCTACCTGCATCAATCATCTTAGTGACCTCCTCGAAAAACTCTTATCAAGTTAGTGAGACACGTCCTCCCCTTCACAAAACCGTGCTGCCTCTCACTAATACGTCCATTTGCTTCCAAATGGGAGTAGATCCTGTCTCGAAGAATTCTCTCCAGTAATTTCCCTACCACTGAAGTAAGGCTCACCGGCCTGTAGTTCCCGGGATTATCCTTGCTACCCTTCTTAAACAGAGGAACAACATTGGCTATTCTCCAGTCCTCCGGGACATCCCCTGAAGACAGCGAGGATCCAAAGATTTCTGTCAAGGCCTCAGCAATTTCCTCTCCAGCCTCCTTCAGTATTCTGGGGTAGATCCCATCAGGCCCTGGGGACTTATCTACCTTAATATTTTTTAAGACACCCAACACCTCGTCTTTTTGGATCACAATGTGACAGAGTAGAGACCTGCTCCTGGCTTTGAGGATGCCAACTTGGTCAGGCTTCTCAGCGCCGTGGGTTTGAAATGGAGCACCCTGTTCCCTCAAGAAGGTTGAAGAACCAGCAGTAGGGTCAGCAATGCTGCCTGAGAAGCAGTGGCAGCTGCAGTGAGTGCGGGCCGCATGACCAACAGGATTGCCACCCAATGTAGGAGGTGAACGACCTCTGAGATGCTAGGTAAGTTACCACCTCCTGCCTGCAAACCTTGAATTTCCCAAACCCCTCCCCTGCAATCCCACTGGCTGACAACTTGCACCCACCCAACATCCAATCCCCAAGCTTATCCTTTAGAGCCCACCAGCACAACCCCTAGGTGCTTTGCCCACACATGCCTTTGATTGCGTCTCACATCGGAGGCTGATTGCGAAGATACAAGCCCATGGGATCCAAGGAAATTTGTCAAATTGGATCCAAAATTGGCTGGGTGGAAGGAAGCAGAGGGTGATGGTCTAGGAGTGTTTTTCTGACTGGAAGCCTGTGTCCAGTGGGGTCTCGTAGGGATCAGTGTTGGTGTCCTTGCTATGATGTGGAGATGCCGGTGTTGGACTGGGGTGAGCACAGTAAAAAGTCTTACAACACAAGGTTAAAGCCCAACAGGTTTGTTTCGAATCACTAGCTTTCGGAGCACTACTTCCTCAGCTGATTCACCTAAGGAAGGAGCAGTGCTCCGAAAGCTAGTGATTCGAAACAAACCTGTTGGACTTCAACCTGGTATTGTAAGACTTCTTACGGTCTCCTTGCTATTTGTGTTTTATGTAAATGATTTAGATATGAATGTAGGAGGGTTGATCAGTACGTTTGCGGATGATATGAACATTGGTGGGGTGGTAAATAGTGAAGAAGATAGCCTTCGATTACGGGAGGATATTGACGGCTGATCAGATGGGCTGATCAATGACAAATGGAATTCAATTTGGATAAGTGTAAGGTGATGCACTTGGGCAGGACAAACCGGCAAGGCAATACATGATAAACAGCTAGACCCTGGAAAGCACCGAGGATCAGAGGGATCTTGGTGTGCATGTACACCGGCCCCTTAAGGTAGCAGAGCAGGTGGATATAGTTGTTAAGAAGGCATGTAGTATATACTTGATTTTATTAGCCGAGGCATAACGTTTAAGAGCAGGGAAGCGATGCTGGAGCTGTACAAAACGTTGGTTAAGCCAGAGTATTGTTTGCAGTTCTGGAATCCACATTTGGAGGGATGTGATAGCACTGGACAGGGTGCAGAGGAGATTTACCAACATGTTGCTTGGGTTGGAGAGTATTAGTTATGCAGAGAGATTGGATAGCCTTGTATTGTTTTCCTTGAACAGGAGCTGAGGGGGGACATGATTGAGATGCATAAAATTCTGAGGGGCATAGATAGAGTAGACTGGAACAAACGTTTCCCCTTGGTGGAGTGGTCTCAATGACCATGGGCATAGATTTAAGGTAAGGGGCAGAAGGTTTAGTGAGGAAAAATCTTTTTTCCCCAGATGGTGGTAGGTGTTTGGAATTCACTTCCCGAAAGGGTGGTGGAGGCAGAGACTCTCATAACATTTAAAAGTATTTAGATGCACCCCTGTGTTTCCAGGGCATTCAAGGCTATGGGCCAAGTGGTGGAAAACGGAATTAGAATGGTTAGGTGGTTGTTTTTGACAGGTGCAGACATGATGGGCCAATGGGCCTTTTCTATGCATGATTCTGTTCCACTTGCTTTAAACCACCTCTGACCCATCAAGTGTAAAGCTCATAATGCCCTCTCTTTGTACCCCCAGGATAAGATAGCCAATAATAAGAGGGGGAAGGAGGGGCGGCACGGTGGCTCAGTGGTTAGCACTGCTGTCTCACGGCGCTGAGGACCCGTTCAATCTCGGCCCCTGGTCACTGTGTGGAGTTTGCACATTCTGCGATAGTCTGCGTGGGTCTCATCCTCACAAACTAAATATGTGCAGGGTAGTTGGATTGGCCACCTTAAATTGCCCTTAATTGAGCAAAAATAAATATATAAGGAGGGGGGAGGGTGAAGATGGAGGGTGCGGGATGCCAGAGATCTGGGTCCTCCGAACGGGCACTGGAGATCGAGGAGAGTGACTGACAGCTAGGTTGGCCTTTGCAAAAGAAGTGAGCCCCGCTTCATCCAGACCACCTGTTTCAAGTCAGTTGTTGATGTCCGACAAAATAATCCTTCCCTTTCACTGATCACATTTCCATTGGGTTAGAAACAGAAAATAGGTGCAGGAGTAGGCCATTTGACCCTTTAAGCCTGCACCACCATTCAATATGATCATAACTGATCATGCAAATTCAGTATTTCCTGCTTTCTCTCCATACCCCTTGATCCCTTTACCCGCAAGGGCCACGTCCAGATCCCTCTTGAATATATTCAACAAACTGGCCTGAACAGCTTTCTGTGGTAGAGAATTTCACAAGTTCACAACTCTGAGAGAAGAAGTTCTTCCTCATTTCAGTCCAGAATGGCTTGCCCTTTATCTGAGGCTGTGACCCCTAGTTCTGGACACCCCCAACATTGGGAACATATCTTCTCGCACCCAGCCTGTTCTGTCCCCAGGATTTTATATGTTTCTGTGAGATTCCCTCTCATTCTTCTAAACTCTAGTGAGTACAAGCACAGTCGATCCAGTCTTTCTTCATATGTCAGTCCTGCCATCCCGGGAATTTGTTTGCTGAACCTTCGCTGGACACCCTCAACAGCAAGAATGTCCTGTCTCAAACCAGGAGACCAAACTGCACACAATACTCAAGGTGTGGCCCTGTATAACTTGCAGCAAGACATCCCTACTATACTCAAATCCTCTTGCTAAGAAGACCAGCATGCATTTAGCTTTCCTCACCGCCTGCTGTACCTGCATGCCAACCTTCAGCGACTGTTCCACCATGACATCCAGGTCTCGTTGCAATTCCCCTTTTCCTAAACTGCCATCATTCAGATAATCTGCCTTCCTGTTTTTGCCACCCAAGTGGATAACCTCACATTTACCAACATTATATTGCATTTGCTAAGTATTTGCCCACTCAGCCAGGCTGTCCAAGTCACCCTGCAGCCTCTTTGCATCCTCCTCACAGCACACACTGCAATGTCGTATGCAAATTTGGAGATATCGCATGCAATTCCTTTGTCCAAATCATTAATGTATATTGTGAACGGCTGGGGTTCCAGCACTGAACCCTGCGGTACCCCACTAGTCACTGCCTGCCACTCTGAAAAGGACCCGTTTATTCCCACTCTCTGCTTCCTCTCTGCCAACCAGTTCTCTATCCATGCCAATACATTACCCTCAATATCATGCTCGCTAATCTCTTGAATGGGACCTTGTCAAAATCCTTTCGAAAGTCCAGATACACAACTTATTCACTCTACTGGTCACATCCTCAAAATTCTGGAAGATTTTTCAAGCATGTTTTCCCTTTCGTGAATTCATGCTGACTTTGACCGATCCTGTCCCCGCTTTCTAAATGCTCAGTTATTTCATCCTTAATAATTGACTCCAACATTTTCACCACCACCGATATCAGGCTAAACGGTCTATAATTACCTTTTTTCTCTCCCTCCTTTTTTAAAAAGTGGGGTCACTTAGCTGCCCTCCAATCCATTGGAACTCTTCCAGAGTATAGAATGCTGGAAAATGATCACCAATGCGTCCATTATTTCTAGGGCCACTTCCTTAAGTACTCTGGGATGCAGAGCATCATTAATCCCATCAATTTCCCCAATATAATTTCCTGACTGATAAGGATTTTCTTCAGTTCCTTCGTCATGCTGGAACCTCTGACCCTAGTGTTTCCGGGAGGCTATTTGTGTCCTTAGTGAAGACAGATCCAAAGTGTATGTTCAACGTGTCTGCCATCTCTGTGGCCCGTTATGAATTCACCTGATTCTAACTGTAACATTTGTCTTCACCTGTCTTTATCTCTTCACATATTTATTGAAGCTTTTGCAGTCAGTTTTTGTGTTTTCTGCAAGCTTTGTTCCTTCCGTATTCTATTGTCCCCTTCTGAATTAAACCCCTTTGTCCTACTCTGCTGAATTTAAAATTTCTACCAGTCCTCATGCTTGCTGCTTTTTCAGGCCAATTTATATGCTTCCTCTTGGGCTTTATCCCCAATTGACCATCCTTCCCTGTCTTGCTCCTGTGCCAGTCAGGGATGCACAATTGTTGAAGTTCATCTATGTGTTCTTCAAATGTCATTGCCTATCCATCGTCAACTCCTTAGGTATCCTTTGCCAGCTTATTCTAGCCAGTGCACGTCTCATACCATCAAAGTTAGCTTTCTTTAAGTTCAGGACTTAGTCTCAGACTTAACTGTGTCACTCTCCATTTTAATTCTACCATATTATGGTCACTCTTCCTGAAAGGATCACGCACCTTTGATAATTAATCCTCGTTGCACAATACCCACTCTAGGATGGCCTGCCCTCTCGTTGGTTTCTCAACATATTGGTCGAGAAAACCATCCCTTATACATTCCAGGAAATCCTCCACCATTGCATTGCTACCAGTTTGATTAGCCCAATCAATATGCGGATTGAAGTCACCCATAATAACTGGTACCTTTACTCTAATTTCCTGTTTGATCTGTGCACAACTCCCACTAACATTTTTTGCCCTTTGCTGTTCCTCAGCTCCACCCATACAGATTCCACATCGTCCAGGCTAATGTCCTTCATTACAATTGCGTTAATCTCCTCTTTAACCAGCTACACTACCCCACTTCCCTTTCCTCTCCTATCTTTCCTGAATATTGAATACCCCTGGATGTTGAGATCCCTTCCTTGGTCACCCTGGAGCCAGGTGTCTGTGATCTCAATTACATCATATCCGTTAATGAATGTCAGCGCAGTTGACTCAGCAACCTTATTACAAATGCTCTTCGCATTGAGACACAGTCTTCAGGCTTGTTTTTTTTGACATTATTGCCCTTTTAGAATTATGATGCAATGTGGCCCTTTTTGATTTTTTTTTTTTCTTTGGTTTCTCTGCCTTCCACTTTTCCCTTTACTGCCTTTTGTTTCTGTCCCCACCTTCGCTCAGATTTCCTGCATCGGTTCCCATCACCCTGTCATATTAGTTTAAACCTTCCCCAACAGCACTAGCAAACACTCCCCCTAGGACATTGGTTCTGGTCCTGCCTAGATGCAGACCGTCCGGTTTGTACTGGTCCCACCTCCCCCACTACTGGTTCCAATGTCCCAGGAATTTGAATCCCTCCGTCTTGCACGAACCCTCAAGCCACGTATTCAACTCCGTTATCTTGTAATTCCTACCCTGACTGGCACGTGGCACTGGTAGCAATCCTGAGATTACTAGATTTGAGGTTCAACTTTTTAGTTTAAACTCCCAACTCCCTAAATTCCGCTTGTAGGACTTCATCCCATTTTTTAACCTATATTGTTGGTTCCTATATGCACCACGCCAACTGACTGTTCACCCTCCCCCTCCAGAATGCCCTGCAGCTGCTCCGAGACATCCTTGACCCTTGCACCAGGGAGCCAACACACCATCCTGGAGTCTCGTTCGCGGCCACTGAAACGCCTACCTATTCCCCTTACAATTAGAACATAAGAATTAGGAGCAGGAGTAGGCCATCTGGCCCCTCGAGCCTGCTCCGCCATTCAATGAGATCATGGCTGATCTTTTGTGGACTCCGCTCCACTTTCCGGTCCGAACACCATAATCCTTAATCCCTTTTCTTCAAAAAACGATCTATCTTTATCTTAAAAACATTTAATGAAGGAGCCTCTACTGCTTCACTAGGCAAGGAATCTCCTATCACTATAGCTCTGCCACTCTTTTTCCTGCCCTCCTGTGCAGCAGAGCCAGCCATGGTGCCATGAACCTGGCTGCTGCCGCCTACGCCTGGTGAGCCATCTCCCCCAACAGTATCCAAAACGGTATATCTGTTTTGGAGGGAGATGCCTGCACGGGTTCCTCAGCATCATGGATGCTCCGAAGTGAATACACCTGAAGTGTCCCTGAATTCCCACATCGGACAGGAGGAGCATGACTCTGGTCTGGGTTATGGTGGAGGCGTGGGCTTAAGTAGGGTGCTCTTTCCAAGGCTGGTGCAAACCCGATGGGCCAAATGGCCGCCTTCTGCACTGTAAATTCTATGATAACACTTTTAAGTTAACTTTACAACAACGCCAAGAGAGAATAAGAGAAAATAAAATTAAAATAAAAACTATTTACCAGTCACCAGCCAATCACTTACCTACTGGCTGTGATGTCATGGTTCGATTTCTTCCTTGCAGCTGTAGTCCGGTTCAAGGTACCTTCTCGGCTACAATGAATTTTATAGCAGCCTCTCTCAAACTCTCCTTTTTTTGGGGTTAAAGTTGACTTCTCCCAGAATCCTCTTCTGCCCCCTCCGCTAGTTCACCATCTCCTGAATCCGCGCCACCTGGAGTCGTACACCCCACCATGCGCCTTCTAAGAGAACACCTTGGTGGAGAGCTCCGAGGAGAACACCGGCAATGTCACAGCTGTAACCACTTCCCAACTGCGCAGTGACACACCTCGGTGGGCGACATTTGTGGACAAGCTTTGTGGGCATTATGGGGTGAGCACCACACATCTGATTCACATCAGGTGGAGACAGGTACATCCACCAAGGCAACAGGATCCCAGGACTCAGTTGCATCCCAGCCAGATATCGAGCCCCTGGCCATGGCTCTTTCAGACCTGATGCAGGTGATAGGATACAGTCATAACATGCAAGCCTGGGGGGGGGGGGGGGAGGGGGGAGGGGAGAGTGCAACATTCCAGGGACTGCATGGCCAATTAGAGGACTCTCAACGCCTTCAGGCACATGAGCTGTTGCCGGGATTGTGCGGCATCCAGTCCAACACTATTAGGGTGACCGAAGTGAAAACCTGGAGCACCCGTGCCATACGAGATGGTGTCCAAGGCTTTCTCAGTCTGTGATGACCATGGCTGTGGGCCCCAACATGTCCCAGACACAGGTTGAAATTGCAAGGCACTCCAGAGCGTGGCCCATCTATTGAGGTCCATTGCTGAGCGAATTGACACCATGGTGCAGAAAATGGGGAGTCTCTCGGACTCGCAGGCTTTTGGAACTCACTCCAGTTGGCTCTCTGTGTCATTGAGTCACCCAGGGCCTGCCAGGCACCCTCTGAGGAGACGACGCTGGAGCCCATTCCGGGCCTTCCACCAAGGAGACTAAGGCAGTCTTTCGTTCTTCTGAATCCTCCGTCCTGACACAGATGCATCTCAAGGGCAGTGGCCAGAATAGAATTTCATGGCGATGTCTGTGAGACTGGTAAGTTGGCTGGGGCACTCCGGCTCCAGGTCCTCCAGTGCATGTCTGCCACGGCTATAGTGCGTGGAAAGCAGCAGGCTGCATCCATGTCTGATGTGCATCCTGGGGACGCACTTAGTCGTAGCTGTAGACCACGGAGAATCAAGAAGAGAGGAGTACTGAGTGGACACTGGTGAGGTCATCCATAGCTAGGGGAATGAAAATTTGTCACATTAAAATGTTCACCATTAAAACATTTCACAACTGATACATGTGGAGGCTCTATCACCTTTGTCTTCACAGCGGGCCTGCCTGCACCCCATTCCACGTCCGTCACATCCCCACCGTCGCCCTTAGCACAGTGGTCCAAGATCAAAAGCCCCTGATGCAGACTCCATCATGAGGATGTGTGAGCATGCTATCAGCAGAAAGACAGGAGTCGGACTTAATCAGATCCTGAGCAAAAACCGAGCTTTACTCTCAGTGAGCCGTCATCACTATCCTGCCTTGTATGGGGACCCTCTGACAGTGCCAACACAGGCCCATTATCCTGGAGTGATGTTACATCGATCCTTGGAATGGGGACAGGGTGCTGACTGTGCCAACATAGGCCCATTATCTTGGAGTGATGTTGCGTAGACCCTTGGAAGGGGGGCAGGGTGGTCGGGGAGGGGGGTGTTGAGCTGACGGACACAGCCTTGTCTCAGGAGAATCTGGGGACTCTAGTCCTCCTTGCATTTTGGCCCTTGCCCCCGCCTGTCCTTCATCTTCTGGCTCCTCCTGGTTCTCCTCAGATGAGGCCACATGTTCTCCCTCCTCCTTGTCCAGCATGTCGCCCCGCTGCTGTGCCTGATTGTGGAGGGCACAGCACACTACAAAGCGTGAGGCCCTCTTGGGGGGGGGTACTGTAGAACCCCGCCAAAGCGGTCCAGGCAATTTTCAGCAGCCTGATGCACCGCTCAATGACAGCACGGGTGGCAGCTTGGTCTTCTTTATATTGGGTCTCAGCCTCATGCCTTCGCACTGACATCGCCAACCATGACCCCAGCAGGTATCCCTTGTCCCCGACGAACCAACCCGTCATCCTGGGGCTGTTTAGCGCACGGCTAAATTGCTGGCTTTGAAAGCAGACCAAGACAGGCCAGCAGCACGGTTCAATTCTCATACCAGCCTCCCCGAACAGGTGCCGGAATGTGGAGACTAGGGGCTTTTCACAGTAACTTAATTGAAGCCTCCTTGTGAAAAACGATTTTCATTTCATTCATTTTCATTCTTAGAAAGCACTGGGGATCTCCGATTGGCCCAGAATGTCGCTGTCATGTACGCTCCCAAGGATAGCGTGCATATATGTGCATAATTCTGTGGCAGCGGTGGCACACGATTTGAACATTCAGGGTGTGGTTCCCGCTTCCTGTTAATATAGGGCACTCCCAGATGCCCCGATGGTTGTAGGGTGACATGCAAGCTATCGATGGTCCCTGGACCTGGGGCATCCCGGCGATGATGGTGAATCCTGCAGCCTCGGAATCTTGCATGGTCCAGGTCGAAGGTCGTATAGCCAGATGCCCGGGCATACAGAGCATCTGTCACCTCGAGGCACATGAAAGACAGTAGAACAGCAATGGCAGGAGTTTCTGGGAGTAATTGAGGACACAGTACAGAGGTTCATCCCAAAGAAAAGAAAGGTTATCAGAGGGGGGGGGGGGATTAGGCAGCCATGGCTGACAAAGGAAGTCAGGGAAAGCATCAGAGCAAAAGAGAAAGCCTATAATGTGGCAAAGAGTGTGGGAAGTCAGAAGATTGGGAAGGCTACAAAAACAAACCGAGGATAACAAAGAGAGAAATAAGGAAAGAGAGGATCAAATATGAAGGTAGGCTAGCTAGTAACATTAGGAATGATAGTAAAAGTTTCTTTAAATACATTCAAAACAAACGGGAGGCAAAAGTAGACATTGGGCCGCTCCAAAATGACGCTGGTAATCTAGTGATGGGAGACAAGGAAATAGCTGGGGAACTAAATAAGTACTTTGCATCAGTCTTCACAGTAGAAGACATGAGTACTATCCCAACAATTCAGGAGAGTCAGGGGGCAGAGTTGAATATGGTAGCCATCACAAAGAAGAAAGTGCTAGAGAAACTAAGAGGTCTAAAAATTGATAAATCTCCGGGCCCAGATGGGCTACATCCTAGAGTTCTAAAGGAGATAGCTGAAGAAATAGTGGAGGCGTTAGTTATGATCTTTCAAAAAGTCACTGGAGTCAGGGAAATGCCCAGAGGATTGGAATATCGCTGTTGTAACCCCCCTGTTCAAGAAGGGAACAAGAAAAAAGATGGAAAATTATAGGCCAATTAGCCTAACCTCGGCTGTTGGCAAGATTCTAGAATCCATCGTTAAGGATGAGATTTCTAAATTCTTGTAAGTGCAGGGTCAGATTAGGACAAGTCAGCATGGATTTAGTAAGGGGAGGTCGTGCCTGACAAACCTGTGATAACAAATAGGTTAGACCAAGGAGAGCCAATGGATGTTATCTATCTTGACTTCCAAAAGGCCTTTGATAAGGTGCCTCACGGGAGACTGCTGAGTAAAATAAGGGCCCATGGTATTCGAGGCAAGGTACTAACATGGATCGACGATTGGCTGTCAGGCATAAGGCAGAGAGTTGGGATAAAAGGTTCTTTTTCAGAATGGCAACCGGTGACGAGTGGTGTCCCGCAGGGTTCAGTGTTGGGACCACAGCTGTTCTCTTTATATATTACCGATCTAGATGATGGGACTGGGGGCATTCCGGTTAAGTTTGCTGATGATACAAAGATAGGTGGAGGGGCAGGTAGTATTGAGGAGGTGGGGAGGCTGCAGAAAGATTTACAGTTTAGGAGAGTGGTCCAAGAAATGGCTGTTGAAATTCAACGTGGAAAAGTGCGAGTTCTTGCATTTTGGAAAAAGGAATAGAGGCATGGACTATTTTCTAAACGGTGACAAAATTCATAATGCTGAAGTGCAAAGGGACTTGGGAGTCCTAGTCCAGGATTCTCTAACGGTAAACTTGCAGGTTGAGTCCGTAATTAAGAAAGCAAATGCAATGTTGTCATTTATCTCAAGAGGCTTGGAATATAAAAGCAGGGATGTACTTCTGAAGCTTTATAAAGCACTAGTTAGGCCCCATTTAGAATACTGTGTGCAATTTTGGGCCCCACACCTCAGGAAGGACAGACTGGCACTGGAGCGGGTCCAGCGGAGATTCACACGGATGATCCCAGGAATGGTAGGCCTAACATACGATGAACGTCTGAGGATCCTGGGATTATATTCATTGGAGTTTAGGAGGTTGAGGGGAGATCTAATAGAAACTTACAAGATAATGAATGGCTTAGGGTGGACGTAGGAAAGTTGTTTCCATTAGCAGGGGAGACTAGGACCCGGGGGCACAGCCTTAAAATAAAAGGGAGTCACTTTAGAACAGAGATGAGGAGAAATTTCTTCAGCCAGAGAGTGGTGGGTCTGTGGAATTCATTGCCACAGAGGGCGGTGGAGGCCGGGACGTTGAGTGTCTTTAAGACAGAAGTTGATAGATTCTTGATTTCTCGAGGAATTATAGGCTATGGAGAGAGAGCGGGTAAATGGAGTTGAAATCAGCCATGATTGAATGGTGGAGTGGACTCGATGGGCCGAATTGCCATACCTCCGCTCCTATGTCATGGTCTAATCCGGACAAATGTGAGGTAATGCATTTTGGAAGGTCTAATACAGGTAGGCAATACACAATGAATGGTAGAACATTCAAGAGTATTGACAGTCAGAGATCTAGGTGTACAGGTCCACAGGTCACTGAGAGGGGCAACACAGGTGGAGAAGGTAGTCGAGGCATACGGCATGCTTGCCTTCATTGGCCGGGGCATTGAGTATAAAAATTGGCAAGTCATTTTGCAGCTGTATAGAACCTCAGGCCACACTTGGAGTATAGTGTTCAATTCTGGTCGCCACACTACCAGAAGGATGTGGAGGCTTTAGAGAGGGTGCAGAAGAGATTTACCAGGATGTTGCCTGGTGTGGAGGGCATTAGCTATGAGGAGAGGTTGAATAAACTCAGTTTGTTCTCACTGGAATGACGGAGGTTGAGGGGCGACCTGATAGAGGTCTACAAAACTATGAGGGGCATAGACAGGGTGGATAGTCAGAGACTTTTCCCCAGGGTAGAGGGGTCAATTACTCGGGGGCATAGGTTTAAGGTGTGAGGGGCAAGGTTTGGAGGAGATTTACGAGGCAAGTTTTTTATGCATAGGGTAGTGGGTGCCTGGAACACGCTGCCGGAGGTGGTGGTGGAAGCACGGACGACAGTGACGTTGAAGGGGCATCTTGACCAATACATGAATAGGATGGGGATAGAGGGATACGGACCCCGGAAGTGTAGAAGATTTTTGTTTAGACTGGCAGCATGGACAGCGCAGGCTTGGAGGGCCGAAGGGCCTGTTCCTGTGCTGTACTTTACTTTTTGTTCTTGGTTACCTGTCATACAAGGCGGCCTCATACCTGGTCCCCTTCCCTGCCCCTACCCTTGACGGTAACTCCAAGTGGAACGTTGAATTGAAGTGTCCCTGAGGGCCCTGCCCCGTGCCATCCTCCAACACCCCCCCCAAACACCCTTCCCAGCCCACCCTATAAACCCAGCCCATCCCAAACACCCTTCAGCTAGAGGATTGAGGCAGGTGAAAAAGTCTTCAATGGTGACTATATACATTGATGTGCCCTGACCCCTAACTCTCAGCTGTGTGTTGCACCCATGCCAACTTAACTGGTGTCTAACTTTATTATCTTATGTGACCTAGGTGTAGCCCCAGACAGCACTTCAGAACTGGAAGCGGCCTGCAGCGTTTCTCACCCTCTGATTTTTTTGGCAGCTATCCTCAAGAATGCTTGGACCTGGGTGAAGCGCTGCACTGTACTGTCCGCTGCCCATGAGATGCGCCAGTGCCAGGTGGGAGGCATTCAGAATAGTTGAGGTGTCCCAGTACCCCCCTTGGAGACTCCACAGCCACCTGACACTGCCAGTCCTGGAGGCTCTCCTTTGTCTGCACCGGGATGATGCCCTCAACCATGGAGCTCTGAGACTGGGACATGTTCTTCAGTGAGCCAATCATGTCCCTCACTCCCTCTGTCATGTTCCTCTGGCATTGTGTCGTGTCTCTCTAAGACAGTGCCATGATCCCCTGTGACTGGCCAAAGTCAGTAAGCGCCCAGCCAATGCTCTCGGTGCTCCCAGCCATGCCCCTTTGTGACTGGGCCATGCACTGATGCGCCGCAGCAATGTCCATGTGGGCCCGATACACGTCTGCCTGTGACTGAGCTCCCTGTCCTGAGACTCCGCCATCGACCGCACAGATGGCCCCAAGCCTTGGACGTCTTGACCCATAGCTCTAACTTCTTGACCCAAGCCTTCTACCACGCATTGTTGGCCCCATCGCTTGAACCTGAAGGCTGTTGGACTCCTCCAGCTGCACCTGCAGGCATTGGAATGTTGCTGAAAGCCCCTCCTGTAAATGCTGGTTCTGTATCTGCAACTGTACCAGTGATGGGATCATACTTTTTAAAAGCGTGCTACCTGTCCGGGTTACAGCTGTTTACTGGGATTGGGCAGCCCACAGACGGTCCGCTCCATCAGGGTCCTTTCCTCCAACTGATGTGTGTGGAGCGCACTAGAAGGAGACTCAGGAACCTCTTCACTGAAATGCCCTACTGAGGTGATAATCTCTGTGATGGTGGAGGTTGCTGGTGCTCCAGTGTGTGCTGGGGACCTGGCTGGGTACAATGTACCCGGAAAGCTGGCCTTCTCTGATGATCATGCAAGACAAGAGACTAGTAACATGGTGAAATCTTGGAATGAGTGGTCTAGAGGAGAGAGGTGACCCACTTGCTATTGGGACATCACTCTACATTAGGATCACATTTGGTTCTTGTATGGCAACCTCCAAGTCTGATTGGCACTCTCCTGCAGCTCCCCAGCTAATTCTGTTTCCCTCTGCTCTGTGGCAATTAGAGCCCTGAGGTCCGGGACACCCCCTCCGGTCTCGTCTTGGAAAAGTGGTTTGTGGGAGAGGGGTGACTCACTTGCTTTAGGGACATCATTTTGCATTCGGGGCTCACTTGATTGATGCCTCAGAGATGGCCCTTTCCTGGACGTCCCTGCGCCCTCTGCTCCGCCAGGGTCTGAGCCCTGAGGTCCGGGACGCCCCTCTGGTTTCGTCCTGCTACCTTTGATTGTGGGCTGCTTTTTACTAATGGACGCAAAGGAAATGATTAGACAGATGGAGGCATGTTCTCCAGGTGGCCTCCCCTTTGCTGTTGTATTGGCTGGAATAAGAGATTGTATGGAGTTGAGTGCTTATACCAATTCTGGCCCGGGTGAATCATGCCGGCGGGAATGGGAATTGCTCAAGATTCACATGGGTAGAGTGCTGACCCATGAGCATGTCCAGAATTGCTCCTCGAATAGTGTCCAAAATGAAAACACAAATCACACACAATTCAGTCCCGGCCTCAACACTAAGGGGGGGATTCTCCGCTTGCCGATGCCAAAATCGCTTTCGGCGATTGGGCGGAGTATCCCTTTTTGACGCAAAATTGGGGGCTGCGCTGGTTTTTGGATGCTTCGCCTCTCCAAAACGACATCATTGTTGAGTACATCGCACGCCATTGGGACGTCCTCAGGACGTCACTTGAAGGCCCTCTCCCGATGCCCCGCCCTTGATGGGCCATCTTCCCAAAGGTGTGGATCACTTTTGGCCTGTCGTTTTGTCAACCTTGTGGTGGCTGTGGACTGTCCAGCACCGTCATGGTGGGGGAGGGGAAGCCATTCCACTGGCCAGGAAGGGGGGGGGATTGGTAGGGAGTGGTCCGGGGGTGGCTAGGCGTGTTACAGGGGCACTATCTGGCAGGCCGGGTTCGCGTGCGGCCGGTGCCATACTGTACGGCGTGACCGTTGCAGGTTGCCGCCGTGTGCATGTGCGGCCACGGACCTGGCAATTCCCGGCCGTTTCTGTCGGGAACACTGGGGGAGGGGGAGCCATTCCACTGGCCAGAAGGGGGTGGGGGGTCGTGCGGGGGCTGGGGGGATTGGTAGGGAGTGGTCCGGGGGTGGCGAGGTGTGTTACAGGGGCACTATCTGGCAGGCCGGGTTCGCGTGCAGACGGTGCCATGCTGTACGGCGTGACCGTTGCAGGTTGCCGCCTTGCGCATGTGCGGCCACGGACCTGGCAATTCCCGGCCGTTTCTGTCGGGAACACTGGGGGTTTTGCGTTGCAGGGCTGCTAGCCTCCACTAGGCAGAGCATCGGTGCGGTGACACCGCCGACTTTTTCATCGTAAGACTTGACATATGCTCCGGAGGCGTTGTCTCAAAATCGGAGAATCCATCCGTTAGTCTCCCAAATAGAGATTCCTGGCCTATATGTTTTCAAGAATGAGTTTTATGTTTAGCTCTTTGGACTCGAGGGATGAAAACTATGGAAGGAAAGCAGGAACAGGTTACTGAGTTGGATTGTCAGCCGTTATCATAATGAATGGCAGAGCAGGGCCGAAGGGCCTGTTCCAGGGCCGAAGGGCCTGTTCCTGTGCTGTACATTTCTTTGTTCTTTGGTGCAGAAGAGATTTACCAGAATGTTGCCTGGTATGGAGGGCATTAGCTATGAGGAGCGGTTGAATAAACTTGGTTTGTTCTCACTGGAACGACGGAAGTTGAGGGGCGACCTGATAGAGGTCTACAAAATTATGAGGGGCATAGACAGAGTGGATAGTCAGAGGTTTTTCCCCAGGGTAGAGGGGTCAATTACTAGGGGGCATAGGTTTAAGGTGAGAGGGGCAAGGTTTAGAGTAGATGTACGAGGCAAGTTTTTTTTACACAGAAGGTAGTGGGTGCCTGGAAATCGCTACCGGAGGAGGTGGTGGAAGCCGGGACGTTAGTGACGTTTAAGGGGCATCTTGACAAATACATGAATAGAGGGATACGGACCCAGGAAGTGTAGAAGATTGTAGTTTAGTCGGGCAGCATGGTCGGCACGGGCTTGGAGGGCCGAAGGGCCTGTTCCTGTGCTGTACATTTCTTTGTTCTTTGTTCTTGTTCAGGCTTGAAGAGCCTGCTGGCCTACTCCTGCTCCTAATTTCTATTCGTCTTTAATTCCAGTTTTTAAAAATTTGATTCAATTTTTACCATCTGCCATGGTGGGATTCATATTCTGGTCCCCAGAGCTTACCTTGGGACTCTAGATTATTAGTCCAGTAAAAATACAATATGCCACTGCCTCCCCTGATGCTGACAAGTTGCAGGGGGACAGTGAATCAATCCTCATAGTTTCTGTGAATGTCTGGTTGATGGCACCTAGCTTGCCCTCAATGACTAGGGGTCATATCACAGTGATGCAGTGAGGAAAGGTAACGCAATGATTTATCCCAATAATTCCTCATTATTCAATTTACTTTGAGGAATGTCAAATTCAGAATCGTCTGGATTTATCTCTTCTCCTCCCTGAGTTACAATGACTTACTCCTTTTCTTTATCAAAATATATTTTGAACATATTAACATGACACACTCTGAGAGTTTTCCTTCTGTCTGGCATTCTTGTCAAATAATTCACCTGACTCAATTTCATTTCAATTTGATAAGGCCCACTAAATATTGGTAACGATACTAGTGGTTAATCCCACGAACAAAACTACAAATTTTTGACCTCTTATCCACCTCTTTTTATGACCTGTTGTGACAATTTTAAATATTTCCCTGCCAACTCACCAGCCCTAGTTAATCTCTCCCTAAAGTTTGACACAGTTCAACAACGTAGTCTCTGATGAAGACTCATCAATTTCTCTTTGATTAATTTAAGTGGTCCTCTCACCTCGTGAACAAAAATCAATTTGAATGGCCTGAATTTAGTTGATTCATTAAGTGCATCCACAATTGTAAATAGAACAAATTGAATTCCTTTATCCCAATCCTCTGGATAATCTTTTTTTCTTAGAAAATATTTTATTGAAGCATTGATAATTTTAACAATTTTAAATATCAAATTTCAACAGGAGCAAAACAATATAACAACAGACCCCCAGTAAAGAACCTTAGCCAACATGGCTTACACAGACAGTGCTACCTTCCCCAGCCCCCCTTCCATTGGTTCTCCTGCCCCAACTCGTCCTCCCCGTGCCACCCCCCCCCCCCCCCAGCTGATAGCTTAATTTTTCTCAAAGAAGTCGATGATAGGCTGCCACCTCCGAGCAAATCCCTGCAATGATCCCTTCAAGGCAAATTTAATTTTCTCGAGTCTGAGAAACCCTGTCATGGCGCTAACCCATACCCCCGACTCAGGGGGATCCGAGTCCCTCCATCCTAGTGGGATCCGTCTCCGGGCCACCAGGGAGGCAAAGACCAGGACATCGGACTCTCTCACCCCCCTGGGCTCCGGGATCTTCCAACATGCCAAAGATCGGCACCTCTTGACTCGGTACCACCCTCACTTTTAATACCTCTGACATGACATCTGCAAACCTGTCAGAGACCCCTCAGCCTCGGACATGCCCAAAACATATAGACATGGTTTGCAGGACCCCCTGCAAAGCAGGCACACCTATCCTCCGATCCCTCAAAGAACCTGCTCATCTGTGTCACAGTTATGTGTGCCCTGTGGACCACCTTAAATTGTATCAGGCTGAGCCTGGTACTCGACGAGGATGCATTGTCTCGCCTCAGGGCCTCCTCCCATAATCCAGCCTCCAACTTCCCACTCAACTCTTGTTCCCATTTTCGCTTCACCTCCCCTATCAGGGCTCCCTCCCACTCCATCAGTTTCTTATAGACTCTGAAACATTCCACTCTCCTACCCCTGTTCTCGACACCACCTTATCGGAGACCCTGGTGTGGCTAGTGTGGAAAGGTCAAAACCTGCCACTGCACAAAATCCGTCATTGCAGATACCGGAAACCATTCTCTTTTTTTTTTTCCTCCCCTTCCACCCCCGGAACCCATTCTCACCTGGCAACTCAAACTCCTCCTCCAGCTCCTCCAAACTCGGGAAACTCTCATCAATAAACAGATCTCCAAATCTCTCTCCTCGCCCACTGCCACCCCCGGAACCCCCATCCAGCCCCCCCCCCCCCCCCCGGGGACGAACCTGTGATTTATCACACATCAGTGCCCACACCGTGCCCCCTCCAAACCCATATGCTGTCCCCACACCCTCAGGGCTGCCACTACTACCGGGTGTGGTATTATCAGGTATTGCAGTACCCGAGAGGCTGAAGACCATTGGTTTACTAGGAGTTTACCATTGGCTGTTTTGTATGTAGCTTCGCCCTGACAGGCAGGGTATAAGTACCGGTGCCGTCCCAGCAACCCTCATTCTGTACCGAAGCTGCTGGGGAACAGCTCTAGTCTATTAAAGCCTTCAGTTATGTTACTACCTTGTTTTAATAGTAATTGATCGTGCATCAATTTAATAGACTGCTACTTAAGCTGAAAGGATGGATCTCGGAATCAAGCCGGAGTGTCTGCAACTCAGCCCCCACGCGGAGAACTCGGCGGCGATCTTCAAGCACTGGCTGGCGTCATTTAAAGGCTACCTCGAGACGGCCGGAGGCACACCCTCAGGGGAGCAGAAACTGCATCTCCTGCACTCAAGGGTGAGCCCTGGGATCTACACCCTCATCGAGGAGGCGGAGGACTTCGATGCAGCGATCGAACTGTTAAAAGGACATTATATCCGCCCTGTAAATCAGGTCTACGCACGTCACTTGCTTGCAACAAGACGGCAAAGCCCCGGGGAATCGTTGGAGGAGTTCTATCGCGCGTTACTGGTGCTGGGCAGAAACTGTGGCTGCCCGCAAGTTCTCCGCGTGGGGGCTGAGTTGCCGGCTTGATTTGGAGATCCATCCTTTCAGCTTAAGTAGCAGACTATTAAATTGATGCACGATCAATTACTATTAAAACGAGGTAGTAACATAACTGAAGGCTTTAATAGACTAGAACTGTTAAAAGGACATTATATCCGCCCTGTAAATCAGGTCTACGCACGTCACTTGCTTGCAACAAGACGGCAAAGCCCCGGGGAATCGTTGGAGGAGTTCTACTGCGCGCTACTGGTGCTGGGCAGAAACTGTGGCTGCCCGCAAGTTTTGGGGAGCGAGCACACGGAACTCCTAATCCTGGATGCCTTCATAGCAGGTATGAGCTCCTCGGAGATCCGCCAGCGGCTCTTAGAAAAAGCCACCCTGGGGCTTCGAGAGGCACGGGCCCTGGCAGGGTCCATGGACGTTGCCTCCAGAAACGCGCAATCCTCTGTCCCCGACCGCGCAGCGGCCCCCTGGTCAGCGTGGCATCCCGCAGTGGCAGCCCCACAGACTTGCCCTGTGTCCCTGCAGACCTGCGCTGTAAGACGGCCCGCAAACTCCGTTGGGCCCCGCTGTTCTGCGGGCAGGCTAAGCACCTCCGCCAGCGCTGCCCGGCCCACACCACCTGCAAAAGGTGCGGCAAGAAGGTCCATTTTGTTGGGGTCTGCCAGGCACGAGCGGTGGCCGCGGTCTCAAGCGGCGACTCCGGACCGCCGCAGTAATCTTCTCTTCAGGCCCCAGGCGGCCAGCATTCACTGCCACCCCCCTATCCTAGGGCCACATGCGGCCCAAGGACGCGGCCATCTTGTTCCTCGGACACCACGCTGGACGGATGGGTGCCGCCATTTTGTCCATCCCCGACCACCATGTGCGACCCATGGGAGACGCCATCTTGGATGGGACCCCCGCATGGCCGACTACACGCTGCCCGATCAAAACCCGCAACTACTTCATCTGGCCTTCGTGACTCTGGACCAAAATCGACCTCGGACACTCTCAACAGCAACGACGACGGTCTTCATCATCGGCCACGAGCCGGCCTGCCTGATCGACTCTGGGAGCACGGAGAGCTTTATACTGTTCACTTGTTACCCACCCTGTAAACCAAAGAATCTCCCTGGCCTTCGGTTCACACTCAGTGGAGATAAAGGGGTTCTGCCTAGCAAACCTCATGGTCCAAGGCAGGAAATTCAATAATTTCCGCCTTTATGTCCTGCCGCACCTCTGCGCGGCTACACTCCTGGGGTTGGATTTGCAATTTAACTTGCAAAGCCTCACCATCAAATTCGGCGGCCCTATAACCCCCCCCCCCCCCTTACTGTCTGCGGCCCCGCGACCCTTAAGATTGACCCGCCTTCCTTGTTTGCAAACCTCACCCCGGATTGCAAACCCGTCGCCACAAGGAATAGACGGTACAGTGCCCAGGACCGGACCTTCATTGGGTTAGAGGTCCAAAGGCTACTGAGGGAAGAGGTCATTGAAGCTAGCAACAGTCCCTGGAGAGCTCAAGTAGTGGTGGTAAAGACCGGGGAGAAACATAGGATGGTCATTGACTACAGTCGGACCATCAACAGGTTTACGCATCTGGACGCGTACCCTCTCCCCCGCATATCTGACTTGGTAAACAGGATCGCGCAATATAAGGTCTTCTCCATGGTGGATCTCAAGTCCGCCTACCATCAACTACCCCTCCGTACTAGTTACCGCAAATACACTGCCTTCGAAGCAGATGGGCGGCTCTATCATTTTTTAAGGGTTCCCTTTGGTGTCACTAACGGGGTCTCGGTCTTCCAACGCGAGATGGACCGAATGGTTGACCGGTACAGCTTGCGCTCAACGTTTCCGTATCTTGATAACGTCACCATCTGCGGCCCTGACCAGCAGGACCACGACACTAACCTCTGAAAATTTCTCCAGACCGCTAAAATCCTTAACTTAACGTATAATAAGGATAAATGCGTATCTAGCACCGACCGTCTAGCCATTCTCAGCTACGTAATGCGAAATGGAGTTATAGGCCCTGACCCTGAACGCATGCGCCCCCTTATGGAGTTCCCCCTCCCTCACTGCCCCAAGGCCCTGAAGCGCTGCCTCGGGTTTTTCAGTTATTACGCACAGTGGGTCCCCAACTACGCAGACAAAGCCCGACCCCTAATCCAGTCCACAACCTTCCCCCTGTCGACGGAGGCCCGCCAGGCCTTCTGCCGCATCAAAGCAGACATTGCAAAGGCCACGATGTGCGCCATCGACGAGTCCCTCCCCTTCCAGGTCGAGAGCGACGCGTCCAAAGTAGCTCTGGCCGCCACCCTCAACCAAGCGGGCAGACCCGTGGCCTTCTCCCGTACCCTCCATGCTTCCGAAATTCGCTATTCCTTGGTCGAAAAAGAGGCACAAGACATTGTAGAAGCTGTGCAACATTGGAGGCATTACCTGGCCAGTAGGAGATTCACTCTCCTCACTGACCAACGGTCGGTGGCGTTCATGTTTGATAATGCACAGCGGGGCAAGATAAAAAACGACAAGATCTTGCGGTGGAGGATAGAACTCTCCACCTACAACTAGGAGATCTTGTATCGTCCCAGGAAGCTAAACGAGCCTCCTGATGCCCTGTCCCGTGGCACATGTGCCACCCGACCGACTGATTGCTTCAGTATCACCGATCTGGAACTGTAAATAAACACAATGTATATATCTTCCACGAATGTAAATATTCTCTACAACCCTGTAAGGAGGTATCACGGTACCTCCATATCTGATCATACCATGTTAAATGCAATTGTAACCACTGGCCACCACCCCCGCCGGACTTTTTTTTAACGGGGTGAATGTGGTATTTTCAGGTATTGCAGTACCCGAGAGGCTGAAGACCATTGGTTAAACCTAGGAGTTTACCATTGGCTGTTTTGTATGTAGCTCCGCCCTGACAGGCGGGGTATAAGAACCGGTGCCGTCCCAGCAGCCCCTATTCTGTACCGAAGCTGCTGGGGAACAGTTCTAGTCTATTAAAGCCTTCAGTTATGTTACTACCTCGTTTTAATAGTAATTGATCGTGCATCAATTTAATAGTCTGCTACTTAAGCTGAAAGGATGGATCTCCGAATCAAGCCGGCAACTCAGCCCCCACGCGGAGAACTTGCGGGCAGCCACAGTTTCTGCCCAGCACCAGTAACGCGCGATAGAACTCCTCCAACGATTCCCCAGGGCTTTGCCGTCTTGTTGCAAGCAGGTGACGTGCGTAGACCTGATTTACAGGGCGGATATAATGTCCTTTTAACAGTTCGATCGCTGCATCGAAGTCCTCCGCCTCCTCGATGAGGGTGTAGATTCCAAGGCTTACCCCTGAGTGCAGGAGATGCAGTTTCTGCTCCCCTGAGGGTGTGCCTCCGGCCGTCTCGAGGTAGCCTTTAAAGCACACCAGCCAGTGCTTGAAGATCGCCGTCGAGTTCTCTGCGTGGGGACTGAGTTGCAGACACTCTGGCTTGATTCGGAGATCCATCCTTTCAGCTTAAGTAGCCTCGCCAATGACAACGGGAGTGTGTTCCACCTCTGAAAGTCCTGCCTCACCTGTTCTACCAGCCGAACCATATGCAGCTGCTCCCACTCCCATGCCACCGGGATACCCAAATACTGAAAGCTCCCTCCCACCAAATTGAACGGCATTTCACCCAACTGCCTCGCCTGGATCGCAAAGACCTCACTCTTACCCATAGTCAATTTATTATACCCCAAAAACCGTCCGAATTCCCCTCAAATCCCCATAATTCCTCCAAATTCGCCCCCAGTGGTCCGATATGTATAGAAGTAAATCATCCGTGTAAAGCGAGACCCTGTGCTCCACCCCTCCCCGTACTAGCCCCTGCCAGACCCTCGACGTTCTCGGTGCCATTGCCAATGGCTCTATAGCTAGGGCAAACAGCAGTGGGGAAAGTGGGCACCCCTGCCTCGTCTCCCGATGTAACTTGAAATTGTTTGATCTCACCCGGTTCGTCCGCACACTCGCCACTGGTGCCTGATATAACAACTGGCACCCAGTCCACAAAACCCTGCCCAAACCCAAACTTCCCTAGGACCTCCCATAAGTATTCCCAGTCCACCTGATCAAAGGCCTTCTCTGCGTCCATGTCAACCACCACCTCCAACTCGCGCCCCTCTGGAGGCATGATCACTTCGAGTAACCTCCGAATGTTGGTCGCCAGGTGCCTCCCCTTAAATAACCCCGCCTGCTCCTCTATTATTACCCCTGGGACACAGTCTTTGATCCTCGTGACCAGGATCTTTGTCAGTAGTTTGACATCTACATTTAACAGGGAGATCGGTCTGTAGGACCCACATTTTTCTGGGTCCTTATCTCGCTTTAAAATGAGGGAGAGCGATGCCTGTGACAACTTCAGGGCGAGTACTCCCAGCTCCTTTGCCTCATTGAAGGCCCTTACCAACAGCGGTCCCAACACCCCTGAGAACGTCTTGTAAAATTCCACCGTGTACCCAATCTGGACCCGGGGCCTTACCCGATTGCATCACCTCCAGCCCCTCCACTATTTCTGCCAGCCCGATTGGGGCCCCAGGCCCTCCTCCAGCTCCTCATCAACCTTCGGGAACTCCAACCTTTGCAGATATCGTCTCAACCCTTCCAGAAATCGTCTCATCCCCTCTTCCCTGGCTGGGGGTTCAGACTCGTACAATTTACTGTAAAAGTCCCTAATCACCCCATCACCTCCGCTGGGTCCAGGACTGTATTCCCACCTGTGTCCTTCACTTTCCCAATCTCTCTCACTGCCTCTTGCTTCCTCAACTGGTGCGCTGAACATCCTGCTCACCTTCTCCCCATACTTGTATACCTCCCCTCTCACCCTCCTCAACTGCCCTACCACCTTACCCGTAGATAACAACCCGAATTCCATCTGCAACCTCTGCTGTTTCTTTAGCAGCCCTTTCTCCGGGGCCTCTGTGTAGGCTATATTAGGGGTATCGCGGTACCTAGGTGGGATGTACCTTATACTGTAGTATGAGTGGTGGAACCTGCCTGCTGGTTCCGCCCAGCAGACGGAGCATAAGAGTCTGTGTTTCACCCACAGCGGTCATTCTGTAAAAGAGCTGCTGGGGTAACTACTTGTTCATTAAAGCCTTCAATTGGACTACAATCTCGCTTCAATAGTGACTGATCGTGCATCAATTTAATGAACAAAATTGAAGAATGGCTGCTCTCCGCATTAAGCCAGAGTGTCTACAAACCAACCCCCACGCGGCAAATGCAGCAGCAACTTTTAAACATTGGCTGGCATGTTTCAACGGGTGCCCCAACTACCCCCCATGGAGGAACAGAAAATGCAAGTCCTCCACTCAAGGGTGAGCCCAGAAATCTACACGCTTATCGAAGACGCGGACGGTTTCGAGGACACAATGACTTTGTTAAAAGAGCACTACGTCCGCACTGTATGAATCAGGTATACGCTCAGCATCTTTTAGCTACCAGGCGGCAGATCCCAGGGGAATCACTGGACGATTTTCACAGCGCATTGTTAGTGTTAGGTAGAAACTGTAACTGTCCACAAGTCTCAGCTAATGACCACACCGAACTCTTAAGACGGGGGATGCTTTGGTTGCAGGCATGCTGTCCTCTAAAATCCGCCAGCAACTGCTGGAAAACGACATGCTAGGGCACTCCCTAGATGTAACCTCCAGCAACGCCCAGGCTTACGTTCCCGACCGCGCTGTACCCGCGGCCGATTCCAAAGCACCCCTAAATTCCCCATAAGCTTGTGCAGTGCGGCAGCCAGGAAACCCGGGGGGGGGGGAGCCCAATGCTATTTTTGCAGGCAAAACAAACACCCCCGGCAAGGCTGCCCGGCCCGATCAGCAATCTGCAAGGGCTGCGAGAAGAAGGGCCACCTCGTGGCAGTATGCCAGGTCCAGTTGGCCGCCGCTGTCTCTACAGGTGAACCGGGCCCACTGCCATTCCTCTCCTCACAGGCCATGTGCGATTAATAGGGGCAGCCATCTTGAATGATGTCTCAGGACCATATCTCGGGTGGCCGTGTATCGCCCAACGAGATCTCTGCCACAACTTGCCTCAGTGACACTGGACCAGTCTCGGCCCCGAACGCTTTAAACCGCTACGATGTCGGTACTCATCAATGGGCACAAGACATCCTGATTGATCGGCTCTGGGAGCACGGAGAGCTTCATCCATCCCAATACGGTAAGACACTGCTCCCTCTCTGTACACCCGATTAAACAAAAGATCACCCTGGCCTCTGGGTCCCACTGTTGAGATCCGGGGGTACTAACCTCACAGTCCAGGGCGTGGTGTTCAATAACTTCCGACTCTACGTCCTCCCCCATCTCTGCACTGCCACACTCCTAGGACTGGACTCCAGTGTAACCTGCAAAGTTTAACGTTCAAATTCGGCGGCCCCATACCTCCCCTCACTGCGGCCTCGCGACCCTCAAGGTCGACCCGCTTTCCCTGTTTGCAAACCTTGCTCCCGATTGCAAACCCATTGCCACCAGGAGCAGACGGTACAGTGCCCAGGACCGGACCTTTATTAGGTCGGAAGTCCAAAGGTTACTACAGGAAGGCATTATCAAGGCCAGCAACGGCCCCTGGAGAGCTCAAGTGGTGGTTGTAAAGACCGGGGAGAAACATAGGATGGTCATAGACTACAGTCAGACCATCAACAGGTATACCCAGCTTGACGCGTACCCTCTCCCCCGCATACCTGAAATGGTCAACCAGATTGCGCAATACCAGGTTTTCTCCACAGTAGACCTTAAATCACCCTACCACCCGCTCCCCATTCGCCTGGACGACCGCAAGTACACTGCATTCGAAGCAGATAGGCAGCTCTACCACTTTCTAAGGGTTCCCTTTGGTGTCACAAATGGGGTCTCGGTCTTCCAATGGGAGATGGACCGAATGGTTGACCGGTACGGTCTGCGGGCCACGTTCCCGTACCTCGACAATGTCACCATCTGCGGCCATGACCAGCAGGACCACGACACCAACCTCCGCAAATTCCTCCATACTGCAAAGATCCTTAACTTAACCTATAACAAGGACAACTGCGTGTTTAGCACTGATTGCCTAGCCATCCTCGGCTAGGTCGTGCATGATGGAGTCATAGGCCCAGATCCCGAACACATGCGCCCCCTCATGGAGTTTCCACTGCCCCAAGGCCCTGAAACATTGCCTGGACTTCTTTTCTTATTATGCCCAGTGGGTCCCCAATTATGCGGACAAGGCCCGCCCACTAATCCAGTCCACGGTTTTTCCCCTATCGGCAGAAGCCCGCCAGGCTTTCAGTCGCATCAAAGCAGACATCGCCAAGGCGACGATGCACGCAATCGATGAGTCCCTCCCCTTCCAGGTCGAGAGCGACGCATCAGATGTAGCTCTGGCTGCCACCCTCAATCAGGCAGGCAGACCCGTGGCCTTCTTTTCACACACCCTCCACGCCTCAGAAATCCACCATTCCTCCGTCGAGAAGGAGGCCCAAGCCATCGTCGAAGCTGTGCGGCATTGGCATTATCTGGCTGGCAGGAGATTCACTCTCCTCACTGACCAACGGTCGGTAGCCTTCATGTTTGACAATGCACAGCGGGGCAAAATTAAGAATGATAAGATCTTACGGTGAGGACCGAGCTCCACCTATAATGAGATCTTGTATCGTCCCGGGAAGCTCAATGAGCCTCCTGATGCCCTGTCCCGCGACACTTGTGCCAGTGTACAAGTAGACCGACTCTGGACCCTCCACGCCAACCACTGCCACCCGGGAGTCACCCGGTTCTTCCACTTTGTTAAAACCCGCAATCTGCCCTACTCCATCGAGGAGGTCAGGGTCGTAAC
Source organism: Scyliorhinus torazame (assembly GCF_047496885.1). Lineage (NCBI taxonomy): Eukaryota > Metazoa > Chordata > Chondrichthyes > Carcharhiniformes > Scyliorhinidae > Scyliorhinus > Scyliorhinus torazame. The sequence goes on along the minus strand of NC_092710.1, from coordinate 347,683,194 downwards.
CAGAAACTCAAATCTGCGCGGAGTGCAAGCCGCACTTCTACAAGACAGAGAAAGCGCATCTGGTGACGGCTTCAGCGTGGATTTCAAAGGGCCCCTTCCCTCCACCGACCACAACACATATTTCTTAAACGTGATTGATGAGTACTCCCGGTTCCCTTTCGCCATCCCCTGTCTCGACATGATGGCTGCCACTGTCATTAAAGCCCTCTACAAGATCTTTACCCTGTTTGGTTTCCCTGCCTACATCCATAGCGATAGGGAGTCTTCCTTCATGAGTGACGAGCTGCAACAATTCCTGCTCAGCAAGGGCATTGCCTCCAACAGGACTACCAGTTACAACCCCCGGGGAAACGGGCAGGTAGAGAGGGAGAACGGGACGGTCTGGAAGGCCCTACGGTCCAAGAATCTCCCAGTGTCCCGATGGCAGGAGGTTCTCCCCGATGCACTTCACTCCATCCGATCACTACTGTGCACTACCACCAACGAAACACCTCATGAATGTCTCCTTGTCTTCCCTAGGAAGTCCTCCTCAGGGACCTCGCTCCCAACATGGCTGGCAGCCCCCGGACCCGTCCTACTCCGCAAACACGTACGGGCCCACAAGTCAGACCCACTGGTCGAGAGGGTACATTTTCTCCATGCTACCCCTCAGTAAGCCTATGTGGCGCACCACGACGGCCGACAAGACACGGTCTCCCTCCGGGATCTGGCCCCCGCTGGATCCCCCCCCACCAATCTCCAACCATTTTTTCACCGGCGTACACCCCCGCTGCCCCCTTCCCAGGAGGATCCGTCCTCCCACTGGCCCCATCCAGATGCGACAAAGCCGAAGACGACACGCTCCCAGAGCCACGGATGCCCAAGCCGACGCCAGCATCACCGCCGGGACTGCGACGATCACAGAGGACGACAAGGACCCCCGGCCGGCTGATAGTTTCATTGTAAAATGAACTTGTAAATAATTGTCTGTAAATATGTGTATTGTATGTAAAGGCACCGAAGGGTACCGCTATAACCTCTACCACTGTAAAAGCACGGCCACTCCCCCCGCAGGACTCTTTTTAAACGGGGTGAATGTGGTAGGCTATGTTAGGGGTATCGCGGTACCTGCTTGGTGGAACTTGCCTGTTGGTTCCGCCCAGCAGGCGGAGCTTAATAGTCTGTTTCACCTACAGCAGTCATTCTGTACCGGAGCTACTGGGGTAACTACTTGTTCATTAAAGCCTTCAATTGGACGACAATCTCGCTTCAGTAGTGATTGATCGTGCATCACACTGCATATTTCCTGTCCACCTGCAGAATTTCCTCCACTAGCCTTTCTCCCTCTGCCTGCTCCACCTTCTCCCTATGTGCCCAAATTAAAACCCCTGACCACTGCCTTTAGTGCCTCCTAAACCGTACCTGCCGAAACATCCTCCGTGTCATTAATCTCAACATAGCCCCGGATGGCCTTCCTCACCTGCTCGCACACCCTCCGCCAACAGACCCACATCCAGCCTCCTTTGCGGGCGCTGGGCTCCTCCTTTGTTCACTCATAGATCCACCCATTGCGGGGCATGGTCCAACACCACTAATGCCGAATACTCGATGTAAACCACCCTGCCAACAACGTCTTGTCAAACACAAAGAAATCTATTTGTGAGTACACCTTGTGCACATGGGAGTAAAATGAAAATTATTTTGCACTCGGCCTCCCAGATCTCCACAAATGCACCCCCCCCCCCCCCCCCCCCAATGTGCTCCATGAACCCCCAAAGCACCTTAGATGTTGACGACATCCTCCCCGACCTCGACCGGTCCAGTCTCGGATCCAGAATCGCATTAAAGACCCCCCCCCCCCCCCAAATCAACCGATGAGAGTCCAGGTCAGGGATCCTCCCCAGCACTCGCCTCATAAATTCAACATCGTCCCAGTTTGGGACATAGATGTTTACTAACACCACTGCATCCCCTCCATTTTTCCGCTTACCATAACTTACCTTCCCCACAGTCAGCCGCTGTATTTCCCACCTCAAACGCCAGCCCCTAATTGACCATAATCTGAACCCCCTTTGTTTTAGAGGTCAATCCCGAATGAATTACTTGCCCAATCAATCCCTTCCTCAGCCTAGTTTGATGCCCCATCTTCAGATGAGTCTCCTTTAGCATGGCCACATCCGCCTTCAATCTTTTAAAATGTGCGAACACATGGACTCTCTTGACTGGCCCAGTAAATCCTCGCATGTTCCATGTGATCAGCCTGGACGAGGGGAACCCTGCCCCCCCACACCCCTGCTAATCACCCATAGTCCCTCTTGGTCTAGCCCGCGTCCAGCACCTCCTCAGGTCCACTCTCGGGTGTCCACTGTCATCGATCCTCTTCCCCTTACACTTTAAAAGCCCTACCCCTATCAGCAGTACATTTCCCCATCCCCCCAGTAAGCTTCCACTCATCACCCCCCCCCCCCCCCCCCCCCCCGCGCTTCCGTGAACTAGCCCGCCCAGCTAGCCTGGCAGCCCACCCATGGTGCCAAACATCCTACCCTGCACTGATTCCCCTCCCCCTGCCCCCGCGCAAACATCCTACTAGTGGAAATAAACAAAACCAACCACTCCCCCAGCCCAACCAAGAGATCTTCCAACAGTGCTGGTTTGATAACCACTTGAGGTTTCCCTATTACCTGATGTGTGACATGTACAGCGAAATTCAACTCCATCATTCTGCTGTCCAGGCCAATAAAAATATTTTTGTACATTTGCTTGCGTTTACCTTACTCTTAAATGACTCCCTACTGGAACCTTATGCACTACCTGAAAAACCTCCTTTCTATAACCCACTGAATGAACTTCTGTCCAAAACAGCGCCGGAGGAGAGAGCCGGGAGATTTAAAAAGCACGGGAGGAGAGAGCCGGGACAGCGAAAACAGCGCGGGAGCAGAGAGAGCCGGGACAGCGAAAACAGCGCCGGAGGAGAGAGCCGGGAGATTTAAAAAGCGCGGGAAGAGAGAGCCGGGACAGCGAAAACAGCGCGGGAGCAGAGAGAGCCGGGACAGCGAAAACAGTGCCGGAGGTGAGAGCCGGGAGATTTAAAAAGCGCGGGAGGAGAGAGCTGGGACAGCGAAAACAGCGCGGGAGCAGAGAGAGCCGGGACATCGAAAACAGCACCGGAGGAGAGCTGGGAGATTTAAAAAGCGCAGGAGGAGAGAGCCGGGACAGTGAAAACAGCGCGGGAGCAGAGAGAGCCGGGACAGCGAAAACAGCGCCGGAGGAGAGAGCCGGGAGATTTAAAAAGCGCGGGAAGAGAGAGCCGGGACAGCGAAAACAGCGCGGGAGCAGAGAGAGCCGGGACAGCGAAAACAGTGCCGGAGGAGAGAGCCGGGAGATTTAAAAAGCGCGGGAGGAGAGAGCCGGGACAGCGAAAACAGCGCGGGAGCAGAGAGAGCCGGGACAGCGAAAACAGCACCGGAGGAGAGCCGGGAGATTTAAAAAGCGCGGGAGGAGAGAGACGGGACAGCGAAAACAGCGCGGGAGCAGAGAGAGCCGGGACAGCGAAAACAGCGCCGGAGGAGAGAGCCGGGAGATTTAAAAAGTGCGGGAGGAGAGAGCCGGGACAGTGCTGGGAGAGGTGAGTGCACAAAAGGTGTGGCAGGAGTGCCTTTAGTCACGGAGTGCTGATTGGAACAGAGTGCATCTGAGTTTAGGTGAGTGACTGAGTTCGGGTGAGTAGCTGTGTTTTTGTTGGTGTTCGGGTTTATCCTTGTGGTTCTATAAAGAAAATTTAAAAAATGTAAATTAATTAACTAGTTGAATATGGCTGGACAGGTGATGTGCTGTTGCTGTATGATGATGGAACTGGTGGATTCCATTGAGACCGTCAATGACCACATCTGCAGCAAGTGTTGGCTGCTCGAGGAACTTCGGCTCAGAATTGATGAGCTGGAGACCGAGCTGCACACACTGCGGCACATCAGGGAGGGGGAACATTACCTGGACACTTTGTTTCAGGAGGCAGTCACACCCGGTAGAATAAGTTCTGTTAATTTGGACAGTGGTCAGGGACAGAGTGGTGTGACTGCAAGGGAGGCAGGTAGGGGAATCCTGAGTTTAGGAGTTGAGGAGCCTCAGCCCTTGACCTTGTCCAACAGGTATGAGGTACTTGCTCCCTGTGTGGATGAGGAAGAGGGCTGTAGGGAGGATGCGTTGACTGACCACTGCACCGTGGTACAGGAAGCCATTCAAGAGGGAGGAGCAAAAAGACAAGTGGTAGTTGTAGGGGATTCTATAATTATGGGGATTGATGGCATCCTTTTGTAAGCCAGATCGAGAGTCCCGCATGGTATGTTGCCTGCCCAGTGCCAGGGTGAGGGACATCTCTGATCGGCTTGAAAGGATTTTGGAGAGGGAGGGGGAGGATCCAGTTGTTGTGGTCCACGTTGGGACTAACAACATAGGTAAGACTAGGAAAGAGGACCTGTTTGGGGATTATCAAACACTAGGGACTAAATTAAAGAACAGGTCCTCCAGGGTTATAATCTCTGGATTACTACCCGAGCCACGTGCCAATTGGCATAGGGTTGAGAAAATTAGAGAAGTTAACACGTGGCTAAAGGAGTGGTGCGGGAAAGAGGGATTCCATTTCATGGGGCATTGGCATCAGTACTGGGGCAGGAGGGACCTGTACCGTTGGGACGGTCTTCACCTGAACCATTCTGGGACCAGTGTTCTAGCGAATAGGATAAATAGGTTGGTCACAAGGACTTTAAACTAGCAAGTTGGGGAGAAGGGAAGTGTAAAGCTATGGACAGTATAATGGTTAATGGAGATCAAGGCAGCAGGTTACGTGACAGGTTATTATGTAGAGATATGGGTTCAAAGACCAGGAAAATTAGGAGAAAGGGTAAGAGGAAAAATAAATTGCGAAAAGTTACTGATCAAGGTGTTAGGATTCATAACAAAGACATAAAAAACAGCATAAGTGTACTTTACCTGAATGCTCGTAGTATACGAAATAAGGTAAATGAGTTGATGGCGCAAATCATCGTGAATGACTATGATTTAGTGGCCATTACTGAAACATGGTTAAAAGATGGTCACGACTGGGAGTTAAATATCCAAGGGTATCAGACTATACGAAGGATAGAATGGACGGTAAGGGCGGTGGTGTAGCTTTGTTGTTTAAGGATGGCATCCGGGCAATAGTAAGGGATGATATTGGTGCTATGGAGGACGAGGTTGAATCAATTTGGGTGGAAATCAGGAATAGTAAGGCGAAAAGGTCACTGATAGGAGTAGTCTATAGGCCACCAAATAGTAACAGGATGGTAGGGCAGGCAATAAGCAAAGAAATAACGGATGCATGTAGAAATGGTACAGCGGTTATCATGGGAGATTTTAATCTGCATATCGATTGGTTTAACCAGGTTGGTAAACGCAGCCTTGAGGAGTTTATAGAATGTGCCCGGGATAATTTCCTGGAACAGTATGTAATGGAACCTACAAGGGAACAAGCGGTCCTAGATCTGGTCCTGTGTAATGAGGCAGGATTGATTAATGATCTCATAGTTCGGGATCCTCTTGGAAGGAGCGACCACAATATGGTGGAATTTAAAATACAGTTGGAGGATGACAAGGTAAAATCAAACACTAGTGTTTTGTGCTTAAACAAAGGTGATTACAATGGGATGAGAGAAGAACTAACTAAGGTAGACTGGGAGCAAAGACTTCATGGTGAAGCAGTTGAGGAACAGTGGAGAACCTTCCGAGCAATCTTTCACAGTGTTCAGAAAAGGTTCATACCGACAAAAAAGAAAGACGGTAGAAAGGGGAAAAATCGACCGTGGATATCTAAGGAGGTGAGGGAGAGTATCAAATTGAAGGAAAAAACATACAAAGTGGCAAAAATTAGTGGGAGACTAGAGGACTGGGAAGTCTTTAGGGGACAACAGAAAGCTACTAAAAAAGCCATAAAGAAGAGTAAGGTAGACTATGAAAGTAAACTGGCTCAGAACATAAAAGCAGATAGTAAAAGCTTCTACAAATATATAAGACAAAAAAAGAGTGGCTAAGGTAAATATTGGTCCTATGGAAGAGGAGATTTAATAATAGGAGACGGGGAAATGGCTGAGGAGCTGAACAGGTTTTTTGGGTCAGTCTTCACAGTGGAGGACACACACAACATGCCAGTGACTGATGGAAATAAGGATATGATAGGTGAGGACCTTGAGATGATTGTAATCACTAAGGAGGCAGTATTGGGCAAGCTAATGGGGCTAAAGGTAGACCAGTCTCCTGGCCCTGATGGGATGCATCCCAGAGTGTTAAAAGAGATGGCTAGGGAAATTGTAAACGCACTAGTGATAATTTATCAAAATTCACTAGACTCTGGGGTGGTCCCAGAGGATTGGAAAGTAGCAAACGTGACACCACTGTTTAAAAAAGGAGGTCGGCAGAAAGCGGGTAATTATAGGCCGGTAAGCTTAACTTCGGTTGTACGGAAAATGCTGGAATCTATCATTAAGGAGGAAATAGCGGGGCACCTGGGGGGAAATTGTCCCATTGGGCAGACGCAGCATGGGTTCACAAAGGGTAGGTCGTGTCTGACTAATTTGGTAGAATTTTTTGAGGACGTTACCAGTGCAGTAGAAAACAGGGAGCCAATGGATGTGGTATATCCGGATTTCCAGAAAGCTTTTGACAAGGTGCCACACAAAAGGTTGCTGCATAAACTAAAGATGCATGGCATTGAGGGTAAAGTGGTAGCATGGGTAGAGGATTGGTTAACTAACAGAAAGCAGAGAGTGGGGATAAATGGGTGTTTCTCTGGTTGGCAACCTGTAACTAGTGGGGTCCCTCAAGGATCAGTGTTGGGCCCGCAGTTGTTCACAATTTACATAGACGATTTGGAGTTGGGGACCAAGTGCAATGTGTCAAAGTTTGCAGACGACACTAAGATGAGCGGTAAAGCAAAAAGTGCAGAGGATACCGGAAGTCTGCAGAAGGATTTGGATAGGTTAGGTGAATGGGCTAGGGTCTGGCAGATGGAATTCAATGTTGCTAAGTGTGAGGCTATCCATTTTGGGAGGAATAACAGCAGAATGGATTATTATTTAAACGGTAAGATGTTAAAACATGCTGCTGTGCAGAGGGACCTGGGTGTGCTGGTGCACGAGTCGCAAAAAGTTGGTGTGCAGGTGCAACAGGTGATTAAGAAGGCTAATCGAGTTTTGTCTTTCGTTGCTAGAGGGATGGAGTTCAAGACTAGTGAGGTTATGCTGCAATTGTATAAGGTGTTGGTGAGGCCGCATCTGGAGTATTGTGTTCAGTTTTGATCTCCTTACCTGAGAAAGGACATATTGGCACTGGAGGGAGTGCAGAGGAGATTCACTAGGTTGATCCCAGAGTTGAGGGGATTAGATTATGACGAGAGGTTGAGTAGACTGGGACTGTACTCATTGGAGTTTAGAAGGATGCGGGGGGATCTTATTGAGACATATAAAATTATGAAGGGAATAGTTAGCATAGATGCGGGCAGGTTGTTTCCACCGGTCGGGCAAAGCAGAACTAGGGGGCATAGCCTCAAAATAAGGGGAGGTAGATTTAGGACGGAGTGTAGGAGGAACTTCTTCACCCAAAGGGTTGTGAATCTCTGGAATTCCTTGCCCAGTGAAGCAGTTGAGGCTCCTTCTTTCAACGTTTTTAAGAAAAAGATAGATGCCTTTCTAAAGAATAAAGGGATTCGGGGATATGGCATATGGGCCGGAGAGTGGAGCTGAGTCCACAAAGATCGGCCATGATCTCATTAAATGGCGGAGCAGGCTCGAGGGGCCAGATGGCCTACTCCTGTTCCTAATTCTTATGTTCTTATGTTCTCATCTGCTTGAATATGTAAAGGTCTCCATTTTCTTATCAATACATTATTTCTAATGTAATAACACTCTGGCATACACTCAGATTCAATTTACGCATATGCTTTCTGATACAAGTTGTTTATTTCTGAATCTTTATTGTAATTTAACCAACCGCTACATTGACCTGCTCTTATTTTTTATTAACCATCTGATCAAACATGGTTTCTGACAATTGAACCTCAGCCTCCCTATCGGTACTTGTTAAGTTCTCTTCCTCCTGTCACAACCCGTGGCTTTATGACCTGGTTAGCACACAATCAGGAAACACTCCTGGATATACTTCTTGCAACATCTCAGCTGTTTGACTTTCCACTGGCTTTTCAACCCACAGTATGCTGGACTCCCATCTGTGATTCAGTTATATCATTACATGGGATAAATTGTACTCCCTGAAAAAGGTAATTTTTCTATTACTTCCACTACCACTTTACCTTCTCTGGCAGTACTCCTTCCAAACTGCATATCTCCTTATGTCTCACCATTAAAGATTGATTTGCTCCTGCTTCCCTTAAGATCTTAATCTCCTTATCTGCTCCACCTTGTACACACGAGTAAACTTTACCCTCATAAATAAAATGCTTAAAAGTTCTGGTACTTGCTTATCCACCAACCTCTGAACAGGCTGAACACTCTGTTGTACGTACCACTTCCATTGGGGCAATGGTTTTTTCTCCCACTTTAATAAACCCCGCTGTCTTATCCTGTTTTACGGAGTCTATCTTCCCAATGCTTTTCTTAAGCCACCAACACTGCGACTTCACATGTCCACTCGTTTGCACTGAGTGCTGGATTTGGTGCATTTGAGTGCTATAGTGAGAGTTTGGTGACTGAGGGACTATAAGGGTTCATTATTATCTAAAGTCTAGTCTTTCTTTTATTCAGTTAATTAACTTAAAAGTTGCTGTTTGGTTTAGAAGAAGGTGAGTTTTCAATCAGCTTTAAACAAAGGTTCTACTTGTAGGTACTTGCAGCTGGAGCTTGTTAATTAGTTAATTGGATTTGGCCAGTTTTCAGAGGCTAGATTCACAGTATAAAAGTGATCCAGCTACAGTGCAGACTTTGTTTGCATTGAGTGCTGAATTTGGTGCATTTGAGTGCTATAGTGAGAGTTTGGTGACTGAGGGAGTGCTGAATTTGGTGCATTTGAGTGCTATAGTGAGAGTTTGGTGACTGAGGGAGTTAGGTGAGGAGGGAGTAAGGTGCTCCTTTCATTTCATTTCCTACATTTCCTCAAAGAGCGTGAAGGAAGCCGGGAGTTTACAGAGACTGCAGCTGACTGGGAGCAGAGTAGGAGGGCGGAAGTCCAGTTGGTCCACAGGGCAGCTATATTCTGGAAGGTAAGAGGGGATGGAGGCTAAGGAAGTTGCATGCTCCTGTAGGATGTGGGTGGTGAGGGATACCACCGGTGTCTCCGCCGACTATACCTGCGGGAAGTGAACCCAACTCCAGCTCCTCCGAGACCGTGTTAGGGAGCTGGAGCTGGATGAACTTCGGATCATCCAGGAGGCAGAGGGGGTTATAGAGAAGAATTGCAGGAAGGTAACCACACCCAAGGTACAGGACAAGAGTAGCTGGGTTACAGTCAGGGGGAAAGAAAACAAACAGGCAGACAGTGCAGGGATCCTTCGTGGCCGTTCCGCTTCAAAACAAGTATACCGTTTTGGATGCTGTTGAGGGGGGATGACCTACAGGGGGAAGGCCCTAGCGGCCAGGTCTCTGGCACTGAGTCTGGCTCTGGGGCTCAGAAGGGAAGGGCGCGTTGCATCTGAACCAGAGGGGCACCAATATCCTGGGAGGAATGTTTTCTTAAACCCTCTTCAGGAGGGTTTAAACTAATTTGGCAGGGGAATGGGAACCGGATTTGTAGTCCAGCAACTAAGGTAGCCGATATTCAGGACGCCAAAGCGTGTAGTGAGGCAGTGGGGAAGGGAACACTGACAAAGGAGAGTACTTGCAGGCACGGAGATGGGTTGAAGTGTGTATACTTCAACACAAGAAGCATCAGGAATAAGGTGGGTGAACTTAAGGCATGGATCGGTACTTGGGACTACGATGTGGTGGCCATCATGGAAACTTGGATAGAAGAGGGGCCAAAATGGTTGTTGGAGGTCCATGGTTATAGATGTTTCAATAAGATTAGGGAGGATGGTAAAAGTAATAGGGGGTGGCATTGTTAATTAGAGATAGTATAACAGCTGCAGAAAGGCAGTTCGAGGAGGATCTGCCTACTGAGGTAGTATGGGTTGAAGTCAGAAATAGGAAAGGAGCAGTCACCTTGTTGGGAGTTTTCTATAGGCAGAGATGTGGAGGAACAGATTGGGAAACAGATTTTGGAAAGGTGCAGAAGTCACAGGGTAGTAGTCATGGGTGACTTCAACTTCCCAAACATTGAGTGGAAACTCTTTAGATCTAATAGTTTGGATGGGGTGGTGTTTGTGCAGTGTGTCCAGGAAGCTTTTCTAACACAGTATGTAGATTGTCCGACCAGAGGGGAGGCCATATTGGATTTGGTACTTGGTAATGAACCAGGGCAAGTGATAGATTTGTTAGTGGGGGAGCATTTTGGAGATAGTGACCACAATTCTGTGACTTTCACTTTAGTAATGGAGAGGGATAGGTGCGTGCAAAGGGCAAGGTTTACAATTGGGGGAAGGGTAAATACGATGTTGTCAGACAAGAATTGAAATGCATAAGTTGGGAACATAGGTTGTCAGGGAAGGACACAAGAGAAATGTGGAACTTGTTCAAGGAACAGGTACTACGTGTCCTTGATATGTATGTCCCTGTCAGGCAGGGAAGAGATGGTCGAGTGAGGGAACCATGGTTGACAAGAGAGGTTGAATGTCTTGTTAAGAGGAAGAAGGAGACTTATCCAAGGCTGAGGAAACAAGTTTCAGACAGGGTGCTGGAGGGATACAAGATAGCCAGGAGGGAACTGAAGAAAGGGATTAGGAGAGCTAAGAGAGGGCATGAAAAATCTTTGGTGGGTAGGATCAAGGAAAACCCCAATGCTTTTTACACATATGTGAGAAATAGAATGACTTGAGCGAGGGTAGGTCCGATCAAGGACAGTAGCGGGAGATTGTGTATTGAGTCTGAAGAGATAGGAGAGGTCTTGAACGAGTACTTTTCTTCAGTATTTACAAATGAGAGGGGCCATATTGTTGGAGAGGACAGTGTGAAACAGACTGGTAAGCTCGAGGAAATACTTGTTGGGAAGGAAGATGTGTTGGGCATTTTGAAAAAATTGAGGATAGACAAGTCCCCCGGGCCTGACAGGATATATCCAAGGATTCTATGGGAAGCAAGAGATGAAATTGCAGAGCCGTTGGCAATGCTCTTTTCGTCCTTACTGTCAACAGGGGTGGTACCAGGGGATTGGAGAGGGGCGAATGTCATGCCCCTGTTCAAAAAAGGGACTAGGGATAACCTTGGGAATTACAGGCCAGTTAGTCTTACTTCGGTGGTAGGCAAAGTAATGGCAAGGGTACTGAGGGATAGGATTCATGAGCATCTGGAAAGACACTGCTTGATTAGGGATAGTAAGCACGGATTTGTGAGGGGTATGTTTTGCCTTACAAGTCTTATTGAATTCTTTGAGGAGGTGACCAAGCATGTGGATGAAGGTAAAGCAGTGGATGTAGTGTACATGGATTTTAGTAAGGCATTTGATAAGGTTCCCCATGGTAGGCTTATGCAGAAAGTAAGGAGGCATGGGATAGTGAGAAATTTGGCCAGTTGGATAACGAACTGGCTAATCGATCGAAGTCAGAGAGTGGTGGTGGATGGAAACTATTCAGCCTGGATCCCAGTTACCAGTGGCGTACCGCAGGGATCAGTTGTGGGTCCTCGGCTGTTTGTGATTTTCATTAATGACTTGGATGAGGGAGTTGAAGGGTGGGTCAGTAAATTTGCAGACGATACGAGGATTGGTGGAGTTGTGGGTAGTGAGGATGGCTGTTCTAGGTTGCAAAGAGACATAGGATGCAGAGCTGGGCTGAGAAGTGGCAGATGGAGTTTAACCCTGAAAAGTGTGAGGTTGTCCATTTTGGAAGGACAAATATGAATGCGGAATACAGGTTTAATGGTAGGGTTCTTGGCAATGTGGAGGAGCAGAGAGATCGTGGGGTCTATGTTCATAGATCTTTGAAAGTTGCCACTCAAGTGGATAGAGCTGTGAAGAAGGCCTATGGTGTGCTAGCGTTCATTCACAGAGGGATTGAATTTAAGATCCGTGAGGTGATGATGCAGCTGTATAAAACCTTGGTAAGGCCATATTTGGAGTACTGTGTGCAGTTCTGGTCGCCTCATTTTAGGAAGGATGTGGAAGCTTTGGAAAAGGTGCAAAGGAGATTTACCAGGATGTTGCCTGGAATGGAGAGTAGGTCTTACGAGGAAAGGTTGAGGGTGCTAGGCCTTTTCTCATTAGAACGGAGAAGGATGAGGGGTGACTTGATAGAGGTTTATAAGATGATCAGGGAATAGATAGAGTAGACAGTCAGAGACTTTTTCCCCGGGTGGAACAAACCATTACAAGGGAACATAAATTTAAGGTGAATGGTGGAAGATATAGGGGGGATGTCAGAGGTAGGTTCTTTACCCAGAGAGTAGTGGGGGCATGGAATGCACTGCCTGTGGAAATAGTTGAGTCGGAAACATTAGGGACCTTCAACCGGCTATTGGATAGGTACATGGATTACGGTAGAATGATATAGTGTAGATTAATTTGTTCTTAAGGGCAGCACGGTAGCATTGTGGATAGCACAATTGCTTCACAGCTCCAGTGTCCCAGGTTCGATTCCGGCTTGGGTCACTGTCTGAGCGGAGTCTGCACATCCTCCCTGTGTGTGCGTGGGTTTCCTCCGGGTGCTCCGGTTTCCTCCCACAGTCCAAGGATGTGCAGGTTAGGTGGATTGGCCATGATAAATTGCCCTTAGTGTCCAAAATTGCCCTTAGTGTTGGGTGGGGTTATAGAGTGGAGGTATTGACCTTGGGTAGGGTGCTCTTTCCAAGAGCCGGTGCAGACTCGATGGGCCGAATGGCCTCCTGCGCTGTAAATTCTATGATAATCTATGATTAATCTAATACAAAGGTTCGGCACAACATCGTGGGCCGAAGGGCCTGTTCTGTGCTGTATTTGTCTATGTTCTATGTCCAGCTTTATTGGAATGAAAACATTTAAATTTTCTTTTCTCTGTACCGCTATCATAGGTCGTCTTCTTACTCTGAAGCACACTGCCCTTAACCATCAACTAAACCTCCTTTGCACTGACCAACTGTGAATTTCTCATTTCCCCAGTTTCTATCCTTCCCAGATTGAAATTGATGTGGAAAACTAAACTTTGCTTTCTGAACCAATTCAAAATCATTGGCCATTTCTGCGGCCTGTCTAGCAGTTTTACCTCTTTGCTCTTAAACATAAGACCAGAAGACATAGGAACCGAATTAGGCCACTCGGCCTATTGAGTCTGCTCCGCCATTCATTCATAGCTGATATTTTTCTCATTCCCATTCTCCTGCCTTCTTCCCATAACCCCGATCCCCTTATTGGTCAAAATCCTATCTATCTCTGTCTTATAGACACTCGGTGATTTGGCCTCCGCAGCCTTCTGCGGTAGAGTTCCACATATTCACCACCCTCTGGCTGAAGAAATTCCTCCTCATCTCTGTTTTAAAGGATCGTCTCTTTAGTCTGAGATTGTGTCCTCTCCTTCCATTTTTTCCTACAAGTGGAAACATCCTCTCCACGTCCACTCTATCCAGGCCACGCAGCATCTGTAACTTTCAATACTATCCCGCCTCATCCTTCTAAACTTCAACGAGTACAGACTCAAGAGTCCTCAACCGTTTCTCATACGACAAGCTCTTCATTCCAGGGATCATTCTTGTGAACCTCCTCTGGACGCTTTCCAAGGACAGCACATCCTTCCTTAGATACGGATTCCAAAACTGCTCACAATACTCCAAATGGGGTCTGACCAGAGCTTTATATAGCCTCAGAAGTACATCCCTGGTCTTGTATTCTAGCCCCCTCGACATGAATGCTAACATTGCATTTGCCTTCCTAACTACCGACTGATCCCGCACGTTAACCTTAAGAGAATCATGAATAAGGACTCCCAAGTCCTTTTGTGCTTCTGATTTCCCAAGCATCTTCCCATTTAGAAAAGAGTCTATGCCGCCATTTCTCCTTCCAAAGTGCATAACCTCACACTTTTCCACATTGTATTCTATCTGCCACTTCTTTGCCCACTCTCCTAGCCTGTCCAAGTCCTTCTGCAGCTCACCTGCTTCCTCAATACTACCTGCCCCTCTCCAGATCTTTGTATCATCTGCAAACTAGCAACAGTACCTTCTGACTTTAACTCCAATCTTTTAAATTGATGCCAGTTTCTGAAGTTCAGATTCTCTCTCTTTCATTATCCCTTTCTTCCTTTGCTATCTTACCATTTCTCCCTCAATCTTAGCCGTTTCCATTTCCTTTTGAAAAGTCTTCTCTTTTTCCTTTTCTGCCCTCTCTTTTTCTTTCTTTTCTTCCATTGCCAATCTCTCCTTTTTCTTTATTTCAAATTTCTTCACGGCGGCATGGTAGCATAGTGGTTAGCACTGTTGCTTCACGGCTCTGGGATTCCAGGTTCGATTCCTGGCTTGGATTACTCTCTGTGCGGAGTCTGCACGTTCTCCCCGTGTCTGCGTGGTTTTCCTCCGGGTGCTCCGGTTTCCTCCCACAGCCCAAAGATGTGCAGGTTAGGTGGATTGGCCATGCTAAATTGCCCTTAGTGTCCAAAAACGATTAGGTGGGGTTACTTGGTTACAGGGTTAAGGTGGAGGCGTGGGCTTAAATAGGGTGCTCTTTCCAAGGGCCAGTGCAGACTCGATGGGCCAAATGGCCTCATTTTGCACTGTAAATTATATGATTCTATTTCTTTCTGTTTATCTTTTTCCTGTATTTCTAATTTCTGTTGAATTTTTAATTGAATTCTTGCAAATTTTAATGATTCAGGCTGTGTCTCTGGCAAATTTAAATATTGATCTATTGCTTGTATTATCTGGACTTTCCTCACCCCTTCTGACGAGGTTAACAGCAGCTTCTTCGCCAAACCCAAATGTTTTGCTTTAAGCTCCCTTTGTAAACCATCCCAAGTAATCACTTCCAACCCAGGAACATTTCTCCAGTCACTCCCTATTTAAATTTCAAATCCCTGAAAGAATGAAATCATTCCACACACTCACTGTACATAGAACATAAAAATTACAGTGCAGAAGGAGGCCATTTGGCCCATCGAGTCTGCACCGACCCTTGGAAAGACCACCCCACTTAAGCCCACACTTCCACCCTATCCCCATAACCCAGTAACCCCTCCTAACCTTTTTTGGACACTAAGGGCAATTTAGCATGGCCAATCCACCTAACCTGCACATCTTTGGACTGTCTTTAAATTCAATAATCCCAAGTCAAACAAGGAATTAGAATCCGATCCCGGACCCCGATCCTGATCCCAGACGAGCCCCCAATTTTATGACGATCCCAGACCATTCTCCCAAAAGTGTATAGGATACTGGTCCTCACCCCCAGTATTTTATTTTTGGACTGTGTGGAAATAATTATTTGCTCCTGGAGTGATTGCATGAAAAAATAGGGCTTTGGTATTTCTAAAACAAAACTTTATTCGAAATACAATATTAAACTTTGAACTTCTCACCCGAAAAAGAACAGCTTACACATCTATAGAATTTCCCCTTAAGCAACAAGAAAAAACCCACAACTCTTAATCTATCTTAAAATTAGCAGGGCATTTTGAGTAATATTTGATTTGTAAATTAGATTTGGGTCCAGTTGGAACCCCTTCAAACTCTGGCTGAATATCTTCAAATGGCTGCTTCAAACAGGTTTTTTTGCCTCTTCCTTGTCTTCAGACAAGACTACTTATCTTTAAAATATTATTATTTTTCTTAACTATTCTACTTAGAAATAATTGTGGACTCAGAGTCAGGGAGACCAGAACTCAGCTACTTTCTTTCTAAAAGCTTCTCCAGACTCACTGCCTCTCTGTCTATCTGAGTTCCACTGAGCAACAACCTCATCGCCCCAAGCTAAAAAATCAAATTATTTCTGCAGGCTGCAAAGCATATTAACTCCCCAACGAATTTCCCAGTAATACCACAGTCCATTAGCCTAGACTGAAAAACTAATTTCTTCATCAATTTCACCTGCTATTTCCTTGAAGCAAAACAAAACCCTTTTTAAAACCATGACCACTGCAACCACACACTATACTCCAGGGTTTTATCTCTTAACTTGCCCCAAAATTTAGACGCCGATATTCCTCATATCCTCCAATCATCACAGTTCTGATATTCTAACACTAGTTCAGTCTTAGAAATATTCAAAGTTTGGGGACTGGATTCTCCGGTTTTGAGACTAATTGCTGATGCTGGCATGGGAACGATGGTGTTTAACGGGCAAAAAAAGGGCGCAAAACAGCCACCGATGCTCCGTCTGGTGGGGGGCTAGCAGGCACACAGCGTGGACCTCCCGGATCTAGCTGCAGATACAGCCAGTGAATTGCGGAGACCATGACCGCACCGTGCAACATTGCACTGTCCACACGCGGACCCGGGCTGCCAAATAGCAATCCCCTTTGGACAAGCTCGCTGCCCCCGGACCACCTCCCGCCAGCGCCCTCCCGCCAAAGCCCCCCCCCCCCCCGGCCCGTGTATCGACTCCTCCCCCGACTGTGGCAGCGCTGGACTTAGTCCGCAGCCACCACGCCAAGTTCCCGAAAAAAAATTCCACACACGACCGACATCACCGGGAACCCGGCCCATCAAGGGTAGGGCCTTGGGTAACGTCCTGAGGCCGTCCCGATGGTGGGGGGTGGGGAGGAGAGAAAGAGCATTGCAAAAGCGGCGCTGCCCTGATATCGGTGCAAAAGGGGATTCTCCGGCCGATTGGCGAACGCAATTTCGGCATCGGAGACCGGAGAATCCCGCCCTTTGTCGCCACTTCCTTTTGAGAAAGTACGGTGGCATTGTGGATAGCACAATTGCTTCACAGCTCCAGGGCCCCAGGTTCGATTCCGGCTTGGGTCACTGTCTGTGCGGAGTCTGCACATCCTCCCCGTGTGTGCGTGGGTTTCCTCCGGGTGCTCCGGTTTCCTCCCACAGTCCAAAGATGTGCAGGTTAGGTGGATTGGCCATGATAAATTGCCCTTAGTGTCCAAAATTGCCCTTAGTGTTGGATGGGGTTACTTGGTTATGGGGATAGGGTGGAGGAGTTGACTTTGGATAGGGTGCTCTTCCCAAGAGCCGGTGCAGACCCGATGGGCCGAATGGCCTCCTTCTGCACTGTAAATTCTATGATAATCTGAAAGTCCCAGAGAACAAATTCTCCTCATCTGTCTTAATTGACTGACCTCTTATTTTTAAAGAGTGCCCCCTTCTAGATTCTAGAGATAAAACATCTTCTCCACACCCATTCTGTCAATATCTCCCAGGATCTTAAAGGTTTCAATCAAGCCTCCACTTACTCTTCTAAATCTTAGTGCAGGGATTTTCAAAGTGCGAGTCGTGACCCACTGGTTGGTGGCGGGCGGGTGTCGGGAGAACAAAGAACAATTGTTATGGGCCAGGGTTTGGAAAACTCCAAAGTATATCATGGAGTTCACCTGACCTACAACTGTTTATTAAATTTGGTTACGAGGAGCGCAAGGGCCTACCTTTCAGGTGTTATTCAGTTCCTTAAGTGCCTTACGTACTTTTAATCAAAAACAAAGTTTATTCTACAAATTCAGTTAACATTTCTATAATCACACACAGTAAACATTTTATCAACTACAAACATAAATACCCCACACAGCTACAGTACTCTCTCTCTCTCTCTCTCTGTGTGTGTATATATATATATATATATATATATATAAATAACCCTTAAGAACTTCCCTTTCAACTGTTTCAATTTGATAATAACATCCACTAAACCAGGAAAACTCTTTTACCAAAAATGTAGGTTTGAATTCTTTCCAGAAAACAGTTATCACTTTAAAAAAAAATATATATATTTTTATTAAAGTTTTGCAAAATTTTTGATAATAGTAATAATCCTAACACAACAAAATAGAGTGAACATTAACATAGTGCAGAAAGAGAATATACAATAGCAATTAACTAGACTTTACCCCCCACGCCTCAGTCTTCCCACACCCTCCCAACGGAGCACTCACCCCCCCCCCCCCCTATGGATCGCTGCTGCTGCTGACATTTTAATTTTAATTTTCCCCTCTAAGTCGACGGATGGTATTATGCCCCTGCTCCACAGCAGCAGCTCTGTACACTTGGCAAAATTATTTACACTCATAAGTATGCATCTGTTCGTGGTGTTGTCCCCTTGCTTCTCCCGGACGGAGTTCGCTGCCGTTGTCGTCTTGTGCGCACTTCTGCTTTTGCCACCCTCCCGTCTTCCCAGTTTTCTCTGCTCCTGTGGATGCCAGGTTTGTTAACGTTTCCCTGCCTCCCTCCTCCCCCTCCGTGGCTCTCCTCTACTGTTCCCTGTCTCTTCCCTTTACCCCCCCCCTGTGGTTTGCCTTTCCTTCCTCTTAGATTTAACTGTCCCCTCCCCCCCCTCTCCCTGTCTATCTCTCCCTCTCATGCTTTGGCTACTTTCCCCTGTTTCTTGGCTACCTGGCTATTCTTCTACTTGTTTGTTGGCCACAAACAGGTCCCGGGACAATTGGGTGAATGGCCCATGTTCTGTGGAAGCCATCGTCTGACCCTCGGATGGCGAATTTGATTTTCTCCATTTGGAGAGATTCCGAGAGGTCGGACAGCCAGTCTGCAGCTTTGGGTGGTGCTGCTGACCGCCAACCGAACAGGATTCTACGGCGGGCGATCAGGGAGGCAAAGGCAAGGGCGTCTGCCCTCCTCCCCAGGAATAGATCTGGCTGGTCTGAGACCCCGAGGACAGCCACTTTCGGGCATGGCTCCACCCTCACCCCTACCACTTTGCACATTGCCTCGAAGAAGGCTGTCCAGTACTCCACAAGTTTGGGGCAAGACCAGAACACGTGGGCGTGGTTGGCCGGGCCTCCTTGGCACCGTTCACATCTATCCTCCACCTCCGGGAAGAACCTACTCATACGGGTTCTTGTTAAGTGGGCTCTATGTACCACTTTTAGTTGCGTCAGGCTGAGCCTTGCACATGTGGAGGTGGAGTTGACCCTGTGCAGTGCTTCGCTCCAGAGTCCCCACCCTATTTCGATCCCCAGGTCCTCCTCCCACTTCATTCTTGTTGCGTCCAGTACGGTGTCGGCCCCTCCTACCAGTCGGTCATACATGTCGCTAGTTTCCTTTATCTAGCATGCTTGTGTCCAGTAACTCTTCCAGTAGTGTCTGTCGTGGTGGCTGTCGTGGTGGTTGTGGGTATGTCCTTGTCTCCTTTCGGAGGAGGTTTTGTAGTTGCAGGTACCTTCGCTCGTTTCCCCTGGCGAGCTGGAATTTCTGTCAGTTCGCCCAGTGTTGCGATCCTGCCGTCCGTGTATAGGTCCCTGACTGTCAGTGTCCCTCTGTCCTGTTCCCACCTTTTGAAGGTGGCGTCAGTCAGTGCTGGCGTGAACCTATGGTTGTTGCAGATGGGAGCTTTGCCCGACATTTTGGTCAGGCCAAATTGCTGCCGTAGTTCGTTCCAAGACTGGAAGGTGACTATTACCACCGGGCTGCTGGAGTGTTTTTTGGGTGGGGATGGGAGTGCCACCGTGGCGAGGGCCCAGAGGGAGGTCCCCCTGCAGTTGGCCTCCTCCGTGCGCACCCATTCGGCTTCTGGCTCCTTGATCCATCCCCTTACACACCGCCCAGTGGTAGAATTGTAGATTTGGGAGGGCTAGCCAGTGCTTTGAAAAAGGCCTTGGGGATGTAGATCGGGATGGATCTGAATAGGAAGAGGTACCTGGGCAGCACGTTCATTTGGATCGTCTGGACTCTCCCCACGAGGGAGAGTGGGAGTGTGTTCCATCTTTGCAGGTCCTTTTTTTCTTCCTCTGTCAGACTGGTGAGGTTCCATTTATGGATCCCTTTCCAGTCATGGGCTATTTGGATTCCCAGGTAGCGGAATTTGTGTCTGGTTTGTTTAAACGGCAGTCCTTTTAGTGCTGCCCCACCTACTTGTGGGTGTACCGGGAAGATCTCGCTTTTGCTCATGTTGAAATTGTAGCCCGAGAAGGCGCCAAACTCTTTCAGGAGCGCGATGATTCCGTCCATGCTGCTTTGTGGGTCCGAAATGTAGAGGAGCAGGTCATCTGTAAAGTGCGAGACTCTGTGCTCTCTGCCGCCCCTTTGGATCGCCCTCCAGCTTTTTGTTGCTCTGACCGCAATTGCTAGTGGCTCGATTGCTAGAGCAGGTACAGTGGGCATCCTTGTCTGGTCCCCCTGTGCAGCTGGAAGTATCGGGAGTTGGTATTGTTTGTCCGTACGCTCGCCATGGTAGCGCTGTATAGGAGTTTTACCCAGGAGGTAAATCCTGTTCCAAGCCCGAACCGCTCCAGTACCTCTATGAGGTATTTCCATTCGACTCTGTCGAAGGCCTTTTCTGCGTCTAGGGAGACGATCACCTCTGGTGTTCTCTCACCGGATGGGGTCATTATCACGTTCAGCAGGCGCCTAATGTTTGAAGTAAGCTGTCTACCTTTGCCCGTCTGGTCCTCTGCTACCACCTCTGGCACGCAGTCTTCTAGCCTTTTGGCTAGAATCTTGGCCAGTATTTTGGCATCCGCGTTCAGCAGTGAGATGGGTCTGTATGACCCACTTTCCATTGGGTCTTTGTCCTTCTTAGGTATCAGCGAGATTGAGGCCTGTGGGTGGGTGGCAGTGTGCCCTTAGCCAGCGAGTCTGTGAACATCTCCCGCAGGTGAGGGCCCAGTGCTATGCAGTTCTTTGCAGAAGTCCGCCGGGAACCCGTCTGGTCCCGGCGTCTTCCCCGCCTGCCTGGAGCTAATGCTGTCCATGATCTCTCCCAGTCCTAGTGGTGCTTCCAGGTCCCGTTTTCTGCCCTCCCCCACGACTGGTATGTCCAGTCCATCAAGGAACCGTTTCATCCCGGACTCCCCCCTTAAGGGCTCTGAGGTGTACAGCCTTTGGTAAAAGGCCCTGAAGGCATTGTTGATCTTTTCTGGTTCTGTTTCTAATGAGCCCCGAGTATCCCTGATTTGCGCAATTTCTCTGGTGGCTGTCTGCTTTCTCAGCTGGTGTGCCAGCAGGCAGCTGGCTTTGTCTCCGTGTTCGTATAGGGTCCCACGTGCCTGGCGGAGTTGATGCACTGCTTCCCTGGTGGAGAGCAGATCAAAGTTCCTTTGTAACTCTCTCCTCTCCGCCAGGAGCTCTACAGTCGGGGCTTCGGAGTATTTGCGGTCTACCTCCAGTATGGAGTTGACCAACTGCTGCCTCGCCGCCCTTTCCTCCCTATCCCTTCGTGCTTTGAAAGCGATGATTTCCCCTCTTATTACGACCTTTAGCGCTTCCCAGAACGTGGAGGGTGAGACCTCCTCATTTTGGTTGTTCTCCGTATACTCTGCTATGGCCCACGATATCTTTTCGTTGAAGGCCTTGTCTGCTAGTAGGGCAACGTCCAACCTCCATGTGGGGCGTTGGGCCCTGCCCGCCTCCAGCCTCACGTCCATGTAGTGTGGGGCGAGCTCCGATATCACCATTGCGGAGTATCCCACTTTGTCTATCCCCGGAAGCACCATTTTCCCCACCACAAAGAAGTCAATTCTGGTGTATACGTTGTGTACTGGGGAGAAGAAGGAGAACTCCTTCTCCCCTGGGTGGGTGAACCTCCAGGGGTCCACCGCTCCCATCTGTTCCATAAAGTGACCGAGTTCCCTTGCCATGCTTGAGGTTTTCCCTGTTTTGGGGTTTGATCTGTCAGTCGTTGGATCCTGTACACAGTTGAAGTCTCTCCCCCCCCCCCCCCCCCCCCCCCCATGATTAGTCGGTGCGTCGCTATGTCCGGGATTTCAACCATGGTCTTCTTGACGAAGCTCGTGTCGTCCCAGTTGGGCGCATACACGTTAACTAGTACTACCGATGCCCCATCCAGGGCCCCGCTGACCATGACGTACCGTCCCCCTAGGTCCGTAACCGTCTTTGTCGCCTTAAACATCGTCCATTTGCTGATCAGTATTGCCACCCCCCTGGCCCTCGTCCCGTAGCAGGAATGGTAGGTCTGTCCCACCCAGCCCTTTCTTACCCGCAGTCTGTCCTGCTCTTTCAGGTGTGTCTCTTGGAGGAAGACTATGTCAGCCTTCAAGTTTCTTAAGTGGGTGAGGACTCTGGATCTTTTCACTGGGCCGTTGAGTCCCCTTACGTTCCAGGTGACTATCCTGGTGGGGGTTTCTGTCCCCTCGCTCGCATATTTACCTGGTGGACGCACCCCTGCCCTCCAGGGTTCCCACTTGTTGGGGGGCCGTCCAGGATGGCCGCTATCGCTGCTCTCTCAATGCGGTAGGGCCCCTGCGCTCCGGGGTTTCCTTTCGTCCAAGGGGCACCCGACATGGCCGCCCGCTGTGCGACTGCCACGTGGGTAGCCCCCTGCACTCTGTGGCCTCCCTTCGCCCAGAGACCGCACTGGGTGGATGCTTGCAGCGATTCCTTGTTCCGAGCCCTCGGTCGTGGCACTTTGTAGCTCCATTGTTGTTCCTTTTCTAGCTTTGTTTGTCCCTCCGTCCCTGGGTTCCCCACCCCCTGGTCCCTCCCTTCCTGTGCCCCCTCCCCCTCGGTCCCTCCCTTTCCTCCTCTTTTCTCCCCCTTTCCTGTATATCCCTCCTTTGTCCCTCTTTCCCCTGCTCCTATCCCCGTTTGCTCTCCCAACTCTGTTGAATGGTGCCCCCCCCCCCCCCGGGGCCTGGCACCTTCCCCCCTGTTGGGGGTGCGCTGGGGCCCTGCTTTGTTGAATGCCCCCATCGCTAGCTTTCTTGCAAGTGCGGTGACCCCCCTCTCGGGAGTTTCTGTCTCGCTTCTCCTTTGCCCAGCGTCTGTGTTTTTCTGCCCGCTCTTCCCCCATCCTACCCTGCGCTCTCCTCGCTCGCTCTCCCTTCTCCGCTGCTCTCGTTCCCTTGTGCCGGGGCCTGGTCTCCCACCTGTGGTGATCCCTCAGGTAGTGGTTTGCTCTTTGCTCAGGGTGCGCTCGCCCTGGTAGAGGTGGGAGGGGGGGCTGGCGATGCCTCCCCCCCTCCCCCCCTCCTCCGTCGGTGTGCTGTTACCCCTCGTCAGGGGCACCGTATTTCTACCCTCGCTGTTGTTTTCCAGTCCGTGTTCCTCGATAAACTTGTTCGCCTCGGCGGGGGCTGTGAAGAAATACTCTCTTTTTTGGTACCAAAACGCACATTGCACTTGTGAAGAGCTGCTTTCGCTCTATTGAATTCGGCCCGTCTCCTGGCGAGGTCTGCCCCAATGTCCTTGTAAATTCTAATGAAGTGTCCTTCCCATTTGCAAGTTCTGTTTTTCCTGGCCCAGCGCAGGATTGTTTCCCTGTCTTTGTACCGGTGCAGTTTAGCACTAACTGCCCTCGGGTGTTCCCCCATCTTGGGCTTCGGGCGCAGCGACCAGTGTGCTCTGTCCATTTCTGCTGGGTCGGAGAAAGTTTCCCTCCCCACTAAGTTGCCCAACATCTCTGCCACGTAGGTCGTGGAATTTCTACCCTCGATCCCCTCTGGTAGGCCCACTATCCTGACATTTTGTCATCTTGAGCGGTTTTCCTGGTGGTCCACCCTGCCTTCAGGCTCCCCTGCGTTGTGCCCAGTCTCGCCGCCTCTCTCTCCAGGGCCATGATCCGGTCGCTCATGTCAGTTGCGGCTTTTTCCAGTTCCTTAATGGTCGCCTCTTGGGCTTCCAGTTTCTCCTCTTGGGCTTCCAGTTTCTTCTCTTGGGCTTCCAGTGTCTTCTCTGCTCTGCCCAGAGCGAGCTGCACCTCCGCCAGGGACTTGGTCATTGCTGCCTGTACTGCGGCCTCCATGTCTGCTCTGGTCTCTGCCTTGTTACCCTGCTGATGTTCCCTCCGCCTCGGAAAAGGCTGCCTTCCAGTTTCCCTCTGGCCCAGGGGGGGAATACTCCTGTCTGACCGGGTCTTTTTGTTGCGGCGTGGCTTTGGTTCCCCCGCTGCGTGTGACGGTTGGCTCGTCTGAACGGGCTCGCATAGTGCCCCTTCTCCCTCTGCTTTGGCTCCCTTTCAGGTAAGTTTTTTTTTTTTTAAAAAGTGGGAGAAAAAAGAAAAAAAAAGAATAAATTTCCCCCCCCCCCCCCCCATCCCTTTAAAGGTTTTCTTGCCAACGTCTTTTTTTTTTAAAAAGGGGGTGGAAGTTCTTCTTTTCCTTTTCCCCTTCTCATCCACTAGGGTCGGGAGACAGAGAGGCTTCTGGTCGGGTTGGGAGTCCCTCTTTGTTCCGCCACCTGCATCGTGGTGGTTGCCGCGGGGGGGGGGGGGGGGGGGGGGTCCTAGCTGCTGGCTCGGTTCCCGTTTTGGTTCTGGCCGCCGCTACTCCTGCTGCCCCGCGTGCCCCGTTGCTGCGCGGGTGAGGGGGTTGTTCGCAGGTAGTTCCTGCTGGCTCGGTGCCACTTCTCCTCGGCTGTCCACGCTCTTCTGTGTGGGGGGGGGGGGGGGGCTCGGTCGGGCCGGCTCGCAGGTCCGCGCTCTGAGGCGGGGGGGACTTTACCCGTCCGCCTCCAAGTCTGCGGCTGCTCTCGCTTCCACGGGCCGCTGCTGTCCGGTCCTTTGCAGCCTCTTTTTTTTTCCCCTGCTCGTACCTCCCAGTGAGCGCTGCATAGGTCCTTTTTTTTTTTCCTTTTTCCCCTTTCTGTTCTCCCCTCTCCGTTTTAAAATAAAAGTGTGCAAAGAAGAGATAACCCACAAGGATTGAAACCCCCCGGACAAAACGAGCAAGCAAAACAAGCAGAAAATAAGAAAAAACCTACTTCTGTAGTGGGAGCTGCCCCGTGCACGTCTTCCCCCTACAGAGCCCTACCGGAAGTCTGAAAACAGTTATCACTTTAAAATTATTAAGTGATCTGGACACCTTTTAACACGCAGAGAGAGAGAGAGAGAGAGACCAAAGAAACCTTCTTTCTCTGAATCCAGCTTCCAACAGTGGTAAACTGAAAGTAAAACTCAGAGCCACAGCCAGCTCCCAGTTTAAAACGAAAGTAAAAACCAGGGCAATAGCCCAGCTCACCCTTACAATGACATCACTGTAGCCATTTGAGAAGACAAAACATTTCTTCAAGGGTCGCCCATGACACCTTCCCACAAGAAAAAAAATAAACCCTTAACTTCAAGATGGTTTCATTTTTCACCTTTTCAGAAAAATTGACAATAGATATACTTTTTTTTAAACAAAAACAAAATAGGCAATCATTAATAATAATAGTCCATTTTATTTCTCCTTCCATCATCGAACCTGCTGCTCTTCATCACATTCATGACAAAGCATCGGCTATCACGTTTTCTTGTCCTGCCACATGTATAATTTTTAAATGAAATGGCTGTAACAATGAACTCTATTGAAACAGTCTGGCATTGTTATTCCTGAACTCCAAAAATGTCAATGGGTTATGGTCAGGATGTATAATTGTTTCAGACAAATTGCTGATCATATAAATGTGAAACTGTTGCAAAGCCAGCACCAAGCTCACAGTCTCCTTCTCAATCGTTGAATACTTCCTATGGTGATTATTTAATTTCTTGGAAAAATATTCAATAGGCTGCTCTATTCCTTCATCGTCTTCTTGCAAGAGCACAGCATCAATGCCCACATCACTCGCATCGACAGCCACTTTGAATGGTTGTGTGTAATTTGGGGTGGTCAACACAGGAGCAGTGGTTAACACGGCCTTCAAGCCGTGTTATGCCTGTTGACACTCCGCCGTCCACTGAAATTTGCAATGCTTCTTCAGCTTGTCCATCAGTGGAGCAACCAAGCTGCTAAAATCCGGCACAAGTTTTCGGTAAAATCCATTCATGCTAAGAAATCGCATTATTTCCCTTTGTGTCAAGGGTATTGGAAATTCCCCAATAACCTCTGTTTTCACACCCCGTGGGACATTCGACCGTGTCCAATTGTATGGCCAAGGAACGTGACTTAGACCATAAGACATAGGAGCAGAATTAGGCCACTCGACCCATTGAGTCTGCTCTGCCATTCAATCATGGCTGATATTTTCTCATCCCCATTCTCCTGCCACCTCCTTGGGCTTTTCCAAATTCACTTTTGGCTAGGTTTACCACCAAACCCGCCTCCTGAAGTCAATTGAATAACTCCAAATGTTCTTTCCATGTCTGACTAAAAATCACCAGATCGTCAATGTATACTGTACAATTGGGTAATCCTGAAATGACTTTTTAGTTAACCGTTGAAATGTGGCTGGGGCGTTTTTTATGCCAAATGGCAAACTTTGAATTGGTATAAACCATCTGGAGTCACAAAAGCTGAAATCTCCTTCGCCCTTTTGCATAAAGGTACCTGCCAGTAACCTTTAAGTAAATCCAGTTTGGAAATAAAAGCTGATTGTACCACCTTCTCAATGCAGCCACCTTCTCAATGCAGTCCTCCAAGCGTGGGATAGGATAAGAGTCTGTTCGTGTAACTGCATTAACCTTTCTATAAGCATACTTTCAATTTCTTTGTTAACCTGTGCCAATTTTAAAGGGCTAAGTCTATATGAATGTTTAATTGGAACAGCATTTCCCACAGCTACATCATGTGTAGCCATTTTAGTAGTTCCCAACTTATCTCCACAAACTTGCCCATGTGATATTAATAACTCTTTCAGGTCAGTTTGTTTTTCCCCTGGAAGGTAACTCAACAATTTATCCCAATTTTTAAGAACATCCTCAATATCCAATTTAATTTGAGGAATGTCCAATCCAGAGTCATCTGGATTTGGTTCTTCACTTTAAGTTAGAAACACTAAAGCCTCCTCCTTTTGCTCTCCTTCCCTTTCAAAAGTACCTTTGAAGCATATTCACATGACACACTCAGTGAGTTTTCCTTCTACCTGGCATTCTTACCACATAATTCACCTCACTTAATTTCCTTTCAATTAAATAAGGTCCACAAAACCTTGCTTTTAAAGGTTCACCTACCACTGGTAACAATACTAAAACTTTATCTCCATTGGCAAAACTATGAACGTTTGCTTTCTTGTCCGCTACCCGTTTCATTACATGCTGTGCAACTTTTAACTGTTGTCTAGCCAATTCACCTGCTCTATTTAATCGTTCCCTAAAATTTGACAAGTAATCCAATAATGTAATTTCAGACTGCTCACTCACCAGTTTTTCCTTAATCAATTTAAATGGTCCTCTTACCTCATGACCAAAGGTTAGTTCAAAAGTAGTGTATTTGGTTGACTCATTAGGTGCATCCCTAATTGCAAACAGTACAAATGGAATGCCTTCGTCCCAATACTCTGGATAACCTTGACAATAAGCCCTCAACATTGTCTTTAACGTCTGATGCCACCATTCTAACGCTCCCTGCAATTCTGGATAGTATGCAGTTGATTTAAATTGTTTTACTCCTAAGCTATCCATAACTTCCTTGAATAACCTTGAGGTAAAATTTAACCCTTGATCCGATTGTACTTCTGTGAGTAGCCAATAAAGAATGTCAGTAACTCCTCCACAATCTTTTTAGCTGTCATATTGCATTCTGGAATGGCCTCTGGAAACCTGGTAGACACATCCATTATCGTCAAAGATATTGATTCCCACTTTTCGTTTAGGAAGCAGTCCGATGCAATCAATTAAGACCCTTGTAAAAGGTTCCTCAAATGCTGGAATGGGTAATAAGGGCGCTGGTTTTATCACCGCTTGAGGTTTCCCTATCACTTAACATGTATGACATGGTCGACAAAATGTAACTACATCTTTATGTGGTCCAGGTCATTAAAATTTTTTTGTATTTTAGCTTGAGTTTTCCTTACTCCGAAGTGACCTCCTACTGGTACTTCATGTGCTACTCGCAACACCTCCTTTCTGTACCCTACCGGAAATATCACTTGATGAACTTCTGCCCACTTTTCATCCGCCTGCATATGTAAAGGTCTCCATTTTCTCATTAAGACATCACTTTTAAGGTCATAACATTCTGGAATACACTCAGATTCCTCTTCCGTGTATGCTTTCTGATTGATGTAGGAGCAGTTTCAAGACCTGTTTATTGAGTCAGCTTCCACGTGGAGTTATTCCCTGTGGCTCAGCTCAGTACAGAGAGGATCAAAACACCACAACCTGGACAAGATGGCTGATTTAATCAAGCTTGTTACGTGTACATGAAGAACAGACTGGATATCGGCCAAGACCTGTTCTGCCGAACAAAGACTCAAACACAGTACTTATACAACATTCAAAAATCAATAGCCCGCCCCAGTTGGATGCGATCCAATCCTTGAAGCTGCTACTTTTAAACTTATCCAATAGAATTGCAAGCAGTGTTTAAACTTCACCCACTAGAATCGCAAGCAGCGCATGATTGATCATCATCCTGACAACTGCTTGCACCGACTGTTTGTGAGAAACAGAACAATAGAACCAGCGTTCTGAATTGTTTCACAAAGACAAGATTTCAGAAGTAATGTCCTTCTGGCCAAGTTCGCTATCCTAAATCCCATTTGATTACTTAATACTGCCAAGTCGTAAAATACATGTTTAATGGTTAATAATGATTACTCAGTCCTATAATTCATCTCAATCCTTAATAAAATAACTTATGTAAAACTACTCGTGGCATGCTAACGATTCAGTTGTAAGAGGTATCATTGCTGAATCCCGCCTTTTGGTTCTTGGCTAACCCAAGAATAGGCCATTAAAGAGACATACTGAATTTATTGGAGTCCGGCTGATGTGTGGAATATTGAACAGGTAAGAGCGTAATAGTTCCTCTTTAACTAGAGGGCGACAGTCTGCCATTTCCTAATGCGGCGTCTGAGGCAACAGAGCGTAATAAAAAGACGAACAATATAAACAGCTGCAAAAGTACAACAATGTGCGATATAATACGTATCCATGGATGGATATTGGCACTCAGTCCCCAATTCCATACTGTAGAGAAAATGTTCTGTGACTGAAACAGTTCCGCACCTTCTCGGCGTGAGTCTGGATGAGCTCCCGCTCCTTGTTCCAGAGGTGGTCAATTGGCGTTGCCTCCTCTCAAAGTCCTTTCCAATTGGCCCGCAAGCGCGGGATGTGTGGAAGTCCCTTCTGGACATATTGGCGAATCCGCTGGTCATCGTCAGTTCGCTCGAGGTCATCTGATATGACCTTCCACACAAGCTGATTGACTTGCTGGCTGAGGGTTCTAGCCGTTTCGGCATCCTGGTATATATCCTGAACTGCAGCTCTCATTTACCTTTTCATAACCTCAATCCCTTCACTTATCTCCGCAATGTCAAGGGCGTTCAGTTCCACTATGTCTCTCTGTTGTCACTTACTTATTTTCCATCAACTCCCGTCCAAAATCCCCCTCCAAGGCTACAAACAATCCTTGACCACAGCAATAGACTGGTAAGTGTAGATTGGCGACATCAATCATAACTCTTACATGTCCATATCCTATAATTCATTGTCACTGATTTATCATCATCACTGATTCATCAGTGAGGGTCAGAATTAACCCGTGTCCCACAGTGTGGCTCGTGATATGCTCATCACATTCGGGCTTGGGGGTTGTCCTTGGACACATTGTAATCGAGCCAGAGCTCGCCAGTGTCACAGTGGTGGTGGTAGGTTTTGGCCTCGTCCCCACCCGTACCCCATGGAGTCCTTACTTCTTACAATATCCCACACGATTCTCGGACTCCTGCGCTGACTGGCTGCCTACCTCACTTCCCCGACACAAAGTTGTTAATCTATCACGTATCATCTCATGATTGCCAGTACAGTTAGGTGCCTGGCAGGGATCCATACAGTGAATTACCAGACGGTCCCCCATAACTTACTAGTTCACAATCGGGTGATTAGGGCCATCGATGGCATGTAGCGTTCCCCGATCGGTCATTTTAAAAACAATGTCATCCTGTCTGGGGGCAAAGGTCCTGCGTCCCTGCTTTCCGTATCACCTGTAACTCCCATGATCCTGGGTTCCCAACTGATATAGGGCCCAGTTATTTCGGTATTGCACGTAATTCGTACAAGCCACCCCGCAGGGACATATAGAGTCCCATCATAATAAAAACCTATACCACTCCCCTTTGCATCTCTCATAACATTAACAGCATCCCGACGCACCCGGGTGACATTAATATACATGCGATCACTGGACTTGGCTTCAGCAATGTCCGGATCCTTCCGCGTCCCTGGCAAGGTGGTCGATGTTGATAGCTGCAACCAGAGATGAGATGGGATCCTGAGGTGTGCTAGCAATAGAATCCTGTAGGAATAAACAAACACCTTCCGGTGCTCAATTAGTATTATATCATTCGCATAATCGCCACTCCTTCCTCGTATACATCCTCTCTGTGCCTTAGTCCCATATCCTGAGCCACTTTGGTGGCCCATCTACAAATCCTGATAAGTCCCATTACAAGTACCGCAGCTGGCAATGCCATGGCTACCCCCCGCTCCCTGGGTTTGCCAACCCACCAGAGGGTTCTCTCAATCCTTGTAACTATGGGATGACTCATGAGGGTATAATTTCAACTGTGCCCAGTGCCGCCGCCGCGTACTGGGTTTCTTGTCTATTAAGGCACATATTTGTCCAGCAATGATTACTGCACAGGATCCCTCCCATCAAACCCCTGGTCCCTTTTTACCTGTCATGAGTTTGACCATGACGCTATCCCCTGGTGTCGGTAGTTCTGGGGTATCCTTTCCAGTCAGTTTGGTCCAATCTCTATGCTGTTGCTGTGCAATTACCTGACTCTTAAGGACATGCAGGCGGTTCACCAGATCTTGCATGCATTGGAGTACAGTGCCTTTCCTTATCTCAAGTTCCGCTCCTCCAGTTATCACCTCCTCCGGGAGACGCATTGTTCTTCCTGTCATTAACTCAAAGGGGTTAGGCCTGTTCCCCGGGCGGGGGTGGCTCTTTGTCGCAACAATTTTGCAGGCAGGGCCCGCACTCAATTATTCCCTTCCAGCAATATAGCTTCGGCTAGGCTATTTTCAAGGATTGGTTCAACCGCTCTACCATTCCCGAGCTTTGAGGATGGTGTGGGATGTGGAATCTTTGCTGGATGCCAAAAACCCCACAAGCCTCCCTCATGACTTTCCCCATGAAATGGGTGCCTTGGTGAGAATCCAGTTGAAGTGGCACCCCCCACCTTGGTATTATTTCATTAGCCAATATCAAAGCCATGGTACTAGCGGTGGCGTCCTTACACAGGAATGCTTCCACCCACCAGGTGAATTGATCTACAATGACCAAACAGTATGTTCTACCCTGTACCCGAGGCAAAGGCCCAGTAAAATCTAGTTGCAAATTTCCCCATGGTCCCTTGGGCTGGGGGCTGACTTCCCATTTATCTTGCAGGGACGGCCTGGTTCCACCAGGGCGCACTGTATGCATCGTTGGCAGAATTTGGTCACATCCCTGTCCATTCCCTTCCACCACCAACATTCCTTTAATAGTTTGATCATATTGTCTGTCCCTGTGTGCGCTTGTCCATGGTATATGTCTAACAGGGATTGTTGCACGGCCTCGGAGACTATTATCGTTCCCTCTCTCCTCCATATTCCATCCTGGCCTATCCGTCCCCCGTTATTTCTCCACCCACCCTTTTCCTCCACTAGTGCTTGTTCTTGCACCTGCCTTACATCAATATCAGCATTGTCTGTGGCCTCCACAGCTGCTATTCCTGAAGTCTGCATCCCCATCCGTTCCTGCTTTAATAGGTCTCTCGCAGCCTGATGGGCCCAACTGTTACTTTACTGCGCATAATTCTCAATTCTCCTTAATCACGGCTGCTTCTAAGGGCTGTCGGGTGGCCAGGATCAAGTCCCTGATTAAACTCTCATGCTGTATGTGTCCTCCACTGGAGGTCACAAAGCCCCGCCTACTCCAAGGTGTCATAGGCATAAACTACGCCAGAAGCGTCCCGACTGTCAGTGTACACATTGATTCACTTTTTCTTGCCCCATTCCAGGGCCTTCGTTAGAGCTATTAATCCAGCTATTTGTGCTGAGTGGTTCCCGGGGATCTGTTCTGCAATCAACTCACTTTCAGTATCTACTACAGCCCATGCCATACAGGGCTCCTCTCCTCTATACTTCCATGCTCCATCCACAGACAAGTTGCTCACTCCCTCTCCCACCAATGGCTCTTCTGCCAAGCCTCCACTCGTGTCCTCCTCTACTTCCACAGCACTTTCATGCTCCGTTCCTTGCATTGTTAACCCTATCGCAGGATTTTCCCTCATATCTTTACAGATTTCCACTTGTCTGTCCCCAGGTAAAATATTAGCTTCCCACATTGAGCGTCTACTATCCGAGACACCCTTCAGTCTTCCAGCCTCTAAGAGTTGAACAATAGTATGAGGGCTATGGAGGATTATTTAACCCATCAGGGCGATGGGTTCTGATGCATTTATTGCCCATGAAGCACACGCCAAAGCTTGCACACATCGGTGCATGCCTGTGGCTACCGCATCCATTTGGGTAGAGTAATATCCCATTGGTCTTAATTCATCCCCATGCGTCTGGGCTACTACATCGGCCTATATTCCACTAGCCTCCTGGCAGAAGATGTGGAATGGCTTACTAAGGCCAGGCCACCCCAGGGAGGGCCCCTTCGCCATTACTTGTGTAGATTGGAAAAGCCTGCATCTCCTCCCCACACTCTACTTTGTCTTTGCTAGCCCTCCCCCCCCCCCCCCCCCCCCCCATTGTTAAATCTTGTAGGGGTTTCACAAGGGTTGCTAACCTCTCCACAAGATTTTAAATCATGCCGGCTATTGCTGCACTACTGGAAGTCACTTAGAAATTCTCAAATCCTCGAATCTACTGCAAATCTTGTTCCACTGGCAGTTACCTAGAAAGTAAAACACAAAAGATCCATTCAGACAAGTCAATATTAAAATTCGCAATTCCTGTTAAAAGAAAACCTCTTCAGCTGTCAATTCAAAGTTAAAATTCTTAATGCCTGTAAAAAAAAACCTTCAGCTGTCAATTCAAAGTTAAAATTCTTAATGCCTGTAAAAAAACACCTTCAGCTGTAAACAGGCAAGGGTTAATTATCTGCTGTATGATGAGAGGCGGGGTAAAAGCCTTCAACTGGATGTCCTTGCGTCACACCCTCCTTTGTTTGACTTAACCAGAAACACGAGGAGGGATTTTTATCAGTCTCTAATCTACACCCATTTCTGTTCCCTCAAACTTTGTTTCCTTTCTCCCTACCCACATCAATTGTGTCAGGAATAAATATTTTTCAACCTGACCCAAAGTTTTAACACAAAATCAATCCAATACAGGATCAGCCATAATCAATTTAGATATCTCAAACTCCAATCAATCCTATTAAATTAAAATGGTCTCATTCTTACATGTGTGAATTTATATCCGGATTAAATTTCCCACATGTGGTTCAGAATAATCCTGGAATCATGCCTCTGGCCAGAAAACATGACTTCAAGTTTTTGTCAACGGTTTGAACTTGAAACACTTGACATGAGTAATATCCCAACAATTCCGGAGAGTCAGGGGGCAGAGTTGAATATGGTAGCCATCACAAAGGAGAAAGTGCTAGAGAAACTAAGAGGTCTAAAAATTGATAAATCTCCAGGCCCAGATGGGCTACATCCTAGATTTCTAAAGGAGACAGCTGAAGAAATAGTGGAGGCATTAGTTATGATCTTTCAAAAGTCACTGGAGTCAGGGAAAGTCCCAGAGGATTGGAAAATCGCTGTTGTAACCCCCCTGTTCAAGAAGGGAACAAGGAAAAAGATGGAAAATTATAGGCCAATTAGCCTAACCTCGGTTGTTGGCAAGATTCTAGAATCCATTGTTAAGGATGAGATTTCTAAATTCTTGGAAGTGCAGGGTCGGATTAGGACAAGTCAGCATGGATTTAGTAAGGGGAGGTCATGCCTGACAAACCTGTTAGAGTTCTTTGAAGAGATAACAAATAGGTTAGACCAAGGAGAGCCAATGGATGTTATCTATCTTGACTTCCAAAAGGCCTTTGATAAGGTGCCTCACGGGAGACTGCTGAGTAAAATAAGGCCCCATGGTATTCGAGGCAAGGTACTAACATGGATTGACGATTGGCTGTCAGGCAGAAGGCAGAGACAAAGAAACAAAGAACAAAGAAAGAAATGTACAGCACAGGAACAGGCCCTTCGGCCCTCCAAGCCCATGCCGACCATGCTGCCCGACTAAACTACAATCTTCTACACTTCCTGGGTCCATTACATAGAACATACAGTGCAGAAGGAGGCCATTCGGCCCATCGAGTCTGCACCGACCCACATTAATCCCTCACTTCCACCCTATCCCCGCAACCCAATAACCCCTCCCAACCCTTATGGACACTACGGGCAATTTTTAGCATGGCCAATCCACCTAACCTGCACGTCTTTGGACTGTGGGAGGAAACCGGAGCACCCGGAGGAAACCCACGCAGACACGGGGAGAACGTGCAGACTCCGCACAGACAGTGACCCAGCGGGGAATCGAACCTGGGACCCTGGCGCTGTGAAGCCACAGTGCTATCCACTTGTGCTACCGTGCTGCCCTAAAACATAGAACATACAGTGCAGAAGGAGGCCATTTGGCCCATCGAGTCTGCACTGACCCACTTAGGCCGTCACTTCCACCCTATCCCGTAACCCAATAACCCCTCCTAACGTTTTGGTCACTAAGGGCAATTCATCATGGCCAATCCACCTAACCTGCACGTCTTTGGACTGTGGGAGGAAACCGGAGCACCCGGAGAAAACCCACGCAGACACGGGGAGAGCGTGCAGACTCCGCACAGACAGCGAACCAGCAGGGAATTGAACCTGGGATCCTGGCGCTGTGAAGCCACAGTGCTATCCACTTGTGCTACCGTGCTGCCCTAAAACATAGAACATACAGTGCAGAAGGAGGCCATTTGGCCCATCGAGTCTGCACTGACCCACTTAGGCCGTCACTTCCACCCTATCCCGTAACCCAATAACCCCTCCTAACGTTTTGGTCACTAAGGGCAATTCATCATGGCCAATCCACCTAACCTGCACGTCTTTGGACTGTGGGAGGAAACCGGAGCACCCGGAGAAAACCCACGCAGACACGGGGAGAGCGTGCAGACTCCGCACAGACAGCGAACCAGCAGGGAATTGAACCTGGGATCCTGGCGCTGTGAAGCCACAGTGCTATCCACTTGTGCTACCGTGCTGCCAATAATTGCTTATTGTCACAAGTAGACTTCAATGAAGTTACTGTGAAAGCCCCCTAGTCACCACATTCCAGCACCTGTTCAGGAAAGCCGATACAGGAATTGAACCCACGCTGCTGCCTTGTTCTGCATTACAAGCCAGCTATTTAGCCCACTGTGCTAATTAGCCTACTGTAATCCCTCTATTCCCATTCTATTCATGTATTTGAGAGTTGGGATAAAAGGTTCTTTTTCGGAATGGCAACCGGTGACGAGTGGTGTCCCGCAGGGTTCAGTGTTGGGGCCACAGTTCTCTTTATATATTAACGATCTAGATGACGGGACTGGGGGCATTCTGGCTAAGTTTGCCGATGATACAAAGATAGGTGGAGGGGCAGGTAGTATGGAGGAGGTGGGGAGGCTGCAGAAAGATTTAGACAGTTTAGGAGAGTGGTCCAAGAAATGGCTGATGAAATTCAACGTGGGCAAGTGCGAGGTCTTGCACTTTGGAAAAAAGAATAGAGGCATGGACTATTTTCTAAACGGTGACAAAATTCATAATGCTGAAGTGCAAAGGGACTTGGGAGTCCTAGTCCAGGATTCTCCAAAGGTAAACTTGCAGGTTGAGTACGTAATTAAGAAAGCAAATGCAATGTTGTCATTCATCTCAAGAGGCTTGGAATATAAAAGCAGGGTTATACTTCTGAAGCTTTATAAAGCATTAGTTAGGCCCCATTTAGAATACTGTGAGCAATTTTGGGCCCCACACCTCAGGAAGGACATACTGGCACTGGAGCGGGTCCAGCGGAGATTCACACGGATGATCCCAGGAATGGTAGGCCTAACATACGATGAACGTCTGAGGATCCTGGGATTATATTCATTGGAATTTAGGAGGTTGAGGGGAGATCTAATAGAAACTTACAAGATAATGAATGGCTTAGATAGGGTGGATGTAGGGAAGTTGTTTCCATTAGCAGGGGAGACTAGGACCCGGGGGCACAGCCTTAAAATAAAAGGGAGTCACTTTAGAACAGAGATGAGGAGAAATTTCTTCAGCCAGAGAGTGGTGGGTCTGTGGAATTCATTGCCACAGAGGGCGGTGGAGGCCGGGACGTTGAGTGTCTTTAAGACAGAAGTTGATAAATTCTTGATTTCTCGAGGAATTATAGGCTATGGAGAGAGAGCGGGTAAATGGAGTTGAAATCAGCCATGATTGAATGGTGGAGTGGACTCGATGGGCCGAATGGCCTTACTTCCACTCCTATGTCTTATGGTCTTATTGTCTTAAATGATTAAACATCAAAAAACCCCACAGCTTCAGGCAGCAAGTGTTTTGAAATGAAAATAAACCTCAGAAAGATAAATCTTAATGATAACATGACTCCACGAATCTCCTCCAAACAAACGAAACATGATACTTCTGCTCATAAAGTTCACAGCAGCCTTTGTTCTTGCTGCACCGCAAGCTGACACTCTTTCGGTTAAAGTAATAAGAACATAAGAACTAGGAGCAGGAGTAGGCCATCTGGCCCCTCGAACCTGCTCCGCCATTCAATGAGATCATGGCTGATCTTTTGTGGACTCAGCTCCACTTTCCGGCCCGAACACCATAACCCTTAATCCCTTTATTCTTCAAAAAACTATCTATCTTTATCTTAAAAACATTTAATGAAGGAGCCTCTACTGCTTCACTGGGCAAGGAATTCCATAGATTCACAACCCTTTGGGTGAAGAAGTTCCTCCTAAACTCAGTCCTAAATCTACTTCCCCTTATTTTGAGGCTATGCCCCCTAGTTCTGCTTTCACCCGCCAGTGGAAACAACCTGCCCGCATCTATCCTATCTATTCCCTTCATAATCTTATATGTTTCTATAAGATCCCCCCTCATCCTTCTAAATTCCAACGAGTACAGTCCCAGTCTACTCAACCTCTCCTCGTAATCCAACCCCTTCAGCTCTGGGATTAACCTAGTGAATCTCCTCTGCACACCCTCCAGTGCCAGTACGTCCTTTCTCAAGTAAGGAGACCAAAACTGAACACAATACTCCAGGTGTGGCCTCACTAACACCTTATACAATTGCAGCATAACCTCCCTAGTCTTAAACTCCATACCTCTAGCAATGAAGGACAAAATTCCATTTGCCTTCTTAATCACCTGTTGCACCTGAAAACCAACTTTCTGCGACTCATGCACTAGCACACCCAGGTCTCTCTGCACAGCAGCATGTTTTAATATTTTATCATTTAAATAATAATCCCTTTTGCCGTTATTCTTACCAAAATTGATAACCTCACATTTGTCAACATTGTATTCCATCTGCCAGACCCTAGCCCATTCACTTAGCCTATCCAAATCCCTCTGCAGACTTCCAGTATCCTCTGCACTTTTTGCTTTACCACTTATCTTAGTGTCGTCTGCAAACCTGGACACATTGCCCTTGGTCCCCAACTCCAAATCATCTATGTAAATTGTGAACAGTTGTGGGCCCAACACTGATCCCTGAGGGACACCACTAGCTACTGATTGCCAACCAGAGAAACACCCATTAATCCCCACTCTTTTCTTTCTATTAATTAACCAATCCTCTATGCTACCACTTTCCCCTTAATGCCATGCATCTTTATCTTATGCAACAACCTTTTGTGTGGCACCTTGTCAAAGGCTTTCTGGAAATCCAGATATACCACATACATTGGCTCCCCGTTATCTACCGCACTGTTAATGTCCTCAAAAAAGTCCACTAAATTAGTTAGGCACGACCTGCCCTTTATGAACCCATGCTGCGTCTGTCCAATGGGACAATTTCCATCCAGATGCCTCGCTATTTCTTCCTTGATGATAGATTCCAGCATCTTCCCTACTACCGAAGTTAAGCTCACTGGCCTATAATTACCCACTTTCTGCCTACCTCCTTTTTTAAACAGTGGTGTCACGTTTGCTAATTTCCAATCCGCTGGGACCACCACTAGTGATAATTTTGGTAAATTATCACTAGTGCATTTGCAATTTCCCTAGCCATCTCTTTTAGCACTCTGGGATGCATTCCATCAGGGCCAGGAGACTTGTCTACCTTTAGCCCCATCAGCGTGCCCATCACTACCTCCTTGGTGATATCAATCCTCTCAAGGTCCTCACCTGTCATAGCCTCATTTCCATCAGTCACTGGCATGTTATTTGTGTCTTCCACTGTGAAGACCGACCCAAAAAACCTGTTCAGTTCCTCAGCCATTTCCTCATCTCCCATTATTAAATCTCCCTTCTCATCCTCTAAAGGACCAATATTTACCTTAGCCACTCTTTTTTGTTTTATGTATTTGTAGAAACTTTCACTATCTGTTTTTATATTCTGAGCAAGTTTACTCTCATAAACTATCTTACTCTTCTTTATAGCTTTTTTAGTAGCTTTCTGTTGCCCCCTAAAGATTTCCCAGTCCTCTAGTCTCCCACTGATCTTTGCTACTTTGTATGTTTTTTCCTTCAATTGGATACTCTCCCTTATCTCCTTAGATATCCATGGTTGATTTTCCCTCTTTTTACCGTCCTTCCTTTTTGTTGGTATAAACCTTTGCTGGGCACTGTGAAAAATCACTTGGAAGGTTCTCCACTGTTCCTCAACTGTTTCACCATAAAGTCTTTGCTCCCAGTCTACCTTAGCTAGTAATGAACAAGGTTCACTACCCTTTTCCATTATAAAAGTTAAACTGTTTGTTTGATTCATTTATCTTTTTTCCATTTAATCCAATCCTCAACACCTGATTTCATAGGTATTATTTTAATGTATTCATAACATTATTTTGCTATAAAAAATACTTTTCCATTTCTGCTGTACCACACCTGTCGAGTGGGCTGTGTGCTCCCCATACCACAATCTATTAAAAGTTGTGGGTCAGGTGAACTCCATGATACACTTTGGGGTTCTCTAATCCCTGGCCCATAACAAATTGGGGGCTCGGGGATAAAAGACCATATATTGGATTATCTTAGTAAACTTAAAGACAGTGAGGGGTTGATTCTCAGGTGTGGTATTTTAGTGTTGTGGACAATGGCTCTTTCAGAGGCTCTGCAGTTTTTGGGGGTGGACACGGTCGCATGCAGTACCTTATGGACAGAGACTAAAAGCAGACTGTTAGATTTGGCAAAAACATTGCAGTTAACATTACCTGACAAAATGCGAAAAGGTGAGGTAATTATGGCGGTGGCTAAGCATTTAAAGTTGCCTGAGATACAGTTTGACTCATTGGACATGGCAAAAATTCAGTTACAACTTAAACAAACGGAACATGAGAAAGAATTAAAGCAGCTTGAATACGAAAGAGAGAGAGAGGAAAAAGAAAAGGAGAGAGAAGAAAGAAGAAAAGAAAGAATAGCCCTAGCAGAAGAAAAAGAAAGGGAGATACAGATCAGGGAAAAAGATAAAGAGAGAGAGTTTAAACTTCAGAAAATGGCCATGAAACATGACAGTCAGTTAAAATTGGCAGATGTAAAGGGAAACGTACAGTTGGATGATAGTGATGAGGATAGTGAGAAAAAGCGTCTTAGTCGAAGGCTTGGTGGGAATCTATTTAAATATGTCTAAGCATTACCAAGGTATGATGAGAAGGAGGTAGAAGCCTTTTTCATTTCATTTGAGAAGGTGACTCAACAAATGAAATGGCCACAGGACATGTGGGTATTACTGATTGAAACAAAGCTGGTAGGTAGGGCTAGTGAAGTGTTTGCATCACTACCAGAGGAGGCATCTGGGGCGTATGAGGAGGTGAAAAAAAATCCATCTTAGTTGCATATGAACTAGTGCCTGAAGCCTACAGACAAAGGTTTAGAAATTTAAGGAAAGAATTTGGTCAAACATACATGGCGTTTGAAAGGATCAAACAGAGTAATTTTGGTAGGTGGATAAGGGGTTTGAAAATAGACAAAACGTATGAAGCTCTTAGAGAAATTATACTTTTGGAGGAGTTTAAAAATTCAATTCCTGATGCAGTGAGAACTCATGTGGAAGAACAGAGGGTTAAAACTGCGAGATTAGCAGCAAAAATGGCAGATGATTATGAATTAGTTCATAAATCAAAGCTTGTTTTCCGACATCAGTTTCAGCCTGTGAGGGACAGAAACTGGGGACCTGAGAAATACTCAAGTGGTAAAAGTAAAGGTGATCTGATGGGAGATAATAAAGAGAGTGTACCTCAGATTAAAAACGAAATCCAGGAGGGTGGAAGAGACATGAAAAGTTTCAAATGTTTTCACTGTAATAAACTAGGCCATGTAAAATCACAGTGTTGGTGGTTAAAGTAAAGCACTGGGAAGGCTGGTGTGGTAAAACAGGATAAGACAGTGGGGTTTGTTAAAGTGGTAAAGGAAAGCCCAAGTGAAGCGAAGGAGGTGCAAAATATTGTACAGCCTGATCAAGAGGTGATTGATAAGGTGCCAAATCTCTTTAAAGAATTTACTTGTGTGGGTAAAGTTTACTCATGTGAATCAGGAAGAGTAGGTAAAGAAGTCACAATTTTAAGAGGTACGGGAGCTAGTCAATATTTAATGGTAAGAGATGAGGAGTTATGTAGTTTGGTAAAAATGTTGCCAGAAATGGTGGTAATATGTGGAATTCAGGGTGAGAGGAGTAGTGTTCAATTATATAAGGTAAGGTTGCAAAGTCCAGTGAAGAGACCTGTGAAGTGGTAGTAGGAGAAATAGAGAAACTATCTTGTCCAGGAATACAGTTTATCTTGGGTAATGATATAGCTGGATCGCAGGTGGGAGTGATGCCTACTGTGGTTGACAAGCCAGTGGAAAATCAGACAACTGAAGTGTTGAAGGACGAATATCCTGGGATTTTTCTGGATTGTGTAGTAACAAGGTCATAAAGTCACAGGTTAAGACAAAAGGAGAAATCAAAGAGTGAAGATGAAGTTGAAGTGCAATTATCAGAAACAATTTTTGATCAGATGGTTGAAAAAGAACAAGAACAGGTGGAGGATGAGGCGGATATTTTTAGTTGCGGAAAATTGGCAGAGTTACAGCAGAAAGATGTAGAAATAAAACGGGCGTATCAGAAAGAATATACGGAAGAGGAATCTGAGTGTATACCAGAGTGTTATTACCGTCAAAGTAATGTCTTGATGAGAAAATGGAGACCTTTACATGTGCAGGTGGATGAAAAATGGGCAGAAGTTCATCAAGTAGTATTGCCGATAGGGTATAGAAAGGAGGTGTTGCGAGTTGCACATGAGGTACCAGTGGGAGGTCATTTGGGAATAAGGAAAACTCAAGCTAAAATCCAGAAACATTTTTATTGGCCTGGACTACATGAAGATGTAGTTAAATTTTATCGATCATGTCACACGTGTCAAGTGATAGGAAAACCTCAAGCAGTGATAAAACCAGCGCCCTTAATATCCATTCCAGCATTTGAGGAACCTTTTACAAGGGTCCTAATTGATTGCGTAGGTCCGCTTCCTGGAACAAAAAGTGGGAATCAATATAATGGACGTGTCTACTTGGTTTCCAGAGTCCATTCCAGTATGTAATATTACAGCTAAAAAGATTGTGGAGGAGTTACTTAAATTCTTTACTAGATAAGGACTACCCACAGAAACACAATCGGATCAAAGATCAAATTTTACCTCAAGGTTATTCAAAGAAGTTATGGATAGCTTAGGAATAAAACAATTTAAATCAACTGCGTACCATCCAGAATCGCAGGGACATCAGACATTAAAGACAATGTTGAGGACTTATTGTCACGATTATCCAGAGGATTGGGT
Organism: Scyliorhinus torazame; assembly: GCF_047496885.1. Classification (NCBI taxonomy): domain Eukaryota; kingdom Metazoa; phylum Chordata; class Chondrichthyes; order Carcharhiniformes; family Scyliorhinidae; genus Scyliorhinus; species Scyliorhinus torazame. Next base: position 347,641,208 of record NC_092710.1, on the reverse strand, counting down.
TAAAGGAATTCCATTCGTACTGTTTGCAATTAGGGATGCACCTAATAAGTCTACCAAATTTAGTCCTTTTGAACTAATTTTTGGTCATGAGTTAAGAGGACCATTTAAATTGATTAAGGAAAAATTGGTGAGTGAGAAATCGGAAATTACATTATTGGATTACGTGTTAAATTTTAGGGAACGATTAAATAGAGCAGGTGAATTGGCCAGACAACATTTAAAAGTTGCACAAAATGTGATGAAACGGGTAGCGGACAAGAAATCCAAGGTTCGTAGTTTTGCCAGTGGAGATAAAGTTTTAGTGTTATTACCAGTGGTATGTGAACCTTTAAAAGCAAGGTTTTGTGGACCTTATCAGATTGAAAGGAAATTAAGTGAGGTGAATTATGTGGTAAAAACACCAGATAGAAGGAAAACTCACCGAGTGTGTCATGTGAATATGCTTAAAAGGTACTTTGAAAGGGAAGGAGAGAAAAAGGAGGTTTTAATGATTCTAACTCAAAGTGACAAACCAAATCCAGATGACTGAATTTGACATACCTCAAATTAAATTGGAAAATGAGGATGTTCTGCAAAATTGGGATAAATTGTTGAGTTACCTTCCAGAGGAAAAACAGACTGACCTGAAAGAGTTATTGATAGCACATGGGCAAGTTTGTTGAGATAATTTGGGAAGTACTAAAATGGCTATACATGATGTAGATGTGGGAAATGCTGTTCCAATCAAACATCATCCATATAGACTTAACCCTTTAAAATTGGCACAGGTTAACAAAGAGATTGAGAGTATGCTTAAAAAAGGCATAATTGAAGGGGGTTGTAGCCAATGGAGCTCATCTTGAAGTTGATGGGTTTTTTTTTTCTTGGGGGGAGGTGTCATGTGAGAGTACCCATAAGAAATGGGTGTTTATAAATGGGTGTGTATATAAATATCTGTAGTGAAAGTGTCTTTAAGAAATGGGTGTTTACTACTGCAGTGATGTCAGAGCTGGGCTGTCTGTCAGCTTTTTACTTTCGTTTTAGGCCCTTTGCTGCAGGGTTTGTTTTAGTTTCGTTTTCAGAGCTGGGTAGTTGCACTCACAGCCAGAAGGTGTATGAATCGCTCTCTGTAATCCAAAGACTCTAAATCGATTCTGGCGATTTAAAACTAATAACAGTAGTGACTTTAACCTGATGTGCTTCTGGTAAAAGGTGTTTTAAGTCGTATGGATGTTAAAAAGGAAAGTTTAAAGGATTACTTAGTGTTGTAGTCTTTGGGGGTTGTATTTGAATTAATGGTTGCTAAGATGTTCATTGTATGTTTTAAAAAGGTTAACTTGAGCTCATAGAATAAACATTGTTTTGCTTTAAAAAATACTTTTCCATTTCTGCTGTACTACACCTGTTGAGTGGGCCGTATGCTCCCCATACCACAATCTATTAAAAGTTGTGGGTCAGGTGAACTCCATGATACACTTTGGGGTTCTCTAATCCCTGGCCCATAACAATTGCAAGCAGTGTTTAAACTTCACCCAATAGAATCGCAAGCGGCGCATGATTGATCCTCATCCTGACAGCTGCTTGCACTGACTGTTTGTGAGAAACAGAACAACAGAACCAGCACCCTGAATTGTTTCACAAAGACAAGATGTCAGAGGTAATTGTGGTCCTTTTGGTCAAGTTCGCTATCCAAATCCCATTTGATTACTTATTACTGCTATGTCCTAAAAATACACGTTTAATGGTTAATAATGATTACTCAGTCCCATAATTCATCTCAATCCATAATAAAATAACTTATGTAAAACTACTCTAGTGGCATGTTAACGATTCAGTTGTAAGGGGTATCATCGCTGAACCCCCCTCTTCACTGTTACACCCGTTTTATTTCTATATCTGTAAGTTGTAACTCCGCCAATTTTCCTGAACTAAAAATATCCGCCTCATCCTCAACCTGTACTTGTTCTTTTCCAACCATCTGATCAAAAATAATTTCTGATATTGAACTTCAACTTTATCTTCAGTCTTTGATTTCTCCTCTTGTCTTAACCTGTGACTTTGCGACCTTGTTACTACGCAATCTGTAATAATCCCAGGATATTCGTCCTTCAACAATTCAGTTGTTTGATTTTCCACTGGCTTATCAACCACTGTAGGCATCACTCCCACCTGCGATCCAGCTATATCATTACCCAAGATAAACTGTATTCCTGGACAAGATAGTTTCTCTATTTCTCCTACTACCACTTCATCACTCTTCACTGGACTTTCCAACCTTACCTTATATAATCAGGGGCAGCACGGTAGCCTTGTGGATAGCACAATTGCTTCACAGCTCCAGGGTCCCAGGTTCGATTCTGGCTTGGGTCACTGTCTGTGCGGAGTCTGCACATCCTCCCCGTGTGTGCGTGGGTTTCCTCCGGGTGCTCCGGTCTCTTCCCACAGTCCAAAGATGTGCAGGTTAGGTGGATTGGCCATGGTACATTGCCCTTAGTGTCCAAAATTGCCCTTAGTGTTGGGTGGGGTTACTGCGTTGTGGGGATGGGGTGGCGGTGTTGACCTTGGGTAAGGTGCTCTTTCCAAGAGCCGGTGCAGACTCGATGGGCTGAATGGCCTCCTTCTGCACTGTAAATTCTATGATAATTGAACACTACTCTTCTCACCCTGAATTCCACATATTACCACCTTTTCTGGCAATATTCCTCCCAAACTACATAACTCCTCATCTTTTACCATCAAAGATTGACTAGCTCCCGTATCTCTTAAAAATCTGACTTCTTTACTTACTCCTTCTGGTACACATGAGTCAATTTTACCCACACAAGTAAATTCTTTAAAGAGATCTGGCACCTTCTTATTAATCACCTCTTGAACTGGCTGCACAATCTTTTGTGTTTCCTTCGCTTCACTGAGGCTTTCCTTTCCCACTTTAACAAACCCCACTGGCTTACCTGTTTTACCACATCAGCCTTCCCAGTGCTTTTCTTCAACCCCAAACACTGTGACTTTACATGGCCTAGTTTATCTGAAACTTTTTATTTATCTTCCTCCCTCCTGGATTTCTTTTTTAATCTGAGGCACACTCTCCTTATTATCTCCCATCAGATCCCCTTTACCTTTATCACTTGAGTATTTCTCGAGCGCCGCACAGTAGCACAAGTGGATAGCACTGTGGCTTCACAGGGCCAGGGTCCCAGGTTCGATTCCCTGTTGGGTCACTGTCTGTGTGGAGTTTGCACGTTCTCCCCGTGTCAGCGTGGGTTTCCACCGAATGCTCCGGTTTCCTCCCACAGTCCAAAGACGTGCAGGTTAGGTGGATTGGCCATGCTAAATTTCCTTCAGCATCCAAAAAAAAGGTTAGGACGGGTTATTGGGTTACGGGGATAGGGTGGAAGTGAGGGCTTAAGTGGGTCGGTGCAGACTCGATGGGCCGAATGGCCTCCTTCTGCACTATATGTTCTATGTTTTCCCCAGTTTCTATCCCTCAAAGGCTGAAACTGATGTTGGAAACCAAACTTTGATTTATGAACTAAGTCATAATCAGCTGCCATTTCTGCTGCTAATCTCACAGTTTTAACCCTCTGCCCTTCCACCCGAGTTCTCACGACATCGGGAATTGAATTTTTAAACTTCTCCGAAAGTATAATTTCTCTGAGAGCTTCATACGTTTGGTCTATTTTCAAAGCTCTTATCCACCCATCAAAATTACTCTATTTGATCCTTTCAAACTCCATGTACGTTTGACCAAGTTCTTTCCTCAGATTTCTAAACCTTTGTCTATAGGCTTCAGGCACTAGTTCATATGCACCTAAGATGGATTTTTTCACCTCCTCATACGTCCTGGATACATCCTCTGAGAGTGATGCAAACACTTCACTAGCCCTACCTACCAGCTTTGTTTGATTCAGTAATACCCACATGCCCTGTGGTCATTTCATTTGTTTAGCTACCTTCTCAAATGAAATGAAAATGGCTTCCTCATCCTTCTCATCAAACCTTGGCAATGCTTGGACATATTTTAATAAATCCCCACCAAGTCTTCTACGTTGACGCTCATGCTCACTATCCTCAGACTGTATGTTTCTCTTTACATCCACCAATATTAACTGACTTTCACGTTTCAGGCCATTTTCCGAAGTTCAAAATCTCTCTCTTTTTCCCTCCTTCCCTAATCTGTATCTTCCTTTCTCGGTCTTTTTGTTCTGCTAGGGCTATTCTTTCTTTTTCCCTCATTTCGTATTCAAGCTGCTTTAATTATTTTTCATGTTCAAGTTGCTTGATCTGTCATTGAATTCTTACCATTTTCAATGAACCTGACTGTGTCTCAGGCAATTTTAAATGCTCAGCTACTGCTGCAATTACCTCTTCTTTTCGTATTTTATCAGACAATGTTAACTGCAATGTTTTTGCCAAATCCAAAAGCCTTTTTTTAGTCTCTGTTTGTAAGGTACTGCGTGTGACCTTCTCCACCCCCCAAAAAACTTCTGAGCCTCTGAAAGAGTCTTTGTCCACAATACTCTCCCTTCCTAAATTGGAATACCACACCTGAAAAGCAAACACAAATATGCTCACCCCTCACTGTCTTTAAGTTCACTAAGCCCTGTTATGGGCCATGGTTTAGAAAACTCCAAAGTATATCATGGAGTTCACCTGGCCTACAATTATTTATTAACGTTGGTTATGAGGAGCACAAGGACCCACTTTTCAGGTGTTGTTCAACAGAGGCCTTAAGCACTTTTAATCAAAAACAAAGTTTATTTTACTAATTCAGTTAACATTTCTATAAACACACACAGCATTTTATCAACTACAAACATAAATACACCACACAGCTACGGTACTCTATGTACATAACCCTTAATAACTCACTTTCAACTGTTTCTATTTGATAACAGCATCCACTAAACCAGGAAAACTCTTTTACCAAAAATGTAGGTTTGAATTCTTTCCAGAAAACAGTTATCACTTTTAAATTATAAAGTGATCTGGACATTTATAACATGCAGAGGGAGAGAGACTAAAGAAACCTTCTTTGTCTGAATCCAGCTTTCAACATTGTAAACCAAAAGTAGAACTCAGAACCACAGCCAGCTCCCAGCTTAAAACGAAAGTAAAAACCAGGGCCATAGCCCAGCTCCACCCACACAATGACATCACTGCAGCCATTTGAGAAGACAAAACATTTCTTAAAGGGACACTCCCATGACACAATACAACACAGGAACAGGCCCTTTGGCCCTCCAAACCTTTACCGGTGATGCCACCCTTGGCCAAAACCCACAGTACTTCCTAGTGCCATATCCCTCTATACCCATCCCATCCATGTATTTGTCGAGATGCCCTTTGAATGCTTTTAATGCATCTGCTTCCAGAACCTCCCCTGGTAGAGCGTTCCAGGCACTCACCACCCTTTGTGTAAAAAGCCTGCCTCGCACATCTCCTCTAAACTTTGCCACACGGACCGTAAACCTATGCCCCTTAGTGACTGACCCCTCCACCCTGTTATCTGCAGGTGCTCGTAAGGCGACATACGTCCTGTCAATCACCCCTGGACCCGGGCCATGTAGGTGATGGTGGCGAATCCCGCTGCCCAGGCATCCTGGTGGGCTCGGTGCACATTGAAATGGATCTATGGTGCCGACTGGGTATATAGGGCCTCCATGACAGCATGGATGCACCTGCACACCGAGCTCTGAGATCTCGGACAGGTCCCCACTCGGCGCCTGGAAGGTACCCTGTGGCATACAAGTTCAGGGTGACCATCACCAAGACGGCCACTGGGAGCGGGTGTCCTCCCCCATTCCCTGCGGTGCCAGGTGTGTGAGGATCTTGCAGATATGTCGCACTGACCCCTTGCTCAGCCGACGTCTTCGCTGGCATGCCCAATCCGGCAGGTCCTCGAATGACAAGCGCTGCCCGTACATGTGAGGCCTCATGCGGCACCTCCTTTGCACCTCCCCCTCCTCCTCGGTCTTTTGGGTGCCCACTCTCCATCCTCAGCAGCTGCCTCCTGTTCAGCTGTTGCATTTTCCACTTCTGCACCCTGCTCCTCAAAGACAAACAACAATACGGCACAGGAACAGGCCCTTCGGCCCTCCAAGCCTGTACTGTTCATGATACCAACCTTGGCCCAAACCCTTAGCACTTCCTTGTGCCGTATCCCTTTATACACATTCTATCCATGTATTTGTCAAGGTGCCTTTTGAATGCTGTTAATGTATCTGCTTCCACAACCTCCCCTGGCAACGTGTTCCAGGCACTCACCACCCTCTGTGTAAAAAACTTACCTCGCACATCTCTATACTGCCCCACGGACCTTAAACCTATGCCCCCTGGTGACTGACCCCTCCACCCTGGGAAAGAGTGCCTGCCAATCCACTCTATCCATGCCCCTCATAATCTTGTAGATCTCTATCAGGTCGCCCCTCAACCCCCATCGTTCTAATGAAAATGAGGATCTCGGAGCAATTGGTCACGCCGTTCCTGTGGTGGTCCCGATTGTGGGAAAGCACCTAACAGTCACTACCGGCTTTTAAATTGCGAATGGCCAGCCGGTGCCACCTTTTAAATGAAAAGAAAGGAGGCTGTGTGCAGTCTTCCAGCTAGAAACAGCAGCAGTGAGCAGGACCTGCATGTACACTTGCACGTGCTTTTGGTGCCAAATCACAGGGAGAAAAGCTTCTTCTAATTCCTAGCTGCTGGCAAGAGGACTGTGAAGATGGATTATTTAAGAGATGGCCAGAGACTCAAATAGGCAGTGTACCTACTGGATAGGATCTCACAACAGAATCTGCTGGAGAGAGTTGCTCACGAGAGTCCAGGGCAGGACAACAGGGCACTGCCAATATTAGCCCTGTACAGAACTCCAGGGCCTCTGGTTAACAGCCTTCAAAGAAGAATCTTAACTCGGAAACAAAGCAGCGCAACAATGTTTTCTTGAGATTTGGTTTTGTCAATTGTGCCAATGGAATTAAGAATTCAAAGCCCATGGACGGGATCCTCCATCGGCTGACGGCGGAATCGGGAAAAGTGATTGGGCGGAGAATCGGTTTTGATGCCAAAATCGTGGTGGGCGCCGGTTTCATGCCAAATCGCAATTCTCTGGTGCCTTGACCGCAGCGTCAATGCATTCCACTCCACATGTGCAGTAAATACAGTTGGCATATTATTAGCAATCCTGACCCGGCCCGTCCGCGATTCTCCGCTTCCACCAGGGCGAATTCCCGATGGCGAGGTTCATTTGTGCTTTTAACAATTAAGAAACAGGTGCTGTGGCTGAGGAGGGAGAGAGAGGAGGTAGAACACGGAGATGCATGTCCGTGGGCTGCAGGTCCTGTCTACTGGGTTGGCTGGCTGGGGTGGAGGCCCTGCCAGGGCTGAGGGGGGCGATGGGGAAAAGAGTCCGAGGGCCGGAGTGACCCCCCCCATGAGACTCGGGTGGCCTATAATGCAGCATCTTGCTGTGTACCCACTGACCAGTTACCTTGGCCCCTGGTTCTACAGAGTGACACCAGCCGTATGGGTGCGCCCACTCCAGCCCCACCTTCCACCCCACCAACTCTGCACCCCAGCCCCCACTCATCCACCCCACCAATGCCGCACCCACTCTCCACTGAAACCATCCCCCTCAACTGGCTGCCACCCACCGGTGCGGCATCATGCACCCCAACCAAGAGCAAACCCCACAGTAGCCTCTATAGGGGATGCCAGGACATGGAGCGTACTGGCAAGGGCAGCATCAGCTAACGGTATCCCTGGCAGTCCTACAGGGCCATGGGTGCGGGAATGGGAGAGGTGAGACATGCAGGGGCAGAGTCCGCAGTGCCAACCGGGGCCACCGTGTAGTCCGCTGGACCTGGTTGGGCACTGGGGTGCACACCATCCTAACATGTCAGCCTTTCATTCCCTTTCGACAGTGGATATTGGAATTCAACCAGTAACGATGGCCTTCTTCTCAGTTGCCGCAGCTCTGGGGGATGCACTTTGGCTGTACGAGCTGGAGTAGCTCGAGGAGGGGTGAGCACTTCCAATGAGCCAGCGGACACATCCAGGGTGAGGCATATCGAAGAGTGAGTTTGAGAGCTGGGAATTTGAAGCTAGGTGGGAATTCGAGGCTGGGTGGGAGGAGGTGTTTTTTGTCCCTTGATTTCATATACTCAAATTTCCAGTGAGTGGCCTTGCCCTGCTGCAGGTGACTACAAGGGACAGAGCTGATTGGTGAGTCGCAGGTAAGGCAGGTAAGTCCTTCATATCGGGAGCAGAGCTAAGCAGGAGAAATCCGGAGTGCAGTCTGAGAAGGTAAGTGGTATTTACGTCTGTGTCTCTGTGTGTTTTCAAATTGTGGGGGAAAAAACTGAGAAGTGAGTCATAGTAAAGCTGTGACCTCATTGGCTGGTAGGGAATCTGTGTTAAATTTTTTTTTAAAACATTGAAAAAACTATTCAAAACGAATTACTTCACTAGATAAAGAACTAACTAAACCTGAGGGCAGAGATCAGTATTTAGCATTTAATTTTACAGTAAAAATCTAGCGCCAGGGACCATATAGTTTGTTGTAACTTAATCTAATAATATTTAAGTGTTTATTTTGAATTAATTAACTCGTGCTTAAATGTCACTCAGCGGGGTGCAGTGCTCTAACTGTGAGATGTGGCAGATCCGTGAGGCTTCCAGGGTTCCGGTCGACCATGCCTGCAGGAAGTGTAACCAATGGCAGCTTTTCACAGACCGCGTGGTTCAGTTGGAACAGCAGTAGGATGCAATTAGGAGCATGCAGGTGGCAGAAAGCATCATAGATAGGAGTTATAGAGATGTGGTCACACCCAAGGTGCAGGCAGACAGATGTGTGACCGCTAGAAAGGGCAGGCAGTCAGTGCAGGAATCCCCTGTGGCTGTCCTCCTCTCCAACAGGTATACCGTTTTGGATACAGTTAGGGGAGAATAGCGTCTCAGGGGAAAACAACAGCAGCCAGAATAGTGGCACCATAACTGGCTCTGTTGCTCAGCAGGGGAGGGCAAAGTGCAGGAGAGTGATAGTTATAGGGGACTTGATAGTAAGGGGCACAGATACGCACTTCTGTGGATGTGAAAAAGACTCAGGTTGGGATGTTGCCTTCCTGGTGCCAGGGTCAAAGATGTCTCTGAACACAGGAAATCCTAAAGGGGGAGGGTGAACAGTGGTCGTAGTATAGATAGGTGCTAACGACAAAGGCAAGGAAGAGGTCCTTGGGTTCAGGGAATTAGGCAATAAGCTAAAAAGCATGATAGTATCATAGAATCATAGAAGATTACAGCATGGAAACAGGCCCTTCGGCCCAACCAGTCCATGCCGCCCAGTTTTTACCATTAAGCTAGTCCCAGTTGCCCGCACTTGGCCCATAACCCTCTATACCCATCTTACCCATGTAACCATCTAAATGCTTTTTGAAAGACACAATTGTACCCGCCTCTACTACTACCTCTGGCAGCCCATTCCAGACACTCACTACCCTCTGAGTGAAGAAATTGCCCCTCTGGGCCCTTCTGAATCTCTCCCCTCTCACCTTAAACCTATGCCCTCTAGTTTTAGGCTCCCCTACCTTTGGGAAAAGATGTTGACTATCTACCTTATCTATGCCCCTCATTATTTTATAGACCTCTATAAGATCACCCCTAAGCCTCCTACGCTCCAGGGAAAAAAGTCCCAGTCTATCCAGCCTCTCCTTATAACTCAAACCATCAAGTCCCGGCAACATCCTAGTAAATCTTTTCTGCACTCTTTCTAGTTTAATAATATCCTTTCTATAATAGGGTGACCAGAACTGCACACAGTATTCCAAGTGTGGCCGTACCAATGTCTTGTACAACTTCAACAAGACGTCCCAACTCCTATATTCAATGTTCTGACCAATGAAACCAAGCATGCCGAATGCCTTCTTCACCACCCTGTCCACCTGCGACTCCACCTTCAAGGAGCTATGAACCTGTACTCCTAGATCTCTTTGTTCTATAACTCTCCCCAACGCCATACCATTAACTGAGTAGGTCCTGGCCTGATTCGATCTTCCAAAATGCATCACCTCACATTTATCTAAATTAAACTCCATCTGCCATTTGTCGGCCCACTGGCCTAATTGATCAAGATCCCGTTGCAATCCTAGATAACCTTCTTCACTATCCACTGTGCCACCAATCTTGGTGTCATCTGCAAACTTACTAACCATGCCTCCTAAATTCTCATCCAAATCATTAATATAAATCACAAATAACAGTGGACCCAGCACCGATCCCTGAGGCACACCACTGGTCACAGGCCTCCAGTTTGAAAAACAACCCTCTACAACCACCCTCTGCCTTCTGTCGTCCAGCCAATTTTGAATCCAATTGGCAACCTCACCCTGGATCCCGTGAGCTTTAACCTTCTGCAACAACCTACCATGCGGTACCTTGTCAAAGGCTTTGCTAAAGTCCATGTAGACAACGTCTACTGCACTGCCCTCATCTACCTTCTTGGTCACTCCCTCAAAAAACTCAATCAAATTTGTGAGACATGATTTTCCACGCACAAAGCCATGCTGACTGCCCCGAATCAGTCCTTGCCTCTCTAAATGCTTGTAGATCCTTTCTCTCAGAATACCTTCTAGCAACTTACCTACTACAGACGTTAGGCTCACCGGTCTGTAGTTCCCAGGCTTTTCCCTGCTGCCCTTCTTAAACAAGGGCACAACATTCGCCACTCTCCAATCTTCAGGCACCTCACCTGTGGCTGCCGATGATTCAAATATCTCGGTTAGGGGACCCGCAATTTCCTCCCTAGCCTCCCACAACATCCTGGGATACAGAATATGTGGGGAAACATGGGGAATATGTGGGGAATCATGGGGAGTCTGTGGGGAAACATGAGGAATATGTGGGGAAACATGGGGAATATGTGGAGAAAGCATGGGGAATATGTGGGGAAACATGGGGAATATGTGGGGAAAGCATGGGGAATATGTGGGGAAACATGGGGAATATGATGGAAAAGCATGGGGAATATGTGGGGAAACATGGGGAATATGTGGGGAATCATGGGGAGTCTGTGGGGGAACATGGGGAATATGTGGGGAAACATGGGGAATATGTGGAGAAAGCATGGGGAATATGTGGGGAAACATGGGGAATATGTGGGGAAAGCATGGGGAATATGTGGGGAAACATGGGGAATATGTGGGGAAACATGGGGAGTCTGTGGGGAAACATGGGGAGTCTGTGGGGAAACATGGGGAATATGTGGGGAAACATGGGGAATATGTGAGGAAACATGGGGAATATGTGGGGAAAACATGGTGAGTTTGTGAGGAATACATGTCAGGTGAAAGGAATTCAGGACCGGCATGTTCCTGTGAACAACCTACCATGCGGTACCTTGTCAAAGGCTTTGCTAAAGTCCATGTAGACAACGTCTACTGCACTGCCCTCATCTACCTTCTTGGTCACCCCCTCAAAAAACTCAATCAAATTTGTGTGACATGATTTTCCACGCACAAAGCCATGCTGACTGCCCCAAATCAGTCCTTGCCTCTCTAAATGCTTGTAGATCTTGTCTCTCAGAATACCTTCTAGCAACTTACCTACTACATACGTTAGGCTCACCGGTCTGTAGTTCCCAGGCTTTTCCCTGCTGCCCTTCTTAAACAAGGGCACAACATTCGCTACTCTCCAATCTTCAGGCACCTCACCTGTGGCTGCCGATGATTCAAATATCTCTGTTAGGGGACCCGCAATTTCCTCCCTAGCCTCCCACAACATCCTGGGATACATTTCATCAGGTCCCGGGGATATATCTACCTTGATGCGTTTTAAGACTTCCAGCACCTCCTCCTCTGTAATATGCACACTTCTCAAGACATCACTGTTTATTTCCCTTAGTTTCCTAACATCCATGCCTTTCTCCACCGTGAATACCGATGAGAAATATTCATTCAGGATCTCACCCAACTCTTGTGGCTCTGCACATAGATGTCCTTGTTGATCCTTAAGAGGCCCTACTCTGTCCCTAGTTACTCTTTTTCCCTTTATAAGAACATAAGAACATAAGAACTAGGAGCAGGAGTAGGCCATCTGGCCCCTCGAGCCTGCTCCGCCATTCAATTAGATCATGGCTGATCTTTTGTGGACTCAGCTCCACTTTCCGGCCCGAACACCATAACCCTTAATCCCTTTACAAAGAACAAAGAACAAAGAAATGTACAGCACAGGAACAGGCCCTTCGGCCCTCCAAGCCCGTGCCGACCATACTGCCCGACTAAACTACAATCTTCTACACTTCCTGGGTCCGTATCCTTCTATTCCCATCCTATTCATATATTTGTCAAGATGCCCCTTAAATGTCCCTATCGTCCCTGCTTCCACTACCTCCTCCGGTAGCGAGTTCCAGGTACCCACTACCCTCTGCGTAAAAAACTTGCCTCGTACATCTACTCTAAACCTTGCCCCTCTCACCTTAAACCTATGCCCCCGAGTAATTGACCCCTCTACCCTGGGGAAAAGCTTCTGACTATCCACTCTGTCTATGCCCCTCATAATTTTGTATACCTCTATCAGGTCGCCCCTCAACCTCCTTCGTTCCAGTGAGAACAAACCGAGTTTATTCAATCGCTCCTCATAGCTTATGCCCTCCATACCAGGCAACATTCTGGTAAATCTCTTCTGCACCCTCTCTAAAGCCTCCATATCCTTCTGGTAGTGTGGCGACCAGAATTGAACACTATACTCCAAGTGTGGCCTAACTAAGGTTCTATACAGCTGCAACATGACTTGCCAATTCTTATACTCAATGCCCCGGCCAATGAAGGCAAGCATGCCGTATGCCTTCTTGACTACCTTCTCCACCTGTGTTGCCCCTTTCAATGACCTGTGGACCTGTACTCCTAGATCTCTTTGACTTTTAATACTCTTGAGGGTTCTACCATTCACTGTATATTCCCTACCTGCATTAGACCTTCCAAAATACATTACCTCACATTTGTCCGGATTAAACTCCATCTGCCATCTCTCCGCCCAAGTCTCCAGACAATCTAAATCCTGCTGTATCCTCAGACAGTCCTCATCGCTATCCGCAATTCCACCAACCTTTGTGTCATCTGCAAACTTACTAATCAGACCAGTTACATTTTCCTCCAAATCATTTACATATACTACAAAGAGCAAAGGTCCCAGCACTGATCCCTGTGGAACACCACTGGTCACAGCCCTCCAATTAGAAAAGCATCCCTCCATTGCTACCCTCTGCCTTCTATGGCCTAGCCAGTTCTGTATCCACCTTGCCAGTTCACCCCTGATCCCGTGTGACTTCACCTTTTGTACTAGTCTACCATGAGGGACCTTGTCAAAGGCCTTACTGAAGTCCATATAGACAACATCTACTGCCCTACCTGCATCAATCATCTTAGTGACCTCCTCGAAAAACTCTATCAAGTTAGTGAGACACGACCTCCCCTTCACAAAACCGTGCTGCCTCTCACTAATACTAATTATTTACTAATTATTTACTAATTATTACTAATACTTTATTCTTCAAAAAACTATCTATCTTTATCTTAAAAACATTTAATGAAGGAGCCTCTACTGCTTCACTGGGCAAGGAATTCCATAGATTCACAACCCTTTGGGTGAAGAAGTTCCTCCTAAACTCAGTCCTAAATCTACTTCCCCTTATTTTGAGGCTATGCCCCCTAGTTCTGCTTTCACCCGCCAGTGGAAACAACCTGCCCGCATCTATCCTATCTATTCCCTTCATAATCTTATATGTTTCTATAAGATCCCCCCTCATCCTTCTAAATTCCAACGAGTACAGTCCCAGTCTACTCAACCTCTCCTCATAATCCAACCCCTTCAGCTCTGGGATTAACCTAGTGAATCTCCTCTGCACACCCTCCAGTGCCAGTACGTCCTTTCTCAAGTAAGGAGACCAAAACTGAACACAATACTCCAGGTGTGGCCTCACTAACACCTTATACAATTGCAGCATAACCTCCCTAGTCTTAAACTCCATCCCTCTAGCAATGAAGGACAAAATTCCATTTGCCTTCTTAATCACCTGTTGCACCTGAAAACCAACTTTCTGCGACTCGTGCACTAGCACACCCAGATCTCTCTGCACAGCAGCATGTTTTAATTTTTTATCATTTAAATAATAATCCCTTTTGCCGTTATTCTTACCAAAATTGATAACCTCACATTTGTCAACATTGTATTCCATCTGCCAGACCCTAGCCCATTCACTTAGCCTGTCCAAATCCCTCTGCAGACTTCCAGTATCCTCTGCACTTTTTGCTTTACCACTTATCTTAGTGTCATCTGCAAACTTGGACACATTGCCCTTGGTCCCCAACTCCAAATCATCTATGTAAATTGTGAACAGTTGTGGGCCCAACACTGATCCCTGAGGGACACCACTAGCTACTGATTGCCAACCAGAGAAACATCCATTAATCCCCACTCTTTGCTTTCGATTAATTAACCAATCCTCTATCCATGCTCCTACTTTCCCCTTAATGCCATGCATCTTTATCTTATGCAACAACCTTTTGTGTGGCACCTTGTCAAAGGCTTTCTGGAAATCCAGATATACCACATCCATTGGCTCCCCGTTATCTACTGCACTGTTAATGTCCTCAAAACATTCCACTAAATTAGTTAGGCACGACCTGCCCTTTATGAACCCATGCTGCGTCTGTCCAATGGGACAATTTCCATCCAGATGCCTCGCTATTTCTTCCTTGATGATAGATTCCAGCATCTTCCCTACTACCGAAGTTAAGCTCACTGGCCTATAATTACCCACTTTCTGCCTACCTCCTTTTTTAAACAGTGGTGTCACGTTTGCTAATTTCCAATCCGCCGGGACCACCCCAGAGTCTAGTGAATTTTGGTAAATTATCACTAGTGCATTTGCAATTTCCCTAGCCATCTCTTTTAGCACTCTGGGATGCATTCCATCAGGGCCAGGAGACTTGTCTACCTTTAGCCCCATTAGCTTGCCCATCAGTACCTCCTTGGTGATATCAATCCTCTCAAGGTCCTCACCTGTCATAGCCTCATTTCCATCAGTCACTGGCATGTTATTTGTGTCTTCCACTGTGAAGACCGACCCAAAAAACCTGTTCAGTTCCTCAGCCATTTCCTCATCTCCCATTATTAAATCTCCCTTCTCATCCTCTAAAGGACCAATATTTACCTTAGCCACTCTTTTTTGTTTTATGTATTTGTAGAAACTTTTACTATCTGTTTTTATATTCTGAGCAAGTTTACTCTCATAATCTATCTTACTCTTCTTTATAGCTTTTTTAGTAGCTTTCTGTTGCCCCCTAAAGATTTCCCAGTCCTCTAGTCTCCCACTGATCTTTGCTACTTTTTATGTTTTTTCCTTCAATTTGATACTCTCCCTTATTTCCTTAGATATCCACGGTCGATTTTCCCTCTTTTTACCTTCCTTCCTTCTTGTTGGTATAAACCTTTGCTGAGCACTGTGAAAAATCACTTGGAAGGTTCTCCACTGTTCCTCAACTGTTTCACCATAAAGTCTTTGCTCCCAGTCTACCTTAGCTAGTTCTTCTCTCATCCCATTGTAATCTCCTTTGTTTAAGCACAAAACACTAGTGCTTGATTTTACCTTCTCACCCTCCATCTGTATTTTAAATTCCACCATATTGTGATCGCTCCTTCCGAGAGGATCCCTAACTATGAGATCCTGAATCAATCCTGTCTCATTACACAGGACCAGATCTAGGACCGCTTGTTCCCTCGTAGGTTCCATTACATACTGTTCGAGGAAACTATCGCGGATACATTCTATAAACTCCTCCTCAAGGCTGCCTTGACCGACCTGGTTAAACCAATCAACATGTAGATTAAAATCCCCCATGATAACTGCTGTACCATTTCTACATGCATCTGTTATTTCTTTGTTTATTGCCTGCCCCACCATAATGTTACTATTTGGTGGCCTATAGATTACTCCTATCAGTGACTTTTTCGCCTTACTATTCCTGATTTCCACCCAAATGGATTCAACCTTATCCTCCATAGCACCGATGTCATCCCTTACTGTTGCCCGGATGTCATCCTTAAATAACAGAGCTACACCACCTCCCTTACCATCCACTCTGTCCTTCCGAAAAGTTTGATACCCTCGGATATTTAACTCCCAGTCGTGACCATCCTTTAACCATGTTTCAGTAATGGCCACTAAATCATAGTCATTCACGATGATTTGCGCCATCAACTCATTTACCTTATTCTGAATACTACGAGCATTCAGGTAAAGTACACTCATGTTGGCTTTTTTACCTCTGTTCTTAATCTTTACACCTCGATCAGTAACCTCTCCTAAGTTATATTTCCTCTTAACCTTTCTCCTAATTTTCCTTGTCGTCGAACCCACATCTTCCTGTAACAACCTGCCGCATCGCTTACCATTAATGTTTTCACTTCCCGTTTTATTTCTTTTAGTATTCCTGGTCCTATTCACTGAGCTCCCCTCAGTCACTGTACCTTGTACTGTCGCCCTTTTTGATTTTTGACTATGGCTTCTCTGCCTTACACTTTCCCCCTTACTGCCTTTTATTTCTGTCCCTGTTTTACTACCTTCCAACTTCCTGCATCGGTTCCCATCCCCCTGCCACATTAGTTTAAACTCTCCCCAGCAGCTCTAGCAAACACCCCCCCTAGGACATCGGTTCCAGTCCTGCCCAGGTGCAGACCGTCTGGTTTGTACTGGTCCCACCTCCCCCAGAATCGGTTCCAATGTCCCAGGAATTTGAATCCCTCCCTCTTGCACCATCTCTCGAGCCACGTATTCATCCTCTCTATCCTGACATTCCTACTCTGACTAGCTCGTGGCACTGGTAGCAATCCTGAGATTACTACCTTTTGTCATGATATTCAAACACACACATCATGATGGACACACCAACAGGCAAATCAGAGCACACAACACCACAACCAATCACAGACAAGAACACCAACCACATAAAAAGCACGAGCACGACACCTGGTGGTCAGTAGGTCTGGGGACAAAGAAACAAGAAAGAGCTGTTAAAACATCACAAGCAGGGAACCCCCACGTGCAGAGTGCAAAGACAAAACTGTACATAGTAAGTTTAAATAAAATAGCGTTGTACCATATACAACCGTGTTGGCTCATCTGTGTGTCAGAACACCCAACACCACATGGTACAGGAGTGGATCGATACCTGCCTACTAACCTGCCATTCTGGACATGGACCACACCGACGGCCCGCAGCCGATGCAAGTCGCGGGGAACCTAGGTACCAATTGGAAGCTCTACAGGCAGCGATTTGACCTGTACATCCGTGCCACCGAAAAACAGAGTGCCTCGGATGACACGAAGATTGCAATGCTCCTCTTCTACGCAGGTCAGCACGCCACCAACGTCTTCAACTCACTGGTGTTCGAAGAAGGCGAAAACCAATCCAAATATGACACGGTCATCCTCAAGCTGGACCAGCACTTTCAAGTTGAAGTAAATGAAAGTTTTGAAAGATACCTCTTTCAGCAACGCCTGCAAGGTAAGGAGGAGCTTTTTCAACCCTTCTTGACGCACCTCCGGATTCTAGCGCAGTCCTGCGGTTACGGCACCATCACAGAGTCCATGATCAGGGACCAGATTGTTTTTGGCGTTGCCTCTAGTGGCCTACGCCAGCAGCTTCTTAAAATAAAAAGCCTCACCTTAGCGTCTGCTGTGGAAGCCTGTGTCCTCCACGAAAATGCTACCTGCCGTTTTGCCCAATTTCAGGCGTCCGAGTTGGCACGGAGGGGGTCCCCAGCCGTCGAATCGGCAAGCCAGGCCGCCCACGACGTCGAACGCATCCAGGCCGTCGATTACTTCCCGACCCACGGCCCGGACGACAGCGGCCGCTTCCCGCGCTTTTCGCGGTCTCCCGCGCAGGTGCGCGCCAAAAATAACGGCCACAACGAGAGACGCACTGCGCAGGCGCGCCCACCGCAAGATCGCACTGCGCATGCGCAGTGGCGCAACGAACGCCGTGACGTCATGACGTGCGGCAATTGTGGAGCTCTACATTTAAAAGGGCAATGTCCTGCAAAAAACCGACAGTGCCTCAGATGTGGCAAGATGGGCCACTACGCAGCCCACTGTCGTTCGGCTCAACCCATGGATCCGGCGCATCCTCGACAATCTCGCAGACAAGTCAGGACCGTCCAGCCCACGCATCAAGACTTCCAGTTAAGTGATGCAGATGACCAGGATGCCTTCCGCGTTTCCGTCATCGATGTCAACAAGGTCAATGCCATCAATCCAGCCGATGAGTGGTGTGCAACCCTGACGGTCAACCGATCGCGCGTCGCCTTCCGTCTGGACACCGGCGCATCCGCCAACCTGATTGCATATTCTGCAGTCCAGGCCATGAAGGTCAAACCACCCATCACGCCATCCCGGCTCAAGATGGTTGACTATAACGGGAACGTCATCCCGTCCATAGGATCTTGCCAGCTACAGGTGACCCACAAGATGTACACGGCCACACTCCCCTTCGAAGTTGTCGGCTCATCAAAGGACTCGTTACTGGGCGCACAGGCGTGTAAGGTCCTTCACCTGGTACAGCGCATTATGTCTCTCTCTCCAGATGAGATATCCGACTTCCCGGATGCTGAGTTCCACGCAAATCTCCATTCCCTCCTTGCTCACAACCAGGAGGTTTTTGAAGGCATGGGGACATTGCCATACACGTACAAGATTCGACTCAGACCGGACGCCATCCCTGTCGTTCACGCACCTCGCAGGGTTCCTGCGCCACTCAAAGACCGCCTCAAGGCACAACTGCAGATTCTTCAGGACCAAGGGGTCCTATCCAGGGTCACGGAGCCCACGCCATGGGTCAGCTCCATGGTCTGTGTAAAGAAGCCCTCTGGCGAGCTCCGTATATGTATAGATCCTAAAGATCTGAATAACAACATCATGCGGGAACACTATCCCATCCCGAAACGAGAGGACCTCACCAGCGAGATGGCGCGAGCCAAAATATTCACCAAATTTGATGCGTCCAAAGGATTCTGGCAGATCCAACTGGACCCGGCCAGCCGAAGACTATGCACATTCAACACCCCTTTTGGCAGATTCTGCTACAACCGGATGCCATTCGGCATCATTTCAGCATCTGAAGTTTTCCACCGCATTATGGAGCAGATGATGGAAGGCATCGAAGGGGTACGTGTATATGTGGACGATATCATCATTTGGTCCACCACTCCGCAGGAACACATGCATCGTCTACGACGTGTCTTCACCCGCATACGACAAAATGGCCTGCGTCTCAACCGTGCGAAGTGTGCCTTCGGCCAGACGGAGCTGAAATTCCTCGGGGACCACATCTCAAGGTCAGGGGTCCGTCCCGATGCAGACAAGGTTAGCGCCATCACAGCCATGCCACGGCCGGCTGACAAGAAGGCTGTCTTAAGATTCCTGGGCATGGTCAACTTCCTTGGGAAGTTCATTCCCAACCTGGCTTCTCATACAACAAATATGCGCCATCTCGTAAAAAAATCGACAGAATTCAACTGGCACCAATCGCATCAGCGGGAATGGGAGGAGCTCAAGCACAAACTGGTCACGGCACCAGTGCTGGCCTTCTTTGACACGACTCGCCCTACAAAGATCTCAACAGACGCCAGCCAATCTGGTATTGGAGCGGTACTCCTGCAAAAAGACAGCACGTCGTCATGGGCCCCGGTTGCATATGCCTCACGAGCCATGACCCCTACCGAACAGCGCTACGCGCAAATCGAAAAAGAATGCCTGGGCTTGTTAACTGGACTGGACAAGTTCCACGACTATGTGTATGGCCTGCCACGATTTACGGTCGAAACTGACCACCGCCCCCTGGTCAACATCATTAACAAAGACCTGAACGACATGACTCCTCGCCTCCAGCGCATCTTACTTAAACTCAGGAGGTACGATTTCGAACTGATCTACACTCCGGGGAAGGAGCTCATCGTGGCGGACACTCTTTCCCGAGCAGTGAGCACACCACCAGATGCGGAGGGGTTCGTGCGTCAAATTGAGGCACACGTAACTCTGACAGCAGCAAATCTGCCAGCTGATGATCCTAGTCTGGCCCACATACGCGCAGAGACGGCGACTGACCCCCTTCTGCAGCGAGTGATGCGCCACATGACGGAAGGGTGGCTCAAAGGGCAGTGCCCCCAGTTTTATAATGTGCGAGATGATCTTACCAACATAGACGGGGTCCTTATGAAATCACACAGGATCGTTATTCCGCACAGCGTGCGCCAGATGATTCTTCATCAACTACACGAAGGCCACTTGGGCGTCGAAAAATGCAGACGAAGGGCCCGGGAGGCGGTATATTGGCCGGGTATTAATGAAGACATAGCCAACATGGTGCTCAACTGCACAACCTGTCAGAGGTTTCAGCCGGCGCAACCTCCGGAAACACTTCTACCACACGAGATGGTGACGTCCCCCTGGGCGAAGGTGGGTGTTGACCTATTTCACGCGCTCGGCAGAGATTACATCGTTATTATAGACTACTTCTCAAACTACCTGGAAGTCATGCCTCTCCATGATCTGACGTCGTCCGCAGTCATTGGGGCCTGCAAGGAAACATTTGCTCGCTATGGCATTCCAAGGACTGTCATGTCAGACAATGGACCCTGTTTCGCCAGCCGTGAATGGTCGTCCTTTGCCGCAGCATATGGTTTCACTCATGTGACATCCAGCCCTCTGCATCCACAATCGAACGGGAAGGCTGAAAAGGGTGTCCACATCGCCAAGCGGCTCCTGTGCAAGGCGGCTGCTGCCGGATCGGACTTTAACCTTGCCTTGCTGGCCTATCGATCGGCCCCGTTATCCACGGGTCTCTCGCCAGCGCAGCTACTAATGGGTCGCTCCCTCAGGACGACGGTACCTTCCATCCTGGCACCAACAACAGACCATGAGGCGGTTCTTCGGAACATGCAACTGCAGCGTGATCGCCAGAAAAGTCGGTACGACACACGAGCGACGGACCTGCCCCCCCTGTCCTCCGGAGACAAAGTACGCGTCCATCAACCGTATGGTGGCTAGTCAGCACCGGCCGAAGTCCTCCGACAAGTGGCTCCCCGCTCGTTCCTGGTTCGCATGCCGGATGGTTCCGTGCGTCGCCGCAATCGGCGCGCCCTTCGCCGCCTTCCACGCTCACAGCCACACAGTACGCACACGCCAGATCCTCAACAGGCTTCCGAGGATGACTTTGTGGAGCTGCCGCACATCACGCCCTTTCCATCGCCACCCATGGCCATGCCTGCACAGCAGCCGGTGGTTCTTGATCCACCCTTGAGGCGATCAACCCGAACTCGTCGCAAGCCCATTAGACTGGACTTATAATACCGTTCATATGTTTAACAACTTGCACAATTTTACATGATAACCTGTTGTTGTTTATCGTTCCAGATGTCGTCTGACTGGACAACTGTTCAAGTTTTTTTTTTCCTTCTTCTCTCGCTCGCATTTATGTTATGTTATGGTACAACTTGGTTCATGTGACGCACCCGACATCGCCCCATGTACATAGTTCCGTCATATGCACATGCTGCACACGACACACACACACTCTTAGATGCACTCACGACACGATCATATTTATTACCACGTAGGCACATATCTTTGTAAAAAGGGGGGATGTCATGATATTCAAACACACACATCATGATGGACACACCAACAGGCAAATCAGAGCACACAACACCACAACCAATCACAGACAAGAACACCAACCACATAAAAAGCACGAGCACGACACCTGGTGGTCAGTAGGTCTGGGGACAAAGAAACAAGAAAGAGCTGTTAAAACATCACAAGCAGGGAACCCCCAAGTGCAGAGTGCAAAGACAAAACTGTACATAGTAAGTTTAAATAAAATAGCGTTGTACCATATACAACCGTGTTGGCTCATCTGTGTGTCAGAACACCCAACACCACACCTTTGAGGTCCTACTTTTTAGTTTAACTCCTAGCTCCCTAAATTCAGCTTGTAGGACCTCGTCCCGTTTTTTACCTATATCGTTGGTGCCTATGTGCACCACGACAGCTGGCTGTTAACCCCCCCCCCCAGAATGTCCTGCAGCCGCTCCGAGACATCCTTGACCCTTGCACCAGGGAGTATGTATCTGTAGAAGCTCTTTGGATTCTCCTTTGCATTATTTGCCAAAGCAATTTCATGTCCCCTTTTTGCCCTCCTGATTTCCCTCTTAACTCTATTTCGACAATCTCTATACTCTTTAAGGGATCCACTTGATCCCAGTTGATTATGTATGTCATATGCCTCCTTCTTCTTTTTGACCAGAGTCTCAATATCTCGAGTCATCCAGGGTTCCCTACTTCTACCAGCCTTGCCCTTCGCTCTAAAGGGGATGTGCTTACCCTGAACCCTGGTTAACACATTTTTAAAAGCCTCCCATTTACCTGCCGTCCCTTTGCCTGCCAACAGTCTCCCCCAATCTACCTCTGAAAGTTCCTGTCTGATACCATCAAAATTGGCCTTGCCCCAATTAAGAATTTTAACTCTTGGGCCAGACCTATCATTCTCCATAGCTACCTTAAAACTAATGGAGTTATGGTCACTTGTCCCAAAGTGATCCCTCACTAACACTTCTGTCACTTGCCCTTCCTTATTTCCCAAGACGAGGTCAAGTTTTGCCCCCTCTCTAGTCGGTCCATCCACATACTGAAGGAGAAATTCCTCCTGAATACACTCAACAAATTTCACTCCATCCAAGCCCCTAATGCTATGGCTGTCCCAGTCAATGTTGGGAAAGTTAAAGTCCCCTACTATTACCACCCTATTTTTCTTGCAGCTATCTGTAATCTCCTGACATATTTGCTCCTCAATTTCCCGCTGACTATTTGGGGGCCTGTAGTACAGTCCTATCAAGGTGATCTCTCCCTTCTTATTTTTCAGTTCCACCCATATAGACTCAGTGGGCGAACCCTCGGATATATCCCCTCTAAGTACTGCCGTGATGTTCTCCCTAATCAAAAACGCCACTCCCCCTCCTCTCTTACCTCCTGTTCTATCCTTTCTATAGCATCTGTACCCCGGAACATTGAGCTGCCAGTCCTGCCCCTCCCTTAGCCATGTTTCAGTCATAGCTATAATATCCCAGTCCCATGTGCCCATCCATGCCCTGAGTTCATCCGCTTTGTCCGTCAGGCCCCTTGCATTGAAATAAATGCAGTTTAATGTAGACTTTCTTTGCTCTCTGCCCTGCTTTCTCTGGTCATGCTTTACACACTCTCCCTTCCTGCCTTTTGTTTCCGTCCCCACTGACTTCCTACATCGGTTCTCATCCCCCTGCCACATTAGTTTAAACCCTCCCCAACTGCACTAGCAAACACACCCCTGAGAACATTGGTTCCGGTCCCACTCAGATGCAGACCGTCCGATTTGTACAGGTCCCACCTCCCCCAGAATCGGTCCCAATGTCCCAGGAATTTGAAACCCTCCCTCTTGCACCATCTCTCAAGCCACGTATTCATCCTAGCTATCCTGTCATTCCTACTCTGACTATCACGTGGCACTGGTAGCAATCCTGAGATTACTACCTTTGAGGTCCTACTTTTTAGTTTAACTCCTAACTCCCTAAATTCAGCTTGTAGGACCTCATCCCGTTTTTTACATATATCGTTGGTGCCTATATGCACCACGACAGCTGGCTGTTCACCCTCTCCCTCCAGAATGCGCTGCAGCCGCTCCGAGACATCCTTGACCCTTGCACCAGGGAGGCAACATACCAACCTGGATTCTCGTTTGCGTCCGCAGAAACGCCTGTCTATTCCCCTGACAATTGAATCCCCTATCACTATAGCTCTGCCACTCTTTTTCCTGCCCTTCTGTGCAGCAGTGCCAGCCACGGTGCCATGAACCTGGCTGCTGCCACCTTCCCCTGGTGAGCCATCTCCCCCAACAGTTTCCAAAACGGTAAATCTGTTTTGGAGGGAGATGACCGCAGGGGATCCCTGCATTGCCTTCCTACTCTTCCTCTGTCTGTTGGTCACCCATTCCCTATCTGCCTCAGTAATTTTAATCTGCGGTGTGACCAACTCACTGAATGTGCTATCCACAACTTCCTCAGCATCGCGGATGCTCCAAAGTGAGTCCATCCGCAGCTCCAGAGCCGTCAAGCGGTCTAACAGGAGCTGCAGTTGGACACACTTCTTGCAGATGAAGGCGTCAGGGACACCAGAAGGGTCCCTGAATTGCCACATCTCACAAGAGGAGCATGACACGGGTCTGAGCTCTCCTGCCATGACTTAAACCGGAAGTTAAATTTGAACTACTCTATACAGCTAAGAGAAAGTCAAAGAGAGAAAAGATAAAAAAATCACTTACCAGTCACAAGCCAATCACTTACCTGCTGGCTGTGATGTAATTGCTCCCGAGACTCCCTCACAGGTCTGCTTCTCTGCACCTCCTTGAGATGAGCACCAAATTCCCTTAACCAGTTAATTAATTTACTTAATCAATTGTTTTTTTTTTTTGGGAAACTCAACCCCAAACACCAAACTCCAAAAAACACAGCACTCACTCACCTCTTACCCGAACTCAGCCTTACCCAAACTCAGATACACTCGGTTTGCTTCCAGCACTCTGTTTCTAAAGGCACTTCAGCCACACCTTTTGTATCCTTCCTGATTTACAGTCGGCCAATAGGCCTGCTCCCGAAACTGATCACACAAAACTAACAGCTGACCTGCAAGGTAAGGAAGTTTTTAAACAGTACTTACCTCTCCCAGCACCACTTGCTCCCTGTGGCCACTCCCAAAACTGATCACACGAAACTAACAGCTGACCTGCAAGGTGAGGACGTTTTTAAACAGTACTTACCTCTCCCAGCACCACTTGCTCCCTGTGGCCGCTCCCGAAACTGATCACACGAAACTAACCTAGGGTTGTAATCTCAGGATTATTCCCTGTGCCATGTGCCAGTGAGGCTAGAATTAGGAGGATAGTGCAGCTAAATACGATGCAAAACTGGTGGTGTAGGAGGGAGGATTTCAGATTTCTGGACCACTGGGATCTCTTCCGGGGCAGGTGTGACCTGTACAAGAAGGACGCGTTGCATTTAAACTGGAGGGGCACTGATATCCTGGCTGGGAGGTTTGCTAGAGTCACTTGGGAGGATTTAAACTCATATGCCAGGGGGTGGGAACCAGAGTGTTAGCTTAGAACATGTAATAACTGAAGGGGAAATATAGAACAAAAATAAGGGAACAACATCACCCTGTCTGCTCAAACGCAGTGTATTTGTTTCAACGCCAGAAGTATAGCAGGTAAGGCAGATGAACCTAGAGCACTTATTAGTACTTGAAATTATGATATTGTGGCTATCACAGAAATGTGGTTAAAGGAAGGGCAGAATTGGCTGCTGAACATTGGACGTGAGGGAGTAGCATGTGGCTGCCCCCTCTTAACAGGTATACCTTTTTGGATAATGTTGGGGGAGGATAGCCTATCAGGGGAAAACAACAGCAGCCAGAACAGTGGCACCACAATTGGCTCTGTTGCTAAGCAGGGGAGGGCAAAGTGCAGGAGAGCGCTAGTTATAGGGGACTCTATAGTAAGGGGCACAGATAGGAGCATCTGTGGAAATGAGAGAAACCCCAGGATGGTGTGTTGCCTCCCTGGTGCCAGGGTCCAGGATGTCTCTGAACGAACACAGGAGATCCTGAAGGGGGAGGGTGAACATCCAGAGGTCGTAGTACCCCTAGGTACTAACGATATAGGCAGGAAGAGTGATGAGGTCCTGCAGAAGGAATTCTGGGAGTTAGGCAGTAAGCTAAAAAGCAGGACCTCTGGGGTTGTAATCTTAGGATTATTCCCTGTGCCACATGCCAATGAAGCTAGAAATAGGAGGATAGTGCACCTAAACACGTGGCTAAACCAGTGGTGTAGGAGGGAGGTTTTCAGATTTCTGGACCATTGGGATCTCTTCTGGGGCAGGTGCAACCTCTACAAGAAGGATAGGTTGCATCTGTCCACATTGGGCCTCTCTCTCTCTCTTTTGGATGGACTGTGACCAGGACAGGAGTACCAGATTAGCTCAGATGGTTAGAATAGTTACTGTAGTTAGACCTTGTTAACCTTATCACTAGTATCAATGTTAAAGTAAAGAACTCACGCAATTATTGTTATAGTTACTCAATAAACCTTTTGTTACTACTGGACGAGTTTGAGTCTTCTTCATCAAGATTCAGAAGACCTCATCAGTAACCCAGGTTTGGGTAACACATATTACACTCCATAGTATATCAAAACACACAGAGAAGTGTCATAAAAGATAATACAGGAGCGTAATAAAAGAGTCATCATGGAGGATGCTCACGTAGAGTGCCGAGATGTCCATTGTGACGAGGAATGTTCCTGGTTCAACTGGTTCATGGTGCTGAGTTTCTGCAAGATGTCCGTCGTATCGCAACAGAAGATGGCCGCTCCTTGTACAATGGGTTTCAAGATGCCCTCAATGTAGCCAGAGAGGTTCTCACACAGGGTCCCATTGCCAGATACAATAGAACGGCCTGGTGTGTTGGCCTTGTGTATTTGTGTATTAGGGGCTGGTTTAGCACAGGGCTAAATCGCTGGCTTTGAAAGCAGACCACGGCAGGCCAGCAGCACGGTTCAATTCCTGGACCAGCCACTCCGAACAGGTGCCGGAATGTGGTGACTAGGGGCTTTTCACAGTAACTTCATTTGAAGCCTACTTGTGACAATAAGCAATTTTCATTTCATTTTTTTTTGGTAGGCAGTAGAGATCTCCAACGCGGGCAGTACGTGGGATGAGTGCACTTAGGGTGCTCTGAATGTCTGGATCCAAGATGTTGATCAGTCTGTTGAGTTGGCGGGTGTGTTCCTTGGTCGGATCTGCAGGTAACTATCTGTAGTGTTCCTGGTTGTTGAGTTGTCGGTACAATTCTGTGCAGTAGTCTGTTCTGTTCACTATGACGGTGGCCTCTCCTTGTCTGCTGGTTTGATGACGATGTTGCAGTTGGTCTTAAGAGCGCGGATGGCGTTGTGTTGTGCTTGGGTGACGTTCAGGGCTGTCTTGTGAATGCGACTGATGAATCTGGCATTGACATGATTCTTGACGGCTTGAGCATTCATGTCGAGTCTAGGGCAGCGGCCTTCCGGAGAAGTCCAATTCGACTCTTTCCTCTTCGGTTGCCGCATCGCAGATCTCTTGATCTGCTGTTCCATTTCATTGGTTGTCTCATTAGGTTCGCTGTCGGCCTCTTGGGGTCTGTGGAAGAACTCCCGGAGCCTCATTCGCCTGATGAATTCCTCCATGTCTGGTGCGAGACTGATGGGGTCTATTTTGATGGTGGTGCAGAAATTGAACCCTCTGCTGAAGACTTCAATTTTGTCTGGTTGAAGGGTGTGGCATCTCTACACCCAAATTAAATGACTATATTTCTGTACCTGACCTGTGATACCACATTAAAAACACACCAAAAGCCCATAAGGCTGTCAGCATTCTGGATTAGCATCTCCTGGGAGTTATCAGTGCGAAGTAAAACATCCATTTTGTTTCTGTTGCCCTTCTCGACAACCTGCATGTGGAGGTTGGATTTTCCTATTTCAGAAGATGAAAATGGCACAAAGGAACTGGCTGAAGTCTGCACCTGACATGCCCATTGACTCTTCTCCTTTGAACCTGATTCAAGTGAGATTGTGAGCACTAAAAAGGCTCCCCTTTCGCATTAAAGGTAAGTGAACGTGGATTGGGTGGCGACGTTCGGCTGGCGTGGGTCACGAAGTTCGGCCAGTTGGCAAAAGTTGGGAAAAAAGTTTGAAAGACGCTGCTCCAGTGGATAGAAATCTATCTCTTCAACCTGTCCGCATAAGACAACCCACCCATTCTTGGTATTAGTCTTGTAATTAGGGGCTGGTTTGGCACAGGGCTAAATCACTGGCTTTGAAAGCAGACCAGGGCAGGCCAGCAGCACGGTTCAATTCCCATACCAGCCTCCCCGAGCAGAGCATCGGGGGACGTCCTGAGGCCGTCCCAACGGTGTGTGGCGTAAGCCTCAATGGAGGAGGAGGAGCATCCAAAAATGGGCGGTGCCCCCGATTTCGGCATCGAAAGGGATTCTCTGCCCAATCGCTAATTACGATATTGCACCAGGCAACAAAGACTCCCGCCCTACATCTTTCCTTAAATAAGGAGGCAATACTTTTTTTATTCATTTACAGGATGTGGGTGTCGCTCGTTAGGCCAGCCCTAGTTTCCCTTCAGAAGGTGGTGGTGAATTGCTGACTTGAATTGCTGCAGTCCCTGAGGTGTAGATACACCTACAGTGCTGCTAGGGAGGGATTTCCAGGATGTTGCCCCAGCGACGGTGGAGTGTTGGTGATATATTTCCAAGTAGGGGTGGTGAGTGACTTGGAGGGGAACCTCCAGGTGGTGTGGTTTCCAGATATCTGCTGCTCTTGTCCTTGTTTGGGAGGTGCAGCCTGAGGAATCTTGGTGAGTTCCTGTACGTAATACTCCAGGAGCATAACCCCCTTTTGTAATCAATTCCCTGACAATAAATTATAACATTCAATTAGCTTCCCCAATTACTTGCTATACTTGCAGAGAGCACATGTGGACAATGAATGGAATGAGTGATGCTTGCCATGTACATTGTGGGAGACCTCTTCATTCCCTACGAGATACAGGTATGACTGAATTGTTCAGTCACTGTAAAGGGATGTCACCAATGAGCTGACAACCTTTCACAAATCACATGGAGGATGCCTTGGACTGAGCACCACCCATCCCATACCAGAACCCCCCCCCCCTCCCAAAGAAGCCCCTAAAATGGGAGACAGCACCATAGGTTTGGAGATCCCCCTAGAGACCCTCTAGATAAGGAGACCCTACCAGAGAACCCCATAATAGGGAGAGACCCCTAAACTAACGGGACCTCCCACAGAGACCACTAACTAATAGGACCCTCCCAGAGACCCCGTACCAAAAGGAATCCCCCACAGAGACCTCCTAACTAAAGGGACCCACCCAGACACCCCCTAACTAAAGGGACTTCCACAGAGACCCCCTTACTAAAAGGAACCCGCATCCAGAGACCCCCTATCTAAAGCAAAACAGACACCCAGCAAAGAGACTGCTGCCTGAGGAAGCTAGAGATCAAGCTAGAGATCAAGGCAGTGAAAAAAACTGCTGATGTAATACTCACCTGGACATACACCTGCTGGTTCAGACAGAAGAAGCAACATGCTTCTATTCCTGGAAAAAGAAAAGCAGTGACCTGTGTTTAAACCCCTCAGATCACAGCCCACTTAGAAAAATGAATGAATGTCTTGCAGCTAAAGAACAAGAACAAAGAACAAAGAAAATTACAGCACAGGAACAGGCCCTTCGGCCCTCCCAGCCTGCGCCAATCCAGATCCATTATCTAAACCTGTCACCTATTTTCCCTCGAGGGTTCTACTTCCCTCTGTTCCCCGCCCATTCATATATCTGTCTAGATGCATCTTTAATGATGCTATCATACCCGCCTCTACCACCTCCGCTGGCAAAGCATTCCAGGCACCCACCACCCTCTGCGTAAAAAACTTTCCACGCACATCTCCCTCAAACTTTCCCCCTCTCACCTTGAAATCGTGACCCCTTGTAATTGACACCCCCACTCTTGGAAAAAGCTTGTTGCTATCCACCCTGTCCATACCTCTCATAATTTTGTAGACCTCAATCAGGTCCCCCCTCAACCTCCGTCTTTCCAACAAAAACAATCTACTCAACCTTTCGTCATAGCTAGCACCCTCCATACCAGGCAACATCCTGGGGCACCCTCCTCTGCACCCTCTCTAAAGCATCCACATCCTTCTGGTAATGTGGCGGCCAGAACTGCACGCAGTATTCCAAATGTGGCCTAACCAAAGTCCTATACAACTGTAACATGACCTGCCGACTCTTGTACTCAATACCCCGTCTGATGAAGGCAAGCATGCTATATGCCATCTTGACCACTCTATCGACCTGCGTTGCCACCTTCAGGGTACAATGGACCTGAACTCCCAGATCTCTCTGTACATCAATTTTCCCCAGGACGCTTCCATTGACCGTATAGTCCGCTCTTGAATTAGATCTTCCAAAATGCATCACCTCGCATTTGCCTGGATTGAACTCCATCTGCCATTTCTCTGCCCAACTCTCCAATCTATCTATATTTTGCTGTATTCTCTGACAGTCCTCCTCGTTATCTGCAACTCCACCAATCTTAGTATCATCTGCAAACTTGCTAATCAGACCACCTATACCTTCGTCGAGATCATTTATGTATATCACAAACAACAGTGGTCCGAGCATGGATCCCTGTGGAACACCACTAGTCACCTTTCTCCATTTTGAGACACTCTCTTCCACCACTACACTCTGTCTCCTGTTGCCCAGCCAGTTCTTTATCCATCTAGCTAGTACACCCTGAACCCCATACGACTTCACTTTTTCCATCAACCTGCCATGGGAAACTTTATTAAACGCCTTACTGAAGTCCATGTATATGACATCTACAGCCCTTCCCTCATCAATTAACTTTGTCACTTCCTCAAAGAATTCTATTAGGTTTGTAAGACATGACCTTCCCTGCACAAAACCATGCTGCCTATGACTGATAAGTCTATTTTCTTCCAAATGTGAATAGATCCTATCCCTCAGTATCTTCTCCAACAGTTTGCCTACCACTGACATCAAGCTCACAGATCTATAATTCCCTGGATTATCCCTGCTACCCTTCTTAAACAAAGGGACAACATTAGCAATTCTCCAGTCCTCCGGGACCTCACCCGTGCTCAAGAATGCTGCAAAGATATCTGTTAAGGCCCCAGCTATTTCGTCCCTCACTTCCCTCAGTAACCTGGAATAGATCCCATCTGGACCTGGGGACTTGTCCACCTTAATGCCTTTTAGAATACCCCAAACTTCCCCCTTCCTTATGCCGACTTGACCCAGAGTATTTAAACATCCATCCCTAGCCTCAACATCCGTCATGTCCCTCTCCTTGGTGAATACAAATGCAAAGTACTCATTAAGAATCTCACCCATTTCCTCTGACTCCACGCATAAATTCCTTCTTTTGTCTTTGAGTGGGCCAGTCCTTTCTCTAGTTACCCTCTTGCTCCTTATATATGAATAAAAGGCTTTGGGATTTTCCTTAACCCTGTTAGCCAAAGATATTTCATGACCCCTTTTAGCCCTCTTTATTGCGCGTTTGAGATTTGTCCTACTTTCCCGATATTCCTCCAAAGCTTCATCAGTTTTAAGTCGCCTAGAACTTATGTATGCTTCCTTTTTCATCTTAGCTAGTCTCACAATTCCACCCGTCATCCATGGTTCCCTAATCTTGCCATTCCTATCCCTGATTTTCACAGGGACATGTCTGTCCTGCACTCTAATCAACCTTTCCTTAAAAGACTCCCACATTTCAAATGTGGATTTACCCTCAAACAGCTGCTCCCAATCCACATTCCCTAGATCCTGCCGAATTCTGTTATACTTGGCCTTTCCCCAATTTCACTCTTCCTTTAGGACCACTCTTGTCTTTGTCCATGAGTATTCTAAAACTTATGGAATTGTGATCGCTATTCCCAAAGTAATCACCGACTGAAACTTCAACCACCTGGCCGGGATCATTCCTCAATACCAGGTCCAGTGGGGCCCCTTCCCGAGTTGGACTATTTATATACTGCTCTAAAAAACTCTCCTCGATGCTCCTTACAAATTCTGCTCCATCTATGCCTCCAACACTACATGAGTCCCATTCACTGTTGGGGAAGTTAAAATCTCCCATCACGACCACCCTATTGCTCCTACATTTTTCTATAATCTGTCTACATATTTGTACCTCTACTTCACGCTCGCTTTTGGGAGGCCTGTAGTAAAGTCCCAACAATGTTACTGCACCCTTCCTATTTCTTAGCTCTACCCATATTGCCTCAGTGCTCGAATCCTCCATCGTGCCCTCCTTAATCACAGCTGTGATATCATCTCTGACTAGTAAAGCAACTCCTCCACCCCTTTTACCTCCCTCTCTATCCCTCCTGAAGCATCTATACCCTGGGATATTTAGTTGCCAGTCTTGCCCTTCCCTCAACCAAGTCTCAGTAATACCAATAACATCATATTCCCAGGTACTAATCCAAGCCCTAAGTTTATCTGCCTTACCTGTTACACTTCTCGCATTGAAACAAATGCACCTCAGACCACCTGTCCCTTTGCGTTCATCATCTCTTCCCTGTCTACTCTTCCCCTTAGTCACATTGAGTTTATTATCTAGTACCTTACTTGCTTTAGTTGCTGCCTCTTTACTGACCTCTAACTTCATAATCTGGTTCCCATCCCCCTGCCACATTAGTTTAAAACCTCCCCAACAGTGTTAGCAAAAGCACCCCCTAGGACATTGGTTCCAGTCCTGCCCACGTGTAGACCATCCGATTTGTAATGGTCCCACCACCCCCAGAACCGGTTCCAATGTCCCAAAAATCTGAACCCCCTCCCTCCTGCACCATCTCTCAAGCCACGTATTCATTCTGATGATTTAAACACAGGTGAGTGCTTTTCTCTTTCCAGAAATGGACATGTGGTGCTTCCTCTGCCTGAGCCAGCAGGTGTATGCGTGAGTGCCACAACCTTGTTTTGTTTTCATTGCCCCTGGTAGGGGATCTTTAGAGGGGGTCCCCCTATTCAGGGGGTCTTGGGGGGGATCCACCTATTCAGGTGGTTTCTGGGGAATGGCCAATTTGGGTCACCGCCATACTAGAGGGAAGGTGGGTAGACCCAGAAAATCTGGGTGTGGAGAGCTGCTTTGCGATGTAGGATGTGGGAGGTGGCTGGCCACGGGAACTCGCTATCGGGCCGCCTGCTCCAAATGGCGGCTTGATAGCAGGATTCCTTCGGGAATCCCTCATATTCCTCACGATGCATAAATTTGCACGGCGAGGGATACTGAATTGTTTCCTGATTTGCGCTCCCAGTGGGAGCAAGATGTAGGTGGGAGGAAACACCCGGAGATCCTTTGGGCAGATGTCCCCGGGCGTGCACCAGCTTGTCCCCTTCCTGATAGATGCCTGAGGGCCCCTGACTTCCTCCTTGGGACAGAGTGGCAACTGGAGTGAGCTTGAGAAGCCCCGCTTCTCTCTAGTGTTGGCACTGATGAACCCCAGCAAGTGCCTACACCATGGAATGCATGTCCTGAAGCAGTGCAGGACAAAGGTCGTGCACCAAAGTCCCCATGGCAGGCACCACCTTTGCTGCATTGACGTTGCATTGGAACGTCGGCACAATCACCTCAGACATAAGGCGGATGGAGTTCTTCATGCAGCCTTTCAATCTGAGGAGTATTCCAGGTATTCCTTTCTGATTTTTCCTGCGTTTTTCTTTAGAGCCCCAGGAACTGAGGCATGACTAAATGCAGAGGTGCGACATCTGACTGGGTCTCAGCAGATTCATGGCCTCCAGAAATCCTCTGAGTGCCGGCTTCCTGGGATGTCCCTGCCTCCTATGGCTGTGGCTCTGAGAGTTATGTGCTCATCAGATTATGACCCTGATGCACTACCAATTACGACAAGACGAGAGTAGAGTGTAATCGAGGCTTTATTACACAGAGATGTGGAGCCTCCCGCAGCTGCTGCCAAAATGGCTGCAGCTCGGAGAGCTCACACATTTATACTCTGCCTATTGGGTGGGGTCAGCAGGCAGGGATCTACCCCCATACCTGTCGTACAGGGGCCTTACCGTAATACCCTCGTTTGCAGTATATACAATACAACAGTGGTAACTACCACATTCACCCCCTGTTAAAAAAGAGCCAGCGGGAGTGGTGGAAAACTATTTACATACAGGTTGTTTAAAATTTAAGAAAGATGTTACAAATTTAGACAATTGTAAGCCTTGATCCGTCGTTGCGAGAGCCGCAGTTCTGGTGGCGATTCAGGCTTCGGTTCGGTCGTCGGTGACTCCGGGAGCGTGTCGACCTCATCTTCATCCCCGGGTGGGACCAAGGGGAGGACGGATCATCGTGGAGCGAGGGCTGTGGTGGGGTGCACTGGGGGGGAGGGAGGGTGGCGCTGGGGCAGAGTGGGTCGGGGGGGGGGGGGGGACCCAGCTGGCGCCAGGTCTCTGAGGGAGACTGTCTCTTGGCGGCCGTCGGGGTACGCTACGTAGGCGTACTGCGGGTTCGCATGGAGTAACTGTACCCTCTCAACCAACTGGTCCGCCTTGTGGAGCCGCAAGTACTTATGGAGGAGAACGGGTTCTGGAGCTGCCAGCCATGTTGGGAGCGAAACTCCGGAGGTGGACTTTTTGGGGAAGGAAAAGAGACGTTGATGGGGAGTTTCGTTAGTCGCAGTGCACAGGAGGAACCGAATGGGGTGAAGGGCGTCGGGGAGGACCTCCTGCCAGCGGGAAACCGGGAGATTTCTGGACCGTAGGGCCAGCTGGACGGCCTTCCAGACCGTCCCATTCTCCCGCGCCACCTGCCCATTTCCCCGGGTGTTGTAGCTGGTCGGCCTGCTCGAGGCAATGCCCCTGTTGAGCAGGTACTGGCGCAGCTCATCGCTCATAAATGAGGATCCCCGGTCGCTGTGGACGTAGGCGGGGAAATCAAACAGAGCGAAGATGGTGTTGAGGGCTTTGATGACGGTGGCAGACGTCATATCGTGGCATCGAAGGGGAATCTTGAATATTCGTCGACCACATTAAGAAAGTACGTGTTGCGGTCGGTGGAGGGGAGGGGCCCTTTGAAGTCTACGCTGAGGCGTTCAAAGGGGTGGGAGGCCTTCACCAGGCGCGCACGGTCTGGCCGGTAGAAGTGCGGTTTACGCTCCACGCAGACCTGGCAGTCTCTGGTGATAGCCCTGACTTCCTCGATGGAGTAGGGCAGATTGCGGGCCTTTATGAAGTGATAAAAGTGGGTGACCCCTGGATGACAGAGATCGTCATGCAGGGTCCGGGATTGGTCCACTTGTGCGCTGGCACATGTACTTTGGGATAGGGCATCGGGGGGCTCGTTGAGCTTACCGGGGCGATACAAAATCTCGTAATTGTAGGTGGAGAGCTCGATCCTCCACCTCAAGATCTTATCATTTTTGATCTTACCCCGCTGTGTGTTATTGAACATGAAGGCAACCGACCGTTGGTCAGTGAGGAGAGTGAATCCCCTGCCAGCCAGGTAATGCCTCCAATGCATCTTCAACGATAGCTTGGGCCTCGTTTTCGACAGAGGAGTGCCGAATTTCAGAGGCATGGAGGGTGTGGGAAAAGAATGCCACGGGCCTGGCTGCCTGGTTGAGGGTGGCGGCCAGAGCGACGTCTGATGCATCGCTCTCGACCTGGAATTGATTTGATTTGATTTGATTTGATTTATTATTGTCACATGTATTGGTATACGGTGAAAAGTATTGTTTCCTGCATGCTGTACAGACAATGCATACCATACAGAGGGAAGGAAGGAGATACTACAGAATGTAATGTTACAGTCATAACTAGGGTGTTGAGAAAAGAACAACTTAATATGTGGTTAGTCCGTTCAAAAGTCTGATGGCTGCAAGGAAGAAGCTGTTCTTAAGTCGGTTGGTACGTGACCTCAAATGTTTGTACCTTTTTCCTGACGGAAGAAGATGGAAGAGAGTATGTCCGGGGTGCGTGGGGTCCTTAATTATGCAGGTTGCCTTTCCGAGGCAGCGGGAATTATTGACAGAGTCAATGGATGGGAGGCTGGTTTGCTGGTTTGCGTGATGGACTGGGCTACATTCACAACCTTTTGTAGTTTCCTGCGGTCTTGGGCAGAGCGGGAACCATACCAAGCTGTGATACAACCAGAAAGAATGCTTTCAATGGTGCATCTGCAGCTGACATGCCAAATTTCCTTAGTCGTCTGAGAAAGTAGAGTCGTTGGTGAACTTTCTTAACTATAGTGTAGGCATGGGGTACCAGGACATGTTGGTAATCTGGACACCTAAAAACATGAAGCTCTCGACTCTTTCTACTTCATTCCCATTGATGTAGACAGGGGCATGTTCTCCTCTGCGCTTCCTGAAGTCGATGACAGCCTCCTTCATTTTGTTGACATTGAGCGAGAGATTATTGGCGTCTCACCAGTTCACCAGATTCTCTATCTCATTCCTGTATTCTGTCTCGTCATTGTTTGAAATCCGGCCCACTCCGTGGTGTCATCAGCAAATTTGAAAATTGAGTTGGAGGGGAATTTAGCCAAACAGCCATAGGCGTATAAGGAGTAGAGTAGAGGGCTGAGGACACAGCCTTGTCCAGAGCATTGGTGTTGTGGATGATCGTGGAGGAGGTGTTGTTGCCTATCCTTACTGATTGTGGTCTGTGGGTTAGGAATTTCAGGATCCAGTCTCAGAGGGAGGAGCCGAGGCCCAGGCCACGGCGTTTGGAGATGATTTTCGTAGGAATAATAGTGTTGAAGGCTGAGCTGTAGTCAACAAATAGGAGTCTGACATAGATGTCTTTGTTATCTAGGTGTTCCAGTATTGAGTGCAGTGTCTAGGTGTAGAGTGCAGAGCCAGGGCATCTGCTGTGGACCTGTTGCAGCAGTAGGCGAACTGTAGTGGATCCGGGAGGCTGGAATTGATTTGTGCCATGACTCACCTTTCGAAGCACTTCACAATGATGGATGTCAGAGTCACTGGCCGATAATCATTAATCATTAACAAAGATCAAAGAACAAAGAAAAGTACAGCACAGGACCAGGCACTTTGGTCCGCCAAGCCTGCGCCGACCATGCTGCCCGTCTAAACTAAAATCTTCTGGACTTCCGGGGTCCGTATCCATCTATTCCCATCCTATTAATTTATTTGTCAAGATGCCCCTTAATCATCACTATTGTCCTTGCTTCCACCATCTCCTCCGGCAGCAAGTTCCAGGCACCCACTACCCTCTGTGTAAAAAACTTACCTCGTACATCTCCTCTAAACCTTGCCCCTCCCCCCTAGTAATTGATTCCTCTACCCTGGGGAAAAGCCTCCGACTATCCACTTTGTCTGTACCCCTGACAATTTTGTAGACCTCTTATCAGGGCGCCCCTCAACCTCCTTCGTTCCAGTGAGAACAAACCAAGTTTATTCAACTTCTCCTCATAGCTAATGCCTTCCATACCGGGCACCATCCTGGTAAATCTCTTCTGCACCCTCTGTAAAGCCTCCACATCCTTCTGGTAGTGTGGCAACCAGAATTGAACACTATACTCCAAGTGTGGCCGAACTAAGGTTCTATACAGCTGCAACATGACTTGCCAATTCTTATACTCAATGCCCCGGCCAATGAAGGCAAGCATGCCGTATGACGTTTTGACTACCTTCTCCACCTGTGTTGCCCCTTTCAGTGACCTGTGGACCTGTACACCTAGATCTCTCTGATTGTCAATATTCTTGAGGGTTCTACCATTCACTGTATATTCCCTACCTGTATTAGACCTTTCAAAATGCATTACCTCACATTTGTCCGGATTAAACTCCATCTGGAATTCTGCAATCAGGAATTCACTACCATAAAAAGTAGTTGACAACATTGTGTAATTTCAAGAAGGAATTAGTTATGGCTCTTGTGGCTAAAGGTATTAAGGGATATGGGGGAAAGGCAGGATCAGGGTGTTGAACTTAATGATCAGTCATTATCATAATGAATGGTGAAGCAGGCTCGAAGGGCCAAATAGCCTACTCCTTCTATTTTCTATGTACAGTTCTGTGCAGAAAGAGTGACAGAACTGGCAGAACCAAGGAGATCATTCCTCTTCTTGCGACACTGGATGGCCTTACTCTCCTGCAGGGCTTTGGCACTCACACCCCCTTCTACGGACTCCCATTCTGAGTTGGCTACATGCTTGCTGGTTTACTCCTACCCGTGGGTACAACACATCGTTGCGGATCTTTAGGAATCCAGCAGTCTCTCCAGGGAGGCATAAAAAACTTGGGGGTGGACTCCTCGGCAGTCATCAATTCCCGGCAGCATGCCAAGTGTGGCTGGTGTGCTAGGGCGGCCTTTAAATGTAGCTCCTCGATGATCACAGCGCTGAGGTGTTGGCAGAATGGGTGAATCAGAGGCCAGCGATATGACATGGAACCCACGGCAGAACAGTTTTGGCACTGTGGTAGTCACCACTGTTGTATTATATTGTATATATGGGTATTACGGTAAGGCCCCTGTACTACAGGTACGGGGGTAGATCCCTGCCTGCTGGCTCCGCCCAGGAGGCGGAGTATAAATGCCTGTGCTCTCCGAACAGGAGCCATTTCGTAAGCTGCTGCAGGAGGCCACACATCTCTGTAATAAAGCCTTGATTACATTCTCCTCTCGTCTCGTCGTAATTGGTAGTGCATCAGGCACTAAGTGCCACATCATATGGCAGGAAAAGCCACCATTGTTGTCAGCGGGCTCAAAGCTGGCCGAATTCTGGGAAAATCTCATCCAGTGAATTTGGCAGTGTCTAATACTTACATACGAGAATATTGGAGTTTCAGTCTTCACATCCCAAACCTCAAGCTATTTCCGAGGTCAGCCAACCTCTTTTAATACAGCAGATCGCAAAAGCTAATTTCTAATTAAGACAGGTATAGAAAATTTGGAACATTGGGCGGGATTCTCCACCTGTTCACGGCAGTGGGATTCTGGAACTCTCCTGTCCAGTGAACGGGAGATTTGGCTGCGCACAAAATTCTCAGTACTTGCCAGCAGCGATAGAGGGGGAAAACTCGGAACGGCGAATCAGGTAACCTACAGTTTGGGGTTTTTGTGTTTAGTCACTGTCAAGATTTTTCAAATTGAATGATCTGAAGACATGAGGCTGGAAATGTAAGTTGAATTTGTGCACTGAGTCTTTGATTCGCGCTTATGGATAAAAATTTCATAACCACATAACACAAAATGATGTGAAAATTTCTCTTTTGTGGATTTTTTTAGTTTTGAAAAATGAGTCGGCGTGGTGATTCAGTACAAGAAGCTGTCCTTCCAAAAGTTAGTGGATCGAGTCTCTTGGAGTCATTTGCTTCTAATCCAGACAAAAAAGGTGGTAAATTTCGCAGAAGCACAGTTGGGATGTTAGCCTTGCAAGAGACAATAAAAGAAAAACAGGTAACACTTTAATGAGCTGTAAGCATTCATAGTATCAGAGAACGATTCAGTTCAGAAGGAAATCCTGCTGTCTCCATCGTTTTCAACATCTTCATTAAATCCTTCACCCTACCTCTTAAGGGCAGGGTACCCCAACCCGATCCCTGGCATGGGCAAACTGGTA
Source organism: Scyliorhinus torazame (assembly GCF_047496885.1). Lineage (NCBI taxonomy): Eukaryota > Metazoa > Chordata > Chondrichthyes > Carcharhiniformes > Scyliorhinidae > Scyliorhinus > Scyliorhinus torazame. Next base: position 347,601,916 of record NC_092710.1, on the reverse strand, counting down.
CCCGGGCACTGTTGCACTGCCAGCCTGACCCACCCTGGCGGTGGTAGCTGGGCACCCTGACAGTGCTGCCATGGTGCCTAGGTGCCTGGGCACCAAGAGAAGTACCATGGTACTATCCTACCCAGAGTCCGACCAGGAGCCTCCGATGGCCTGGAGATCCTCCAAGTGATGTTACGCCTGTGGACCAGTGCTAAATGGTACCATGGCGAAGTCTCCAATGTGTGGGCACTCGTTCCTGGGCCTCGGGAGAATCGGGCGGGACATATTTAAATGAGCCGAATGGCTTACTTAAATAGGTTAATCTGGATCTTGCTCAGTGAGGGCAAGATCTAGATCGCGACGTCTTGAGAGATCTCGTTAGATATTGCGAGGCATTCTGAGCATCGCAAATCTCATGAGAGGCCTCTCGTGAAATTTAATGGCGTCGTCGCGTCACCGAGTTGGCCTCGACGAGGCCATTCAATCTCGCCCATGGTCAAATATAAGGGATTGTTGCTTAAAGGGATGTTTATTTGTGAATCAAGCCAATAGGAAGTTGTTTTGGGGGAATGTTCTGTAAGACTAATTTCATCTTGAGTGAATAATCTTGCATGGTTAAATTTTCTTTTCTTTTGTTAATAAATATTTTAATTTAATTTCTAGAATCCTGAAAGTAAACTTATCTTCTCGACCACAAAATACGAAAAGAAAATATATAGGCTATATTTCCCTTTGCCAATTGGTTTGCATGGCAATTAACATCTGCTGGATCAAAACATCTGTAGGACCAATGCTCATTTTGCTAACTTTTTTGTCTATCGGAACTATTGCTATCTGTTTTTATATTTCTTGCTAGCTTTCTCTTGAACTTTAATTTTACTCATTTTATGTTCTGAACAACCTTCATTTTTGCATAACTATAGGCTTTTTCGTTAGCTTTGATACTATCTTTAACTTTTGTAGTTAATCGCAGATTGTGGGTTCTCCTTGTTGTAATATGGTTTCTCTCGGTGTCTCATTGATGAGATCTTGATTTGTATGCTTAAACGTGAACAGTTTATTGTTAACCTTTAAGTATTTACAAATCCTAGATCGTCATCAATATGGTCCTGTTTCTCCCATGCAGGCTGCCACCAGAGTGTGCTATTTAAGTCCACTACCATGTAACTCATGTTACATCTTAGTATGGGTGGGACTATACTCCAGTTCCACATTAAACCTTGCTCTGCTAAGCATTTTTACATTACTATGGCAGGGAGCCTCAACACTCAGCTTGGGTTTTTCTATCTCGTTGGAACATATGTATTCTGAAATAACCCTTTGAATGTCTGCTCCATTGACCTACCCCTTAACCTAATTTGGCAGTTCAGTTTATCTACCTCTGCTTTCATGACCTCATAAATGACCCATTTAAGTTTAAAATACTAGTCTTGGACCCAATCATTTCTCCCTCAAACTGAATGTAAAATTCAATCTTTCTATGATCACTGCTACATAGTGGTGCCTTCACTATGAAGTCATTAATTATTTCTATTTTGTTGCACAATACCAGGTCTTGTATAACCTGCCCTCTGGTTGGCTCCAGAAGGTGCTGTGTTAAGAAGCTGTCCCAAAATTATCCTATTAACTCCTCATGTAGGCTACTTTCACTCATCTGTTTTCCAGTCTATATTTAGATTAAAATCCCCCAGGATCATTGCCATACCTTTCTGACAAGTTCCCATTATTTCTTCTTTTATACTCCATCCTACTGTATGATTACTGTTAGGGGGCCTCTACACTCCTCAAAATGACCTTTCCCTCTTGCCTTGCCTCTCCTCTTTGATTTACCAAGTTGTATTCTGTAGGAATTCTATGGCTCTAATATATGTGTACTCCCAGCCATAATTTAATGCTTTTAATTTGGATCATGACAGGTAATTCATCTATTTGTGCTTCACTTTTGTCTTTCAGCAAAGGTACAGAGAAGCTCGGGAGAGCAGAAGACAGAAGTTTGATGACGCTTATCGATACATTATTGAAATCTTGTGTAGAACATTGGAGATTGAGAAAACTATTGTGGAAGATTTTGTTTTGGATTCCTTAACTGTAAGTAATTTTTTTGGTGTGTTTGATTTAGCTTAATTTAATCTTGTCTATCATTTTTTGAAGTAATTCTGGAGGAGCAATTTTATACAAATCAAAAATGAAAATAAGGCAGTACATTTAAGAGTATAAGATATAGGAGCATGGGTAGGCCATTCAGCCGTTCGAGCCTATCCTGCCATTCAATAAGATCATGCTGTTCTTCTATCTCAGCACCATGATCCTGAACTATCCCCATATTCTTGATATTTCTTGTATGTTACTCTCAGCCTTGAATATACTCAACAACTGAGCCTCCTCAGCTCATTGGCGGGTAATTCCAAAGATTGGCCACCATCCGAGTGAAGACGTTCCCCCTCACCTTAGTCCTAATTGGCATGCTCCTTATTCAGAAACTGTCCAGTCAGAGGGAATATCCTTCCTTCATCTACCTGGTTGAGCCATGTAAGAATTTTGTGTGATTTAATGAGATCACCCTTATTTTTCTAAACTCCAGAGAATAAAGGCTGACGACTTAATCTTTCCCCAAAAGATAATGGGCGGATATCTCTGATAATGGGGCTATGTCTCCCCGCCCACGTGAAAACGGGCATGAATCACTCTGGACTTTCATGGAGAAAGTCCAGCGTGATTCTCCGTTTTGAAGGGGGCTAGCAGGGCCCCGTAGTCCTCGCAGCTCTGGCTACCGATACCAGGCCCTGCACTTCCGGCCACAGGTCTGCGGATGCACGCGGTGGCCGCATGCGTGTGGCGGCCGCTGCGCACAACATGGCGGACCCAGACAGCGGGCCGTCCCCGACAATATAGGCTTCCCCCCAGATCGCGCGTGCCCGCCGATTGGTGGCCCCCGATCGCGAGCCTGGCCATCCTGGAGGACCCCCTGTTGATGGATCCCCCTGCCCCCCACCAGGGCAGCCACGGACTGGGTCCGCAGCCGCCACTCCGAGCTCCCGCCGGGTGGACCCATGAGTGAACCATGCCGGTGGGAACTCGCCCTGTTTTCAGCGGAGAATTTGCCGTGGGTGCCTCTTTCAAAGGCCCTCAACTGGCGCTGCATCGCCGGAGAATCGCGGGAAGGCGGCAGACCCAGTGATCGGGTCTGCCGCTCCATTTTCTGCCCCCGTGTCAAGCGCGATTTCGGCGCGGAGGCTCGGAGAATCCCGCTAAACACCTCCATTCCAGGTCCCAGCATGCCAAGGTCCCAAGTTCGGCTCCCGGGTTGGGTCACTGTCTGTGCGGAATCTGCACATTCTTCCTGTGTCAAAGAACAAAGAACAAAGAACAAAGAAAAGTACAGCATAGGAACAGGCCCTTCGGCCCTCCAAGCCTGTGCCGACTATGCTGCCCGTCTAAACTAAAATCTTCTACACTTCCTGGTTCCGTATCCCTCTATTCCCATCCTATTCATGTATTTGTCAAGATGCCCCTTAAATGTCACTATCGTCTCTGCTTCCACCACCTCCTCCGGCAGCGAGTTTCAGGCACCCACTACCCTCTGTGTAAAAAACTTGCCTCGTACATCTACTCTAAACCTTGCCCCTCTCACCTTAAACCTATGTCCCCTAGTAATTGACCCCTCTACCCTGGGAAAAAGCCTCTGGTTATCCACTCTGTCTATGCCCCTCATAATTTTGTAGACCTCTATTAGGTCGCCCCTCAACCTCCGCCGTTCCAGTGAGAATAAATCGAGTTTATTCATCCGCTCCTCATAGCTAATGCCCTCCATACCAGGCAACATTCTGGTAAATCTCTTCTGCACCCTCTCTAAAGCCTCCACATCCTTCTGGTAGTGTGGCGACCAGAATTGAACACTGTACTCCAAGTGTGGCCTAACTAAGATTCTATACAGCTGCAACGTGACTTGCCAATTCTTATACTCAATGCCCCGGCCAATGACGGCAAGCATGCCGTATGCCTTCTTGACTACCTTCTCCACCTGTGTTGCCCCTTTCAGTGACCTGTGGACCTGTACACCTAGATCTCTCTGACTGTCAATACTCTTGAGGGTTCTACCATTCACTGTATATTCCCTACCTGCATTAGACCTTCCAAAATGCATTACCTCACATTTGTCCGGATTAAACTCCATCTGCCATCTCCCCGCCCAAGTCTCCAAACAATCTAAATCCTGCTGTATCCTCTGACAGTCCTCATCGCTATCCGTAATTCCACCAACCTTTGTGTCGTCTGCAAACTGACTAATCAGACCAGTTACATTTTCCTCCAAATCATTTATTTATACTATGAACAGGAAAGGTCCCAGCACTGATCCCTGCGGAACACCACTAGTCACAGCCCTCCAATCAGAAAAGCACCCTTCCATTGCTACTCTCTGCCTTCTGTAACCTAGCCAGTTCTGTATCCATCTTGCCAGCTCACCCCTCATCCCGTGTGACTTTACCTTTTGTACCAGTCTGCCATGAAGGACCTTGTCAAAGGCCTTACTGAAGTCCATATCGACAACATCCACTGCCCTACCTGCATCAATCATCTTTGTGACCTCTTCGAAAAACTCTATCAAGTTAGTGAGACATGACCTCCCCTTCACAAAACCATGCTGCCTCTCGCTAATACGTCCATTTGCTTCCAAATGGGAGTAGATCCTGTATTAAAGAATTCTCTCCAGTAATTTCCCTACTACTGACGTAAGGCCTGAAGTTCCCTGGATTATCCTTGCTACCCTTCTTAAACAAAGGAACAGCATTGGCTATTCTCCAGTCCTCCTGGACATCACCTGAAGACAGTGAGGATCCAAAGATTTCTGTCAAGGCCTCAGCAATTTCCTCTCTAGCCTCCTTCGGTATTCTGGGGTAGATCCCATCAGGCCTCAATATTTTTCAAGACGCCCAATACCTCGTCTTTTTGGATCTCAATGTGACCCAGGCTATCTACACACCCTTCTCCAGACTCAACATCCACCAATTCTTTCTCTTTGGTGAATACTGATGCAAAGTATTCATTTAGTACCTCGCCCATTTCCTCTGGTTCCACACATGACTTTTCGTGACCCCTTTTAGCCCTCCTGACTCCTTGCTTAAGTTCATTCCTACTTTCCTTATATTCCACACAGGCTTTGTCTGTTGCCAGCCTTCTAGCCCTGACAAATGCCTCCTTTTTCTTTTTGGCGAGGCCTACAATATCTCTCGTTATCCAAGGTTCCTGAAATTTGCCATATTTATCCTTCTTCCTCACAGGAACATGCCGTTCCTGAATTCCTTTCAACTGACATTTGAAAGCCTCCCACATGTCAGATGTTGATTTACCCTCAAACATCCACCCCCAATCTATGTTCTTCAGTTCCCGCCTAATATTGTTATAATTATCCTTCCCCCAATTTAGCACATTCACCCTAGGACCACTCTTATCCTTGTCCACCAGCACTTTAAAACTTACTGAATTGTGGTCACTGCTCCCGAAATGCTCCCCAACTGAAACTTCTACCACTTGGCCGGGCTCATTCCCCAATACCAGGTCCAGTACAGCCCATTCCCTCGTTGGACTATCTACATATTGTTTTAAGAAGCCATCCTGGATGCTCCTTACAAACTCTGCACCGTCCAAGTCCCTACCACTAAGTGAGTCCAGTCAATATTGGGGAAGTTGAAGTCTCCCATCACAACAACCTTGTTGTTTTTACTCCTTTCCAAAATCTGTCTACCTATCTGCTCCTCTATCTCCCGCTGGCTGTTGGGAGGCCTGTTGTAAACCCCCAACACTGTGACTGCACCCTTCTTATCCCTGATCTCTACCCATGTAGCCTCGCTGCCCTCTGAGGTGTCCCCCCGTAATACAGCTGTGATATTCTCCCGAACCAGTAATGCAACTCCGCCACCCCTTTCACATCCCCCTCTATTCCGCCTGAAATATCTAAATCCTGGATCATTTAGCTGCCAATCCTGCCCTTCCCTCAACCAGGTCTCCGTAATGGCAACAACATCATAGTTCCAAGTACTAATCCAAGCTCTAAGTTCAACTTAGATTGGGGTGGTTTAGCACAGGGCTAAATAGCTGGCTTTTAAAGCAGACCAAGGCAGGCCAGCAGCGCGATTCAATTCCCATACCAGCCTCCCCGAACAGGCGCCGGAATGTGGCGACTAGGGGCTTTTCACAGTAACTTCATTTGAAGCCTACTTGTGACAATAAGCGATTTTCATTTCATTTCATCTGCCTTACCCGTTATACTTCTTGCATTAAAACATTTACACTTCAGGCCACCAGACCCGCTGTTTTCAGCAACATCTCCCTGTCTGCTCTTCCTCAGAGCCATACTGGCCCTATTCCCTAGTTCTCCCTCAATGGTTTCACCTTCTGACCTATTGCTCCAATAACCACCCCCCTGCCATACTAGTTTAAACCCTCCCGTGTCTGCGTGCGTTTCCTCCGGGTGCTCCGGTTTCCTCTCACAAATCCCGAAAAATGTGCTCTTAGGTGAATTGGACATTCTGAATTCTCCCTCTGTGTACCCGAACAGGCGCTGGAATGTGGCAACTCGGGGCTTTTCACAGTAACTTCATTGCAGTGTTAATGTAAGCCTACTTATGACAATAAAGATTATTATTATTATAAATTGAACAAACATTTCTGCTTCTCTCCATATTCTGGATAACCTCACATTCTTCCACATTGCATTCCATCTGCCAACTTTTTGAATACTCTTTTATCTTTTCCAAAACTCTTTGAATTGTCTTTGCATCCCTCTCACAGCTCACTTTCCATCTGGTTTAGATTTAGATTGATTGTCACACGTACAGTGAAATGCATACAGTCCAGGCAGATCGTTCCATGCATGAAAAACGTAGGACATACGATAAATACATAGACATAAGCTTCGGGTGAAATATACGGAGTGTAGTGCGACACAGTAGAGTAGCTGCGTGGAGAGATCAGTTCAGTCCATAAGAGGGCCATTCAGGAGTATGGTAACAATGGGGAAGAAGCTGTTTTTGAACCTCTTTGGCCGTGTTCGCAGAATTTTGTATCTTCTGCCCAATGGAAGACATTTGGAAGAGAGAATAACTCGAGTGGGAGTGGTCTTTGATTAAGCTGCCTTCTTTCCCAAGGTAGTGGGAGGTGTAGACAGAGACAATGGATGGGATACGGTTTTGCATGATGGACTGGGCTGTGTTCACAACTCTATAGTTTTTTACCGTCTTGGGCTTAGCAGTTACCATACCAAGCTGTGATACAGCCAGATAGCATGCTTTCTATGGTGCATCTGTAAAAATTGGTAAGAGTCAATGTGGATATGCTGAATTTCTTTAGTTTCCTGAGGAAGTATAGGCACTGTCGTGCTTTCTTGGTCGTAGCGTTGACGTGGGTGGACCAGGGCAGATTGTTGGTGAGGCGTACACCTAGGAATTTGAAGCTGTCAACCATCTCCACTTTGGCACCATTGATGCAGACAGGGGGTATACGATACTTTGCTTCCTGAAGTCAATGACCAGCTCCTTAGTTTTTCTGACATTGAGGGAGAGATTGTTGTCGTTGCACCATGCCACGAAGTTCTCTATCTCCCTCCTGTACTGAGTTATCGCTGTTTCAGATCCGAACCACTGCGTGTCATCAGCAAGTTTGTAGATTGAGTTGGAGCTGAATTTTGCCACACAGTTGTGTGTGTCTCGGGAGTATAGTAGATGGCTACATATGCAGATTTACGGGGCCCCGGTGTTGGGGACTATTGAGGAGGAGGCGTTGTTGTTTATACTTACTGATTGTGGTCTACTGGTCGGGATGTCATGGTTCCAGTTGTAGAGGGAGGAGTCAAGTCCCAGGCTTTGGAGTATTAAGATGAGTTTGGCTGGGATTATGGGGTTGAAGGCGGAGCTGTAGTCAATGAACAGGAGTCTGATGTAGAAATGCTTGTAGAAATGCTCCAGGGATCTGGCTGCATCACAGCTGTGTATGGCAACTGCTCGGACCAAGACCTCCCACTAGGGCCAGTGAGATAGCGTTTGGTGCGGACCAGTTGTAGCGGTTTGTGAATTGCAGTGGGTCAGTGGATAGTTTTGTGTATCCCAACTTGAAAATAGAAACATGGAAAAAAGGTGCAGGAGGAGGCCATTTGGCCCTTCGAACCTGCACCACCATTCAATATGATCATGGCTGATCAAGCAAATTCAGGATCCCACTCCTACTTTCTCTCCAGATCCCTTCATCCCTTTAGCCACAAGGGCCACATCTAGCTCCCTCTTGAATAAGACCATAAGACATAGGAGCAGAATGAGTCCGCTTGGCCTATCGTGTCTGCTCCGCCATTGAATCATGGCTGATATTTCTCTCTTCCCCATTCTCCTGCCGTCTCCCCATAACTCTGATACTCAAATTAATCAAGAACCTATCTATCTCTGTCTTAAAGACACTCAGCGATTTGGCCTCCACAGCCTTCTGCAGCAAAGAGTTCCACAGATTCACCATTCTCTGGCTGAAGAAACTCCTCCTCATCTCTGTTTTAAAAGATTGTCCCTTTAGTCTGAGATTGTGTCGTCTGGTTCTAGTTTTTCCTACAAGTGGAAACATCCTCTCCACATCCACACTATCAAGGCCTTGCAGTATCCTGTAAGTTTCAATAAGATCCCCTCTCATCCTTCTAAACTCCAACAAGTACAGACCCAGAGTCCTCAACCGTTTCTCATATGACAAATTCTTTATTCCAGGGATCTTTCTTGTGAACCTCCGTTGGACCCTTTCCAAAGCCAGCACATCATTCTTTAGATACAGGGTCCAAAACTGCTCACAATACTCCAAATGGGGTGTGACCAGAGCCCTATACAGCCTCAGAAGTACATCCCTGCTCTTTTAGCCCTCTCGACATGAATGCTAACATTGCATTTGCCTTCCTAACTTCCGACTGAATCATAAGAGCATAAGACAGAGGAGCAGAATTAGGCCACTCGGCCCATCGAGTCTGCTCCACCATTCATTCATGGCTGATATTTTCTCATCCCCATTCTCCTGCCTTCTTTCCATAACCCCTGATCCCCTTATTAATCAAGAACCTATTGTTGCCTGTTTTCGATCCTAACAGCGTCGCCAATACTGTTGCTAATATTAATGATAATGTTGGTGAATCACAAGCCTTCCCTTATATCGATCAAATGACCACTCAACCAGTTAGTTAGTTCAAAAGATGGTTTATTTACATGCACAAGAGATATCTCAACATGCAAACACAATATCTACTACGAGTTAAATTACACCTATCAGCTACAATAACCTATACTTAACTTCAGAGCAACCGGCAGTCTACAAATGGAAAAGGCCTTTATCTGGATTTCACTTGGCTGGTTCGAAGAAAGTGGCTCTGTCTCTGCTGGGCTCATCCGTCAGGTAGCGATCGTTGGTCTTGAACTTGCTGGATGTTCCTGCTACAATTGGGTTGGCACAGGCCGGATCCAAAAGAGACAGAACACATGGCTGTGCTCTCTTTTATCCCTCTGGGATTTTGCGCTCTTTGGGGCGGTCCTTAACCTTGGACCCATTAGTTTGACAGGGCTCTGATCACTCTCTTCGATTTCAGAAATTAAAGGGCGGGTGCCTTGGTAGCTGCGCGGGTCCTTAGCGGTCATTGACCTTGGAAGTTAGGCTCTCTGAGTAAAGGGAGTTGCACCGATCAGTCTGTGGCTGTACCGGCTTCTTGATTGGACTTCTATTGTCCTGGGAAAATGGGCCATTAAAATGCAAGCAAGCGGGGGTGGTTTCGATCAGGTCTGGTTACCTGTGTTTCAAATACACATAGTCTCTGTATCTGTCTGAGTCCTGGGTTGGCCATAATTCCCATGGTCCTTTGCAGGTGGCTATCTTAGATGGCTACATCCCGTCCTCTTGATCCTGAACGCGACGCGTGGTGGATCACACTTTCGATCCCTGTTCATCCTTGGTGGATTGGTCACCCTTGGTCAAGGCAAGGTTCTATCTACTCTATCTTATGGTTTGGGACATTTACCTAATATTTCATTGATACATCCATAAATTAATTCATCTCGAACGGTCACTATAATTTATCTGCACAGTTGATCACTAGCTAACACTATCTAAGCTACTCTCATGCTGCTGGTGAATATCAAAGAACTTATATACAGTACAAAATTTAAAACAGCAGCTTCACATTTCTACTTAATCCTAATAAAGTTGTGATAATCACTGGTTGGCCCGGGGAGTATGGGCGGGGGGGGGGTTCCGGTTATGGCGGAGAGCGGAATTGAGAGGATGGGGATATGTTCATAGAGGGGAGCTTTCCGAGTATGAGGGTGTTGGAGGAAATGTTTGGGTTGGCGAGGGGAAACAAATTCAGGTATCTGCAGGTGCTGGACTTCCTTCGTAAACAGGTGTCAACCTTCCCGCTCCTACCGCTAAGGGGGATTCAGGACAGGGTAGTTTCCCGAGGGTGGGTAGGAGAAGGAAGCGTCTCGGACATTTATAAGGAGCTTATGGGGTCGGAGGAGACGCAGACCGAGGAGCTGAAGCGCAAGTGGGAGGAGGAGCTGGGAGGTGAGATAGAGGATGGTCTATGGGCAGACGCGTTGATTAGAGTCAACACGTCAGCAACATGTGCCAGGCTCAGCCTGATACAATTTGAGGTTGTTCACCGGGCTCACATGACAGTGGCCCAGATGAGCAGATTCATTGGGGCGGAGGACAGGTGCGCAAAATGTGCGTGAGGACCAGCGAACCATGTCCACATGTTTTGGACATGTCCAAAGCTTAGGGGATTTTGGCAGGGGTTTGCGGACGCCTTGTCCACGGTGTTAGAAACAAGGGTGGTGCTGAGTCCAGAGGTGGTGATTTCTGGGGTGTCAGAAGACCAGGGAATCCAGGAGGAGAAAGAGGCAGATGTTCTGTCCTTTTCTTTCTTGGTAGCCCGGAGACAGATACTATTAGCATGGAGGGACTCAAAGCCCCCGAAGTCAGAGACCTGGCGATCGGACATGGCTAGCTTTCTCTGTTTGGAGAAAATCAAATTCGCCTTGAGAGGGTCACTGTTAGGGTTCACCCGGAGGTGGCAACCGTTCGTCGACTTCTTTACGGGAAATTAATTGTCAGCAGATGGGGAGGGGGGTGGGAATAGTTTAGATTAGAGTAGGGGGTCAATAAGGGTGGGATCTGTACGAGAGGTAAATGGCTTTTACACTATGTTTATGGTTTCATGTATATTGTTTATTTTGTTGTTGTCACTATACCAAAAATACCTGAATAACATGTTTATTAAAAATAAAAAGTCCTAATAAAGTTAAAGGGGTACATGGTTTATCCTTAGCAAGCGATTGGTACATGAATTTAGTATTGTTGAATTCCAAAGAAGGGGGCTCGGACTGTATAGTCCTGTATAGACTGTATAGTCAGGGCTCAGACCAAAGCTGGTGTAGCTCAGTGGGCTAGACTGCTGGTTTGTGATGCTGAACAAGGCCAGCAGCGCGGGTTCAATTCCCGTACCAGCTTACCCGAACAGGCGCCGGAATGTGGCGACTAGAGGCTTTTCACAATAACTTCATACTTGTGACAATAAAAATATTATTATTAGGGGCTGTTTAGCACAGGGCTAAATCGCTGGCTTTGAAAGCAGACCAAGGCAGGCCAGCAGCACAGTTCAATTCCCGTAACAGGCGCCGGAATGTGGCGACTAGGGGCTTTTCACAGTAACTTCATTTGAAGCCTACTTGTGACAATAAGCGATTTTCATTTCATTTCACATATCGGGGAGCGGGAGGATTATGCTCGCCATTTACGGAGTCGAAGTGTCTGAATGACACTGCAGATTATTGCAATTACGAGAAGGGCCTCTACTATGTATGAAAGGGGGTTCCATTTGGCAATGTTTTCGCATCAAGCGGGGGTTTCGATGTCTGTCTTTATGGGTGGTGTAGTGTCCGGGCTGGAGGTGGCCTGTTGTGTGGTAGTGTTCGGGGCTGGTGTGGGGTTTGTAACAAGAGTCTGTTGCGTGCACAGGTGCAGAGGTCCAGCGATGTTCCAAATGCATGTCAGCAGTCCTTGCTTCATCCTGTGTTTTCTGTTTTCCGGGTAATCCTGGGGGTGCAAGCATAGTATCTGTTATTATCTATGGTTAATATCTCGTTTTATTAGTCATTCTCTCCTTACTCCAATTACTCGTTATGGTTGTCACCATGGACTTCCGGGTGCGGCAATGACCAGCTGAGTCGCACGTTTCGGCAGCTCCCGTTGGAACGGACTTTTGGGCTCTTAATAGGAGCCCCAACGGCAATTTAAACGGCAAAAACATTGTGCGGTAAACCAGAAGGGAATCCCCCCGGACACGCATGGAAAAGGGAGAGGATAGCGGCCGGATTGCGGAGGATCCTCTGGAGCAGCGGCAAGGAAGGGAAGCTCAAAGCAAGATGGCGTCGGAAGGTGGCCGTTTGCTATGGGGCCCGGAGCAGCAAGAGTTCCTGCGGCGCTGTGTGGAAGAGCTGAAGAAGGAGTTGAAGAAGGAGCTGTTGGCCCCGATATTGCAGGAGATTGAAGGACTAAAAGAGGAGCAGAGGACCCAAGAGCTGGAGCTTCGGGTCGTGAAGGCAAAGACTGCTGAAAACGAAGATGAAATACAGGGCCTGGTGGTGGAGGCAGAAACGCACGAGGCACAGCATAAAAGGTGTGTGGAGAGGTTGGAAGCGCTGGAGAATAACTCAAGGAGGAAGAATTTAAGAGTCCTGGGCCTTCCTGAAGGCACAGAAGGGGCGGATGTCGGGACATATGTGAGTACGATGCTTCACTCGCTAATGGGATCGGAGGTCCCGACGGGCTCTTTGGAGGTGGAGGGAGCTTATCGAGTTCTGGCGCGAAGACCAAAGGCTGGAGAAATACCTCGAGCTATAGTGGTGGGGTTTCTCCGCTACAATGACAGAGAGACGGTTCTCAGATGGGCGAAGAAAACTCGGAGCTGTAGGTGGGAGAACGCGGTGATCCGCGTATACCAAGATTGGAGTGCGGAAGTGGCGAGAAGGAGGGCAAGTTTCAATCGGGCTAAGGCGGTGCTTCACAAAAAGAAGGTCCAGTTTGGAATGTTGCAACCGGCGAGATTGTGGGTCACACACCAAGGGAAGCACCACTACTTTGAGACGCAGAAGAGGCGTGGACATTCATTGTGGACGAGAAGCTGGAATAGTCTGGCGAGAGAAAGAGCTTTGGGGACAAAATGGTGGTGTGATTACAGGGGGGGACGGGACGGGGGACGGGGGACGGGGGGGGGGGGGGTGATTTTTCAATTTGTGAATTTTGTGATCCTGTAACTTTTCTCTCTTCCCCATGTTGGGGGGGGGGGGGGGGGGGGGGAGCATGAGGAACTGTGGGCGCCGGCCATTAGGGGTGGGGCCGAGTGGGAAACGCGGGCTTTGTTCCCGTGCTATAGTAATTATGGCGGGAACAGGGACGCAGGAAGGAGGGGGCCTCGCACAGTGGGAGCCGAGGATAAGGGGGGAAGCCGAGGTCAGCCAGAGTTTGCTGACTTCTGGGAGCAACATGGGGGGTACAACTACACTAGAGGGGGACCTAGCGGAGGGGGGGGGGTTAACTGGGTTGCTGCTGCTAAGGAGAAGGGGGAGCTGTTATACGATGGGGTGGTCGAGGCGGGAGGGCACCGTTGGGGGTATATACGGGTACGTGGGAACCGGGTGAGGAGCTGGGTTAAAAAAGGGGATGGCTAATCGACAAGGGGGGGGGGGGGTAAAGAGCCCCCCAACCCGGCTGATCACGTGGAACGTGAGAGGGCTGAATGGGCCGATTAAAAGGGCACAGGTACTCGCACACCTAAAGAAATTAAAGGCAAATGTGGTTATGTTGCAGGAGACACATCTGAAACTGATAGACCAGGTCAGACTACGTAAAGGATGGGTGGGACAGGTGTTTCATTCGGGTTTAGATGCGAAGAATAGGGGGGTAGCTATCTTAGTGGGGAAACGGGTACTGATTGAGGCAAAGACCATAGTGGCGGACAGTGGGGGTAGATATGTGATGGTGAGTGGCAGATTGCAAGGGGAGGCGGTGGTTCTGGTGAACGTATACGCCCCAAACTGGGATGATGCAAATTTTATGAGGCGTATGTTGGGACGTATCCCGGACCTGGTGGCGGGAAAGTTGGTAATGGGGGGAGACTTCAATACGGTGCTTGATCCAGGGCTGGACCGGTCGAGGTCCAGGACCGGGAGGAGGCCGGCAGCGGCCAGGGTGCTCAAGAACTTCATGGAGCAGATGGGAGGGGTAGACTCCTGGAGATTTAGTAGGCCTAGGAGTAAGGAGTTTTCATTTTTCTCCCATGTTCACAAAGTATACTCACGGATAGACTTTTTTGTCTTGGGAAGGGCACTGATTCCGAAGGTGACAGGGACGGAATATACGGCCATAGCCATTTCGGACCACGCTCCACATTGGGTAGACCTGGAGGTAGGAGAGGAAAAAGAACAGCACCCACTCTGGAGAATGGATATGGGCTTATTGGCTGATGAGGGGGTATGTTTAAGGGTGAGGGGGTGTATTGAAAGGTACTTGGAGCTTAATGACAATGGGGAGGTTCAGGTGGGAGTGGTCTGGGAGGCGTTGAAGGCGGTAGTCAGAGGGGAACTGATATCCATAAGGGCACATAAAGGGAAGCAAGAGGGTAAAGAAAGGGAGCGATTGTTGAAAGAACTTTTGAGGGTGGACAGGCAATATGCAGAGGCACCGGAGGAGGGACTGTACATGGAAAGACAAAGGTTACATGTGGAGTTTGACCTGCTGACCACGGGTAAGGCAGAGGCACAGTGGAGGAGGGCACAGTGTGTACAATATGAGTATGGAGAGAAGGCGAGTCGGCTACTGGCCCACCAATTGAGGAAGAGGGGAGCAGCGAGGGAGATAGGTAGGGTGAGAGATGAGGAGGGAGAGATGGAACGGGGAGCGGAGAGAGTGAACGGGGTGTTCAAGGCATTCCATGAGAGGTTATATAAGGCTCAGCCCCCGGAAGGGAAGGAGGGAATGAGGTGTTTCCTGGATCAGCTGGAATTCCCGAAGGTGGAGAAGCAGGCGAGGGCGGGACTGGGAGCACAGATTGAGATGGAGGAGGTGGTAAAAGGGATTGGGAGCATGCAAGCGGGGAAGGCCCCGGGACCGGACGGATTCCCGGTGGAATTTTATCGGAAATATATGGACCTACTGGCCCCGCTTTTGACGAGAACCTTTAATGAGGCCAGGGAAAGGGGGCAGTTGCCCCCGACTATGTCGGAGGCGACGATATCGCTCCTTTTGAAGAAGGATAAAGACCCGCTGCAGTGTGGGTCCTACAGGCCCATTTCCCTTTTAAATGTAGATGCTAAGCTCCTGGCCAAGGTGATGGCGACGAGGATAGAGGACTGTGTCCCGGGGGTGGTCCACGAGGATCAAACTGGGTTCGTTAAGGGGAGACAGCTGAACACGAACATATGGAGGTTGCTAGGGGTAATGATGATGCCCCCACCAGAGGGGGAGGCGGAGATAGTGGTGGCGATGGACGCCGAGAAAGCATTCGACAGAGTGGAGTGGGATTATCTGTGGGAGGTGCTGAGGAGATTTGGTTTTGGAGAAGGGTTTATTGGATGGGTACAGCTGCTGTACAGGGCCCCGGTGGCGAGTGTGATCACGAACAGGCAGAGGTCCGACTACTTCCATCTTCATAGAGGGACGAGGCAGGAGTGTCCCCTGTCTCCGTTACTGTTTGCATTGGCGATTGAGCCCCTGGTCATTGCACTGAGGGGCTCCAGGAAGTGGAGGGGAGTGCTCAGGGGAGAAGAAGAACATCGGGTATCCCTTTATGCAGATGATTTATTGCTGTATGTAGCGGACCCAGTGGAGGGGATGCCTGAGATAATGCAGACACTCAGGGAGTTTGGGGAATTTTCGGGGTACAAATTGAATATGGGGAAGAGTGAGTTGTTTGTGGTGCATCCGGGAGAGCAGAGCAGGGGAATAGATGATTTACCACTGAGGAAGGTAATAAGAGATTTCAGGTACTTAGGGATTCAGATAGCCAGGAGCTGGGGAACCTTACATAGGCTTAATTTAACAAGATTGGTGGAACAGATGGAGGAGGATTTTAAGAGATGGGACATGGTGCCCCTGTCACTGGTGGGTAGGGTGCAGGCGGTCAAAATGGTAGTCCTCCCGAGATTCCTTTTTGTGTTTCAGTGCCTTCCGGCGATGGTCACAAAGGCTTTTTTCAAGAAAATTGAGAAAAGTGTCATGAGTTTTGTGTGGGCCGGGAAGAGTCCGAGAGTGAGGAGGGGGTTCTTGCAGCGTAGCAGGGATAGGGGGGGGCTGGCACTACCGAGCCTAAGTGAATACTACTGGGCCGCCAATATCTCAATGGTGTGTAAATGGATGGGAGAAGGGGAGGGAGCGGCGTGGAAGAGATTCGAGATGGCGTCCTGAAAAGGAACCAGCTTACAAGCACTGGTGACGGCGCCGTTGCCGTTCTCCCCGAAGAAATACACCACAAGTCCAGTGGTGGTGGCAAAGCTAAAAATTTGGGGGCAGTGGAGACGACATAGGGGAAGGACAGGAGCCTCGGTGCGGTCCCCGATAAGAAATAATCATAGGTTTGTCCCGGGGAGAATAGATGGGGGATTTGGAGCATGGCAGAGAGCTGGGGTTGTGCAACTGAGAGATCTGTTCGTAGACGGGACGTTTGCGAGTCTTGGAGCGCTGACGGAAAAATATGGGTTGCCCCAAGGGAATGCATTTCGTTACATGCAACTGAGGGCATTTGCGAGGCAACAGGTGAGGGAATTCCCGCAGCTCCCGACGCAGGAGATTCAAGACAGAGTGATCTCAGGGACATGGGTGGGGGATGGTAGGGTGTTGGATATATACAGGGAAATGAGGGACGAGGGGGAGATCATGGTGGATGAGCTGAAGGGGAAATGGGAAGAAGAGCTGGGGGAAGAGATTGAGGAGGGGCGGTGGGCTGATGCCTTACGTAGGGTAAACTCGTCGTCCTCGTGCGCCAGGCTAAGCCTGATACAGTTCAAGGTTTTGCACAGGGCGCATATGACCGGAGCAAGGCTCAGTAAATTTTTTTGGGTAGAGGATAGGTGTGGGAGATGCTCGAGAAGCCCAGCAAACCACACCCACATGTTTTGGTCATGCCCAGCACTGCAGGGGTTCTGGGTGGGGGTGGCAAAGGTGCTTTCGAAGGTGGTGGGGGTCCGGGTCGAGCCAGGCTATATTTGGGGTTGCAGAAGAGCCGGGAGTGCAGGAGGCGGAAGAGGCTGATGTCTTTGCCTTTGTGTCCATAGTAGCCCAGCGAAGGATATTGCTTATGTGGAAGGAAGCCAAACCCCCGGGCGTGGAGACCTGGATAAATGACATGGCAGGGTTTATAAAACTAGAAAGGATAAAGTTCGCACTAAGGGGTTCGGCTCAAGGGTTCACCAGGCGGTGGCAACCGTTCATTGACTACCTCGCAGAACAATAAAGGAAATGGGAAGGCAACAGCAGCAACCCAGGGGGGTGGGGGGGAGGGCAGGTCCTCAGGGGTGTTTTTGTATAGATATTTGTACTTGGTTATGTATATTGGATTGTTTGATTTTATCTCTGGAGAGTTATTATTTTTGTTATGGCAGTTGCCATTTAGTTTATATATTATTTATTTATTTGTTAAAACGGTCACTGTTATATATATTGTTTTATTGTTGTATTGTTGTAAAAACGTAAACCTTTGTATTACATAGAACAATACAGCGCAGTACAGGCCCTTCGGCCCACGATGTTGCACCGAAACAAAAGCCATCTAACCTACACTATGCCATTATCATCCATATGTTTATCCAATAAACTTTTAAATGCCCTCAATGTTGGCGAGTTCACTACTGTAGCAGGTAGGGCATTCCACGGCCTCACTACTCTTTGCGTAAAGAACCTACCTCTGACCTCTGTCCTATATCTATTACCCCTCAGTTTAAAGTTATGTCCCCTCGTGCCAGCCATATCCATCCGCGGGAGAAGGCTCTCACTGTCCACCCTATCCAACCCCCTGATCATTTTGTATGCCTCTATTAAGTCTCCTCTTAACCTTCTTCTCTCCAACGAAAACAACCTCAAGTCCGTCAGCCTTTCCTCATAAGATTTTCCCTCCATACCAGGCAACATCCTGGTAAATCTCCTCTGCACCCGCTCCAAAGCCTCCACGTCCTTCCTATAATGCGATGACCAGAACTGTACGCAATACTCCAAATGCGGCCGGACCAGAGTTCTGTACAGCTGCAACATGACCTCCCGACTCCGGAACTCAATCCCTCTACCAATAAAGGCCAACACTCCATAGGCCTTCTTCACAACCCTATCAACCTGGGTGGCAACTTTCAGGGATCTATGTACATGGACACCTAGATCCCTCTGCTCAGCCACACTTTCAAGAACTTTACCATTAGCCAAATATTCCGCATTCCTGTTATTCCTTCCAAAGTGAATCACCTCACACTTCTCTACATTAAACTCCATTTGCCACCTCTCAGCCCAGCTCTGCAGCTTATCTATATCCCTCTGTAACCTGCTACATCCTTCCACACTATCGACAACACCACCGACTTTAGTATCGTCTGCAAATTTACTCACCCACCCTTCTGCGCCTTCCTCCAAGTCATTGATAAAAATGACAAACAGCAACGGCCCCAGAACAGATCCTTGTGGTACTCCACTTGTGACTGTACTCCATTCTGAACATTTCCCATCAACCACCACCCTCTGTCTTCTTTCAGCTAGCCAATTTCTGATCCACATCTCTAAATCACCCTCAATCCCCAGCCTCCGTATTTTTTGCAATAGCCTACCGTGGGGAACCTTATCAAACGCTTTGCTGAAATCCATATACACCACATCAACTGCTCTACCCTCGTCTACCTGTTCAGTCACCTTCTCAAAGAACTCAATAAGGTTTGTGAGGCATGACCTACCCTTCACAAAGCCATGCTGACTATCCCTGATCATATTATTCCTATCTAGATGATTATAAATCTTGTCCCTTATAATCCCCTCCAAGACTTTACCCACTACAGACGTGAGGCTCACCGGTCTATAGTTGCCGGGGTTGTCTCTGCTCCCCTTTTTGAACAAAGGGACCACATTTGCTGTCCTCCAGTCCTCTGGCACTATTCCTGTAGCCAATGATGACATAAAAATCAAAGCCAAAGGTCCAGCAATCTCTTCCCTGGCCTCCCATAGAATCCTAGGATAAATCCCATCAGGTCCCGGGGACTTATCTATTTTCAGCCTGTCCAGAATTGCCAACACCTCTTCCCTACGTACCTCAATGCCATCTATTCTATTAGCCTGGGGCTCAGCATTCTCCTCCACAACATTATCTTTTTCCTGAGTGAATACTGACGAAAAATATTCATTTAGTATCTCGCCTATCTCTTCAGACTCCACACACAATTTCCCATCCCTGTCCTTGACTGGTCCTACTCTTTCCCTAGTCATTCGCTTATTCCTGACATACCTATAGAAAGCTTTTGGGTTTTCCTTGATCCTTCCTGCCAAATACTTCTCATGTCCCCTCCTTGCTTGTTTTGTTTGACCGGAAAAAAATTTGAATAAAATATATATATTTTTTAAAAATGATTGTCACCATGTGTGACTCCTCATTTTTTTTTAAAATACCATTTAGGAGAGACAAGAAATGCAAACTTTTGAACTACAGAGACTCTCGCAGCTTGTGGTCGATGCGGGGAGTAGGCGGACAATTTCTCCGACCAGTCTTTTCTTTATTTGCAACCAGTGGTGGTTGAGGCTTATCCTAACCAGCCAAATTTCAGGGCGGCCAGTTTTATAGAGTTTCGTCCCAGGGTTCAGAGATAGTTCGCGTGTAGCAGCATGTATAGCAACCAATCGTGTCATATGTGTAAAAGCAGGTGGGGAGCGACTATGGTGTCGCGAAAGGTAAAGGGAAGAAGGGGTGAGCATACAGAATGTGGCAAAATGCATTCTTTATACCACAACCAAAGGGAGAGCAGAGAAGGTGAAATTAAGGCTTGCCAAAGACAGTGCAGAGTGTAGAGAACCATTCCAGAGCGTTTGAAGTGACGGGAACATGAGGTGCGTGTGGGCCGCTGCAGGATAAGAATGGGTGGAATCCCCGGGTAGGGCGGGGGTTAGTGCCGTTACTCCACTACCGAGCTTAACTGACCGGATGCATTTGGGCTCCTCAGGTAGGTCGGGGACCAGTGCCGTTACACCTTACCTGGGTGACCCGAGTGGTCGGTAAGAGTTTGTAGTCGTGTGGAAACTTGTCACAAAGACTGGGAGAATAGTGATCTGTTTTCCAACAAACCTGTGCCTTTAACTGTCTTTGGGCATCGCACCTTCGAATCAGAAGAGTAATTTTGTGTCGAGCGACATGAATTAAAACCATGTAATAGAAAAAAGAAGAAGGAAAAAGGCGGGCAGGCTCCATCAGAACTTTGGAAACCTTAATACTTAGGCGGTGTTTCTTTCTCATCATCTGGACACCTCAGGGTTCTGTACCAAACAGTGTTGTAAAAGCATTACCGAATCGAGAGTCAGTATCTGAATCATCACCATCTCCCGGTTGCCAGACTCGTGTCTGCCATTTCTGTGCCATGGCCGCGTGGGCCGTCGGATAATCCGAATCGTCGTGCCTTACTCAACTACAAGAGTTGTCGCGGTGCCAAAGAGGGGCTTGTTTGTCGTGAGGCGTAGGGCCAGTGGGAGTGGAGGGCAAGTTACTGTCGTCGGGCGGTGGCTGTGGCAGTGGCTGGGGGAGGGCATATAGGGGGTCAAAGACATCAAAGTCATGGTTCCGGGGGCTGGTGTGACTGGGGGCAGAGAGATCGCGCCAGTGTTCAGGGATAGTAATCAAATCCGGGAGGCTCTCGCTGTCGTCAAGTTCAATTTGAAAGTCCGTACCTGTGGGCGGAGACAAGTTTGGGTCTGTGGGCATGGACAAGGGATAAATGCCGTCATGGCTGGGGGAGGGTTGGCGTAGGGGTCAGACTAGGTTGTCAATGGGCGGGGCGGAATCGTCTCCTATTGCCAGAGAGATGTGGTGGGAGTGGTTACATTAGGATCCGTAGACTTTGAGTTGGTTGATGTGGAACCAACCAGTTTTACCATTGGGGTACGTTATCTTGTACACGGAGGGGCTCACCTTGTCTGAAATGGAGTAGGGTCCTTCAAATTTGGGGGAGAGGAAAGAACTGGGGTTGTAAAGTGAAACCATTACTTGCTGGCTGACTGTGTACTCTATGGGGTGGACGGTTTTGTCAAAGCAGGCTTTACTCTTCTTCCTTCTAGCGCCTAAGCGGACAGCTGCAGCGAGTTGTGCTCCCTTCATGGGCTGTTAGGTCATGAGAGTGTGGGGGCTGAAACCTGTGGAACTGGAAACAGTGTTCCAAATAAACATGAGAGCAAATGGGAGGACTGTGTCCCACGTGGTATTGTTCTGTTGCACCATCTTCCTCATGGTCGCTTTTAAAGTTCGATTCATTCTCTCGACAATGCCGCTGGATTGGGGGTGATATGCGATATGGAGTTGTCTGCCTGATCCCAAAAATTGTTGAAACATTTTGCATGACTCTGCTGGTGAAGTGGGAACCTTGGTCTGACTCAATGCTGCGGGGGAGACCCCAGCGTGTGAATATCTGTTGGGTCAAAATCTTAGCGGTGGCCTTTGCTGTGTTTGTCCGTGAGGGAAAAGCATCTACTCATTTAGTAAAGGTGTCGATTACAACCGGCATGTACTTGAAACCATTTCTTCAAGGGGGAAGGGGGCCAATGTAATCGAGTTTCAAATTTGTCCAATGGCCATTCACAGGTCGGGCGTGACGTAATGTTCTTTGAGTAATGTTCGGGATTGTTCTGTGCACAGATAAGGCAATTCTCGACTTTTTAAAATCAGGCCACCAACACAAAAGGTGTTAAATGGGCAATGTTATTGTCTATCCCCTGTTGTCCATGTCCGTCATGAAATTGGTAAATGAGCTGGTTTCTGTCCTGGGTGGGGATGATAAAAATTCAGTTTTTCAAAACTATGCTGTCCTGTACAGTCAGCGCGTCCTTCCATTTATCATAGGGGGCTGGGAGGTTGCCGTCTAAAACCTGTTTGAGGGTGTCGTCTGCTTTTTGGGCTTGGGATAGATCCTCAATATTGGTCTGGGAAACCAGGACTGGGTGTATCAGTTCGCTTTCGGGTGGCTGCCAGAAGTGACCATAGCGTGATCCTGCTTTGACTAAGGCGTCTGCCTTTACATTACCGGGTGCGGGCGAGCGATGGTGGCTCCTTACTTTAATAATACCCTATTTGCCGTCTGAGGCTGTCTTGAGAATGTGCTTTAACAATGGGGCAGAGGGTAGGGGTTTTCCATTGGCTGAAATAAAACCTCGAGATTCCCACAGTGGCAGGAATTCTGTTAAGCTGTTGCACACATACAGGCTGTCCGAGTGTATGTCTGTGGGGGTTGGAAAAGAGTTGGAGTGCTGAACTACATAGGCTGTGGCTGCGAGTTCTGCTGCTTGTGAACCTAGGTGGCCGGGCAATGTTAAAGAGATCTCTTCTAGTGGGCGTCCCTGCACGTCTTCTACATAAATTCCAATGACCAAGATGGCGCCGGAGCGAGGCGACTCTCTGCGAGCTCTCCCCAACAGATCCACTTTTTACTTAACTTATACCATTCCAATCTTTTCAAATTTAATTCTAAGACTAACATTATTACTAACCTCTCTCTTTTATCTTTTCTTGTGTTGCGGATTTCTTTTAGTTTGTCTTTTCTGCGGCTCTGTTCCAATTATGGCAATCAGTGAATTTGCCCTTCTTTCTGTGTTATCTATGTCCTAATGCTTAGAGTCGCCAGGTATCAAATGATACCACCACAAGTTTCAACCGGCTATCGATCAAAGAGCCAAACACCAGTTAGTTAGTTCAAGGTCAAGGGCACTTTATTTACACACAATTAGTCATGCAACATAAACACTATTAGTTAACTATACCTATTGACTAAGACAACCTGTACTTAACTTCGGGCACCCGACCTAGGTCAGAAAACAGTGGCCGCTGTTCGCTTCTGGATCTATCGGGTTGGAAGGAGTAAATGCTGCTCAGCTGGGCTCATCCATCTGGTAGCGGACGTTGAACTTGTACTTGCTTCTGGTGTTGCTGCACTTACCAATGGCTGTGACCGGGGTACCAGGACCAAGAGAGAGCGAACATATGGCGAACTCTTCTTCTTATACTCGGGGGATTTTTGCGCTCTTTTGGGCGGTCCTCCGATTTGGGCCTCACTAATTGGGTGATCCCTGATCACTCTGTTCGATTCCTTAGCTAATAAGTGGGCGGGGATCTGGATGGCTGGGCGTGTCCCAAGCGGTCATTGACCCCGTTGTTTGCATTTCCCTTGAACAGAGAGTGGCGCCAAAATGTCTGGGACAGTCCCGGTTGCTTGAGTACCAGTCCTTTGTTTTGGTGAAGATGGGCCATCAAATGCTAATCGGCACCATTAAAATGCTAATTGGACCGAGTTTCGATACCATCTGGACTTCTTGCTTACAAATATGCATTTCAGGCTCTGAGTCTTGGCTTGCCCATTTTACCTGCTAGGCTTTGCGAGTTTCTCTGTACGTAGTTGGAAGTGGCCATCCCAGATGGCTACACTGGCAGGCTTGAACCTTATGTAGTTACATTGTATACCTTGTGTTGCCCTATTATGTATTTTCTTTTCTTCCCTTTTCTTCCCATGTACTTAATGATCTGTTGAGCTGCTCGCGGAAAAATACTTTTCACTGTACCTCGGTACACGTGACAATAAACAAATCCAATCCAATTCCACAGCCAGTAATTCTAGCTCCATTTTTGACTGTGGACGAACCGTCTACATAAATGTTTAAAGCATCCCCTGTCTACATAAATTTTTAAAGCTTGGGAATTCTGTGTCTTACTGCTTGCTCGTGGGTGTAGTGACTTTGGGATAAAGGGTCCTGTGTGGTGTTGGGCTGCTATGATCTGGCACTCATGTGGGGTCTGCATTTTGGAGATTATCGGCCAGAAATGTGTGGGTCTTGGTGCATTTTACCATAATTTCCCTGCCTTGTAACAGTAGTGTCCAGCGAGCTGCTCTGATTTGGCTGACTGAACCGTCCTTTAATCTACCATCTAGTAATAGTTGCGTGGGGGTGTGCTCGGTCAAGATCGTTACTGGGTTAAGGCCTGTGATGTACGCAAAGTACTATACTGCCCAAAAGACTGCAAGTAAGTGCTTATCGCAGGCTGAGAATCCTTGCTCTACGGGGTTTAATACTCTTGAGGCATAGGCTACGGGTCCTAAGTGATCATGTCGTTCTTGCAGGAGCACTGCTGATAGGGTTCGGTCGATGGTTGCTACTCCTATGGCATAAGACAAGTCTGGGTCTGGTACTTGTAAAGCGGTTGGGGCATTCTGAATTCTTTGAGGAAGTGACAAAGTTAATTGATGAGGGAAGGGCTGTAGATGTCATATACATGGACTTCAGTGGGGCGTTTGATAAGGTTTCCCATGGCAGGTTGATGGAAAAGGTGAAGTCGTATGGGGTTCAGGGTGGACTAGCTAGATGGATAAAGAACTGGCTGGGCAACAGGAGACAGAGAGTGGTGGTGGAAGGAAGTGTCTAAAAATGGAGAAAGGTGGCTGGTGGTGTTCCACAGGGATCCGTGCTCGGACCACTGTTGTTTGTGATGTACATAGATGATCTGGACGAGGGTATGGGTGGCCTGATTAGCGAGTTTGCAGATGATACTAGGATTGGTGGAGTTGCAGATAGTGAGGAGGACTGTCAGAGAATACAGCAAAATATAAATGGATTGGAGAGTTGGGCAGAGAGATGGCAGATGGAGTTCAATCCAGGCAAATGCGAGGTGATGCATTTTGGAAGATCTAATTCAAGAGCGGACTATACGGTCCATGGAAGAGTCCTGGGGAAAATTGATGTACAGAGAGATCTGGGAGTTCAGGTCTATTGTACCCTGAAGGTGGCAACGCATGTCGATAGAGTGGTCAAGAGAGCATACAGCATGCTTGCCTTCATCGGACGGGGTATTGAGTACAAGAGTCGGCAGGTCATGTTGCAGTTGTATTGGACTTTGGTTAGGCCGCATTTGGAGTGCTGCGTGCAGTTTTGGTCGCCACATTACCAGAAGGATGTGGATGCTTTAGAGAGGGTGCAGAGCAGATTCACCAAGTTGTTGCCTGGTATGGAGGGTGCTAGCTATGAAGAAAGGTTGAGTAGATTAGGATTGTTTGCGTTGTAAAGACGGAGGTTGAGGTGGGACCTGATTGAGGTCTACAAAATTATGGGAGGTATGGACAGGGTGGATAGCAACAAGCTTTTTCCAAGAGTGGGGGTGTCAATTACAAGGGATCACGATTTCAAGGTGAGAGGGGGAAAGCTTAAGAGAGATGTGCGTGGAAAGTTTTTTACGCAGAGGGTGGTGGGAGCCTGGAATGCTTTGCCAGCGGAGGTGATAGAGGCAGGCACAGTAGCATCATTTAAGATGCATCTAGACAGATATATGAACGGGCGGGGAACAGAGGAAAGTAGATCCTTGGAAAATAGGTGACAGGTTTAGATAAAGGATCTGGATCGGTGCAGGCTGGGAGGGCCGAAGGGTCAGTTCCTGTGCTGTAATTTTCTTTGTTCTTTGTACATACACCACATCAACTGCTTCACCCTCGTCCACCTGTTTGGTCACCTTCTCAAAGGACTCAATGGGGTTTGTGAGGCACGACCTACCTTTCACAAAACTGTGTTGACTATCTCTAATTAAATTATTCCTTTCCAGATGATTGTACATCCTATCTCTTATCAACCTGATGAGGGGCATAGATAAGGTAGATAGTCAACATCTTTTCCCAAAGGTAGGGGAGTCTAAAACTAGAGGGCATAGGTTTAAGGTGAGAGGGGAGAGATTCAGAAGGGCCCAGAGGGGCAATTTCTTCACTCAGAGGGTAGTGAGTGTCTGGAATGGGCTGCCAGAGGTAGTAGAGGTGGGTACAATTGTGTCTTTCAAAAAGCATTTAGATGGTTACATGGGTAAGATGGGTATAGAGGGTTATGGGCCAAGTGCGGGCAACTGGGACTAGCTTAATGGTAAAAACTGGGCGGCATGGACTGGTTGGGCCGAAGGGCCTGTTTCCATGCTGTAAACTTCTATGATTCTATGATTCTATGATTCTTTTTAAGGAGCTCTGAGAGTGGGGCTGCTTTAGTGGCAAAACCATCTAAATGATTTCTGCAATATCCTACCAAAACTAGAAATGACCGGAGTGCAGTGACATTTAGGGGCAGGGGCAATTTCACGATGAACTCGATCCGTTTTTGCTCAATTTCTCTCTTCTCGTGGGTGATGATGCTGCCTAAATAAATAACCTTTTCCTTTAAAATCTGGGCCTTTTTGGGGTTGACCTTGCATCCGATGGATTGCAGTAGACCTAGTAATTCTGATAAGAGCTCTACGTGTTCCTCTTTTGTGTCCGTTTGCAGGAACAGATCGCCTACATATTGTTTTAGGCATTCGGATCGGGAAAATTTAGAAAGTCCGTCGGCCAATTGTCAGTGGAAAATGGAGGGGGAGTTATGGAATCCTTGTGGGAGGCATGTCCACGTGTACTGCTGCCCTTGAAACGTAAACGCGAACTTATACTGGCAGGCCCTGTCTAACGGGATGGACCAAAAACCATTGCTGATGTCCAGCACTGTGACATATTTTGCCTGTACTCCCTGTTTGAGCATGGTCACGGGATTCGTGGCAACAGTGGGGGCTGCTATCTTGTTAAGTTCTCGGTAGTTGATCGTTAGTTGCCATGAACCATCGGGCTTTTTTACGGGCCAAATTGGGGCATTATTTGCGGACGCTATGGGTCGAATAACTCCTTGGTCTAACAAACTGTTAATAACCTTCAAAATCTCACCCTCGGCTTGCTATGGGAAACCATATTGCTTTTGCAGCTTTGGATCGGGACCTGAAATCTTTACTGTACCTGGGATCTTCCCACAATCGTGTTTGTGTTGTGCGAACGAAGCTTTGTGTTTTATGAGGACCTCCCTAATCATCTGGTCTGCACTAATTGTTTGCGGATTAAGCCAATAGTCCCCGACTGAGCAAATCCTGTTTTCATAATCCCCTAGTGTGACCGTAGCGGGAGGTCTAGCTGTTCTGGCCATTCGCCATACACATTTGTTTACTGGGTCAAACGAAAGGTGATGGGAGCTCATAAAATCAATGCCTACAATGGTCTCTGCTGTTTGGGGTGAAACAACGGGGTGTCTGGTGCTAATGTTCCCTATCCGAATGGGTACGGGAGTTGTGATATATCCTTGCTGTATGTGGGCGGTGAATCCACTCAGGGTAATGGTGCCTGTGGTGGGCCATTTGTCACGTTGAAACATGGTGGAGGAGTTCAAAGCGGTGCGGGATCCTCCTATGTCCCAAAGAAAATCGACTTTATGTCCCCGGACTGTGCCTGTAACTACTGGTCTGCCTGATTTGTCCTAGTGTGTGTCACAGACCCAAATTGGGGAGTCCGAACACCGTCAATCTGTGGAATTAAATGCTAAATCGTCTGAACGGGTGCTAACATTATACATGGGCCTAACATTGTTCCTAGGTGGGGGGTTTGGTTGTTGGTATCGGTGCTGGTTCGGGGGGTTTTGCCGGAAATCATGGGCGTAATGTCCCATGTGGTCACAATTGTAACAACCTTGTGGTGCCTGTGCTCTGGGGTGCTGTCCCTCGTGTCTACCCTCGTTTATCCATGCTGGATCCTGGCTAGTCCTAACTAGGTGCATGTTTGCTTCTAACTCGTCCTGAATTGTCTGTCGGTGTAGGGTTTGTTCCCATGCTCTGGAAAGTCGTTTCAATACCCAAACTTCATTGTGTGTGTGGTCTGCGGGGTCGTAGTTTACACAAGCCTTTTGAACTGCGTCTGTGGTATGCAAGACTAAGGTGCTGGACCATTTAGTGGTGTCCTCATTTAGGTGTGCGCGGTTCAATTGTCCGTAAACTGCCATGAAATGAATCCATAAGCGATCAGCAAATGCTCTCCCTTCTTTTGCCTGCAGTGATTTAAACCCTCGACTGGATCTCCTTTGTTATACCCGATGGCATCTAATATGGCTGTTTTCATTTCCTGTAGGGATCTTCCTGCTACATTTTGGGGTTCGGGCAAAGCTGATCTTACAGACTGGCTAAGGCGCATAACAATTAGCTTTACTTTCTCTCTCTTGTCTAGGCTGTACATAACCTTTTGTTGGCGCACCTCCTCAAAGAAGCTGTGCGGGTCTGCGGTGGGCTGGGATGGACTAATTTTCGTGCAAGCTTCTCTTAATTGGGTTATGGATAGTGGGGTGGTGTAAATGATATCAGGCTTATCCTGATCCGATGACTTGCGTTGTGTGGTAACCGGATTCATGGGGGTTGAATTGTGAGTGGAGGTGTGTGCTGCCTGTGTAGTCGGTGGTGCGGGCGCTTTTCTTTTTGGGGCGTGGGTGGCTCGATTTTGATTTCCCACGTCCTCTACGTATCTTTGGGCGCTTTTGTTTAACTCTTGCCAATCGGGAGCATCTTCTTCATCTAAATCCTGCCCGAAAGTGTACCTGAAGCTAATCTGTACTGAGAGTAGCGACTGTAACTTTTCTATCTTCTGTCGGCATTTAGCATGGTCAACGGTACTCTGTCTCTGTTCCTTAGTGGAGCTGTGGAGCGCTCTCAAAGCTGATTTTAGATCTGCGCATTTGCTAGTTAGCTGGGCGACCTGTTGTTCTGTGTCCTCTCTTACCAGGACTGCGCGCTGTGTATCTTGGTAGGCTTTATCGTACTTGTGAGTCCGGCAGGGGTGAAGTGCCATCATAAGTCCATTCGTCTCGGTGGCCTGATCGTCCTTATCGACCTCCTCTGCTCGGGCGGTGGTGCGGCGGACACGGACGTCTTAGTTGAGGGTACGTCCAGGAGAACGGTGGTCGGAGCCTTGGTCCGTGTCGGGGTAGGGGATCGTGGTGCAGGGGGAATAGGTGGGGCCAGGGGTAGTGGTGCCGGCGCCGGTGGGGTGTATGGAGGGGGGCGCTAGGGGGCACGTGCGGTATGTGCCCACCAATGGGGAGTGGGGCCGGGAGGGGTTGTGTTGTAGTGGGTGCGGGATCCTGCAGGGGAGCTGCGAGGGAAGGGGCGTCTGTACTGGGGGAACCAGCTGGTGCGAGATCCCGGAGGGAAACCGTCGGAGTACCCGACGTGGGCGTAACTGGGTTTTGCGTGTAGTAATCGGACCTTCTCGACCAGAGGGTCCATTTTATGGCTCCTCGTGTGCCTCCGGAGAAGAACAGGTCCCGGAGCTGTCAGCCAAGGTGGAAGCCAGACCCCGGAGGTAGACTTCCATTTCTGGATGAATAAAGCTCTCCGTGCTCCCGGAGTCGAAGAGGCATGCAGTGTCGCGCCCGTTGACTTGGACCTTCATCATCGAGTTCTGCAGATGTTTTGGCTGGGTTTGGTTGAGGGTGATCGCTCCCACTCGCGGGTAGTCCAAGTCCTCAGCCGAGTCGGACTCGTAAAATGGCTGCCGCCGTCGGTTACATGTGTCAGGTCGAGAAGATGGCCACCGTCAAGATGGCCGCTCCCATGATTCTTCCCTTATATCGATCAAATGACCACACAACCAGTTAGTTAATTCAAAAGATGGTTTATTTACATACCCAAGTGTTACCTCGATATGCAAACACAATATCTACTACGAGTTAAATTACACCTATCAGCTACAATAACCTATACTTAACTTCAGGGCGACCAGCACTGTGCAAATGGATAAGGCCTTTATCTGGATTTCACTTGGCTGGTTCGAAAAAAGTGGCTCTGTCTCTGCTGGGCTCAGCCGTCAGGTAGCGATCGTTGGCCTTGATCTTGGCTGGCTATTCCTGCTGCAATTGGGTTGGCACAGGCTGGATCCAAAAGAGACAGAACACATGGCTGTGCTCTCTTTTATCCCTCTGGGATTTCGCGCTCTTTGGGGCGGTCCTTAACCTTGGACCCAATAGTTCGACAGGGCTCTGATCACTCTTTTCAATTTTGGAAAAGAAAGGGGCGGGTGCCTTGGTAGCTGGGTGGGTCCTTAGCGGTCATTGACCTTGGCAGTTGGGCTTTCTGTCTAAAGGGAGTGGCGCTGATCAGTCTGTGGCTGTACCGGTTTCTTGATTGGAGTTCTATTGTCCTGGGAAAATGGGCCATTAAAATGCAAACGAGCGGGGGCGGGAGAGGGGGGGGGGGGTTCGATCAGGTCTGGTTATCTGTGTTTTAAATACACATAGGCTCTGTATCTGCCTGAGCCCTGGGTTGGCCATAATTCCCATGGTCCTTTGCAGGTGGCCATCTTAGATGGCTACATCATCTATCTCTGTCTTAAATCACTTAGTGATTTGGCCTCCACAGCCTTCTGTGGCAAAGAGTTCCACAGATTCACCACCCTCTGGCTGAAGAAATTCCTCCTCATCTCTTTTAAAGTATCACCCCTTTAGTCTGAGATGGTGTCCTCTGCTTCTAGTTTTTCCTACAAGTGGAAACATCCTCTCCAAGTCCACTCTATCCAGGCCTCGCTGTATCCTGCAAGTTTGAATAAGATCCTCCCTCATCCTTCTAAACTCCAACGACTACAGACCCAGATTCCTCAACCATTTCTCATACGACAAGTTCTTCTTCCAGGGATCATTCTGGTGAACCTCCTCCGGACCCTTTCCAAGACCAGCACATCCTTCCTTAGATACAGGGCCCAAAATTGCTCACAATACTCCAAATGGGGTCTGACCAGAGCTTTATACAGCCTCAGAAGTACATCCCTGGTCTTGTATTCTAGCCCTCTTGACATGAATGCTAACATTGCATTTGCCTTCCTGCCGGCTGACTGAACCTGCACATTAACCTGAAGAGAATCGTGAACAAGGACTCCCAAGTCCCTTTGTGCTTCTGATTCCCTAAGCATTTCCCCATTTAGAAAATAGTCTATGCCTAAATTTCTCCTTCCAAAGTGCATAACCTCACACTTTTCTACATTGTATTTCATTTACCACTTCATTGCCCACTCTCGTAGCTTGTCCAAATCCTTCTGCAGCCCCCTTGCTTCCTGAATACTACCTGTCCCTCTACAGATCTTTGTATCATCTGCAAACCGAGCAACAGTGCCTTCAGTTCCTTTTCCAGATCATGAATGTATATTGTGAAACGTTGTGGTCCCAGCACAGACCCCTGAGGTACACCACTAGTCACCAGCTGCCATTCTGAAAAAGACCCCTTTATCCCCACTCTCTGCCTTCTGCCAGTCAGCCAATCCTCTATCCATGCCAGGATCTTACCCTGAACACCATCGGCTTTTAATTTATTTAACAGTCTCCTGTGCGCACCTTGTCAAAGGCCTTCTGGAAATCTAAATAAATCACGTTCACTGGTTCTCCTTAAACTAACTTCCTTGTTACCTCCTCAAAGAACCCCATTTGTCAGACATGACCTCCCATTTAAAAAAAATAAATTTAAAGTACCCAATTCATTTTTTCCAATTAAGGGGCAATTTAACGTGGCCAATCCACCTCCCCTGCACATCTTTGGGTTGTGGGGGCGAAACCCATGCAAACACGGGGAGAATGTGCAAACCCCACATGGACAGTGACCCAGAGCCGGGATTGAACCTGGGACCTTGGTGCCGTGAGGCAGAAGAGCTAGCCACTGCGTCACCGTGCTGCCCGACATGACTTCCCTTTGACAAAGTTTTGCTGACTGAGTCCTATTTTATCACGCACTTCCAAGTACTCCATGATCTCATCTTTAATAATGGACTCTAAAATCTTATCAATGACCATAGTCAGGCTAACCGGCCTATAATTTCCTGTCTTCTGCCTCCCTCTTTCTTAAATAGCGGTATTAGATTAGCCACTTTCCAGTCCTCTGGGACTCTTCCTGTCTCCAGTGATTCCTGAAAGATCATCACCAATGCTTCGTCAATCTCCTGAGCCTATCGCTTTTAGATCCCTGGGGTGTAGTCCATCTGGTCCAGGTGATTTATCCACCTTCAAAGCTTTCAGTTTTCCCAGAACCTTCTCCTTAGTGATGGCCACTGCACTCACCTCTGCCCCCTGATTCTCCTGGAGCTCTGGCATTCCACATTTCTTTGTTTCCTATTATTATTTCTCCTCACACATATTCCAGTGGTCCAATGTCTATTCTTGCTTCTCTGTTACCTTTTATATATTGAAAAAAAAACCTCTTCCTATCTTCTTTCATATCACTACCTAGCTTGCACTCATACTTCATCGTCTCCCCTCATTGCTTTTTTCGTTTTCCTCTGCTCGCTTTTAAAGTCTTCCCAAATATCTGGCTTCCCAATAATTCTCGCCACATTGTGTGCTTTTTCTCTTGCTTTTATGCTGTCCTTGACTTCCCTCATCAGCCATGGATGCCTTTTCATCCCCTTAGCATGTTTCTTCCTCCTTGGGATGAATTTCATGTTGTGCCTCCCAAATAATCTGTAGCGCACAAAGACTCCGTGAGACGAATAGAGTGAATTCGATGAGGCTTTATTAAGCGTGTCTGTTCCCCCGCAGCTCGATAGTAGAATGGCCTGCGGGGGAGGACTCCGGCTTCTTATACTCCGCCTTCAGGGCGGAGCTAGAGGTCAACGGCCAACTAGGACCCGGGATCTGTCAGCCAATGACATTAGGGCTTCAGTCCCACATGACCCCTAATACATACTACCACATTCACCCCTTGTCAAAAATGAACCCGGCGGGGTGATGTTTCGCATGGTGGTAAGGGTTTACAGGGCTGGTCCTGGGAGGAAAACATTCATATGGCAATACAGTATGTACAATTTTGTCCTGTTTCAACTATTTACAGAAGGTATCGGGAGAAAAGCAAAATGTTCTTGTGAAAAGTCCATATATCGATTTAGATCGACGCCACGAGTCGGTCGGGCGGTCTGGTCGTCCGTGTCGATCGCCTCGGCCCCGGTGGTGGTGGTGGTGCTTGTACCGGTGTTGTCGTCTCCGGGAGCCTTACGGTTTCAGCTTGGGCTTTATTCTTGGTCGGGCCTGAGGGGTGGGGAACCGATCCTCCTGGGAAGGGGGCGGTCGCGGGGTGCGGCGGTGGCAGGAAGGGGGACGGTTGGGTGAATGGTGTCGGGGGGGGTGTGTGTGTTGCCGGCGGGCACCAGATCCCGCAGGGAGACCGTGTCCTGTCGGCCGTCGGGGTACTCCACGTAAGCGTACTGCGGGTTCGCGTGGAGGAGGTGAACCCTTTCGACCAACGGGTCCGCCTTGTGTGCCCGCACATGCTTTCGGAGCAAGATGGGTCCTGGGGCCACCAGCTAGGTCGGCAGCGACGTTCCAGAGGAGGACCTCCTAGGGAAGACGAGGAGACGCTCATGGGGCGTTTGATTAGTGCTCGTACATAATAGCGACCGGATGGAGTGGAGAGCGTCCGGGAGGACCTCCTGCCACCGTGAAACTGGGAGGTCCCTGGACCGTAGGGCCAGTAGGACGGTCTTCCAGACCGTGCCGTTCTCCCTCTCTACTTGCCCGTTCCCCCGGGGGTTGTAGCTGGTCGTCCTGCTTGAGGCTATGCCCTTGCTGAGCAGGAACTGGCGCAGCTCGTCACTCATGAAAGAGGACCCCCTGTCGCTGTGGACGTATGCGGGGCAACCGAACAGTGTGAAGATGGTGTTCAGGGCTTTAATGACTGTGGCCGCGGTCATGTCAGAGCAGGGAATGGCGAATGGGAAGCGGGAGTATTCGTCCACCACATTAAGGAAGTATGTGTTGCGGTCGGTGGAGGGGAGGGGCCCTTTGAAATCCAGACTAAGGCGTTCAAAGGGGCGGGAAGCCTGAATCAGGTGCGCACCATCCGGCCTGAAAAAATGCGGTTTGCATTCCGCGCAGATGTGGCAGTCCCTTGTGACTGTACGGACCTCCTCTAAAGAGTATGGGAGGTTGCGGGACATGATAAAGTGGAAAAACCGAGTGACCCCCGGGTGGCAGAGGTCCTCGTGGAGGGTTTGGAGGCGGTTAATTTGTGCGTTGGCACATGTGCCGCGGGATAGGGCATCGGACGGCTCGTTCAGCTTTCCGGGACGGTACAAGATCTCGTAGTTGAAGGTGGAGAGCTCGATCCTCCACCTTAAGATCTTGTCGTTTTTGATTTTGCCCCGCAGTGCATTATCGAACATGAAGGCTACCGACCGTTGGTCGGTGAGGAGAGTGAATCTCCTGCCGGCCAGGTAATGCCTCCAATGTCGCACAGCTTCCACTATGGCTTGGGCTTCCTTTTCCACTGAGGAGTGGCGGATTTCTGAAGCGTGGAGAGTTCGGGAGAAAAAGGCCACGGGTCTGCCCGCTTGGTTAAGGGTGGCCGCTAGAGCTACGACGGAGGCGTCGCTCTCGACCTGGAAGGGGAGGGACTCGTCGATGGCGCGCATCGTGGCCTTTGCGATATCCACTTTGATGCGGCTGAAGGCCTGGCAAGCCTCTGTCGACAGAGGGAAGGTCGTGGTCTGTATTAGGCGGCGGGCCTTGTCTGCGTACTGGGGGACCCACTGGGCGTAGTATGAAAAAAACCCCAGGCAGCGTTTCAGGGCTTTTGAGCAGTGCGGGAGGGGAAATTCCATGAGGGCGCGCATACGTTCGGGGTCGGGGCCTATTATCCCATTGCGCACTACGTAGCCCAGAATGGCTAGCCGGTTGGTGCTAAAAACGCACTTGTCCTCGTTGTACGTGAGGTTCAAGGCGTTGGCGGCCTGGAGGAATTTTTGGAGGTTGGCGTCGTGGTCCTGCTGGTCGTGGCCGCAGATGGTTACATTGTCGAGATACGGGAACGTGGCCCGCAACCCATGTTGATCAACCATTCGGTCCATCTCCCGTTGGAAGACCGAGACCCCGTTTCTGACGCCAAATGGGACCCTTAGGAAATGGTATAATCGCCCGTCTGCCTCGAAGGCTGTGTACTTGCGGTCACTTGGGCGGATGGGGAGCTGATGGTAGGCGGACTTGAGGTCCACGGTGGAGAAGACTTTATATTGGGCAATCCGATTGACCATGTCAGATATGCGGGGGAGAGGGTACGCGTCTAGTTGTGTGTACCTGTTGATGGTCTGGCTATAGTCTATGACCATCCTTTGTTTCTCCCCTGTCTTCACTACTACCACCTGTGCTCTCCAGGGACTATTGCTGGCCTGGATTATGCCTTCCTTTAGTAGCCGCTGGACTTCGGACCGAATGAAGGTCCGGTCCTGGGCGCTGTACTGTCTGCTCCTAGTGGCGACGGGTTTCCAATCCGGGGTGAGGTTTGCAAATAAGGACAGGGGTTGCACCTTGAGGGTTGCGAGGCCGCAGATAGTGAGTGGGTGTATTGGGCCGCCGAATTTGAACGTAAGGCTCTGTAGATTGCACTGGAAATCTAATCCCAGTAATGTGGGGGCGCAGAGTTGGGGAAGCACGTGTAGTTTGTAGTTTTTGAATTCTGAATCCCTCCCCTGCACCGTTAGGGTAACTATGCAGAAACCTTGGATCTGTACGGAGTGGGATCCTGCAGCTAGGGAAATCTTTTGTGCGCTGGGATAGGTTGTCAAGGAACAGCGTCTTACCGTGTCGGGGTGGATAAAGCTCTCCGTGCTCCCGGAGTCGACTAGGCATGGTGTCTCGTGCCCGTTTATTAGCACCGTTGTCGTCGTCGTCTGGAGTGTCCGGGGCCGAGCTTGATCGAGCGTAATTGACGCGAGACGTGGTTGTAGTAGTGGAGCGTCTTCCTCGAACCCCGTGGAGCCGTCGACACTGGGGTCCGTTGTTGCCGTCCAAGATGGCGTCGGGGATGAACAAAATGGCTGCCCCCACGCGTCGTACAGGCCTGGGGTGGTCCAAGATGGCGGCACCCTTCCTCACCTCGTGGTGGCCGGGACCCAAAATGGCGGCGTCTGCGGGTGAACATGGGGCGCTGGGGGGGTTGGGAGCGTTAGGACCGCGCGGGGCTCCCTCATCTCTGGGGACAGCGGTGGTCGGGACCCAAATTGGTAGCGCCGGCGGGTCATACGTGGGGACGGGAGGGGGGGTTGGGGAGCGTAAGCAGCGTGCAGGGCTCCCTGTTCTCCCGGGACCGCGGTGGTCGGGACCCAGAGCGGCTGCGCCTGCGGGTCGTACATGGGGCGCTAGGGGGGTTGGGGAGCGTAAGCGGCTTGCAGGGCTCCCTGTTCTCCCGGGACAGCGGCGACCTCGCGGGACCGGCACACAACCGCGAAATGGCCCTTTTTCCCGCAGCTCTTGCAGATTGCTGCGCGGGCCGGGCAGCGCTGCCGGGGGTGTTTCGCAGCGGGCGCCCCCGGTGCGACTTGGCGTTTGGACCGCGCAAGCCTGTGGGGTATCCGGGGGGGGGGGGTGGGTTTGTCGCGACGGGTACGTACGGAGCCCAATGGGCTGCCGCGCGGTCGGAGCCGTAGGCGCGGGTATTACGCGCGGCCACGTCTAGAGAGGCTGCTAGGGCCCGTGCCTCTGAGAGTCCTAGCGACTCTTTTTCTAGAAGTCTTTGGCGGATTTGGGAGGAATTAATACCTGCCACAAAAGCATCGCGCATTAACATGTCCGTGTGTTCATTTGCGTTCACCGAAGGGCAGCTGCAGGCTCGTCCCAAAATCAGCAGCACGGCGTAGAATTCGTCCATCGATTCTCCGGGACTTTGCCGTCTCGTCGCGAGCTGGTAGCGAGCGTAGATTTGGTTAACTGGGCGGACGTAGAGACTTTTCAGTGCTGCGAACGCCGTCTGGAAATCCTCCGCGTCTTCGATGAGGGAAAAAATCTCCGTGCTTAACCTCGAGTGCAGGACCTGTAGTTTTTGGTCTTCTGTGACCCGGCCAGTGGCCGTTCTGAGGTAGGCCTCAAAACAAGTCTGCCAGTGCTTGAAGGCTGCTGCCGCGTTCACTGCGTAGGGGCTGATCCTCAGGCATTCCGGGATGATCCTGAGCTCCATAGTCCTTTTTAGGCATGCTTAATAAATTGTAGCGCACAAAGACTCCGTGAGACGAATAGAGTGAAGTCGATGAGGCTTTATTCAGCGTGTCTGTTCCCCCGCAGCTCGATAGTAGAATGGCCTGCGGGGGAGGACTCCGGCTTCTTATACTCCGCCTTCAGGGCGGAGCTAGAGGTCAACGGCCAACCAGGACCCGGTATCTGTCAGCCAATGACATTAGGGCTTCCAGTCCCACATGACCCCTAATACATACTACCACATAACCCCAATGAACTGGCCCTGAATATATCCAATGAACTGTCCCTAACAGCTTTCTGTGATAGAGACTTCACAAGATCACAACTCCCTGAGAGAAGATGTTGTTCCTCATCTCAGTCCTGAGTGGCTTACCCCTTATTCTTAGGCTGTGACCCCTCGTTCTGGATGTCCCCCACATCGGGAACATTCTTCCTATTAAAAGCCTACCCAGTCCCAACAGGATTTTATACATTTCTATGAGATCCCCTCTCATTCTTCTGAACTCTGTGAGTGCAAGCCCAGTCGATCCAGTCTTTCCCGATATGTCAGTCCTGCCATCCCGGGAATTAGTCTGGTGAACCTTCGCTGTACACCCTCAATAGCAAGAATGACCTTTCTCACACTAGATGATCAAAACTGCACACAATATTCAAGAAGGTGTGGTCTCACCAAGACCCTGTATAACTGCAGCAAGACATTCCTATGCTCAAATCCTTTTGCTATGAAGGCAGCTGTACCTGCATGCCAACCTTCAGAGACTGTTCGACCATGACACCCAGGTCTTGTTGCACTTCCACTTTTCCTAAACTGCCACCATTTAGATAATAATTTGCCTCCTTGTTTTTACCACCAAAGTGGGTAACCTCGTATTTTTCCACATTATAATGAATTTGCCAAATATTTGCCCACTCAGCTAACCTGTCTAAGTCACCCTGCAGCCTCTTTGCTTCCTCCTCACAGCACACACTGCCACCCAGCTTAGTGTCGTGTGCAAATTTGGAGATATTGCATGCAATTCCTTTGTCCAAATCATTAATGTATGTTCTGAATAGCTGGGGTCCCAGCACTGAACCCTGCGGTACCCCACTAGTCACTGCCTACCTGTTTATTCCCACTTTCTGCTTCCTGTCTGCCAACCAGTTCCCTAACCACGTAAATACATTACCCCCAATACCATGAGCTTTAAGTTTGCTCACTAATCTTGTGTGGAACCTTGTCAAAAGTCTTTTGAAAGTCCAGATACACAATATCCACTGGTTCACCCTTGTTCACTCTACTGGTCACATTCTCAAAAAATTCCGGTAGATTTGTCAAGCATGATTTCCCTTTAGTGAATCCATGCGGACTTGGACTGATCCTGTCCCCGCTTTTCAGATGCTCAGTTATTTCATCCTTCACAATTGACTGCATAATAATCTTTATTGTCACAAGACGGCCATTAGCGCTGCAATGACGTTACTGTGAAAAGCCCCTCATCGCCACATTCCGGCGCCTGTTCGGGTACACGGGCGGAGAATTCAGAATGTCCAAATTACCGAACAGCACGTCTTTTGGGACTTGTGGGAGGAAACTAGAGCACCCGGAGGAAACCCACACAGACACGGTGAGAAAGTGTAGATTCCGCACAGACAGTGACCCAAGCTGGGAATCAAACCTGGGACCCTGGCGCTGTGAAGCAACAGTTCTACCCACTGTGCTTCCATGCCGCTCCCCGATGTTAGACTGACCGGTCTATAATTGCCTGTTTTCTATCTCCCTCCTTTTTTTAAAAGTGGGGTTACATTAGCTACCCTCCAATCCAGGGAACTCGTACAGAATCTCTGGAATGCTGGAAAATTATCACCAATGCATCCGTTATTTATAGGGCCACTTTCGAGAAAGAAAAGAAATGGGCCGGGGTTCTCTAATCCTGCGGCAGAGTGTCCACGCCGTTGTAAACAGCATCGCCTTTTACGATGGCGTGAACGGGCCGACCCCATGACTAATTCTGGCCCGCAAAAGGGGCCAGCACAGCACTGGAGAGGTTCATGCCACTCCAGCTGCTGATCCTGGCGTGAACTGGGCGCCGTGGGATCCGCGCATGTGCAGTGGCGCCGGTGCCAATGCTTGCATGCACAGTGCCTTCCTTCAGTGCCATCTTCTTTTGTGCAAGGTATGACTCCAACCAGTGGAGGGTTTTCCCCTTTACTTTCATAGACTCCAGTTTTGCTAGGGTTCCGTGATGTCATATCTGGTCAAACACTGCAGTCATTCTCACCTCAACTTCTGAGTTCAGCTCCTTTGTTTCTGCTTGAACCAAGGCTATGATGTCAGGAGTTGAGTGATCGTAAGACCACAGACCATAGCACGGTAGCATAGTGGTTAGCACTATGGCTTCACAGCGCCAGGGTCTCAGATTCAATTCCCGACTTGGGTCACTTTCTGTGCGAAGTCTGCACATTCTCCCCGTGTCTGCGTGTGGGTTTCCTCCGGCTGCTCTGGTTTCCTCCCAAAAGACTTGCTGTTAGGTAATTTGGACATTCTGAATTCTCCCTCTCTGTACCCGAACAGGCGCTGGAATGTGGCGACTAGAGGATTTTCAGAGTAACTTCATTGCAGCAACAAGGTCCCTCTCTCTAGTGAATACTGAAGCAAAATATTCATTTAGGGCCTCCCCTATCTCCTCAGACTCTAGACACAAGTTCCCTTCACTATCCCTGATCGGCCCGACTCTCACTCTGATCATCCTCTTATTTCTCATATAAGGGTAGAATGCCTTGGGGTTTTCCCTAATCCTTCCCGCCAGAGCTTTTTCATGCCCCCTTCTAGCTCTCCTAAGTCCATTTTTGAGTTCCTTTCTGGCTACTTTGTAACCCTCGAGAGCCGTGCCAGAGCTTTGCTTCCTCAGCCTTTCTTAAGCTTCCTTCTTCCTTTTGACTAGAAGCGTCACTTCTAGTGTCATCCAAGGCTCCTTCACCTTACCATTCCTTCCTTTAGGCCCCGTATTTCAGGAAAGAGCCTTGGAAAGAGCACAGAGGACGTTCACGAGAATGATTCCTGGAATGAAGAGCTTGTTGTATGAGGAGCGGTTGAGGACCCTCGGTCTGTACTTGTTGGAGTTTAGAAGGATGAACGGGGATCACATTGAAACTTATAGGATACTGCGAGGCCTGGATAGAGTGGACATGGAGAGAATGCTTAGACTTGTAGGAAAAACTAGAACCAGAGGTCACAATCTCAGACTCATGGGACGATCCTTTAAAACAGAAATGAAGAGGAATTTCTTCAGCCAGAGGATGGTGAATCTGCAAGTTTCAATAAGATCCCCCCCTCAGCCTTCTAAACTCCAAGGAGTACAGACCCAGAGTCCTCAACCGTTCTTCATACGACAAGCTCTTCATTCCAGGGATAATCTTTGAGAATCTCCTCTGGACCCTTTCCAAGGCCAGCACATCCTTCCTTCATTACGGGGCCCAAAACTGCTCACAATACTCCAAATGGGGTCTGACCAGAGCCTTATGTAGCCTCAGAAGTACATCCTGGTCTTGTATTCTAGCCCTCTCAACATGAATGCTAACATTGCATTTGCCTTCTTAACTGCCGACTGAACCTGCACATTAACCTTAAGAGAATCGTGAACAATGATTCCCAAGTCCCTTTGTGCTTCTGATTTCCTGAGCATCTCCCCATTTAGAAAATAGTCGATGACTCCATTTCTCCTTCCAAAGTGCATGACCTCACACTTTTCCACATAGTATTCCAGCTGCCACTTCTTTGCCCACTCTCTAGCCTGTCCAAGTCCTTCTCCAGCCTGCCTGTTTCCTCAATACTACCTGCCCCTCTACAGATCTTTGTATCATCTGCAAACTTAGCAACAGTGCCTTCAGTTCTTCCATCGGGCAGGAGATACAGAAGCCTGAGAACACACACGAACAGACTCAAAACCAGCTTCTTCCCCGCTGTTACCAGACTCCTAAACAACCCTCTTATGGACTGACCTCATTAACACTACACCCCAATATACTTCATCCGATGCCGGTGCTTATGTAGTTACATTGTGTACAATCTGTTGCCCTATTATGTATTTTCTTTTCACTGTACCTCAGTACAAGTGACAATAAACAAATCCAATCCAATCCCTCTCGATCATTAATGTATATTGTGAAATGTTGTGGTCCCAGCACCGACCCCTGAGGCACATCACCAGTCATCGGCTGCCATCCTGAAAAATACCCCTTTATCCCCACTCTCTGCCTTCTGCCAGTCAGCCAATCCTCTATCCATGTCAGAATCTTACCCTTAACACCACAGGCTCTTAATTTATTTAACAATCTCCGATGCGGCACCTTGACAAAGGCCTTCTGGAAATCTAAATAAATCACGTCCACTGGTTCTCCTTTGTCTAACTTCCTTGTTACTTCCTCAAAGACCTCTAACAGATTTGTCAGACATGACCTCCCCTTGATGAAGCCATGCTGACTCAGTCCTATTTTATCATGCACTTCCAAGTACTCCATGATCTCAACTTTAATAATGGACTCTAAAATCTTACCAATGACTGAAGTCAGGCTAACCGGCCTATGATTTCCCATCTTCTGCCTCTCTCCCTTCTTAAACAGGGGTGTTAC
Organism: Scyliorhinus torazame; assembly: GCF_047496885.1. NCBI lineage: Eukaryota > Metazoa > Chordata > Chondrichthyes > Carcharhiniformes > Scyliorhinidae > Scyliorhinus > Scyliorhinus torazame. The sequence continues at coordinate 347,560,249 of NC_092710.1, read as the reverse complement.
ATTAGCCACTTTCCGGTCCTCTGAGACCCTTCCTGCCTCCAGTGATTCCTGAAAGATCACCACCAATGCCTCCACAATCTCCTGAGATATCTCTTTTACAACCCTAGGATGTAGCCATCCAGTCCAGCTGATTTATCCACTTTCAGACCTTTCAATTTCCCCAGAACCTTCTCCTTAGTAATGGTCACTGCCTCTCTCTTACTTTTTAAATACTGGAAAAAACCTCTTCCTATCTTCCTTTATATTACAAGCTAGCTTGCACTCATACTTCATCTTCCCCTCCCTTATTGCTTTTTTAGTTGTTCTCTGTTCGCATTTAAAGATTGTAGCGCACAAAGACTCACGAGAGACGAATAGAGATGAAGTCGATGAGGCTTTATTAAGCGTGACTTGTTCCTCGCAGTTCAGTAGCTGACTGGCAGCCAATGACATCACGGCTTCACAGTCCCACATGACCCCTAATGCATACTACCACAAAGGCTTCCCAATCCTCTGCCTTCCCACTAATCTTCGTCACTTTGTATGCTTTTTCTTTGGCTTTCATGCTGTCCTTGACTTCCCTCATCATCCATGGATGTCTTGTGCTCCCCTCAGCATGTTACCTCCTCCTTGGGATGAATTTCTGTTGTGCCTCCCAAATAACCCCCAAAAACTCCTGCCATTGCTGTTTCACTGTCTTCCCTGCTCGGCTCCTTTTCCAATCAACTCTGGCCAGCTCCTCCCTCATGTCTTTGTAGTTATCCTTATTTAATTGTATTGCCGTTACATCTGATTGCAGCTTCTCCCTCTCAAACTGCAGGGTAAAGTCTATCATATTGTGGTCACTGGTCCCTAAGGTTTCTTCACCTTAAGTTTCCTAATCAAGTCTGCCTCATTAACATCGCCAAATCCAGAATTGCCTGTTCCCTAGTATGCTCTTTCACAAGCTGCTCTAAAAACACATCTCTTAGACATTCTAAAAATTCCTTTTCTTTGGACCCACTACCAACCTGATTTTCCCAGTCCACCTGCATATTGATTATGTCATATGATTATTGTAATATTGCCTTTTTTACATGCCGTTTCTATCTCCTGATATATTTTCTGCCCCACATCCTGACTACTGCTAGGGGACCTGTACATCAGGGTCTTTTTACCTAATAATAATAATCGCTTATTGTCACAAGTAGGCTTCAATGAAGTTACTGTGAAAAGCCCCTAGTCGCCACATTCTGGCGCCTGTTCGGGGAGGCAGGTACAGGAATTGAACCCGCTGGCCTTGTTCTGCATTACAAGCCAACTTTTTAAGCCCACTGTGCTAAACCAGTCCCTTTGCGATTCCTCAACTCTACCCACAGAGGTTCAACGCCTTCTGATCCTATATTGCTCCTTGCTATCGATTTAACTTCATTCCGAACTTCATTCCTTACGAGCAATGCAACTCTGCCCCCTTTGCCCATCTGCCCGTCCTTTCGATAGGACACATATCCTTGGATATTTAGATCCCAGCCGTGATCCCCTTGCAGCCACATCTCCGTGATGCCCACAACATTGTACCGACCAATTTCAATGTGCACGACAAGCTCATTTACCTTGTCCCATATACTAAGCGCATTTAGGTACAACTCCCTCAATCCTGCATTGACCACCTCCCTTTTCACACTTGTCACCTTTTTTGCTCTGCCTGAGGGTGATGTTGTTCTTTTATTTTGGTTCTCTATTTTCCCTTCAGTTATTACACCTTCTAAGCTCACATTCTGGTTCCCACTCTGAGGCATGATCAATTTGGCTGGAGACGAAGTTGAATTCAAACTGAGGCTTTATTAGTATCTGAAGTGTAGCCTCCTACAGCAGCTGACAAAATGGCTGCTAGCTGAAGGCCACGCATATTTATAACCCGGCTCCTGGGCGGAGCTAGCATGCAGGGGCCCAGGTGAACCTGTAGTGCAGGTTCTACATTACAACCCTTAATATAGGAACACAGTGGTTTACCACATTCACCCCCTGTTAAAATTGAGTCCGGCGGGGGTGGTGGATAACTATGTACAATTTGCAATCGTTAATATTTACAGAACAGGGAAAAAAAATGTCTCTGGTCATCTGGTGGGCCGGTCAGAGGTTCAGCCGGTCCGGCGTCTTGATTGTCCTCTGGGATCGAAGAAGTGGAGCCAGCGATGTTGGTGCTCGTGGTCGAAGTTGACTCCGGGAGCGTGCCGAAATCCTCTTCATCAATGGGGGTGGGCAGGGGGGGGAGGTGGCACCGGGGGCGAAGGAGATGGTGTGGGGGCGGAACCTGCTGGTGCCAGGTCCCTGAGGGAGACGGTATCCTGGCGGCCATTGGGGAACCCACGCAAACCCACGTGGGCGTACTGTGGGTTTGCGTGGAGCAGGTGCACCCTTTCCACCAATGGGTCCGCCTTGTGGAGCCGCACATGTTTACGGAGAAGCACGGTTCACAGAGCTGTGAGCCAAGTTGGGAGTGATACCCCGGATGTGGACTTCCTTGGGAAGGCAAAAAGGCGTTCATGCAGTGTACTGTTAGTAGCAGTGCAAAGTAATGAGCGAATGGAATGTAGTGCATCAGGGAGGACCTCTTGCCAGCAGGAGACCGGGAGATTTCTGGACCGTAGGGCCAGCTGGACGGTCCTCCAGACGGCCCCATTTTCCCTTTCCACCTGTCTGTTTCCCCGGGGGTTGTAGCTCGTCGTTCTGCTGGAGGCGATACCCCTGCTGAGCAGGAACTGGCGTAGCTCATCACTCATGAATGAGGATCCTCTGTCACTGTGGATGTAGGTGGGGAAGCAGAACAGAGTGAAGATAGAATTAAGGGCTTTAATGACGGTGGCAGACGTCATGTCGGGGCATGGGATGGCGAAGGGAAAACGGGAGTATTCATCGATCACACTGAAGAAATACGTGTATCGGTCGGAGGAGGGGCGGGGACCTTTGAAGTCCATGCTGAGGCGTTCAAAGGGGTGGGAGGCCTTCACCAGGCGCGCACGGTCTGGCCGGTAGAAGTGCGGTTTACACTCCGCGCAGACCTGGCAGTCTCTGGTGATAGCCCTGACTTCCTCGATGGAGTAGGGCAGATTGCGGGCCTTTATGAAGTGATAAAAGCGGGTGACCCCTGGATCACAGAGATCGTCGTGCAGGGTCCGGAGTTGATCCACTTGTGCGCTGGCACATGTACCTTGGGATAGGGCATCGGGAGGCTCGTTGAGCTTACCAGGGCGATACAAAATCTCGTAATTGTAGGTGGAGAGCTCGATCCTCCACCTCAAGATCTTATCATTTTTGATCTTACCCCGCTGTGTGTTGTTGAACATGAAGGCAACCGACCGTTGGTCAGTGAGGAGAGTGAATCTCCTGCCGGCCAGGTAATGCCTCCAATGCCGCACATCTTCAATGATAGCTTGGGCCTCGTTTTCGACAGAGTGCCGAATTTCAGAGGCATGGAGGGTGCGGGAAAAGAATGCCACGGGCCTGGCTGCCTGGTTGAGGGTGGCGGCAAGGGCGACGTCCGATGCGTCGCTTTCTACTTGGAAAGTAAGTGTTTCGTCTACAGCGTGCATCGTGGCCTTGGCAATATCAGCTCTGATCTGGGCGAAGGCCTGTTGGGCCTCTGCCGTCAGGGGGAAATGAGTGGACTGTATGAGTGGGCGGGCCTTGCCCGCATAGTTTGGGACCCACTGAGCGTAATACGAGAAGAACCCCAGTCAGCGTTTGAGGGCCTTGAGGCAGTGGAGGAGGGGAAGCTCCATGAGGGGGCACATGCGGTCGGGATCGGGCCCCAGAACTCCGTTCTGGACCACATAGCCGAGGATGGCTAAGCGGTTTGTACGGAACACCCACTTCTCCTTGTTGTACGTGAGGTTGCGGAGAGTGGCGGTGCGGAGAAATTTAGCGAGGTTGGCGTCGTGGTCCTGCTGATCATGGCCGCAGATGGTCACATTGTCTAGGTACGGAAACGTGGCCCGCAAGCCTTACAGGTCGACCATTCGGTCCATCTCCCTTTGGAAGACCGAAACCCCATTGGTGACACCGAAGGGGGACCCTAAGGAAGTGATATAGCCGGCTGTCTGCCTCGAAGGCGGTGTATGGCCGGTCCGATTTACGGATGGGGAGCTGGTGGTAAGCAGATTTCAGGTCCACCGTTGAGAAGACCCGATACTGTGCAATCTGGTTAACCATGTCAGATATGCATGGGAGGGGGTACGCGTCGAGCTGCGTGTACATGTTGATGGTCTGGCTGTCGTCCACGACCATTTGATTTTTCTCCCCAGACTTAACCACTACCACTTGAGCTCTCCAGAGGCTGTTGCTGGCCTCGATCACTCCCTCCTGAAGCAACCGCTGGACCTCGGACCTGATGAAAGCCTTATCCTGGGTGCTGTACCGTCTGCTCCTGATGGCAACGGGTTTGCAATCTGGAGTTAGATTGGCAAAGAGGGAAGGAGGATCGACCTTTAGGGTCGCGAGGCCGCACACAGTGAAGGGTGGTAAGGGTCTGCCGAATTTAAGGGTCAGGCTCTGGAGGTTGCACTGAAAATCCAGGCCAAGGATAAGTGCAGCGCAGGGGTTAGGGAGGACGTAGAGGTGAAAACCGTGGAACTCTACGCCTTGGACTGTGAGCGTGACCGTGCAGTACCCCCGGATCGCTACGCGATGGGATCCGGAGGCCAGGAGATACTTTGATTGGCAGGGTGTACCTTAAGGGAGCAGCGCCTTACCGTATTTGGATGTACAAAGCTCTCGGTGCTCCCGGAGTCCAGTAGGCAGGAGGTCACGTGGCCGTTGACTTTCACGCTGGTGGATGCGTTGGTCAGAGTGTGTGGTCTGGACTGGTCGATTACCATGGATGCGAGTCGTGGTTGATCGTCGGGTAGTGAGGCCGCTGCGTCGGGGTCCTGAAACGCCATTGGTCTCCGTGTGCTGCGGGGTGGACAAGATGGCGGTGCCGGAGGTCCTGGGGGTCACAAAATGGCTGCGCCCATGGAACGCATGTTGCGGGGGTGGAGCAAGATGGCGGCGCCCATGAAACGCACGTGTTGTCCGGGGGAGAAGATGGCGGCGCCCATTGCTCGCACATGGCCTGGGGGGGAGGGGAGGATAGCGGCGTCCATTGTCCGTGACTGGGGGGGGTGGGGGGGGGGGGGCGATCTCTGCCGCTGAGCGGGCCTGGTGCGGGGGAGAAGATGGCGCCGCCCATTGCTCGCACATGGCCTGGGGAGGAGGGGAGGATAGCGGCCACCATTGTCCGTGCCTGCGAGGGGTGGGGGCGACCGCTGCCGCTGAGCAGGCTTGGTGCGGGGGAGAAGATGGCGGCGCCCATTGCTCGCACATGGCCTGGGGAGGAGGGGAGGATAGCGGCGCCCATTGTCTGTGACCGGGGGGGATGGGGGCGACCGCTGCCGCTGAGCGGGCCTGGCACACTGCTGCGTAGTGGCCCTTCTTCCCGCAGGCCTTACAAAGGGCAGCGCGGGCCGGGCAGCATTGGCGGGGGTGTATTTGTTGGCCGCAAAAATAGCATCGGGCCCCCCGGAGATCACCGGCTGGGGCATAGCGCAGGCATGCTGGGTGGGTAGCGCCCCCGCTGGGGCGGCTGCCTGTGGGGCCCATGAAGTGTAGGAGGAGTGGGCCGCGCAGTTGGGGGCGTAGGACTGTACATTACGCAGGGCGACCGTCATGGAAAACGCTAGTGTATTAGTCTCTGCGAGGTCGCGCGTGGCCCCTTCTAGGAGCCGCTGCCTGATAACATTGGACCCAATCCCAGTTACAAAAGCGTCCCTCATTAGGGGATCTGAGTGCTCCTTAGCTGTAATGCCCTGGCAGTCACAGTCCCGAACTAGTGGGATCAGGGCCCTCCAGAAGTCCTCGATTGACTCACCAGGTAGTTGAGTACGCGTTGCGAGCGGGTGTCTGGCAAAGAGCGTGTTCGTCTTCTGCTCATAACTCTCTTTGAGTCGAGTCATAGCGTCAGCGTAATTGGGCGCATCCTGGATCAGCGGGAAGATTTTAGAGTCAAGTCTGGAGTACAAGATTTGAATCTTCTGAGCCACTGGAACGGGGGTCGGCGCCACGTTGATATACGCTTCAAAACAAGCTAGCCAGTTCTGAAAGTCCTTTCTGATGTCGCTTGCTTGTGGATCCAGTTGCAGTCGGTCTGGTTTAATCCAGAGGTCCATCTTCTGAATCAGATACTAATCAACTTGGTTGGAGACAAAGTTGAATTCAAACTGAGGCTTTATTAGTATCTGAAGTGTGGCCAGGATATCGGTGCCTCTCCAAATTAGATGCAACCCGTCCTTCTTGTACAGGCCCCACCTGCCCCGGAAGAGATCCCAATGGTCCAAAAATCTGAAACCCTCCCTCCTACGCCACCAGTTTAGCTGCACTATCCTCTTATTTTTAGCCTTGCTGGCACTGGCACATAATCTCAATCCTGAGATTATAACCCTAGAGGACCTGCTTCTTAGCTTACTGCCTAACTTCCTGAACTCCTTCTGCAGGACCTCATCACTCTTCCTGCCTATGTCGTTAGTACCTATGTGTACTACGATCTTTGGCTGTTCACCCTCCACCTTCAGGATGTCCTGTATTCGTTCAGAGACATCCTAGACCCTGGCACCAGTGAGGTATCATACCATCCTGGAGTCTCTTTCACGTCCATAGAAGGGGCTATCTGCACCCCGTACTATATAGAGTCCCCTGTAGCTATCGCTCTCCTGCATTTTTCCCTCCCCTGCTGAGTAACAGAGCCAGTTGTGGTATCACTGTTCTGGCTGCTGTTGTTTTCCCTTGATAAGCTATCCCCCTCAACAGTATCCAAAACGGTATACCTGTTAGAGAGGGGGACAGCCACAGGGGATTCCTGCGCTGACTGCCTGCCCTTTCTAGCAGTCACCCTGCACCTTGGGTGTGACCACGTCTCTATAACTCCTATCTATGATGCTATCCGTCACCTACATACTCCTCAGTGCATCCAACTGCTGCTCCAACCGAACCAGGAGCTGCTGTTGGTTACACTTACTGCATGCGTAGTTGACCGGAACGTGGGAAGCATCACAGATCTGCCACATCTTACAGATGGCCTCTGGTAATGGCCCTTAGGGAATCGGCAGAGTGGCGAGAGGACAAAGGAAGCATCGGATGTCGCTATACGCGGACAATCTACTATTTATTGTATGTTTCGAACCTGCTGGAGAGCATGGATAGGATCATGAGCCTGTTGGGGATATTTAGGACGTTCTCAAGATATAAGTTAAATGTAGGGAGAAGCGAAGTGTGAACGAGTTGGGTCGGTGAGCCAATCTAAGGGGTGTTAAGGGTCAGGGTTTAGAGAATCCCAAAGTGTATCATGGAGTTCACCTGACCCACAACTTTTAATAGATTGTGGTATGGGGAGCACACAGCTTACTCTACAGGTATGGTATAGCAGAAAATGGATCAATGGTTTTTTAAAACAAAACAATGTTTATTCTATGAACTCAAGTTAACCTTTTTAAAACAAACAGTGAATATCTTAGCAACCAGTAAATCAAATACACCCCCAAAGAATACAACACTAAATAACCTGTATGCTGTCCTTTTTACCATCCAAAAGACTTAAGAATCCTTCAAACAGGAGCACATTAGATTTATATTCAATATTGAGACCTTTTTACAATTCTGAGTTCTCCAAATGATCCATAGATAGTCTTTGGATGGCATAGATCAACAGCAGTGCAGTTCACAGACACACCCAAACTTTTCTCAAACTGAAACTAAAAAAGCAGAAGTAGAGCTCAGCTCCACCCACACTCTGACATCGCTCCAGTAGCATGAGCAGCTCCATTTCTTAAAGGTACACTCCTTAAACACCCATTTCTTAAAGGGTACTCTCACATGGCACCGCCCCCCCAAGAAAAAAAACCCATCACCTTCAAGATGGTTTCATTTTTCACCTTCTCACCATCCTTTAAGAAATGCACACAGTAAATACGTTTTTTGTTTCAAAAAAACAACACACGCAAACAGGTATAATAATATAGTCCATTTTTTCCCCGTTCTTCTTCCTCCAACTGAAATTCTTCATGATTGACAGTCTCTTTGAAAAAGAAGGTCTCTGCATGATATGTCCATTGCTCTATGCTTCGGCATTTCTCTTTAAAGTCAAATAATTTAGTTCAATCTGATCACAGAGTCCCTTGCAATACTCCAATACAGGAGCATTGGTTATCATAGTTTTCAGGCAGTCAAATGCCTGTTGAAAGTCCGCTGTCCATTGAAATTTTCGACTTAAGCAAGTCCATCAGTGGAGCTATCACGCTACAAAACTTTTGTCCAAATGTACGATCAAATCCACTCATGCCAAGAAATCGCATGATTTCCCTTTGTCTCGAGGGTATCGAAAACTCCTCAAGGAAAGTGATTTGGGCTTTTCCAAATTCAATTTTGGCTATGTTTATCACCAACCCCGCCTCCTGAAGTCGATCGAATAACTCCATCAGATGTTTCAAATGGTCTTTCCATGTCTGGCTGAAAATTACCAGATCATCGATGTGTACCGCACAATTGGGTAATCCTGAAACAACGTTGTTAGGTAATCGTTGAAATGTGGCTGGGGTGTTTTTCATGCCAAATGGCATAACTTTGAATTGGTATATACCATCTGGAGTCACAGAAGCTGAAATCTCCTTTGCCCTTTAAGTAAATCCAATTTGGAAATAAAAACTGATTATCCCACTTTCTCAATGCAATCCTCCAAACGTGGGATAGGATAAGAGTCCATTCTTGTAACTGCATTAAACTTTCTATAGTCCACACACAGCCGTTGGGTACCATCTGGTTTAGGCACCATCACTATGGGTGAGCTCCATTGGCTGCAACCCACTTTAATAATGCCATTTTTAAGCATACTCTCAATCTCTTTGTTAACCTGTGCCAATTTTAAAGGGTTAAGTCTGTATGGATGTTGTTTGATTGGAACAGCATTTCCCACATCTACTTCATGTATAGACATTTTAGTACTTCCCAATTTATCTCCACAAACTTGCCCATGTGATATTAATAACTCTTTCAGGTCAGTTTGTTTTTCCTCTGGAAGGTAACTCACCAATTTATCCCAGTTTTTCAGAACATCATCATTTTCCAATTTAATTTGAGGTATGTTAAATTCACAGTCATCTGGATTTAGTTCATCACTTTGAGTTAGAATCATTAAAACCTCCTCCTTTTTCTCTCCTTTCCTTTCAAAGTACCTTTTAAGTATATTCGCATGACATACTCGGTGATTCTTCCTTAGAATATCATAGAATTTACAGTGCAGAAGGAGGCCATTCGGCCCATCGAGTCTGCAACCTACCCAAAGTCAACACCTCCACCCTATCCCTATAACCCAGTAACCCCACCCAACACTTTGGGCAATTTTGGACACTAAGGGCAATTTATCATGGCCAATCCACCTAACCTGCACATCTTTGGACTGTGGGAGGAAACCGGAGCACCCGGAGGAAACCCACGCACACACGGGGAGGACGTGCAGACTCCGCACAGACAGTGACCCAATCCGGAATCGAACCTGGGACCCTGGAGCTGTGAAGCAATTGTGCTATCCACAAGGCTACCGTGCTGCCCACAATCCTTCTATCTGGTGATTTTACCACATAATTCACCTCACTTAATTTACTTTCAATCTGATAAGGTCCACAAAACCTTGCTTTTAAAGGTTCACCTACCACTGGTAACAATACTAAAACTTTATCCCCACTGGCAAAACTACGAACTTTGGATTTCTTGTCTGCTACCCGTTTCATCACATTTTGTGCAACCTTCAAATGTTGTCTAGCCAATTCACCTGCTCTATTTAACCGTTCCCTAAAATTTGACATGTAATCCAATAATGTAATTTCTGATTTCTCACTCACCAATTTTTCCTTAATCAATTTAAGTGGTCCTCTTCCCTCATGACCAAAAATTAATTCAAAAGGACTAAATTTGGTTGACTCATTAGGTGCATTGCTAATTGAAAACAGTACGAATGGAATTCCTTTGTCCCAATCCTCTGGATAATCTTGACAATAAGCCCTCAACATTGTCTTTAATGTCTGATGCCACCTTTCTAATGCTCCCTGCGTTTCTGGATGGTACGCAGTTGATTTAAATTGTTTTATTCCTAAGCTATCCATAACTTCTTTGAATAATCTCGAGGTAAAATTTGATCCTTGATCCGACTGTATTTCTGTGGGTAGTCCATATCTAGTAAAATATTTACGTAACTCCTCCACAATCCTTTTAGCTGTAATATTACGTATTGGAATGGCCTCTGGAAACCTAGTAGACACATCTATTATAGTCAAAAGATATTGATTCCCACTTTTTGTTTTAGGAAGCGGTCCTATGCAATCAATTAGGACCCTTGTAAAAGGTTCTTCAAATTCTGGAATGGTATTCAGGGCACTGGTTTTATCACTGCTTGAGGTTTCCCTATCACTTGACATGTGTGACATGATTGACAAAATTTAACTACTTCTTTATGTAGTCCAGCCAATAAAAATGTTTCTGGATTTTAGCTTGAGTTTTCCTTATCCCCAAATGACCTCCCACTGGCACCTCATGTGCAACTCGCATCACCTCATTTCTATACCCTACCGGCAATACTGCTTGATGAACTTCTGCCCACTTTTCATCCGCCTGCATATGTAAAGGTCTCCATTTTCTCATTGAGACATCACTTTTATGGTAATAACACTCTGGTATACACTCAGATTACTCTTCCATGTATGCTTTCTGATACATCCGTTTTATTTCTATATCTTTTTGTTGTAACTCCGCCAATTGTCCTGAACTAAAATTATCCGCCTCATCTCCACCTGTTCTTGTTCTTTTCCAACCATCTGATCGAAAATTGTTTCTGATAATTGCACTTCCACTTCACTCTTTTATTTCTCCTCTAGTCTTAACTTGTGACTTTGCGACCTTGTGACCACACAATCCAGAAAAATCCCAGGATATTCGTCCTTCAACACTTCAGATGTCTGATTTTCCACTGGCTTATCAACCACAGTAGGCATCACTCCCACTTGCGATCCAGCTGTATCATTACCCAAGATAAACTGTATTCCTGGTTCCTACTTCACCACTCTTCACTGGACTTTCCAACCTTACCTTATATAATGGAATGCTACTCCTCTCACCCTGAATTCCACATATTACCACCTTTTCTGGCAATATTCTTCCCAAACTACATAACTCCTCATCTCTTACCATTAAAGATTGACTAGCTCCCGTATCTCTTAAAATTGTGACTTCTTTACCTGCTCCTCCTGATACACATGAGTAAACTTTACCCACACAAGTAAATTCTTTAAAGACATCTGGCACCTTCTTATCAATCTTGATCAGGCTGTACAATCTTTTGCACCTTCTTCGCTTCACTTGGGCTTTCCTTTACTACTGTCCCCACTGTCTTATCCTGTTTTACCACATCAGCCTTCCCAGTGCTTTTCTTCAACCCCCAACACTGTGACTTTACATGGCCTAGTTTATTACAGTGAAAACATTTGAAACTTTTCATTTCTTTTCCACCCTCCTGGATTTATTTTTAAATCTGAGGTACACTCTCCTTATTATTCTCCCATCAGATCATCTTTACCTTTACCACTTGAGTATTTCTCATGTCCCCAGTTTCTATCCCTCACAGGCTGAAACTGATGTCGGAAACCAAGCTTTGATTTATGAACTAATTCATAATCATCTGCCATTTCTGCTGCTACTCTCGCAGTTTTAACCCTCTGTTCTTCTACGTGAGTTCTCACTACATCAGGAATTGAATTTTTAAACTCCTCCAAAAGTATAAATTCTCTGTGAGCTTCATACATTTGGTCTATTTTCAAAGCCCTTATCCACCTATCAAAATTACTCTGTTTGAGCCTTTCAAACTCCATGTATTATTGACCAAATTATTTCCTTAAATTTCTAAACCTTTGCCTGTAGGCTTCAGGCACTAGTTCATATGCACCTAAGATGGAATTTTTCACCTCCCCATACGTCCCAGATACCTCCTCCGGTAGTGATGCAAACACTTCACTAGCTCTACCTACCAGCTTTGTTTGAATCAGTAATACCCATTTGTCCTGTGACCATTTCATTTGTTTAACCACCTTCTCAAATGAAATAAAAAAAACTTCCACCTCCTTCTCGTCAAACCTTGGCAATGTTTGGACATATTTAAATAGATTCCCACCAAGCCTTCGACTTTGATGCTCTTTCTCACTATCCTCATCACTATCATCCTACTGTACGCTTCCCTTTACGTCTGCCAATTTTAACTGATTGTCATGTTTCATGGCCATTTTCTGAAGTTCAAACTCTCTCTTTATCTTTTTCCCTGATCTGTATCTCCCTCTCTCATTCTTTTTGTTCTGCTAGAGCTATTCTTTCTTTTCTCCTTTCTTCTCTCTCATTTTCCTTTTCCTCTCTCTCCCTTTCATATTCAAGTTGCTTTAATTCTTTCTCATGTTCCATTTGTTTAATTTGCAACTGAAATTTTGCCATTTCCAATGAGTCAAACTCTATCTCAGGCTACTTTAAATGCTCAACCACCGCCATAATTATCTCATCTTTTCGCATTTTGTCAGGTAATGTTAACTGCAATGTTTTTGCCAAGTCTAACAGTCTGCTTTTAGTCTCTGTCTGTAAGGTATTGCGTGTGACCGTCTCCACCCCCAAAAACTTCTGAGCCTCTGAAAGAGCCATTGTCCACAACACACTCCCCACTTAAACTAAAATACCACAACTGAAAAGCAACCACAATATGCACACCCCTCACTGTCTTTACATTCACTAAGCCAATCCAAAAGGTAGACTTTTATCCTCCTCGAGCCCCCAATTGTTATGGGCCAGGGTTTAGAGAATCCCAAAGTGTATCATGGAGTTCACCTGACCCACAACTTTTAATAGATTGTGGTATGGGAAGCACACGGTTTACTCTACAGGTATGGTCTCGCAGAAAATGGACCAGTGTTTTTTTTAAACCAAAATAATGTTTATTCCATGAACTCAAGTTAACCTTTTTAAAACAAACAGTGAATATCTTAGCAACCAGTTAATGAAATATACCCCCCAAAGAATACAACACTAAATGACTTGTATGCTGTCCTTTTTACCATCCAAAAGACTTAAGAAACCTTCAAACAGGAGCACATTAGATTTATATTCAATATTGAGACCTTTTTACAATTCTGAGTTCTCCAAATGATCCATAGATAGTCTTTGGATGGCATAGATCAACAGCAGTGCAGTTCACAGACATACCCAAGCTTTTCTCAAACTGAAACTAAAAAAGCAGAAGTAGAGCTCAGCTCCACCCACACTCTGACATCACTCCAGTAACATGAGCAGCTCCATTTCTTAAAGGTACACTTCTTAAACACCCATTTCTTAAAGGGTACTCTCACGTGACAGGGGGACGCCATTTAAGGTGCCCAGAGACAGGTTTAGATACCTGGGGATTCAGGAAGCAAGGGAATGGGTGACGTTACATAAATTAGATTTAACAAAACTGGAGGAGGAAGTTAGGGAGGACCTGAAGAGGTGGGACACGCTTGGAGGGTCCAAGTGGTGAAGATGAACATTCTGCCAAGGTTCCTGTTCATATTCCAGACACTTCCGATCTTTGTACCGAAGTCCTTTTTTTGAAAACTGGATATAATTATCTCAGACTTTGTGTGGGCAGGGAAGGTGTCAAGGCACTGTTACAGAGACAGAGGCAGAAGGGATGGTTGGTGTTGCCGAACCTGCTACATTATTACTGGGCGGCGAATGTGGAGAAGTTGAGGCGGTGATGGGAAGGAGAAGGCGCAGAATGGGTTAGGATGGAGGAAGAATCCTGTAGGGGGTCCAGCTTGAGGGCTATGGTGACGGCAGCATTGCCAATGGTGCCAAGGAAATACTCGGAGAGCCAGGCCGTGCAGTCTACGGGAAAGGTCTAGAACCAGCTGAGGAGGCACTTTAGGATAGAGGGGATGTCAGTGCGGAAATCCCGGTTTTGAGCCGGGATGGATAGATGGCATGTACATGAAGTCAAGAGAAGTGTGGCTGGTTCAGGTGAGGGATCTGAACCTGGAAGAAGGGTTTTCTAGTATGGAGGAACTGAAGGAGAGGGTAGAGCTCCAGAGAGGAACTGAGTTTAGGTACCTGCAGGTAAGGGATTTTGCATGGATGGTTTGGAAAGAGTTCCCCAGGTGGCTGAGGTACATCCCTTTGGCGAGACTGCTGCTTCTGGGTGTGGAAGGGGAGGGCAGGATCAGACGAGTGTTTGGGTGAGCAGGAAGGTGAGCAGGTGGTGAAGATTTTTTTTAAAAAAATTTAGAAATTATTGTTTTCCAATTATGGGGCAATTTAGCATGGCCAATCCACCTAACCTGCACATCTTTGGGTTGTGGGGGTGAAACCCATGCAGACATGGGGAGAAAGTGCAAACTCCATGGACACTGACCCAGGGCTGGGATTCAAACCCAGGTCCTCAGCGTCGCAGTCCCAGTGCTATCCACTGCGCCACATGCCACCCTCGGTGGTGAAGATTAAGGAGAACTTGGTGATGGAGCTGGGAGGTGAGATAAACTTGGGAATATGGAGTGAGGCGCTACGAACGGTAAATGCGACCTCCTCATGTGCAAGGATGAGCCTGATACAGTTCAAGGTGGTACACAGAATACATATGACTCGGACAAGAATGAGTGGATTCTTCCAGGGGATGGCAGACGAGTGTGAGAAGTGTGGGTGGGGACCAGCAAATCATGCTCATATGATCTGGGGCTGCGAAAAGTTGGAGACATTTTGGGCAGGAGTGTTTGTGGTGCTAACAAGTGGGGGAGGAGGTTGAGCCGGACTCTTTGGTGGCGATATTTGGGATATCGGAGAAGTCAGAGTTGATGGAAGGGAGGAAGGACAATGTTGTGGTCTTTGCCTCTCTGATTGCCCGGCGAAAAATTCTGTTGGAGTGGGCGTCAGCCACTGGGGGTGGTGGCTTGGCTGGGGGATTTATATAACTTTCTTCAGCTAGAAAAGATCAAATACGAATTAAGGGGTTCAGCGGAGGGCTTCGAGGCAATGTGGGGGATGTTCATGGCCGTGTTTGAGCAGCTGTTCGTTGCGGAGGGGGGGGGGTGAGGGAGGTGGGGGTGAAAAAGGGAAAACCTTGTACAAACTGAATAAAGAACAAAGAACAATACAGCACAGGAACAGGCCCTTCAGCCCTCCAAGCCTGCGCCAACCATGGTATCTGCCTAACCTAAAACCATATGCACTTACGGAGTCCGTATTCATCCATTCCCACCTTATTCATATATTTGTCTAGATGCCCCTTAAATGCCGCTATTGTACCTGCTCCCACCCCCTCCCCAGGCAGCGGTGTTCCATATATTTACCACCCTCTGTGTAAAAAAACATGCCTCGCACATCTGTTCTAAATTTTTCCCCACAAACTTTAAATCTATGTCCCCTAGGATTGGACTCTCCTACTCTAGGAAAGAGCATCTGACCATCCACTCTGTCCACGCAACTCATAATCTTATAGACCTTTGTCAGATCACCACTCAACCTCCGTCATTCCAGTGAGAACAGACTGAGTTTATCTAACCTCTCCTCATACCTAATGCCCTCCATACCAGGCAACATCCTAGTAAACCGCTTCAGCACCCTCTCCAAAGCACCCACATCCTTCTGGTAGTGTGGCGACCAGAATTGTACACAATATTCCAAAAGGAGCCTAACTAAAGTTCTGTACAGCTGCAACATGACTTGCCAATTTCTATATTCAATTTTTATATTCAATGCTCCGACCGATGAAGGCCAGCATGCCGTATGCCTTCTTGACCACCTTACCCACATGGGCTGCCACTTTCAGTGATCGGTGGACATGCATGCCCAGATCTCTCTGCCTGTCAGTACTCGCCAGTTCTACCATTTATTGTGCAATTCCTACAAGCATTGGACCTTCCAAAGTGCATTACCTCACACTTGTCCGGATTAAGCTCCATCTGCCATTTCTCCAGACAAGACTCCAACCAGTTTATATCTTGCAGTATCCTCTGACAATCCCCTGCACTATCCGCAACTCCACAAATTTCTGTGTCGTCCTCAAATTGCACCTGCAGGCACTGGATCATTGCTGATGCACACTTCTGTATTCCCCGGCTCTGCGCCTGCATTTCCAACATTGATGTGATAGCCCTTTCCAGAAGGGTAAGACCAATCTGGACAGAAATTTGTACCTGGAGTCGGACTGCTCTACGACCGTCCGCCCCCTCGGGAGTTCCTATCTCCACCTGATGTACCACTACAGGTGTGTGGTGCACACCAGATAGTGCCCCAGGAGCCTTTTCACTAAAACACCTGCACACGGTGTGCCAGGGTGGGGGGGAGGGAGAGAGAGGAGTACACGACCTTCAAGTACAGGGAGAATGGGAATGGCATTGGTTCCCGGCCTGCAGAGTGGAAGAAAAGTGCCAGAGGCGTTATACTGGTCGAGGGCAACAAATTTTAATCATTAACAAATGTGTCCACAACTGCTCCACACTCCCAATGGTGCCACCCCACTCTCCCCACCCCTTTGAGACACCCCCCTACCCCTTCCCCCCACAATGCGCCCCCCTTATCCCCTACACCCCCTCCCCGTGGCCTTTGATGCCCCCGGCAGGTGTCCCCTGGGAGCTCTGGGCCCTGAAAGCCCCAGTGTGCTTGACGGCGGCACATGCACTACAGTGCCACCCTTTACCAGGCGCTGACCGCAAGACGCGCCTTGTCAGGAGGCTGGGTCTCTGGGGAACTGGTGGCCGCCGTCGGCACTCCATAGGGTGTCTCCGAGTTGGCACCCAGCACCCCCACTTCCTGATCGGTGTCCTTAGGGCCCTGGTGTTCACCTCAAGACGAAAGGGCAGCTGCATCGAGCCCCGGCTGCCACTGCGTCATCTGGCTCTGCTTGCCGTGGCGGCTCCCCAATGTACACAGCACAGTGTCGACGCCCTCGCTCCTCATTGGCCACCTGCGACTGGGACCTGCACTGCAGCACTCAGCCCCCATGGGACTGGGAGACTACTCCAAGTGACTGGGACATGCTCTGGAGGGTCTCGGCGATGTCCACCTGAGACTGGGACATACCTGGCCTCACCAAGGTTGCCTGGTACTGGGTCACATCCCCCAGCGACTGGGACACGCTGCCAAGGCATTCAGCCATGGCCGTCACTGACTGTTATGTAAATGTGGTCACACCCAAGGTGCAGGCAGAGAAATGGGTGACCACCAGAAAGGGCAGGCAGTCAGTGCAGGAATCCCCTGTGGTTGTCCCCCTCTCGAACAGATATACCCCTTTGGATACTGTCGGGGGGGATAGCCTATCAGGGGAAAACAGCAGCAGCCAGAGCAGTGGCACCACGGCTGGCTCTGATGTTCAGAAGGGAGGGTCAAAGCGCAGAAGAGTAATAGTAATAGGGAACTCTATAGTCAGGGGCACAGATAGGTGCTTCTGTGGACGTGAAAGAGACTCCAGGATGGTATGTTGCCTCCCTGGTGCCAGGGTCCAGGATGTCTCCGAACGGGTAGAGGGAATCCTGAAGGGGGAGGGCAAACAGGCAGAGGTCGTTGTACATATTGGTACTAACGACATAGGCAGGAAGGGGCATGAGGTCCTGCAGCAGGAGTTCAGGGAGCTAGGCAGAAAGTTAAAAGACAGGACATCGAGGGTTGTAATCTCGGGATTACTCCCTGTGCCATGTGCCAGTGAGGCTAGAAATAGGAAGATAGAGCAGACAAACACGTGGCTAAACAGCTGGTGTAGGAGGGAGGGTTTCCGTTATCTGGACCACTGGGAGCTCTTCCGGGGCAGGTGTGACCTGTATAAGATGGACGGGTTGCATCTAAACCGGAGAGGCATAAATATCCTGGCCGCGAGGTTTGCTAGTGTCACACGGGAGGGTTTAAACTAGTATGGCAGGGGGGTGGGCACGGGAGCAATAGGTCAGAAGGTGAGAGCATTGAGGGAGAACTAGGGAATAGGGACAGTGTGGCTCTGAGGCAGAGCAGACGGGGAGAAGTTGCTGAACACAGCGGGTCTGGTGGCCTGAAGTGCATATGTTTTAATGCAAGGAGCATTATGGGTAAGGCAGATGAACTTAGAGCTTGGATTACTACTTGGAACTATGATGTTGTTGCCATTACAGAGACCTGGTTGAGGGAAGGGCAGGATTGGCAGCTAAACGTTCCAGGATTTAGATGTTTCAGACGGGATAGAGGGGGATGTAAAAGGGGAGGCGGAGTTGCGCTACTTG
The DNA here is from genome assembly GCF_047496885.1 of Scyliorhinus torazame. Classification (NCBI taxonomy): domain Eukaryota; kingdom Metazoa; phylum Chordata; class Chondrichthyes; order Carcharhiniformes; family Scyliorhinidae; genus Scyliorhinus; species Scyliorhinus torazame. Next base: position 347,541,965 of record NC_092710.1, on the reverse strand, counting down.
TTCGGGAGAATATCACAGCTATACTGCGAGAGGACACCTCAGAGGGCAGTGAGGCTATATGGGTAGAGATCAGGAATAAGAAGGGTGCAGTCACAATGTTGGGGGTATACTACAGGCCTGCCAACAGCCAGCGGGAGATAGAGGAGCAGATAGGTAGACAGATTTTGGAAAAGAGTAAAAACAACAGGGTTGTGGTGATGGGAGACTTCAACTTCCCCAATATTGACTGGGACTCACTTAGTGCCAGGGGCTTAGACGGGGCGGAGTTTGTAAGGAGCATCCAGGAGGGCTTCTTAAAACAATATGTAAACAGTCCAACTAGGGAAGGGGCGGTACTGGACCTGGTATTGGGGAATGAGCCTGGCCAGGTGGTAGATGTTTCAGTAGGGGAGCATTTCGGTAACAGTGACCACAATTCAGTAAGTTTTAAAGTACTGGTGGACAAGGATAAGAGTGGTCCGAGGATGAATGTGCTAAATTGGGGGAAGGCTAATTATAACAATATTAGGCGGGAACTGAAGAACATAGATTGGGGGCGGATGTTTGAGGGCAAATCAACATCTGACATGTGGGAGGCTTTCAAGTGTCAGTTGAAAGGAATACAGGACAGGCATGTTCCTGTGAGGAAGAAAGATAAATACGGCAATTTTCGGGAACCTTGGATGACGAGTGATATTGTAGGCCTCGTCAAAAAGAAAAAGGAGGCATTTGTCAGGGCTAAAAGGCTGGGAACAGACGAAGCCTGTGTGGCATATAAGGAAAGTAGGAAGGAACTTAAGCAAGGAGTCAGGAGGGCTAGAAGGGGTCATGAAAAGTCATTGGCAAATAGGGTTAAGGAAAATCCCAAGGCTTTTTACACGTACATAAAAAGCAAGAGGGTAGCCAAGGAAAGGGTTGGCCCACTGAAGGATAGGCAAGGGAATCTATGTGTGGAGCCAGAGGAAATGGGCGAGGTACTAAATGAATACTTTGCATCAGTATTCACCAAAGAGAAGGAATTGGTAGATGTTGAGTCTGGAGAAGGGGGTGTAGATAGCCTGGGTCACATTGTGATCCAAAAAGACGAGGTGTTGGGTGTCTTAAAAGATATTAAGGTAGATAAGTCCCCAGGGCCTGATGGGATCTACCCCAGAATACTGAAGGAGGCTGGAGAGGAAATTGCTGAGGCCTTGACAGAAATCTTTGGATCCTCGCTGTCTTCAGGGGATGTCCCGGAGGACTGGAGAATAGCCAATGTTGCTCCTCTGTTTAAGAAGGGTAGCAAGGATAATCCCGGGAACTACAGGCCGGTGAGCCTTACTTCAGTGGTAGGGAAATTACTGGAGAGAATTCTTCGAGACAGGATCTACTCCCATTTGGAAGCAAATGGACGTATTAGTGAGAGGCAGCACGGTTTTGTGAAGGGGAGGTCGTGTCTCACTAACTTGATAGAGTTTTTCGAGGAGGTCACTAAGATGATTGATGCAGGTAGGGCAGTAGATGTTGTCTATATGGACTTCAGTAAGGTCTTTGACAAGGTCCCTCATGGTAGACTAGTACAAAAGGTGAAGTCACACGGGATCAGGGGTGAACTGGCAAGGTGGATACAGAACTGGCTAGGCCATAGAAGGCAGAGGGTAGCAATGGAGGGATGCTTTTCTAATTGGAGGGCTGTGACCAGTGGTGTTCCACAGGGATCAGTGCTGGGACCTTTGCTCTTTGTATAAATGATTTGGAGGAAAATGTAACTGGTCTGATTAGTAAGTTTGCAGACGACACAAAGGTTGGTGGAATTGCGGATAGCGATGAGGACTGTCTGAGGATACAGCAGGATTTAGATTGTCTGGAGACTTGGGCGGAGAGATGGCAGATGGAGTTTAATCCGGACAAATGTGAGGTAATGCATTTTGGAAGGGCTAATGCAGGTAGGGAATATACAGTGAATGGTAGAACCCTCAAGAGTATTGAAAGTCAAAGAGATCTAGGAGTACAGGTCCACAGGTCATTGAAAGGGGCAACACAGGTGGAGAAGGTAGTCAAGAAGGCATACGACATGCTTGCCTTCATTGGCCGGGGCATTGAGTATAAGAATTGGCAAGTCATGTTGCAGCTGTATAGAACCTTAGTTAGGCCACACTTGGAGTATAGTGTTCAATTCTGGTCGCCACACTACCAGAAGGATGTGGAGGCTTTAGAGAGGGTGCAGAAGAGATTTACCAGAATGTTGCCTGGTATGGAGGGCATAAGCTATGAGGAGCGATTGAATAAACTCGGTTTGTTCTCACTGGAACGAAGGAGGTTGAGGGGCGACCTGATAGAGGTATACAAAATTATGAGGGGCATAGACAGAGTGGATAGTCAGAGGCTTTTCCCCAGGGTAGAGGGGTCAATTACTAGGGGGCATAGGTTTAAGGTGAGAGGGGCAAGGTTTAGAGTAGATGTACGAGGCAAGTTTTTTACGCAGAGGGTAGTGGGTGCCTGGAACTCACTACCGGAGGAGGTAGTGGAAGCAGGGACGATAAGGACATTTGAGGGGCACCTTGACAAATATATGAATAGGATGGGAATAGAAGGATACGGACCCAGGAAGTGTAGAAGATTGTAGTTTAGTCGGGCAGTATGGTCGGCACGGGCTTGGAGGGCCGAAGGGCCTGTTCCTGTGCTGTACATTTCTTTGTTCTTTGTTCTTTGTTGACTGAGCCATTTCTGATGTGCCTTGGACCCTTCCACATGTCACTGAGCCTCTCCTAAAATCTAAAGGCCGCATCGCGCTCGCACTCAAGCATGGCGCGGCCATAAAATCATGCCCCGAGTCATATTTGGGGGGCTTGTGGAGTTTCTCCATGGTCTAGCCCACACTTTGTTTCAGCAGTGGGGAGTTGAACTCCCTGGTGAGGCCGGCAACTGAGAGATTGAGCCACCAATTTGAAAGGATGCTTTGACCTCTGTGTTATTTTATAATCTTTATTAGCGTCACAGGTAGGCTTACATTAACACTGCAATGGAGTTACTGTGAAAATCCCCGAGTCGCCACACTGCGGCACCTGTTCAGGTACATGGACGGAGAATTCAGAATGTCCAATTCACCTAACAAACACGTCTTTCGGGACTTGTGGGAGGAAACCAGAGCACCTGAAGGAAACCCACCGAGACACGGGGAGAACATGCAGACTCCACACAGACAGTGACCCAAGCCAGGAATCGAACCTGAGTTCCTGGCACTGTGAAGCAGCAGTTCTAACCACTGTGCTACCATGCCGCCCATGAGCTTGAGGATACCCCACACCCACCACCCACGGGCAATGTCACCCCCCGCACACATGCACATTACTTCAAAAGTGAGGACAGCCCCCTATGAAGTCACTGAGGCCCCTCCCTTTTCAGGCCTCCCAACCCCCCCCCCCTTTCGGGTCCTGTTTCACGACCCCCACAGTTCACCCCGCCCCCCCCCCCGCAACCTTTTGAAGGTCCTTCATACCACCGCTTCTCGCCCCACCTTTCTTACCCCTCCTCATCCCTCCTTTCATGGGCATGGGCCCCCCTTGGCCCTGACTCTTGACAGTGCTACCTGCCACATGGGCACCCTGACACTGGCACTCTTAACAGTTCCCTGCCAGACTGGCAGTGCTGTGCCAATGAGCCCAAGGTCTCGAGGGCGAGTCAGGTGCCAGCGTGGCAATATGTCCAAGGTGCCAAGGTGCATGGGTATATAAAGGAGAGCGAGGGTGCTACCATGCCCTGTCCTCGACTACCTAGGGATCTCCAATGGCTTGGGATACCGCCTCCAGATGACGTTACGCCTGGCCCAATTTTGTGTGGACCAGTGCTACACAACGCCATGGTGAGGTCTCCCAGGTGTGGGCATTTGTTCGGTTGATCTGGCACTGACCTAATGGCTCTTTTAAATATGTTCAGCTGGATCTCGCCAAAAGAGGTCAAGATCCAGATTGCGATGACTCGTGAGATCTGGTTAGATCTTGCGAGTCATCCGGAGCGTTGCAAATCTTGCGAGAGGCCTCATGGCAGATTTCACAGCCTTGTTGCGTCACAGAGTCGGGCGCGATGATGCTGTCTGATCACGTCCTATATCTCCAATAGCACAGTGTATCATTTTGCAACTTTTGAGTTTCTCACTTCCGCTGCTTGACTTAAAGGTATATGTCCATTAAATGTCCTTGGATAAAATCGATAACCCCAAAGTAAAAGGAATGGGAAATATGGCAATCAACAGGAAGGGCCCTTACAATCATTGATTGACAGGTCATCACCACATCAAAAGCAGTTAAGTGCTCTCTGCTGAGAAAAAGAGGAAGTGAAAGCACTTATCCCCTAGATCTGTCTTTGGATACAAGGCCACTGATAATACCACTACACCACCATCGCATTCTCAAATAATACCTTACCCGAATCCAGGAAGTTTTGAAAGTTAAAACCGCGTATAATGAGCCAGAGCGTAGCACAAATAAAAAGAGCAAGGGTTGGCCCACTCAAGGACAAAGGCGGGAATCTATGATTCAGAGGAAATGGGTGAGGTACTAAGTGAGTACTTTGCATTAGTATTTACCAAAGTGAAGGACTTGGTGGATGGTGAGTCTGGGTGTAGATAGTCTGGGTCATGTTGATATCAAAAAAGAGGAGTAGTTGGGCGTCTTAAAAAGCATTATATAAGTCCCCGGGTCTTGATGGGATCTACCCCAGAATACTGAGGGAGGCAAGGGAGGAAATTGCTGGGGCCTTGACAGAAATCTTTGTATCCACATTGGCTACAGTGAGGTCCGAGTGGTCTGGAAAATAGCCAATGATATTCCTTGCTAAAGAAGGTCAGCAGGGATAATCCAGGAAATTATAGGCTGGTGAACTTTAGGTCAGTGGTAGGGAAATTTTTGGCGAGGATTCTTCGGGACAAGATTCGCTCACATTTGGACACAAATGGACTTATTAGCGATAGGCAGCATGGTTTCGTGATGGTGAGGTTGTGTCTCACTAATTTGGCCGAGTTTTTTGAGGAAGTGACGAAGATGATTGACGAAGGAAGGGCAGTGGATATTCTCTACATGGACTTCAGTAAAGCCTTTGACAAGGTCCCTCATGGCAGACTGGTGCAGTAGGTGAAGTCACACGGGATCAGAGGTGAGCTGGTACGATGGATACAGAACTAGCTCAGTCATGGAAGGCAGAGGGTAGCAGTAGAAGGGTGCTTTTCTGAATGGAAGGCTGTGACATTAATCAGTGCTGGGACCTTTGTTGTTCATAGTATATATAAATGATTTGGTGGAAAATGTAGCTGCTCTGATTAGTAAGTAAGCGGATGACAATAGTTGGTGGAGTTGCGGACATTAATGAGGATTGTCAGAGGATACAGCAGGATAGCAATCGACTGAAGACTTGGGTGGAAAAATGGCGCTTGGAGTTTAATTGGGACAAATGTGAAGCAATACATGTTGGAAGGTCTAATAATGCAGGTGGGAATTATACAATAAATGGTAGAACGCTAAGGAGTATTGACAGGCAGAGAGATCTGGACCACCGATCACTGAAAGTTGCAACGCAGGTGGATGAGGTAGTCAAGAAGGCATACAGCACGCTTGCCTTCATCGGTCGGGGCATTGAGTATAAAACTTGGCAAGTTATGCTGCAGATAGGGCAGCATGGTGGCGCAGTGGGTTAGCTCTGCAGCCTCATGGCGCTGAGGTCCCGGGTTTGATCCCGGCTCTGGGTCACTGACTGTGTGGAGCTTGCACATTCTCCCTTGTCTGCGTGGGTTTCGCGCTCACAACCAAAAGATGTGCAGAGTAGGTGGATTGGCCACTCTAAATTGCCCCTTAATTGGAAAAAATGAATTAGGTACTCTAAATTTATTTTAAAAAAGTTATGCTGCAGATGTACAGAACCTTAGTAATGTGTTATGTACTCTGGGAAAACACAGGCTGCAACTCGATGCAGCTTTGACCAAAAGATACTCCAGACTTAAAGTAAGTTCAATGTGATTTATTGAACCATTAGCACAGTTCTCTATGAGTTTGACTCTCCTGCTAATCTTGCTATAGTAACTCAGTCTAATTAACCTGTCTGCTCTAAGTCACATGGTGGGTGTGATGCTTCTGATCTGTCCCTGTCCTACTCTCTATGTGTCACCTGTGGAAAGAGACAGAGCATGTGTGCCCTGTCCTTTTATATGGGTTGTGTAATGCCCCCTTGTGGTAATGCCACCTCTGGGTGTCTTGACTGCTCATTAGTTGTGTCCTATTCTAAGTATTCATTAGCTGTATGTCTGCATGTCATGATATCTTTGGTGCTCCCTCTAGTGTTTACTTAGTTGTAGTGTATTTACATTAACCCCTTGTGTATATAAGGTGATGCATATCACCACACTTAGTTCGGCCACACTTGGAATATTGCGTATAATTCTGGTCGCCACACCACCAGAAGGGTGCAGAGACTTTGGAGAGGGTACACAAGAGATTTACCAGGATGTTGCCAGGATATCTGGAGGGTATTAGCTGTGAGGAGAGGTCGGATAAATCCGGATTATTTTTACTGGAATGACAGAGGTTCAGGAGCGACCTGATAGAGATTTACTAAATTATGAGTGGATAGTCAGGCTTTTTCCCGGGATGGAAAAGTCAATTATTAGAGGGCATAGGTTTAAGGTTCGAGGGGCAAAGTTTAGAGGAGATGCGCGAGGCAAGTTTTTGCACAGAGGGTGGTGAGTGCCTGGAATGCGCTGCCGTGGCGGTGATGGAAGCAGATACGATAGTGATATTTAAGAAGCATTTTGACATATCCATGAATAGGATGGGAATAGATGGATACGGACATCGGAAATGCAGAAGATTTTAGTTTCGACAGGCATCATGATTGACGCAGGCTTGGAGGGCTGAAGGGCCTGTTCCTGTACTGTACTGTTCTTTGTATTCTTTGTATTGAATACATTATCCATCTCAATCGCCATTTCTTTTCAGACTCTAGGACCTGGGCTCTTGTCAACTCGCATCTCCAACAATTAACTCAGTACCACTTCTCTACTGACTGTACTTTTCCTGAGTTCCTCCTTCCTTTCCCTTCCATTTCCTGGTATATAGCTGTTTCCCAGATGTGACTTGCATCCTCTATAGTGTAGACTGCTGTGAAATATATGTTCAGTTAAAGCCACCTGTCTTTGCATTATTATATACTTTGTCTTTAAGTTTGTTACTACCTCAAACCTTTCTAGCTAATCACGGATGGAGTGTCCGGCCCTTGGATATTTTCTTACTTGCTGGACTCCTCCCTCCCTCAAACTGGATATTAAATTCAACTATATTATACTGGGGAAACCTTGATGATTAGATTATTAATTACGTTCATCTTGCTGCACAATATCAGGTCTAGTTTACCCTGTTCTCTGGTTGACTCTAAAGCATGCTGTTCGAAGAATCTATCATGGAAACATTCTATGAACTCCTTATCTAGGCTACATTTGCTAATCTGACTTTGCATTTCTTAATGCAGATTAAATCTCACATGATTATTGCTGTGTCTTTCTGAAAATCTCCAATTATTTCCTCCATTATGTTCCACCCCACCATGTAATTACCATTGTGAGGTCTGTAAACAACTTGCACAAGTAACTACTTGCCTTTGCCATTATTTATCTCCACTCAAACCGTTTCCACATCCTGGGTTCTGGATGCTGGATTTACATTGTCCCTCTATATTATGGTAATACCACCATTAACTAACCGAGGCACCCCTCCACCTTATGTTTACTTCTCGCCCTTCCTTAATATTCTGTACCTTTAATATTTATCTCCCAACCATGCCCTCCTGCAACCATGGGCATGATTCAACGGCCACAACGCGCCTGATTTGGTGTCGGGACAAGGCCATGGAATCTCGCAAGATGCCTCTCACAAGATTTGTGATGCTCAAAAAAGAAATGTTGAATCTCGCGAGACGTCGTGACCTGGATCTCACTCTCGTTGGGGCCTGGGGTTCACCGGCCCCGCCTGGGAGATGGCGCAATGACCTGTACAGTACTGGTCCATTCGAATGTGGACCAGTTGTAACAGCACCTCGGGAGGTCTCCCAGGCCATTGGAGGCCCCAGGTGATCGGCAGGGTGGCACCCTGGCACTCTCTCTGGCATACAGGCACCTTGTCAATGCCATCCTGGCACCTTTGCACTGTCACCCTGCATGCTGGCAGTAACACCCTGGCACTTCCAGGGTGGCACTTCCAGGGTGCCCAGGTGGCACTACCAGGCTGGCACATGGTACCAGGTTGGCACTGCCAAGGGCCGGGGCCTGAGGGGGCAGGCCATGTCCATGAAAGGGGGGAGGGTGAAGGGGAGTATGAAGAGTTGGGAGGTTGTGGAGGGCGGTATGAAGTGGTCTTATAAATGTTGGATGGTGGGCTCCTGAATGGGGGAGGGTTGTCGAAAAGGGGAGGGCCTCAATGACCCTCGAGTGGGATGTCCTCCCTTTGAGTGGGGGGCGGGGAATAAAGCCCATGCCTGAATTGCCCATGGGTGGGGGATGTGGGGGACCCTGAAGCGCAGTTAGAGATTGGAGCATCCTTTCAAAATGGCACCCCGGTCTCTGAGCAGCCGGTCTCGCCGACGGATTCAGGGCACAATTTGACGGAAATAGTTCGAAGTGTAATTTCGGGCGCAAATTCACGGGTACTTCCTGACGCATGAGCCACTGGAAACGTGATCCCTATTTAACAGCAATTACTGCCGGAAATGATCCCCCACGAGCTTCACAGTGGAACCAACTGATTTGCCTGAAACGCACCCGGTAGTTCCCGCCAACAAGGGGGAGCTGCTCTCTCCCGCACAGCGTATCACTGCGCTTTTGCCCCAGCACACCCTAACACCCACCAGTACAGCCCCTCAAGGCACAGGAGCGGTGCTCACACATGCTACCTGCCATAGACCTCCCTGATGCATCAAGCGTTCAGCGAACAATTCCCTCTCTCTGTCACCGGAGGAGAAGTTGGCCCGTATCAGTCGGGAAAGGGCCCAGTCAGGTGGCGGGTTTCCGGACATCAGAGCCCTCACCTCATAAGAGGAAAGGGCCCTGGAGATCGCGGAGTTGGCCGAGGAGAGAGCAGTCATCGACAGCGAGGTTGGCCTGTGCCGCAGAGGTGAGGATCCATTGCCCCTTCACTCAGATGACCTGTCTCAAGTGAATAGTTCACGTCAGACAAAATGATCCTTCCCTCTCACTGACCACATGTCCATTCTCTCGCAGGATCCCCACCTGATGGGGCAATGCCACCCGTGGTCGCCACCCTTCGTCACCACCCCAGAGAACATCTCAGAGGACAGCTCTGAAGAGACCACCATCGAGGCATCACAGCTGTCATCCCCACGCTCCACCAGCTCAGAGACACCCACCTCGGTGGTGACATTTAGTGGACAGGCTTCTGGGGCACAATCTGGTGGGCACCACACAGATGTTGAACATCCAAGTGAGTCAGCAATTGCAGGTTTACTGGATCCCAGGACTCAGCTGAGCCCAGTCAAAATTCGAGCTCTCTGGGCAAGGTTATCCCGGAACTGATGCTGATGCAAGGAGAGGGCCATGAGATTCAGGAGGCAATGTCAGCGACACTCCAGCGAGTGCATAGCCGATTGGAAGATTCCCAAAAGCTACGGGTGCAGGAGATGGTGCCAGCACTGCTAGGGTGACAATCACAGTGGAAAGCCTGCAGCACGAGGTCAGCGTTATTAGTAGCGGTGTCCCAGGCATGGCTCAGTCAGCATCGACCATGGCTGAGGGCCTCAACATCATGTCCCAGTCACAGAGGGAGGTTTCCAGATGCAGGTGGACATTGCCAAGGCACTGTGGAATATGCCCCAGATGCAGACCGACATTACCGTAGAGTGCGGCACAGTCACTGAGGAGAATCGCTGAGGGGATCAACACTATGGAGCACACAGCAGAGAGGCGCCAGGACTTGCAGAGCTAGATGACGCAGAGGCCTCTGGACCACACTCCAGGTGCCCCTCTTTTCCATGGAGACCCCCAGGGCCCTACAGGCACCTTCCGGGAGGAGGAAATGCTGGAGGCCGACCTGGTGTCTGCCACCAGGGAGACAACAGCATTCAACACCTCACACGAATTCCCCCTCCTGACAGTAGCGCGTCTTAAAGTCAGCGGGCATAACAGGGTGGCATGATAATGCCAGTGACACCGGTAAGTTGGCCAGGACCCCCCGGCTGCAGCCCCCCCCCCCCCCCCCCAGCAAAAGGCCTCATCAAAGGCCACAGGATGCGACAAGCTTCAGTCAGCCTCAACCATGGGGACACACCTAGATGCAGCGGCAGAGCACAGAAGATGTAGAAGATTGAGGATCACTGAGTGGGCACTGGGGGCACTGCAGGAGGGTGGGGGCATTGTTCATAGCCAGAGACAATGGGGGTTTTGAATGCTCAGTGTTAAAACATGTTACACCAGATACATGTGAAGACTCTGTCACATTAATCTTCACGACGTGCCAACCTGCATCCCCACCCAATGTTGCCCTCTGCTCCTCCCAACCACTGCTCCCCAGGCACAATGATCCTACAGCGAGAGCCCCCCCATGCAGACCCCATGCAGGTGATGGGTGTGAGCGCGCTGCCAGCAGAAAGACAGCAATCAGACATTTGGCATCGACTGAGGAGCACCAGAACTTACCTCAAAGCAGGTCACCATCACTCTCCTGCCTTGTACATTGACCCACTGACAGTGCCAACAAAGACCCATCACTGATGTTACACAGACCCGTGGAGGATGGAACAGCGTAGTCTGGGATGGGGAGGATCGGGGAATGAGGGGGAAATGGATAGGAGGGAGGGAGATGGCGGTGTGGATGGACAATGGGGAGGATGTGATTGTGGGGAGTTGGGAAGGAAATGGGTGGGAGGGAGGAGAGTGTAAATTGGGCGAGGGTTGATTGGGGAGTGTTGGGGGGAAGGGGTGAACTGATGGACGGACAAAGCCTCGTCCGATGAGAAGGGGGTGAGGATGAGGACCTCTCTGGCCCTCCGGGCATGCCGGATCCTCGCCGGCGCCTGTTCTCCTTCCTCCAGCTGCTCCTGCCGGTCCTCCACAGATTCGTCCTCCATCCCCATCTGATCCAGATCCTCCTCAGATGAGGCCGCATGTCCCTCCTCCAGCACATCGTCCCACTGCTGTGCCAGATTGTGGAGGGCGCAGCAGACCACCACAAAGCAAGAGACCCAGGCATCGGAACCACATTTTTAGCTGTCCGATGCGTCGCTCAATGACAGCATGCATAGGTTTCCTCCGGGTCCTATGGTTTCCTCCCACAGTCCAAAGATGTGCAGGTTAGGTGGATTGGCCATGCTAAATTTCCCTTAGTGTCCAAAAAAGGTTAGGTGGGGCTACTGGGTTATGGGGACAGGGTGGGCTTAAGTAGTGTGCTCTTTCCAAGAGCTGGTGTTGACTCGGTGGCCTCCTTCTGCACTGTAAATTCTATGATTCAATGAAACATGGGCCTTGTTATATAGTGTCTCCGTATTGGTCTCCGGCCTCCTGCACCACTAGCCAGGGCCTCAGCGGGTATCCCTTACTCCCCAAGAGCGAACCCATAATTTTGGGGATCTCAGAGTGCTCCAGGCTGTAGCTGTCATGCATGCTGTCTGGGAACCATTCACACATGTGATGATCCAGAGATGATCGTCGCACACGAACTGGTATTGAAGGCCGCTCCCTGATGCCCGGGTGCACGCAAAGCGACATGCTTGCCATCTATTACTCCCTGGACCTACGGCATCCCAGCAATGGTGGAATATTCTGCTGCCCAGGCATCTTGATGAGCTTGATCCAGCTCAAAGTTAATATAGGCAGCTGCCCGGGCATACAGGGCATCCGTGACCAAAGATACCTGTACAACTTGGGCTGTCACCGGTGTCCCCCTCTGGGTCCCTCCTCTAAAGAACAAAGAACAAAGAAAAGTACAGCACAGGAACAGGCCCTTCGGCCATCCAAGCCTGCGCCGACCATGCTGCCCGGCTAAACTAAAATCTTCTTGGTTGGCGCAGGCTTGATGTTGGCCGAGTCTGCAGGATTTGCAGTGGCCCCTGCACATGTGGTGTTGGGTCCAGCCTTCTTTGACACGGCTGCCACCTGGGCTGCCACCAGCACCGCGAGGGATGCCGCTGTGGGGTCAACAGCACCATCCATCGTGCTGACTGTAAGGACCAAGCTTCCCACACCCTTACGTGTCCTGCCTTCTCTCAGAGTGCCATCCAGTGAGCCAGTTGTGCTGGAGAACCCCGATCTGTACACTCATCCCCTGGGCACAGCAGGTGCCCCCAGACCCTGGGCCCCAGATTCCTACCAGGAACAGTCGGGAGACCGTGCTCAGGTGCTCTCCCTAACCCTCTGGTCAGGGAGATATAACCAGTGCTGAAACTCAGCTCTGGAGTGTTTGATTGTTAGCTGCTGCCTCTGTGGTGCTGATGCCCCCAAGATTCAGGTAAAGTTCTGGGCCTCACAGTTTGGTTGGAGGCAATAACAGTTGTCTGAGACATGGCGCGTGTAGCCATGGGAATGCACTTGAGAATATTTTGTTTATTAAACGGTCAATAGTAACAGAGATTTGAAAGTCCACTTTCTAAAATTCCACTAATCACGCTAACCCTGAAACAACAAGGAAACGTTACCGTTCCATATTGGTACCAATACAAAGCTATATCAGCTCATTATCAATAAAAAAAACAGGTGGTATGAACCTCATAGATTTCTCAACAGAAACGGAGGATAAGGCACAGAACTTTGTCGTAGAAATGATCGAACCATCAATGTGTTACTTGTTCACGTATCAGTGCCATTCTCCTTCCAGGTAATGGAAGCAATTTTGGGCCCCACACCTCAGGAAGGACATACTGGCACTGGAGAGGGTCCAGCGGAGATTCACACAGATGATCCCAGGAATGGTAGGCCTAACATACGATGAACGTCTGAGGATCCTGGGATTATATTCATTGGAGTTTAGGAGGTTGAGGGGAGATCTAATAGAAACTTACAAGATAATGAATGGCTTAGATAGGGTGGATGTAGGGAAGTTGTTTCCATTAGCAGGGGAGACTAGGACCCGGGGGCACAGCCTTAGATTAAAGGGAGTCACTTTAGAACAGAGATGAGGAGAAATTTCTTCAGCCAGAGAGTGGTGGGTCTGTGGAATTCATTGCCACAGAGGGCGGTGGAGGCAGGGATGATGAGTGTCTTTAAGACAGAAGTTGATAAATTCTTGATTTCTCGAGGAATTTAGGGCTATGGAGAGAGAGCGGGTAAATGGAGTTGAAATCAGCCATGATTGAATGGCGGAGTGGACTCGATGGGCCGAATGGCCTTACTTCCGCTCCTCTGTCTTATGGTCTTATGGTCACCGCAGCCTGTGCAGGCCCTCCCACACATACATACATAGAATTTACAGTGCAGAAGGAGGCCATTCTGCCCATCGAATCTGCACCAGCCCTTGGAAAGAGCACCCTATTTAAGCCCACGCCTCCACCCTTTCCCCGTAACCCAGTAATCCTACCAAACCTTTTTTGGACACTAAGGGGCAATTTAGTACAGCCAATCACACCTAACCTGCACATCTTTGGATTGTGGGAGGAAACTGGAGCACCCGGAGGAAACCCATGTAGACACGGGGAGAAAATGCAAACTTCACACACAGTCATCCGAGGCCGGAATTGAACCTGGGCCCCTGAGATGTGAGGCAGCAGTGTTAACCACTGTGCCATCGTGCACGGCCTGATCTCGCTGGAACCTCATCCTGGTATCCACATATTTCACTGACGCTCAAGGTGCAGTTGAACATCCTTGGCTTCCATCTTTTTTAACCCGCTGTGACAATCCAGTTACATGCAGCACTCACCACACCAGCATCAAAAGCATCAGCAATTTGAAAAAGCATTTCTCCAACGTCATCAGGGAGCTCAATTGGATCAATGTCATGCACCAGGTCCCGTAGCGTCATCTTATTTCAAACGGGATTGCATTTTCGACTCCTCCTGGACCTGCGACCCCTCACTGTAACAGAGCAGCGGGCACTGGACCTGAACAGTGGGCCCAGGGAGAGGGCAGTCACCGAGGCGGAGATTCGTATCGGGCGAGCAAGTGAGACCGCACTGAGTTGCGGTTCCCCATGGCACGTGTGGCACCACCCCCAATCTAACACCCACCACCACACCATTCCATCTCACCACCACCTCCCACAGACACCACCTCCCCATCACCACCTCCTACCACCAGCCTCAAAACTCCCCCCCCTTCCACTACCACCCCCACGTCACCCCCCTTCCACCAGCACCCCCACACCACCACTCCACCACCACCCGCCACCCCATCTCGCGATCAAATCATGCGTCTTCTCTTGTGTCTTGCAGGATCTCCTGGCGTTGAGGTGGGCCCTCAACGCCATGGGCCCAGGTCAATACCTTATGGGTGGTGTTCGCTGTGGAGGCCTTGGGGGTGAGGTTTTCAACCGCGGGTCAGGACTTCCAAGGCCTGGCGCACTCTGTGCGACGGGCGGTGGCAGAGGCCCAGGACGGGATTGCCTTATCAGAGGCAGCCATGTATCAGGGCCATCTGAACATTACAGCATGGCCCAGTCACAGTGGGCATTGCTGAGGGCGGCGGCATTTCATGTGTGTGGTAGTATGTATTGGGGGTCATGTGGGACTGGAAGCCCTAATGTCATTGGCTGACAGATCCCCGGGGGTCCTAGTTGGCCGTTGACCTCATACTCCGCCCTGAAGGCGAAGTATAAGAAGCCGGTGCCTTCCCCCGCAGGCCAGTTTACTATCGGGCTGCTGGGGAACAGACACGCTTAATAAAGCCTCATCGACTTCACTCTATTCGTCTCACGGAGTCTTTGTGCGCCACAATGTGCACTGGGCGACAGAGCACAGACCCAGAGGGAGATGGCGCTGCCACTGGCTGATGTGGCACAGAGCCAGAAGATGGTGGCACAGTCAGAGTATGATGTGGTGCAGTCTCAGAGGGTGGTGGTCCACTCTTTCTGCTCTATGGCCACGAGTATCGAGGCCCTGTTCGAGCTGGATGCGGACGTCCGTGGCCCCTCCTGCAGGGGCTACTGTGGGCGTTGCCCTTTAGTGGGCTGCGTGCTGCCCTGCTGGCGGCTGGTTGGAGAGTTGGTGGGGTGGAGGCTGGGCTGGTGTCACTCTGCACAGCCACGGGCCACAGTGGGCGGTCAGTGGGGTCTGCAGCAAGATGGCTGGGTGGCCCTGGCAATGGTGGCCCATGCCTGGATGGTTACCCTGACCCTATGGCCCACCCCCTGGTCACACCTCATTGCCCCCCCCTTTCCCCCTCCCCCCACTAGCTTGGCAGATGTTCCCCCCTCCCCAGCCAGCCCTGCACCGGCAGGTCTTACAGCCCACTGTCATGCCTCTGCATGTCCTACCTCCTCTCTCCCTCATTGCTCAAGCTGCCTGTTTCCTGATTTTTGAAACCACAAGTGAAACTCGCCATCAGGCCCGCTAATGATATGCGAACAACGTTTACTGTATGCATGGAGTAGAACTCATTGACGCTGCTGTCGACGCACATGAGCATGGCATTCTGGCATGTGTCCAGTGCCCGGTAATTTTGGCTTCACGGTCGATTCTCTGCCCAATCGCGTTTCGCGATTTCGTTGTAGGGTAATGGAGAATCCTCTCCCAATGCTTTGGCCTCAGCTACTTCCTGTGGTAACGAATTCCACAGGCTCACCACTCTTTTGTGAAGAAATTTCTCCTCATCGCTATCCTAAATGGTCTACCCCTTATTCTCAGAATGTGACCCCTGGTTCTGGACACACCCACCATCGGGAACATCCTCCCTGCATTTTCCCTGCCTAGTAATAACGTAAATGTTATTACTGCGTTGTGAATAAAACATGATTAATTTGGATGTATATTCTCTTTAATATGCACACAATCTTAAATACGAGGTACCCCCTCATTCTTCTGAACTCCAGTGAATACAATCCTAACCAATTCAATATCTCCTCATATTTCAGTCCCGCCAGTGATCAGTCTGGTAAACTTTGTTGCGCTCCCTCTAGAGCAAGAACATCCTTCCTCAGAAAAGGAGACCGACACTGCACACAATATTCCACATGTGGCCTTACCAAGGCCCTGTATGATTACAGCAAGACATCCCTGCTCCTGAACTCAAATCCTGTTGCAATGAAGGCCAGCATACCATTTGCCTTCTTTACCGCTTACTTTACCTTCAGTGACTGATGTACGAGGATACCCAGGTCTCCTTGCACATTCCCCTCTCCTAATTTATGACCATCAAGCTAATAGTCTGCTTTCTCGTTTTGCTACTTGTTAAAGTGACCTTCAGCATCGCCACAAATAGGGCTCTGTCCTGGAAGTTTTTGGCAGAACAGACCAGGACAGCAGTTGTAGTTGCCCTGATATGCACAAAATTGGAATTGGTGGATGGCCTATAGAGGCCTCGCAATGGTTCAACCCCATGCGTTCCCAGCCTTAGGGTGACCCCCGATCTATGATGTTCAGCCCCCGACCAGGCCTGCCCCCTCTGAGGGTCCCCCCCCCCTCCACACCACAGTCTTTTAAGTGTAACCTTTAGATAGATAGGTTCTTGATTAATAAGGGGATCAGGGGTTATGGGGAGAAGGCAGGAGAATGGGGATGAGAAAATATCAGCCATGATTGAATGGCGGAGCAGACTCGATGGGTCGAGTGGCCTAATTCTGCTCCTATGTATTATGGTCTTATAGTAGGCAGCGCTTTCTCCAAATAGAACATAGAACAGTACAGCACAGTACAGACCCTTCGGCCCACGATATTGTGCCAACCATTTCTCCTAATCTAAGATCAATCTAACCTACACCCCTTCAATTTACTGCTGTCCAAGTGCCTGTCCAAGAGTCGCTTAAATGTCTCTAATGACTCTGACTCCACCACCTCTGCTGGCAGTGCATTCCACGCATCTCTGTGTAAAGAACCGACCTCTGACATCTCCCCGATGCCTTCTTCCAATCACCTTGAAATTATGTCACCTCGTGACAGCCATTTCTGCCCTGGGGAAAAGACCCTGGCTATCCACTCTATCCATGCCTCTATCAAGTCACCTCTCTTTCTTCTTTGCTCCAGTGAGAAAAGCCCAAGCTCCCTCAACTTTTCTTCATAAGACATGCCCTCCAGTCCAGGCAGCATCCAGGTAAATCTCTTCTGCTCCCTCTCCAAAGCATCCACATCCTTCCTATAATGAGGCAACCAGAACTGGACACAATATTCCAAGTGTGGTCTAACCAGGGTTTTATAAAGCTGCAGCAGAACCTCGCGGATCTTAAACTCAATCCCCCTGTGAATGAAAGCCAACACACCATACTCCTTCTTAACAACCCCATCAACCTGGGTGGCAACTTTGAGGGATCTATGTAGGTGGACCCCAAGATCCTTCTGTTCCTCCACACTTCCAAGAATCCTGCCTTTAACCCTGTATTCAGCATTCAAATTTGACCTTCCAAAATAAATCTTCCAAGATAAAACTTCACATTTATCTAGGTTGAACTCCATCTGCCACTTCTCAGCCCAGCTCTGCATCCTGTTAATGTCCTGTTGCAACCTGCAACAGCCCTCGACACTATCTACAACTCCACCAACCTTGTGTCATCGGCCAGTCTGCTAACCCACCCTTCCACTTCCTCATCCAAGTGATTTATAAATACTACAAAGAGCAGAAGTCCGAGAACAGATCCCGGCGGGGCACCACTGGTCACCGATCACCAGGCGGAATACTTTCCATCCACGACCATTCGCTGTCTTCTTTCGGCCAGCCAATTCTGTATCCAGACAGCCAAATTTCCCTGTATCCACTGCCCCTAACTTTCTGAATGAGCCTACTATGGGGAACCTTATCAAATCTTGTTAACTATTGCAGAGAATTGAGTGGAAACAATGTATTGACTAACAAACTAATTGGGGAGAAAGTCTGTGACAATGCCATTTTGATTTCATGAGCTTTTTCGAAAACAGTAATTATGTGTGATTATATGATACACAGTTGAGTTGTGGAAAGGTTTTCATCATTAACATTTTGTTGTTGACAGTTCCAACCTTTTGATGATTTCTTTTCGAAAGGAGGCACACAATCAGTTGTGTTCTTTTATCAAGAAGCTGAACCACCTGTAATAGGTAAATGTTATGAATAAGACATGATTAATTTGGATGCACACATGATTAATTAATATGCACACAATCTTAAATATAACCTGTAATCAGCTACTGTTTTTAATAAGATTATCAGATTTTATTAAATTTAGTTTTACACATGATGGGAATTTAATGAATGACCATCTGGTTGCTCCTTCATTTCCGTAAACCCATGGCTACCGTATGCACCACAATGAAAACAAACAATTGAGGAAATGCACAGTGCATCTGTGAATTCTATATCAATTGAGTGTCTACTCATCGTTAGCTGGTGGGGGCATAAACTGGGGATTTGATCCTGCGAAAAGGAGCCCATTGAAATTGTGGTTGTTGGGTTTTGAGGTCCGTGTTTGCAATGGATATCACAAAATAAAGGTCAGTATGCTATGCCTCCAAAACGGACTATAATGTTGTAAGTTGTAAAATTGCATGGGATGCTTTAGGTAAGCTCTTAGGCTGTCCAGTATTTCTAACAGACACAAGAACTCAACTAATACAGCAAAGGTAAGAGCCCATGGGATCCAAGGAAAATTGTCAGATTGGATCCAAAATTGGCTGAGTGGCAGAAAGCAGAGGGTGATGGTCGAGGGGTGTTTTTCCGACTGGAAGCCTGTGTCCAGTGGGGTCCTGCAGAGATCAGTGTTGGGGCCCTTTCTGTTTGTGGTTTAAATAAATGATTTTGATATGAAGGTAGGAGTGTTGAGCAGTAGCTTGCCGATGATACAAGCATTGAGAGGGTGGTAAATAGGAGGATAGCCTTCGATTAAAGGAGGATATAGACGGGCTGGTCAGATGGATTGATCAGTACCAAATGGAATTCAATCCAGATAAATGTGAGGTGATGCACTAGGGCAGGACAAACAATTGAAGACAAACATGCTAAACGGCAGGGCCCTTGGAAGTACCGAGGATCAGAGGGATCTTGGTGTGCATGTACACCCTTAAGGCAGGTGGATACAGTGGTTAAGAAGGCATATGTTATAGTTTATGTGGAGATGCTGGCATTGGACTGGGGTGAGCACAGTAAGAAGTCTTACAACACCAGGTTAAAGTCCAACAGATTTGTTTCAAATCACTAGCTTTCGGAGCACTGCTCCTTCCTCACATGAATCACATGAGTACACATGAGTACGGCCTCAACCGGGACCTTGGATTCATGTCGCATTACATTCATCCCCCACCACCTGGCCTGGGCTTGCGAAATCCTATCAACGGTCCTGGCAGGAGACAATTCACACCTCTTTAACCTGGGGTTACCCCTATCTCTGGATCTGTTGTCATGTGAGAGTATCTTTAAGAAATGGATGTGTAAGCAATGTATCTTTAAGAAAACAGTGATGTCAGAGAGTGGGTGGAGCTGAGTTCAGTTCAGCCATTTTGAAGTTTCAGTTTTGAGGAAAAGAGCTGGGTGTGTCTCTCTGTTTGCAGTGAGCTGGATTTGCTGTGATCTCTGCCATGAAAGACTATCTCTGGATCATTTGGGTGATTTAAACTCACCTTTAACCTGATGTGTTTCTGTTTAAAGGTGTTAAGTCTCTCTTGGATGTTGAAAGGAATAACTGAAGGATTATTTAGTGTTGTAATGTTTTTGGGGTTATCTTTGAAATAAGGGGTGTTAAGAGATCCAATGTTTATTTATGAGGTTTAGTTGAGTTCATGGAATAAACCTTGTTTTGTGTTTAAAAACCATTTGTCCATAATTGTAATCCCACACCTAGGGAACAAGTCGTGTGCTCGGAAAAGCAACAATAGCATTAAAGGGGAGGTTGGTTGAACTCCATGATACATTTTGGGGTTCTGAAAACCCCTCTCCTATAACACTGTAAAGACTTAATTACCTGCAAATGCTCGCATTCAAAGCATTGTCTTGCATCTTTGACTTTGTCTATATATATGTTTCTGGAACATACCTATTCATTCACCTGAGGAAGGAGCAGTTCTCCGAAAGCTAGTGATTTGAAACAAACCTATTGGACTTTAACCAGGTGTTGTAAAACGTCTTATAGAGTTTAAAAGCAGGGAGGTTATGTAAAAAGTTGGTCAGGCCACAGCTAGAGACTTGAAATGGTGCAAAGGAGATTTACTAGGATGTTGCCTGGACTGGACAGTTTTAGTTATGAAGGGAGATTGGACAGACATGTATTATTTTCCTTGGAGCAGAGGGGACTGAGAGGGACCTGATTGAGATGTATAAAATTACGAGGGGCATAGGTAGAGTAGACAGAAAGAAACTTTGTCCCTTGGTGGAGGGATCAATGACCAGGGGGCATAGATTAAAGGAAGGGGCAGGAAGTTTAGAGGGGAAGTGAGGAAAAGCTTTTTTACCCAGAGGGAGGTGGGAGTTTGGAACTTGCTGCCTGAAAGGGTAGAAGAGGCAGAGACCTTCATAACATTTCAGAAATATTTATATGTGCACATGTGATCCTAGGGTATACAAAGCTGTGGGCCAAGTGATGGAAAATGGGATTAGAATGGTCAGGTGGTTATTTTTTACTGGTGCAGATGTGATGGGCTGAAGGGCCTTTTTTGTGCTGTATAATTCTATGACTAATACTCATATATCATGGGCGGCATTCTCTATTTCTGAGAATAAGGGCCAGATTGTCCGATTCTGAGGTTATGTGCGGAGAATCTGTGGCGTTTCACGTAGAACAAATCGGCGCCGTCCCCTCACCGATCCTGCGACCGGTGAAGGGCTCGCAGCCACGCCATGTAAAAGCCTCGGTCTCCACAAAATAAATGGCTGGAGAATTACCTGGTCCGTGGCTGCGCATGCGCACGGCGACGACCGGCAGCGGTCACGCCATAAAACATGGCACTGGCTCTGAGTCGAACCGACCTGCCACCCCCTGGCCACACCCACCAGTCCCCCAAGCCCTCGCAGAAATACCCCCCCAGCCAGCAGCAGGGTTCCCGCCCGACTGTGGCGGCGCTGGACACAGTCCACAGCCGCCATGCCAGGTTCCTGCACGGCTGAAACAATGAGTGAACCGTGCTGTTGTGAACTCGGGGGCGGAGCATCGGGGGAATGTCTTATGGTGACGCGCTGAGGCCGTCCCAATGGCGTGCGGTGTGTGCCGCAATGGTGCTGTTTCAGAAGGGGCGGAGCATACGAAACCTGTGTCAAACAGGTGCCGTTCCCAATTTTGGTGTCAAAAGGGGTTCACTGCCCGATCGGCGATTACAAAATCGGTGTCAGGGAACAGAGAATCCTGCCCGAAGTGTTGATGCCAATGCAGAATTCGTGGACTTTCACAATAGAAAAAGAGGCGCCACTGCTGGACCGATTCTGCTACCGTTAAGGGTAACACCAGCACCACGTGGAACACAATCAATTCTAATGAGAAATGGTGACTGTTTCACGATTGACATCAAGATGGCAGCAAGGAGAGCGACACCCTGTTTCAGCGATACTCTGACCCGGGAAGGGGGCTGCCAGTTTCCATCGTTCCTAATAATAATAATAAATAATAATTGCTTATTGTCACAAATAGGCTTCAATGAAGTTACTGTGAAAAGCCCCTAGTCGGGGAGACTGGTACGGGAATTGAACCCGTGCTGCTGGCCTTGTTCTGCATTACAATCCAGCTGTTTAGGCCACTGCTAAACCAGCCCCTCGTGCCTGTGTGCTAGTGGCAGAGGTGGTCAGCACCACAAGCAACACCCTCCGGACCGGCCAGCAGTGCTGGAAGAAACTGCACAACCCTCAGAGCGGCCAGGGTGAGGAAGCAGTACTATGCCCCTGGCACCAACCCCGTCCCACACACCCGTAACCCTATCCCCTCCAACTCTGAGGGCGGCCGAACCCCCATACTGCCCCACATGCCAGCACCCATACCAGCCACTATGGCCGGTGAACTGGCCACTGAGGCCAGCAGCTGCCCACCCCCTGGGCGGCATGCATCGACTTGCAAACACTGTCATCTTCTGTACACACACACACACACACACACACACTCCCCCAGCGGGCTAATCATGTGTCTTGCCTTGTGTCTTACCGAGCCTGCTGGAGATGGGGCGGGTCCATCTGGCGTTCCTCGCCCCAGCCAGCCCAACAGCCGGAGCTCCCCCCTGTGAGTTGGGCACCAATGCTGAGAGCAGCTTGGACACCAGCCCTCCACCTGAGGCTCAGGTGACTTCAGAGTTTGGGTCGGAAGATAACAGTGATTTTCCGTCACCGCTGTCTCTTAACACCCTTCGCAATCCCAGAGACACTCACCTTGGTTTGGCGTGATAGTGAAGAAGCTTCTGGAACACGCACTAGTGCTCACCACACAGTTGACCCAGTACAGCAGGTGGAGGTAGGAACACCGGAGGTGGCGAAGGGTTGGAGGTCAGGCTGACCCGAGGAACTATCTGCTGTCCAGACGGGTCTCGAGCTTCTGAAACAGACATAGTGGAAATGCAGTCGCAAAGCTTGGGACTACATGAGGGGTTGTCAGCGAGCATCTAATACCTTCAGGCTCAGTTGGAGGAGTCCAACCACGTGCAGCAGGGGGTGGTGCCGCCAATGCATGCCACCCTCTCCAACACCGCAGGGTGGTGTCTGCGGTAGAGGCATTGGGGGGCGACGGTTTCGACTGTGAATCAACATGTCCACGGCCTGGGGTATTCTGTGCAGGCGCTGGCCGAGGCCCAGGACAGAGTTGCCGCTTCACAGATTACCAAGTCCCAGAGCTACCTGGAAATTGCTGTGGTGCTCATGAGCATGACCCGGTCACAGCAGGCCATGGCTGTGAACGTCGGCGGCATGGCACAGGTGCTGGCTGACGTGGCGCAGACACAGAGGGAGGTGGCCCAGTCCCAGAGGGAGATGGCGCAGTCCCTGGCTGATGTGCCACAAACCCAGAAGGTGATGGCACAGTGAATGGGCGATGTGGCGCAGTCCCAGACGGAGATGGTTCACTCCCTGTACTCCATGTCTGGGACCGTGCGGACCCTGATTGAGACCAGGATGGGCTTCCAGGACCTGCAGCGCCATGTGGCAGGAGAGCCTCAGGGGATGGCTCCCGTTGCACCCCCGTCCCATCGAGTAGAACATAGAACATAGAACAATACAGCGCAGTACAGGCCCTTCGGCCCACGATGTTGCACCGAAACAAAAGCCATCTAACCTACACTATGCCATTATCATCCATATGTTTATCCAATAAACTTTTAAATGCCCTCAATGTTGGCGAGTTCACTACTGTTGCAGGTAGGGCATTCCACGGCCTCACTACTCTTTGCGTAAAGAACCTACCTCTGACCTCTGTCCTATACCTATTACCCCTCAGTTTAAAGCTATGTCCCCTCGTGCCAGCCATTTCCATCCGCGGGAGAAGGCTCTCACTGTCCACCCTATCTAACCCCCTGATCATTTTGTATGCCTATATTAAGTCTCCGCTTAACCTTCTTCTCTCCAACGAAAACAACCTCAAGTCCATCAGCCTTTCTTCATAAGATTTTCCCTCCATACCAGGCAACATCCTGGTAAATCTCCTCTGCACCCGCTCCAAAGCCTCCACGTCCTTCCGATAAGCGGTGACCAGAACTGTATGCAATACTCCAAATGCGGCCGTACCAGAGTTTTGTACAGCTGCAACATGACCTCCTGACTCCGGAACTCAATCCCTCTACCAATAAAGGCCAACACTCCATAGGCCTTCTTCACAACCCTATCAACCTGGGTGGCAACTTTCAGGGATCTATGTACATGGACACCTAGATCCCTCTGCTCATCCACACTTCCAAGAACTTTACCATTAGCCAAATATTCCGTATTCCTGTTATTCCTTCCAAAGTGAATCACCTCACACTTCTCTACATTAAACTCCATTTGCCACCTCTCAGCCCAGCTCTGCAGCTTATCTACATCCCTCTGTAACCTGCTACATCCTTCCACACTGTCGACAACACCACCGACTTTAGTGTCGTCTGCAAATTTACTCACCCACCCCTCTGCGCCTTCCTCTAGGTCATTGATAAAAATGACAAACAGCAACGGCCCCAGAACAGATCCTTGTGGTACGCCACTTGTAACTGAACTCCATTCTGAACATTTCCCATCAACCACCACCCTCTGTCTTCTTTCAGCTAGCCAATTTCTGACCCACATCTCTAAATCTCCCTCAATCCCCAGCCTCCGTATTTTCTGCAATAGCCTACCGTGGGGAACCTTATCAAACGCTTTACTGAAATCCATATACACCACATCAACTGCTCAACCCTCGTCTACCTATTCAGTCACCTTCTCAAAGAACTCGATAAGGTTTGTGAGGCATGACCTACCCTTCACAAAGCCATGCTGACTATCCCTGATCATATTATTCCTATCTAGATGATTATAAATCTTGTGTCTTATAATCCCCTCCAAGACTTTACCCACTACAGACGTGAGGCTCACCGGTCTATAGTTGCCGGGGTTGTCTCTGCTCCCCTTTTTGAACAAAGGGACCACATTTGCTATCCTCCAGTCCTCTGGCACTATTCCTGTAGCCAAGGATGACATAAAAATCAAAGTCAAGGTCCAGCAATCTCTTCCCTGGCCTCCCAGAGAATCCTAGAATAAATCCCATCAGGCCCCGGGGACTTATCTATTTTCAGCCTGTCCAGAATTGCCAACACCTCTTCCCTACGTACCTCAATGCCATCTATTCTAATAGCCTGGGTCTCAGCATTCTCCTCCACAACATTATCTTTTTCCTGAGTGAATACTGACGAAAAATATTCATTTAGTATCTCTCCTATCTCTTCAGACTCCACACACAACTTCCCATCCCTGTCCTTGACTGGTCCTACTCTTTCCCTAGTCATTCGCTTATCCCTGACATACCTATAGAAAGCTTTTGGGTTTTCCTTGATCCTACCTGCCAAATACTTCTCATGTCCCCTCCTTGCTCGTCTTAGCTCTCTCTTTAGATCCTTCCTCGCTACCTTATAACTATCCATCGCCCCAACTGAAACTTTACACCTCATCTTCACATAGGCCTCCTTCTTCCTCTTAACAAGAGATTCCACTTCTTTGGTAAACCACGGTTCCCTCGCTCTACGCCTTCCTCCCTGCCTGACCGGTACATACTTATCAAGAACACGCAGTAGCTGATCCTTGAACAAGCTCCACTTATCCAGTGTGCCCAACACTTGCAGCCTACTTCTCCACCTTATCCCCCTCAAGTCACGTCTAATGGCATCATAATTGCCCTTCCCCCAGCTATAACTCTTGCCCTGCGGTGTATACTTATCCCTTTCCATCATTAACGTAAACGTCACCGAATTGTGGTCACTGTCCCCAAAGTGCTCTCCTACCTCCAAATCCAACACCTGGCCTGGTTCATTACCCAAAACCAAATCCAACGTGGCCTCGCCTCTTGTTGGCCTGTCAACATATTGTGTCAGGAAACCCTCCTGCACACACTGTACAAAAAACGACCCATCTAATGTACTCGAACTATATCTTTTCCAGTCAATATTTGGAAAGTTAAAGTCTCCCATAACAACTACCCTGTTACTTTCGCTCTTATCCAGGATCATCCTCGCCATCCTTTCCTCTACATCCCTAGAACTATTTGGAGGCCTATAGAAAACTCCCAACAGGGTGACCTCTCCTTTCCTGTTTCTAACCTCAGCCCATACTACCTCGGAAGATGAGTCCCCATCTAGCATCCTCTCCGCCACCGTAATACTGCTCTTGACTAGCAGCGCCACACCTCCCCCTCTTTTGCCTCCTTCTCTGAGCTTACTAAAACACCTAAACCCCGGAACCTGCAACATCCATTCCTGTCCCTGCTCTATCCATGTCTCCGAAATGGCCACAACATCGAAGTCCCAGGTACCAACCCATGCTGCCAGTTCCCCTACCTTATTTCGTATACTCCTGGCTTTGAAGTAGACACACTTCAAACCACCTACCTGAACACTGGCTCCCTCCTGCGACGTCAAATCTGTGCGCCTGACCTTTATACTCTCATTCTCCCTTACCCTAAAACTACAATCCAGGTTCCCATGCCCCTGCTGCATTAGTTTAAACCCCCCCAAAGAGCACTAACAAATCTCCCCCCCAGGATATTTGTGCCCCTCAGGTTCGGATGTAGACCATCCTGTCTGTAGAGGTCCCACCTTCCCCAGAAAGAGCCCCAGTTATCCAGAAATCTGAATCCCTCCCGCCTGCACCATCCCTGTAGCCACGTGTTTAATTGCTCTCTCTCCCTATTCCTCATCTCACTATCACGTGGCACGGGCAACAACCCAGAGATAACAACTCTGTTTGTTCTAGTTCTGAGCTTCCATCCTAGCTCCCTGAAAGCCTGCCTGACATCCTTGTCCCCTTTCCTACCTATGTCGTTAGTGCCAATGTGGACCACGACTTGGGGCTGCTCCCCCTCCCCCTTAAGGACCCGGAAAACACGATCCGAGACATCACGTACCCTTGCACCTGGGAGGCAACATACCAAACGTGAGTCTCTCACGCTCCCACAAAATCTCCTATCTGTGCCCCTGACTATCGAGTCCCCAATTACTAATGCTCTGCTGCTCTCCCCCCTTCCCTTCTGAGCAACAGGGACAGACTCCGTGCCAGAGGCCCGTACCCCGTGGCTTACCCCTGGTAAGTCCCCCCCCCCCCCACAAGTATCCAAAGCGGTATACTTGTTTCTCAGGGGAACGACCGCAGGGGATCCCTGCACTGACTGCTTCTTCCCAGTCCCTCTTACAGTTACCCATCTGTCTCCAATCTTTGGTGTAACTAATTCCCTAAAGCTGCTATCTATGACCCCCTCTGCCTCCCGAATGATCCGAAGTTCTTCCAACTCCAGCTCCAGTTCCCTAACTCGGTCTTGGAGGAGCTGGAGATGGCAGCACTTCCTGCAGGTAAAATCAGCAGGGACACTAACGGCATCCCTCACCTCAAACATCCTGCAGGAGGAACATTGCACTCCCTTCCCTGCCATCCCTCTAACTTTCTACCAAGGCCTGGCTAACAACTAAATTAAATTAAAAAAAATAAAAAATAATAATAATACAATATGGTACTTACCTCACACCAATGGGTTTTATTATTAGGTTAGAGGAGGAGGGCGGGTGGGAGACACTACACGTGTAGTGTCTCGGGTTTCCTCTCCACCAGAATTTATTGGTGAGGGTCTTCCCAGAAGTCCGCGGGTCGAACTTCCTGTTCCCGCCTTAAACACTCAAATTTAAAAAAAGCAAAGAGGGACCGAAAACGGGACCAAGTAAGTGTTTACTAAAAATACTCACCCAGCAGCTGCCTCTGCGCTCCGCTCCTGCTGAAACTCCAAGATCTGCACTTGTAAGGTAAGTTACTTTAAATATCAGTACTCACCCACCAGCAGCCTCTGCACTCCGCTCCTGCTGAAACTCCAAGATCTGCACCTGTAAGGTAAGTTACTTTAAATATCAGGACTTACCCACCAGCAGCCTCTGCACTCCGCTCCCGCTGAAACACCAGTAGCCCGGGTGCCATCGGACACTCCGAGGGAGGAGGAGGTGAATGAAAAAATGAAATGAAAATCGCATATTGTCACAAGTAGGCTTCAAATGAAGTTACTGTGAAAAGTCCCTTGTCGCCACATTCCGGCGCCTGTTCGGGGAGGCTGGTACGGGAATTGAACCATGCTGCTGGCCTGCCTTGGTCTGCTTTCAAAGTCAGCGATTTAGCCCTGTGCTAAACAGCCCCTTGATGGGGCCCTTGCTGGTGACTGCTGCAGGGGAAGTGCCAGAACACCACAGCACCTCAGACTCCTTCCCTCCTGTCCCTGGTGCATCTAGTGGGCAGCGGGCAGTACGGGGCGGCACCTCGCCACCCAGGACACCTGAGCAGCAGCCAAGCCCATCCAGGCCCGGTAGCCCCAGAAGTCGCCCGCCAACGGGGACCCAGGTGGCAGGGCAGGATCACAGCAGGCTGCCTCCACACCTGCTGCATTGTCTCGGCAACCACCTAGGCATGGCGTTAGGGCCTGTAAGGCCAGAAATTTAGACACTAGTTAATTTGCCACAGGTGCAGGGCACGGTTTAGATATAGGGGCTATGGCACAAATCTGTAAAAATTTGATCACCTTAAACACCTGTGATCACCGTTACAACCTGCCTCGTGCTCTGCCCGATGGGTGTGAGGGGTGGGCTGGTCTGGGCTGGCGGGGGGTGATGGAATGGGCGGACGTTAGGGGGGAATGGGTGGACCCTATGGGTGGCCTGTGTTCCACCTCCCAAACCCCCCACCCCCCGGACTGTCCCCACCACCACCACTCCAAGGAGTCAATGGGACCGTATGATGGAATGGCCACCTTCATGCAGGGATCACTGATGTGGATGGAGGAAAGTGAGACAGTGGGTAGAAGTCAGACATTGCCAAATGATGTGGAGCACCAGGGCTCATCGCAGAGCGGGTTGTCATCAACCTCCATCCCATGGACCAGACTCGCTGTTTCTGCCAACCATGGGCCCCCACCCCATAGTGTGGCGGGCATGTATCATGGAGGGAGTTGCGGTCCAGTTTCTCTGCTCAATCGCATTTCACAATTTTGGCGTCAGCAAACAGAGAATCCCACCTTGAAAGTCTGCAGAGGGATATTGATAGTTCAAGTGAGCGGGCAAGGGTCTAGCAGATGGAGGTCAACATTGATAAATGTGAGATCATCCAGTTTGGTAGGAATAACAGCAAAATGGACTATTATGTAAAAGGTAAAATATTGCAGCAAGCTGCTGTGCAGAGGGACCTGGGTTTCCTTGTACATGAATCACAAAAAGTTGGTTCGCAGGTGCAGCAAGTAATTAAGAAGGTCGTGCAGTGCTGGTCCGAGGAGACAGAAGAGCTCTTACATGACTGCTTAGAGACTGTGGACTGGTCCATATTTAAGAACTCAGCGACCAACTTAAATGAATATGCCATCACTGTCACAGACTTCATCTGCAAATGGTGGACGACTGTGTGCCAAAGAAAGCAGACCGTACGTTCCCCAACCGGAAACAAATGGCTCAATTGCGAGATTGACTGAAGGACAGGTCTGAGGCGTTCAAGTCAGGCGACCCTGACCTATACAAGAAATCCAGGTATGACCTCCTCAAAGCCATTTGAGATGCCGAGAGAGAATATCAGACCAACCTAGAGTCACAGACGAGCATTACAGACTCTTGCCGGTTGTGGCAAGGCCTAAACAACATAATGGGCTGCAAAGCGAAGCGGAGCAATATCTCCAGCAGCAGCACACCCCTCCCCGATGAACTCAATGCATTCTATGCTCGGTTCGAAAAGGAAACCAACGATCCACTGTTGAGTGTCCCAGCAGCCCATAACACACACATACCCACCATCACAGCTTGCAAAGTCAGATCGGCTTTCTTGAAAGTGAACCCTCGGAAGGCGATGGGTATGGACGGGATCCCTGTTCGTGCACTCAGAGCCTGCGTGGACCAGCTGGCAGATGTGTTCGCATACATCTTTAACCTGTCCCTATTCTGCTCCGAGGTCCACACCTGCTACAAGATGACCACCATCATACCGGTGCCAAAGAAGAACCAGGCAACGTGCCTCAATGACTACCGTCCGGTGGCCCTGACTTCAGTCGTAATGAATTGCTTCGAGAGGTTGGTCATGAAGCGCATCACCTCCATACTCCAAGAACGCCTTGATCCAATGCAAATCGCATACCCCTGCAACCAGTCCACAGTAGATGCCAACTCCCTGGCCAAACACTCATCTTTAGAGCATCTCGACAACAAGGACTCCTACATCAGACTCCTATTTATTGACTACAGCTTGGCCTTCAACACCATAATCCCAGCCAAGCTCCAAAAGCTAGGACTTGGCTCCTCACTCGACTTTCTGACCCACAGACCACAATCAGTAAGAATAAACAACAACACCTCCTCCACAATAGTCCTCAATCCCGGGGCCCCGCAAGGCTGCATACTTTGCCCCCTACTATACTCCCGGTACACATACGACTGCTTGGCAAAATTTGGTTCCAACTCCATCTACATGTTTGCTGACGATATGACCAAAGTGGGCCGTATCTCAAATAACGATGAGTCAGAATACAGGAGGGAGATAGAGAACCTAGTGGAGTGGTGCAATGACAACAATCTATCCCTCAATGCCAGCAAAACTAAAGAGCTGGTCATTGACTTCAGGAAGCAAAGTACTGTACACACCCCTGTCAGCATCAACGGGGCCGAGGTGGAGATGGTTAGCAGTTTCAAATTCCTGGGGGTGCACATCTCCAAAAATCTGTCCTGGTCCACCCACGTCGACTCTACCATCAGGAAAACACAACATCCTCAGGAAATGAAGGAAATTCGTCATGTCCACATTAACTCTTCCGAACCTTTACAGATGCACCATAGAAAGCACCATCTGGCTGCATCACAGCCTGGTATGGCAACAGCTCGGCCCAAGACCGCAAGAAACTTCAGAGAGTAGTGAACACACCCAAGTCCATCACACGAATCTGCCTCCCATCCATTGATTCCATCTACACCTCCCATTGCCTAGGGAAAGCAGGCAGCATAATCAAAGACCCCTCCCATCCGGCTTACTCACGCTTCCAACTTCTTCCTCGGGCAGGAGATACAAAAGTCTGAGAACATGCACGAACAGACTCAAAAACAGCTTCTTTCCCGCTGTTACCAGACTACTAAACGACCCACTTATGGACTGACCTCATTAACACTACACCCTTGTATGCTTCACCCGATGCCGGTGTTATGTAGTTACATTATGTACCTTGTGCTACCCTATTATATATTTTCTTTTATTTCCTTTTCTTTTCATGTACTTCATGATCTATTGAGCTGCTTGCAGAAAAATACTTTTCACCATACCTCGGTACACGTGACAATAACAAAATCCAAGAAGGTTAATGGAATTTTGTCGTTCATTGTTAGAGGGATGGAGTTGAAAAGCAGGGAGGTTATGTTGCAGCTATCTTGGGTGCTGGTGAGGCCACACCTGGAGTACTGTGTACAGTTTTGGTCTCCTTACTTGAGAAAGGATGTACTGGCCCTGGAGGGTGTGCAGAGGAGATTCACTGGATTGATTCCGGAGTTGAGAGGATTAACTTATGAGGAGAGACCAAGTTGATTGGGAGTATACTCATTGGAATTTAGAAGAATGAGGGGGATTTTATAGAAACGTATAAAATTATGAAAGCAATAGAGAAGATAGAAGGAGTAGGAAGGCAGTGCAGGGATCCCCTGCGGTCATCTCCCTCCAAAACAGATTTACCGTTTTGGAAACTGTTGGGGGAGATGGCTCACCAGGGGAAGGTGGCAGCAGCCAGGTTCATGGCACCGTGGCTGGCTCTGCTGCACAGAAGGGCGGGAAAAAGAGTGGCAGAGCTATAGTGATAGGGGATTCAATTGTAAGGGGAATAGACAGGCGTTTCTGTGGATGCAAACGAGAATCCAGGTTGGTATGTTGCCTCCCTGGTGCAAGGGTCAAGGATGTCTCGGAGCGGCTGCAGGGCATTCTGGAGGGGGAGGGTGAACAGCCAGCTGTCGTGGTGCATATAGGCACCAACGATATAGGTCAAAAACGGGATAAGGTCCTACAAGCTGAATTTAGGGAGTGAGGAGTTAAACTAAAAAGTAGGACCTCAAAGGTAGTAATCTCAGGATTGCTACCAGTGCCACGTGATACTCAGAGTAGGAATGACAGGATAGCTAGGATGAATACGTGGCTTGAGAGATGGTGCAAGAGGGAGGGTTTCAAATTCCTGGGACATTGGGACCGGTTCTGGGGGAGGTGGGACATGTACAAATCGGATGGTCTGCATCTGGGTGGGACCGGAACCAATGTTCTTGGGGGTGTGTTTGCTAGTGCAGTTGGGGAGGGTTTAAACTAATGTGGCAGGGGGATGGGAACCGATGTAGGAAGTCAGTGGGGACAGAAACAAAAGGCAGGAAGGGAGAGTGTGTAAAGCATGACCAGAGAAAGCAGGGCAGAGAGCAAGGAAGGTCTACATTAAACTGCATTTATTTCAATGCAAGGGGCCTGACGGGCAAAGCGGATGAACTCAGGGCATGGATGGGCACATGGGACTGGGATATTATAGCTATGACTGAAACATGGCTAAGGGAGGGGCAGGACTGGCAGCTCAATGTTCCGGGGTACAGATGCTATAGAAAGGATAGAACAGGAGGTAAGAGAGGAGGGGGAGTGGCGTTTTTGATTAGGGATAACATCACGGCAGTACTTAGAGGGGATATATCCGAGGGTTCGCCCACTGAGTCTATATGGGTGGAACTGAAAAATAAGAAGGGAGAGATCACCTTGGTAGGACTGTACTACAGGCCCCCAAATAGTCAGCGGGAAATTGAGGAGCAAATATGTAAGGAGATTACAGATAGCTGCAAGAATAATAGGGTGGTAGTAGTAGGGGACTTTAACTTTCCCAACATTGACTGGGACAGCCAGAGCATTAGGGGCTTGGATGGAGGGAAATTTGTGGAGTGTATTCAGGAGGAATTTCTCATTCAGTATGTGGATGGACCGACTAGAGAGGGGGCAAAACTTGGCCTCGTCTTGGGAAATAAGGAAGGGCAAGTGACAGAAGTGCTAGTGAGAGATCACTTTGGGACAAGTGACCATAACTCCATTAGTTTTAAGATAGCTATGGAGAATGATAGGTCTGGCCCAAGAGTTAAAATTCTTAATTGGGGCAAGGCCAATTTTGATGGTATCAGACAGGAACTTGCAGAGGTAGATTGGGGGAGACTGTTGGCAGGCAAAGGGACGGCTGGTAAATGGGAGGCTTTTAAAAATGTGTTAACCAGGGTGCAGGGTAAGCACATTCCCTTTAGAGTGAAGGGTAAGGCTGGTAGAAGTAGGGAACCCTGGATGACTCGAGATATTGAGACTCTGGTCAAAAAGAAGAAGGAGGCATATGATGTACATAAGCAACTGGGATCAAGTGGATCCCTTGAAGAGTATAGAGATTGTCGAAATAGAGTTAAGAGGGAAATCAGGAGGGCAAAAAGGGGACATGAAATTGCTTTGGCAAATAATGCAAGGGAGAATCCAAAGAGATTCTACAAATACATAAAGGGGAAAAGAGTAACTAGGGACAGAGTAGGGCCTCTTAAGTATCAACAAGGGCATCTATGTGCAGAGCCACAAGAGTTGGGTGAGATCCTGAATGAATATTTCCTGAATGGTATTCACGGTGGAGATAGGCATGGATGTTAGGAAACTAAGGGAAATAAATAGTGATGTCTTGAGAAGTGTGCATATTACAGAGGAGGAGGTGCTGGAAGTCTTAAAGCGCATCAAGGTAGATAAGTCCCCGGGACCTGATGAAATGTATCCCAGGGTGTTGTGGGAGGCTAGGGAGGAAATTGCGGGTCCCCTAACAGAGATATTTGAATCATCGGCAGCCACAGGTGAGGTGCCTGAAGATTGGAGAGTGGCGAATGTTGTGCCCTTGTTTAAGAAGGGCAGCAGGGAAAAGCCTGGGAACTACAGACCGGTGAGCCTAACGTCTGTAGTAGGTAAGTTGCTAGAAGGTATTCTGAGAGACAGGATCTACAAGCATTTAGAGAGGCAAGGACTGATTCGGGGCAGTCAGCATGGCTTTGTGCGTGGAAAATCATGTCTCACAAATTTGATTGAGTTTTTTGAGGGGGTGACCAAGAAGGTAGATGAGGGCAGTGCAGTAGACGTTGTCTACATGGACTTTAGCAAAGCCTTTGACAAGGTACCGCATGGTAGGTTGTTGCAGAAGGTTAAAGCTCACGGGATCCAGAGTGAGGTTGCCAATTGGATTCAAAATTGGCTGGACGACAGAAGGCAGAGGGTGGTTGTAGAGGGTTGTTTTTCAAACTGGAGGCCTGTGACCAGTTGTGTGCCTCAGGGATCGGTGCTGGGTCCACTGTTATTTGTGATTTATATTAATGATTTGGATGAGAATTTAGGAGGCATGGTTAGTAAGTTTGCAGATGACACCAAGATTGGTGGCACAGTGGATAGTGAAGAAGGTTATCTAGGATTGCAACGGGATCTTGATCAATTAGGCCAGTGGGCCGACGAATGGCAGATGGAGTTTAATTTAGATAAATGTGAGGTGATGCATTTTGGCAGATCGAATCAGGCCAGGACCTACTCAGTTAATGGTATGGCGTTGGGGAGAGTTATAGAACAAAGAGATCTAGGAGTACAGGTTCATAGCTCCTTGAAGGTGGAGTCGCAGGTGGACAGGGTGGTGAAGAAGGCATTCGGCATGGTTGGTTTCATTGGTCAGAACATTGAATACAGGAGTTGGGACGTCTTGTTGAAGTTGTACAAGACATTGGTACGGCCACACTTGGAATACTGTGTGCAGTTCTGGTCACCCTATTATAGGAAGGATATTATTAAACTGGAAAGAGTGCAGAAAAGATTTACTAGGATGTTGCCGGGACTTGATGGTTTGAGTTATAAGGAGAGGCTGGATAGACTGGGACTTTTTTCCTTGGAGCGTAGGTGGCTTAGGGGTGATCTTATAGAGGTCTATAAAATAATGAGGGGCATAGATAAGGTAGATAGTCAACTTCTTTTCCCAAAGGTAGGGGAGTCTAAAACTAGAGGGCATAGGTTTAAAGTGAGAGGGGAGAGATTCAGAAGGGCCCAGAGGGGCAATTTCTTCACTCAGAGGGTAGTGAGTGTCTGGAATGGGCTGCCAGAGGTAGTAGTAGAGGCGGGTACAATTGTGTCTTTTAAAAAACATTTAGATAGTTACATGGGTAAGATGGGTATAGAGGGTTATGGGCCAAGTGCGGGCAACTGGGACTAGCTTAATGGTAAAAACTGGGCGGCATGGACTGGTTGGGCCGAAGGGCCTGTTTCCATGCTGTAAACTTCTATGATTCTATGATTCTATGAGAAGCAGGGAGCCAAAGAGAAAATGCTGGAAAATCTCAGCAGGTCTGGCAGCATCTGTAGAGAGATTTCAGGGCCGGGTTTCTCCCCTACCCGGTGGGGCGAGGGTCCCGGCTGGATGGAGTGGCGGGAACCACTCCGGCGTCGGGCCGCCCCAAAGGTGTGGATTTCTCTGCACCTTTAGGGGCCAAGCCTTCACCTTGAAAGGCCTTTGGCGCCATGCCAGCCGGGGCGAAAGGACTGCGGCGGGCGGCGGAAGTCCGCGCATGCGCGGGAGTGTCAGCGACTGCTGACGTCATCCCCGCACATGTGCAGGGGGGGTGTCACTTCCGCATCGGCCATCGCAGAGGCTGTGGCCGAGGCGGAAAGAAAAGAGTGCCCCCACGGCACAGGTCCGCCCGTGGATCGCTGGGCCCCGATCGCGGCCCAGGCCACCGTGTCGGCTCCCCTGGGGCCAGATCCTCCCCGCCCCCCCCCCGGCAAGAGCCCGCGCCGCCAGTCCTGCCGGGACTGTATGTGGTTTGATTCACGCCGGCGGGACTGGCATGACAGCAGCGGAACTTCGGCCTATCGCCAGCGGGAAATCGCTGCGGGGCCCGCCGACTGGCGCAGCGCGATTCCCGCCCCCGCCGAATTTTCAGCTGGCGGCTGGTGGGGGCGGGATTCACGCCGCTCCCCGGCGATTCTGCGACCCGGCGGTCGGAGAATCCCGCCCCAGATTCCGGCATTCTATAAAAGCAGGGAGGTTGTTTCTAATGGCAGGTGAAAGTAGAACTAGGGTGCATAGCCCCAAAATAAGGGGGTGCAGATTTAGAACAAAGAACTATGATTCTTTGATCCTCTAACAATATAGCCCAGGAACAGGCCCTTCGGCCCACCAGGCCTGTACCAGTCCCTGTACTTGGCCAAAACCCTCAGCACCTCCTAGTGCCATATCCCTCTATAACCATCCTGTCCATGTATTTGTCGAGATGCCTTTTGAACGCCGTTAATGTATCTGCTTCCACAAACTCCCCTGGCAACGCGTTCTAGGTACTCACCACTCTGTGTCAAAAACCTGCCTCGCACATCTCCTCGAAACATTGCCGCATGGACCTTAAACCTATGCCTCCTAGAGACTGCCCCATCCACTCTGGGAAAGAGTGCCTGCCTATCTACTCTATCCATGCCCCTCATAATCTTGTAGACCTCCATCAGGTCGCCCCTCAACTTCCGTGGTTCTAATAAAAATGTCCAAGTCTATTCAGCCTCTCAGCACAGCTAACACCCTCCAGACCAGGCAACATCTTGGTAAACCTCTCCAAAGCCTCCTTATTCTTCTGGTAGTGTGGCGACTAGAATTGTGCGCAATATTCCAAGTGTGGCCTTACCAAGGTCCTATACAACTTGCAAGTTTTTATACCCGATGCCTCGTCCAATGAAGGCAAGATTTAATATGCTGTCTTGACTGCCTTTTCCACTTGTGTTGCCACTTTCAAAGATCTGGGGACCTGTACGCCCAGATCTCTCTGACTTTCTATATTCCTAAGAGTTTTGTCATTTAATATATTTCCCCTCTATGTTATACCTACCAAAAGGCATTACCTCACATTTGTCCGGATTAAGCGCCATTTGCCATTTATCTGCCCAAGTCTCCAATCTATCTATGTCCTGCTGTATTGTCTGACAATCCTCAACACTATCTGCCACTTGGTGTCTTCCGCGAACTTACTAATCAGACCAGCTACATTTCCCTCCAAATCGTTACTACAAATAACAGAGGCCCTCGCACTGATCCCTGCGGAACACCACTAGTCATAGCCTTCCATTCAGAAAAACACACTTCTACTGCTACTCTCTACCGAGCCAATTCTGTATCCATCTTGCCACCTCACCTCTGATTTCACCTTTTGTCCCAGTGTGCCAAGAGACACCTTGTCAAAGGCTTTACTGAAGTCCATATAAACAACATCCACCGCCCTCCCCTCATCAATCATCTTTGCACCCTCCTCGAAAAACACAATCAAGTTAGTGAGGCATGACCGCTAATGAGTCCATTTGTTTCCAAATGAGTATAAATCCTGTCCCTGAGAATTCTCTCCAATAATTTACCTGCTACTGATGTGAGGCTCACTGACCTATAGTTTCCTGGATTATACCTGCTACCTTTCTTAAACAGTGGTGCCACATTAGCTATTCTCCAGTCCTCTGGGATCTCACCTGTCGCCAATGAGGAAACAAAGATGTCAGTCAAGTTCCCAGCAATTCCTCCCTTGCTTCCCTCAATATGCTGGGGTAAATCCTATCCTGGAGACTTTTCTACCTTAATGTCCTTCTCCTTTTTGATGTCCACATGACCCAGACTATCCACACACCCTACCCAAGAATCATCTTCCACAAAGTCCTTGGGCTGGATTCTCTGATTTTGGGGCATTGTCCAGAGGATCCGTGGCGTTTTACGTGGGAAACATCGCGCTGCCCCAGCACCGATCCTCCGACCGGTGAGGGACTAGCAGCTGCGCCACGTAAAACATCCGGACTCCACGAAATGGCCGGAGAATTGCTGGGTCCATGTGCACGGAGACTACATGCAGCGGTCACGCCGCACAACATGGTGCTGGCTGTGCGTGGACTTGACTTGCCAGATCGTGCCCCCCCTGGATGCCCCCCACCAGTCCCCCCCAGCCCTTGCTGAAGCCCCCCCCCGGCCAGCAGCATGGCTCCCACCTGACAGTGGCGGCGCTGGATACAGTCCGCAGCTGCCACGCCGGGTTCTCGACTGCTGAGACCATATGTCAACCGTGCGGTTGGGAACTCGGCCCATCGTCGGGGGCAGAGCATCGGGGGAGGGCCTTTAGGTGACGTCCTGAAGCCATCCCAATTGCGCGCAGCGTGCTGCGATGATGCCATTTTGGAGGGGGGGGGGGGACCATGCGAAAACAGGCACCACCCCCGATTCCATCGTAACATAATAAAAAGAGATTCTCCACCCAATTGGCGATTACGAAATCGGGGTCGGGGAACAGAGAATCCCGATCATTTTCTTTGGTGAACACTGATGCAAAGTACTCATTTAGTACCTCGCCCATTTCCTCTGGCGCAACACATAGATTCCCCCCCACTGTCCTTAAGTGGTCCAATCCTTTCCCTGGCCACCCTCTTGCTTTTTACATATGAATAAAAAGCTTTGGGATTCACCTTAATCCTACTTGGTAAGGACTTTTCGTGACCCCTCCTGGCCCTCCTAATTTCCCGCTTAAGTACCTTCCTACTTTCTTTATACTCCTCATGGGTTTCGACTGTCCCCATCCTTCTAGACCAAAAGCCTCTTTTTTCTTTTTGACAAAGTTCACAATATTCCTCGTTATCCAAGACTCCCTAAACTTCCTATTGGACTGAGTTGAGGAGGAACATCTTCAACCAAATGGTCGCGCATAAGTGGATTTCCCTGTCCAGTGAAGAAGTTGAAGCTACCTCGTTAAAACCTTTTCAGGCAAAGTTAGATAGAATTTTGAAAAGTAAAAGAATAAAAGGTTAGGGCGGGTAAATGGAGCTCAGTCCACAAAACAATCAGCCATGATCTTATTGAATGGTGGAGCAGATTCGAGGGGCCAGTTGGCCTACTCCTGCTCTTAGTTCTTAGATCTTACGTTTTTATGTCTGCCTGAGTTCCCTCCGGGTGCTCCGGTTTTCTCTAACAAGTCCCAAAAGACGTGCTGTTAGATGAATTGGACATTCTGAATTCTCCCTGTGCATCCGAACAGGCGCCAGAGTGTGCTGACTGGGGGATTTTCACAGTAACTTCATTGCAGTGTTGATGTAAGCCTACTTGTGACATTTAAAAAAAGATTAATTAAGGAAAAAAAATTTCCATCAGAGCGGAATGCCAGAATTAATCAAAGAATGTCAACTACAGACCAGCACCGTATGCCATTACAAAAAGAATACGAGGAGACAGAGCAGCATAGCCTCATCAGAGACAAAAACACTGCCTCCCCAGTATCTTGTGAGAGTACCTTTCAGAAATGGGTGTTTCTAAATGGGTGTGTATATAAGTATCTGTAGTGGGAGTACCTTTAAGAAATGAGTGTTTATTACTGCAGTGATGTCAGAGAGTGGGTGGAGCTGGGCTGTCTGTCAGCTTTTCTACTTTTGTTTTAGGCTGTTGCTGCAGGGTGTGTTTTAGTTTCGTTTTCAGTGTTGGAGCTGAAGCCAGACCAAGCAGGTGTACTGCAGTTCTCTCTGCCATCAAAAGACTATCTCTTGATCATTTGGTGAATTCAGAATTATAAATGTTTTCAGTAGTGACTTTAACCTAATGTGTTTCTCATAAAGATTTTGTTTTTA
Organism: Scyliorhinus torazame; assembly: GCF_047496885.1. Taxonomy (NCBI): domain Eukaryota; kingdom Metazoa; phylum Chordata; class Chondrichthyes; order Carcharhiniformes; family Scyliorhinidae; genus Scyliorhinus; species Scyliorhinus torazame. The sequence continues at coordinate 347,502,613 of NC_092710.1, read as the reverse complement.
AGTCGTATGGATGTTAAGAAGGAAAGCTTAAAGGATTACTCCGTGTTGTATTCTTTGGGGGTTGTATTTGAATTAATGGTTGCTAAGATGTTCACTGTATGTTTTAAAAAGGTTCACTTGAGTTCATAGAATAAACATTGTTTTGCTTTAAAAAATACTTTTCCATTTCTGCTCTACCACACCTGTAGAGTGGGCCGTGTGCTCCCCATACCGCAATCTATTAAAAGTTGTGGGTCAGGTGAACTCCATGATACACTTTGGGGTTCTCTAAACCCTGGCCCATAACACCAGCAAAACTCTGACTTCAAAGAGGAGGGCACTCAGGAAGCCATCATATAAAACCTCTTGGAAGAGGGTGCCTACCTTCCCCATCTAGCCTACCCTTAAACCAAAGAAAGGCTCCAGCAAGACAGATCCGCAGCATCCATACTCTCACTCCAAGAAATCTAGCAAGGATTAACCGATCCTACCCAGGCATGCACCATCACGCACTTCCCCCTACTCCAGCGATGCCAACCACAAACAAGAATCACAAGGAACCCAGTCCTCTCTGGGATACTGTAATAACTTAGACCAGGCCTTTAAGATTGGCAAATTGGAATACAAGTTTCCGATTAGTGGCCCAATCAGGGAACCTCTTCTTGGTATATAACCGGGATCCTCTGCACTTCCAGTGTAGATAGCAAGTTGAATGCACCTGGTCGTACCCCTGTTGGTTTTGTTAATAAAAGGAATTCTGGTGAAGGGACTTCTGCCTCCGTGGATTTATTGCAGATACATGGGGCTGGATTTAGTCTCCCAAACGGAGAATCCAGCCCATGGTCTGCCTAGATTTTTGAAAGAGATAAGTACGGATTCTTTAAACTCAAAGCAACAAAAGTACTGAATGAAACACAACACAAATATCTGTAACTGGGGGCTTTCTGAAAATCCAATACACCACATCCACAGGTTCAATCTCATCTAATCTGACCAGTTCTGCCCACAAAAAAACCTCCGGTACATTTGTCAAATATGATTTGTCTTTCATACTGTAATAAGTCCACGGAGGCAGAAATCCCTTCACCAGAATTCCTTTTATTTACAAAACCAACTACAGAACAACCATGTTCATTCAGCTTGCTATCTATACTGGGAGTGCAGAGGATCTGATATATACATATATCAGAAGATATAACAGAGGACCCTGTTATATACATAGAACATAGAACAGTACAGCCCAGTACAGGCCCTTCGGCCCATGATGTTGTGCCGATCATTTATCCTAATCTAAGATCAACCTAACCCACACCCCTTCAATTTACTGCTGTCCCTGTGCCTGTCCAAGAGTCGCTTAAATGTCCCTAATTACTCTGACTCCACCACCCCCGCTGGCAGTGTATTCCACGCACCCACCACTCTCTGTGTAAAGAACCTACCTTTGACATCTCCCCTGTATCTTCCTCCAATCACCTTAAAGTTATGTCCCCTCATGACAGCCATCACCGCCCTGGGGAAAAGACTTGCTGTCCACTCTATCCATGCCTCTCATCACCTTCTACACCTCTGTCAAGTCACCTTTCTTCCTTATTTTCTCCAGTGATATAAGCCCTAGCTCCCTCAACCTTTCTTCATAAGACAGTACAGGCAGCATTCTGGTAAATCTCCTCTGCACACTCTCCAACGCATCCACATTCTTCTACAATGAGGCAACCAGAATTGCACAATATTCCAAGTGTGGTCTAAACAGGGTTTTATAAAGCTGAAGCAAAATTTTGCGGCTCTTAAACACAAAACTCCCCTCCCCCTCTCCCCTCCTCCCCCTCCCCCCCCTCCCCTCCCCCCTCCTCCTCCCCCTCACCTCCCCCCTCCCCTCCCCCTCCCCTCCTCCCCTCCCCTCCCCCTCCCCTCCTCCCCATCCCCTCCCCCTCCCCTCCCCCTCCCTCCCCCTCCCTCTCCCCCTCCCCTCCCCTCCCCTCCCACCCTCCCCTCCCCTCCCCCCACCTCCCCACCCCCTCCCCCTCCCCTCCCCTCCCCTCCCCCTCCCTCCTCCCCTCCCCCCTCCCCCTCCCCCCTCCCCCTCCCCCTCCCCCCCCCTCCCCCCTCCCCTCCCCCTCCCCCTCCTCCTACCCTCCCCCCTCCCCTCCCCCTCCCCTCCCCTCCACCCCTCCCCATCCCTCCACTCCCCCTCCCCGTCCCCTCCCCTCCCCTTCCCCCCTCTCCCCTCCCCCTCCCCTCCCCCTCCCCTCCCCCTCCCCTCCCCCTCCACTCCCCCTCCACTCCCCCTCCCCCTCCCCTCCCCCTCCCCCTCCCCTCCCCTCCCCTCCCCCTCCCCTCCCCCTCCCCTCCCCCTCCCCCCCCCTCCCTCTCCCCTCCCCCTCCCACTCCCCTCCCCCTCACCCCTCCCCGCCCCCTCCCCCTCCCTCTCCCCTCCTCCCTCCCCTCCCCCTCCCCCTCCCCCTCCTCCCCCATCCCCTCCCCCTCCCCCTCCCCGTCCCCTCCCCTCCCCCTCCCCTCCCCCTCCCCCTCCCCTCCCCGTCCCCCTCCCCTCCCCCTCCCCTCCCCCTCCCCCCTCCCCTCCCCCTCCCCTCCCCCTCCCCCTCCCCTCCCCCTCCCCTCCCCCCTCCACTCCCCCTCCCCCTCCCCGCCCCCTCCCCCTCCCCTCCCCCTCCCCCTCCCCCTCCCCTCCCCCTCCCCCTCCCCCTCCCCCTCCCCCCTCCCCCCTCCCCTCCCCCCTCCCCTCCCCCTCCCCCCTCCCCTCCCCCTCCCCTCCCCCTCCCCCTCCCCTCCCCCCTCCCCTCCCCCTCCCCTCCCTCCCCTCCCTCCCCCCCCTCCCCTCCCTCCCCTCCCTCCCCCTCCCTCCCCCTCCCCTCCCTCCCTCCCTCCCCCCTCCCCTCCCTCCCCCTCCCCTCCCCTCCCTCCCCCTCCCCTCCCTCCCTCCCCCCTCCCCTCCCCTCCCTCCCCCTCCCTCCCCCTCCCTCCCCCCTCCCTCCCCTCCCTCCCCCTCCCTCCCCCTCCCTCCCCTCCCTCCCCCCTCCCCCCCTCCCTCCCCCCTCCCTCCCCCCTCCCCCTCCCTCCCCCCTCCCCCCTCCCCTCCCCCTCCCCTCCCCCTCCCCCTCCCCCTCCTCTCCCCCTCCCCTCCCCCTCCCCTCCCCCCCTCCACCTCCCCTCCCCCTCCCCTCCCCCTCCCCCTCCCCCTCCCCTCCCCCTCCCCCTCCCCCCTCCCCTCCCCCCTCCCCTCCCCCCTCCCCTCCCCCTCCCCTCCCCCTCCCCTCCCCCTCCCCTCCCCCCTCCCCTCCCCCCTCCCCTCCCCCATCCCCTCCCCCCTCCCCTCCCCCTCCCCTCCCTCCCCCTCCCCTCCCTCCCCCCCCTCCCCTCCCTCCCCTCCCTCCCCCTCCCTCCCCCTCCCCTCCCTCCCTCCCTCCCCCCTCCCCTCCCTCCCCCTCCCCTCCCCTCCCTCCCCCCTCCCCTCCCTCCCTCCCCCCTCCCCCTCCCTCCCTCCCCCTCCCTCCCCTCCCTCCCCCCTCCCTCCCCTCCCTCCCCCTCCCTCCCCCCTCCCTCCCCTCCCTCCCCCTCCCTCCCTCCCCTCCCTCCCTCCCCCCTCCCTCCCCCCCTCCCCCCTCCCACCCCCCTCCCCCCTCCCTCCCCCCCTCCCCCTCCCTCCCCCCCCTCCCTCCCCCCTCCCCCTCCCTCCCCCCCTCCCTCCCCCCCTCCCCCTCCCCCTCCCCCTCCCTCCCCCCTCCCTCTCCCCTCCCCCTCCCCCTCCCTCCCCCCCTCCCCCCCTCCCCCCTCCCTCCCCCCTCCCCCCTCCCCCCCTCCCCCCTCCCTCCTCCCTCCCCCCCCCCCCCCGGGTTGCTGCTGCTGTCTTCTTCTTTTCCATTCCCTCTATCTTTCTGTGAGGTATTCGACGAACGGTTGCCACCGCCTGGTGAACCCTTGCGCCGATCCCCTTAGGGCGAACTTAATCCGTCCAACTTTATAAATCCTGCCATGTCATTTATCTAGGTCTCCACACCCGGGGGCTTGGCTTTCTTCCACATTAACAGTATCCTGCGCCGGGCTACTAGGGACGCAAAGGCCAAAACATCAGCCTCTTTCGCCTCTTGCACTCCCGGCTCCTCTGCAACCCCGAATATAGCCAACCCCCAGCTTGGTTCGACCTGGACCCCCACCACCTTCGAAAGCACCTTTGTCACCCCCACCCAAAACCCCTGTAGTGCTGGACATGACCAGAACATGTGGGTGTGATTCGCTGGGCTTCTCGAGCATCTCGCACACCTATCCTCTACTCCAAAAAATTTACTGAGCCATGCACCAGTCATATGCGCCCTGTGTAACACCTTAAATTGTATCAGGCTTAGCCTGGCACACGAGGACGATGAGTTTACCCTACTTAGGGCATCAGCCCACAACCCCTCCTCAATCTCCTCCCCCAGCTCCTCTTCCCATTTCCCTTTCAGCTCATCTACCATAATCTCCCCCTCGTCCCTCATTTCCCTATATATATCTGTTACCTTACTGTCCCCCACCCATGTCCTTGAGATCACTCTGTCCTGCACCTCCTGCGTCGGGAGCTGCGGGAATTCCCTCACCTGTTGCCTCGCAAAAGCCCTGAGTTGCATATACCGGAATGCATTCCCTTGGAGCAACCCATATTTTTCGGTCAGCGCTCCCAGACTTGCAAACGTCCCATCTACAAACAGATCTCTCAATTGTGTTCCTCCTGCTCATTGCCATGTTCCAAATCCCCCATCCATTCTCCCCGGAGCAAACCTATGGTTATTTCTTATCAGGGACCACCCCGAGGCTCCCGTCTTACCCCTATGCCGTCTCCACTGCCCCCAGATTTTCAGAGTAGCCACCACCACCGGGCTTGTGGTGTATTTCTTCGGTGAGAACGGCAACGGCACCGTCACCATAGCTTGTAGGCTAGTCCCCCTGCAGGACGCCCTCTCCAATCTCTTCCACGCCGCTCCCTCCTCTTCTCCCATCTACTTGCATACCATTGAGATATTGGCGGCCCTGTAGTACTCACTTAGGCTCGGTAGTGCCAGTCCCCCCCTATCCCTACTACGCTGCAAAAATCCCCTCCTCACTCTCGGGGTCTTCCCGGCCCACACAAAACTCATGATATTCTTCTCAATCCTTTTGAAAAAAGCCTTCGTGATCACCACCGGGAGGCACTGAAACACAAAAAGGAATCTCGGGAGGACCACCATTTTAACCGCCTGCACCCTCCCTGCCAGTGACAGGAATACCATGTCCCATCTCTTGAAGTCCTCCTCCATCTGTTCCACCAACCGCGTTAAATTTAACCTATGCAATGTATCCCAATTCCTGGCTATCTGGATCCCCAAGTAGCGAAAGTCCCTTGTTACCTTCCTCAGCGGTAAGTCCTCTATTTCTCTGCTCTGCCCCCCTGGATGCACCACAAACAACTCACTTTTCCCCATGTTCAGTTTATATCCTGAAAATTCTCCAAACTCCCCAAGTATCCGCATTATCTCTGGCATCCCCTCCGCCGGGTCCGCCACATACAACAACAAATCGTCCGCATACAGAGATACCCGGTGTTCTTCTCCTCCCCTGAGTACTCCCCTCCACTTCCTGGAACCCCTCAATGCTATTGCCAGGGGCTCAATCGCCAGTGCAAACAATAATGGGGACAGAGGACATCCCTGCCTCGTCCCTCTATGGAGCCGAAAATATGCAGACCCCCGTCCATTCGTGACCACGCTCGCCATCGGGGCCCTATACAGCAGCTGTACCCATCTAATATATTCATCTCCAAAGCCAAATCTCCTCAACACCTCCCACAAATAATCCCACTCCACTCTATCAAATGCTTTCTCGGCATCCATCGCCACCACTATCTCCGCTTCCCCCTCTGGTGGGGGCATCATCATTACCCCTAGCAGCCTCCGTATATTCGTATTCATCTGTCTCCCCTTCACAAACCCAGTTTGGTCCTCATGGACCATCCCCGGGACACAATCCTCTATCCTCATTGCCATTACTTTGGCCAGAATCTTAGCGTCTACATTCAGGAGGGAAATAGGCCTATAGGACCCGCATTGCAGCGGGTCTTTTTCTTCCTTTAGGAGAAGCGATATCGTTGCCTCTGACATAGTCGGGGGCAGCTGTCCCCTTTCCCTAGCCTCATTAAAGGTTCTCATCATTAGCGGGGCGAGCATGTCCACATATTTCCTGTAAAATTCAACTGGGAATCCATCCGGTCCCGGAGCCTTCCCCGCCTGCATGCTCCTAATTCCTTTCACTACTTCCTCCATTTCGATCTGTGCTCCCAGTCCCACCCTCTCCTGCTCCTCCACCTTAGGAAATTCCAGCTGGTCCAGAAAACACATCATTCTCTCCTTCCCATCCGGGGGCTGAGCTTCATATAATCTTTCATAGAATGCCTTGAACACTCCATTCACTCTCTCCGCTCCCCGCTCCATCTCTCCCTCCTCATCCCTCATTCCCCCTATTTCCCTCGCTGCTCCCCTTTTCCTCAATTGGTGGGCCAGCAACCTGCTCGCCTTCTCCCCATATTCGTATTGTACACCCTGTGCCTTCCTCCACTGTGCCTCTGCAGTACCCGTAGTCAGCAAATCAAATTCTACGTGTAGCCTTTGCCTTTCCCTGTACAGTCCCTCCTCCGGTGCCTCCGCATATTGCCTGTCCACCCTCAGAAGTTCTTGCAGCAACCGCTCCCGTTCCCTACTCTCCTGCTTTCCTTTATGTGCCCTGATTGATATCAGCTCCCCTCTAACCACTGCCTTCAGCGCCTCCCAGACCACTCCCACCTGGACCTCCCCATTATCATTGAGTTCCAAGTACTTTTCAATACACCCCCTCACCCTTAGACACACCCCGTCATCCGACATTAGTCCCATGTCCATTCTCCAGGGTGGACGCCGTTCTTTTTCCTCCCCTATCTCCAAGTCCACCCAATGTGGAGCGTGATCCGAGATAGCTATAGCCATATACTCCGTCCCCCTCACCTTCGGGATCAACGGCCTTCCCAAAACAAAAAAGTCTATTCGCGAATAAACTTTGTGGACATAGGAGAAAAACGAAAACTCCTTACTCCTAGGTCTACTAAATCTCCATGGGTCTACTCCTCCCATCTGCTCCATAAAGTCTTTAAGCACCTTGGCTGCTGCCGGCCTCCTTCCAGTCCTGGACCTCGATCTGTCCAGTCCTGGTTCCAGCACCGTGTTAAAATCTCCACCCATTACCAACTTCCCCACCTCTAGGTCCGGGATACGTCCTCACATGCGCCTCATAAAGTTGGCATCATCCCAGTTCAGGGCATATACGTTCACTAAGACCATCGCCTCCCCCTGTAATTTGCCACTCACCATCACGTATCTGCCCCCACTATCCGCCACTATGGTCTTTGCCTCAAACATTACCCGCTTCCCCACTAATATAGCCACCCCCCGTTTTTCGCATCTAGCCCCGAATGAAACACCTGCCCCACCCATCCTTTGCGTAGTCTAACCTGGTCTATCAGTTTCAAATGCGTCTCCTGTAACATAACCACATCTGCCTTAAGTTTCTTTAGGTGTGCGAGTACTCGTGCCCTCTTTATCGGCCCGTTCAGCCCTCTCACATTCCACGTGATCAGCCGGGTCGGGGGACTCTTTACCCCCCCCTTGTCGATTAGCCATCCCCTTTTACCCAGCTCCTCACCCGGTTCCCACGCAGCTGTGTCCCCCCCAGGCGGTGCTCCCCCACCCCGCCCACCCCACCCCATACCAGCTCCCCCTTCTCCCCAGCAGCAGCAACCCAGTAAATCCCCCCTCCCACCCTCCCCCGCTAGATGACTCTGGAGTTTCTTGCGGTCTTGGGCTGAGCAGTTGCCATACCAGGCTGTGATGCAGCCAGATGATGCTTTCTATAGTGCACCTGTAAAAGTTGGTAAGAGGTAATGTGGACATGCTGAATTTCCTTAGTTTCCTGAGGGAGTAGAAGCACTGTTGTGTCTTCTTGGTGGTGGCGGCGACGTTGGTGGACCAGGACAGATTTTTGGAGATGTGTACCCCTAGGAATTTGAAACTGCTAACCATCTCCACCTTGGCCCCGTTGACGCTGACAGGGGTGTGTCCAGTACTTTGCTTCCTGAAACTTCTTTAGTTTTGCTGGCATTGAGGGATAGATTGTTGTCGCTGCACCGCTCCACTAGGTCCTCTAACTCCCTCCTGTATTCTGACTCGTCGTTATTCCAGATCCGGCCCACTAGGGCCGTATCATCAGCAAACTTGTCGACGGAGTTGGAACCAAAGTTTGCCACGTAGTCGTGTGCGTGCAGGGAGTATAGTAGGGGGTTAAGTACGCAGCCTTGCGGGGCCCAGATATTGAGGACTGTCGTGGAGGAGGTGTTGTTGTTTATTCTTATTGATTGTGGTCTGTAGGTCAGGAAGTCCATTTGCAGAGTGAGGAGCCAAGTCCTCGGTTTTGGAGCTTTAATATTGTTTTGTTACCTGTATGGCAGGTAACATGTGCTACTCAATTCAGTTACAGCAAAGGCTTTCGGAAGAAGGCTCGAAGTCGTCCAGAAGTTTTACATAAAGTTTATTGAGTAACACAACACCCCTTGTCTCCTTGTTCAAGAAGGGGAGTCGAGACAACCCCGGTAACTATAGGCCAGTGAGCCTTACTTCTATTGTGGGCAAAATCTTGGAAAGGTTTATAAGAAATAGGATGTATAATCATCTGGAAAGGAATAATTTGATTAGAGATAGTCAACACGGTTTTGGGAAGGGTAGGTCGTGCCTCACATACCTTATTGAGTTCTTTGAGAAGGTGACCAAACAGGTGGATGAGGGTAGAGCAGTTAATGTGGTGTATATGGATTTCAGTAAAGCGTTTGATAAGGTTCCCCACGGTTACTGCAGAAAATGCGGAGGCATGGGATTCAGAGTGATTTAGCAGTTTGGATCAGAAATTGGCTAGCTGGAAGAAGACAAAGGGTGGTGGTTGATGGGAAATGTTCAGAATTGAGTCCAGTTACTAGTGGTGTACCACAAGGATCTGTTTTGGGGCCACTGCTGTTTGTCATTTTTATAAATGACCTGGAGGAGGACATAGAAGGATGGGTGAGCAAATTTGCAGATGACACTAAAGTCAGTGGAGTTGTGGACAGTGCGGAAGGATGTTACAGGTTACAGATGGACATAGATAAGCTGCAGCGCTGGGCTGAGAGGTGGTAAATGGAGTTTAATGCAGAAAAGTGTGAGGTGATTCATTTTGGAAGGAATAACAGGAAGACAGAGTACTGGGCTAATGGTAAGATTCTTGGCAGTGTGGATGAGCAGAGAGATCTCGGTGTCCATGTACATAGATCCCTGAAAGTTGCCACCCAGATTGAGAGGGTTGTTAAGAAGGCGTACGATGTGTTTGCTTTTATTGGTAGAGGGATTGAGTTTCGGAGCCATGAGGTCATGTTGCAGCTGTACAAAACTCTGGTGCGGCTGCATTTGGATGTGGAAGCATTGGAAAGGGTGCAGAGGAGATTTACCAGAATATTGCCTGGTATGGAGGGAAGATCTTATGAGGAAAGGCTGAGGGACTTGAGGCTGTTTTCGTTAGAGAGAAGAAGGTTAAGAGGTGACTTAATTGAGGCATACAAGATGATCAGAGGATTGGATAGGATGGACAGTGAGAGCCTTTTTCCTCGGATGGTGATGTCTAGCACGAGGAGACATAGCTTTAAATTGAGGGGAGATAGATATAGGACAGATGTCAGAGGTAGGTTCTTTACTCAGAGAGTAGTAAGGGCGTGGAATGCCCTACCTGCAACAGGAGTGGACTCGCCAACACTAAGGGCATTCAAATGGTCATTGGATAGACATATGGACAATAAGGGAATAGTGTAGATGGGCTTTAGAGTGGTTTCATAGGTCGGCGCAACATCGAGGGCCGAAGGGCCTGTACTGCACTGTAATGTGCTATGTTCTATGTTCTAACTGCGTGAGCTCTTACTTTAAGAACTGTACTAGTAGAAAGGTTACAACTTTTCTATACACTACCACTAGGCCTGACCACACTAGCAGCCCTGAGCTAAATCTCTGCCTTTGATCTCCTCACAGTCTTGCTTCTCCCTTTATACCCGCCAGTGCTGCCTCCTAGTGGTCTTTCCATTTCCCATCAGCCCCTTCTGTACATACCCATGTAAAGGTCACTACATCCCCCTTTTTCACTTTTTTTTTAGTTGCAGAGCTGTAACTACAATGGAACAAACACAGTTAGTTTTATGCACACATACAGAACAGAGAGCAATAATTGTATCAGTCCCATGTTTAGAAGTTCAGATGGTTGGGTGCACGTCTGATTCGGGTAGACCTCCTGAGTGGGCATGGAGACCCTGAGGTTTTTACGTCCAGCTGGGCACCAGCTGCTGGTGTACCGGGATATCGCATGATAGCGTCCTGCAGATCCAACGTCGAAAATACAGGTTGATGAGGTGGAACCATCAGCAGGCCTCGTCGATTGCGGCGAAACAGCATACCATCATCAGACTTCACAACGTACGATCGTGACGATACTTGTCGGAGCACCATTGCCATGCTAGACCATCCTCCACCAGGGTGTTGCAGTCTAACCATGTCGTTGATCGCTAACGGATGCAGCACTTTCGCATGTCGATCATAGTGCTGCTTTTGTATGTGACGTTGGTGACACAACTTGTCCAGCACTTGCGAATGATCTGGATTGGTGAAGTGTAACGCCAGTAGCATTGTCCTCACATCTCGATTGAAGAGCATTTGAGCCGGTGACAGCTCTGAGCTCAATGGTGATGAACGATATGATAATAGAGTCAAGTGTCTGTTGGAATTCGTGTCAGTGGCCTTGCTGAGCAGTTGCTTAATAATGTGTACACCTTTCTCCACCCTGCCGTTCGATTGAGGAAAGTGTGGACTCGATGTCACGTGCTTGAAGTTATATTTTTTTGAGAATTCCATCCACTCCCCGTTTGCAAAGCAAGGACCATGTCGGACATGACCGTTTGTGGGATGCCATGCCTCGAGAAGGTTTCCTTGCAGGCTTTGATAACTGACGTCGATGTGTGGTCCGGGAGTTTCATTACTTCCGGAAAGTTGGAGTAATAATCGATGAGAAGAACATAGTGTCGACCCATGAAATGAAACAAGTCAATACCAACTTTGTCCCATGGTGACGTAGCCATCTCATGTTGTCGGAGTGGCTCCTTGCATTGTGCCGGCCCATGTTTTTGACACGTGTCACATGTGAGCACCATGTTTGTTATGTCCTCTTTTATCCCAGGATTGCCATGCTCTTCCTTTGCACTTCTCGACACCAAGGTGCCCCTCATGAATCCTACGAAGCATGTCCGCCAGTCTGTCATTTTGCAGTACGATGCCATCCACTACGGATGTTCAGTTTTGACGCTTTGGAACTGTGGGCACCGCCCTCTTGGCCAGCCATGCTGAAGGTTCTGCATGACCTGGAGCAGGGTCGCATCTTCTCGTGTTGCCTGACGAATTTGCTGCAGCCTCTTGTCCGTTGCCGGGAGTGTCTCTCTGCACGACTGTGCATGAGCTTCTACATCGTTAATGGATGCCGGAGGTGTACTGTTAGCATCAATGGCTCGGGACAAGGTGTCAGCGATTATTAGGTCCTTCCCTGGAGTGTAAACCAGCGTGAAGTCGTACCTCCTCAATTTCATCATCATGCGTTGTAGGCGCGGCGTCATGTCATTGAGATTTTTGTTGATAATGTTGACCAGTGGCCTATGATCAGTCTCCACTAGAAATGTGGGAAGGCCATACACATAGTGGTGGAATTTTGTTATACCCATGATCAATCCCAGGCACTCCTTCTCTGTCTGTGCATACCTGCACTCTGTGGCGGTCATCGCTCTAGAAGCGTATGCCACTGGGACCCAGTCCAATTGGTCATTCTGTTGAAGTAGCACTGCACCAATTCCATGTTGACTGGTGTCGGTGGAGATCTTTGTGGGTTTTGTGGGGTCGAAGAATGCCAGCGTTGGAGCTGCCATCAATTAGTGCTTCAGATCCACCCACTCGTCTTGGTGGCGTGGAGTCCAGTCAAACTCCGTGTCATTCCTTATCACATTTCGTAATGCTGTCGCCCGTGCTGCTAGGTTCGGTATGAACTTGCCTAAGAAGTTGATGAATCCAAGAAACCTGAGCACCGATTTCTTGTCACGTGGCCGCTGCATGTTCTGAATTGCCACAATCTTCTCAGTGTCCGGCTTCACCCCGTGCTCTGATATCGTGTCACCCAGGAAGGTCAGAGATGAAAGTGCGAAGGTGCACTTGGATTGGTTAAGCTTCAGCCCAAATTGGTGGATTCTTTTGAAGACTTGCTTTAACCGAGCAATGTGGTCTTCCTCTGTCGTTGACCATATTATGATGTCATCAACATATACTCGTACGCTGTCAATGTCCTCCGTCCTCTGCTCCATAATTCTGTGAAATATTTTGGATAATATCTATTATCTATATTTTAGATACTCCCGAAAGGCATACGATTGTAGCAGTATCGTCCAAATGGTGTTGAAGGTACACAACAGTCGGCTGGAATCATCGAGCTGCATCTGCCAGAAGCCTTGTGGGGCATCAAGTTTGGTGAATATGCGTGCTTTCGCCATTTCACTTGTTATCTCCTCTCACTTGGGGATGGGGTAGTGTTCCCTGCGGATGTTTTTGTTCAAATCTTTGGGATCTAAACAGATTCTGAGTTCACCGTACGGCTTCTTGACACACACCAACGAGCTGACCAAGTCAGTCGGCTGTGTGACCTGTGATATGATGCCTTGAGATTGGAGGCGTTGGAGTTCTGCTTTTAGCCTGTCCCGCAACGGAGCTGGTACCCTCCCTGGCGCATGAATAACTGATGTTGCATCGTCTTTGAGCAGGATTTTGTACTTGTAGGGTAATGTACCCATGCCACAAAAGACATCAGGATACTCACTGAGAAGCAGCTGGATGGCATCAGCCAGTCGTGATGAATCAATCACTACCACGAGGCCTGACCACACTAGCAGCCCTGAGCTAAATCTCTGCCTTTGTTCTCCTCACATTTTTCTCAGCCAAAGAGCCCCGGAGGGCTGCTTGCTTCCCCCTTTATACCCGCCAGTGCTGCCCCCTAGTGGTCTTTCCATTTCCCATCAGCCCCTTCTGTACATACCCACGTAAAGATCACTACAAAATGAGCTTGGCTGGGATTATGGTGTTGAAAGCGGAGCTGTAGTCAATAAATAGGAGTCTAATGTCGGAGTCCTTGTTGACGAGAAGCTCTAGGGATAAGTGTCGGGCCAAGGGGATGGTGATTGCTGTGGACCGGTTGCAGCGGTATGCGAATTGCAGTGGATCAAGGCGTTCTGGGAGTATGGAGGTGAAGCGCTTCATGACCAACCTCTCGAAGCACTTCATTACGACTGAAGTCAGGGCCACCGGATGAAGTCATTGAGGCACGTTGCCTGGTTCTTCTTTAACTGAAGCAGGTGGGCACCTCGGAGAGGTGCCAAATCTAAGATCAACCCAACCTACACCCCTTCAATTTATTGCTGATCATGTGCCTGTCCAAGAGTCGCCTAAATGTCCCTAATGACTCTGACTCCACCACCTCCGCTGGCAATGCATTCCACGCATCCACCACTCTCTGTGTAAAGAACCTACCTCTGACATCTCCCCTATAACCTTCCTCCAATCACCGTAAAACTATGTCCCCTCGTAACAGCCATTTCCACCCTGGGGACAAGTCTCTGGCTATCCACTCTATCCATGCCTCTCATCACCTTGTGCACCTCTATCAAGTCACCTCTCTTCCTTCTTCACTCAAAGCTCCCTCAACCTTTCTTCATAAGACATGCCTACAGTCCAGGCAGCATCTTGGTAAATCTCCTCTGCACTCTCTCCAAAGCATCCACACCCTTCCGATAATGAGGCAACCAGAACTGGACACACTATTCCAAGTGGTCGAACCAGGGTTTTCAAGCTGCAGCAAAACCTCGCGGCTCTTAAATTCAATCCCTCTGTTAATGAAAGCCAACATGCCATACGCCTTTTTAACAACCCCATCAACCTGGATGGCAACTTTGAGGCATCTATGTACGTGGACCCCTAGATCCCTCTGTTCCTCCACACTTCCAAGAATCCTGCCTTTAACCCTGTATTCAGCATTCAAATTTGACCTTCCAAAATGAATCACTTCATATTTATCTAGGTTGAACTCCATCTGCTATTTCTCAGCCCAGCTCTGCATCCTGTCAATGTCCTGTTGTAACCTTCAACAGCCCTCAACACTATCTATAACTCCACCAACCTTTGTGTCATCGGCAAACTTACTAATCGACCCTTCCATTTCCTCATCCAAGTCATTTATAAAAAACACAAAAAGCAGAGGTCCCAGAACAGATCCCTGCGGGACACCATTGGTCACCAACCTCCAGGCGGAATATTTCCATCCACTACCACTCGCTGTCTTCGTTTGGCCAGCCAATTCTGTATCCAGACAGCCAAATTTCCCTGTATCCCATGCCCCCTAACTTTCTGAATGAGCCTACCAAGGGGAACCTTATTAAATGCCTTACTGAAATCCATATACACCACATACACTGCCCGACCTTCATCAATGTGTCGCGTCACATCCTCAAAGAATTCAATGAGGCTTGTGAGGCATGACCTGCCCTTCACAAATCCATGCTGACTATCTTTAATCAAACTATGTTTTTCTAAATAATCATAAACCCTGGGCGGGATTCACCCCTACATGGCGGGGTGGGGGGTCCCGGCGGGATGGAGTGGCGTGAACCATTCCGGCGTCGGGTGGCCCCAAAGGTGCGGATTTCTCTGCACCTTTAGGGGCCAAGTCCTCACCTTAGGGGCTAGGCCCGCACCTGAGTGATTGCTGTCCCACCGGCTGGGGCCGAAGGGACTCCCCCGTCCGGCGGAGTTCCGCGCATACGCGGGAACGTCAGCGGCTGCTGACGTCATCCCCGCGCATGCGCAGAGGGGGGTTACCTCCGCGTCGGCCATCGCCTCTGCGATGGCCGACGCGGAGGGGAAAGAGTGCCCCCACGGCACAGGCCTGCCCGCGGATTGGTGGGCCCCGATCACAGGCCAGGCCACCGTGGGGGCACCCCCCGGGGCCAGATTGCCCCGTGCCCCCCCCAGGACCCCGGAGCCTGCTCGCGCCGACTGGTCCCGCCGGTAAGGAAAGTGGCTTAATTCACGCTGGCGGGACCGGCATGACTGCAGCGGGACTTCGGGCCATTGCGGGCCGGAGAATCGCCGGGGGTGGGGGGGGGGGGGGGGGGTGGGGGGGGGGCGGTCTGCCAACCGGTGCGGTGCGATTCCCGCCCCCGCCGAATCTCCGGTGCCGGAGAATTCGGCGTCCGCCGGGGGCGGGATTCACGCTGCCCCCCGGCGATTCTCCGAGCTGGCGGGGGGGCGGAGAATCCCGCCCCCTATCTCTCAGAATCCTTTGCAATATTTTGCTCACCACAGACGTAATACTGACTGGTCTGTAATTCCCAGGGATTTCCCGATTCCCTTTCTTGAACAGGGGAACAACATTCGCCTCCCTCCAATCATCCGGTACTACTCCAATGGAGAGTGAGGACGCAAAGATCATCACCAACGGCGCAGCAATCTCCTCCCTCGCTTCCCGTAGCAACCTTGGGTATATCCCGTCAGGCCCAGGGGACTTATCTATGCTTTTCAAAATTTCCACCACTTCCTCCTTCTTAATATCAACCTGTTTGAGTCTATTAACCTCGTTAACGGTGTTTTCATGAGCAACAAGGTCCCCCTCTCGAGTGAATACTGAAGCAAAATATTCATTTAGAGCCTCCCCTATCTCCTCAGACTCTAGGCACTATCTCTGATCGGCCCTACTTTCACTCTGATCATCCTCTTATTTCTCACATAAGTGTAGGACTCCTTAGTTTTTTCCCTAATCCTTCCTGCCAGGGCTTTTTCATGTCCCTTTCTAACTCTCTTAAGTCCATTTTTGAGTTCCTTCCTGGCTACCTTGTAACCCTCTAGAGCCATGCCAGATTCTTGCTTCCTCAACCTTGCGTAAGCTTCCTTCTTCCTCTTGACTAGAAGCTCCACTTCTCTTGTCATCCAAGGCTCCTTCACCTTGCCATTCCTTCCTCGTCTCAGTGGGACAAAACTATCCAGCACTCGCAGCAAGTGCTCCTTAAACAACTCCCACATTACTGTCGTGCATTTCCCCAAGAACAACTGTTCCCACTTTATGCTGCTCAGCTCCTATCTAATAGCAGGAGATTTTCCCCTCCCCCAGTTAAATAGCTTCCCATACTGTCTGTTCCTATCCATCTCCATGACTATGGTTAGAGTTGTGGTCTAGGTGTTGTGGTCACCGAAATGCTCTCCCACCGAGATATCTGACACCTGGCCTGGTTCGTTGCCAAGCACCAAATCCAATATGGCCTCCCCCCTAGTCGGTCGATCTACATATTGGGCGTGATTCTCCACTCCCGCGCTGGTTGGGAGAATCGCCTGGGCCGCCAAAATTTCCCGGGACGCCGGTCCGACGCCCTCCCGCGATTCTCCCAAGCGGCGGGAACGGCCCGGTCGAGTTTCGCGGGCCGCAGGCCGGAGAATCGCCGGAGACACACAAAATGGCGATTCTCCGGCACCCCCGCTATTCTCAGGTCTGGATGGGCCGAGCGGCCAGGCCAAAACGGCGGGTTCCCCCCGGCGCCGTCCACACCTGGTCGCTGCCGTCGTGAGCGGTGCGTGGACACTGGGGGGGCGGCCTGCAGGGGGGGCGAGGGGGGATCATGTACCTTAAATGTGGGGTGGCCCGCGATCGGTGCCCACCGATCGTCGGCCCGTCCTCTCTGAAGGAGGACCTCCTTCCGCGGCCCCGCAAGATCCGTCCGCCATCTTCTTGCGGGGTGGACTTAGAGAGGACGGCAACCATGCGCCAACCCGCGCATGCGCGGATGACGCCTGTTATGCGGCGCCGGCCGCATCATCTATGCGGCACCACCTTTACGCGGGAGACAAGGCCTGGCGCGTGTAGATGATGCGGCCCCGATCCTGGCCCATTGTCAGGGCCTGAATCGGTCGGGACCGGGGCCATTTCCTGCCGTCGTAAACCTTGACGGCGTTCATGACGGCGCGGCCACTTTGGCGTGGGAGTGGAGAATCCCGCCCATTGAGTCTGGAATCCTTCCTGTAGGCACCTGACAAAATCTGCTCCATCCAAGCCATTGGCTCTAAGGAGGTTCCAGTCAAGATCAGGGAAGTTGAAGTCACCCATGACAACAACTCCCCGAACAGGCGCTGGAATGTGGTGACTAGGGGCTTTTCACAGTAACTTCATTGAAACCTACTTGTGACATTAAGCGATTAATATATTGTTATTAACTCTGTTACCTTTGCACCTTTCCAAGATCTGCCGTCCAATCTGTTCCTCCATCTCTCTGCTGTCTATAGAAAGCTCCCAATGAAGTGACTGCTCCCTTCTTGTTTCTGACTTCCACCCACACTGACTCAGTGGACAAACCCTCCTTGACCACCTCCTTTTCTGCAGCTGTGATGCACTCCCTAATTAACAGTGCCACTCCGCCTCCTCGTTTACCTCCCTCCCTATTCTTCTTAAAACATCTAAACCCCGGAACATCTAACAACCATTCCTGCCCCTGTGAAATCCATGCCTCCGTAATGGCCACAGCATCGTAGTTCCAAGTACTGATCCATGCTCTTAAGTTTATCTCCCTTATTCCTGACACTCCTTGCATTGAAACAGACACACTGTAACCCATTCCACTGAGTGCAACGTTGCCCTATCAACTGTCTATCCTTCCTCACAGACTCGCTGCATATTATTTCTGCCTGTTCAACAGCTACCCTATCCTCTGACCTACAGGTCTGTTTCCCAACCCCCTGCCAAACTAGTTTAAATCCTCCCAAAGAGCTCGAGCAAACCTCCCACCCAGGATATTGGTGCCCCTCCAGTTTAGGTGCAATCCGTCCTTCATGCACAGGTCCCACGTTCCCCACAAGGTATCCCAAGGATCCACATATCTGAAGTCTTCCCTCCTGCTCCAGCCCTGTAGCCACGTGTTCAGCTGCACTTGCTCTCTGTTCTTTGCCTCACTTGCACATGGCACCGGTATAAATCCTGAGATTACTACTCTGCTTGTCCTGCTCTTTAGCTTCCAACCTAACTCCCTAAAATCACCTTTTAGATCCACATCCCTTTTCTTGGCTATGTTGTTGGTGCCTATGTGCACCACAACTTCTGGATGCTCCCCCTCCCCTTTAAAAATCCTTTAGACTCAATCCAAGACATCCCTGACCCTGGCACCCGGGAATCAACATACCTTCCGGGAGTCTTGTTCGCGAACACAAAATCTCCTTTCCGTTCCCCTAACCATTGAGTCTCTGATCACTATTGCTTTTCTATTCTCCCCCCTTCACTTCTGAGCCACAGAGCCAGGCTCAGTGCCAGAGACCTGGCCGCTAGGGCCTTCCGCCGGTAGGTCCCCCCCCCAACAGCATCCAAAACGGCTCTGTATGGTTCCCTGTGTAGGGGGTTGGGCATATGTGGGCTTGTGGTTCCCTGCGTCGGTGATCAGCAGGGGTGTATGGCGGCGGGTGTTTGGGTTTGCTGGTCCCCTGATTCTACCTCCCCCTCGTTTCGCCACATCGGGCTGGGATTTGAGTTGGGGCAGCTGGGATTCATTTTTGATTTAGGGGTGTTCATCTGTTTGACGTCCTGCTCCCATTGTCCGGCTAGCCCAGGCCTCAATGTGTGTATGGTCTTCCGGGTCGTAATTCTCGCACGCTTTGCGACTGGTGTGCGTGGCATGGGTTATCATGGTGCGGATCCATGTGGATCGGTGATGTGGTTTGAATTGGGCTCTGTTTAGTGGACCAAAACCCTCAATAAACTGATTCCAGAACCGCCTGCGAATGCTGTTGAATGTTCCCCTTGCTTTTGCTGACAATTGTTGAGGCCGTTCACTGGGTCATCTCTATTGTATCCTATGGCGTTCAGAACAGCCTCCTTAATTTGGGACAAGGTTCTCCCTGCTACATTTTGGGGGTTGGGTCGGGCAGAGAGGATTGCGGGACTGAGGATTGCAGGAGCTTGACCTCCTCTGCCTCGTTTAGCTCGTTTAGGATACGGGCGATGTTCTCGAAAAGAGCGCTTGGGTCCCCGGTGGATTCGAACACCCCAATTGTTTTTTCGATGTCAGTGAGCTGGGTCACAGTGTAGGGCGTTATGTAGGTGACATTGGGGTTCTGTCCACCCTGTCTGCGGGTGGTGACTTGATTTATAGGGATGGGGTTCAGTTCTGGGGCCTGTTCAGGAGGTACGGTTGGTTCTACCTCTTGGAACGGGGAAGGGGCTTGCCACCGCATAGTTAGAGGCATCCTCTTCTAGTTCCTGCCATTCTACCCCTGGGTCACTGTCACTGGAATTTGTGGTGAAGGTGCACATTACTCCTCTTTTAACTGCCAGTTGGAACTGTAATCTGCCTATCTCGCACAGGCATTTAGTATGGTCCTTAGCGCGGGTCCTGTTTTCTTTCCCTGTTAGGTGTAAGACATTTACCGCAGCCTTCAGGTCGCTGCATTTTAATTTCAGTTCCTCTAATTGGGTAACAGCGGCATCTTTCTCACCAATAGCACGCTGTGTGTTGTGATGTGCCTTGTCATACTGGGCCTGGAATTGACTCATATGTATGAGGTTCTTCTCCTCTCTTATTGCTACCTCGGCTTTTAGCTGGTGGATGTGCACAGCGGCGTCCACTAGGTCCTGCTGTAATCATATTATTTCGCTATCCTCGTCTTCTGTGATTTGATTAAATCTACGATGGACGACCACAACAGTAGCCATCACCAGTAACAACACCAAAGAAAGAAGGAAGAGCAGAGCCAGAGTATGGCTCCAGCAATATTCTCCTTTGGATCCCAGATCTGGTTTTGGGGTTTTGCCCCACTGTACCCACTTGGGCCATTTATTGTTTTTATATGCGTGGAGGACATTCTCCAACTCGGCACAACTGGCCATCACTATTCTGCTGGAATTTGGTGGGGGTGGAGTGAGAAAACAATTGGGATAGGGGTCTGGTTTACACTAAATTCCCTCCCACAGAGTTCTTTCAAGTCACTCAACTATCCTAGATATTTTCTAATGTTTGTACTCCTGACATTCCAGACACCTGGGGCGTCATTCCCCGACCCCCCAGCGGGTCGGAGAATGGCCGTTGGACGCCGTGAATCCCGCCCCCGCCGCCCGCCGAAGTCTCCGGTACCGGAGATTGGGCGGGGGCGGGAATCGGGCCGCGCCGGTTGGCGGGACCCCCCGCTCTATTCTCCGGCCTGGATGGGCCGAAGTCCCGCCCAGAAATTGCCTGTCCCGCCGGCGTAAATTAAAGTTGGTATTTACCGGCGGGACCAGGCGGCGTGGGCGGGCTCCGGGGTCCTGGGGGGGGGGGCGCGGGGTGATCTGACCCCGGGGGGTGCCCCCACGGTGGCCTGGCCCGCGATCGGGGCCCACCGATCCACGGGCGGGCCTGTGCCGTGGGGGCACTCTTTCCCTTCCGCCTCCACCACGGCCTCCACCATGGCGGAGGCGGAAGTGACTCTCCCCACTGCGCATGCGCAGGAAACTGTCAGCGGGCGCTGACGCTCCCGCGATGCGCCGCCCCGAATGTCATTTCCGCGCCAGCTGGCGGGGCAACAAACGCTATTTCCGCCAGCTGGCGAGGCGGAAATTCCTCCAGCGCCGGCCTAGCCCCTCAATGTTGGGGATCGGCCCCCAAAGATGCGGAGCATTCCGCACCTTTGGGGCGGCGCGATGCCCGTCTGATTGGCGCCGTTTTGGGCGCCAGTCGACGGACATCGCGCCGTTGGGGGAGAATTTTGCCCCTGGTTTATGGCCCAATCAGCTGGTCGAATCTATATCAGTGCTTCACTCACTTAAAACTGTCCATTACGTGGGGCAATCTGCCCTCTTAATTCAGCCTCAGATGGAGTGTTGGAGAATACTGGTTTGAAGGATCGACTGCGGAGTAACATATCACTTCTTATCGAACGACCGTCTGAGGTGGCAAAAAAAGATAGATGCCTTTCTAAAGAATAAAGGGATTCGGGGATATGGTGTACGGGCCGGAGAGTGGAGCTGAGTCCACAAAGATCAGCCATGATCTCATTAAATGGCGGAGCAGGCTCGAGGGGCCAGATGGCCTACTCCTGTTCCTTGTTCTTATGTTCTTATGTTGTATCTGTCCGATTCAGATACTTCAACCAGTTCCTTAATTAAAGTTTACCCAGGTGTCATTATTTATGAGTAGAACAAAGTATGGACACAGATATAATGCAACACACTAATCGTAAATTACCCACTATACGTACAAGAAACACCCAGGATTCGACTATACTACCCATAAATGTAGTTTGGCATGCTGTAGATCTGATCCCTGAGTCCCTCTGGTTCCTGTTTGCAAAGGTGATTCTCGCTGGCTGATTCTTGCTTGCTTGCTTCCTTCTGGTCTGGTCAAGGTCACTCACACACCGAGTCTTTGCTTTGAGTCTTTGCTTCTTGGATGCTCGGAATGCCTATTTTTATCCCCCTGTCGCCACCTACCTCCTTTTCCACCTGCCCTTGATCAACAGCCAATGGAGTCTCAGGAGGCAGGGTCTCAGACCCCAATTATCTGGTTGATGACCTATTGACAGGGCACCTGAGCCCGCCCTCGGAGGAGTGATGATTGCTTGATGGGTTATCAGAAACTGTGGACAATAGGCCAATGCATCTTAAGTAGGGACGATATTCACTTGATGAGATATCAGGAACTGTGGACAATAGGCCAATACATCTCAAGTAGGAGCGATAATTACTTGATGGGTCATCAGGGGCTGCTTGAGACAGCCTGTCTGAGTTCTGTATATTCGGATATTCAGATTCTGCAGGCTTCTTGTTGGAGCAGTCTGTGGTTTTAATTTAAAGTGCCCAATTCTTTAATTTAAGATATTCAATTTAATCGGCCTTAAAACTAGGCCCTGATTATCTTACAACATAGTCCACCACCATTCATGGCTGGATGTGGCAGGGCTGCAAAGCTTAGATCTGATGCGTTGATTGTGGAATCGCTTAGCTCTATCTATTACCTGCTGCTTATGCCGTTTGGCACACAAGTAGTCCTCATTTTTGGGTATGCCTGGTGTTGCTCCTGGCATGCTCTCCTGCACTCTTCATTGAACCAGGGTTGATCCTCTGGCTTGGTGGTAATGGTAGAGTGGGGGATATGCTGGGCCATGAGGTTGCAGATTGTGGTTGAATATAATTCTGCTGCTGCTGATGGCCCACAGCGCCTCATGGATGCCCAGGCTTGAGTTGCTAGATCTGTTCGAAGCATGATGGTAGTGCCACACAACACGATGGAGGGTATCCTCAATGTGGAGATGGAACTTTGTCTCCACAAGGACTATGCGGTGATCACTTCTACCAATACATGGGCAGATGCATCTGTAGCAGGCAGATTGGTGAGGATGAGGTTAAGTATGTTTTTCCCTCTTGTTGGTTCCTCACCCCTTCTGCAGTCCCAGTCTAGCATCTATGTCCTTTAGGACCCAGCTAGCTCAGTCTGTGGTGGTACTACCAAGCCACTCTTGGTGATGGACATTGAAGTATCCCACCCACAGCATGTTCTGCACCCTCCAAGTGGTGATCAACTTGGAGGAGTACTGATTCATCAACTTATGGGGCCGGTCTGTGGTAATCAGCAAGAGGTTTCCTTGCCCTGAGACCCCATGGGGTCCAGAGTCGACATTGAGGACTCCCAGGAAAACTCCTTCCCGACTATATACCACTCTGCCGCCGCCTCTGCTTGGTCTGTCCTACCGGGGAGACAGGCCATACCCAGGAATGGTAATTGTGCTGTCTGGGATAGTGTCTGAAAGGTATGATTCTGTGAGTATGACTATGTAAGGCTGTTGCTTAACTAGTCTGTGAGACAGCTCTCCCAACTTTGCCACAAGCTGGCAGATGTTAGTAAGGAGGACTTTGCAGGGTTGACAGGGCTGGTCTGCCGTTTTCGTTTCCAGTGCCTGGTTCGATGCTGGGATGTCCGTCTGGTTTTATTTCTTTTTTGTGTTTTTGTAGCGGTTGAATACAATTGAGTGGCTTGCTGGGCCATTTCAGAGGGCATTTAAGAGTCAACCACATGCTGTGAGTCTGGAGTCACATGAAGGCCAGACCAGGTAAGGATTGCAGATTTCCTTCCCAAAAGGACATTAGTGAGCCAGATGGGTTTTTACGACGATCAATAATGGTTTCATGGTCATCGTTAGACTTTTAAATCCAGATATTTTATTGAGTTTAAATTCCACCGCCTGGTCCCCAGAGCATGCTCCTGGGTCTCTGGATTACTAGTCCAGTGACAAAACTACTCCGCCATTGCCTCCCTTTATCTTTTTTCATAACTTTCAATGTAATTGAACCCACCTTCCCATGTGCTAACCTGGGGCTGGATTCCCCGATCTTGAGGCTATGTCCGGTTTTACAATGAAAAAGTTGGTGCTGCCCACGCACCGATGCTCCGACCGGTGAGGGGCTAGCAGCCACGCCATGTAAAATGCACAGCCTTCCCGATATAAATGCCTGGAGAATTTCCGGGTTCGTAGCCACGGATGTGCACGGTGACAACCTGCAGCGGGCGTGCTGTACAACATGGCGCCGGCCTCGCGTGGACTTAACCTGCCAGTTAATGCCCCCCTGGACACCCCCTCACCACCCCTGGCCACATCCCACCAGTCCCCCCAGCCCTCGCCGAAGCCAGTCCCGGCCAGCAGCATGACTCGCAACCCCCCCCCCCCCCCGCCCAACTGTGGCGGTACTGGACACAGTCCACAGCAGCCACGCTGAGTTCATGAAAACTGAGAGCATTCCCCGCGCCGTCGGGAACTCGGCCCATCGGGGGCGGAGAATCGGGGGGGGGGGGGGGGGGGGGGGCCTTCAGGTAACGTCCTGAGGCCGTTTCAACGGCGTGCGCCGTACTCCTCGATGACATTGTTTTGGAGGGGGCGGGGCCTCCGATAACAGGCATCGGCCCCGATTCGGTCATGAACAGGGATTCTATGCCCGATCGGCAATTATGAAATTGGTGTCGGGCAACAGAGTATCCCCCCCTGCTGCTTTGCCTCCCATTAACAATTTTACTTCACGTAGTGTTACCCTTCTCCCCCCTTGGCCTTGAGACCACCCTATCTATCCTTTTCGCTGGAATACTGGATCTAGATCGGTTCAGATGGAGGCCGTCCCAATGGTACAGATCCCTCCTGTTCCAATACTGATGCCAATGCCCCATAAAATGAAACCCCTCTTTCCTGCACCACTCCTTTAGCCACGTGTTTACTTCCCTAATTTTCTCACCCTTATGCCAAATCGCACATGGCTCGTGTAGTAATCCTGAGATTATGGCCCTTGAGGACCTGTTTTTTAATTTAGTTCCTAGTGCCTGATAATCCCTCAACAAGTCCTCTTTCTTAGTCATCCACACAGGGAGCAAGTACCTTGCACGTGTTGGACAAGGTCAAGTGTTGAGACTCCTCCATTCCTGGATTCAGGATCCCTCTACCTGCGTCACTTGCAGTCACAACCTGCTGCCCCTGTACACTGACCGAATGTGAGGCACTTAACCTATGGGGTGTGACCGCCTCCTGAAACAAAACTCCCAGGTAACTCTTTCCCTTCCGGATGTGCCGCAGTATTTTGAAGCTCAGACTCCAGCTCATCACCTCTCAGCTGAAGTTCCTTGAGCAACCAACACTTGCTGCAGATGTGGTCACTGCAACTTGCAATGTGATCTGCCAGCTCCCACATCATACAGCTACAGCACATCACCTGCTCGGCCATCTCTACTTAGTTAATTGATTTATTAATTAATTTTGTACTGTTCCATTTCAAATTTAGCACAGTTTTCTTACCAATCAACAGGTCACAACTTTCCTGTGACGCCACCTTTTCAGGGTTTTTTTCAGCTTCGTGGAACCCCAAGGTGCCTGACTGCTCCTTAGAAAACTAGGCCACGAATTCCCGAGGTAAGTTTATATACTCACCACTCCGATGCTCTGCGCTCCGAGACTTCTCCCTGGAAAACTGTACGAATTGGACGGGTTAGTCCTGCGCAGGACCAGGACTGATGTCCTTGTTGGGGTACTTGATAGGTTGGTTGGGAAGGGTTTAAACTAATATGGCAGGGGCGGTTGGGAATGGTTTAAACTAATATGGCAGGGGAATGGGTACCTATGTAATAATTCAGAGCAGGAGGGATCAAGACGTAGACAGTGTTATGGGCCAGGGTTTAGAGAACCCCAAAGTGTATCATGGAGTTCACTCGGCCCACAACTTTTAATAGATTGTGGTTATGGGGAGCACACGGGCCTACTTTACAGGTGTGGTGCAACAGAGAGCTAAAGTACTTTTAAATTAAAACAATGTTTATTTATGAAACCAGTTGACACTTTATATACCCACAGTAAACATCTTAACAACTTTCAACACCAATCATCCCCACAGATGCAATATTCTATAAGTAACCCTTAGTCTTTCCTTGTGACATCTAGAAGACAAATACCCTCTTCAACACAGACATTAGGTTTAAATTCTCTACTGAGAGCAGTTATCACTTTTAAATTAGCAAATGATTTGAAGACATTCCTTTCATGCAGAAAGAAATCAGAATTACACCTGGTTTTGCTGGATGCAGCTCCCAGTCTGCAAAATGAAACTAACTACAATGTAGCTGCCTGCTCAAAAACGAAAGTGAAAGACAGCCAGCCCAGCTCCACCCACACTCTAACCGTTAAAATGTGGCTGGGGTGTTTTTCATGCCAAATGGCATAACTTTGAATTGGTATATCTGGAGTCACAAAAGCTGATATTGTCCCACCTTCTCAATGCAATCCTCCAAACGTGGGATAGGATAAGAGTCTTTTCTTGCAACTGCATTAATCTTTCTATAGTCCACACACAGCCGTTGGGTACCGTCTGGTTTGAGTACCATCACTATGGGTGAGCTCCATTGGCTGCAACCCACTTCAATTATGCCATTTTTAAACATACTTTCAATCTTTTTGTTATCCTGCGCCAACTTTAAAGGGTTAAGTCTATATGGATGTTGTTTAATTGGAACAGCATTTCCCACATATACATCATGTATAGCCATTTTAGTACTCCCAATTTATCTGCACAAACTTGCCCATGTGATATCAATAACTCTTTCAGGTCAGTCTATTTTTCCTCTGGAAGGTAACTCAACAATTTATCCCAATTTTTAAGAATATCCTCGTTTTCTAATTTAATTTGAGGTAAGTCAAATTCAAAGTCATCTGGATTTGGTTCGTCACTTTGAGTTAGAATCATTAAAACCTCCTCCATTTCCTCTCCTTCCCTTTCAAAGTACCTTTTAAGCATGTTCACATGACGCACGTGGTGAGTTTTCCTTCTATCCGGCATTCTTACCACATAATTCACCTCACTTAATTTCCTTTCAATCTGATAAGGTCCACAAAACCTTGCTTTTAAAGGTTCACCTACCACTGGTAACAATACTAAAACTTTGGGCGTGATTCTCCGCTCCCGCGACTAAGTGCCCACGCCGTCGTGAACGCCGTCGAGTTTCACGACGGCACAAAACGGCCCCGTTCTCGACCGATTCAGGGCCCGAAAATGGTCTAGGATCGGGGCCGTGAGAAACTGGGGGGTCGAGTCACTAAAGCAGCGTCGTCAGCGCGCGCCGGGCATTGGAGCCGCACAAAAGCGGCGCCGCATCATCCGCTGCCTAACTGGCGTCACCCGCGCATGCATGGTTTCCGTCCTCCCCGAGGCCGCCCCGCAAGAAGATGTCGGATGGATCTTGCGGGGCGCGGAGGAAAGGAGGTCCTCCTTCAGAGAGATAGTGGGTAGTCCATATCTAGTAAAGAATTTAAGTAACTCCTCCGCAACCTTTTTGGCTGTAATATTATGTACTGGATTGGCCTCTGGAATCCTAGTTGACACATCTATTATAGTCAAAAGATATTGATTTCCACTTTTTGTTTTAGGAAGCGGTCCTACGCAATCAATTAGGACCCTTGTAAAAGGTTCCTCAAATGCTGGAATGGGTATTAAAGGTGCTGGTTTTATCACTGCTTGAGGTTTCCCTATCACTTGACATGTGTGACATGATCAACAAAATTTAACTACATCTTTATGTAGTCCAGGCCAATAAAAATGTTTTGGGATTTTAGCTTGCGTTTTCCTGACTCCCAAATGACCTCCCACAGGTACCTCATGTGCTACTTGCAACACCTCCTTTCTATACCCTATACCCTACCCTGAAGTTAGAGACAGCCTGAGTGAGAGAGCCTGAGTTAGGATTGAAACTTGGTCATTTGGAGCAGTGTGGTAATTAAAGAGGTAAGTGGTGAATTTACTTTTCCTGTTTTTCAGTTAACAGTTTAGTGGCCTTGTTAGCTGGAGCTACCCCCACCCTAATTGTTGAGTGGCAGTTATCTGTCAATCACCTGAAGTTTGATGAGAGGCAAAGGTGGAAATTGCATCCTTCAGTCTCAAGCTTAACTAGTGTGAGTCATCTCAGTTTTGCTGGGCTCTATGTAAGAGAGAGGCATAAAGTGCATACTCAGTAAGTTTTCGCACGTGTAGTGAAGACAGTTTGAATAGTGAGAGAGCCCGAGTGAGGATTGAAACGGTCATTTGGAGCAGTGTGGTAATTCGGTGCAGAGTGGGAGGAGGTGCTTTTCCTCTTTCATTTTGTTTTCTTTCTTCTGGGGTTGTAACTATTAATCTGCAGGGAGAAATCCAGAGAGCATCCTGGGAAGGTAAGCGATATATATACCTTTTCAAATTCTGGGGGGTAAAAGCTGAAGTGACATCACAGAAAAGCTGTGACCTGATTGGCTGGTAGGGAATCTATTAAATTTGGGGGAAAAAATAACATTGAAAAAACGAATTAAAACTAGTTAATTAACTAGATAAAGGATTAACTAAACCTGAGGGCAGAGATTAGTATTTAGCATTTAATTTTACAGTAAAAATCTAGTGCCAGGGCCACATAGTTAATTGTAACTTAATCTAATAACAATTTAAGTATTTATTTTGAATTAATTAACTAATGCTTAAATGTCACGCAGTGGGGTGCAGTGCTCTAACTGTGAGATGTGGCAGATCTTTGACATTCCAGCGTTCCGGCTGACTACGTCTGCAGGAAGTGTAACCAATGGCAGCTCCTCACAGACTGCATGGTTAGGTTGGAGCAGCAGTTGGAAGCACTTAGGAGTATGCAGGTGGCGGAAAGCATCATAGATAGGAGTTATAGAGACATGGCCATACCCAAGCTGGAGGCAGACAGATGGATGACTGCTAGAAAGGGCAGGCAGTCAGTGCAGGAATCCGCTGTGGCTGTCCCACTCTGGATACTGCTGGGGGGATAGCCTATCAGGGGAAAACAACAGCAGCCAGAATAGTGGCACCACAACTGTTGCTCAGCAGGGGGGCAAAGTACTGGAGAGCAAATGTTATAGGGGACTCTATAATAAGGGACACAGATAGACACTTCTGTGGACATGAAAGAGAAGGATGGTATGTTGTCTCCCTGGGTCCAGGGTCTCTGAATGAACATAGGACATCCTGAAGGGAGAGGGTAAACAGCCAGAGGTCATAGTACCCATAGGTACTAACGACATAGGCAGGAAGAGTAAGCTAAAAAGCAGGACCTCTAGGATTGTAATCTCAGGATTACTCCCTGTGCCACGTACCAGTGAGGATAGAAATATGAGGATAGTACAGCTAAACACGTGGCTAAACTGTTGGTGTAGGAGGGAGGTTTTCAGATATCTGGACTATTGGGATCTCTTCCGGGGCAGGTAAGACCTGTGCAAGAAGGACGGATTATATCTAAACTGGAGGGCACCAATATCCTGGCTGGGAGGTTTGCGAGAGTCATTCGGGAGGATTTAAACTAGTATGGCAGGGGGGTGGAACCAGAGCGTTCGCTTAGAAGGTGTAATAACTGAAGTGGAAATATGGATCAAAAATAAGAGAACAACATCACCCTTAGGCACAGAAAAAAAGGTGACAAGTGTGAGAAGGGAGGTGGTCAATGCAGGATTGAGGGTGTTGTACCTAAATGTGCGCAGTACACTCAACAAGGTAAACAAGGTTGTTGCGCGCATTGAATTTGACCAGTACGATGTTGCGGGCATCACAGAGACGTGGCTGCAAGGACCCCAGGCTGGGATTTAAATATACAAGGATATGAGCCCTATCGAAGGGACAGGCAGATGGGCAAAGGGGGCGGGGTTGTATTGTTACTAAGGAATGAAGTTAAATCGATAACAAGGAGCGATATGGGATCAGAAGGCATAGAATCTCTGTCCAGAGAAGGTTCCTAGAATGAAGAGCTTGTCCTATGAGGAACGGTTTGAGGACTCTTGGTCTGTACTCGTTGGAGTTTAGAAGGATGAGGGGCGGGGGATCTTATTGAAACTTACAGGATACTGCGAAGCCTGGATAAAGTGGACGTGGAGAGGATGTTTCCACTTGTAGGAAAAACTGGAACCAGAGGACACAATCTCAGACTAAAGGGATGATCCTTTAAAACAGAGATGAGGAGGAATTTCTTCAGTCAGAGGGTGATGAATCTGTGGAACTCTTTGCCGCAGAAGACCATGGAGGCAAAATTACTGAGTGTCTTTAAGATAGAGATAGATAGGCTATTGATTAATAAGGGGATCAGTGGTTATGGGGAGAAGGCAGGAGAAAAATATCAGCCATGATTGAATGGCGGAGCAGACTTGATGGGCCGTGTGGCCTAATTCTGCTCCTGTCTTATGGTCTTATGGTTGTGCAACCCACCTCTTCACTCACCTGATGAAGGAACTGTGCTCGAAAGCTAGTGATTCGAAACAAACCTGTTGGACTTAACCTGTCATTGTAAGACTTCTCACTGTGCCCACCCCAGTCCAACTCCGGCATCTCTACATTCTGGTCTTATGGTAGCTAATTTAACACAGTTATTCAAAAAGGGAGCTTGGGAGAAAACAGTGAACGATTGATCAGTGAGCCTAACTCACTGGTCGTAGGGAAATGTT
This sequence comes from Scyliorhinus torazame, assembly GCF_047496885.1. NCBI lineage: Eukaryota > Metazoa > Chordata > Chondrichthyes > Carcharhiniformes > Scyliorhinidae > Scyliorhinus > Scyliorhinus torazame. The sequence continues at coordinate 347,472,494 of NC_092710.1, read as the reverse complement.
TTCGAGTCCATTATCAAGGACTTTGCAGCACAGCATTTGGAAAATAGTGGTATAATCAGACAAAGTCAGTATGGATTTACAAAAGGGAAAGCATGCTTGAGAAATATACTGGAATTCTTTGATGTAACCAGTAGAGTTGACCAGGAAGATCCGGTGGATTTGGTTTATTTAGACTTTCAGAAGGCTTTCTGGTTTAGCTCAGTGGCCTAGACAGCTGGTTTGTAATGCAGAGCAAGGCCAGCAGCGCAGGTTCAATTCCCGTACCGGCTTACCCGAACAGGTGCCGGAATGTGGCGACTAGGGGCTTTTCACAGTAACTTCATACTTGTGACAATAAAACAATTATTATTATTAAATTACTATGTACAGTGACTGCAGGTAGTGTCTTGAGATGGACAGAAAGCTGGTTAGCAGACAGGAAGCAAAAAGTTGGAATAAATGGGTCTTTTTCTGATTGGCAGGCAGTGACAAGTGAGGTACCGCATGGATCTGTGCTAGGATCCCAACTGTTCACATTATAGATTAATGATTTGGACGAGGGAAATAATTGTATCATCTCCAAATTTGCAGACAATACAAATTGGGTGGGAGGGTGAGATGTGAGGAGGATGCAGAGATGCTTCAGCAGGATTTGGACCGGCTGAGTGAGTGCAATGGCAGATGCAGTATAATGTGGATAAATGTGAGGTTATTCGCATCAGTAGCAAAAATAGGAAGGCAGATTATTTGAATCGGTGTAAACTGAGAGACGTTGATACTCAGCGAGACCTTGGTGTCTTCATTCATCAGTCTCTGAAAGTGAGCGTGCAGGTAAAGCAGGCAATAGAACATAGAAAATACAGCACAGAACAGGCCCTTCGGCCCACGATGTTGTGCCGGACCTTTGTCCTAGATTAATCATAGATTATCATTGAATTTACAGTGCAGAAGGAGGCCATTCGGCCCTTTGAGTCTGCACCAGCTCTTGGAAAGAGCCCCCTACCCAAACTCAACACCTCCACCCAACACCAAGGGCAATTTTGAACACTAAGGGCAATTTATCATGGCCAATCCACCTAACCTGCACATCTTTGGACTGTGGGAGGAAACCGGAGCACCCGAAGGAAACCCACGCAGACACGGGGAGGATGTGCAGACTCCGCACAGACAGTGATCCAAGCCGGAATCAAACCTGGGACCCTGGAGCTGTGAAGCAATTGTGCTATCCACAATGCTACCGTGCTGTCCTTAAGAACAAATAAATCGACACTATATCATTTTACCGTAATCCATGTACCTATCCAATAGCTGCTTGAAGGTCCCGAATGTTTCTGACTCAACTACTTCCACAGGCAGTGCATTCCATGCCCCCACTACTCTCTGGGTAAAGAACCTACCTCCGATATCCCTCCTATATCTTCCACCTTTCACCTTAAATTTATGTCCCCTCGTAATGGTTTGTTCCACCCGGGGAAAAAGTCTCTGACTGTCTGTAGCGCACAAAGACTCCGAGAGACGAATAGAGTGAAGTCGATGAGGCTTTATTAAGCGTGACTGTTTCCCCCGCAGTTCGGTAGTAGACTGCCTGCGGGGGAGGACTCCAGGTACTTATACTCCACCTTCAGGGCAGAGCTAGAGGTCAACGTCCAACCAGGACCCGGGATCTGTCAGCCAATTACATCATGGCTTCACAGTCCCACATGACCCCTAATGCATACTACCACATTCACCCCTTGTTAAAAATGAACCCGGCGGGGTGATGCTTCGCATGGTGGTAAGGGTTTACAAGGCTGGTCCTGGGAGGAAAACTTTCACATATTATAACAGTATGTACAAGGTTTTTTTTTTGATTCAAACTATTTACAGTAATCGTCAGGAAAAGACAAAATGTTCTCGTTAAAAGTCCACAAAGTCCACATTGTACTGTTAGATCGACGCCACGAGTTGGTCGGGCGGTCTGGTCGTCCGTGTCGATCGCCTCGGCCCCGGTGGTGGTGGTGGTGCTGGTTTCGGTGTTGTCTTCTCCGGGAGCCTTACGGTTTCAGCTTGGGCTTCATTCCTGGTCGGGCCTGGGAGGAGGACTGATCCTCCTGGGAAGGGGGCGGTCGCGGGGTGCGGCGGTGGCAGGAAGGGGGGGGGGTTGGGTGATTGGTGTCGGGGGGGGGGTGTGTTGCCGGCGGGCGCCAGATCTCGCAGAGAGACCGTGTCCTGTCTGCCGTCGGGGTACTCCACGTAAGTGTACTGCGGGTTCGCGTGAAGGAGGTGAACCCTTTCGACCAACGGGTCCGACTTGTGCGCCCGCACGTGCTTTCGGAGCAAGATGGGTCCTGGGGCCACCAGCCAGGTCGGCAGCGACGTTCCAGAGGAGGACTTCCTGGGGAAGACAAGGAGGCGCTCATGAGGCATTTGGTTAGTGCTAGTACACAGTAGTGACCAGATGGAGTGGAGGGCGTCCGGAAGGACCTCCTGCCACCGTGAAACTGGGAGGTCCCGGGACCGTAGGGCCAGTAGGACGGTCTTCCAGACCGTGCCGTTCTCCCTTTCTACTTGCCCATTCCCCCTGGGGTTGTAGCTGGTCGTCCTGCTCGAGGCTATCCCGTTGCTGAGCAGGAACTGGCGCAGCTCGTCACTCATGAAGGAGTACCCCCTGTCGCTGTGGACGTATGCGGGGCAACCGAACAGTGTGAATATGGTGTTCAGGGCTTTAATGACTGTGGCCGCGGTCATGTCAGAACAGGGGATGGCGAATGGGAAGCGGGAGTACTCGTCCACCACATTGAGGAAGTATATGTTGCGGTCAGTGGAGGGGAGGGGTCCTTTGAAATCCAGACTAATGCGTTCAAAGGGGCGGGAAGCCTTAATCAGGTGCGCACCATCCGGCCTGAAAAAATGCGGTTTGCACTCTGCGCAGATGTGGCAGTTCCTTGTGACTGTACGGACCTCCTCTAAGGAGTATGGGAAGTTGCGGGACTTGATAAAGTGGTAAAACCGAGTGACCCCCGGGTGGCAGAGGTCCTCGTGGAGGGTTTGGAGGCGGTTAATTTGTGCGTTGGCACATGTGCCGCGGGATAGGGCATCGGACGGCTCGTTCAGCTTTCCGGGACGATACAAGATCTCGTAGTTGAAGGTGGAGAGCTCGATCCTCCACCTTAAGATCTTGTCGTTTTTGATTTTGCCCCTCTGTGCATTATCGAACATGAAGGCTACCGACCATTGGTCCGTGAGGAGAGTGAATCTCCTGCCGGCCAGGTAATGCCTCCAATGTCGCACAGCTTCCACTATGGCTTGGGCTTCCTTTTCCACTGAGGAGTGGCGGATTTCTGAAGCGTGGAGGGTTCGGGAGAAAAAGGCCACGGGTCTGCCCGTTTGGTTAAGGGTGGCCGCTAGAGCTACGTCGGAGGCGTCGCTCTCAACCTGGAAGGGGAGGGACTCGTCGATGGCGCGCATCGTGGCCTTTGCGATATCCGCTTTGATACGGCTGAAGGCCTGGCAAGCCTCTGTCGACAGAGGGAAGGTCATGGTCTGTATTAGGGGGCGGGCCTTGTCTGCGTACTGGGGGACCCACTGGGCGTAGCATGAAAAAAACCCCAGGCAGCGTTTCAGGGCTTTTGAGCAGTGCGGGAGGGGAAATTCCATGAGGGCGCGCATACGTTCGGGGTCGGGGACTATTATCCCATTGCGCACTACGTAGCACAGGATGGCTAGCCGGTTGGTGCTAAAAACGCACTTGTCCTCGTTGTACGTGAGGTTCAAGGCTTTAGCGGTCTGGAAGAATTTTTGGAGGTTGGCGTCGTGGTCCTGCTGATCGTGGCCGCAGATGGTTATATTGTCGAGATACGGGAACGTGGCCCGCAACCCGTGTTGATCAACCATTCGGTCCATCTCTCGTTGGAAGACCGAGACCCCGTTTGTGACGCCAAATGGGACCCTTAGGAAATGGTATAATCGCCCGTCTACCTCGAAGGCTGTGTACTTGCGGTCACTTGGGCGGATGGGGAGCTGATGGTAGGCGGACTTGAGGTCCACGGTGGAGAAGACTTTAAATTGGGCAATCCGATTGACCATGTCGGATATGCGGGGGAGAGGGTACGCGTCTAGTTGTGTGTACCTGTTGATGGTCTGGCTATAGTCTATGACCATCCTTTGTTTCTCCCCTGTCTTCACTACTACCACCAGCGCTCTCCAGGGACTATTGCTGGCCTGGATTATGCCTTCCTTTAGTAGCCGCTGGACTTCGGACCGAATGAAGGTCCGGTCCTGGGCGCTGTACCGTCTGCTCCTAGTGGCGACGGGTTTGCAATCCGGGGTGAGGTTTGCAAACAAGGACGGGGGTTGCACCTTGAGGGTTGCGAGGCCGCAGATAGTGAGTGGGGGTATTGGGCCGCCGAATCTGAAGGTAAGGCTCTGTAGATTGCACTGGAAGTCTAATCCCAGTAATGTGGGGGCGCAGAGTTGGGGAAGGACGTAGAGCCTGTAGTTTTTGAACTCCCTCCCCTGCACATTTAGGGTAACTATGCAGAAGCCTTTGATCTGTACGGAGTGGGATCCTGCAGCTAGGGAAATCTTTTGTGCGCTGGGGTGGGTGGTCAAAGAACAGCGTCTTACCGTGTCGGGGTGGATAAAGCTCTCCGTGCTCCAGGAGTCGACTAGGCATGGTGTCTCGTGCCCGTTTATCAGCACCGTTGTCGTTGTCGTCTGGAGTGTCCGGGGCCGAGCTTGGTCCAGTGTTATTGAAGCGAGACGTGGTTGTAGTAGTTGAGCGTCTTCTTCGAAACCCGTGGAACCGTCGACACTGGGGTCCGTTGTTGCCGTCCAAGATGGCGTCGGGGTTGAACAAAATGGCTGCCCCCATGCATCGCACATGGCTGGGGGGTCACAAGATGGCGGCGGGGGTGGACAAAATGGCCGCCCCCATGCGTCATACAGGTCTGGGGTGGTCCAAGATGGCGGCGCCCTTCCTCCCCTCGTGGTGGCTGGGACCCAAAATGGCTGCGCCTGCGGGTAGCACATGGGGCGCTGGGGGGGTTGGGGAGCGTTAGGAACACGCGGGGCTCCCTCATCTCTGGGGACAGCGGTGGTCGAGACCCAAATTGGGAGCGCCGGCGGGTCATACGTGGGGCGCGGGGGGGGGGTTTGGGGGGCGTTAGAGCCGCGCAGAACTCCGTCTTCTCCGGGGAGAGCGTTGGGACCCAAAGTGGTAGCGCCGGCGGGTCATACATGGAGCGCGGGGGTGGGGGTGGGGGGGGGGGTTGGGGAGCGTAAGCGGCGAGCAGGGCTCCCTGTTCTCCCGGGACCGCGGTGGTCGGGACCCAGAGTGGCTGCGCCTGCGGGTCGTACATGGGACGCAGGGGGGGGTTGGGGAGCGTAAGCGGCGCGCAGGGCTCCCTGTTCTCCCGGGACAGCGGCGACCTCACGGGACCGGCACACAACCGCGAAATGGCCCTTTTTCCCGCAGCTCTTGCAGATCGCTGCGCGGGCCGGGCAGCGCTGCCGGGGGTGTTTCGCCTGGCCGCAGAAATAGCAGCGGGCTCGTGCAAGCCTGTGGGGTGTCCGGGGGGGGGGTGGGTTTGTCGCGACGGGTACGTACGGAGCCCAATGGGCTGCCGCGCGGTCGGGGCCATAGGCGCGGGTATTTCACGCGGCCACGTCTAGGGAGGCTGCTAGGGCCCGTGCCTCTGAGAGTCCTAGCGACTCTTTTTCTACAAGTCTTTGGCGGATTTGGGAGGAGTTCATACCTGCCACAAAAGCATCGCGCATTAACATGTCCGTGTGTTCATTTGCGTCCACCGACGGGCAGCTGCAGGCTCGTCCCAAAATTAGTAGCGCGGCGTAGAATTCGTCTATCGATTCTCCGGGACTTTGCCGTCTCGTTGCGAGTTGATAGCGAGCGTAGATCTGGTTTACTGGGCGGACATAGAGACTTTTTAGTGCTGCGAACGCCGTCTGGAAATCCTCTGCGTCTTCGATGAAAGAGAAAATCTCCGTGCTTAACCTCGAGTGCAGGACCTGTAGTTTTTGGTCTTCTGTGACCCGGCCAGTGGCCGTTCTGAGGTAGGCCTCAAAACAAGTCTGCCAGTGCTTGAAAGCTGCTGCCGCGTTCACTGCGTGGGGGCTGATCCTCAGGCATTCCGGGATGATCCTGAGCTCCATAGTCCTTTTTAGTCACGCTTAATAAATTGTAGTGCACAAAGACTCCGAGAGACGAATAGAGTGAAGTCGATGAGGCTTTATTAAGCGTGACTGTTTCCCCCGCAGTTCGGTAGTAGACTGCCTGCGGGGGAGGATTCCAGGTACTTATACTCCACCTTCAGGGCGGAGCTAGAGGTCAACGTCCAACCAGGACCCGGGATCTGTCAGCCAATGACATCATGGCTTCACAGTCCCACATGACCCCTAATGCATACTACCACACTGTCTACTCTATCTATTCCCCTGATCATCTTATAAACCTCCATCAAGTCGCCCCTCATCCTTCTCCGTTCTAATGAGAAAAGGCCTAGCACCCTCAACCTTTCCTCGTAAGACCTACTCTCCATTCCAGGCAACATCCTGGTAAATCTCCTTTGCACCTTTTCCAAAGCTTCCACATCCTTCCTAAAATGAGGCGACCAGAACTGTACACAGTACTCCAAATGTGGCCTTACGAAAGTTTTGTACAGCTGCATCATCACCTCACGGCTCTTAAATTCAATCCCTCTGTTAATGAACGCGAGCACACCATAGGCCTTCTTCACAGCTCTATCCACTTAAGTGGCAACTTTCAAAGATGAATGAACATAGACCCCAAGATCTCTCTGCTCCTCCACATTGCCAAGAACTCTACCGTTAACCGTATATTCCGCATTCATATTTGTCCTTCCAAAATGGACAACCTCACACTTTTCAGGGTTAAACTCCATCTGCCACTTCTCAGCCCAGCTCTGCATCCTATCTATGTCTCTTTGCAGCCGACAACAGGCCTCCTTACTATCCACAACTCCACCAATCTTCGTATCGTCTGCAAATTTACTGACCCACCCTTCAACTCCCTCATCCAAGTCATTAATGAAAATCACAAACAGCAGAGGACCCAGAACTGATCCCTGTGGTACGCCACTGGTAACTGGGATCCAGGCTGAATATTTGCCATCCACCACCACTCTCTGACTTCTATCGGTTAGCCAGTTCATTATCCAACGGGCCAAATTTCCCACTATCCCATGCCTCCTTAATTTCTGCATAAGCCTACCATGGGGAACCTTATCAAATGCCTTACTAAAATCCATGTACACTACATCCACTGCTTTACCTTCATCCACATGCTTGGTCACCTCCTCAAAGAATTCAATAAGACTTGTAAGGCAAGACCTACCCCTCACAAATCCGTGCTGACTATCCCTAATCAAGCAGTGTCTTTCCAGATGCTCAGAAATCCTATCCTTCAGTACCCTTTCCATTACTTTCTTTGCCTACCACCGAAGTAAGACTAACTGGCCTGTAATTCCCAGGGTTATCCCTAGTCCCTTTTTTGAACAGGGGCACGACATTCGCCACTCTCCAATCCCCTGGTACCACCCCTGTTGACAGTGAGGACGAAAAGATCACTGCCAACGGCTCTGCAATTTCATCTCTTGCTTCCCATAGAATCCTTGGATATATCCCGTCAGGCCCGGGGGACTTGTCTATCCTCAAGTTTTTGAAAATGCCCAACACATCTTCCTTCCTAACAAGTATTTCCTCGAGCTTACCAATCTGTTTCACACTGTCCTCTCCAACAATATCGCCCCTCATTTGTAAATACAGAAGAAAAGTACTCGTTCAAGACCTCTCCTATCTCTTCAGACTCAATACACAATCTCCCGCTATTGCCCTTGATCGGACCTACCCTCGCTCTCGTCATTCTCATATTTCTCACATATGTATAAAAGACCTTGTGGTTTTCCTTGATCCTACCCGCCAAAGATTGTTCATGCCCTCTCTTAGCTCTCCTAATCCCTTTCTTCAGTTCCCTCCTGGCTATCTTTGTATCCCTCCAATGCCCTGTCTGAACCTTGTTTCCTCAGCCTTACATAAGTCTCCTTTTTCCTCTTAACAAGACATTCAACCTCTCTTGTCAACCATGGTTCCCTCACTCGACCATCTCTTCCCTGCCTGACAGGGACATACATATCAAGGACACGTAGTACCTGTTCCTTGAACAAGTTCCACATTTCACTTGTGTCCTTCCCTGACAGCCTATGTTCCCAACTTATGCACTTCAATTCTTATGCAATAAAGAAGGCAAATGGCATGTTGGCCTTCATAGCGAGAGGATTTGAGGATAGGATAAGGGACGTGTTACTGCAATTGTGTAGGGCATTGGTGAAACCACACCTGGCGTATTGTGTGCAATTTTGTTGTTCTTAGCTGAGAAAGGATGTTCTTGCTATGGAGGGAGTGCAGCGAAGGTTCACCAGGCTGGTTCTTGGGATGGTAAGACTCTCATGTGAGGAGAGACTAAATCGGTTAGGATTATATGAAAATGAAATGAAAATCGCTTGTCACAAGTAGGCTTCAAATGAAGTTACTGTGAAAAGCCCCTAGTCGCCACATTCCGGCACTTGTTCGGGGAGGCTGGTACGGGAATTGAACCGTGCTGCTGGCCTGCCTTGGTCTGCTTTAAAAGCCAGCGATTTAGCCCAGTGTGCTAAACCAGCCCCTATATTCATTGGAGTTTAGGAGAGTGTGAGGAGATCTCATAGAAATGTATAAAATTCGAACAGGGTTAGACAGGGTAGATTTAGATGAATGTTCCCGATGGTGGGGGAGTCCAGAACTAGGGGTCATAGTTTGAGGATAAGGGGTAAACCTTTTAGGACTGAGGTGAGGAGAAATTTCTTCCAAAGTGTGGTAAACCTGTGGAATTCACTACCACAAAAAGTAGTTGAGGCGGAAACCTTCTTTAATTTCAAGAAGGAGTTAGATAGATATAGCTCTTGAGGCTCAAGAGATCAAGGGATATGCAGGGGGTGGTGGGTGGGGGAGAGGCTGGATCAAGATATTGAACTTGCTGATCAGCCACGATCATAGTAAATGGCGGAGGTGGCTCGAAGGGCTGGATGGCCTCCTCTTGGCTTCTATTTTCTATGTATGTTTCTACGTATGAGGACATTTGAAATGAAATGAAAGTCGCTTATTGTCACAGGTAGGCTTCAAATGAAATTACTGTGAAAAGCCCCTAGTCGCCACATTCCGGCGCCTGTTCGGGAAGTTTTCACATTTAAGTGAAAACTTATGTTGGATAAACTGGAATTGATCGCCTTGGACCAAAGGATACTGAGGGAAGGTTTTCTAGTGGTGCAGCCGATTATGACAGGTTTAATAAGGTAGACAAAGAAAATCTATTTCCATTTGACGGCACAGTAGGGTAGCTGTAACATTTTCCGGAAGTGTATGCTAATGCTCTGGTAACTTGGGTTCAAATCCTAACACAGCAGCTCATGGAATTTAAATTCAATTAATTAACCTGGAATTTAAAGTCAGTCTGAGTAATGATTACAATTGTCATCATTTGTTTGCTATTCTACTTTTGGGAAGGAAATCTGCAACCGTCTGCTCTATATGCAACTCACTGTTGTTTCACAGCGCCAGGGACCCGAGTTCGATTTCTGGCTTGCGTCACTATCTGTGAGGAGTCTGCACGTTCCCCCCGCGTCTGCATAGGTTTCCTTTGGGTGCTCTGGTTTCCTCCCACATGTGCCAAAAGATGTGCTGTTAGGTGAATTGGACATTCTGAATTCTCCCTCAGTGTACCCAATCAGGCTCTAGTACCCTAGTGTGGCGACTAGGGGATTTTCACAGTAACATTCTTAATACCTTTTTTGTCACAAGTAGGCTTACAGTAACACTGCAGTGAAGTTACTGTGAGAATTGATGAAGTACTTTGGGGGAATAAGTTGTTATTCTTGATGTGTTAGGCAGGTTGGTTCGATGTGGAATGCACTCGATGCAGGTAAGTTAGAAACAGAGGTCTAACACAGGAGAAGATCCAACACTGTTTAATCAACTGGATGAACTGTTGCACATATTCAGCTGTGGGTCGACACTACACTGATCTGACTAGTAACCTTGTAGTAGCCTGACCAGACTTACTAGCTACCGCATGGTGTTTGTGCTTGCTAGCTCATGGACTCTGACTGTCTTAGTTGTTGGGTTCCGAGAGAGCGGGAAACCTAGTGAGTGCCCTCTGGCTTTATAGTGGTAGTGTCCTGTCTGGTGATTGGCTGTGTTGCATGCTTACTGGTCATCCTATGTGTCAATAACTGCCTATCTGCACCTCATTATTTACATGAGTGGATATTATGACAATTCTGAAAAGAAGACGGGCTGGATTCTCCGCCGTCAGGATTCTCTGTTTTTCCGGCAGCCCAGGGGTTTCCCCACAATGGGAAACCCAATTGACCAGCCGGCGAAGCGGAGCATCCCGCCAGCGTGCTGAACCAGAAATCTGGCGCGGAGGGACGGAGAATACAGCCTGACATGTGTATAAATGATTTAGTAGTATGGGAGAATTTAGAAATAAAGAAGAGTAGAGATGTTAAATATATGCATTTTTAATTAAGCTATGGTCAGGTGGTGTTACAAGTAAATGAGTAAAGTTTAGAAATTTGTCAGCAGATGAGAACCACACAGGCCCAGGGAGAATGTGCATGGACAGTGACCCTGGGCTGGGATCGATCCCGGGTCTTCAGTCCTGTGAGGTAGCAGTGCTAACCACTGCGCCACTGTGCCACACTGATTCTGGCACTTCTTTCGGTTCTTACTCCATTGTCCATTGAACATCGTAATTTACAATTTTCAAACATTCTAAAAACAAATTCTGCTTTTCTGTTCTTCCTGCCAAAGTGAATACAATCATACTTCGCCACATTGTACTTCATCTGCCATCCTCACTGAGCAGAGAGTAAAGGCTTTAATTAATATGCCGATAACTCTTTCTGTCCTCCTTACAACTCAGGTCAGTAGCTTTATATCTTCTGTAAATTTGGATGCATTACTTTCGGCTTCCTTATATATGCTATTAATATCAACTGTTAATAAACAAGGCCCCAAAATTAATCCTTGTATTAATAATCTTTATTAGTGTCACAAGTAGGCTTACATTAACACTGCAATGAAGTTATTGTTAAAATCCCCAAGTCACCATACTCCGGCACCTGTTCGGACAGACTGAGGGAGAATTCAGAATTCACCTAACAAGCACGTCTTTCGGGACTTGTGGGAGGAAACCGGAACACCTGGAGGAAACCCACGCAGACACAGGGAGAACGTGCAGACTCTGCACAAACAGTGACCCAAACCGGGAATCAAACCCAGGTCCCTGGCACTGTGAAGCAACAGTGCTAACCATTGTGCTACCGCCCATAATGGCACTCCATTGATGTTTAGATGGACTTATACAAAGAACACAGAAAGTTAGCATGCTGGTGCACCAAGAAATTAGGAAGACAGATGATATATTGGCATTTATTTCAAGGTGATTGGAAGTGGTAAGACCACAATTAAACACAGTTTTGTCCATATTTCAGAAGTATGTATATTGGGAGTAGGACAACAAAGGTTTGCTCAATTGGTTCCTGATATGAGAGGGTTGTAAAATGATGAGAGGCTGAGTAACATGGGCCCATAGCGCCTGAAGATAAAGAACCTTAGTTAGGCCACACTTGGAATATAGTGTTCAATTCTGGTCGCCACACTACCAGAAGGATGTGGAGGTTTTAGAGAGGGTGCAGAGGAGATTTACCAGGATGTTGCCTGGTATGGAGGGCATTGGTTATGAGGAGAGGTTGAATAAACTCGGTTGGTTCTCACTGGAACAACGGAAGTTGAGGGGTGACCTGATAGAGGTCTACAAAATTATGAGGGGCATAGACAGAGTGGATAGTCAGAGACTTTTTCCCAGGGTAGATGGGTCAATTACTAGGGGGTATAGTTTAAGGTGCGAGGGGCAAGGTTTAGAGTAGATGTACGAGACAAGTTTTTTACACAGAGGGTAGTGGGTGCCTGGAACTCGCTACCGGAGGAGGTGGTGGAAGCAGGGACGATAGTGACGTTTAAGGGGCATCTTGACAAATACATGAATAGGATTGGAATAGAGGGATACGGACCCAGGAAGTGTAGAAGATTTTAATTTAGACGGGCAGCATAGTCGGCGCAGGCTTGGAGGGCCGAAGGGCCTGTTCCTTTCTTTGTGCTGTACCTTTCTTTGTTCTTTGTTCTTGTTCTTTGTTCTTTGATGGGAGATGAAGCATTCAAGATTCTGAATGGGCTTGGCAATGATCATGGAGTTGTGGATTATTCCATTAGTGACCATATTTAAAACTCGGTGGGTGGATGGATTCTTGATTTCTCAAGTGGTCAAGGGATATGGGGAGTGGGTTTAGGAAAACTAAAGTTGAGGAAGAAGACCAGCCATGATTGCACCAAATGTTGGAGTAGGTTCGACAGACCATATGGCCTACTTCTGTTTCTATTTATTATGTTCTGATTTTGCTCAACTTGTCAAGGGAAGTTGATCTTTACACACTATCCTTGTTTGTATCATTCAACAAAGCATTTTACAAAGAATATAATTTGGCTCATGTTTTGAATCATTTGTTATTTTTAGAAAGTGGACGAATTATTGCTGGAGTTCCGAAAGGATCCAAAATGATGAGATTATTAATGGCCAATTTACACAGCGTGTGCCTTGATGGCCTATGCTTGTTCTTTGTGCGGTACAAAAATGATATTCCGATCACAGGGAAAAATATTCAAGAGGTATGATATAGTATTTACTTATTAAATAATTTTGCGCATTAAATTACTATCAGGAATGTGGGGCTGAATTCTCCATTCTGGAGACTAAGTGTTGATGCCGTCGTTAAAACGATGAAGTTTCACGACGGCGTGATCGGGTCCACAGCTGCAGCGATTCAACCGCTCCCAAGTGGCTAGCACGGGCGTATCGGGAAACACAACACGCTGTTAATGGACCGGCGGCCGATTCGTGATTGACGCGATGCTGCGGCTGCACATAATGAATTCTCCCCCTCCCACACACAAGTGTCGCAGCCAACATGGCTGCAAGGGGGGCAGCGCCGCGCTTCCGGGACGCCAAATTGGAGACTCTCCTGTTTTGTTATGCTCTTGACAGCATAAGCTACTTTCTTGATGTGCACTCTGACAAAGGAAGGTTCAGACTTGGAGATAGCTTTAACACATTTATTAAACTGTTAACGATTCTCCTACTTGGATTCGACTCTCCTGTTAATCCTGCTATAGCTACTCAGACTAACTAACCAGTCTGCTACAATCCACATGGTGGGTGTGATGTGTTTCAATCAACCCTGTCTGTACTCACTAAGTGTCTCCACTGGAAAGAGACTGAGCATGTGTGCTGTGTCCTTTTATATGGGTTAGTGTAATGGTGTAATGTCTGGGTGCGTCTTGACTGCCCATTGGTCATGTCCTATCTTACTGACCTATTGGTTGAATGTTTGTGTGTCATGTCTCTGGTGCTCCCGCTAGTGTTTTTCTAGTCTACGTGTATTTACATTTACCCCTTGTGTATTTGCAGTGATGCATATCACCACATCCCCTCTTTTTTCGTGTTACATATTTTCTGTACAGTGTTAAGGAAAATTGAACAAAAACAGGTAGATAAGTGATGCTATGTACAAGTTATGATGACTGTGATGACTATACAATAGTATACAAGACCAAATAATAGTTGCGATGACTTTGAGGATACAAAATAAAAGTTATGAGTCCAATAGTTCATGAATTTATATGGTCTGGTATAGAAGTGTCAATGGTGATGTCATTCCCTTGTGAACACTGTCAGTGTCCTGGTGTTTGGTCATCAGGAGGTGTTCAAGTGTTCAAATTGGGGCAGCACGGTAGCATTGTGGATAACACAATTGCTTCACAGCTCCAGGGTCCCAGGTTCGATTCCGGCTTGGGTCACTGTCTGTGCGGAGTCTGCACATCCTCCCCGTGTGTGCGTGGGTTTCCTCCGGGTGCTCCGGTTTCCTCCCACAGTCCAAAGATGTGCAGGTTAGGTGGATTGGCCATGATAAATTGCCCTTAGTGTCCAAAATTGCCCTTGGTGTTGGGTGGGGTTACTGGGTTATGGGGATAGGGTGGAGATGTTGACCTTGGGTAGGGTGCTCTTTCCAAGAGCCGGTGCAGACTTGATGGGCCGAATGGCCTCCTTCTGCACTGTAAATTCTCTGAAAAAAAAAAAGAAAAAATCACTTCATTGACTGATTTGGATTCTTTTTTTCGATGCTTATGGCAGCTATTCTTGATGGCATCTGTCCTGAAAGCCGAGTTGCCTGTTGGTAGTGTAGCAAACGTGAATTAGTAAGATGCATCATCCTGTCATGGTATGTCATTGTACTGAGCTGAGCAGTAACAGTGTCCCTCATTTGCAGAGTTGTACCATGTCGTACCAGTCGTAGTCCCATTGTTGTTGTTTTTGTCATGCTTGTTGTCAATGTTGTTGCCTCTGGTACGCTTCTTGTTATTGTCTTTTATATAGTTTTCATAGGTTGTGTTGTGTTGGTTGGTTTTGTTGCCGTGTTTGCTGTGCTCAAGGGCCACACTCTGTGGATAATACGAGTCCTTCACAGTTACTCATGTCAGCGTATTTTGCGGCATCTACTGTTTCCTTGAGCGTGCCATCACTGAGTTTGCGGCGCTCCCTGTCTGGAGTCATGTCCGGCTTACTTGAATCAGCTGTGGCTTGTCGATGTTCCCCGTCTGGAGTCGTTTCTGGTTCACCTGTGTCAGCTGAGGTTTCTTGATGCTCCCTGTCCGGAGTCATTTCAGGTTCACTTGAGTCAGCTGAGGTTTCTTGATGCTCCCCGTCCGGAGTCATTTCAGGTTCACTTGAATCTTCTGAGGTTTCATGATTCTCCCCATCCGGAGTCAAAACATTCAGGAATGCATGTGCTTGTGGAGAGGCTCGAGCGAATGAGGTTTGAAGTAACGTGGTGTCACCAGTAGTCTCACTGTGATTGTCGAGTGCCTCTGTACACACTAGCTGAGGTCTGTCACGTTGCACATCTTGTATGGGATGTGGGATGCCATCGTCACTTTGTCGCACATACAGTGGGTAGAGCCTCAGTGTCTGCTTGTCATTCTCTTGAGCTGGGTAGACTGTCAGTCTTCTTCTGGTGGCTCAAATAATCTGGGTGGACTGTCATAGTCGCTTTGTTGTTCACGTGAGCGTGGTAGACTGTCATAGTCTGCTTGCTGGACACTTGAGCGTGGCAGACTGTCACCTTTCTGTTGTTCACTTGAGCGTGGCAGACTTGCATCGTCTGCTGCTGGTTGCTCAGAGGAGGTTGCTCATGGTCTTGTTCATGCAAGGACTGCGCTCTGGAGTCTTGCGTTCTTGCCATCGTGGAGTCTGTCCATGAGCTCGCTGTGGCGGATTGTGTCACTCCCTCTGTGGAGTCTTGCAGCGTTCCCTATGTGGAATCGCACATTGGCCCCGCTGTGGAGTCTGTCATCACTTCTTGTTCATGCAAGGACTGCGCTCTGGAGTCTTGCGTTGCTTCTATCGTGGAGGCTGTCCACAAGCTCGCTGTGGAGGCTTGTGTCACTGGAGTCACTTTCTGTGTGGAGATGTGCAGTTGTCTCGCTGTGGAGTCTTTCATCGCTTCTGTGTGGAGGCTGGGACCCTTTGTGGTGCATGGACCACTCTCTGTGTGGCAGCAGGCCGTCTCTGTCGGCCTGTACCGCTCTCTGTCTCTTGGCGTCAAGGCTGCAGCATAATCCTGCACTCACGAGTCGGGATGTCATATGTGCTGGGCTGAGGATTCCCCAATCCGAAGAACTCGTCGTTGGGGGCTTCAATGTACAACATCTCTAGTTGCGGTTCGGATTTGGTACTGGGGTCGCCACGTCCAATGATGAAATCTTCGTCTGAGTCGTAGTCTTCAAGGACCATATCATCATCTAGGGCGGTGCTAACTGCTTGTTGCAGGGTTCTGCGGAGGTTACTTTCAGCTACTGGTCGAAGATCAGGCATTGTGCTGTCGTTCCAGGTGAAAGAATCTTGTTTTGAGGCGTTAAATTTTTTTTTTCTTGTTTTGGGACATTTCCCCTTTAAGTGGTCGTGGTCCGGGGCCTCTGACGTAACAAAGCTCGTGACGTAGAGCGTAGGATGCGATTGCGCATGCACAGATCGCTGTTCCTTTACTTGGGGCCTTTTTCGCAATTGGAGCCTTTTTGCATGCGCAAATGGACCTTCCCGTTCTGTGAGCTCTTCACGCAACTGCGCATGTGCTGCTCCTTTTCCAAGATGACTGCAAATCAAAACTGCCATTTTCTGCAATGGAAAGCCTACCTTCGCCTCGTGGTCAGTACTGGCGCCTCTTTTACTGATTTTTCTTGTATGTCCCTCGCAGAATTCTTGGAATTTGTCCAAGACTGCCTGGAAGTCGCTCTTGTTTTGCCCCTTTGAATATTTGAAGGTCTCGAAGATTTCTGCTGCTTTTTTACCCGCGATGGTAAGTGTAAGCTTTATTTTCTCTGCGTCCACCACGCCATCTAAGTCAGACGCTAACAGGTAGATCTTGAATCTCTGCCTGAACGGACGCCAGTTTTCACTGATATTGCCTTGGTACCTGAGCTGCTGTAGAACCGGAATCTCGATCATCTTGCCTGGATGCTGTTGCTGGTTGTCACGATTTGCTGAGTAGAAACTATATGGATTTAAACAGTCACTCTCTGGTACCATGTTTTGTTATGCTCTTGACATAGCATAAGCTGCTTCTTTGATGTGCAAAGGAAGGTTCAGATTTGGAGATAGCTTTAACACATTTTTTATACTGTTAAAGATTCTCCTACTTGGATTTGACTCTCCTGTTAATCCTGCTATAGCTACTCAGACTAACTAACCAGTCTGTTACAATTCACGTGGTGGGTGTGATGTGTTTCAATCAACCCTGTCTGTACTCACTTAGTGTCTCCACTGGAAAGAGCAAGATCATGTGTGCTGTGTCCTTTTATATGGGTTGGTGTAATGCCCCCCTGTTGTAGTGTCACGTCTGGGTGTGTCTTGACTGCCCATTGTTGTGTCCTATTTTACTGGCCTATTGGTTGAATGTCTGTGTCATGTCTCTGGTGCTCCCTCTAGTGTTTATCTAGTCTGCGTGTATTGACATTAACCCCTTGTGTATTTACAGTGATGCATATCACCACATCTCCTTGACTCCGTGGAGAAGAGGAGGCTGGTGCTGTACCCCGGGCAGGAACGGAGGTCATCAGGTGCCATCGTTCACCGTGCCTGGGCTGAGGTGGGAGCTGCCGTCAGCACCATCAGCGAGGTGGCCTGGACTGGAGACCAGTGCAGGAAGAAACTGCATGACCTCCTCAGGGCAGCCAGGGTGAGCCCCCAGTGCTGTGCCCCTGGCAGAAACCCCCCCACACATGTGACCCCCTTGCACCAATCAAGCCGCAATGGCCGGGTGCCCTGGCCATTGATGCCATCAGATACCCAACCTCTGGGCTGCATGCGGCGGGCCGTCTAATACTGTTGCTGTTTGTGTTTGCCCACCCAGGACAAGGCCGCGCACAACTGCTGGGAGCGGGAGAAGACCGGAGGAGGACCACCAGACCTGTGTGGCCTCACCTTGCCCGAGCAGAGGGCACTAGACATTGTCGGTGGGCCGGAGGAGAGAAAGGTTGCGTGTCCCCATGACAAATGTGTGCCCACCCCAACCCCCCTCACCCCAGCCATCACCACTTCACACCTCACCCCCGTACCGCTGTATAACTATACATGCCATCTTGTGTCTTACAGGACAAGCCGGGGATTGTCCCGGCCCATCCGGGGCCCCCCACCCTTAGCCAATGCCAGAGCCGGTGCCCCCCAGACATCCGAGCACCGACGGGGAGAGCAGCTGGAACACCAGCCCTCTGCCCGAAACGACCCAGGACACCACGACGCAGGACACCAGGGAGTTCGGGTCAGAGGAGGACACAGACTTTCCACCATAGCTGTCTCCTACACTGTCCACCATCTCAGAGACTATCATCTCGGTTGGGCAAATTAATAAAGAGGCTCCTCGGACACTCACTGATGCACACCACACAGTCGTTCCGGTACAGCAGGTGGAGGTAGGAGCACCAAGGGGCTGGACGGTCAGAGGGCAGTCCGGCCCCAGGGACTAGCTGCCGCCCAGACGGGTCCCGGGCTCCTGGAAGATCCAGTCCTACCCATAGTGCGAGTGCAGTCAGAGACACAGTAACTAGAGGAGGAGGTGATGGCAGGCTTCCAACACCTGCAGGTGCAGGTGGGGGAGTCCATCTGTGTGCAAGAACAGGGAGTGGTGCCGGTCATGCATGCCACCCAGGCGGAAACTGCACGAGTGGCAATGGGGGCGATGGTGTCGGATATGGGTCAGCATGTGCACGTCCTGGGGCATTCTGTGCAGGCGGGGGCTGAGGCCCAGGGCAGGGCTGCCTACTCACAGCAGCCATGTGCCAGTTCCAGCTGGAGATTGCAGTGGCGCACCTCAGGGTGGCCGGGTCACAGCAGGCCATTGCTGAGAGCATCAGCGGCAATGCCCAGGTGATGGTCCAGTCACAGCAGGCCATTGCTGAGAGCATCGGCGGCATTGCCCAGGTGCCGGCTGGCGTTACACCGACAGTCCCAGACAGAGATGGCCCATTCAGACCCTTGTCAATACCAGAGTGGGCATCCAGGACTAGCAGCGCCAGGTGGTGGGGGGGCCTCGAGGGATGGCTCTGCTCGCACCCCGTCCCGTGGAAAAGCCCGTGGACAATCGGGCACCTGGCCCTGGCAGGCCCCCACTCCCCCTGCAGAAAGCATGACTGGTGTCCGACCCGGGAGCCTGCAGTCACCCCACATATCCTCCTACTTCCTCTCGCAACCACCTTAGTCAGCACGCCAGCTTCACGATTTTCTATGGCACATTAGAAACACGCTGTCGGGAAATCGGCCCATCTGAGGCGGAGAATCGCTGAGGCCCCGGAGAATCGGGTGTCAGGGCAGATGATGAGATGCGTACTGTACTTCCGAGCCGCACGGCGTGGGCTGCGATTTTGTCGCGTTGGGTGTCTGGAGAATGCCAATTCAGCGCAAAACCGGCGTCAGATCCGATTTTGGCGTTAGAGCCGATTCCCCTCCCGATCGCGTTTCGCGATTTCGGCGTCACCGCATGGAGAATCCAGCCCGTGATCTTTTTCAAATTTTAGTTTGAGGAAAATGGGATTTGAGTTTTCTTAGTATTAAACATGTCATAATCAGGTATTAAGACCTGATTAATGGGTCAAGAATGCCGTATCTGATTCCTTTCCCTGACAATGATCCTGAAGCCCATTTTCTTCTGTGCGTGTTTCAGATTTCCATGAACTACAATCTTGTGGTTCAGAGTCAGGTGTTGATTGGAATTACCCCTATTTCTTTATTCCTATTATTCTACAGTATATTTCCTTTCTTGCACCAGCTAACTTTGTCATTTTTGAATAATTTTGCCAATTTGATTCATTTTGTGCTTATGATCTAACACCTGGCAGGGACTGCATTGAAATGGTGTCACAATGACTTTATTCAGAACAATAACAATATGTAGAGAGTAGAGACTTTCATTGTAACACATGAAATAAGAGCATGAGTAGGCTATTTGGCTCATCAAGCCTTCTCTTTCATTTACCATGATTGTAACCTTAAGTCCGCCTTCCTGCCTGCTCCCATCACCATTGACTCCCCTGTACATCAAAAATCCGTTACTGTCTTCTTGTGGGTCTAATAAGACCACCGGGGATGACGTTCCACTAGAATAAACCCCCATTCCAAGAACTAATGGCTGATTGATCTCGATCTTCTGCTCATGAGGTCCCAAGCATCACTGATATCAGTCGTTAACCAATTCAATTCACTCCACATGATATCAAGAAACAGTGAAGGCACTGAATGCTATAAAGGCGATGGGCACTGACAGCATTCTGGCAATAATACTGAAGACTTGGGGCGAGATTCAACGGCCGTGTTGAGTCTGGCTTGAGTGCGCCGAGGCTGGTGAATTCCGGGAGAGCCCTCCTGCGAATAAAAGAATGACTAGGGTAAGAGTAGGGCCAGTCAAGGACAGTACTGGGAAGTTGTGCGTGGAGTCCGAGGAGATAGGAGAGGTGCTAAATGAATATTTTTCGTCAGTATTCACACAGGAAAAAGGCAATGTTGTCGAGGAGAATACTGAGATTCAGGCTACTAGACTAGAAGGGCTTGAGGTTCATAAGGAGGAGGTGTTAGCAATTCTGGAAAGTGTGAAAATAGATAAGTCCCCTGGGCCAGATGGGATTTATCCTAGGATTCTCTGGGAAGCTAGGGAGGAGATTGCTGAGCCTTTGTCTTTAAGTCATCTTTGTCTACAAGATTGGTGTCAGAAGACTGGAGGATAGCAAATGTTGTCCCCTTGTTCAAGAAGGGGAGTAGAGACAACCCCGGTAACTGTAGACCAGTGAGCCTTACTTCTGTTGTGGGCAAAAATCTTTGAAAGTTTTATAAGAGATAGGGGGCGGGATTCTCCACCCCCACGCCGAAGTGGCCGCGCCGTCGTGAATGCCGTCGAGGTACACGACGGCGCGGAACGGCCCCGGTCCCGACCGATTCAGGTCCTGACAATGGGCCAGTATCAGGGCCGCGTTATCTACCCGCGCCAGGCCTTGTTGCCCGCGTAAAAGCGGTGCCCAATAGATGACGCATGCGCGTGGTTGCCGTCCTGTCCAAATCCGCCCCGCAAGAAGATGGGGGACGGATCTTGCGGGGCTGCGGAAGGAAGGAGGTCCTCCTTCAGAGAGGATGGCCCGACGATCGGTGGGCACCGATCGCGGACCACCCCACATTCAAGGTGAAGCCCGGTGCATGATCCCCCCTCGCCCCCCCCCACAGGCCGCCCCCCCCCCCCCAGCGTTCACGCACCGCCCACGACTGTAGCGACCAGGTGTGGATGGTGCTGGGGGTAACCCGCCGTTTTGGCCTGGCCGCTCAGCCCATCCGGGCCTCAGAATCGCGGGGGTGCCGGAGAATCGCCATTTTGGGTATCTCTGGCGATTCTCCGGCCTGCTGCCCACGAAACTCGACCGGCCCATTCCCGCCGCTTGGGAGAATCGCGGGAGGGCGTCGGACCGGCGTCCCCGGAAATTTCGGTGGCCCAAGTGATTCTCCCAACCGGCGTGGGAGTGGAGAATCGCGCCCAGTATGTATAATCATCTGAAATGAAAATGAATAATTTTCTGGAAAGGAATAATTTGATTAGAGATAGTCAACTCAGTTTTGTGAAGGGTAGGTCGTGCCTCACAAACCGTATTGAGTTCTTTGAGAAGGTGACCAAACAGGTGGATGAGGGTAAAGCAGTTGATGTGGTGTATATGGATTTCAGTAAAGCGTTTGATATGGTTCCCCATGGTAGGCTACTGCAGAAAATACGGAGACATGGGATTCAGGGTGATTTAGCAGTTTGGATCAGAAATTGGCTAGCTGGAAGAAGACAAAGGGTGGTGGTTGATGGTAAATGTTCCGACTGGAGTCCAGTTACTAGTGGTGTACCACAAGGATCTGTTTTGGGGCCACTGCTGTTTGTCATTTTTATAAATGACCTGGAGGAGGGCGTAGAAGGATGGGTGAGTAAATTTGCAGATGACACTAAAGTCGGTGGAGTTGTGGACATTGTGGAAGGATGTTACAAGTTACAGAGGGACATAGATAAGCTGCAGCGCTTGGCTGAGAGGTGGCAAATGGAGTTTAATGCAGAAAAGTGTGAGGTGATTCATTTTGGAAGGAATAACAGGAAGATAGAGCAATGGTAAGATTCTTGGCAGTGTGGATGAGCAAAGAGATCTCGGTGTCCATATACATAGATCCCTGAAAGTTGCCACCCAGGGTGAGAGGGTTGTTAAGAAGGCGTACGGCGTGTTAGCTTTTATTGGTAGAGGGATTGAGTTTCGGAGCCATGAGGTCATGTTGCAGCTGTACAAAACTCTGGTGCGGCCGCATTTGGAGTATTGCGTGCAATTCTGGTCGCCGCATTATAGGAAGGATGTGGAAGCATTGGAAAGGGTGCAGAGGAGATTTACCAGAATGTTGCCTGGTGTGGAGGGAAGATCTTATGAGGAAAGGCTGAGGGACTTGAGGCTGTTTTCGTTAGAGAGAAGAAGGTTAAGAGGTGACTTAATTGAGGCGTACAAGATGCTCAGAAGATTGGATAGTGTGGACAGTGAGAGCCTTTTTCCTCGGATGGTGATGTCTAGCACAAGGGGTCATAGCTTTAAATTGAGGGGAGATAGATATAGGACAGATGTCAGAGGTATGTTCTTTACTCAAAGAGTAGTAAGGGCATGGAATGCCCTGCCTATAACAGTAGTGGACTCGCCAACACTAAGGGCATTCAAATGGTCATTGGATAGACATATGGACAATAAGGGAATAGTGTAGATGGGTTTTAGAGTGGTTTCACAGGTCTGTGCAACATCGAGGGCCGAAGGGCCTGTACTGCGCTGTAATGTTCTATGTTCTATGTTTTCACACCTCGCGGATTTACCCAAGTCCCACGAGGCTTTGAAGTCAAAATCTCGCTCACAACGAGCGAGCCTAACCGGTGCGCACCAAAGCCGGTTTTAAACCAACTTTGGCGAACTTACCCAGCATCCGCCGGCCTCCTTCAACTCTCCAGCCTCCCCAGTGAGGCCGCAGCCGGGCACCATTCAGCACATGTCCCATCACCATTGATATTTGTACAATCTAGAAGGGCGGGGAGAGTCAAAATTCTTGAGGAGTATAAAGAAAGTAGGAAGGTACTTAAGCAGGAAATTAGGAAGGCTAGGAGGGATCCTAAATCCTTGGCAAGTAGTATTAAGGTTAATCCCAAAGCTTTTTATTCGTATGTAAAAAGCAAGGCCAGGGAAAGGATTGGACCATTAAGGACAGTGGGGGGGGAAATCTATGTGTTGAGCCAGAGGAAATGGGTGAGGTCCTAAATGAGTACTTTGCATAAGTGTTCACCAAAGAAAAGGACTTTGTGAAAGTGATTGTTGGGTAGGGTGGGTGGACAGTTTGGGTCATGTTGACATCGGAAAGGAGGAGGTATTCGGTCTTTTAAAAGATACTTAGGTAGATAAGTCTCCTGGGCCAAATGGGATTTACTCCAGAATACTGCGGTAAGCAAGAGAGGAAATTGCTGAGGCTTTGACTGACATCTTTGTACCCTCATTGGCTAGGGGTGAAATGCCAGAAGACTGGAGAATAACTAATGTGGTACCACTGTTTAAGAAAGGTAGCTGGGATAATCCAGGAAACTATAGGCCGGTGAGCCTCAAGTCGGTAGTCGGTAAATTATTGGAGAGAATTCTCAGGGACAGGATTGATACCCATTTGGCAACAAATGGACTCATCAGCGATAGACAGCATGGTTTTGTGAAGGGGAGATTGTGCCTCACTAACTTGATTGATTTTTTTGAGGCGCTGACAAAGGTGATTGATGACAGGAGGGTGGTGAATGTTGTTTACATGGACTTCAGTAAAGCATTTGACAAAGTGCCTCATTGCAGACTGGTACAAAAGATGGAGTCACACAGGATCAGAGGTGAGGCGGCAAGATGGATACAGAACTGGCACGGTCACAGAAGGCAGAGGGTAGCAGTGGAAGGGTGTTTTTCTGACTGTAAGGTTGTGATGCGTGGTGTTCCACAGGGATTGGTGCTGGGGCCTTTATGGTTTGTAGTCTACAGAAACAATTTGGAGGAAAATGTAGTTGGTCTGATTAGTAAGTTTGCGAATGTCACCAACATTGGTGGAGTGACATAGTGTTGAGGATTGTCAGAGGATACAGCAGGACATAGATTGGAGACTTGGGCAGAGGAATGACAAATGGAGTTTAATCTGGACAAATGTAATGCATTTTGGTAGGTCTAACATAGAGGGGAAATATATAGTAAATGGCAAAACTCTTCAGAATATAGAATATCAGAGAGTTCTGGGCGTACAAGAACACAGATCTTTGAAAGTGGCAACACAAGTGGACAAGGTAGTCAAGAATGCATATGGAATACTTGCCTTTGGACAGAGCATCGAGTATAAAAACTGGCAAGTCATGCTACAGTTGTATTGATCCTTGGTAAGGCCGCACTTGGAATATTACGCACAATTCTGGTCACCACACTGCCAGAAGGATGTGGAGGCTTTGGAGAGGGTGCAGAGGAGGTTTAAAAGGATTTTGCCTGGTTTGGAGGGAGTTTTCTATGCTGACAGGCTGATTAGACTTGGGCTGTTTTCATTAGAACAACAGAGATTGAGGGGTGACCTGCTAGAGGTCTACAAGATTATGAGGACCATGGATAGAGTGGATGGCAGGCACTCTTTCCTAGGGTGGAGTGGTATATCACTAGGGTGCATAGGTTTAAGGTCCGTTTAGAGGAGATGTGCGAGGCAGATTTTTTACACAGAGTGTTGAGTGCCTGTAACGCAGTGCTCGGGATAGTTGTGGAAACAGATACATTAACGGCGTTCAAAAAGCATCTCGACAAATAAATGGATAGGATGGGTATAGAGTGATACGGCACTAGGAAGTGCTGAGGGTTTTGGCCAAGGGTGGTATGACCGGTCAGACTTGGAGGACCAAAGGGCCTGTTCCTGTGCTTTATTGCTCTTTGTTCTTTGTTCAGTTCTACTTTACCTTGCACTCCTAAGTACTCACAATTTCATCCTTAATTATAGACTCTGAAAACTACCAACAACCAACGTTAGGCTAACCGGCATACCATTTCCTATCTTCTGAGTCTTTCCCTTCATATACAGGGGTGTTACATTAGCCATTTTCCAAGCCACTGGGACCCTCCCTGCCTCTACAATTCCTAAAATGCATCTACCATCTCCTCAGCTGTCTCCTTCGGAACCTGGGGTGTAGTCCATCTGGTCTGGGTGATTTATCCCCCTTCAGACCTTTCAGTTTCGCAAGCACCTTCCCCTTAGTGATGGTCAATCACTCACCTCTGCCCCCTGACTCTCTTGAAGTTCTAGTATGACACTAGTGTCTTCCATTCTGAAAACTGATGCAAAGTATCTATTCAGTTCCTCTGCTATTTCTTTGTTCCCTATTCGTACTTCTCCAGCCTCATTTTCCAGTGGTCCAATGCCTCTCTCGTATATTTTAGATGTTGAAAAAACTCTTGCAATCTTCTTTTATATTACTAGTTAGCTTACACTTATAGTTCATCTTCTCCCTCCCTTATTGCTTTTTTTGATTGTCCTGTGCTTCCCAGTCCTTTGGCTTCTCACTAATTCTCGCTACATTGTATGCTTTTTCCTTCACCTTTATACTGTCCCTGACTTATCACTTCTCGGCCTTTTGGCTAAGATCAAGTGTAGTCTCTGTTCTTTACAGTCTGCTCAGGGAACCGTCCAACGTCCTCCACGTTCTCCTTTTCCCTGAGGGCCTTGAGGACATTACGTGCTGACCACTGCTTCATTGCCTTGTGGTCAAAGGTGTTTTTCTTCATAAACTTTTCCACGAAGGACAGGTGGTACGGCACGGTCCAACTACTTGGAACGTTCCGCGGCAATGAGGCCAGGCCCATCCTTCGTAACACTGGGGACAGGTAGAACCTCAGTATGTAGTGACACTTGGTGTTTGCATACTGGGGGTCCACGCACAGCTTGATGCAGCTGGACACAAAGGTGGCCAACAGGATGAGGGAGGCATTGGGTACGTTCCTCCCTCCCTTCTCCAGAATTTTTTATTTAAAAAAAAAAAGAAGAGGGCAGCACGGTAGTACGGTGGTTAGCACAATTGCTTCACAGCTCCAGGGTCCCAGGTTCGATTCCCGGCTTAGGTCACTGTCTGTGCGGAGTCTGCACATCCTCCCCGTGTGTGCGTGGGTTTCCTCCGGGTGCTCCGGTTTCCTCCCACAGTCCAAAGATGTGCAGGTTAGGTGGATTAGCCGTGCTAAATTGTCCTTAGTGTCCAAAATTGCCCTTAGTGTTGGGTGGGGTTACTGGGTTATGGGGATGGGCTGGAGGTGTGGGCTTGGGTAGGGTGCTCTTTCCAAGAGCCGGTGCAGACACGATGGGCCGAATGGCCTCCTTCTGCACTGTAAATGCTATGATTCTATGACTTCCCTTGTCAGACATAATTGCCTTGTCCTCCCCTCAGTATGTTTCCTCCTCCTTGGGATGAATTTCTCTTATAATAATCCCCCCAAATTCCTGCTATTGTTGTTCAACTGTCTTCCCTGCAAGGCTCCCCTCCAATCAACTCTGGCCAGCTCCTCCCTCATGTCTTTGTAGTTACCCTTATTTAATTGTAATACCGTTACATCTGATTCCAGCTTCTCCCTCTCAAACTGCAGGGTGAATTCTATCATATTTTGGTCACTGCCCTCTAAGGATTCCTTCACCGGAAGTTCCCTATTCATGTCCGCCTCATGACACATCATCAGAATTCCTTGTTCCCGAGTAGGCTCTACCACAAGCTGCTCCAAAAAACCATCTCGTAGACATTCCACAAATTCATTTTCTTGGGATCCGTAACCAACCTGATTTTCCCAGTCCACCTGCATATTGAAGCCCCATGATTACTGTAATATTGCCTTTCATATATGCCTTTTCTGTCTCCTGATTTATTTTCTGCCCCACATCCTGACTACTGCTAGGGGACCTGTGCATAACTCTCATCAGGATCTTTTCTCCTTTGCGGTTCCTCAACTCTACCCACACAGATTCTACGCCTGCCGACCCTATATTGCTTCTTGCTATCGATTTGAGTTAATTTCTTACTAACAATACAACTCTGCCTCCTATGCCCATCTGCCTGTCCTTTGTCTAGGACACATATCCTTGGATATTTAGATTCCAGACCTCATCCTTTTGCAGCCACGTTTCTGTGATACCCACAACATTGTACCCGCCAATTTCAATGTGCGTAACAAGCTCATTTACCTTGTTTTTCGTATACTGCAAGCATTTTTATACAACACACTCAGTTCTGCATTGACCGTCCCCCTTCTCATAACTGTCCCCTTTTTGCTGTGCTTGAAGTTAGATTCCTGTCACTTTCTATACTCTCTGTTCTATTATCTATTCTGGAAACTTTACTAACCTCTCCTGAGCCCTCGGCCCCTTTAACTCGCTTAAAGTCCTCATCATTAACTTGCATTCTCACCTTCTCCTTTAATTTCAATCTTGTTATTTTCCATACAACTGAACCCTCCCTCACTATTTAGTTTAAAGCCCTATCTCCTCGGCACCATTGATGCAAACAGGGGTGTGCATGATATTTTGCTTCATGAAGTCAATGACCGGCCCTTTAGTTTTGCTGACATTGAGAGAGAGATTGTTGTCGTTAATCCATTCAGCTAGGTTCCCTATCTCCCTCCTGTAATCTGAATCATCGATATTCGCGATCTGACTCACTATGATCGTGTCATCAACAAACTTGTAGATGGAGCTGGAGCCAAATTTTGCCACGCAATCATATGTGTATAGGGAGTATAGTAGGAAGCTAAGAACGCAGCCTTGAAGGGCCCCCATATTGAGGATTATCATGGAGGAGGTGTTATTGTTTATCCTTACTGATTGTGGTCTATGGGTCAGGAAGTCCAGGATCCAGTTGCAGAGGGAGGAGCCAAGTCCTAAGATTTTGAGTTTTGATTTGAGCTTAGCTTGGATTATGGTGTTGAAGGCACAGCTGTAGTCAATGAATAGGAGCCTGACATAGGAATCCTTGTTGTCGAGATGCTCCTGAGATGAGTGTAGTGTCAGGGAGATGACGTCTGCTGTGGACCGGTTGCGGTAGTATGTGAATTGCAGTGGAGCAAGGCATTCTGGGAGTATGGAGTTGACGTGTCTCATGACCAACCCCTCGACGCACTTCATAATGATCGCCGTCAAGGCCACCGGATGGTAGTTGCCTGGTTCATCTTTGGCACTGGTATGATGGTGGTCTTCTTGAAGCAGGTGAGAATCTCTGAACCGAGTAGGTAGCCCTAGTTTATGTGATTTGCCAGGACTCAGGCCCAGGTCCAGAGCTTCCCATTGGAAAACCTCCCTTCTTCCCCAGAATTGGTGCCAATGTCCAATGAATTCAAACCCATTTCTCTCAGCTTTGAGCTACGCATTTACATTGACCCTGACCCAATTAGCTCATGGCTCAGGTAGTGATTGTGGTAGTCTGGATTAGGGGTATTATGGTACCCAGGAGGTTGATGCTGTAAGACCATTGGTGTGGGAACTACCTGAGACAGCAATATCCTTGGTGAAGTCTGCCTGCTGGTTCCTCCCAGTAAGGCAGAGTATAAGCCTATTCCTCCCTAGCAGCTGCATTCTGTATTTGCGCTGCTGGGGGAAACATCTAGTCCAATAAAGCCTTCAATTGTCATCCAATCTCGCTTCTGGAGTTATTGATCGAGCATCAATTTATTGGACTAGATTTTAAAGAATGGAGCTCTGAATCAAGCCGGAGTGTCTGCAACTCAGCCCCCACACGGCAAACTCAGCGGCAACCTTCAAACACTGGCTGGCATGCTTCAAAGGGTACCTAAGGACAGCCACGACTGCACCTATGGAGGACCAGAAACTGCAAGTTCTCCACTCGAGGGTGAGCCCAGAGATCTACACCCTCATCGAGCATGCGGACGATTTCGAGGCCGCAATGACCCTGCTGGAAGGACACTATATTCCCCCAGTAAACCAAGTCTACGCCCGACATCTGCTAGCAGCGAGGCGACAAATCCCCGGGGAATCGCTGGAGGAATTCTACCGTGCGCTCCTGGTGTTAGATAGGAACTGTGACTGCCCGCAAGTTTCAGCCAGCAACCACACAGAACTTTTGATCCGGGACGCATTCGTTGCAGGTATGCTGTCCTCCCAAATCCGCCAGCGGCTTCTAGAAAAAGAGACACTAGGCCTCAAGGAGGCACGGGCCCTTGTTAGCTCCCTGGATGTGGCCTCCCAAAATGCACGCGCGTACGTCCCTGACCGCGCGGCAGCCCCTTGGAACTCCGCCGAAGCCAACTCCGATGCATCCCCCATCCACACACAAGCTTGTGCTGCGCGACTACAAGGCACCTCCGGGGGGCCCGGCTGTTATTTTTGTGGCCAAGCCAAGCACCCCCGGCAGAGCTGCCCGGCCCGCTCCTCCACCTGCAAAGGGTGCGGCAAAAAGGGCCATTTCGTGGCGGTATGCCATGCCCGGGCCGTCTCCGGGGACGAACCGGGACCGCCACTCCAACTCTCTCCATGAGCCACGTGCGGCCAGCGGGTGCCGCCATCTTCCCTTTCCAGAGCCACGTGCGGGCCCCGGGCGCCGCCATCTTGTTCCCCAGGGACCACGTACGACAGATGGGCGCCGCCATCTTGCACCCCCCCCAGCCATGTGCTACCAGTGGGCGTCGCCATCTTGGCTGGAGTCTCAGGACCCCGATTAGGATGACCACACACCGCCCGAGGAAAACCTCCAACCTTTGCCACGACTTACCTCGGTGACCCTGGACCAGTCTCGGCCCCGAACGCTCTCGGCCGCGACGACGACCCTGCTCATTAATGGGCACAAAACATCCTGCCTGATTGACTCCGGGAGCACAGAGAACTTCATACACCACAACACGGTAAGGCGCTGTTCTCTTCCCATCCACCCAGTTAACCAAAAAATCCAAATGGACCAAATGGTTGACCTGTACGGTTTGCGGGCCACGTTTCCGTAACTCAATAACGTCACCATCTGCGGCCACGACCAGCAGTACCACAACACCAATCTCCGAAAATTCCTCCATACTGCAAAAATCTTTAATCTAACCTACAAGGACAAATGCGTGTTCAGCACCGACCATCTAGCCATCCTCGGCTATGTAGTGCACGGTGGAGTTATAGGCCCAGATCCCGAACGCATGCGCCGCCTCATGGAGTTTGCCCTCCCCCACTGCTCCAAGGCCCTGAAACGCTGCCTAGGATTTTTTTCATAATATGCCCAGTGGGTCCCCAACTATGCGGACAAGGCCCGCCCACTAATTCAATCCACGGTTTCTCCCCATCGGCAGAGGCCCGCCAGGCCTTCAGCCGCACCAAAGTGGACATTGCAAAGGCCACAATGCATGCAATCGATGAATCCCTTCCCTTCCAAGTCGAGAGCAACACGTCCGACGTAGCTCTGGCGGCCACCCTCGACCAAGCAGGCAGACCCATGGCCTTCTTCTCACGCACCCTCCACGCTTCAGAAATTCGCCACTCCTCAGTCGAAAAGGAGACCCAGGCCATAGGAGAAGCTGTGCAGCACTGGAGGCATTACCTGGCCGGCAGGAGATTCACTCTCCTCACTGACCAACGGTCGGTTGCTTTCATGTTCGATAATGCATAGCGGGGAAAGATAAAGAACGATAAGATCTTACGGTGGAGGATCGCGCTCTCCACCTACAACTATGAGATCTTGTATCGTCCCGGGAAGCTAAACAAGCCTCCTGATGCCCTATCCCATGGCACATGTGCCAACGCACAAGTGGACCGACTCCGGGCCCTCCATGAGGACCTCTGCCATCCGGGGGTCACTCGATTCTTCCATTTCATCAAGACCCGCAACCTGCTCTACTCCATCGAGGAGGTCAGGACCGCCACCAGGAACTGCCAAATCTGCGCAGAGTGCAAGCCGCACTTCTACAGGCCAGTGAAAGCGCACCTGATAAAGGCTTCCCGTCCCTTTGAACGCCTCAGTATGGACTTCAAAGGGCCCCTCCCCTCCACCGACCGCAACACGTACTTCCTGAACGTGATTGACGAGTACTCCCGGTTCCCATTCGTCATCCCCTGCCCCGACATGACCGCAGCCACCGTCATAAAAGCCCTCCACAGTATCTTTACCCTGTTCGGTTTCCCCGCCTACGTACACAGCGATCGGGGGCCCTCCTTTATGAGCGACGAACTGCGTCAATTCCTGCTCAGCAAGGGCATTGCCCTGAGCAGGGCGACCAGTTACAACCCCCGGGGAAACGGACAGGTAGAGAGGGAGAACGGAATGGTCTGGAAGACCGTCCTACTGGCCCTACGGTCCAGGAATCTCCCAGTCTCCCGCTGGCAGGAGGTCCTTCCGGATGCTCTCCACTCCATCCAATCACTGCTATATACCACGACCAACCAAACACCTCACGAACGTCTCCTTGTTTTCCCTAGGAAGTCCTTCTCCGGGACCTCGCTCCCAACCTGGCTTGCAGCTCCTGGACCCATCCTTCTCTGCAAACACATGAGGGCGCACAAGTCGGACCCATTGGTCGAGAGGGTCCACCTCCATCACGCTAACCCTCAATACGCCTACATGGCGTACCCCGACGGCCGACAGGATACGGTCTCCCTACGGGACCTGGCGCCGGCTGGATCCCCACCCACACCCCCACCACCAATCCCACCCTCCCTCCCACCGGCGCACCCTACAGCCGCCCCCTTCCCAGGTGGATCGGTCATCCCACCGGTCCCATCTAGGGGTGATGAAGCTGCCGAAGAAGCCGAAGCCATGCTCCCGGAGCCACGGATGCCCGAGCCGGCGCCTGCATCACTGCCGAAACTGCGACGATCGCAGAGGACGACCTGGGCCCCTGATCGACTAATTGCTTTCTTTTGAATGTAAATAAATACTGTAAATAGTTGCGACATGTAACGAGGCAAAACACTGTACTAATACATACTGGGTACCACCATAACCTCAACCTCTACCACTGTATAACGCGAGACCACCAACCCCGCCGGACTCTTTTTTTAACAGTGGGTGAATGTGGTAGTCGGTATTAGGGGTATTACAGTACCCAGGTTGATGCTGTAAGACTATTGGTGCGGGAGGTACCTGAGACAGCAATATCATTGGTGAAGCCTGCCTGCTGGTTCCGCCCAATAAGGCGGGAGTATAAGAGCCTGTCTCCCCCTAGCAGCTGCAATCTGTACCTGCGCTGCTGGTGTACACACCTAGTCCAATAAAGCCTTCAATTGGCATCCAATCTCGCTTCTGGAGTTACTGATCGAGCATCAGTAATCCAGAAATATTACCTTTTTGGTTCTGCTTTTTAATTTAGCCTCTAGCTGCTCTTATTCTTCAGTAGAACCTCTATTCTATCTATGTCATTGGTACCTGCCTGGACCGTGACAACTGGACCTTTACCCTCTCATTCCAAGTTCCTCTGCAGCCCAGATGGTTTTCACACCCCTTCCCAGGCTGCTCTCTGGTTTACACTCAAATTCCCAGGCTGCTCTTCGGTTTTCACTCATTGTCCCAGGCTGCTCTCCGGTTTTCACTCACCTTCCCAGGCTGCTCTCTGCTTTTCACTCACATTCCCAGGCTGCTCTCCGGTTTTACTCACCTTCCCAGGCTGCTCTCCGGTTTTCACTCACCTTTCCAGGCTGCTCTCCGGTTTTCACTCACCTGCCCAGGCTGCTCTCCGGTTTACCCTCACCTTCCCAGGCTGCTCTCCGGTTTTCACTCATCTTCCAAGGCTGCTCTCCGGTTTTCACTCACCTGCCCAGGCTGCTCTCCGGTTTACCCTCACCTTCCCAGGCTGCTCTCCGGTTTTCACTCACCTTCCCAGGCTGCTCTCCGGTTTTCACTCACATTCCCAGGCTGCTCTCCGGTTTTCACTCACATTCCCAGGTTGCTCTCCGGTTTTCACTATTTGTCCCAGGCTGCTCTCCGGTTTTCACTCACCTTCCCAGGCTGCTCTCCAGTTTTCACTCACATTCCCAGGCTGCTCTCCGGTTTTCACTCACCTTCCCAGGCTGCTCTCCGGTTTTCACTCACCTTCCCAGGCTGCTCTCCGGTTTTCACTCACCTTCCCAGGCTGCTCTCCGGTTTTCACTCACCTGCCCAGGCTGCTCTCCGGTTTACCCTCACCTTCCCAGGCTGCTCTCCGGTTTTCACTCACCTTCCCAGGCTGCTCTCCGGTTTTCACTCACATTCCCAGGCTGCTCTCCGGTTTTCACTCACATTCCCAGGTTGCTCTCCGGTTTTCACTATTTGTCCCAGGCTGCTCTCCGGTTTTCACTCACCTTCCCAGGCTGCTCTCCAGTTTTCACTCACATTCCCAGGCTGCTCTCCGGTTTTCACTCACCTTCCCAGGCTGCTCTACGGTTTTCACTCACATTCCCAGGCTGCTCTCCGGTTTTCACTCACATTCCCAGGCTGCTCTCCGGTTTTCACTCACCTTCCCAGGCTGCTCTATGGTTTTCACTCACATTCCCAGGCTGCTATCCGGTTTTTACTCACCTTTCCAGGCTGCTGTACGGTTTTCACACAATGTCCCAGACTGCTCTCTGGTTTTCACTCTGATGCGACCATCAATTCACACGAAACCAGGAGTAGAAGTAAACTGTGGCTTTAATCAACTAAAACAGTGCCTGCCTGCGACTGATCTGTTAGTGGGAGCCGCCTACAGGTCGACTGCTCTTATTCCTCCCTGTAAAAGGTGGAGCCTGGGACGGAGCCCACACATGCCCTAACAAACTACATCATAGGTAATACCTTACAATGGTCCATTGGTAAAGCCCACATGAGCAACAGCGTAATACAGATATGTACATGGTGAATTGTTACCGCAATACACTCACCCCACTCACCTTGCCAGGCAGCTCTCCGCTTTTCTCTCATTTCCAGGCTGCTCTCTGGTTTTCACTCATTGTTCCAGACTGCTCTTCCGTTTTCACGCACATTCCCAGGCAGCTCTGCGGTTTTCACTCATCTTCCCAGCCTATTCTCCTGTTTACATTCACCTTCCCAGGCTGCTCTCCTGTTTTCACACATTGTCCCAAAGAACAAAGTAATGTACAGCACAGGAACAGACCCTTCGGCCCTCCAAGTCCGTGCCGACCACGCTGCCCGACTAAACTACAATCTCTTACACTTCCTGGCACCGTATCCCTCTATTCCCATCCTATTCATGTATTTGTCAAGATGCCCCTTAAATGTCACTATCGTCCCTGCTTCCACCACCTCCTCCGGTCGCGAGTTCCAGGCACCCACTACCTTCTGCGTACAAAACTTGCCTCGTACATCTACTCTAAACCTTGCCCCTCTCACCTTAAACCTATGCCCCCTAGTAATTGACCCCTCTACCCCAGGGAAAAGCCTCTGACTATCCACTCTGTCTATGCCCCTCATAATTTTGTAGACCTCTATCAGGTCGCCCCTCAACCTCCTTCGTTCCAGTGAGAACAAACCGAGTTTATTCATCCGCTCCTCATAGCTAATGCCCTCCATACAGGCAACATTCTGGTAAATCTCTTCTGCACCCTCTCTAAAGCCTCCACATCGTTCTGGTAGTGTGGCGACCAGAATTGAACACGATTCTCCAAGTATGGCCGAACTAAGGTTCTATACAGTTGCAACATGACTAGCCAATTCTTATACTCAATGCCCCGGCCAATGAAGGCAAGCATGCCGTATGCCTTCTTGACTACCTTCTCCACCTGTGTTGCCCCTTTCAGTGACCTGTGGACCTGTACTCCTAGATCTCTTTAAATTTCAATACTCTTGAGGGTTCTACCATTCACTGTATATTCCCTACCTGCATTAGACCTTCCAAAATGCATTACCTCACATTTGTCCGGATTAAACTCCATCTGCCATCTCTCCGCCAAGTCTCCAAACAATCTAAATCCTGCTGTATCCTCTGACAGTCCTCATCGCTATCCGCAATTCCACCAACCTTTGTGTCGTCTGCAAACTTACTAATCAGACCAGCTACATTTTCCTCCAAATCATTTATATATATACTACAAACAGCAAAGGTCCCAGCACTGAATCCTGTGGAACACCACTGGTCACAGCCCTCCAATTAGAAAAGCATCCTTCCATTGCTACTCTCTGCCTTCTATGACCTAGCCAGTTCTGTATCCACCTTGCCAGCTCACCCCTGATCCCGTGTGACTTCACCTTTTGTACTAGTCTACCATGAGGGACCTTGTCAAAAGCCTTACTGAAGTCCATATAGACAACATCCACTGCCCTACCTGCATCAATCATCTTAGTGACCTCCTCGAAAAACTCTATCAAGTTAGTGAGACACGACCTCCCCTTCACAAAACCATGCTGCCTCTCACTAATACGTCCATTTGCTTCCAAATGGGAGTAGATCCTGTCTCGAAGAATTCTCTCCAGTAATTTCCCTACCACTGAAGTAAGGCTCACCGGCCTGTAGTTCCTTGGATTATCCTTGCTACCCTTCTTAAACAGAGGAACAACATTGGCTATTCTCCAGTCCTCCGGGACATCCCCTGAAGACAGTGAGGATCCAAAGATTTCTGTCAAGGCCTCAGCAATTTCCTCTCCCGCCTCCTTCAGTATTCTGGGGTAGATCCCATCAGGCCCTGGGGACTTATCTACCTTAATATTTTTTAAGACACCCAACACCTCGTCTTTTTGGATCTCAATGTGACCCAAGCTATCTACACACCCTTCTCCAGACTCAACATCTACCAATTTCTTCTCTTTGGTGAATACTGATGCAAAGTATTCATTTAGTACCTCGCCCATTTCTTCTGGCTCGACACATAGATTCCCTTGCCTATCCTTCAGTGGGCCAACCCTTTCCCTGGCTACCCTCTTGCTTTTTATGTACGTGTAAAAAGCCTTGGGATTTTCCTTAACCCTATTTGCCAATGACTTTTCGTGACTCCTTCTAGCCCTCCTGACTCCTTGCTTAAGTTCCTTCCTACTATCCTTATATTCCACGCAGGCTTCGTCTGTTCCCAGCCTTTTAGCCCTGACAAAAACCTCCTTTTACTTTTTGACGAGGCCTACAATATCTCTCGTTATCCAAGGTTCCTGAAAATTGCCGTATTTATCCTTCTTCCTCACAGGAACATGCCGGTCCTGAATTCCTTTCAACTGACACTTGAAAGCCTCCCACATGTCAGCTGTTGATTTGCCCTCAAACATCCGCCCCCAATCTATGTTCTTCAGTTCCCGTCTAATATTGTTATAATTAGCCTTCCCCCAATTTAGCACATTCATCCTAGGACCACTCTTATCCTTGTCCACCAGTACTTTAAAACTTACTGAATTGTGGTCACTGTTACCGAAATGGTCCCCTACTGAAACATCTACCACCTGGCCGGGCTCATTCCCCAATACCAGGTCCAGTACCGCCCCTTCCCTAGTTGGACTGTCTACGTATTGTTTTAAGAAGCCCTCCTGGATGCTCCTTACAAACTCCGCCCCGTCTAAGCCCCTGGCACTAAGTGAGTTCCAGTCAATATTGGGGAAGTTGAAGTCTCCCATCACCACAACCCTGTTGTTTTTACTCTTTTCCAAAATCTGTCTACCTATCTGCTCCTCTATCTCCCGCTGGCTGTTGGGAGGCCTGTAGTAAACCCCCAACATTGTGACTGCACCCTTCTTATTCCTGATCTCTACCCATATAGCCTCACTGCCCTCTGAGGTGTCCTCCCGCAGTACAGCTGTGATATTCTCCCTAACCAGTAGCGCAACTCCGCCACCCCTTTTACATCCCCCTCTATCCCGCCTGAAACATCTAAATCCTGGAACGTTTAGCTGCCAATCCTGCCCTTCCCTCAACCAGGTCTCTGTAATGGCAACAACATCATAGTTCCAAGTACTAATCCAAGCTCTAAGTTCATCTGCCTTACCCGTAATACTTCTTGCATTAAAACATATGCACTTCAGGCCACCAGACCCGCTGTGTTCAGCAACTTCTCCCTGTCTGCTCTGCCTCAGAGCCCCACTGTCCCTATTCCCTAGTTCTCCCTCAATGCTCTCACCTTCTGACCTATTGCTCCCATGCCCACCCCCCTGCCATACTAGTTTGAACCCTCCCGTGTGACACTAGCAAACCTCGCGGCCAGGATATTTATGCCTCGCCGGTTTAGATGCAACCCGTCCACCTTATATAGGTCACACCTGCCCCGGAAGTACTCCCAGTGGTCCAGATAACGGAAACCCCCCTCCTACACCAGCTGTTTAGCCACGTGTTTAGCTGCTCTATCTTCCTATTTCTAGCCTCACTGGCACGTGGCACAGGGAGTAATCCCGAGATTACAACCCTAGAGGTCCTGTCTTTTAACTTTCTGCCTAGCTCCCTGAACTCCTGCTGCAGGACCTCATGCCCCTTCCTGCCTATGTCGTTAGTCCCAATATGTACAACGACCTCTGCCTGTTTGCCCTCCCCCTTCAGGATGCCCTCTACCCGTTCGGAGACATCCTGGACCCTGGCACCAGGGAGGCAACATACCATCCTGGAGTCTCTTTCACATCCACAGAAGCGCCTATCTGTGCCCCTGACTGTAGAGTCCCCTATTACTATTGCTCTTCTGCGCTTTGACCCTCCCTTCTGAACACCAGAACCAGCCGTGGTGCCACTGCTCTGGCTGCTGCTGTTTTCCCCTGATAGGCTATTCCCCCCAACGGTATCCAAAGGGGTATACCTGTTCGAGAGGGGGACAACCACAGGGGATTCCTACACTGACTGCCTGCCCTTTCTGGTGGTCACCAATTTCTCTGCCTGCACCTTGGGTGTGACCACATTTATATAACTGTGATCTATGACGCTTTCCGCCACCTGCATGCTCCTAAGTGCATCCAATTGCTGCTCCAACCGAACCATGCGGTCTGTGAGGAGCTCCAGTTGGGTGCACGTTCTGCAGATGAAGCCATCTGGGATGCTGGAAGCCTCCCGGACCTGCCACATCTCACAGTCAGAGCACTGCACCCCTCTACCTGACATTGCGTCAATTAATTACAATTAAAAGTTTTAAAAAAAATGTTTTATATTTAAAAAAATTTTTTTCAAAGTTAGTTAACTATCTGTTTCCTAGCACTAGATTTCTAATATAAATGCGAAAGCTAAATACAGTACTCTCCGATCTCTGGCTTAGATACCCCTCTAAATTATAATTAAGTAATTATGTTTAATTAGTTACCAATGCTTAATTTTTTTAATTTAGTGTAGATTCGCAACCAGCCACTCAGGTCACAGCTTTTCTGTGATGTCACTTCAGTTTCCCCCCGACACACACAACTTGAAAAAGGTATAAAAGTAAAAATGTGTAAAAATCACTTACTTACCTTCTTACCTTCTGAGTGTCTGAGATGTTCTCAGGTTCTCTCCCTGACAGAGACTGCTCCTCCTCCTCCGAACGGCTCCCGAAACTAGGCCCCGATCTTTTAAAATCTCCGCTCTGACTCGCAGCTCCTGCGCTTTTAAAATCTCCCTCGCTGTTTTCACTGTCCCGGCTCACTCACCTCTCGTGCTGTTTTCACTGTCCCCTGGGACAATGAATCAAAATAGTAGAGCAGCCTGGGAAGATGAGTGAAAACCGGAGAGCAGCCTGGAAAGATATGTGAAAACTGTAGACCAGTCTGGCACAATCAGTAAAAACCAGAGAACAGCCTAGGAAGGTGAGTGAAAACCGGAGAGCAGCCTGGGACAATGTATGAAAACCGGAGAGCAACCTGGGACAATGAATGAAAACATGAGAGCAGCCTGGGACAATGAATGAAATCCGGAGAGCTGCTGTTCGGTTTTCACTTACTTTCCCAGGCCGCACTTTGGTTTTCACTCACATTCCCAGGATGCTCTCCGGTTTTCACACACTTTCCAGGCTGCTCTATGATTTTCACTCACATTCCGAGGCTGCTCTACGGTTTTCACTCATCTTCCCAGGCTGCTCTCCGGTTTTCACTCACCTTTCCAGGCTGCTCTCCGGTTTTCACTCATTGTCCCAGACTGCCGTTCAGTCTTCACCCACATTCCCTGGCTGCTCTTCGGTTTCCCCTCACCTTCGCAGGGTGCTCCCCGCTTTTCTCTCATTTTCCCGGTTTCTCTCCAGTTTCCACTCACATTCCCAGGCTACTCTATGGTTTTTACTCATCTGCCCAGGCTGCTCTCCGGTTTTCATTCATTGTCCCAGGTTGCTCTCCGGTTTTCATACATTGTCCCAGGCTGCTCTCCGGTTTTCACTCACCTTCCCAGTCTGTTCTTCGGTTTTGATTCATTGTCCCAGGCTGCTCTTCGGTTGTCACTCACTGTCCCGGGCTGCTGTCTGGTTTTCACTCACCCTCCCAGGCTGCTCTCCAGTTTTCACTCACCTGCTCAGGCTGCCGTCCGGTTTTCACTCACCCTCCCAGGCTGCTCTCCAGTTTTCACACACTTTCCAGGCAGCTCTAAGCTTTTCACTCACAGTCCCAGGCTGCTCTACGGCTTTCACTCATCTTCCCAGCCTGTTCTCCGGTTTTCACTCAACTTCCCAGGCTGTTCTCCGGTTTTCACTCACATTCCCAGGGTGCACTCCTGTTTTCACTCATTGTCCCAGGCTGCTCTACGGCTTTCACTCATCTTCCCAGCCTGCGCTCTGGTTTTAACTCATCTTCCCAGCCTGCTCTCTGGTTTTAACTCATCTTCCCAGTCTGCTCTCCAGTTTTCACTCTGTAGCACCATCGATCACACACGGGGCGAGACGTAAAGAACTTCAATCGAGGCTTTATTGAGCAGACTTGTTCAGACTCGTTCCCCAGCAGCTCACTCACAGAATGCAGCTGCGGGGATTAAACCCAGGTTCTTATACCCCGCCTATCTGGGTGGAGCCCAGTAGGTGGAGGATCCAATCGGGATCCAGCATCTGCCCTCCAATAGCTCCTCGGCATTCCTGGTGTACCGTATTACCCCTAATACATACCACCACATTCTCCCCTTGTTAAAAAAGAACCCTGCTGGGTGGTGGGTGGTGTGGTGGTAGGGGTTTACAGGGTCGGTGCCTTAACCATTGAACTATATACAATCATGCCGCTTTTACTGGGCCACCAAATTATTCACATTTCACCCGATTTGCAGCGTTAACTATTTACAACAACGCCGCTTTACTGGGCCACTGAATTATATACATCTTAAGTCGATTCGATGAGTCGAGATGGTGCTCTGGTCGCCCTTTCCGATCGTCTCAACCCGGGTGGTGGTGGTACTGGCTCGGGTCCGGTCGACTCTGGGAGCATCGCGCTGTCCCCTTCTGTTTCCTTACTCCTGGACGGGGCTGGGAGGAGGACCGATCCCCCCGGGAAGGGGGTGGCTGTGGGGTGCACCGGCGGGAGTGAGGGGGAGGTGATTTGTGTTGGGGGTGGGGTGGGGAGCTCCGGCGGGCGCCAGGTCCCGCAGAGAGACCGTGTCCTGTCGGCCGTCTGGGTACGCCACGTATGCGTACTGCGGGTTTGCGTGGAGTAGATGTACCTTTTCCACCAGCGGGTCTGATTTGTGCGCCCGCACATGTTTCCGGAGCAGGATGGGTCCCGGGGCTGCCAGCCAGGTCAGAAGTGACGTTCCAGAAGCGGACCTCCTAGAGAAGACAAGGAGGCGCTCGTGAGGCGTTTGGTTAGTGGTGGTACACAGCAGGGACCGGATAGAATGAAGTGCATCCGGGAGGACTTCCTGCCAGCGGGAAGTTGGGAGACTCCTAGACCGTAGGGCCAGTAGGACGGTCTTCCAGACCGTTCCGTTCTCCCTCTCTACCTGCCCGTTCCCCCGGGGTTGTAGCTGGTCGTCCTGCTCGAGGCTATGCCCTTGCTGAGCAGGAATTGACGCAGCTCGTCACACAT
Source organism: Scyliorhinus torazame (assembly GCF_047496885.1). Taxonomy (NCBI): domain Eukaryota; kingdom Metazoa; phylum Chordata; class Chondrichthyes; order Carcharhiniformes; family Scyliorhinidae; genus Scyliorhinus; species Scyliorhinus torazame. Next base: position 347,431,923 of record NC_092710.1, on the reverse strand, counting down.
GAAGGAGGACCCCCTGTCGCTATGGATGTAGGCGGGGAAACCGAACAGGGTAAAGATGGTGCCGAGGGCTTTAATGACCGTGGCCGCAGTCATGTCGGGGCGAAGGGGAAGCGGGAGTATTCGTCAACGACGTTAAGAAAGTACGTGTTGCGATCGGTGGAGGGGGCCTTTGAAATCCAAACTGAGGCGTTCAAAGGGACGGGAAGCCTTTATCAGGTGCGCTCTATCTGGCCTGAAAAAATGCGGTTTGCATTCTGCGCAGATTTAGCAGTTCTTGGTGACTGTTCGGACGTCCTCGACGGAGTAAGGGAGGTTGCGAGCCTTTATGAAGTGGTAGAAACGAGTGACCCCCGGGTGGCAGAGGTCCTCGTGGAGGGCTTGGAGACGGTCCACTTGTGCGTTGGCACAAGTGCCGCGAGATAGGGTATTGGACGGCTCGTTCAGCTTTCCGGGATGGTACAAGACCTCATAGTTGTAGGTGGAGAGTTCGATCCTCCACCGCAGGATCTTGTCGTTTTTTACCTTGCCCCGCTATGCATTATCGATCATGAAGGCTACCGACCGTTGGTCAGTGAGGAGAGTGAATCTCCTACCGGCCAGGTAATGCCTCCAATGTCGCACAGCTTCCACTATGGCTTGGGCCTCCTTTTCTACTGAGAAGTGGCGAATTTCTGAAGCGTGTAGGGTCCGGGAGAAAAAGGCCACGGGTCTGCCTGCTTGGTTGAGCGTGGCCGCCAGAGCGATGTCGGACGCGTCGCTCTCTACTTGGAAGGGGAGGGACTCGTCGATGGCGCGCATCGTGGCCTTCGCGATATCCGTTTTCATGCGGCTGAAGGCCTGGCGGGTCTCTGTCGACAGGGGAAAAGTTGTGGACTGGATTAGTGGGCGGGCCTTGTCTGCGTACTGGGGGACCCACTGGGCGTAATAAGAAAAGAAGCCCAGGCAGCGTTTCAGGGCTTTGGTACAGTGGGGGAGAGAGAACTCCATGAGGGGGCGCATGCGTTCGGGGTCAGGGCCTATCACTCCATTACGCACTACGTAGCCCAGGATGGCTAGACGGTCGGTGCTAAACACGCATTTTTCCTCGTTGTAGGTGAGGTTGAGGGCGTTAGCGGTCTGGAGGAATTTGCGGAGGTTGGCGTCGTGGCCGCAGATGGTGACGTTGTCGAGGTACGGGAACGTGGCCCGTAAACCGTGCTGGTCGACCATTCGGTCCATCTCTCGTTGGAAGACCGAGACTCCGTTCGTGACGCCGAATGGAACTCTTAAGAAGTGGTATAGCCGCCCGTCTGCTTCGAAGGCAGTGTACTTGCGGTCACCGGGGCGAATGGGGAGCTGGTGGTTGGCGGACTTAAGGTCCACGGTGGAGAAGACCTTGTACTGTGCAATCCGATTGACCATGTCGGATATGCGGGGAAGAGGGTACGCATCTAGCTGCGTGTACCTGTTGATGGTCTGACTGTAGTCTACGACCATCCTTTGCTTCTCCCCTGTCCTCACTACTACCACCTGGGCTCTCCAGGGACTATTGCTGGCCTGGATTATGCCTTCCTTCAGCAGCCGCTGTACTTCGGACCTGATAAACGTCCGGTCCTGGGTGCTGTACCATCTGCTCCTCGGGGCGACGGGTTTGCAATCCGGAGTGAGGTTCACAAACAGGGAGGGCGGTTCGACCTTGAGTGTCGCAAGGCCGCAGATAGTCAGTGGGGGTATAGGGCCGCCAAATTTGAATGTTAAGCTCTGGAGGTTGCATTGGAAGTCCAACCCCAGGAGGGTGGGAGCGCAGAGGTGGGGAAGGACGTACAGCCGGTAATTTTTGAACTCTCTCCCCTGCACTGTTAGGTTTGCGATGCAGAACCCTTTGATTTCAATGGAGTGGGTCCCCGCCGCCAGGAAAATTTTTTGGGTGCTTGGCCGAATTACAAGGGAACAGCGTCTTACCGTGTCCGGGTGAATAAAACTCTCCGTGCTCCCCGAGTCGATCAAACACGGCGTTTTGTGGCCGTTCACCAGCACCTTTGTCGTTGTCGTCTGGAGCGTCCGGGGCCGCGACTGGTCGAGGGTCACCGATGCCAAACGTGGTTGGTGTATCAGACCGTTGTCTTCAGGCAGTGTGGAGCCGTCCACGCCGGGGTCCTTGCCTGTCAGCCAAGATGGCGGCGTCCATGGATCGCACGCGGTTGGGGGTGGACAAAATGGCCGCTCCCCTGAGTCGCACGAGGCCGGGGGTGGACAAAATGGCCGCTCCCATGAGTCGCATGCGGCCGGGGGTGGACAAAATGGCCGCTCCCATGGATCGCACGCGGCCTGTGGGTAGGAAGATGGCGGCGCCCGTCCCCCCCTCGTGGTGTCCGGGGTCCAAAATGGCGGAGCCTGTTGGCCGCCCGTGGGTCGCTGGGGGAGTTGAGCCCATGGTCCCATTTGTTCCCCGGAGATTGCGGCGACCCCACGGGACTGGCACACCGCTGCGTAGTGCCCCTTTTTACCGCAGCTTTCACAGGTGGCCGAGCGGGCCGGGCAGCGCTGGCGGGGGTGTTTTGACTGCCCGCAAAAGTAGCAGCGGGGCCCCCCCCGGATGGTCTGGGATTCTGGCTGCGCACACTTGCGGAGGGGTTGGGGTTGCCGGGGGGTCGGTCGCGGCGGGGGTCCACGGAGACCAAGGGGCTGCAGCGCGGTTGGGGGCATATGCGCGGGCGTTTTGGGAGGCCACGTCGAGGGAGGCTGCGAGGGCCCGTACCTCTGTGAGTCCGAGAGAGTCTTTCTCTAAAAGTCTCTGGCGAATTTGCGACGATGCCAAACCTGCTGTGTAAGCGTCTCTGATCAGGAGGTTCGTATGTTCGTTCGTCGTAACCGCTGGGCAGTTGCAGTTTCGTCCCAGGATCGTTAGAGCGTTGAAGAAATCGTCTAGCGATTCCCCGGGTATTTGTCGTCTCGTCGCGAGCTGGTAGCGTGCGTAGACCTGGTTGACGGGCTTAATGTAGATCTCCTTCAGCAAGTTGATCGCCTCTGGGAATTCTTCCGCGCCCTCGATGCGTGAGTAGATTTCGGGACTCACCCTGGAATGCAGGACCTGCACCTTCTGGTCTTCTGTTGGTCTGCCGGGGGCTGTTCGGAGGTATTCCTCAAAGCACACCAGCCAGTGTTTAAACGCGGATGTTGCGTTTGCTGCGTGGGGGCCGATTCGCAGGCACTCCGGGGGTGATCCGGAGCTCCATATTCCTTTTTAAGTCTGCTCAATAAATTGTAGCACCATCGATCACACACGGGGCAAGACGTAAAGAACTTCAATCGAGGCTTTATTGAGCAGACTTGTTCAGACTCGTTCCCCAGCAGCTCACTCACAGAATGCAGCTGCGGGGATTAAACCCAGGTTCTTATATCCCTCCTATCTGGGTGGAGCCCAGTAGGTGGAGGATCCAATCGGGATCCAGCATATGTCCTCCAATAGCTCCTCGGCATTCCTGGTGTACCGTATTACCCCTAATACAGCCCACCACACACTCATCTTCCCAGGCTGCTCTCTGGTTTTCACTCACATTCCCAGGCCGCTCTTTGGTTTTCAATCACATTCCCAGGCTGCTTTCCGGTTTTCACGCCTCTTCCCAGGCTGCTCTCCGGTTTTCACTCATCTTTCCAGGCTGCTCTCTGGTTTTTACTCAACTTCCCAGGCTGCTCCCCGGTTTTCACTCATCTTTCCAGGCTGCTCTCCGGTTTTCACTCACCTTCCCAGGCTGTAGTTAAGTTTACACTCACATTCCCAGGCTGCTCTTCGGTTTCCCCTCACATTCGCAGGGTGCTCCCCGATTTTCTCTCATTTTCCAGGCTGCTCTACAGTTTTCACTCACATTCCCAGACCGTCCTTTGGTTCTCACACACATTCCTAGGCTGCTCTACGGTTTTCACTCATCTTCCCAGCCTGCTGTCCGGATTTCACTCAACTTCCCTGGCTGCTCCCTGGTTCTCACTCACCGTTCCAGGCTGCTCTCCTGTTTTCACTCATTTTCCCAGACTACCGTTAAGTCTACACTCACATTTCCAGGCTGCTCTTCGGTTTTCCCTCACATTCCCCGGCTGCTCTCCGGTTTTACTTACCCGCCCAGGCTGCTCTCCGGTTTTATTCATTGTCCCAGACTGCTCTCCGGTTTTCACATATCTTCCCAGGCTGCTCTACTATTTTGATTCATTGTCCCAAGCTGCTCTCTGGTTTTCCCTGATTGTGCCAGACTGCTCTCCGGTTTCCACTCACCTTCTCAGGCTGCTCTCCGGATTTTACGCATCCTGCCAATCTGCTCTCCGGTTTTCACTCACCTTTCCAGGCTGTTCTTCGGTTTTCACTCAAATGCCCAGGCTGCCTACTGGTTTCCACTCACATTCCCAGGCTACGTTCCATTTTCACTCACATGCCCAGGCTGCTCACTGGTTTCCACTCACTTTCCCAGGCTACGTTCCGTTTTCACTCATTCTCCCAGGCTTATCTCCGATTTTCAATCACCTTCCCAGGATGATCTCCGGTTTGCAATTATTGTCCCAGGCTGCTCTAAGCTTTTCACTCACATTCCCAGGCTGCTCTACGGATTTCACTCAGCTTCCCAGGCTGTTCTCCAATTTTCACTCATTTTCCAGGCTGCTCTCTGGTTTTCACTCACATTCCCAGGCTGCTCCCCAGTATTCACTCACCTTCCCAGGCTGCTCTCCGGTTTTCACCCACATTCCAAGGCTACTCTACGGTTTTCACTAACCTTCCCAGGCTGCTCTCTGGTTTTCACTCACATTCCCAGGCTGCTCCCCAGTATTCACTCACCTTCCCAGGCTGCTCTCCGGTTTTCACCCACATTCCAAGGCTACTCTACGGTTTTCACTAACCTTCCCAGGCTGCTCTCTGGTTTTCACTCACATTCCCAGGCTGCTCCCCAGTATTCACTCACCTTCCCAGGCTGCTCTCCGGTTTTCACCCACATTCCTAGGCTGCTCTACTGTTTTCACTCATGTTCCCAGCCTGCTCTCCGGGTTACACACACCATCCCAGACTGCTCTACGGTTTTCACTTTATGTCCCAGGCTGCTCTTCGGTTTTCACTCACCTTCCCTGGCTGCTCTCTGCTTTTCTCTCATTTACCAGGTTGCTCTCCGGTTTACACTCACCTTCCAAGGCTGCTCTTCGGTTTACACTCACCTTCCCAGGCTGCTCTCCGGTTTACACTCACCTTCCCAGGCTGCTCTCCGGTTTTCACTCTTTGTCCCAGGCTGCTCTCCGGTTTTCACTCACCTTCCAAGGCTGCTCTTCGGTTTTCACTCATCTTCCAAGGCTGCTCTTCGGTTTTCACTCATCTTCCCAGGCTGCTGTCCGGTTTTCACTCATCTACCCAGGCTGTTCTCCGGTTTACACTCTCATTCGCAGGCTGCTGTCCGGTTTTCATTCACCTTCCCAGGCTGCTCTTCAATTTTCACTCATTTTTCCAGGCTGCTCTATGCTTTTCACTCACATTCCCAGGCTGCTCTCTGGTTTTCACTCACATTCCCAGGCTGCTCTTCGGATTTCACTCACATTCCCAGGCTGCTCTTCTGTTTTCACTCACGCTCCCAAGCTGCTGTTTGGTTTTCATCACATTCCCAGGCCGCTCTTTGGTTCTCACTCACATTCCGAGGCTGCTCTACGGTTTTCACTCATCTTCCCAGCCTGCTGTCCGGTTTTCACTCAACTTCCCTTGCTGCTCCCTGGTTCTCACTCACCGTTCCAGGCTGCTCTCCTGTTTTCACTCATTTTCCCAGACTACCGTTAAGTCTACACTCACATTTCCAGGCTGCTCTTCGGTTTTCACTCACATACCCAGGCTGCTCTACGGTATTCACTCACCTGCACAGGATGCTCTCTGCTTTTCACACTTTGTCCCAGGCTGCGCTCAGGTTTTCACTCACCTTCCCAGGCTGCTGTTTGGTTTTCACTCACCTCCCCAGGCTGCTCTCAGGCTTTCACTCACCTTCCCAGGCCGCTCGCATTCCCAGACCGTCCTTTGGTTCTCACTCACATTCCCAAGCTACTCTTCGGTTTTCACTCACCATCGCAGGATGCTCTCCGGTTTTCTCTCACATTCCCCGGCTGCTCACTGGTTTTTACTCACCTGCCCAGGCTGCTCTCCGGTTTTCATTCATTGTCCCAGGTTGCTCACCGGTTTTCAATCACCTTACAAGGCTGCTCTCTGGTTTTCACTGATTGTGCCAGACTGCTCTCCGGTTTTCACACATCTTCCTTGCCTGCTCCTCCGGCTTTCACTCATCTTCCCAGGCTTCTCTACTATTTTGATTCATTGTCCCAGGCTGCTCTCCGGTTTTCACACATCTTCCTTGCCTGCTCTCCGGCTTTCACTCATCTTCCCAGGCTTCTCTACTATTTTGATTCATTGTCCCAGGCTACTCTCTGGCTTTCACTGATTGTGCCAGACTTCTCTCCGGTTTCCACTCACCTTCCCAGGCTGTTCTTCAGTTTTGATTCATTGTCCAATGCTGCTCCCAGGTTGTCACCCACTGTCCCAGGCTGCTCTCCGGTTGTCACTCACTGTCCCAGGCTGCTCTCCGGTTTTCACTCACATTCCCTAGCTGCTCTCTGGTTTTCACTCACATTCCCAGGCTGCTCTCTGGTTTTCACTCACATTCCCAGGCTGCTTCCGTTTTCACTCACCTTCCCAGGCTGCTCTCCAATTTTCACCCAGTGTTCCAGGCTGTTCTCCGATTTCCACTCAGCTCCCCAGGCTGTTCTCCGATTTGCACTCATTTTCCAGGCTGCTCTACGGTTTTCACTAATCTTCCCAGGCTGCTCTCTGGTTTTCACTCACATTCCCAGGCTGCTCCCCATTATTCACTCACCTTCCCAGGCTGCTCTCCGGTTTTCACCCACATTCCTAGGCTGCTCTACTGTTTTCACTCATGTGCCCAGCCTGCTCTCTGCTTTACACTCACCTTCCAAGGCTGCTCTCCGGTTTACACTCACCTTCCCAGGCTGCTCTTCAGTTTTCACTCATTTTCCCAGGCTGCTCTACGTTTTTCACTCACATTCCCAGGCTCCTCTACGGTTTTCACTCACATTCCCAGGCTCCTCTACGTTTTCACTCACATTCCCAGGCTCCTCTACGGTTTTCACTCACATTCCCAGGCTGCTCTACGGTTTTCATTCACTTTCCCAGGCTGCTCTCCGATATTCACTCACCTTTCCAGGCTGCTCTCATTTTTGCACTCATTGTCCCAGAATGCCATTCAGTCTTCACTCACATTCCCAGGCTGCTCTACGGTTTTCACTTAAATTCCCTGGCTGCTCCCCGCTTTTCTCTCATTTTCCATGCTGCTCTCCGGTTTTCACTTACTTTCCGAGGCTGCTCTACGATTTTCACTCATCTTTCTAGCCTGCTCTCCAGTTTACACTAACCTTCCCAGGCTGCTCTTCGGTTTTCACACATTGTCCCAGGCTGTCTCTGGTTTCCACTCACGTTCCCAGGCTGCTGTTTGGTTTTCACTCACCTTCCCAGGCTGCTCTTTGGTTTCCACTCACATTCCCAGGCTTCTCTTCGGTTTTCACTCACCATTTAAGGATGTACTCCGGTTTTCACTCAATTTCCACGCTGCTCTACGGCTTTCACTCACATTCCCAGGGTGCTCTACAGTTTTCACTCATCTTCCCAGCCTGCTCTCCGGTTATCACTCACCTTCCCAGCCTGCTCCCGGATTTCACTCAACTTCCCAGGCTGCTCTACGGTTTTCTTTCAGTGTATCAGACGGCTCTCCGGTTTTCACTCACCTTTCCAGGCTGCGCTCCGGTTTTCACTCACCTTCGCAGAGTGCTCCCCGCTTTTCTCTCATTTTCCAGGCAGCTCTCCTGGTTTCACTGACATTCCCAGGCTGCTCTATGGTTTTCACTCATATTCCCAGCCTGCTCTCTGGTTTACACTCACCTTCCCAGCCTGCTCTCCGGTTTTCATACATTGTCGCAGGCTGCTGTCCGGTTTTCACTCACATTCCCAGGCTGCTCTCCGGTTTTCACTCACCTTCCCAGGCTGCTCTTAGGTTTTTAGTCACCTGCCCAGGTTGCTCTACGGTTTTCATACATTGTCTGAGCCTGCTCTTAGGTTTTCACTCACCTTCCCAGGCTGCTGTTTGGTTTTCACTCACCTTCCCAGGCCGCTCTTTGGTTTCCACTCGCATTCCCAGGCCATCCTTTGGTTCTCACTCACATTCCCAGGCTGCTCTACGGTTTTCATTCACCATCGCAGGATACTCTCCGGTTTCCACTCAATTTCCAGCCTGCTCTACGGCTTTCACTCACCTTTCCAGGCTGCTCTCCGGTTTTCACTCATTGTCCCAGAATGCTGTTCAGTCTTCACTCACATTCCCAGGCTGCTTTCCGGTTTTCACTCACGTTCCCAGGCTGATCTACGGTTTTCACTCATCTTCCCAGCCTGCTTTCCGGTTTACACTCACCTTCCCAGCCTGCTCTCTGGTTTACACTCTCCTTCCCAGCCTGCTCTCTGGTTTACACTCACCTTCCCAGCCTGCTCTCTGGTTTACACTCACCTTCCCAGCCTGCTCTCCGGTTTTTACTCACCTGCCCAGGCGGCTCTCCGGCTTTGACTCATTGTCTCAGGCTGCTCTCCGGTTTTCATACATTGTCCCAGGCTGCTCTCCGGTTTTCACTCACATTCCCAGGCTGCTCTACGGTTTTCACTCACCTGCGCAGGATGCTCTCTGGTTTTCACTCACCTTCCCAGGCCGCTCTTAGGTTTCCACTCGCATTCCCAGACCGTCCTTTGGTTCTCACTCACATTCCCAAGGTACTCTTCGGTTTTCACTCACCATCGCAGGATGCTCTCCGGTTTTCCTTCAATTTCCAGGTTGCTCTATGGTTTTCACACATCTTCCCAGCCTGCTCTCCGGTTTTCATTCAACTTCCCAGGTGCTCCCCGCTTTTCACTCACCTTTCCAGGCTGCTCTCATTTTTGCACTCATTGTCCCAGAATGCCGTTCAGTCTTCACTCACATTCCCAGGCTGCTCTACGGTTTTCACTTAAATTCCCTGGCTGCTCCCCGCTTTTCGCTCATTTTCCAGGCTGCTCTCCGGTTTTCACTTACTTTCCGAGGCTGCTCTACGGTTTTCACACATTGTCCCAGGCTGCCTCTGGTTTCCACTCACGTTCCCAGGCTTCTCTTCGGTTTTCACTCACATTCCCGGGGAGCTCTACAGTTTTCACTCATCTTCCCAGCCTGCTCTCCGGTTATCACTCACCTTCCCAGCCTGCTCCCCGGATTTCACTCAACTTCCCAGGCTGCTCTGCGGTTTTGTTTCAGTGTATCAGACGGCTCTCCGGTTTTCACTCACCTTTCCAGGCTGCGCTCCGGTTTTCACTCACCTTCGCAGAGTGCTCCCCGCTTTTCTCTCATTTTCCAGGCTGCTCTCCAGTTTTCACTCACATGCCCAGGCTGCTCTCCGGTTTTCACTCACCTTTCCAGGCTGCTCTTAGGTTTTCACTCACCTTCCAAGGCTGCTGTTTGGTTTTCACTCACCTTCCCAGGCCGCTCTTTGGTTTCCACTCGCATTCCCAGGCCGTCCTTTGGTTCTCACTCACATTCCCCGGTTGCTCTCCGGTTTTTACTCACCTGCCCAGGCTGCTCTCCGGTTTTCATTCATTGTCCCAGGTTGCTCACCGGTTTTCAATCACCTTACAAGGCTGCTCTCTGGTTTTCACTGATTGTGCCAGACTGCTGTCCGGTTTTCACACATCTTCCTTGCCTGCTCTCCGGCTTTCACTCATCTTCCCAGGCTTCTCTACTATTTTGATTCATTGTCCCAGGCTACTCTCTGGCTTTCACTGATTGTGCCAGACTTCTCTCCGGTTTCCACTCACCTTCCCAGGCTGTTCTTCAGTTTTGATTCATTGTCCAATGCTGCTCTCCGGTTGTCACTCACTGTCCCAGGCTGCTCTCCGGTTTTCACTCACATTCCCTGGCTGCTCTCTGGTTTTCACTCACATTCCCAGGCTGCTCTCTGGTTTTCAATCACATTCCCAGGCTGCTTCCGTTTTCACTCACCTTCCCAGGCTGCTTTCCAATTTTCACCCAGTGTTCCAGGCTGTTCTCCGATTTTCACTCATTTTCCAGGCTGCTCTACGGTTTTCACTAACCTTCCCAGCCTGCTCTCCGGTTTTCATTCAACTTCCCAGGCTGCTCCCCGGTTTTCACTCACCTTTCCAGGCTGCTCTCCGGTTTTCACTCATTGTCCCAGAATGCTGTTCAGTCTTCACTCACATTCCCAGGCTGCTCTTTGGTTTCCCCTCACCTTCGCAGGGTGCTCCCCGCTTTTCTCTTATTTTCCAGGCTGCTCTCCAGTTTTCACTCACATTCCCAGGCTGCTTTCCGGTTTTCACTCACCTTCCCAGCCTGCTCTCCGGTTTACACTCACCTTCCCAGCCTGCTCTCTGGTTTACACTCACCTTCCCAGCCTGCTCTCTGGTTTACATTCACCTTCCCAGCCTGCTCTCTGGTTTTCACTCATCTTCCCAGCATGCTCTCCGGTTTTTACTCACCTGCCCAGGCGGCTCTCCGGCTTTGACTCATTGTCTCAGGCTGCTCTCCGGTTTTCATATATTGTCCCAGGCTGCTCTCCGGTTTTCACTCACATTCCCAGGCTGCTCTACGGTTTTCACTCACCTTCCCAGGCCGCTCTTTGGTTTCCACTCGCATTCCCAGACCGTCCTTTGGTTCTCACTCACATTCCCAAGCTACTCTTCGGTTTTCACTCACCATCGCAGAGTGCTCTCCGGTTTTCTCTCAATTTCCAGGTTGCTCTACGGTTTTCACACATCTTCCCAGCCTGCTCTCCGGTTTTCATTCAACTTCCCAGGCTGCTCCCCGGTTTTCACTCACCTTTCCAGCCTGTTCTCATTTTTGCACTCATTGTCCCAGAATGCCGTTCAGTCTTCACTCACATTCCCAGGCTGCTCTACGGTTTTCACTTAAATTCCCTGGCTGCTCCCCGCTTTTCTCTCATTTTCCAGGCTGCTCTCCGGTTTTCACTTACTTTCCGAGGCTGCTCTACGGTTTTCACTCATCTTTCTAGCCTGCTCTCCTGTTTACACTAAACTTCCCAGGCTGCTCTCCGGTTTTCACACATTGTCCCTGGCTGTCTCTGGTTTTCACTCACCTTCCCAGGCTGCTGTTTGGTTTTCACTCACCTTCCCAGGCCGCTCTTTGGTTTCCACTCACATTCCCAGGCTTCACTTCGGTTTTCACTCACATTCCCAGGGTGCTCTACGGTTTTCACTCATCTTCCCAGCCAGCTCTCCGGTTATCACTCACCTTCCCAGCCTGCTCCCCGGATTTCGCTCATCTTCCCAGGCTGCTCTGCGGTTTTCTTTCAGTGTATCTGACGGCTCTCCGGTTTTCACTCAACTTTCCAGGCTGCGCTCCGGTTTTCACTCACCTTCGCAGAGTGCTCCCCGCTTTTCTCTCATTTTCCAGGCAGCTCTCCTGGTTTCACTGACATTCCCAGGCTGCTCTATGGTTTTCACTCATATTCCCAGCCTGCTCTCTGGTTTACACTCACCTTCCCAGCCTGCTCTCCGGTTTTCATACATTGTCGCAGGCTGCTGTCCGGTTTTCACTCACATTCCCAGGCTGCTCTCCGGTTTTCACTCACCTTCCCAGGCTGCTCTTAGGTTTTTAGTCACCTGCCCAGGTTGCTCTACGGATTTCATACATTGTCTGAGCCTGCTCTTAGGTTTTCACTCACCTTCCCAGGCTGCTGTTTGGTTTTCACTCACCTTCCCAGGCCGCTCTTTGGTTTCCACTCGCATTCCCAGGCCATCCTTTGGTTCTCACTCACATTCCCAGGCTGCTCTACGGTTTTCATTCACCATCGCAGGATACTCTCCGGTTTCCACTCAATTTCCAGCCTGCTCTACGGCTTTCACTCACCTTTCCAGGCTGCTCTCCGGTTTTCACTCATTGTCCCAGAATGCTGTTCAGTCTTCACTCACATTCCCAGGCTGCTTTCCGGTTTTCACTCACGTTCCCAGGCTGATCTACGGTTTTCACTCATCTTCCCAGCCTGCTTTCCGGTTTACACTCACCTTCCCAGCCTGCTCTCTGGTTTACACTCTCCTTCCCAGCCTGCTCTCTGGTTTACACTCACCTTCCCAGCCTGCTCTCTGGTTTACACTCACCTTCCCAGCCTGCTCTCCGGTTTTTACTCACCTGCCCAGGCGGCTCTCCGGCTTTGACTCATTGTCTCAGGCTGCTCTCCGGTTTTCATACATTGTCCCAGGCTGCTCTCCGGTTTTCACTCACATTCCCAGGCTGCTCTACGGTTTTCACTCACCTGCGCAGGATGCTCTCTGGTTTTCACTCACCTTCCCAGGCCGCTCTTAGGTTTCCACTCGCATTCCCAGACCGTCCTTTGGTTCTCACTCACATTCCCAAGGTACTCTTCGGTTTTCACTCACCATCGCAGGATGCTCTCCGGTTTTCCTTCAATTTCCAGGTTGCTCTATGGTTTTCACACATCTTCCCAGCCTGCTCTCCGGTTTTCATTCAACTTCCCAGGTGCTCCCCGCTTTTCACTCACCTTTCCAGGCTGCTCTCATTTTTGCACTCATTGTCCCAGAATGCCGTTCAGTCTTCACTCACATTCCCAGGCTGCTCTACGGTTTTCACTTAAATTCCCTGGCTGCTCCCCGCTTTTCGCTCATTTTCCAGGCTGCTCTCCGGTTTTCACTTACTTTCCGAGGCTGCTCTACGGTTTTCACACATTGTCCCAGGCTGCCTCTGGTTTCCACTCACGTTCCCAGGCTTCTCTTCGGTTTTCACTCACATTCCCGGGGTGCTCTACAGTTTTCACTCATCTTCCCAGCCTGCTCTCCGGTTATCACTCACCTTCCCAGCCTGCTCCCCGGATTTCACTCAACTTCCCAGGCTGCTCTGCGGTTTTCTTTCAGTGTATCAGACGGCTCTCCGGTTTTCACTCACCTTTCCAGGCTGCGCTCCGGTTTTCACTCACCTTCGCAGAGTGCTCCCCGCTTTTCTCTCATTTTCCAGGCTGCTCTCCAGTTTTCACTCACATGCCCAGGCTGCTCTCCGGTTTTCACTCACCTTTCCAGGCTGCTCTTAGGTTTTCACTCACCTTCCAAGGCTGCTGTTTGGTTTTCACTCACCTTCCCAGGCCGCTCTTTGGTTTCCACTCGCATTCCCAGGCCGTCCTTTGGTTCTCACTCACATTCCCCGGTTGCTCTCCGGTTTTTACTCACCTGCCCAGGCTGCTCTCCGGTTTTCATTCATTGTCCCAGGTTGCTCACCGGTTTTCAATCACCTTACAAGGCTGCTCTCTGGTTTTCACTGATTGTGCCAGACTGCTGTCCGGTTTTCACACATCTTCCTTGCCTGCTCTCCGGCTTTCACTCATCTTCCCAGGCTTCTCTACTATTTTGATTCATTGTCCCAGGCTACTCTCTGGCTTTCACTGATTGTGCCAGACTTCTCTCCGGTTTCCACTCACCTTCCCAGGCTGTTCTTCAGTTTTGATTCATTGTCCAATGCTGCTCTCCGGTTGTCACTCACTGTCCCAGGCTGCTCTCCGGTTTTCACTCACATTCCCTGGCTGCTCTCTGGTTTTCACTCACATTCCCAGGCTGCTCTCTGGTTTTCAATCACATTCCCAGGCTGCTTCCGTTTTCACTCACCTTCCCAGGCTGCTTTCCAATTTTCACCCAGTGTTCCAGGCTGTTCTCCGATTTTCACTCATTTTCCAGGCTGCTCTACGGTTTTCACTAACCTTCCCAGCCTGCTCTCCGGTTTTCATTCAACTTCCCAGGCTGCTCCCCGGTTTTCACTCACCTTTCCAGGCTGCTCTCCGGTTTTCACTCATTGTCCCAGAATGCTGTTCAGTCTTCACTCACATTCCCAGGCTGCTCTTTGGTTTCCCCTCACCTTCGCAGGGTGCTCCCCGCTTTTCTCTTATTTTCCAGGCTGCTCTCCAGTTTTCACTCACATTCCCAGGCTGCTTTCCGGTTTTCACTCACCTTCCCAGCCTGCTCTCCGGTTTACACTCACCTTCCCAGCCTGCTCTCTGGTTTACACTCACCTTCCCAGCCTGCTCTCTGGTTTACATTCACCTTCCCAGCCTGCTCTCTGGTTTTCACTCATCTTCCCAGCATGCTCTCCGGTTTTTACTCACCTGCCCAGGCGGCTCTCCGGCTTTGACTCATTGTCTCAGGCTGCTCTCCGGTTTTCATATATTGTCCCAGGCTGCTCTCCGGTTTTCACTCACATTCCCAGGCTGCTCTACGGTTTTCACTCACCTTCCCAGGCCGCTCTTTGGTTTCCACTCGCATTCCCAGACCGTCCTTTGGTTCTCACTCACATTCCCAAGCTACTCTTCGGTTTTCACTCACCATCGCAGAGTGCTCTCCGGTTTTCTCTCAATTTCCAGGTTGCTCTACGGTTTTCACACATCTTCCCAGCCTGCTCTCCGGTTTTCATTCAACTTCCCAGGCTGCTCCCCGGTTTTCACTCACCTTTCCAGCCTGTTCTCATTTTTGCACTCATTGTCCCAGAATGCCGTTCAGTCTTCACTCACATTCCCAGGCTGCTCTACGGTTTTCACTTAAATTCCCTGGCTGCTCCCCGCTTTTCTCTCATTTTCCAGGCTGCTCTCCGGTTTTCACTTACTTTCCGAGGCTGCTCTACGGTTTTCACTCATCTTTCTAGCCTGCTCTCCTGTTTACACTAAACTTCCCAGGCTGCTCTCCGGTTTTCACACATTGTCCCAGGCTGTCTCTGGTTTTCACTCACCTTCCCAGGCTGCTGTTTGGTTTTCATTCACCTTCCCAGGCCGCTCTTTGGTTTCCACTCACATTCCCAGGCTTCACTTCGGTTTTCACTCACATTCCCAGGGTGCTCTACGGTTTTCACTCATCTTCCCAGCCAGCTCTCCGGTTATCACTCACCTTCCCAGCCTGCTCCCCGGATTTCGCTCATCTTCCCAGGCTGCTCTGCGGTTTTCTTTCAGTGTATCTGACGGCTCTCCGGTTTTCACTCAACTTTCCAGGCTGCGCTCCGGTTTTCACTCACCTTCGCAGAGTGCTCTCCGCTTTTCTCTCATTTTCCAGGCTGCTCTCCAGTTTTCACTGACATTCCCAGGCTGCTCTACGGTTTTCACTCATCTTCCCAGCCTGCTCTCTGGTTTACACTCACCTTCCCAGCCTGCTCTCCGATTTTCATACATTGTCCCAGGCTGCTCTCCGGTTTTCACTCACATTCCCAGGCTGCTCTCCGGTTTTCACTCACCTGCGCAGGATGCTCTTAGGTTTTCACTCACCTGCCCAGGATGCTCTCCGGTTTTCATACATTGCCTCAGCCTGCTCTTAGGTTTTCACTCACCTTCCCAGGCTGCTGTTTGGTTTTCACTCACCTTCCCAGGCCGCTCTTTGGTTTCCACTCGCATTCCCAGACCGTCCTTTGGTTCTCACTCACATTCCCAAGCTACTCTTCGGTTTTCACTCACCATCGCAGGATGCTCTCCGGTTTTCTCTCAATTTCCAGGTTGCTCTACGGTTTTCACACATCTTCCCAGCCTGCTCTCCGGTTTTCATTCACCTTCCCAGGCTGCTCCCCGCTTTTCACTCACCTTTCCAGGCTGCTCTCATTTTTGCACTCATTGTCGCAGAATGCCGTTCAGTCTTCACTCACATTCCCAGGCTGCTCTTCGGTTTTCCCTCACCTTCGCAGTGTGCTCCCCGCTTTTCTCTCATTTTCCAGGCTGCTCTGCAGCTTTCTCCCACATTCCCCGGCTGCTCTCCGGTTCTTACTCACCTGCCCAGGCTGCTCTCCGGTTTTCATTCATTGTCCCAGGTTGCTCACCGGTTTTCAATCACCTTACAAGGCTGCTCTCTGGTTTTCACTGATTGTGCCAGACTGCTCTCCGGTTTTCACACATCTTCCTTGCCTGCTCTCCGGCTTTCACTCATCTTCCCAGGCTTCTCTACTATTTTGATTCATTGTCCCAGGCTGCTCCCTGGCTTTCACTGATTGTGCCAGACTTCTCTCCGGTTTCCACTCACCTTCCCAGGCTGTTCTTCAGTCTTGATTCATTGTCCAATGCTGCTCTCCGGTTGTCACTCACTGTCCCAGGCTGCTCTCCGGTTTTCACTCACATTCCCTGGCTGCTCTCTGGTTTTCACTCACATTCCCAGGCTACTCTTCGGTTTTCACTCACCATCGCAGGATGCTCTCCGGTTTTCACTCAATTTCCAGCCTGCTCTACGGCTTTCATCACCTTCCCAGCCTGCTCTCCGGTTTTCATTCAACTTCCCAGGCTGATACCCGGTTTTCATTCAATTTTCCAGGCTGCTCTCCGGTTTGCACTCATTGTCCCAGAATGCCGTTCTGTCTTCACACACATTCCCAGGCTGCTCTTCGGTTTTTCCTCACCTTCGCAGGGTGTTCCCCGCTTTTCTCTCATTTTCCAGGCAGCTCTCCAATTTTCACTCACAGTCCCAGGCTGCTCTCCGGTTTTTACTCACCTGCCCAGGATGCTCTCCGGTTTTCATTCATTGTCTCAGGCTGCTCTACGGTTTTCACTCACTTCCCAGGTTGCTCTCCGGTATTCACTCACCTTCCCATCTGCTCTACGGTTTTCACTCACTTTCCCAGGTTGCTATCCGGTATTCACTCACCTTCCCAGGCTGCTCTACGGTTTTCACTTAAATTCCCTGGCTGCTCCCCCCTTTTCTCTCATTTTCCAGGCTGCTCTCCGATTTTCACTCACATTCCCAGGCTGCTCTACGGTTTTCACTCACTTTCCCAGGTTGCTCCCCGGTATTCACTCACCTTCCCAGGCTGCTCTACGGTTTTCACTTAAATTCCCTGGCTGCTCCCCCCTTTTCTCTTATTTTCCAGGCTGCTCTCCGGTTTTCACTCACATTCCCAGGCTGCTCTACGGTTTTCACTCACTTTCCCAGGTTGCTCCCCGGTATTCACTCACCTTCCCAGGCTGCTCTACGGTTTTTACCTAAATTCCCTGGCTGCTCCCCACTTTTCTCTCATTTTCCAGGCTGCTCTCCGGTTTACACTAACCTTCCCAGGCTGCTCACCGGTTTTCACACATTGTCCCAGGCTGTCTCTGGTTTCCACTCACGTTCCCAGGCTGCTGTTTGGTTTTCACTCACTTTCCCAGGCTACTCTACGATTTTCACTCACCATCGTAGGATGCTCTCCGGTTTTCACTCAATTTCCAGGCTGCTCTCCGGTTTTCACACATCTTCCCAGCCTGCTCTCCGGTTTTCATTCAAATTGCCAGGCTGCTCCCCGGTATTCACTCAATTTCCAAGCTGCTCTACGGTTTTCACTCACATTCCCAGGCTGCTCTACGGTTTTCGCACATCTTCCCAGCCTGCTCTCCGGTTTTCATTCAACTTCCCAGGCTGCTCCCCGGTTTTCACTCACCTTTCCAGGCTGCTCTCCGGTTTTCACTCATTGTCCCAGAATGCTGTTCAGCCTTCACTCACATTCCCAGGCTGCTCTTCAGTTTTCATTCAACTTCCCAGGCTGCTCCCCGGTTTTCACTCACCTTTCCAGGCTGCTCTCCGGTTTTCACTCATTGTCCCAGAATGCTGTTCAGTCTTCACTCACATTGCCAGGCTGCTCTTCAGTTTCCCCTCACCTTCGCAGGGTGCTCCCCGCTTTTCTCTAATTTTCCAGGCTGCTCTCCAGTTTTCACTCACATTCCCAGGCTGCTCTACGGTTTACACTCACCTTCCCAGCCTGCTCTCTGGTTTACACTCACCTTCCCAGCCTGCTCTCCGGTTTTTACTCACCCGCCCAGGCGGCTCTCCGGATTTGACTCATTGTCTCAGGCTGCTCTCCGGTTTTCATACATTGTCCCAGGCTGCTCTCTGGTTTTCACTCACATTCCCAGGCTGCTCTACGGTTTTCACTCACCTGCGCAGGATGCTCTCTGGTTTTCACTCACTTTCCCAGGCCGCTCTTTGGTTTCCACTCGCATTCCCCGACCGTCCTTTGGTTCTCACTCACATTCCCAGGCTACTCTTCGGTTTTCACTCACCATCGCAGGATGCTCTCCGGTTTTCTCTCAATTTCCAGGTTGCTCTACGGTTTTCACACATCTTCCGAGCCTGCTCTCCGGTTTTCATTCAACTTCCCAGGCTGCTCCCCGGTTTTCACTCACCTTTCCAGCCTGCTCTCATTTTTGCACTCATTGTCCCAGAATGCCGTTCAGTCTTCACTCACATTCCCAGGCTGCTCTACGGTTTTCACTTAAATTCCCTGGCTGCTCCCCGCTTTTCTCTCATTTTCCAGGCTGCTCTCCGGTTTACACTAACCGTCCCAGGCTGCGCTCGGTTTTCACACATTGTCCCAGGCTGTCTCTGGTTTCCACTCACGTTCCCAGGCTGCTGTTTGGTTTTCACTCACCTTCCCAGGCCGCTCTTTGGTTTCCACTCACATTCCCAGGCTTCTCTTCGGTTTTCACTCACATTCCCAGGGTGCTCTACGGTTTTCACTCATCTTCCCAGCCTGCTCTCCTGTTATCACTCACCTTCCCAGCCTGCTCCCCGGATTTCACTCAACTTCCCAGGCTGCTCTACGGTTTTCTTTCAGTGTATCAGACGGCTCTCCGGTTTTCACTCACCTTTCCAGGCTGCGCTCCGGTTTTCACTCACCTTCGCAGAGTGCTCCCCGCTTTTCTCTCATTTTCCAGGCTGTTCTCCAGTTTTCACTGACATTCCCAGGCTGCTCTAAGGTTTTCACTCATCTTCCCAGCCTGCTCTCTGGTTTACACTCACCTTCCCAGCCTGCTCTCCGGTTTTCATACATTGTCGCAGGCTGCTCTCCGGTTTTCACTCACATTCCCAGGCTGCTCTCCGGTTTTCACTCACATGCCCAGGCTGCTCTTAGGTTTTCATACATCTGAGAACATAGAACATAGAACAATACAGCGCAGTACAGGCCCTTCGGCCCACGATGTTGCACCGAAACAAAAGCCATCTAACCTACACTATACCATTATCATCCATATGTTTATCCAATAAACTTTTAAATGCCCTCAATGTTGGCGAGTTCACTACTGTAGCAGGTAGGGCATTCCACGGCCTCACTACTCTTTGCGTAAAGAACCTACCTCTGACCTCTGTCCTATATCTATTACCCCTCAGTTTAAGGCTATGTCCCCTCGTGCTAGCCATTTCCATCCGCGGGAGAAGGCTCTCACTGTCCACCCTATCTAACCCTCTGATCATTTTGTATGCCTCTATTAAGTCTCCTCTTAACCTTCTTCTCTCTAACGAAAACAACCTCAAGTCCATCAGCCTTTCCTCATAAGATTATCCCTCCATACCAGGCAACATCCTGGTAAATCTCCTCTGCACCCGTTCCAAAGCCTCCATGTCCTTCCTATAATGCGGTGACCAGAACTGTACGCAATACTCCAAATGCGGCCGTACCAGAGTTCTGTACAGCTGCAACATGACCTTCTGACTCCGGAACTCAATCCCTCTACCAATAAAGGCCAACACTCCATAGGCCTTCTTCACCACCCTATCAACCTGGGTGGCAACTTTCAGGGATCTATGTACATGGACACCTAGATCCCTCTGCTCATCCACACTTTCAAGAACTTTTCCATTAGCCAAATATTCCACATTCCTGTTATTCCTTCCAAAGTGAATCACCTCACACTTCTCTACATTAAACTCCATTTGCCACCTCTCAGCCCAGCACTGCAGCTTATCTATATCCTTCTGTAACCTGCTACTTCCTTCCACACTATCGACAACACCACCGACTTTAGTATCGTCTGCAAATTTACTCACCCACCCTTCTGTGCCTTCCTCTAGGTCATTGATAAAAATGACAAACAGCAACGGCCCCAGAACAGATCCTTGTGGTACTCCACTTGTGACTGAACTCCATTCTGAACATTTCCCATCAACCACCACCCTCTCTCTGTCTTCTTTCAGCTAGCCAATTTCTGATCCACATCTCTAAATCACCCTCAATCCCCAGCCTCCGTATTTTCTGCAATAGCCTACCGTGGGGAACCTTATCAAACGCTTTGCTGAAATCCATATACACCACATCAACTGCTCTACCCTCGTCTACCTGTTCAGTCACCTTCTCAAAGAACTCGATAAGGTTTGTGAGGCATGACCTACCCTTCACAAAGCCATGCTGACTATCCCTGATCATATTATTCCTATCTAGATGATTATAAATCTTGTCTCTTATAATCCCCTCCAAGACTTTACCCACTACAGACGTGAGGCTCACCGGTCTATAGTTGCCGGGGTTGTCTCTGCTCCCCTTTTTGAACAAAGGGACCACATTTGCTATCCTCCAGTCCTCTGGCACTATTCCTATAGCCAATGATGACATAAAAATCAAAGCCAATGGTCCAGCAATCTCTTCCCTGGCCTCCCAGAGAATCCTAGGATAAATCCCATCAGGTCCCGGGGACTTATCTATTTTCAGCCTGTCCAGAATTGCCAACACCTCTTCCCTACTCTTCCCTACGTACCTCAATGCCATCTAATCTATTTACCTGGAGCTCAGCATTCTCCTCCACAACATTATCTTTTTCCTGAGTGAATACTGACGAAAAATATTCATTTAGTATCTCGCCTATCTCTTCAGACTCTACACACAACTTCCCATCCCTGTCCTTGACTGGTCCTACTCTTTCCCTAGTCATTCGCTTATTCCTGGCATACCTATAGAAAGCTTTTGGGTTTTCCTTGATCCTTCCTGCCAAATACTTCTCATGTCCCCTCCTTGCTCGTCTTAGCTCTCTCTTTAGATCCTTCCTCGCTACCTTGTAACTATCCATCGCCCCAACTGAAACTTCACACCTCATCTTCACATAGGCCTCCTTCTTCCTCTTAACAAGAGATTCCACTTCTTTGGTAAACCACGGTTCCCTCGCTCGGCACCTTCCTCCCTGCCTGACCGGTACATACTTATCAAGAACACGCAGTAGCTGATCCTTGAACAAGCTCCACTTATCCAGTGTGTCCAACACTTGCAGCCTACTTCTCCACCTTATCCCCCCCCCAAGTCACGTCTAATGGCATCATAATTTCCCTTCCCCCAGCTATAACTCTTGCCCTGCGGTGTATACTTATCCCTTTCCATCCTTAACGTAAACGTCACCGAATTGTGGTCACTGTCCCCAAAGTGCTCACCTATTTCCAAATCCAACACCTGGCCTGGTTCATTACCCAAAACCAAATCCAATGTGGCCTCGCCTCTTGTTGGCCTGTCAACAAACTGTGTCAGGAAACCCTCCTGCACACACTGTACAAAAAACGACCCATCTAATGTACTCGAACTATATCTTTTCCAGTCAATATTTGGAAAGTTAAAGTCTCCCATAATAACTACCCTGTTACATTCGCTCTTATCCAGGATCATCCTCGCCATCCTTTCCTCTACATCCCTAGAACTATTTGGAGGCCTATAGAAGACTCCCAACAGTGTGACCTCTCTTTTCATGTTTCTAACCTCAGCCCATACTACCTCGGAAGATGAGTCCCCATCTAGCATCCTCTCCGCCACCGTAATACTGCTCTTGACTAGCAGCGCCACACCTCCCCCTCTTTTGCCTCCTTCTCTGAGCTTACTAAAACACCTAAACCCCGGAACCTGCAACATCCATTCCTGTCCCTGCTCTATCCATGTCTCCGAAATGGCCACAACATCGAAGTCCCAGGTACCAACCCATGCTGCCAGTTCCCCTACCTTATTTCGTATACTCCTGGCATTGAAGTAGACACACTTCAAACCACCTACCTGAACACTGGCCCCCTCCCGCGACGTCAAATCTGAGCTCCTGACCTCTGTACTCTCATTCTCCCTTACCCTAAAACTACAATCCAGGTTCCCATGCCCCTGCTGCATTAGTTTAAACCCCCCCAAAGAGCACTAACAAATCTCCCCCCCAGGATATTTGTGCCCCGCAGGTTCAGATGTAGACCATCCTGTCTGTAGAGGTCCCACCTTCCCCAGAAAGAGCCCCAGTTATCCAGAAATCTGAATCCCTCCCGCCTGCACCATCCCTGTAGCCACGTGTTTAATTGCTCTCTCTCCCTATTCCTCATCTCACTATCATGTGGCACGGGCAACAACCCAGAGATAACAACTCTGTTTGTTCTAGTTCTGAGCTTCCATCCTAGCTCCCTGAAAGCCTGCCTGACATCCTTATCCCCTTTCCTACCTATGTCGTTCGTGCCAATGTGGACCACGACTTGGGGCTGCTCCCCCTTCCCCTTAAGGACCCGGAAAACACGATCCGAGACATCACGTACCCTTGCACCTGGGAGGCAACATACCAAACGTGAGTCTCTCACGCTCCCACAAAATCTCCTATCTGTGCCCCTGACTATCGAGTCCCCAATTACTAATGCTCTGCTCCTCTCCCCGCTTCCCTTCTGAGCAACAGGGACAGACTCCGTGCCAGAGGCCCGTACCCCATGGCTTACCCCTGGTAAGTCCCCCCCCCACAAGTATCCAAAGCGGTATACTTGTTTCTCAGGGGAACGACCGCAGGGGATCCCTGCATTGACTGTTTTTTCCCAGTCCCTCTTACAGTTACCCATCTATCTCCAATCTTTGGTGTAACTAATTCCCTGAAGCTGCTATCTATGACCCCCTCTGCCTCCCGAATGATCCGAAGTTCTTCCAACTCCAGCTCCAGTTCCCTAACTCGGTCTTGGAGGAGCTGGAGGTGGCAGCACTTCCTGCAGGTAAAATCAGCAGGGACTCTAACGGCATCCCTCACCTCAAACATCCTGCACGAGGAACATTGCACTCCCTTCCCTGCCATTCCTCTAACTTTCTACCAAGATCTGGCTCACAACTAAATTAAAAAATTTTTATATAAAAAAAATATTAATAACAATAATAAAATATGGTACTTACCTCACACCAATGGGTTTTATTATTAGGTTAGAGGAGGAGGGCGGATGGGAGACACTACACGTGTAGTGTCTCGGGTTTCCTCTCCACCAGAATTTATTGGTGAGGGTCTTCCCAGAAGTCCGCGGGTCGACTTCCTGTTCCCACCTTAAACACTAGAATTTAAAAAAAAAAAATTTAAAGGAGAAACTTACCTCCCAGCAATCACTTCCGCACTGCTCCCGCTGAAATGGACTAGCCTGCTGCGCTCCTGCTGAAATCGACTTGGCCTGCAAAGTAAGTAAGTTGTTAATCAGTACTTCCCTCACCCCAGGCAGCGGTCCCCTCTGCCTCGCAGCTCCCGCGCTTTTTCAAATTCCCGCGCTGATTCTAAGGTCCCAGCTCTCACTCCCGAACTCAACAGCTGACCTGCAAGGTAAGTAAGTTAATCAGTACTTACCTCACCACAGGCAGCGACCTTTTAAACGGTCCCCTCTGCCTCGCAGCTCCCGCGCTTTTTCAAATTCCCGCGCTGATTCTTCCTACTATTTTGAGTCATTGTCCCAGGCTGCTCTCTGGCTTTCACTGATTGTGCCAGACTTCTCTCCGCTTTCCACTCACCTTCCCAGGCTGTTCTTCAGTTTTGATTCATTGTCCAATGCTGCTCTCCGGTTGTCACTCACTGTCCCAGGCTACTCTCCGGTTTCCACTCACATTCCCTGGCTGCTCTCTGGTTTTCACTCACATTCCCAGGCTGCTCTCTGGTTTTCAATCACATTCCCAGGCTGCTTCCGTTTTCACTCACCTTCCCAGGCTGCTTTCCAATTTTCACCCAGTGTTCCAGGCTGTTCTCCGATTTTCACTCATTTTCCAGGCTGCTCTACGGTTTTCACTAACCTTCCCAGCCTGCTCTCCGGTTTTCATTCAACTTCCCAGGCTGTACTTCAGTTTTGATTCATTGTCCAATGCTGCTCTCCGGTTGTCACTCACTGTCCCAGGCTGCTCTCCGGTTTCCACTCACATTCCCTGGCTGCTCTCTGGTTTTCACTCACATTCCCAGGCTGCTCTCTGGTTTTCACTCACATTCCCAGGCTGCTTCCGTTTTCACTCACCTTCCCAGGCTGCTTTCCAATTTTCACCCAGTGTTCCAGGCTGTTCTCCGATTTTCACTCATTTTCCAGGCTGCTCTACGGTTTTCGCACATCTTCCCAGCCTGCTCCCCGGTTTTCACTCACCTTTCCAGGCTGCTCTCCGGTTTTCACTCATTGTCCCAGAATGCTGTTCAGTCTTCACTCACATTCCCAGGCTGCTCTTCGGTTTTTCCTCACCTTCGCAGGGTGCTACCCGGTTTTCATTCATTGTCTCAGCCTGCTCTTAGGTTTTCACTCACATTCCCAGGCTGCTCTCTGGTTTTCACTCACCTTCCCAGGCTGCTCTCCGGTTTTCATACATTGTCCCAGGCTGCTCTACGGTTTTCACTCACATTCCCAGGCTGCTCTACGGTTTTCACTCACCTGCGCAGGATGCTCTCTGGTTTTCACTCACCTTTCCAGTCCGCTCTTTGGTTTCCACTCGCATTCCCAGACCGTCCTTTGGTTCTCACTCACATTCCCAAGGTACTCTTCGGTTTTCACTCACCATCGCAGGATGCTCTCCGGTTTTCTCTCAATTTCCAGGTTGCCCTACGGTTTTCACACATCTTCCCAGCCTGCTCTCCGGTTTTCATTCAACTTCCCAGGCTGCTCTCCGGTTTTTACTCACCTGCCCAGGCTGCTCTCCGGTTTTCATTCATTGTCCCAGGTTGCTCACCGGTTTTCAATCACCTTACAAGGCTGCTCTCTGGTTTTCACTGATTGTGCCAGACTGCTGTCCGGTTTTCACACATCTTCCTTGCCTGCTCTCCGGCTTTCATTCATCTTCCCAGGCTTCTCTACTATTTTGATTCATTGTCCCAGGCTACTCTCTGGCTTTCACTGATTGTGCCAGACTTCTCTCCGGTTTCCACTCACCTTCCCAGGCTGTTCTTCAGTTTTGATTCATTGTCCAATGCTGCTCTCCGGTTGTCACTCACTGTCCCAGGCTGCTCTCCGGTTTTCACTCACATTCCCTGGCTGCTCTCTGGTTTTCACTCACATTCCCAGGCTGCTCTCTGGTTTTCAATCACATTCCCAGGCTGCTTCCGTTTTCACTCACCTTCCCAGGCTGCTTTCCAATTTTCACCCAGTGTTCCAGGCTGTTCTCCGATTTTCACTCATTTTCCAGGCTGCTCTACGGTTTTCACTAACCTTCCCAGCCTGCTCTCCGGTTTTCATTCAACTTCCCAGGCTGCTCCCCGGTTTTCACTCACCTTTCCAGGCTGCTCTCCGGTTTTCACTCATTGTCCCAGAATGCTGTTCAGTCTTCACTCACATTCCCAGGCTGCTCTTTGGTTTCCCCTCACCTTCGCAGGGTGCTCCCCGCTTTTCTCTTATTTTCCAGGCTGCTCTCCAGTTTTCACTCACATTCCCAGGCTGCTTTCCGGTTTTCACTCACCTTCCCAGCCTGCTCTCCGGTTTACACTCACCTTCCCAGCCTGCTCTCTGGTTTACACTCACCTTCCCAGCCTGCTCTCTGGTTTACATTCACCTTCCCAGCCTGCTCTCTGGTTTTCACTCATCTTCCCAGCATGCTCTCCGGTTTTTACTCACCTGCCCAGGCGGCTCTCCGGCTTTGACTCATTGTCTCAGGCTGCTCTCCGGTTTTCATATATTGTCCCAGGCTGCTCTCCGGTTTTCACTCACATTCCCAGGCTGCTCTACGGTTTTCACTCACCTTCCCAGGCCGCTCTTTGGTTTCCACTCGCATTCCCAGACCGTCCTTTGGTTCTCACTCACATTCCCAAGCTACTCTTCGGTTTTCACTCACCATCGCAGAGTGCTCTCCGGTTTTCTCTCAATTTCCAGGTTGCTCTACGGTTTTCACACATCTTCCCAGCCTGCTCTCCGGTTTTCATTCAACTTCCCAGGCTGCTCCCCGGTTTTCACTCACCTTTCCAGCCTGTTCTCATTTTTGCACTCATTGTCCCAGAATGCCGTTCAGTCTTCACTCACATTCCCAGGCTGCTCTACGGTTTTCACTTAAATTCCCTGGCTGCTCCCCGCTTTTCTCTCATTTTCCAGGCTGCTCTCCGGTTTTCACTTACTTTCCGAGGCTGCTCTACGGTTTTCACTCATCTTTCTAGCCTGCTCTCCTGTTTACACTAAACTTCCCAGGCTGCTCTCCGGTTTTCACACATTGTCCCAGGCTGTCTCTGGTTTTCACTCACCTTCCCAGGCTGCTGTTTGGTTTTCACTCACCTTCCCAGGCCGCTCTTTGGTTTCCACTCACATTCCCAGGCTTCACTTCGGTTTTCACTCACATTCCCAGGGTGCTCTACGGTTTTCACTCATCTTCCCAGCCTGCTCTCCGGTTATCACTCACCTTCCCAGCCTGCTCCCCGGATTTCGCTCATCTTCCCAGGCTGCTCTGCGGTTTTCTTTCAGTGTATCTGACGGCTCTCCGGTTTTCACTCAACTTTCCAGGCTGCGCTCCGGTTTTCACTCACCTTCGCAGAGTGCTCTCCGCTTTTCTCTCATTTTCCAGGCTGCTCTCCAGTTTTCACTGACATTCCCAGGCTGCTCTACGGTTTTCACTCATCTTCCCAGCCTGCTCTCTGGTTTACACTCACCTTCCCAGCCTGCTCTCCGATTTTCATACATTGTCGCAGGCTGCTCTCCGGTTTTCACTCACATGCCCAGGCTGCTCTCCGGTTTTCACTCACCTGCCCAGGATGCTCTCCGGTTTTCATACATTGCCTCAGCCTGCTCTTAGGTTTTCACTCACCTTCCCAGGCTGCTGTTTGGTTTTCACTCACCTTCCCAGGCCGCTCTTTGGTTTCCACTCGCATTCCCAGGCCGTTCTTTGGTTCTCACTGACATTCCCAGGCTGCTCTCCGGTTTTCACTCACATTCCCAGGCTGCTCTCCGGTTTTCACTCACCTGCGCAGGATGCTCTTAGGTTTTCACTCACCTGCCCAGGATGCTCTCCGGTTTTCATACATTGCCTCAGCCTGCTCTTAGGTTTTCACTCACCTTCCCAGGCTGCTGTTTGGTTTTCACTCACCTTCCCAGGCCGCTCTTTGGTTTCCACTCGCATTCCCAGACCGTCCTTTGGTTCTCACTCACATTCCCAAGCTACTCTTCGGTTTTCACTCACCATCGCAGGATGCTCTCCGGTTTTCTCTCAATTTCCAGGTTGCTCTACGGTTTTCACACATCTTCCCAGCCTGCTCTCCGGTTTTCATTCAACTTCCCAGGCTGCTCCCCGGTTTTCACTCACCTTTCCAGGCTGCTCTCATTTTTGCACTCATTGTCGCAGAATGCCGTTCAGTCTTCACTCACATTCCCAGGCTGCTCTTCGGTTTTCCCTCACCTTCGCAGTGTGCTCCCCGCTTTTCTCTCATTTTCCAGGCTGCTCTGCAGCTTTCTCCCACATTCCCCGGCTGCTCTCCGGTTCTTACTCACCTGCCCAGGCTGCTCTCCGGTTTTCATTCATTGTCCCAGGTTGCTCACCGGTTTTCATTCATTGTCCCAGGTTGCTCACCGGTTTTCAATCACCTTACAAGGCTGCTCTATGGTTTTCACTGATTGTGCCAGACTGCTCTCCGGTTTTCACACATCTTCCTTGCCTGCTCTCCGGCTTTCACTCATCTTCCCAGGCTTCTCTACTATTTTGATTCATTGTCCCAGGCCGCTCCCTGGCTTTCACTGATTGTGCCAGACTTCTCTCCGGTTTCCACTCACCTTCCCAGGCTGTTCTTCAGTCTTGATTCATTGTCCAATGCTGCTCTCCGGTTGTCACTCACTGTCCCAGGCTGCTCTCCGGTTTTCACTCACATTCCCTGGCTGCTCTCTGGTTTTCACTCACATTCCCAGGCTACTCTTCGGTTTTCACTCACCATCGCAGGATGCTCTCCGGTTTTCACTCAATTTCCAGCCTGCTCTACGGCTTTCATTCACCTTCCCAGCCTGCTCTCCGGTTTTCATTCAACTTCCCAGGCTGATACCCGGTTTTCATTCAATTTTCCAGGCTGCTCTCCGGTTTGCACTCATTGTCCCAGAATGCCGTTCTGTCTTCACACACATTCCCAGGCTGCTCTTCGGTTTTTCCTCACCTTCGCAGGGTGTTCCCCGCTTTTCTCTCATTTTCCAGGCAGCTCTCCAATTTTCACTCACAGTCCCAGGCTGCTCTCCGGTTTTTACTCACCTGCCCAGGATGCTCTCCGGTTTTCATTCATTGTCTCAGGCTGCTCTACGGTTTTCACTCACTTCCCAGGTTGCTCTCCGGTATTCACTCACCTTCCCATCTGCTCTACGGTTTTCACTCACTTTCCCAGGTTGCTATCCGGTATTCACTCACCTTCCCAGGCTGCTCTACGGTTTTCACTTAAATTCCCTGGCTGCTCCCCCCTTTTCTCTCATTTTCCAGGCTGCTCTCCGATTTTCACTCACATTCCCAGGCTGCTCTACGGTTTTCACTCACTTTCCCAGGTTGCTCCCCGGTATTCACTCACCTTCCCAGGCTGCTCTACGGTTTTCACTTAAATTCCCTGGCTGCTCCCCCCTTTTCTCTTATTTTCCAGGCTGCTCTCCGGTTTTCACTCACATTCCCAGGCTGCTCTACGGTTTTCACTCACTTTCCCAGGTTGCTCCCCGGTATTCACTCACCTTCCCAGGCTGCTCTACGGTTTTTACCTAAATTCCCTGGCTGCTCCCCACTTTTCTCTCATTTTCCAGGCTGCTCTCCGGTTTACACTAACCTTCCCAGGCTGCTCACCGGTTTTCACACATTGTCCCAGGCTGTCTCTGGTTTCCACTCACGTTCCCAGGCTGCTGTTTGGTTTTCACTCACATTCCCAGGCTACTCTACGATTTTCACTCACCATCGTAGGATGCTCTCCGGTTTTCACTCAATTTCCAGGCTGCTCTCCGGTTTTCACACATCTTCCCAGCCTGCTCTCCGGTTTTCATTCAAATTGCCAGGCTGCTCCCCGGTATTCACTCAATTTCCAAGCTGCTCTACGGTTTTCACTCACATTCCCAGGCTGCTCTACGGTTTTCGCACATCTTCCCAGCCTGCTCTCCGGTTTTCATTCAACTTCCCAGGCTGCTCCCCGGTTTTCACTCACCTTTCCAGGCTGCTCTCCGGTTTTCACTCATTGTCCCAGAATGCTGTTCAGCCTTCACTCACATTCCCAGGCTGCTCTTCAGTTTTCATTCAACTTCCCAGGCTGCTCCCCGGTTTTCACTCACCTTTCCAGGCTGCTCTCCGGTTTTCACTCATTGTCCCAAAATGCTGTTCAGTTTTCACTCACATTCCCAGGCTGCTCTACGGTTTACACTCACCTTCCCAGCCTGCTCTCTGGTTTACACTCACCTTCCCAGCCTGCTCTCCGGTTTTTACTCACCTGCCCAGGCGACTCTCCGGATTTGACTCATTGTCTCAGGCTGCTCTCCGGTTTTCATACATTGTCCCAGGCTGCTCTCTGGTTTTCACTCACTTTCCCAGGCCGCTCTTTGGTTTCCACTCGCATTCCCCGACCGTCCTTTGGTTCTCACTCACATTCCCAGGCTACTCTTCGGTTTTCACTCACCATCGCAGGATGCTCTCCGGTTTTCTCTCAATTTCCAGGTTGCTCTACGGTTTTCACACATCTTCCGAGCCTGCTCTCCGGTTTTCATTCAACTTCCCAGGCTGCTCCCCGGTTTTCACTCACCTTTCCAGCCTGCTCTCATTTTTGCACTCATTGTCCCAGAATGCCGTTCAGTCTTCACTCACATTCCCAGGCTGCTCTACGGTTTACACTCACCTTCCCAGCCTGCTCTCTGGTTTACACTCACCTTCCCAGCCTGCTCTCCGGTTTTTACTCACCTGCCCAGGCGGCTCTCCGGATTTGACTCATTGTCTCAGGCTGCTCTCCGGTTTTCATACATTGTCCCAGGCTGCTCTCTGGTTTTCACTCACATTCCCAGGCTGCTCTACGGTTTTCACTCACCTTCGCAGGGTGCTCCCCGCTTTTCTCTAATTTTCCAGGCTGCTCTCCAGTTTTCACTCACATTCCCAGGCTGCTCTACGGTTTACACTCACCTTCCCAGCCTGCTCTACGGTTTACACTCACCTTCCCAGCCTGCTCTCTGGTTTACACTCACCTTCCCAGCCTGCTCTCCGGTTTTTACTCACCTGCCCAGGCGGCTCTCCGGATTTGACTCATTGTCTCAGGCTGCTCTCCGGTTTTCACTCACCTGCGCAGGATGCTCTCTGGTTTTCACTCACTTTCCCAGGCCGCTCTTTGGTTTCCACTCGCATTCCCCGACCGTCCTTTGGTTCTCACTCACATTCCCAGGCTACTCTTCGGTTTTCACTCACCATCGCAGGATGCTCTCCGGTTTTCTCTCAATTTCCAGGTTGCTCTACGGTTTTCACACATCTTCCGAGCCTGCTCTCCGGTTTTCATTCAACTTCCCAGGCTGCTCCCCGGTTTTCACTCACCTTTCCAGCCTGCTCTCATTTTTGCACTCATTGTCCCAGAATGCCGTTCAGTCTTCACTCACATTCCCAGGCTGCTCTACGGTTTTCACTTAAATTCCCTGGCTGCTCCCCGCTTTTCTCTCATTTTCCAGGCTGCTCTCCGGTTTACACTAACCTTCCCAGGCTGCGCTCCGGTTTTCACACATTGTCCCAGGCTGTCTCTGGTTTCCACTCACGTTCCCAGGCTGCTGTTTGGTTTTCACTCACCTTCCCAGGCCGCTCTTTGGTTTCCACTCACATTCCCAGGCTTCTCTTCGGTTTTCACTCACATTCCCAGGGTGCTCTACGGTTTTCACTCATCTTCCCAGCCTGCTCTCCTGTTATCACTCACCTTCCCAGCCTGCTCCCCGGATTTCACTCAACTTCCCAGGCTGCTCTACGGTTTTCTTTCAGTGTATCAGACGGCTCTCCGGTTTTCACTCACCTTTCCAGGCTGCGCTCCGGTTTTCACTCACCTTCGCAGAGTGCTCCCCGCTTTTCTCTCATTTTCCAGGCTGTTCTCCAGTTTTCACTGACATTCCCAGGCTGCTCTAAGGTTTTCACTCATCTTCCCAGCCTGCTCTCTGGTTTACACTCACCTTCCCAGCCTGCTCTCTGGTTTACACTCACCTTCCCAGCCTGCTCTCCGGTTTTCATACATTGTCGCAGGCTGCTCTCCGGTTTTCACTCACATTCCCAGGCTGCTCTCCGGTTTTCACTCACATGCCCAGGCTGCTCTTAGGTTTTCATACATCTGAGAACATAGAACATAGAACAATACAGCGCAGTACAGGCCCTTCGGCCCACGATGTTGCACCGAAACAAAAGCCATCTAACTTACACGATACCATTATTATCCATATGTTTATCCAATAAACTTTTAAATGCCCTCAATGTTGGCGAGTTCACTACTGTAGCAGGTAGGGCATTCCACGGCCTCACTACTCTTTGCGTAAAGAACCTACCTCTGACCTCTGTCCTATATCTATTACCCCTCAGTTTAAGGCTATGTCCCCTCGTGCTAGCCATTTCCATCCGCGGGAGAAGGCTCTCACTGTCCACCCTATCTAACCCTCTGATCATTTTGTATGCCTCTATTAAGTCTCCTCTTAACCTTCTTCTCTCTAACGAAAACAACCTCAAGTCCATCAGCCTTTCCTCATAAGATTATCCCTCCATACCAGGCAACATCCTGGTAAATCTCCTCTGCACCCGTTCCAAAGCCTCCATGTCCTTCCTATAATGCGGTGACCAGAACTGTACGCAATACTCCAAATGCGGCCGTACCAGAGTTCTGTACAGCTGCAACATGACCTTCTGACTCCGGAACTCAATCCCTCTACCAATAAAGGCCAACACTCCATAGGCCTTCTTCACCACCCTATCAACCTGGGTGGCAACTTTCAGGGATCTATGTACATGGACACCTAGATCCCTCTGCTCATCCACACTTTCAAGAACTTTTCCATTAGCCAAATATTCCACATTCCTGTTATTCCTTCCAAAGTGAATCACCTCACACTTCTCTACATTAAACTCCATTTGCCACCTCTCAGCCCAGCACTGCAGCTTATCTATATCCCTCTGTAACCTGCTACTTCCTTCCACACTATCGACAACACCACCGACTTTAGTATCGTCTGCAAATTTACTCACCCACCCTTCTGTGCCTTCCTCTAGGTCATTGATAAAAATGACAAACAGCAACGGCCCCAGAACAGATCCTTGTGGTACTCCACTTGTGACTGAACTCCATTCTGAACATTTCCCATCAACCACCACCCTCTCTCTGTCTTCTTTCAGCTAGCCAATTTCTGATCCACATCTCTAAATCACCCTCAATCCCCAGCCTCCGTATTTTCTGCAATAGCCTACCGTGGGGAACCTTATCAAACGCTTTGCTGAAATCCATATACACCACATCAACTGCTTTACCCTCGTCTACCTGTTCAGTCACCTTCTCAAAGAACTCGATAAGGTTTGTGAGGCATGACCTACCCTTCACAAAGCCATGCTGACTATCCCTGATCATATTATTCCTATCTAGATGATTATAAATCTTGTCTCTTATAATCCCCTCCAAGACTTTACCCACTACAGACGTGAGGCTCACCGGTCTATAGTTGCCGGGGTTGTCTCTGCTCCCCTTTTTGAACAAAGGGACCACATTTGCTATCCTCCAGTCCTCTGGCACTATTCCTGTAGCCAATGATGACATAAAAATCAAAGCCAATGGTCCAGCAATCTCTTCCCTGGCCTCCCAGAGAATCCTAGGATAAATCCCATCAGGTCCCGGGGACTTATCTATTTTCAGCCTGTCCAGAATTGCCAACACCTCTTCCCTACTCTTCCCTACGTACCTCAATGCCATCTAATCTATTTACCTGGAGCTCAGCATTCTCCTCCACAACATTATCTTTTTCCTGAGTGAATACTGACGAAAAATATTCATTTAGTATCTCGCCTATCTCTTCAGACTCTACACACAACTTCCCATCCCTGTCCTTGACTGGTCCTACTCTTTCCCTAGTCATTCGCTTATTCCTGGCATACCTATAGAAAGCTTTTGGGTTTTCCTTGATCCTTCCTGCCAAATACTTCTCATGTCCCCTCCTTGCTCGTCTTAGCTCTCTCTTTAGATCCTTCCTCGCTACCTTGTAACTATCCATCGCCCCAACTGAAACTTCACACCTCATCTTCACATAGGCCTCCTTCTTCCTCTTAACAAGAGATTCCACTTCTTTGGTAAACCACGGTTCCCTCGCTCGGCACCTTCCTCCCTGCCTGACCGGTACATACTTATCAAGAACACGCAGTAGCTGATCCTTGAACAAGCTCCACTTATCCAGTGTGTCCAACACTTGCAGCCTACTTCTCCACCTTATCCCCCCCCAAGTCACGTCTAATGGCATCATAATTTCCCTTCCCCCAGCTATAACTCTTGCCCTGCGGTGTATACTTATCCCTTTGCATCCTTAACGTAAACGTCACCGAATTGTGGTCACTGTCCCCAAAGTGCTCACCTATTTCCAAATCCAACACCTGGCCTGGTTCATTACCCAAAACCAAATCCAATGTGGCCTCGCCTCTTGTTGGCCTGTCAACAAACTGTGTCAGGAAACCCTCCTGCACACACTGTACAAAAAACGACCCATCTAATGTACTCGAACTATATCTTTTCCAGTCAATATTTGGAAAGTTAAAGTCTCCCATAATAACTACCCTGTTACTTTCGCTCTTATCCAGGATCATCCTCGCCATCCTTTCCTCTACATCCCTAGAACTATTTGGAGGCCTATAGAAGACTCCCAACAGTGTGACCTCTCTTTTCATGTTTCTAACCTCAGCCCATACTACCTCGGAAGATGAGTCCCCATCTAGCATCCTCTCCGCCACCGTAATACTGCTCTTGACTAGCAGCGCCACACCTCCCCCTCTTTTGCCTCCTTCTCTGAGCTTACTAAAACACCTAAACCCCGGAACCTGCAACATCCATTCCTGTCCCTGCTCTATCCATGTCTCCGAAATGGCCACAACATCGAAGTCCCAGGTACCAACCCATGCTGCCAGTTCCCCTACCTTATTTCGTATACTCCTGGCATTGAAGTAGACACACTTCAAACCACCTACCTGAACACTGGCCCCCTCCTGCGACGTCAAATCTGAGCTCCTGACCTCTATACTCTCATTCTCCCTTATCCTAAAACTACAATCCAGGTTCCCATGCCCCTGCTGCATTAGTTTAAACCCCCCCAAAGAGCACTAACAAATCTCCCCCCCAGGATATTTGTGCCCCGCAGGTTCAGATGTAGACCATCCTGTCTGTAGAGGTCCCACCTTCCCCAGAAAGAGCCCCAGTTATCCAGAAATCTGAATCCCTCCCGCCTGCACCATCCCTGTAGCCACGTGTTTAATTGCTCTCTCTCCCTATTCCTCATCTCACTATCATGTGGCACGGGCAACAACCCAGAGATAACAACTCTGTTTGTTCTAGTTCTGAGCTTCCATCCTAGCTCCCTGAAAGCCTGCCTGACATCCTTATCCCCTTTCCTACCTATGTCGTTAGTGCCAATGTGGACCACGACTTGGGGCTGCTCCCCCTCCCACTTAAGGACCCGGAAAACACGATCCGAGACATCACGTACCCTTGCACCTGGGAGGCAACATACCAAACGTGAGTCTCTCACGCTCCCACAAAATCTCCTATCTGTGCCCCTGACTATCGAGTCCCCAATTACTAATGCTCTGCTCCTCTCCCCCCTTCCCTTCTGAGCAACAGGGACAGACTCCGTGCCAGAGGCCCGTACCCCATGGCTTACCCCTGGTAAGTCCCCCCCCCACAAGTATCCAAAGCGGTATACTTGTTTCTCAGGGGAACGACCGCAGGGGATCCCTGCATTGACTGTTTTTTCCCAGTCCCTCTTACAGTTACCCATCTATCTCCAATCTTTGGTGTAACTAGTTCCCTGAAGCTGCTATCTATGACCCCCTCTGCCTCCCGAATGATCCGAAGTTCTTCCAACTCCAGCTCCAGTTCCCTAACTCGGTCTTGGAGGAGCTGGAGGTGGCAGCACTTCCTGCAGGTAAAATCAGCAGGGACTCTAACGGCATCCCTCACCTCAAACATCCTGCAGGAGGAACATTGCACTCCCTTCCCTGCCATTCATCTAACTTTCTACCAAGATCTGGCTCACAACTAAATTAAAAAAATTTTATATAAAAAAAATATTAATAACAATAATAAAATATGGTACTTATATACACTACACGTGTAGTGTCTCGGGTTTCCTCTCCACCAGAATTTATTGGTGAGGGTCTTCCCAGAAGTCCGCGGGTCGACTTCCTGTTCCCACCTTAAACACTAGAATTT
This sequence comes from Scyliorhinus torazame, assembly GCF_047496885.1. Lineage (NCBI taxonomy): Eukaryota > Metazoa > Chordata > Chondrichthyes > Carcharhiniformes > Scyliorhinidae > Scyliorhinus > Scyliorhinus torazame. The sequence continues at coordinate 347,396,529 of NC_092710.1, read as the reverse complement.
TTAAAAAAAAAATTTAAAGGAGAAACTTACCTCCCAGCAATCACTTCCGCACTGCCCCCGCTGAAATGGACTAGCCTGCTGCGCTCCTGCTGAAATCGACTTGGCCTGCAAAGTAAGTAAGTTGTTAATCAGTACTTCCCTCACCCCAGGCAGCGGTCCCCTCTGCCTCGCAGCTCCCGCGCTTTTTCAAATTCCCGCGCTGATTCTAAGGTCCCAGCTCTCACTCCCGAACTCAACAGCTGACCTGCAAGGTAAGTAAGTTAATCAGTACTTACCTCACCACAGGCAGCGACCTTTTAAACGGTCCCCTCTGCCTCGCAGCTCCCGCGCTTTTTCAAATTCCCGCGCTGATTCTTCCTACTATTTTGAGTCATTGTCCCAGGCTGCTCTCTGGCTTTCACTGATTGTGCCAGACTTCTCTCCGCTTTCCACTCACCTTCCCAGGCTGTTCTTCAGTTTTGATTCATTGTCCAATGCTGCTCTCCGGTTGTCACTCACTGTCCCAGGCTGCTCTCCGGTTTCCACTCACATTCCCTGGCTGCTCTCTGGTTTTCACTCACATTCCCAGGCTGCTCTCTGGTTTTCAATCACATTCCCAGGCTGCTTCCGTTTTCACTCACCTTCCCAGGCTGCTTTCCAATTTTCACCCAGTGTTCCAGGCTGTTCTCCGATTTTCACTCATTTTCCAGGCTGCTCTACGGTTTTCACTAACCTTCCCAGCCTGCACTCCGGTTTTCATTCAACTTCCCAGGCTGTACTTCAGTTTTGATTCATTGTCCAATGCTGCTCTCCGGTTGTCACTCACTGTCCCAGGCTGCTCTCCGGTTTCCACTCACATTCCCTGGCTGCTCTCTGGTTTTCACTCACATTCCCAGGCTGCTCTCTGGTTTTCACTCACCTGCCCAGGATGCTCTCCGGTTTTCATACATTGTCTCAGCCTGCTCTTAGGTTTTCACTCACCTTCCCAGGCTGCTGTTTGGTTTTCACTCATCTTCCCAGGCCGCTCTTTGGTTTCCACTCGCATTCCCAGGCCGTCCTTTGGTACTCACTCACATTCCCAGGTTACTCTTCGGTTTTCACTCACCTTCCCATGCTGCTCTCCGGTTTTCATACATTGTCCCAGGCTGCTCTCCGGTTTTCACTCACCTTCCCAGGCTGCTCTCCGGTTTTCATACATTGTCCCAGGCTGCTCTCCGGTTTTCACTCACATTCCCAGGCTGCTCTACGGTTTTCACTCACCTGCGCAGGATGCTCTCTGGTTTTCACTCACCTTTCCAGTCCGCTCTTTGGCTTCCACTCGCATTCCCAGACCGTCCTTTGGTTCTCACTCACATTCCCAAGGTACTCTTCGGTTTTCACTCACCATCGCAGGATGCTCTCCGGTTTTCTCTCAATTTCCAGGTTGCTCTACGGTTTTCACACATCTTCCCAGCCTGCTCTCCGGTTTTCATTCAACTTCCCAGGCTGCTCCCCGGTTTTCACTCACCTTTCCAGGCTGCTCTCATTTTTGCACTCATTGTCCCAGAATGCCGTTCAGTCTTCACCTACATTCCCAGGCTGCTCTACAGTTTTAACTTAAATTCCCTGGGTGCTCCCCGCTTTTCTCTCATTTTCCAGGCTGCTCTCCGGTTTTCACTTACTTTCCGAGGCTGCTCTACGGTTTTCACTCATCTTTCTAGCCTGCTCTCCTGTTTACACTAACCTTCCCAGGCTGCTCTCCGGTTTTCACTTAAATTCCCTGGCTGCTCCCCGCTTTTCTCTCATTTTCCAGGCTGCTCTCCGGTTTTCACTTACTTTCCGAGGCTGCTCTACGGTTTTCACTCATCTTTCTAGCCTGCTCTCCTGTTTACACTAACCTTCCCAGGCTGCTCTCCGGTTTTCACACATTGTCCCAGGCTATCTCTGGTTTCCCCTCACGTTCCCAGGCTGCTGTTTGGTTTTCACTCACCTTCCCAGGCCGCTCTTTGGTTTCCACTCACATTCCCAGGCTTCTCTTGGTTTTCACTCACATTCCCAGGGTGCTCTACAGTTTTCACTCATCTTCCCAGCCTGCTCTCCTGTTATCACTCACCTTCCCAGCCTGCTCCCCGGATTTCATTCAACTTCCCAGGCTGCGCTACGGTTTTCTTTCAGTGTATCAGACGGCTCTCCAGTTTTCACTCACCTTTCCAGGCTGCGCTCCGGTTTTCACTCACCTTCGCAGGGTGCTCCCCGCTTTTCTCTCATTTTCCAGGCTGCTCTCCAGTTTTCACTGACATTCCCAGGTTGCTCAACGGTTTTCACTCATCTTCCCAGCCTGCTCTCTGGTTTACACTCACCTTCCCAGCCTACTCTCCGGTTTTCATACATTGTCGCAGGCTGCTCTCCGGTTTTCACTCACATTCCCAGGCTGCTCTCCGGTTTTCACTCACCTTCCCAGGCTGCTCTTAGGTTTTCACTCACCTGCCCAGGATGCTCGCCGGTTTTCATACATTGTCTCAGCCTGCTCTTAGGTTTTCACTCACCTTCCCAGGCTGCTGTTTGGTTTTCACTCACCTTCCCAGGCCTACCTTTGGTTCTCACTCACATTCCCAGGCTGCTCTCCGGTTTTCATTCATTGTCCCAGGTTGCTCACCGGTTTTCAATCACCTTACAAGGCTGCTCTCTGGTTTTCACTGATTGTGCCAGACTGCTCTCCGGTTTTCACACATCTTCCTTGCCTGCTCCTCCGGCTTTCACTCATCTTCCCAGGCTTCTCTACTATTTTGATTCATTGTCCCAGGCTGCCCTCTGGCTTTCACTGATTGTGCCAGACTTCTCTCCGCTTTCCACTCACCTTCCCAGGCTGTTCTTCAGTTTTGATTCATTGTCCAATGCTGCTCTCCGGTTGTCACTCACTGTCCCAGGCTGCTCTCCGGTTTCCACTCACATTCCCTGGCTGCTCTCTGGTTTTCACTCACATTCCCAGGCTGCTCTCTGGTTTTAACTCACATTCCCAGGCTGCTTCCGTTTTCACTCACCTTCCCAGGCTGCTTTCCAATTTTCACCCAGTGTTCCAGGCTGTTCTCCGATTTTCACTCATTTTCCAGGCTGCTCTACGGTTTTCACTAACCTTCCCAGCCTGCTCTCCGGTTTTCATTCAACTTCCCAGGCTGCTCCCCGGTTTTCACTCACCTTTCCAGGCTGCTCTCCAGTTTTCACTCATTGTCCCAGAATGCTGTTCAGTCTTCACTCACATTCCCAGGCTGCTCTTCGGTTTTTCCTCACCTTCGCAGGGTGCTCCCCGCTTTTCTCTTATTTTCCAGGCTGCTCTCCAGTTTTCACTCACATTTCCAGGCTGCGCTCCGGTTTTCACTCACCTTCGCAGGGTGCTCCCCGCTTTTCTCTCATTTTCCAGGCTGCTCTCCAGTTTTCACTCACATGCCCAGGCTGCTCTCCGGTTTTCACTCACCTTCCCAGGCTGCTCTTAGGTGTTCACTCACCTGCCCAGGATGCTCTCCGGTTTTCATACATTGTCTCAGCCTGCTCTTAGGCTTTCACTCACCTTCCCAGGCTGCTGTTTGGTTTTCACTCATCTTCCCAGGCCGCTCTTTTGTTTCCACTCGCATTCCCAGGCCGTCCTTTGGTTCTCACTCACATTCCCAGGCTACTCTTCGGTTTTCACTCACCTTCCCAGGCTGCTCTCCGGTTTTCATACATTGTCCCAGGCTGCTCTCCGGTTTTCACTCACATTCCCAGGCTGCTCTACGGTTTTCACTCACCTGCGCAGGATGCTCTCTGGTTTTCACTCACCTTTCCAGTCCGCTCTTTGGTTTCCACTCGCATTCCCAGACCGTCCTTTGGTTCTCACTCACATTCCCAAGGTACTCTTCGGTTTTCACTCACCATCGCAGGATGCTCTCCGGTTTTCTCTCAATTTCCAGGTTGCTCTACGGTTTTCACACATCTTCCCAGCCTGCTCTCCGGTTTTAATTCAACTTCCCAGGCTGCTCCCCGGTTTTCACTCACCTTTCCAGGCTGCTCTCATTTTTGCACTCATTGTCCCAGAATGCCGTTCAGTCTTCACTCACATTCCCAGGCTGCTCTTCGGTTTTCCCTCACCTTCGCAGTGTGCTCTCCGCTTTTCTCTCATTTTCCAGGCTGCTCTGCAGCTTTCTCCCACATTCCCCGGCTGCTCACTGGTTTTTACTCACCTGCCCAGGCTGCTCTCCGGTTTTCATTCATTGTCCCAGGTTGCTCACCGGCTTTCAATCACCTGACAAGGCTGCTCTCTGGCTTTCACTGATTGTGCCAGACTTCTCTCCGCTTTCCACTCACCTTCCCAGGCTGTTCTTCAGTTTTGATTCATTGTCCAATGCTGCTCTCCGGTTGTCACTCACTGTCCCAGGCTGCTCTCCGGTTTTCACTCACATTCCCTGGCTGCTCTCTGGTTTTCACTCACATTCCCAGGCTGCTCTCTGGTTTTCACTCATATTCCCAGGCTGCTTCCGTTTTCACTCACCTTCCCAGGCTGCTTTCCAATTTTCACCCAGTGTTCCAGGCTGTTCTCTGATTTTCACTCATTTTCCAGGCTGCTCTACGGTTTTCACTAACCTTCCCAGCCTGCTCTCCGGTTTTCATTCAACTTCCCAGGCTGCTCCCCGGTTTTCACTCACCTTTCCAGGCTGCTCTCCGGTTTTCACTCATTGTCCCAGAATGCTGTTCAGTCTTCACTCACATTCCCAGGCTGCTCTTCGGTTTTTCCTCACCTTCGCAGGGTGCTCCCCGCTTTTCTCTCATTTTCCAGGCTGCTCTCCAGTTTTCACTCACATGCCCAGGCTGCTCTACGGTTTTCACTCACCTTCCCAGGCTGCTCTTTGGTTTCCACTCGCATTCCCAGGCCTACCTTTGGTTCTCACTCACATTCCCAGGCTACTCTTCGGTTTTCACTCATCATCGCAGGATGCTCTCTGGTTTTCACTCAATTTCCAGCCTGCTCTACGGCTTTCACTCACATTCCCAGGCTGCTCTACGGTTTTCACACATCTTCCCAGCCTGCTCTCCGGTTTTCATGCAATTTCCCAGGCTGATCCCCGGTTTTCATTCAATTTTCCAGGCTGCTCTCCGGTTTTCACTCATTGTCCCAGACTGCCATTCTGTCTTCACTCACATTCCCAGGCTGCTCTTTGGTTTTTCCTCACCTTCGCAGGGTGCTCCCCGCTTTTCCCTCATTTTCCAGGCTGCTCTCCAATTTTCACTCACATTCCCAGGCTGCTCTCCGATTTTCATACATTGTCTCAGGCTGCTCTCCGGTTTTCATTCATTGTCCCAGGTTGCTCTCCGATTTTCATACACTGTCCCAGGCTGCTCTCTGGTTTTCAATCACCTTCCCAGGCTGCTCTCTGGTTTTCACTGATTGTGCCAGACTGGTCTCCGGTTTTCATAAATCTTCCCAGGCTGCTCTCCGGTTTTCACTGTCTTCGCAGGCTGCTCTACTATTTTGGTTCATTGTCCCAGGCTGCTCTCCGGTTGTCACTCACTGTCCCACGCTGCCCTTCGGTTTTCACTCATCCTCCCAGGCAGCTCTCCGGCATTCACACACCTTTTCAGGCTGCTGCCCGTTTTTACTCACCCTCCCAGGCTGCTCTCCGGTTTTCACTCACCTTTCATGGCTGCTCTCCGGTTTTCACTCACCTTCCCAGGCTGCTCTCCGGTTTGCATTCATTGTTCCAGACAGCTCTTCAGTTTACACTCGCATTCCCAAGCTGCTCTCTCGTTTTCACTTAATGTCCCAGGCTGTTCTGCGGTTTTCACTCACAGTCCCAGGCTGCTGTCTGATTTTCACTGACATTCCCAGGCTGCTTTGCGTTTTCATTCATTGTCCCAGGCTGCTCTACGCTTTTCACTCACTTTCCCAGGCTGCTCTACGGGCTTCACTCACCTTCCCAGGCTGCTCTCTGGTTTTCACTCACATTCCCAGGCTACTCCCCAGTATTCACTCACCTTCCCAGGCTGCTCTGTTGTTTTCACTTACATTCCCTGGCTGCTCCCCACTTTTCTCTCATTTTCCAGGCTGCTCTCCGGTTTTCACTCACCTTCCCAGGCTGCTCTACTATTTTCACTCACTTTCCCAGGTTGCTCTCCGGTATTCACTCACCTTCCCAGGCTGCTCTACGGTTTTCACTTAAATTCCCTGGCTGCTCCCCATTTTTCCCTCATTTTCCAGGCTGTTCTCTGGTTTACACTCAATTTCCAGGCTGCTCGACAGTTTTCACTTAAAGTCCCAGGCTGCTCTCCGGTTTTGACTCACATTCCCTGGCTGCTCCCCGCTTTTTTCTCATTTTCCAGGCTGCTCTCCGGTTTTCACTCACATTCCCTGGCTGCTCTCTGGTTTTCAGTCACATTCAAAGTCTGCTTTTCGTTTTCACTCATTATCCCAGATTGCTCTCCGATTTTCACTCATCGTCCAATGCTGCTCTCCGGTTTTCACTCACATTCCCAGGCTGAACTCCGGTTTTCACTCATTGTGCCAAGCTGCTCTCCGGTTTTCTCTCACCTTACCAGGCTGCTCTTTGGTTTTCACTCACTTTCCAGGCTGCTCTACGCTTTTCATTCACATTCCCAGGCTGCTCTCCGGTTTTCACTCATTGTCCCAAGCTGCTCTCCGGTTTTCACTCATTGTCCCAAGCTGCTCTTCGGTTTTCACTAAGCTTCCCAGGCTGCTCTCCAGTTTTCACTCACCTTCCCAGGCTGCTCTTCGGTTTTCACTAAGCTTCCCAGGCTGCTCTCCAGTTTTCACTCACCTTCCCAGGCTGCTCTTCGGTTTTCATTCACATTCCCAGGCTGCTCGAATTTTCACTCACGTTCCCAGGCTGCTCTTCAGTTTCCACTCATTTTCCAGGCTGCTCTACGGTTTTCACTCACTTTCCCAGGTTGCTCTCCGGTATTCACTCACCTTCCCAGGCTGCCCTACGGTTTTCACTTAAATTCCCTGGCTGCTCCCCCCTTTTCTCTCATTTTCCAGGCTGTTCTCTGGTTTACACTCAATTTCCAGGCTGCTGGACAGTTTTCACTCATTGTCCCAAGCTTCTCTCCGGTTTTCACTCATTGTCCCAAGCTGCTCTTCGGATTTCACTCACCTTCCCTGGCTGCTCATCTGTTTTCATTCTCATTCCCAGGCTGCTCAAGGTTTTCACTCATCTTCCCAGGCTGCTCTCCAGTTTTCACTCATCTTCCCAGGCTGCTCTTCGGATTTCACTCACCTTCCCAGGCTGCTCTTCGGATTTCACTCACCTTCCCTGGCTGCTCATCTGTTTTCATTCTCATTCCCAGGCTGCTCAAGGTTTTCACTCATCTTCCCAGGCTGCTCTCCAGTTTTCACTCATCTTCCCAGGCTGCTCTTCGGATTTCACTCACCTTCCCAGGCTGCTCTTCGGATTTCACTCACCTTCCCAGGCTGCGCTTTGGTTTTCACTCACCTTCCCATGCTGCTCATCTGTTTTCATTCTCATTCCCAGGCTGCTCTCCGGTTTTCACTCATCTTCCCAGGCTGCTCTCCAATTTTCACTCATCTTCCCAGGCTGCTCTCCGGTTTTCACTCTTTGTCCCAGGCTGCTCTCCAGTTTTCACTCACATTCCCAGGCTGCTCTCCGGTTTTCACTCATCTTCCCAGGCTGCTCTCCAATTTTCACTCATCTTCCCAGGCTGCTCTCCGGTTTTCACTCTTTGTCCCAGGCTGCTCTCCAGTTTTCACTCACATTCCCAGGCTGCTCTCCGGTTTTCACTCATCTTCCCAGGCTGCTCACCAGTTTTCACTCACATTCCCAGGCTGCTCTACAGTTTTCACTTAATGTCCCAGACTGCTGTCCAGTTTTCACTCACATTCCCTGGCTGTCCCCGCTTTTCTCTCATTTTCCAGGCTAATCTCCGCTTATCACCCTCATTCCCAGGCTGCTTTTTGGTTTTCACTCACATTCCCAGGCTCCTCTCCGGTTTTCACTCTTTGTCCCAGGCTGCTCTCCAGTTTTCACTCACCTTCCCAGGCTGCTCTTCGGTTTTCTTTCACATTCCCAGGCTGCTCTCCGGTTTTCACTCACCTTCCCAGGCTGCTCTCCGGTTTTCACTCATCTACCCATTCTGCTTTCCGGTTTTCACTCACCTTCCCAGGCTGCTCTACAGTTTTCACTTAATGTCCCAGGCTACTGTCCAGTTTTCACTCACATTCCCTGGCTGTCCCCGCTTTTCTCTCATTTTCCAGGCTAATCTTCGCTTATCACCCTCATTCCCAGGCTGCTTTCTGGTTTTCACTCACATTCCCAGGCTGCTTTCCGCTTTCACTCATTGTCCCAGGCTGCTCTCCGATTATCAATCACTTCCCAGGCTGCTATCCGGTTTTCACTCATTGTCCCAGGATGCTCACTGGTTTTCAGTCACATTCCCAGGCAGCTTTCCGTTTTCACTCACCTTCCCAGGCTGCTCTCCGGTTTTCACTCACTTTCCAGGCTGCTCTTCGCTTTTCACTCACATTCCCAGGCTGCTCTACGGCTTTCACTTATCTTTCCAGCCTGCTCTCCGGTTTTCACTCATCTTCCCAGGCTGCTCTCTGCTTTTCAATCATTGTCCAAGGCTGCTCTCCGGTTTTCACTCAATTTCCAGGCTGCTCGACAATTTTCACTCAAATTCCTGGCTGCTCTCTGGTTTTCAATCACATTCAAAGGTTGTTTTCCGTTTTCACGCATTATCCCAGAATGCTCTCCGATTTTCACTCATCGTCCAATGCTGCTCTCCGGTTTTCACTCACATTCCCAGGCTGCACTCCGGTTTTCACTCATTGTGCCAAGCTCCTCTCCGGTTTTCTCTCACCTTACCAGGCTGCTCTCCGGTTTTCACTCACATTCCCAGGCTGCACTCCGGTTTTCACTCATTGTGCCAAGCTCGTCTCCGGTTTTCTCTCACCTTACCAGGCTGCTCTTCAGTTTTCACTCACTTTCCAGGCTGCTCTCCGCTTTTCATTCACATTCCCAGGCTGCTCTCCGGTTTTTACTCATCTTCCCAGGCTGCTCTCCAGCTTTCACTCACATTCCCAGGCTGCTCTACAGTTTTCACTCAATGTCCCAGGCTGCTGTCCAGTTTTCACTCACATTCCCTGGCTGTCCCCGCTTTTCTCACATTTTCCAGGCTAATCTTCGCTTATCACTCTCATTCCCAGGCTGCTTTCTGGTTTTCACTCACATTCCCAGGCTGCTTTCCGATTTCACTCATTGTCCCAGGCTGCTCTCCGATTATCAATCACTCCCCAGGCTGCTATCCGGTTTTCACTCATTGTCCCAGGATGCTCACTGGTTTCAGTCACATTCCCAGGCAGCTTTCCGTTTTCACTCACCTTCCCAGGCTGCTCTCCGGTTTTCACTCAGTGTCCCAACTGTTCTCCGGTTTTCACTCACATTCCCAGGCTGCTCTCCGGTTTTCACTCACTGTGCCAAGTTGCTCTCTGGTTTTCACTTACCTTCCCAGGCTGCTCTTCAGTTTTCACTCACTTTCCCAGGCTGCACTCCGGTTTTCACTCATCATCCCAGGCTGCTCTCTGCTTTTCAATCATTGTCCAAGGCTGCTCTCCGGTTTTCACTCAATTTCCAGGCTGCTCGACAATTTTCACTCAAATTCCTGGCTGCTCTCTGGTTTTCAATCACATTCAAAGTTTGCTTTCCGTTTTCACGCATTATCCCAGAATGCTCTCCGATTTTCACTCATCGTCCAATGCTGCTCTCCGGTTTTCACTCACATTTCAGGCTGTACTCCGGTTTTCACTCATTGTGCCAGGCTCCTCTCCGGTTTTCTCTCACCTTACCAGGCTGCTCTTCAGTTTTCACTCACTTTCCAGGCTGCTCTATGCTTTTCATTCACATTCCCTGGCTGCTCCCCACTTTTCTCTCATTTTCCTGGCTACTATCCGGTTTTCACTCACCTTCCAAGGCTGCTCTACGGTTTTCACTCACATTCCCAGGCTGCTGTACGCTTTTCAGTCACATTCCCAGGCTGCCCTACGGTTTTCACTTAAATTCCCTGGCTGCTCTACGGTTTTCACTCACATTCCCAGGCTGCTGTACGCTTTTCAGTCACATTCCCAGGCTGCCCTACGGTTTTCACTTAAATTCCCTGGCTGCTCCCCCCTTTTCTCTCATTTTCCAGGCTGCTCTCCGGTTTACACTCACTTTCAAAGGCTGCTCTTCGGTTTTCACTCACCTTCCCAGGCTGCTCTTCGGTTTTCACTCACCTTCCCAGGCTGCTCTCCGGTTTTCACTCACATTCCCAGGTTGCTCTCCGGTATTCACTCACCTTCCCAGTCTGCCCTACGGTTTTCACTTAAATTCCCTGGCTGCTCCCCCCTTTTCTCTCATTTTCCAGGCTGCTCTCCAGTTTACACTAACCTTCCCAGGCTGCGCTCCGGTTTTCACACATTGTCCCAGGCTGTCTCTGGTTTCCACTCACGTTCCCAGGCTGCTGTTTGGTTTTCACGCACCTTCCCAGGCTGCTCTCCGTTTTTCACTCATCGTCCCAGGCTGCTCTCCAGTTTTCACTCATCTTCCCAGGCTGCTCTCCAGATTTCACTCACATTCCCAGGCTGCTCTCCAGATTTCACTCACATTCCCAGGCTGCTCTTCGGTTTTCATTCACATTCCTAGGCTGCTCTCCTGTTTTCACTCATATTCCCTGGCTGTCACCAGTATTCACTCACCTTCCCTGGCTGCTCTCTGCTTTTCTCTCAATTACCAGGCTGCTCTCCGGTTTACACTCACCTGCAAAGGCTGCTCTTCGGTTTTTACTCACATTCCCAGGCTGCTCTACGGTTTTCACTCATTGTCCCAAGCTGCTCTTCGGTTTTCACTCAGCTTCCCAGGCTGCTCTTTGGATTTCACTCACCTTCCCAGGCTGCTCTCTGATGTTTACTCACATTCCAAGGCTGCTCTCCGGTTTTCACTCAATTTCCAGGCTGCTCGACAGTTTTCACTTAAAGTCCCATGCTGCTCTCCGGTTTTGACTCACATTCCCTGGCTGCTCCCCGCTTTTCAATCATTTTCCGGGCTGCTATCCGGTTTTCACTCACATTCCCAGGATGCTCACTGGTTTTCAGTCACATTCCCAGGCAGCTTTCCGTTTTCACTCACCTTCCCAGGCTGCTCTCCAGTTTTCACTCAGCGTCCCAAGCTGTTCTCCGGTTTTCACTCACATTCCCAGGCTGCACTCCGGTTTTCACTCATTGTGCCAAGTTGCTCTCCGGTTTTCACTTACCTTCCCAGGCTGCTCTTCGGTTTTCACTCACATTCCCAGCTGCACTCCGGTTTTCACTTACCTTCCCAGGCTGCTCTGCGGTTTACACTCACTTTCCAGGCTGCTCTACGCTTTTCACTCACATTCCCAGGCTGCTCTCCGGTTTACACTCAGCTTCAAATGCTGCTCTTCGGTTTTCACTCACATTCCCAGCCTGCCCTCCGGTATTCACTCACCTTCCCAAGCTGCCGTCCGGTTTTCACTCACATTCCCTGGCTACTCCCCGCTTTTCTCTAATTTTCCAGGCTAATCTCCATTTTTCAGCCACATTCGGAGGCTGCTTTCTTGTTTTCACTCACATTCCCAGGCTGCTTTCTATTTTCACTCATTGTCCCAGGCTGCTCTCCGATTATCACTCACTTCCCAAATTGCTCTCCGGTTTTCACTCATTGTCCCAGGCTGCTCTCCGGTTTTCACTCACCATCCCTGGCAGCTCTTCGGTTTTTACTAATTTTCCAGCCTGCTCTACACTTTTCACTCACATTCTCAGGTTGCTCTCCGGTATTCACTCACCTTCCCAGGCTGCTCTACGGTTTTCACTCACTTTCCCAGGTTGCTCTCCGGTATTCACTCACCTTCCCAGTCTGCCCTACGGTTTTCACTTAAATTCCCTGGCTGCTCCCCCCTTTTCTCTCATTTTCCAGGCTGCTCTCCAGTTTACACTAACCTTCCCAGGCTGCGCTCCGGTTTTCACACATTGTCCCAGGCTGCCTCTGGTTTCCACTCACGTTCCCAGGCTGCTGTTTTATTTTCACGCACCTTCCCAGGCTGCTCTTCGGTTTTCATTCACATTCCCAGGCTGCTCTCCATTTTTCAATCATCGTCCCAGGCTGCTCTCCAGTTTTCACTCATCTTCCCAGGCTGCTCTCCAGTTTTCACTCACATTCCCAGGCTGCTCTTCGGTTTTCACTCACATTCCCAGCCTGCCCTCCGGTATTCACTCACCTTCCCAGCCTGCTGTCCGGTTTTCACTCATATTCCCTGGCTACTCCCCGCTTTTCTCTAATTTTCCAGGCTAATCTCCGTTTTTCAGCCACATTCGGAGGCTGCTTTCTTGTTTTCACTCACATTCCCAGGCTGCTTTCTATTTTCACTCATTGTCCCAGGCTGCTCTCCGATTATCACTCACTTCCCAAATTGCTCTCCGGTTTTCACTCATTGTCCCAGGCTGCTCTCCGGTTTTCACTCACCATCCCAGGCAGCTCTTCGGTTTTTACTAATTTTCCAGCCTGCTCTACACTTTTCACTCACATTCTCAGGTTGCTCTCCGGTATTCACTCACCTTCCCAGGCTGCTCTACGGTTTTCACTTAAATTCCCTGGCTGCTCCCCCCTTTTCTCTCATTTTCCAGGCTGCTCTCCGGTTTTCACTCACATTCCCAGGCTGCTCTACGGTTTTCACTCACTTTCCCAGGTTGCTCTCCGGTATTCACTCACCTTCCCAGTCTGCCCTACGGTTTTCACTTAAATTCCCTGGCTGCTCCCCCCTTTTCTCTCATTTTCCAGGCTGCTCTCCAGTTTACACTAACCTTCCCAGGCTGCGCTCCGGTTTTCACACATTGTCCCAGGCTGTCTCTGGTTTCCACTCACGTTCCCAGGCTGCTGTTTGGTTTTCACGCACCTTCCCAGGCTGCTCTCCGGTTTTCACTCACCTTCCCAGGCTGCTCTTCGGTTTTCATTCACATTCCAAGGCTGTTCTCCGTTTTTCACTCATCTTCCCAGGCTGCTCTCCAGATTTCACTCACATTCCCAGGCTGCTCTTCGGTTTTCATTCACATTCCTAGGCTGCTCTCCTGTTTTCACTCACATTCCCTGGCTGTCCCCAGTATTCACTCACCTTCCCTGGCTGCTCTCTGCTTTTCTCTCAATTAGCAGGCTGCTCTCCGGTTTACACTCACCTTCAAAGGCTGCTCTTTGGTTTTGACTCACATTCCCTGGCTGCTCCCCGGTTTTCAATCATTTTCCTGGCTGCTATCCGGTTTTCACTCACATTCCCAGGATGCTCACTGGTTTTCAGTCACATTCCCAGGCAGCTTTCCGTTTTCACTCACATTCCCAGGCTGCTATCCGATTTTCACTCACCTTCCCAGGCTGCTCTCCAGTTTTCACTCAGTGTCCCAGGCTGCACTCCGGTTTTCACTCACATTCTCAGGCTGCACCCCGGTTTTCACTCATTGTGCCAAGTTGCTCTCCGGTTTTCACTTACCTTCCCAGGCTGTTCTTCGGTTTTCACTCACATTCCCAGCTGCACTCCGGTTTTCACTCATTGTGCCAAGTTGCTCTCCGGTTTTCACTTAATTTCCCAGGCTGCTCTTCGGTTTTCACTCACTTTCCAGGCTGCTCTACGCTTTTCACTCACATTCCCAGGCTGCTCTACGGCTTTCACTTATCTTTCCAGCCTGCTCTCCGGTTTACACTCATCTTCCCAGGCTGCTCTCTGCTTTTCAATCATTGTCCAAGGCTGCTCTCCGGTTTTGACTCACATTCCCTTGCTGCTCCCCGCTTTTTTCTCATTTTCCAGGCTGCTCTCCGGTTTTCACGCACATTCCCTTGGCTGGTCTCTGGTTTTCAGTCACATTCAAAGTCTGCTTTCCGTTTTCACTCATTTTTCACTCATCTTCCAATGCTGCTCTCCGGTTTTCACTCACATTCCCAGGCTGCACTCCGGTTTTCACTCATTGTGCCAAGCTGCTCTTCGGTTTTCTCTCACCTTCCCAGGCTGCTCTTCGGTTTTCACTCACTTTCCAGGCTGCTCTACGCTTTTCATTCACATTCCCAGGCTGTTCTCCGGTTTTCACTCATCTTCCCAGCCTGCTCTCCGGTTTTCACTCATTGTCCCAAGCTGCTCTTCGGATTTCACTCACCTTCCCAGGCTGCTCTTTGGTTTTCACTCACTTTCCCAGGCTGCTCTCTGATGTTTACTCACATTCCAAGGCTGCTCTCCGGTTGTCACTCAATTTCCAGGCTGCTCTACAGTTTTCACTTAAAGTCCCATGCTGCTCTCTGGTTTTGACTCACATTCCTTGGCTGCTCCCCGCGTTTCTCTCATTTTCCTGGTTGCTATCCGGTTTTCACTCAGATTCCCAGGATGCTCACTGGTTTTCAGTCACATTCCCAGGCAGCTTTCCGTTTTCACTCACATTCCCAGGCTGCTCTCCAGTTTTCACTCAGTGTCCCAGGCTGCACTCCGGTTCTCACTCATTGTGCCAAGTTGCTTTCTGGTTTTCACTTACCTTCTCAGGCTGCTCTCCGGTTTTCATTCACATTCCCAGGCTGCTCTCCGGTTTTCACTCATCTTCCCAGGCTGCTCTCCAGTTTTCACTCATCTTCCCAGGCTGCTCTCCAGTTTTCACTCACCTTCCCAGGCTGCTCTCCTGTTTTCACTCACATTCCCTGGCTGTCCCCAGTATTCACTCACCTTCCCAGTCTGCCCTACGGTTTTCACTTAAATTCCCTGGCTGCTCCCCCCTTTTCTCTCATTTTTCAGGCAGCTCTCCGGTTTTCACTTACTTTCCGAGGCTGCTCTCTGGTTTACACTAACCTTCCCAGGCTGCTCTCCAGTTTTCACACGTTGACCCAGGCGGCCTCTGGTTTCCACTCATGTTCCCAGGCTGCTGTTTGGTTTTCACTCACCTTCCCAGGCTGCTCTCCGGTTTTCACTCTTTGTCCCAGGCTGCTCTCCGGTATTCACTCACATTCCCAGGCTGCTCTCCGGTTTACAATCAGCTTCAAATGCTGCTCTTCGGTTTTCACTCACATTCCCAGCCTGCCCTCCGGTATTCACTCACCTTCCCAGCCTGCCCTCCGGTATTCACTCACCTTCCCAGGCTGCTGTCCGGTTTTCACTCACATTCCCTGGCTACTCCCCGCTTTTCTCTAATTTTCCAGGCTAATCTCCGTTTTTCACCCACATTCGGAGGCTGCTTTCTTGTTTTCACTCACATTCCCACGCTGCTTTCTGTTTTCACTCATTGTCCCAGCCTGCTCTCCGATTATCACTCACTTCCCAAATTGCTCTCCAGTTTTCACTCATTGTCCCAGGCTGCTCTCCGGTTTTCACTCACATTCCCAGGCTGTTCTCCGGTTTTCACTCACATTCCCAGGCTGTTCTCCGGTTTTCACTCATTGTCCCAGGCTACTCTCCGGTTTTCTTTCATCACCCCAGGCTGTTCTCCGGTTTTCACTCACGTTCCCTTGCTGCTCTCCGGTTTTCACTCATTTTCCAGGGCGCTCTTTGGTTTTCACTCACATTCCCAGGCTGCTGTTCCGTTTTCACTCATATTCCCAGGCTGCTCTTCGGTTTCCACTCACCTTCCAATGCTGCTCTCCGGTTTTCACTCATATTCCCAGGCTGCTCTTCGGTTTTCATTCACATTCCCAGGCTGCTCTCCGGTTTCCACTCACCTTCCAAGGCTGCTCTCCGGTTTTCACTCATCTTCCCAGGCTGCTCTACGGTTTTCACTTAATGTCCCAGGCTGTTCTCCGGTTTTCACTCACATTCCCAGGCTGCTCTCTGGTTTTCACTGACATTTCCAGCCTGCTTTCCGTTTTCATTCATTGTCCCAGGCTGCTCTACGGGCTTCACTCACCTTCCCAGGCTGCTCTATTGTTTTCACTTACATTCCCTGGCTGCTCCCCGCTTTTCTCTCATTTTCCAGGCTGCTCTCCGGTTTTCACTCACATTCCTAGGCTGCTCTACTGTTTTCACACATGTTCCCAGCCTGCTCTCCGGGTTACACTCACCATCCCAGACTGCTCTATGGTTTTCACTTTATGTCCCAGGCAGCTCTTCGGTTTTCACTCACCTTCCCTGGCTGCTCTCTGCTTTTCTCTCATTTACCAGGCTGCTCTCCGGTTTACACTCACCATCCCAGGCTGCTCAACGGTTTTCACTCACATTCCCAGGCTGCTGTCTGGTTTTCACTGACAATCCCATGCTGCTTTCCGTTTTCATTCTTTGTCCCAGGCTGCTCTACGCTTTTCACTCACCTTCCCAGGCTGCTCGAGGGGCTTCACTCACCTTCCCAGGCTGCTCTCTGGTTTTCACGCACATTCCCAGGCTGCTCCCCAGTATTCACTCACCTTCCCAGGCTGCTCTATGGTTTTCACTTACATTCCCTGGCTGCTCCCCGCTTTTCTCTCATTTTCCTGGCTGCTCTCCGGTTTTCACTCACATTCCTAGGCTGCTCTACTGTTTTCACTCATGTTCCCAGCCTGCTCTCCGGGTTACACTCACCATCCCAGACTGCTCTATGGTTTTCACTTCATGTCCCAGGCTGCTCTTCGGTTTTCACTCACCTTCCCAGGGTGCTCACTGGTTTTCAGTCACATTCCCAGGCGGCTTTCCATTTTCACTCATTATCCCAGGCTGCTCTCCGGTTTTCACTCAGTGTCCCAGGCTGCACTCCGGTTTTCACTCATTGTGCCAAGTTGCTTTCTGGTTTTCACTTACCTTCCCAGGCTGCTCAACGGTTTTCACTCACAATCCCAGGCTGCTCTCCGGTTTTCACTCATCTTCCCAGGCTGCTCTCCGGTTTTCACTCACTTTCCAGGCTCTCTACGCTTTTCATTCACATTCCCAGGCTGCTCTCCGGTTTTCACTCATCTTCCCAGGCTGCTCTCCGGTATTCATACATTGTCGCAGGCTGCTCACCGGTTTTCACTCTCATGCCCAGGCTGCTCTCTGGTTTTCACTCATCTTCCCAGGCTGCTCTCCAGTTTTCACTCACCTTCCCAGGCTGCTCTTCGGTTTTCAATCACATTCCAAGGCTGCTCTCCGGCTTTCACTCATCTTCCCAGGCTGCTCTCCAGTTTTCACTCACCTTCCCAGGCTGCTCTTCGGTTTTCATTCACATTCCCAGGCTGCTCTCCATTTTTCAATCATCGTCCCAGGCTGCTCTCCAGTTTTCACTCATCTTCCCAGGCTGCTCTCCAGTTTTCACTCATCTTCCCAGGCTGCTCTCCAGTTTTCACTCACATTCCCAGGCTGCTCTTCGGTTTTCATTCACATTCCTAGGCTGCTCTCCTGTTTTCACTCACATTCCCTGGCTGTCCCCAGTATTCACTCACCTTCCCTGGCTGCTCTCTGCTTTTCTCTCAATTACCAGGCTGCTCTCCGGTTTACACTCACCTTCAAAGGCTGCTCTTCGGTTTTCACTCACCTTCCCAGGCTGCTCTCCGGTTTTCACTCACATTCCCAGGCTGCTCTACGGTTTTCACTCACTTTCCCAGGTTGCTCTCCGGTATTCACTCACCTTCCCAGGCTGCTCTGCGGTTTTCACTTAAATTCCCTGGCTGCTCCCCCCTTTTCTCTCATTTTTCAGGCAGCTCTCCGGTTTTCACCTACTTTCCGAGGCAGCTCTCTGGTTTTCAATAACCTTCCCAGGCTGCTCTCCGGTTTTCACACGTTGTCCCAGGCGGCCTGTGGTTTCCACTCATGTTCCCAGGCTGCTGTTTGGTTTTCACTCACCTTCCCAGGCTGCTCTCCGGTTTTCACTCTTTGTCCCAGGCTGCTCTCCAGTTTTCATTCACCTTTCCAGGTTGCTCTCCGGTATTCAGTCACCTTCCCAGGCTGCTGTCCGGTTTTCACTCACATTCCCTGGCTACTCCCCGCTTTTCTCTAATTTTCCAGGCTAATCACCGTTTTTCACCCACATTCGGAGGCTGCTTTCTTGTTTTCACTCACATTCCCAGGCTGCTTTCTGTTTTCCCTCATTGTCCCAGGCTGCTCTCCGATTATCACTCACTTCCCAAATTGCTCTCCGGTTTTCACTCATTGTCCCAGGCTGCTCTCCGGTTTTCACTCACCATCCCAGGCAGCTCTTCGGTTTTTACTAATTTTCCAGCCTGCTCTACGCTTTTCACTCACATTCTCAGGCTGCTCTCCGGTATTCACTCACCTTCCCAGGCTGCTGTCCGGTTTTCACTCACATTCCCTGGCTACTCCCCGCTTTTCTCTCATTTTCCAGGCTAATCTCCGTTTTTCACCCACATTCGGAGGCTGCTTTCTTGTTTTCACTCACATTCCCAGGCTGCTTTCTGTTTTCACTCATTGTCCCAGGCTGCTCTCCGATTATCACTCACTTCCCAAATTGCTCTCCGGTTTTCACTCATTGTCCCAGGCTGCTCTCCGGTTTTCACTCACCATCCCAGGCAGCTCTTCGGTTTTTACTAATTTTCCAGCCTGCTCTACGCTTTTCACTCACATTCTCAGGCTGCTCTCCGGTTTTCACTCACGTTCCCTGGCTGCTCTCCGGTTTTCACTCACATTCCCAGGCTGTTCTCCGGTTTTCACTCACATTCCCAGGCTGTTCTCCTGTTTTCACTCATTGTCCCAGGCTGCTCTCCGGTTTTCTTTCATCCTCCCAGGCTGCTCTTCGGTTTTCACTCACGTTCCCTTGCTGCTCTCCGGTTTTCACTCATTTTCCAGGGCGCTCTTTGGTTTTCACTCACATTCCCAGGCTGCTGTTCCGTTTTCACAGATATTCCCAGGCTGCTCTTCGGGTTTCACTCACATTCCCAGGCTTCTCTCTGGTTTTCACTCATCTTCCCAGGCTGCTCAACGGTTTTCACTCACATTCCCAGGCTGCTGTCTGGGTTTCACTGACATTCCCAGGCTGCTTTCCGTTTTCATTCATTGTCCCAGGCTGCTCTACGCTTTTCACTCACCTTCCCAGGCTGCTCTAGGGGCTTCACTCACCTTCCCAGGCTGCTCTCTGGTTTTTACGCATATTCCCAGGCTGCTCCCCAGTATTCACTCACCTTCCCAGGCTGCTCTATTGTTTTCACTTACATTCCCTGGCTGCTCCCCGCTTTTCCCTCATTTTCCAGGCTGCTCTCCGGTTTTCACTCACATTCCTAGGCTGCTCTACTGTTTTCACACATGTTCCCAGCCTGCTCTCCGGGTTACACACACCATCCCAGACTGCTCTACGGTTTTCACTTTATGTCCCAGGCTGCTCTTCGGTTTTCACTCACCTTCCCTGGCTGCTCTCTGCTTTTCTCTCATTTTCCAGCCTGCTCTCCGGTTTACACTCACCATCCCAGCCTGCTCTATGGTTTTCACTTCATGTCCCAGGCTGCTCTTCGGTTTTCACTCACCTTCCCTGGCTGCTCTCTGCTTTTCTCTCATTTACCAGGCTGCTCTTCGGTTTACACTCACCTTCCAAGGCTGCTCTTCGGTTTACACTCACCTTCCCAGGCTGCTCTCTGGTTTGGACTCATCTTCCAAGGCTGCTCTTCGGTTTTCACTCAACCTCCCAGGCTGCTCTCTGGTTTTCACTCACCTTCCCAGGCTGCTCTCTGGTTTTCACTCACGTTCCCAGGCTGCTCTCCGGTTTTCACTCATCTACCCATTCTGCTTTCCGGTTTTCACTCACCTTCCCAGGCTGCTCTACAGTTTTCACTTAATGTCCCAGGCTGCTGTCCAGTTTTCACTCACATTCCCTGGCTGTCCCCGCTTTTCTCTCATTTTCCAGGCTAATCTCCGCTTATCACCCTCATTCCCAGGC
Organism: Scyliorhinus torazame; assembly: GCF_047496885.1. NCBI lineage: Eukaryota > Metazoa > Chordata > Chondrichthyes > Carcharhiniformes > Scyliorhinidae > Scyliorhinus > Scyliorhinus torazame. Next base: position 347,376,734 of record NC_092710.1, on the reverse strand, counting down.
TGCTTTCCATTTTCACTCATTTTCCAGGCTGCTCTCCGGTTTTCACTCATCTTCCCAGGCTGCTCTCCGGTTTTCATACATTGTCGCCGGCTGCTCACCGGTTTTCACTCTCATGCCCAGGCTGCTCTCCGGTTTTCACTCACCTTCCCAGGCTGCTCTTCGGTTTTCACTTACCTTCCCAGGCTGCTCTGCGGTTTTCACTCACAATCCCAGGCTGCACTTCTGTTTTCATTCACATTCCCAGGCTGCTCTCCGGTTTTCACTCATCTTCCCAGGCTGCTCTCCGGTTTTCACTCACTTTCCAGGCTCTCTACGCTTTTCATTCACATTCCCAGGCTGCTCTCCGGTTTTCACTCATCTTCCCAGGCTGCTCTCCGGTATTCATACATTGTCGCAGGCTGCTCACCGGTTTTCACTCTCATGCCCAGGCTGCTCTCCGGTTTTCACTCACCTTCCCAGGCTGCTCTTCGGTTTTCATTCACATTCCAAGGCTGCTCTCCGGCTTTCACTCATCTTCCCAGGCTGCTCTCCAGTTTTCACTCACCTTCCCAGGCTGCTCTCCAGTTTTCACTCACCTTCCCAGGCTGCTCTTCGGTTTTCATTCACATTCCCAGGCTGCTCTCCATTTTTCAATCATCGTCCCAGGCTGCTCTCCAGTTTTCACTCATCTTCCCAGGCTGCTCTCCAGTTTTCACTCATCTTCCCAGGCTGCTCTCCAGTTTTCACTCACCTTCCCAGGCTGCTCTCCAGTTTTCACTCATCTTCCCAGGCTGCTCTCCGGTTTACACTCACCTTCAAAGGCTGCTCTTCGGTTTTCACTCACCTTCCCAGGCTGCTCTCCGGTTTTCACTCACATTCACAGGCTGCTCTACGGTTTTCACTCACTTTCCCAGGTTGCTCTCCGGTATTCACTCACCTTCCCAGGCTGCTCTACGGTTTTCACTTAAATTCCCTGGCTGCTCCCCCCTTTTCTCTCATTTTTCAGGCAGCTCTCCGGTTTTCACCTACTTTCCGAGGCAGCTCTCTGGTTTTCAATAACCTTCCCAGGCTGCTCTCCGGTTTTCACACGTTGTCCCAGGCGGCCTGTGGTTTCCACTCATGTTCCCAGGCTGCTGTTTGGTTTTCACTCACCTTCCCAGGCTGCTCTCCGGTTTTCACTCTTTGTCCCAGGCTGCTCTCCAGTTTTCATTCACTTTTCCAGGTTGCTCTCCGGTATTCAGTCACCTTCCCAGGCTGCTGTCCGGTTTTCACTCACATTCCCTGGCTACTCCCCGCTTTTCTCTAATTTTCCAGGCTAATCACCGTTTTTCACCCACATTCGGAGGCTGCTTTCTTGTTTTCACTCACATTCCCAGGCTGCTTTCTGTTTTCACTCATTGTCCCAGGCTGCTCTCCGATTATCACTCACTTCCCAAATTGCTCTCCGGTTTTCACTCATTGTCCCAGGCTGCTCTCCGGTTTTCACTCACCATCCCAGGCAGCTCTTCGGTTTTTACTAATTTTCCAGCCTGCTCTACGCTTTTCACTCACATTCTCAGGCTGCTCTCCGGTATTCACTCACCTTCCCAGGCTGCTGTCCGGTTTTCACTCACATTCCCTGGCTACTCCCCGCTTTTCTCTCATTTTCCAGGCTAATCTCCGTTTTTCACCCACATTCGGAGGCTGCTTTCTTGTTTTCACTCACATTCCCAGGCTGCTTTCTGTTTTCACTCATTGTCCCAGGCTGCTCTCCGATTATCACTCACTTCCCAAATTGCTCTCCGGTTTTCACTCATTGTCCCAGGCTGCTCTCCGGTTTTCACTCACCATCCCAGGCAGCTCTTCGGTTTTTACTAATTTTCCAGCCTGCTCTACGCTTTTCACTCACATTCTCAGGCTGCTCTCCGGTTTTCACTCACGTTCCCTGGCTGCTCTCCGGTTTTCACTCACATTCCCAGGCTGTTCTCCGGTTTTCACTCACATTCCCAGGCTGTTCTCCGGTTTTCACTCATTGTCCCAGGCTGCTCTCCGGTTTTCTTTCATCCTCCCAGGCTGCTCTTCGGTTTTCACTCACGTTCCCTTGCTGCTCTCCGGTTTTCACTCATTTTCCAGGGCGCTCTTTGGTTTTCACTCACATTCCCAGGCTGCTGTTCCGTTTTCACAGATATTCCCAGGCTGCTCTTCGGGTTTCACTCACATTCCCAGGCTTCTCTCTGGTTTTCACTCATCTTCCCAGGCTGCTCAACGGTTTTCACTCACATTCCCAGGCTGCTGTCTGGGTTTCACTGACATTCCCAGGCTGCTCTCTGGTTTTTACGCACATTCCCAGGCTGCTCCCCAGTATTCACTCACCTTCCCAGGCTGCTCTATTGTTTTCACTTACATTCCCTGGCTGCTCCCCGCTTTTCCCTCATTTTCCAGGCTGCTCTCCGGTTTTCACTCACATTCCTAGGCTGCTCTCTGCTTTTCTCTCATTTACCAGGCTGCTCTTCGGTTTACACTCACCTTCCCAGGCTGCTCTCCGGTTTTCACTCACATTCCTAGGCTGCTCTACTGTTTTCACTCATGTTCCCAGCCTGCTCTCCGGGTTACACTCACCATCCCAGACTGCTCTATGGTTTTCACTTCATGTCCCAGGCTGCTCTTCGGTTTTCACTCACCTTCCCTGGCTGCTCTCTGCTTTTCTCTCATTTACCAGGCTGCTCTTCGGTTTACACTCACCTTCCCAGGCTGCTCTCCGGTTTTCACTCACATTCCTAGGCTGCTCTACTGTTTTCACTCATGTTCCCAGCCTGCTCTCCGGGTTACACTCACCATCCCAGACTGCTCTATGGTTTTCACTTCATGTCCCAGGCTGCTCTTCGGTTTTCACTCACCTTCCCTGGCTGCTCTCTGCTTTTCTCTCATTTACCAGGCTGCTCTCCGGTTTACACTCACCTTCCAAGGCTGCTCTCCGGTTTACACTCACCTTCCAAGGCTGCTCTCTGGTCTGGACTCATCTTCCAAGGCTGCTCTTCGGTTTTCACTCAACTTCCCAGGCTGCTCTCTGGTTTTCACTCACCTTCCCAGGCTGCTCTCTGGTTTTCACTCACCTTCCCAGGCTGCTCTCCGGTTTTCACTCATCTACCCATTCTGCTTTCCGGTTTTCACTCACCTTCCCAGGCTGCTCTACAGTTTTCACTTAATGTCCCAGGCTGCTGTCCAGTTTTCACTCACATTCCCTGGCTGTCCCCGCTTTTCTCTCATTTTCCAGGCTAATCTCCGCTTATCACCCTCATTCCCAGGCTGCTTTCCGTTTTCACTCATTGTCCCAGGCTGTTCTCCGATTATCAATCACTTCCCAGGCTGCTATCCGGTTTTCACTCATTGTCCCAGGCTGCTCCCTGGTTTTCACTCACCATCCCAGGCTGCTCTTCGGTTTTCAATCATTTTCCAGGCTTCTCTACGCTTTTCACCCACATTCCTAGGCTGCTCTACTGTTTTCACTCATGTTCCCAGCCTGCTCTCCGGGTTACACTCACCATCCCAGACTGCTCTATGGTTTTCACTTCATGTCCCAGGCTGCTCTTCGGTTTTCACTCACCTTCCCTGGCTGCTCTCTGGTTTTCACTCACGTTCCCAGGCTGCTCTCTGGTTTTCACTCACCTTCCCAGGCTGCTCAACGGTTTTCACTCATCTACCCATTCTGCTTTCCGGTTTTCACTCACCTTCCCAGGCTGCTCTCCGGTTTTCACTCATCTTCCCAGGCTGCTCACCAGTTTTCACTCACATTCCCAGGCTGCTCTACAGTTTTCACTTAATGTCCCAGACTGCTGTCCAGTTTTCACTCACATTCCCTGGCTGTCCCCGCTTTTCTCTCATTTTCCAGGCTAATCTCCGCTTATCACCCTCATTCCCAGGCTGCTTTCTGGTTTTCACTCACATTCCCAGGCTGCTTTCCGTTTTCACTCATTGTCCCAGGCTGTTCTCCGATTATCAATCACTTCCCAGGCTGCTATCCGGTTTTCACTCATTGTCCCAGGATGCTCACTGGTTTTCACTCACCATCCCAGGCTGCTCTTCGGTTTTCAATCATTTTCCAGGCTTCTCTACGCTTTTCACTCACACTCCCAGGCTGTTCTACGGCTTTCCTCATCTTCCCTGCCTGCTCTCCGGTTTTCACTCACCTTCCCAGGCTGCTCTCTGGTTTTCACTCACATTCCCAGGCTGCTCTCCAGTTTTCACTCACATTCCCTGCCTGCTCTCCGGTTTTCACTCACCTTCCCAGGCTGCTCTCCGGTTTTCACTCACCTACCCAGGCTGCTCCCCAGTATTCACTAACCTCCCCTGGCTGCTCTATTGTTTTCACTTACATTCCCTGGCTGCTCCCCGCTTTTCCCTCATTTTCCAGCCTGCTCTCCGGTTTTCACTCACCTTCCCAGGCTGCTCTCCGGTTTTCACTCACCTACCCAGGCTGCTCCCCAGTATTCACTAACCTCCCCTGGCTGCTCTCTGCTTTTCTCTCATTTTCCAGGCTGCTCTCCGGTTTTCACTCACCTACCCAGGCTGCTCCCCAGTATTCACTCACCTTCCCTGGCTGCTCTCTGCTTTTCTCTCAATTAGCAGGCTGCTCTCCGGTTTACACTCACCTTCAAAGGCTGCTCTTCGGTTTTCACACATTGTCCCAGGCGGCCTCTGGTTTCCACTCATGTTTCCAGGCTGCTGTTTGGTTTTCACTCACCTTCCCAGGCTGCTCTCCAGTTTTCACTCACAATCCCAGGCTGCTGTTTGGTTTTCACTCACCTTCCTAGGCTGCTCTCCGGTTTTCACTCTTTGTCCCAGGCTGCTCTCCGGTTTTCACTCTTTGTCCCAGGCTGCTCTCCAGTTTTCACTCACAATCCCAGGCTGCTGTTTGGTTTTCACTCACCTTCCTAGGCTGCTCTCCGGTTTTCACTCTTTGTCCCAGGCTGCTCTCCAGTTTTCACTCACAATCCCAGGCTGTTCTCCGGTTTTCACTCACCTTCCCAGGCTGCTCTCCAGTTTTCACTCACATTCCCAGCCTGCTCTCCGGTATTCAGTCACCTTCCCAGGCTGCTGTCCGGTTTTCACTCACATTCCCTGGCTACTGCCCGCTTTTCTCTCATTTTCCAGGCTAATCTCTGTTTTTCACCGTCATTCCCAGGCTGCTTTCTTGTTTTCACTCACATTCCCAGGCTGCTTTCTGTTTTCACTCATTGTCCCAGGCTGCTCTCCGATTATCACTCACTTCCCAAATTGCTCTCCGGTTTTCACTCATTGTCCCAGGCTGCTCTCCGATTATCACTCACTTCCCAAATTGCTCTCCAGTTTTCACTCATTGTCCCAGGCTGCTCTCCGGTTTTCACTCACCATCCCAGGCAGCTCTTCGGTTTTTACTAATTTTCCAGCCTGCTCTACGCTTTTCACTCACATTCTCAGGCTGCTCTCCGGTTTTCACTCACGTTCCCTGGCTGCTCTCCGGTTTTCACTCACATTCCCAGGCTGTTCTCCGGTTTTCACTCACATTCCCAGGCTGTTCTCCGGTTTTCACTCATTGTCCCAGGCTACTCTCCGGTTTTCTTTCATCACCCCAGGCTGTTCTCCGGTTTTCACTCATTTTCCAGGCTGCTCTCTGGTTTTCAGTCACATTCCCAGGCACCTTTCCTTTTTCACTCACCTTCCCAGGCTGCTCTCCGGTTTTCACTCACATCCGCAGGCTGCTCTCTGGTTTTCAGTCACATTCCCAGGCAGCTTTCCATTTTCACTCATTATTCCAGGCTGCTATCCGATTTTAACTCACCTTCCCAGGCTGCTGTCCGGTTTTCACTCATTGTGCCAAGTTGCTTTCTGGTTTTCACTTACCTTCCCAGGCTGCTCTCCGGTTTTCACTCACATTCCCAGGCTGCACTTCGGTTTTCATTCACATTCCCAGGCTGCTCCCCGGTTTTCACTCAATGTCCAGGCTTCTCTACAGTTTTCACTTAAAGTCCCAGGCTGCTCTCTGGTTTTGACTCACATTCCCTGGATGCTCCCCGCTTTTCTCTCATTTTCCTGGATGCTTTCCGGTTTTCACTCACATTCCCAGGATGCTCACTGGTTTTCAGTCACATTCCCAGGCAGCTTTCCGTTTTCACTCACCTTCCCAGGCTGCTCTCCGGTTTTCTCTCAGTTACCCAAGCTGTTCTCCGGTTTTCATCACATTCCCAGGCTGCACTCCCGTTTTCACTCATTGTGCCAAGTTGCTCTCTGGTTTTCACTTACCTTCCCAGGCTGCTCTCCGGTTTTCACACATCTTCCAGGCTGCTCTCCGCTTTTTAATCATTGTCCGAGGCTGCTCTTTGGTTTTCACTCATCTTCCCAGGCTGCTCTTCCGTTTTCACTTATTGTCCCAGACTGCTCTTCTGTTTTCACTCACCATCATTGGATGCTCTCCGGTTTTCACTCAATTTCCAGGCTGCTCTACGGTTTTCACTTAAAGTCCCAGGCTGTTCTCCTATTTTCACTATCATTCCCTAACTGCTCCCCGATTTTCTCTCATTTTCCAGGCTGCTCACCGGTTTTCACTCACATTCCCAGGCTGCTCTCTGGTTTTCAGTCACACTCCCTGGCTGCTCTCCGATTTTCACTCACCTTCCCAGGCTGTCCTCCGGTTTTCACTCGCATTCCCATGTTGCTCTCCGGTTTTCTCTCATTTTCCAGTCTGCTGTAAGGTTTTCACTCACCTTCCCAGGCTGCTCTTTGGTTTTCACTCACATTCCGAGGCTGCTCTACGGTTTTCACTCACCTTCCCAGGCTGCTCTCCGGTTTTCACTCACCTTCCCAGGCTGCTCTACGGTTTTCACTCACCTTCCCAGGCTGCTCTACGGTTTTCACTCACCTTCCCAGGCTGCTCTACGGTTTTCACTCACCTTCCCAGGCTGCTCTACGGTTTTCACTCACATTCCCAGGCTGCTCTCCGGTTTTCACTCACTTTCCCAGGTTGCTCTCCGGTATTCACTCACCTTCCCAGGCTACTCTACGGTTTACACTCACCTTCCCAGGCTGCTCTACGGTTTTCACTCACCTTCCCAGGCTGCTCTACGGTTTTCACTCACCTTCCCAGGCTGCTCTACGGTTTTCACTCACCTTCCCAGGCTGCTCTACGGTTTTCACTCACATTCCCAGGCTGCTCTCCGGTTTTCACTCACTTTCCCAGGTTGCTCTCCGGTATTCACTCACCTTCCCAGGCTACTCTACGATTTTCACTTACATTCCCTGGCTGCTCCCCGCTTTTCTCTCATTTTCCAGGCTGCTCTCCGGTTTTCATTCACAATCCCTGGCTGCTCTCCGGTTTTCACTCATTGTCCCAGGCTGCTCTCCGGTATTCATTCACCTTTGCATGCTGCTCTCCGGTTTTCACTCACATTCCCAGGCTGCTCTCCGGTTTTCACTCATTGTCCCAGGCTGCTCTCCGGTTTTCACTCATTGTCCCAGGCTGCTCGCCGGTTTTCACTCACATTCCCAGGCTGCTCTCCGGTTTTCACTCATTGTCCCAGGCTGCTCTCTGGTTTACACTCATTGTCCCAGGCTGCTCTCTGGTTTTCACTCACATTCCCACCCTGTTCTCCGGTTTCCCTCACCTTTCCAGGCTGCTCTCCGGTTTTCACTCACCTTCCCAATCTGCTCTCCGGTTTTCATTCACCTTCCCAGGCTGCTCTTTGGTTTTCACTTACATTCACTTAGGGACTGCACGGTAGCATTGTGGATAGCACAATTGCTTCACAGCTCCAGGGTCCCAAGTTCGATTCCGGCTTGCGTCACTGTCTGTGCGGAGTCTGCACAGCCTCCCCGTTTGTGTGTGGGTTTCCTCCGGGTGCTCCGGTTTCCTATAATAGTCCAAAGATGTGCAGGTTAGGTGAATTGGCCATGATAAATTGCCCTTAGTGTACAAAATTGCCCTTAGTGTTGGGAGGGGTAACTGGGTTCTGCGGATCGGGTGGAGGTGTTGACCTTGGGTAGGGTGCTCTTTCCAAGAGCTGGTGCAGTCTTGATGGGCCGAATGGCCTTCTTCTGCACTGTAAATTCTATGTTAATCTATGTTATTCCCTGGCTGCTCCCCGCTTTTCTCTCATTTTCAGCCTGCTCTCCGGTTTTCACTCACTTTCCCAGGCTGCTCTATGGTTATCACTTAATGTCCCAGGCTGCTCTCCGGTTTTCACTCACGTTCCCTGGCTGCTCTCTGCTTTCCTCTCTTTTTCCAGGATGTTCTCTGGTTTTCACTCACATTCCCAGGCTGCTCCACGATTTTCAGTCATCTTCCCAGCCCACTCTCCGGCTTACACTCACCTTCCCAGGCTGCTCTCCGGTTTTCACAGATTGTCCCAGGCTGCTCCCTGGTTGTCACTCACCTTCCCAGGCTGCTGTTTGGTTTTCACTCACCATCGCAGAATGCTCTCCGGTTTTCACTGAATTTCCAGGCTGCTCTCCGGTTTTCATTCACATTCCCAGACTGCTCTCCGGTTTTCACTCATCTTCCCAGGCTGCTCTCTGGTTTTCACTCATTGTCCCAGGCTGCTCACTGGTTTTCACTCATCTTCCCAGGATGCTCTCTGGTTTTCACTCACCCTCCCAGGCTGCTCTCTAGTTTTCACTCGCCCTCCCAGGCTGCTCTCTGGTTTTCACTCACGTTCCCAGGCTGCTCTCCGGTTTTCACACATTGTGCGGGTTCTCCGACCTGGCGTGAATCCCGCCCCCGCCGCCCGCTGAATTCTCCGAAAGGTGAAATGTCGCCAGGGCGTCAATCGCGCCGCCCGCCTTGGAGAGTAGCAGGGGTGGGCAGAAGACAATGGAGTCCGGGGCTGCCCATATTTGCCTGGCCGGATGGGCCGAATCAAAGCACCATTTTAACGGCGTCAACCAGTGCTGATGGTTGGCGCCGTCTAGCGTGGAGGTAGGTTACGGCCTGGGGTTGGCCGCAGGAGAGTTGATGGCGTGGCCGCAGTCTGTGTGTGTGTGGGGGAGAGGTGTGTGAGTGTGTGTGTGGCGGGGGTGGGATAGGGTGGGCTTCGGGGGAGTGCCGGGTACGGGGAGATGAGTGCCGGCGAGGGGGACGGGGGGGTGAGTGCTGGGGATGGGGGGGTGAGTGCCGGGTACGGGGGGGATGAGTGCCGGGGAGGGGGTGTGAGTGCCGGGTACGGGTGGATAAGTGCCGGGTGCGGGGGGGGTGAGTGCCGGGGACGGGGGGATGAGTGCCGGGTACGGGGGGTGTGTGAGCCGGGTACGGGGGGGAGGGGGGTGAGTGCCGGGTACGGGGGCGTGGGGGGGTGAGTGCCAGGTACGGGGGGATGAGTACCGGGTAGGGGGGATGAGTGCCGGGTAGGGGGGGAGTGCCGGGGAGGGGGGGGGGTGAGTGCCGGCGAGGGGGACGGGGGGGGTGGGTTGAGTGCCGGGGACGGGGGGTGCGAGGGCAAGGGAGTTTGTCCGCTGGCCAGGTGCCATCCTCCAACAGTCGCGCACATGCAGCCCAGGCCACCTGGCTGGGGGGAGGAGGGGGTATGGGCAATGATGACATGTCGTCGTTTCCCCCACCCCGCAGGCCGTCATGTTTTCTGATCAGCCAGCGATGTTGGCTGCCGTGCCGGCAGCCGCTATTCTCCATGTTGCCCTGGAGAAGGAGGAGGAGAGCGTGCCAGAGAGGCGGCGCAGGCTGCCGCAGAGGAGCATGACGCAGAGGGGCAGGCGGCAGCCGCCCATGCTGGTGGGACACCCGCCCGACAGGACGAGGAGGAGGAGCAGGGGGAGCACGTAGTGGAGAAGGAACACGAGGAGGGGGAGGAGGACATCGCGGCGCCACGGCAACGGAGGTGCCCCCGTGTGTATCGGCCCCGGCTGTCTTACGAGGACCTCACGGACCGGGAATGCAGGAGGAGACTCCAGATGAGCCGGGAAACCGTGGCACACATCTGCCAAATGCTGGCACACCTGGCACCGCGTGGCACTGGGGGGGGGGGGCACCCTCTCCCCATGTCCGTCAAGGCTACGGTGGCTCTGGACTTTTATGCCACGGGGTCATTCCAGACGGCAGGTGGGGACCTGTCCGGCATCTCGCAGACATCGGTGCACCGGTGCATCAGGGCAGTGACAGACGCCCTATCTGCCATTGCGGACCGCTACATCCGCTTCTCTGTGGACTGGGACAGCCAGGATGCCCGGGCCGTGGGCTTCTCTGCCGTGGCCGGGTTTCCCATGGTCTAGGGCGCGATCGATGGGATGCACGTCGCCGTGTGGCTACCTGCGGATAACAGGGCTGTTTTCACCAATAGGAAGGGGACCTATTCCATGAACATCCAGGTGGTCTGCGATCACTGCATGATTATCCTGCACGTCTGCGCCCGGTACCCGGGAAGTGTACATGTGTTGTCGCGGTCTTACATCCCCGGCATGTACGAGGGACGCCACCCCCGGCTGAGGGGCGGTTGCTGGGCGACAGGGCTTACCCGTTGCGTTCGTGGCTGATGACGCCGATACGGAGGCCACAGAATGACGCGGAGAACAGCTACAGTGATGCCCATGCAGTGACAAGGGGTGTGATAGAGAGGTGCTTTGGCGTGCTCAAAATGCGTTTCAGGTGCCTGGACCTCTCTGGGGACGCCTTCCAGTATCCGTCAGATAGGGTCGGCCGCATCATTGTGGTGTGCTGCGTCCTGCACAACATAGCCCAGCAGAGGGGCGATGTTCCGCAGGCAGAGGAGGGCGGAGTGGAGGAGCAGCAGGAAGAGGCGCAGTCCTCCCCAGATGAGAGGGATGGGGCGATGGTCAGGGCAAACGGGCTAGACATGGACGGGTGGCTGTCCACCGTTACAGGCTGGGCCAGCGGGCACGGGACAGGCTGATCGCCGCCCGCTTCACTGACTAGGGGGCGTGGGAATCGGCAGGTATGGCCACAGACCGCACACCATGGCAACACCCGAACACCCTCACCACCCCCCACCCAGCCACCCACCCAGCACCCTCACCCCCTCCCCCCCAACCACACCCAACCCACCCGCATGCACACCACCCCTCCATTGCAGATCCACCTGCGGCATGACGGCTGGGCTCTCACGGGCGCCGGTGGAAGCGTGTCTATTGCAGGCCATGGAGGATGATGACAACCCGCTCTGCAATGAACTCCTAGCTCCACATCGTTGGACGATGTCTGACCCATGGCCACAGTACCACCATCCACCCGGACCATCGCTGCATGCGGCTGTGACACTACAGCGCACGGTCCCGTCCTCTGCCCGGGGGGATAGTGAGGGCGGCCCTGGGGGAAGGGGGCAGACTCACCTGAGGCCGACGTAAGACCACCCCTCACACACACACTGGCGCTCAACGTACATGACACCCCCGCACGCTTCGGACAGAGCACAAAGGCAGCTTCTGTCGGTGTTCAAGTGATTTTAATAACAAACAGGGCATACACGTGCCCTAGCCCCTATAACTAATCTGTGCCCTGCACCCGTGCCAACTTACTCAGTGTCTAATTGTTTGGCCTTAGGGGCCCTTTGACTACGCCTAGGTGGTTCCCCAGATGGTACAGCAGAACTGGAGGTGGACTCCTGCGATTCCTGCCCTCTGACACTGGATCCCTTTGGCGGCCGTTTCATGGGGCCTCCTGGCCTTGATGGGCCAGGCTGCGGCCCGGGCGACTGGGATGGCGACCTGCCAGCCTGTCCTGCCCGTTGCCCACCCGGTGCACCTGGGACGGAAGGCGGGAAGTCCGAGGTGCTGCAGTGTTCCTGGACCTCCCCTACAGGGGGACCAGGGACGGGCGCCAGCAACTCCTCCTCCCTCGGGTTGCCCAATGGCCCCAGACCTCTACATGGGTCGGGTGTGCGAACGGACCGGCCATCCGACGCCCCTCCAACACCTGGCGCTGCCAGTCCTGGAGGCCCTTGCTGGTATCGATAAGGGTCTGCAGGTTTGCAGCCATGGAGCTCAGGGAGTTGGCCATCCCTGTCTGTAACTGTGCAACGCCGGCTAGCACATGGGCAATGGCGCCGATGCCCTCAGCGATGGCCTGCTGAGTCTGGGCCATGGCCTGCAGGGATTGGGCCCATTGCCTGCTGAGAAGGGGCCACGGCGTTGAGCGCCTCTGCCATCTGCCGCTGGCGCTGGCTCATGGCCTCCTGTGAGAGGGCAGCCATGTCCTGGGCCACAGACGCCGCCTGCATAGAAAGCCCCAGGCCTCGCATACTGCTCCCCATGTCTGACACCGTAGCACCCATTGCCTCCACCGCGGACGCCACCCGTGCGGTGTTGGCCTGGGTGGCACGCATGACCGGCACCACTCCCAGCTCCTGGACGCGGGTGCACTCCCCCACCTGCGACTGCAGCCGCTGCAAGCCGGCCGTCACCCTCTTCGCTCGTCCCAGGTTCGGTAGTTGCATCGGGGCTGTGGGTGGGTGTGGTAACTCCAGGAACCCGGGATCCATCTGGGCGGCAGATGTTCGCTTGCGCCAGGATGCCCTCCGACCTCCCGGCCCCTCTGCTGCTCCTACCTCCGCCTGCTGTACTTGTACGGCTGTGTTGTGCGCACCAGTGAGTGTACCAGATGCCTCATCACTAAAGTGCCCAACCAAGGTGAGTGTCTCTGCGATGGTGGAGGTTGTTGGAGACAGCAGTGGCGTTGTGTGGTGTGCATCGTCCGGCTCTGAGTCCATGGCACTTTGGGGTGGCGGTTCGTCTCCACCCATCCATTCTGTGTCACTGTCCTGTATTTTGGTTTCCTGGGTAGGGGTCACCTGGGTAGTGGTGTCCTGGGTAGGGGTGTCCTGGGTCGTGGGTAGGGGTGTCCTGGGTAGAGGAGTCCTGGGTAGTGGTGTCCTGGGTAGTGGTTTCGTGACTCGGCTGTGGCGTGGGCCTGTGGCTGCCCCGCTCGTCGCTGGGTGGCACACGCCTGCGTCGCCACAACCGCACGAGACGGGGGCGTCGTTTCCCCATTACTCCAGGTCGCTCCATCTCCCGTGGTCGCCCTGGGGCATCCTGCGGGCATCGCGTGCCAGAGGGTCCGGGTCTCTCCGTATCCCGGGGTCGCGCTGGGACATCCTGCGGGCGTCGCATGCCAGAGGGTCTGGGTCTCTCTGTATCCCATGGTCGCCCTGGGGCATTCTGCGGGCGTCGCGTGCCAGAGGGTCCGGGCCTCTCTGTATCCCGTGGTCGCCCTGAGGCATCCTGCGGGCGTCGCGTGCCAGAGGGTCCGGGTCTCTCCGTATCCCGTGGTCACCCTGGGGCATCCTGCGGGCGTCGCGTGCCAGAGGGTCCGGGTCTCTCCGTATCCCGTGGTCGCCCTGGGGCATCCTGCGGGCGGTCGGCATCTGCGGGGATGGGTGCCTCGACGTTTGCTCCTGCGATACACAATGAAGCATGCATGGTTATACACGCAGGCGGTGATCAGGTGATTTGGGGGAGGGGGGATATGGGGAAGGGGGAAATGGGGGAGGGGGGGAAATGGGGGAGGGGGGAAATATGGGGAGGGGGATAGGGGGAGGGGGATAGAGGGGGAGGGGGGATAGAGGGAGAGGGGGGATAGAGGGGAGGGGGGATAGGGGAGGGGGGATATGGGGAGGGGGATATGGGGGAGGATGGATATGGGGAGGGGGATATGGGGGAGGGGGATATGGGGGATATGGGGAGGGGGATATGGGGGAATGGGATGTGGGGGATATGGAGGAGGGGGGATATGGGGAGGAGGGATATGGGGGAGAGGGATATGGGGGTTATGGGGAGGAGGGATATGGGGGATGTGGGGGAGGGGGATATGGGGAGGGGGGATATGGGGGAGGGGAGATATGGGGGAAGGGGGATATGGGGGAGGGGGATATGGGGGAGGATGGATATGGGGGAGGGGGATATGGGGGAGGGGATATGGGGAGGGGGATATGGGGGAAGGGGATGTGGGGGATATGGAGGAGGGGGATATGGAGGAGGATGGATATGGGGTAGGGGGGATATGGAGGAGAGGATATGGGGGAGAGGGGATATGGGGGTTATGGGGAGGGGGGCTATGGGGGATGTGGGGGAGGGGGATATGGGGGAGTGGGGATATGGGGAGGGGAGATATGGGGGAGGGGGGATATGGGGGAAGGGGATATATGGGGGAAGGGGATATGGGGAAGGGGGTTGTGGGGGAAGGGGATATGGGGGAAGGATGATATGGGGGAGGGGGTATATGGGGGAGAGGGGATATGGGGACGGGCTGTCGGAGGCTCACTTGCTGGTGGGCCCCCGACCTCTGCATCGGCAATCTCCCTGTCCTCAGGTCTGCCAGCCAGTTCCAGGGCCCTTTCCTCATGTACGGTGACTGGTCTCTCATCAGCTGGGCCCCCTCCAGTCCTCTCATGCTCCCTATTGTTGTGTGCGCGCTTCTCCTATGGGGGGCGGGTGGGTGGCAGTGGTAAAGAGCAACAGTGTTCGACAGGTATATGAATGCATGCCATCGGTTGCGCGTATAGTGCAGAGGTTCGGGTTCGGGTTGGTTTCACCTGGGGGTGTGCCGCACATCAGGCAGGGAGGGGGGGGGGGGGGACTCACCCTGGCTGCTCTGACGAGCTCATTCATCTTGTGGCACTGGGTGCCTGTCCGTGGTGTCAGAGCCACAGCGCTGATGGCCTCTGCCACCTCCCTCCACAGACGCCGGCTGAGGCGTGGGGCGACCCTGCGGCTGTGTCCGGCGTACAGGGACTCCTTCTTCTCCTCCACTGCATCCAGGAGCGCCTCGATGATGCGGTCCTGGTACCTCGGGGCTGCGTGGCAGGCGGCCATCCTGTCGGGTCTTCCGGGGTGGGGGGGTGCGTCTTTTGAGCCGTCACGCCATGCGGCTTCAATGACACCACACGGCGTCACCGTCCACGTCGTATGATGCCATGGCGTCACGCCGCTCCTAGCCCATTCGGGGCCGGAGAATTTCCTTTGTTTGCGGGAGCCCGACGCCGGAGTGATCCGCGCCGTTTTTGGCGCCGGGTCCCGGACATCACGCCAGTTTTTGGAGAATCCCGCCCTTCGTCCCAGGCTGCTCTCCGGTTTTCACTCACCTTCCCAGGCTGCTGAACGGTTTTCACTCACCTTCCCAGGCTGCTCTTCGGTTTTCACTCACTATCGCAGGCTGCTCTACGGTTTTCACTCATGTGATGAATGGGTAATGTGCCTTTAAGATCAATCATGTAATGTCCCTTTAAGACCGGGTTTGGAACCCCTGGGGACTCCGCCTTCGACTCCACCTCCCAGGGGCCTGATATAAGGTGACGTCCTGTGGGCGGCACTCAGTGAGCACTCATCTCTCCGGCTGACAAAGTTCTCTGCTTATTAAAGCCTTCCTTTTACGAGTGCACTCTTTCGTGCCATAATTGAGGGTATATCAATTTAATAAACCGATTACGATAGGATGGATAGCGGTCTCAAGCCAGGAAAACTCGACCTGGACGCATGTACGCCGGAAGTCAAAGAAATTTTTGAACACTGGCTTTGGTGTTTTGAGGCCTACCTGCACTCCTATGCAGACCCCGTCGCCGAGCCTCACAAGCTGCGCCTCCTCCACGCCCGGGTGGGCCACAGAATCTCTGGCCTGATAGAGAAGGCGGCCAACTACACCGCGCCGATCGAGATTCTGAGGAAGCGTTTCGTAAAACCCATCAATGAGGTACATGAACGGCACCTGCTCTCTACTCGCCGGCAGCCTTCAGGGGAATTGCTCGCTAGAAACTGTAACCATCAAGATGTGACTGCGGAGGTCCACATGAACCTACACATCCGATCGAACCATATTAGGCAGCGACTCCTGGAAAAAAGGACGAAAGATCTGCACGTATCTCGGCCTTCCCCAGACTCGGCCACGCCACGGGCCTGCGCCGCGCAGCGACCCGCCCAGACCGGGGGCACACCGTGCTTTTTCTGTGGGCAGGGCCAGCATCCACGACAGCGTTGCTCAGCCCATTCCACGACCTGTAGCTACTGCGGAAAGAAGGGCCATTTCGCGAGGGTCTGCCTGACCAGGCCCAAGGCCCAGAAACAAAAAGCCCAATAGGCCCGAAAATCGAGTTTGGAGGCCCCGCAACGCGGCTGCGCGCCGGCCGGACACGCCCCTTTCTGACACGTCATCGGCCTCATGCGAGTCATGGGGGCGACCATTTTGGCGGTGACCATCTTCTAAACCTGACACGTGCGACCGACAGGGGCGGCCATTTTGTGACTCCAACTCAGCAGAAGACTCAGACTACCCACAGCTGGGTGCAATCACCCTCGTCCAGTCGCGGCCAAAGCACCTGCGGAACGTCCACATCAACGGGCGCGACACTCCCTGCCTTTTCGACTCCGGGAGCACGGAGAGTTTTGTGCACCCAGAAACGGTAAGGCGCTGCTCCCTGCGCACCTATCCCGCATCCCAAACCATTGCCCTCGCCTCTGGGTCCCATTCAGTCCAAATCAAGGCGTACTGTGTTGCGAATCTCGCGATCCAGGGTGCCGAATACGCCCGTTGTAAACTGTACACCCTTCCTCACCTCTGCGCCCCCTGCTGCTCGGTCTGGATTTCCAATGAAGCCACCGAAGCCTGACCCTGAAGTTTGGTGGACCCTTGCCCACCCTCACGTATGCAGCCTCGCAACACTGAAAGTTGCACCCCCCTCACTATTCACGAACCTCACCCCTGACTGTAAGCCCGTCGCCACCAGGAGCCGGCGGTACAGTGCCCAAGATATGACTTTCATCAAGTCAGAGGTCCAGCGTTTACTGAAAGAGGGGGTCATCGAGGCTAGCAACAGCCCCTGGAGGGCACAAGTGGTGGTAGTCTGGTCCGGGGAAAAGAAACGGATGGTCGTGGATTACAGCCAGACCATAAACCGCTTCACGCAGCTCGATGCGTACCCCCTCCACCGCATAACAGAGATGGTCAACCGGATCGCGCAATACCGGGTATTCTCCACGGTCGACCTGAAATCTGCCTACCACCAGCTCCCTATCCTCCCAGAAGACCACCTGTATACTGCTTTTGAAGCAGCCGGCCGGCTTTTCCACTTCCTCAGGGACTCTTCGGCGTTACTAATGGGGCTCCGTCTTCCAGAGGATGATGGACCAAATGGTGGACCAGTACGGGCTGCGGACTACTTACCCGTACTTGGACAATGTCACCATCTGCAGCCATGGTCAGCAGGACCATGACGCAAACCTTGAAAAGTTTTTTCCAGACCGCCCGGGCCCTCAACCTGACCTACAACGAAGAAAAATGCATTTTCCACACAACCCGACTAGCCATCCTTGGCTACGTCATGGAAAACGGGGTTCTAGGGCCCAGCCCCGACCGCATGCGCCCCCTCAAGGAACTCCCCCTACCCCATAGTCTCAAGACCCTTAATCGGTGCTTGGGGCTTTTCTCCTATTATGCCCAGTGGGCCCCCAAATACGCGGACAAAGCCCGCCCACTCATAAAGACCACGATTTTTGGTACAACTGTGGCTTTATTGCAGTAAGATGCGTGCCCTCCCACAGCAGCTGGCGAAATTGCAGCTGAATGGAGGACACAAATATTTATACTCCTCCTCCTGGGTGGAGCCAGCAGGCAGGGGCTACCGCGCGAACCTGTAGTACAGGTCCGACCTTACATCCCCTAATACAGGTGTACAGTGGTTCACCACATTCACCCCCTGTTAAAAATGAGTCCGGTGGGGGTGGTGTAGAACTAGATACAGTATTGAAAATTATGTATAGCATTTTATTAAAAGGAAGTGAGAAAAAAAAAAATGTCCTCTTGAAAGTCTGGTGCCAGTTAGGGGTTCAACCGGTCTGGTGCCTTGACGTTCCGCTGGGAGCGACGTAACGGTGGCGGCGATGTCGGTGATGGCGACGTCGGTGGCGGCCTAATATTGGATGACTCCGGGAGCCTGCCAAAATCCTCTTCATCCTCTTGCGTGGGCAGGGAAGGAGGGATGGGCCTGGTGGGGAAGTGTGTATGGGTGGAACCTGCTGGTGCTAGGTCCCTGAGGGAGATAGTATCTTGGCGGCCGTCGGGGTACGCCACATAGGCATACTGGGGGTTGGCATGGAGCAAGTGTATCCTATCAACCAACGGGTCCGCCTTGTGGAGTTGGACGTGTGTATGGAGCAGGCCTGGTCATGGAGCTGCGAGCCAAGTCGGGAGCGACACCCCGGATGTGGACTTCCTGGGGAAGGAAAGAGACGTTCATGGGGTGTGTTATTCGTGGCCATGCACAGTATTGACCGGATGGAGTGTAGTGCATCGGGGGGGCCTCCTGCCAGCGAGAGGCTGGGAGGTTCCTGTGTTAAGTAATGGGTTAAGAGACATTGCAATTAGTTGTCTCATTTATGTTAGGTTAATTGACACTGATATATAAAGGGGCTTCAGGTGGCCTCTGGCAGGTGATGTGTAGTGAGAGTTTTGTGCAAAGGCTGTTGGAAGGAAATAAATGTGTTGGTGAAAAAGGAACAGAACTTTAGACTCTTCAAATCACAGCAACTAAAACGTCTAACAATTGGTAGTAGAGGATGTTTGCTGTGTAAATGTGAAGGGTTGAAAGATACAACTTTTCCAGATCAAACTAAGGAGTGAGTGAGAAAAGAAAAAAAAAGGGATATATGGCTGAACCGAGGATAAAGATGGCTGGATATGACTATCCTCCCTTATTTTCTGAAAGGGAATCGTACGGCCAATGGAGAAGTGCAGTAGTTATGTGGACTAACGTAACTGCTTTGGGAAAGAGAAAACAAGGTATAGCATTGGCTCTTTCTCTACCATATGGCAGTAAAATCTGAAACAAAGTGCTTTCTGAGCTGGAATTGGAAGAGTTAGACTCAGAAGAAGGTCTGGAGACTTTATTACATTATATGGATAAGATTTATAAGAAAGATGACTTGTTAAGTGCGTATGAAGCATGGTCGGATTTTGATAAGTTCCGGAAAATGGAGGATATCTCCATGGAAGACTATATAATGGAATTTGGCAGACTATATAAAAGGCTGCAGAAACACAACCTGGAATTTCCACAGTCTGTGTTGGCCTTTAAATTACTTGACTGCGCTAGAGTGAGCAACATGGATAGGCTCCTGGTTTGACTGGAGTTCAGTTTACTGATAAGGATACTTTATTCGAACAGATGACAAAAGCTTTACAAAAGTTTCTGGGGAAACATTAGATTCCGATGGCTCTCATGACCCAAATAGGTCAGCCTGCAATAAGGCAGAATATGGAAGATACACTACTAGCAGGGTGGCGAAATCATATGGCTACGAACAGGGCTCCAGACTATAGAAGGAGACCGCGACAAGGAAATTATGAAGTCAGAAACCCAGTTAGAACCTACAATAGGAAGATGAACTCCAGAAATGCACGGGCATGATAAATCGATATTTTCGATGTGACTCTCAATACCATTATGCTTTCAACTGTCCAACTCGTTATGATAGAGTGTTTGAAGCGACACATGACACGGAAGAGTCAGAAGAGGAAAAAGATAGTGACCAGAAAGAAGGCATTGTCCTATTGACAAGCAGTTTTACGCCGGTAATGAGGGTGTTGGTTGCAGAATCCTTCAACTGTGCTGTATTGGACAGTGGCTGCACATCTACTGTGTGTGGAATTGACTGGTTAAAATGTTACCAGGACTCTTTGAATGCTGAAAATCGTAACAAGGTTAAGGAATTTGAAAGTTCCACAAGTTTCAGGTTTAGGAATGATAATACTCTGGAGTCGCTGAAAAGAGTGGTGATTCCTTGCAATATTGCCAGAGTGAATCATTTCATTAGCACGGATGTTGTATCAAGTGAGATACCTTTGCTTCTGAGCAGACCGTCGATGAAGAAAGCACACATGAAACTGGGTATGGAACAGGATAAGGCAACAGTTTTTGGGAAGACGGTGGAATTACAATTTACACAGTCGGGACACTATTGTATTCAATTACTGACAAATAATATTTCAAGTAGAGTGGTTAAGGATGTGTTAGTGGCAGTTGAAAATGGGATTTTAGCTGATAAAAAGCTTGTGGTATTAAAACTGCATAGGCAATTTGCACTTCCGTCTTCTCGGAGGCTGAAAAATGTATTAAAGGATGCAGGGGTAAGGGATGACGACTATACTAAACTGATAGAACAGGTTAGTGACCGCTGTGAAGTTTATAGGAAGTACAGAAGGACACCAGCACGACCGATAGTAACCCTACCTTTGGCCAATGATTTTAACAACATTGTGGCCATGGACCTTAAGATCTGGGATAAAGCAAATAATATATTTATTTTGCATTTTGTAGATTTAGCAACCAGATTTAGTCAATCAACGATTGTACGAAGTAAAGAAAAGAGAGTAATTCTGGATCAAATCATGGAAAAATGGATAGGGACAGGAATGGGTCCACCAGCAAAATTCCTTACGGACAATGGAGGAGAATTTGCTAATGATGAGTTTAGGGATATGTGTGAAAACATGAATATCAGAGTTATGAATACGGCTGCAGAAAGCCCATTTAGTAATGGTGTCCGTGAAAGAAATCATGCTGTCATCGATGACATGCTTCGGAAAATTTTGGCAGATCGACCAAATTGCAGGCTGAATTCAGCTTTAGCATGGGCAGTACATGCAAAGAATTCATTGCAGATGGTTGGGGGCTATAGTCCTTATCAATTAGTGTTTGGTAGAAATCCTAAAATTCCGTCCATTTTGGATGACCAGCCTCCAGCTTGGGAGGGGACTACAATTAGCTCTGGTTTTGCTGAACATTTAAATGCATTACATCGCAGTGGAAAAGCTTTTTTGGAAGCAGAAGTCTCTGAAAGAATTCACAGAGCTTTAAGGCATAATGTACGGCCATCAGATGCCGTCTTTCAGCAAGGAGGCATAGTATACTATAAGAGAGACAATTCTAATGAATGGAAAGGCCCAGGGAAGATCATAGGCATAGATGGCAAAACAATTATTTTGCAACATGGTAATCGAACTGTTAGGGTACATTCATCAAGGATAATGGAGATTACAAATTTTCAAACTTAGACAGAGCAGACAGACATGACGAGGAACCAGAGTCATCTGGTACGCATGTGTTACAGAACTATGAGGACCAATTAACTGATATAGACAGGGTTTCTGTGCAGGAACACAACACTTTTGATGAATTAGAACAGGCCATTTTTCCAAAAGGGCAACTGCCAAAAGTTGGTACAAAAGTGACATACTTGCCTGAAGGGTCTAGTCAATGGAAGGATGCAACTGTTATTAATAGAGCAGGGAAGGCCACTGGAAAGTATAAACATTGGTTGAATGTACAGCATTCAGGGGAAGGAGTCAAGACAATGGATTGGGAAAACGAAGTTCAAAAATGGAGGGCACAGAAACGCAGTGCCAGTTCAGATAGTACATCAGATAGTGAACAGGTCTGCAGGAAAAGTTCGAGAACTATTGAAAGGACATCCCACAGCAGAAGGGAAAGATCAAGCAGTATCAGTACAGAACGAGATACCAGGCGGGAGAGGGGACGTAGTTTATCAAGATCTCGGATCATGAGTAAGACTACGAATACTAATGGGAGTAGAAGCCCACATGCACGTGAGATTTTGGTGGCTTCAAATAAATTAGATGAAAAAGTTATCAAAGAAGCTAAACAGAAAGAATTGCATAGTTGGAGTGAATTTTGGGTATACACGGAAGTACCGGATAGGGGACAAAGAGCTCTATCCCACAGATGGATTTGCACAGAAAAGGTTCTTCCGGATGGAACTTCTAAGGCTAAGGCCAGGCTTGTGGCAAGGGGATTTGAAGAAAACTTAGAAGATCAGGATTTAAGGGTAGATTCACTTACAACAGGAAAGGTTATTTTAAAGATCTTCTTGGCTCTATTAGCCACAAAAGCATGGGAATGCAAATCTATAGATATGAAAGCTGCCTTTTTGCAGGGGCATCAGCTCCAGAGAGACATTTTTCTCCGTCCTCCGAAAGAAGCAGCTAACACAGAAGGGCTACTCTGGAAGTTGAACAAATGTGTATATGGATTAAATGATGCATCTAGAGTGGTATTTTTCAGTAAGGTCAGATTTGTTAAAGTTAGGCTGTTGCCAGTTGAAAGCAGATCCTGCAATGTTTTACTCGCACTATAAAGGAAATCTTTCTGGCGTTTTTATGATGCATGTCGATGATTGTTTGTGGGGTGGGACTAGTGATTTTGAAGCTATTGTAATCTCTGGTTTGAGGAAAGAATTCAGGGTTGGAAGTCAGGATTCCGGTGCATTTAAATATATTGGACTGGAAATTGGACAGACTCAGTTAGGGGAAACTTTACGTCAGCAATCTTATTTGGAAAGCATCAGCCCAATAGCAATTAGTCGTGGCCAAGTTTCACAAAAAGACGTAATGGTTTCAAAGATAGAAAAAGAGCAACTGCAAAGTTTAATTGGGCAACTGAACTGGTTAGGTAGACAGACTAGACCGGACGTGAGTTTTGATGTCTTAGAGTTGAGTACAAAAATGAATGACCCCTAAGTGGAAGATATAATAAGAGCAAATAAAGTGTTGGCCAAACTAAAAATGCAGGAGTGTGTTTTGAAGTTCCCGGTTTTAGGTGACCTTAGACACTTGAACCTCATAGTTTATAGTGATGCGTCCTACGCAAATTTATGTGATGGGGTTTCAAGCGCAGGAGGTTTTATAATTTTCCTTTTGGGGAACAATGGTAAATGTTGCTTGCTTGTGTGGGAAACAAAGAAAATATGGAGAGTGGTAAAAGCACTTTGGCTGCTGAGACGTTAAGCCTTGTAGAGGCAGTGGCTATGGCCTTTTATACAAGTATGATATTGACAGAAATTCGGGGATTTGACTGTCACATTGACAATAAATGCCTGTGGGAAAATGTGCACTCTACAAAATGTGTCAATGAAAAGAGGTTACGGATAGACATCGCAAGTTTGAAGCAGATGTTGGACAGAGGGGAAATAACAAAAATTAAATGGGTCGACAGGAGATATCAACTGTCAGACTGTTTTACGAAAAGAGGGGCGAGTTCACAGAAACGTTTGGATATTGATGATGAAGGGCGCTTGTTTCTGTGATTGTTTTTTTTCTTTCTCGTCCAAACAAAAAAAGGGGGAAATCATACGTGTGTTTTTGAGTTTCTTGAAATTTTGTTTTCAACTAATTATTTTTTTTCTCCAAGAAAGGGGAGACTGTTAAGTAATGGGTTAAGAGACATTGCAATTAGTTGTCTCATTTATGTTCAGTATCCATTAATTGACACTGATATGTAAAGGGGCTTCAGGTGGCCTCTGGCAGGTGATGTGTAGTGAGAGTTTTGTGCAAAGGCTGTTGGAAGGAAATAAATGTGTTGGTGAAAAATGAACAGAACTTTAGACTCTTCATATCACAGCAACTAAAACGTCTCACATCCTGGACCGTAGGGCCAGCTGGACTTCCCTCCAAACCATCCCATTCTCCCCCTCTACCTGCCCGTTTCCCCGGGGGTTGTAGCTGGTCGTTCTGCTGGAGGCGATACCCCTGCTAAGCAGGAACTGATGCAGCTCATCACTCATGAATGAGGATCCCCTGTCGCTGTAGATGTAGGCGGGGAAACCAAACAGAGCGAAGATTGTGTTGAGGGCCTTGATGACGGTGGCAGACGTCTTTTCGGGGCATGGGATGGCGAAGGGGAACCTGGAGTACTCATCGACCACACTCAGGACAAAGGTGTTTCGGTCGGTGGAGGGGAGGGGCCCTTTGAAATCCAGGCTGAGGCATTCAAAGGGGCGGGAGGCCTTCACCAGGTGCGCACGGTCCGGCCAGTAGAAGTGCGGCTTGCACTCCGCGCAGACCTGGCAGTCCCTGGTGACTGTCCGTACTTCCTCGATGGAGTAGGGCAGATTACGAGCCTTGACAAGATGGTACAATCGTGTGAGCCCCGGGTGAGGCAATAAATTGATTCACGATCAATTGTACAAAGACTCATATTGGGTAAAACTGTGGCTTTATTGCTGTAAGATGCATGGCCTCCCACAGCAGCTGGTGAAATGGCAGCTGAATGGAGGACACGCATATTTATACTCCTCCTCCGGGGCGGATCCAGCAGGCAGGGGCTACCGGCGAACCTGTAGTACAGGTCCTACCTTACATCCCCTAATAAAGGTGTACAGTGGTTCACCACACTAAGCATGGACGTCAAAGGGCCCCTCCCGTCCTCCAACCGCAATACCTATTTTTTAACCGTCAATTGCAAGTTTTCCCATTTCCTATTCGCTGTCCCCTGCCCCGACATGACCTCGGCCACCGTTATAAAGGCACTGCACAGCATCTTCACCCTGTTCGGTTTCCCCACTTACATCCACAGTGACCAGGGTACATCGTTCATGAGCGATGAGCTGCGTCAGTACTCAGCAAGGGCATCGCCTCGAGCAGAACGACCAGCTACAACCCACGGGGAAACGGGCAGGTGGAGAGGGAGAACGCAACAGTTTGGAAGGCTGTCCCTTTGGTCCTACGGTTGAGAAGTCTCCCAACCACCCGCTGGCAGGAGGGCCTACCCGACGCGCTCCACTCCATCAGGTCGCTCCTCTGCACGGCCACGAACGAGACCCCTCACAATCGCTTGTTTGTCTTCCCCAGGAAGTCCACCTCCGGGGTCTCGCTTTCATCTTGGCTGATGACTTCGGGACCTGTTCTTCTCCGGAGGCACGTGAGGAGCCATAAGATGGACCCTCTGGCCGAGAGGGTCCAGCTGCTATATGCAAACTCCCAGTACGCCTACGTCATGCACTCCGAAGGACGGCAAGATACGGTTTCCCTGCGGGATCTGGCACCCGCTGGTTCCCCTACAGATGCTCCTCCCGCGCCAATATTCCCCCCTGCACCCCCACACCGCCTGTCACAACCAACCTCAACCCCCCCCTCAAAGAACAAAGAACAGGAACAGGCCCTTCGGTCCTCCAAGCCCGTGCCGACTATGCTGCCCGACTAAACTACAATCTTTTACACTTCCTGGGTTCGTATCCCTCAATTCCCATCCTATTCATATATTTGTCAAGATGCCCCTTAAATTTCACTATCATCCTTGCTTCCACCACCTCCTCCGGCAGCGATTTCCAGGCACCCACTACCCTCTGTGTAAAAAACTTGCCTCGTACATCTACTCTAAACCTGGCCCCTCGCACCTTAAAGCCTCTGACTATCCACTCTGTCTATGCTCCTCATAATTTTGTAGACCTCTATCAGGTCGCCCCTCAACCTCCGTCGTTCCAGTGAGAACAAACCAAATTTATTCAACCGCTCCTCATAGCTAATGCCCTACATACCAGGTAACATGCTGGTAAATCTCTTCTGCACCCTCTCTAAAGCCTCCACATCCTTCTGGTAGTGTGGCGACCAGAATTGAACACTATACTCCAAGTGTGGCCTTACTAAGGTTCTATACAGCTGCAACATGATTTGCCAATTCTTATACTCAATGCCCCGGCCAATGAAGGCAAGCATGCCGTATGCCTTCTTGACTACCTTCTCCACCGGTGTTGCCCCTTTCAGTGACCTGTGGACCTGTACACCTAGATCTCTCTGACTTTCAATATTCTTGAGGGTTCTACCATTCACTGTATATTCCCTACCTGCATTAGACCTTCCAAAATGCATTATCTCACATTTGTCAGGATTAAACTCCATCTGCCATCTCTCCCCCCAAGTCTCCAAACAATCTAAATCCTGCTGTATCCTCTGACAGTCCTCATCGCTATCCGCAATTCCACTAACCTTTGTGTCGTCTGCAAACTTACTAATCAGACCAGTTACATTTTCCTCCAAATCATTTATATATACTACGAACAGCAAAGGTCCCAGCACTGATCCCAGTCACAGCCCTCCAATTAGAAAAGCACCCTTCCATTGCTACTCTCTGCCTTCTATGACCTAGCCCGTTCTGTATCCACCTTGCCAGTTCACCCCTGATCCCATGTGATTTCACCTTTTGTACCAGTCTACCATGAGGGACCTTGTCAAAGGCCTTACTGAAGTCCATATAGATAACATCCACTGCCCTACCCGCATCAATCATCTTTGTGACCTCTTTGAAAAACTATATCAAGTTAGTGAGATACGACCTCCCCTTCACAAAACCATGCTGCCTCTCATTAATACGTCCATTTGCTTCCAAATGGGAGTAGATCATGTCTCGAAGAATTCTCTCCAGTAATTTCCCTACCACTGACGTAAGGCTCACCGGCCTGTAGTTCCCTGGATTATCCTTGCTACCCTTCTTAAACAAAGGAACAACATTGGCTATTCTACAGTCCTCCGAGACATCACCTGAAGACAGTGAGGATCCAAAGATTTCTGTCAAGGCCTCAGCAATTTCCTCTCTAGCCTCCTTCATTATTCTGGGGTAGACCCCATCAGGCCCTGGGGACTTATCTACCTTAATATTTTTCAAGACTCCCAACACCTCATCCTTTTGGATCTCAATGTGACTCAGGCATTCTCCAGACTCAACATCCACCAATTCCTTCTCTTTGGTGAATACTGATGCAAAGTATTCATTTAGTACCTCTCCCATTTCCTCTGGCTCCAGACATAGATTCCCTTGCCTATCCTTCAGTGGGCCAACCCTTTCCCTGGGAAAAAGCCTTGGGACTTTCCTTAACTCTATTTGCCAATGACTTTTCGTGACCCCTTCTAGCCCTCCTGACTCCTTGCTCAAGTTCCTTCCTACTTTCCTTATATTCCACACAGGCTTTGTCTGTTCGCAGCCTTCTCGCCCTGACAAATGCCTCCTTTTTCTTTTTGACTAGGCCTACAATATCTCTCGCGCCTCCTCCTCCTTCCTCCACGCCGGCGATGTCACTGCCACCCCCCGCTACCCTCCCGACTCCCCAAGCCCCTACGCCGCACCGCACAAAAGCTCCGACCACCGTGCTCCCGGATGTACCCTCATCGAAGACGTCCGTGTCCGCCGCACCACCGCCCGAGCTGAGAAGGTCAACAAGGACGATCAGGCCTCCAAAGAGAATGGACATGTAATCCCACTTCACCCCCGACGGACTCTGTGTTTTTCTTAAACAGGGGGTGAATATGATGAATGGGTAATGTGCCTTTAAGATCATGCATGTAATGTCCCTTTAAGGGTTTGCGGGGGACTCCGCCTCCGGCTCCACCTCCCAGGGGCCGGATATAAGGTGACGTCCTGTGGGCGGCGCTCAGTGAGCACTCATCTCTCCGGCTGGCGAAGTTCTCTGTTTATTAAAGCCTTTGTTTTACAAGTACACTCTCTCGTGTCATAATTGAGGGTATATCAACTCCGTGTCCCAGGCTGCTCTCCGGTTTTCACTCACCTTTCCGGGCTGCTCTCCGGTTTTCACTCACCTTCCCAGGCTGCTCACCGGTTTTCGCTCATTCTCCCAGACGGCTCTTCAGTTTTCACTCACATTCCCAGGCTGCTCTTCGGTTTTCACTCACCTGCCCAGGGTGCTCCCCACATTTCTCTCATTTTCCAGGCTGCTCTCCGGTTTTCACTCACATTCCCAGCCTGCTCTCCGGTTTTCACACATTGTCCCAGCCTGCTCTCCGGTTTTTACTCACCTGCCCAGGGTGCTCTCCGGTTTTCCATTATCCCAGGTTGCCCTCCGGTTTTCACTCACCTTCCCAGCCTGCTCTCCAGTTTACACTCTGTGGCAAACCACTGTTACACCCGTATTAGGTGATGTAAGGTAGGACCTGTACTCCAGGTTCGCCAGCTGCTCCAGCCTGCTGGTTCCTCCCAGTAGGAGGAGCATAAATATGCATGTCCTCTATTTTGCAGCCATTTCGCCAACTGCTGTGGGAGGCCACACATCTTACTGCAATAAAGCCACAGTTGTATCCAACCTGAGTCTTTGTACAATTGATCGTACATCAATTTATTGCAGCAAGATTTTCTAGAAGATGGACCTCCGAATCAACCCAGATTGCCTGCAGCTGCATCCGCAGTCTAGCGACGCCAGAAAGGACTTTCATCACTGGCTAGCCTGATTTGAGGCCCATATCAACTCATCGACCACCCCTCTGACGGAGGCTCAGAAGATACAGATCCTGTACTCAAGGTTGAGCTCCAACTTGTTTCCGCTGATCCAGGACGCCCCGAACTACCCGGACGCAATGACGCTCCTCAAAGAAAACTACGCACAGAAACGAACACACTCTTCGCCAGGCATGTACTCGCCACTCGCTCTCAACTCCCTGGAGAGTCCATAGAAGACTTCTGGCAGGCCCTAATCCCACTCGTCCGGGACTGTGACTGTCAGGCCGTTACGGCCACCAAACATTCTCACCTTCTTATGCGCGATGCTTTTGTAACGGGGATTGGGTCGGACCTCATTCGCCAAAGGCTGCTTGAGGTGGCCACGCTCGACCTAGCAGGGACTAAGAAGCTAGCACTCTCCACGGCGGTCGCCTCACGTAATGCTCAGGCCTACCCCTCCGGCCGTGCGGCCCAACCCTCCTATCCCTCGTGGACCCCACAAATGGCCGCCCCAGCCGAGGCTTTAGCCAGCCAATACGCCTGTGCCACACGCCAATCCGCGCACCCCAGGAGTCCCCGTTGTTACTTCTGCGGCCAGCAGAAGCACCCTCGCAAATACTGCCCGGCCCGCGCTGCCATTTGCAAGGCTTGCAGCAAAAAGGGCCACTTCGCCGCGGTGCAAGTTAGAGATTCAACCGGTCTGGTGCCTTGACGTTCTGCTGGGAGCAGGACCGGTCCTGGAGCTGCGAGCCAAGTCAGAAGCGACACCCTGGAAGTGGACTTCCTGGGGAAGGCAAAAAGATGTTAATGGGGTGTGTTATTCGTAGCGATGCACAGTAGTGACCGGATGGAGTGTAGTGCATCAGGGAGGACCTCCTGCCAGCGAGAGGCTGGGAGGTTCCTGGACCATAGGGCCAGTTGGACGTTCCGTTCTCCCTCTCTACCTGCCCGTTTCCCCGGGGGTTATAGCTGGTCGTCCTGCTGGAGGCGATACCCCTGCTGAGCAGGAACTGACGCAGCTCATCACTCATGAATGAGGATCCCTGTCACTATGGATGTAGGCGGGGAAGCCGAACAGAGAGAAGATTGTGTTGAGGGCCTTGATGATGGTGGCAGACATCATATCGGGGCAGGGGATGGCGAAGGGGAACCTGGAGTACTCATCGACCACACTGAGAATATAGGTGTTATGGTCGGTGGAGGGGAGGGGCCCTCTGAAGTCCACGCTGAGGTGTTCAAAGGGGCGGGAGTCTTTCACCAGGCGCGCACGGTCCGGCCGGTAGAAGTGCGGCTTGCACTCCGCACAGACCTGGCAGTCCCTGGTGACTGCCTGTACTTCCTCGACGGAGTAGGGCAGATTGCGAGCCTTGACAAGATGGTACAACCGTGTGACCGCCAGGTGACAAAGGCTGTCGTGTAGGGCCCGGAGTTGGTCTACTTGTGCGCTGGCACATGTACCTCGGGATTGGGTGCCTGGGGGCTCGTTGAGTTTGCCGGGGCGATACAGGATCTCATAATTATAGGTGGAGAGCTCGATTCTCCACCGCAAGATTTTATCATTTTTGATCTTGCCCCGCTGCGTGTTGTTGAACATGAAGGCTACCGACCGTTGGCCAGTGAGGAGAGTGAATCTCCTGCTGGCCAGGTAATGCCTCTAATGCCGTACAGCCTTAACGATAGCTTGGGCCTCTTTTTCGACGGACGAGTGCCGAATTTCTGAGGCATGAAGGGTGCGGAAAAAGAATGCCACGGGTCTGCCTGCCTGGTTGAGGGTGGCGGCAAGTGCGACGTCTGATGCGTCACTTTCTACTTGGAAGGGCAGTGTCTCGTCTACTGCGTGCATCCCGGCCTTGGCTATATCAGCTCTGATACGGGCGAAGCCTGTTGTACCTCAGCCGTAAGGGGAAAGTAGGTGGACTGAATGAGTGGGCGGGCCTTGTCCGCGTAGTTTGGGACCCACTGGGCGTAGTAGGAGAAGAACACCAGGCAGCGTTTGAGGGCCTTGGGGCAGGGGGGAGGGGAAACTCCATGAGAGGGCACATGCAGTCGGGATCGGGCCCCAGAACTCCATTCTGGACCACAGAGCCGAGGATGGCTAGGCGGGTTTCAGGTCTATCGTTGAGAAGACCCGGTACTGCGCAATCTGATTGACCATATCAGTTATGCGTGGGAGGGGGTACGCGTCGAGTTGCGTGTACCGATTGATGGTCTGGCTGTAGTCCACAACCATTCCCTAGTTTTAACAACTACTACATGAGCTATGCAGGGGCTGTTGCTGGCCTCGATGATGCGTTCCTGATGAAGGTCTTGTCCTGGGTGCTGTACCGTCTGTTCCTGGTGGCAACGGGTTTGCAATCCGAAGTTAGATTGGCAAAGAGGGAGGGTGGGTTGAGCTTTAGGGTCGCGAGGCCGCAGTGAGGGGTGGTAAGGGCCCGCCGAATTTGAGGGTGAGGCTCTGGAGATTGCACTGGAAGTCCAGGCCTAGTAGTAGTGCAGCGCAAAGATTAGGAAGGATGTAGAGGCGGAAGCCTCTGAATTCTACGCCCTGGACCGTCAGAGTGACCGTGTAGAACCCTGGATTGGGATGGAATGGGGTCCGGGGGCCAGGGAGATTCTTTGATTGGCGGGGTGGGAGGCCTTCACCAGGTGCGCTCTATCTGGTCGGCAGAGCAGACAAGTCCCACCCACTCATTCAGTCCACAGTTTTCCCCCTGGCGGCTGAGGCCCACCAGGCCTTCAACCGCATCAAGGTGGACATCGCCACGGCCACGATGCACGCGGTCGACAAGTCCCTCCCCTTTCAGGTGGAGAGCGATGCATCGGGCCTAGCCCTGGCCGCCAACCTCAACCAGGCAGGCAGGCCTGTGGCCTTCTTTTCCCGCACCCTCCATGCCTCCGAAATACGGCACTCCTCTGTCGAAAAGGAGGCCCAAGCCATTGTGGAAGCTGTGTGACATTGGAGGCATTACCTGGCCGGCAGGAGATTCACTCTCCTCACTGACCAACGGTCGGTTGCCTTCATGTTTAATAATACACAGCGGGGCAAGATCAAAAATGACAAGATCTTAGGTGGAGGATCGAGCTCTCCACCTATAATTATGAGATCTTGTATCGCCCGGGTAAGCTCAACGAGCCCCCTGATGCCCTATCCCGCGGTACATGTGCCAGCGCACAAGTGGACCAACTCCGGGTTCTCCACTATGACCTTTGCCACCCGGGGGTCACCAGGTTCTTCCAGTTTATTAAGGCCTGCAACCTGCCCTACTCCATTGAGGAGGTCAGGACCGTCACCAGAGACTGCCAAGTCTGCAGAGCGTGCAAGCCGCACTTCTACCGACCAGATAGAGCGCACCTGGTGAAGGCCTCCCGCCCCTTTGAACTCCTCAGCATGGACTTCAAAAGGCCCCTCCCCTCCACCGACTGCAACACGTACTTTCTGAACGTGATTGATGAGGACTCTCTGTTCCCTTTCGCCATCCCATGTCCCGATATGACTTCTGCCACGGTAATCAAAGCCCTACACAGCATCTTCACTCTGTTCGGTTTTCCCACCTATATCCACAGCGACCGGGGATCCTCTTTCATCATCATCATAGAATTTACAGTGCAGAAGGAGGCCATTCGGCCCATCGAGTCTGCACCGGCTCTTCGAAAGAGCACCCTACCCAAGGTCAACACCGCCACCCTATCCCCATAACCCAGTAACCCCACCCAACACCAAGGGCAATTTTGGACACTAAGGGCAATTTATCATGGCCAATCCACCTAACCTGCACATCTTTGGACTGTGGGAGGAAACCGGAGCACCCGGAGGAAACCCACGCACACACGGGGAGGATATGCAGACTCCGCACAGACAGTGACCCAAGCCGGAATCGAACCTGGGACCCTGGAGCTGTGAAGCAATTGTGCTATCCACAAGGCTACCGTGCTGCCCCCCCATCATGAGCGATGAGCTGCGATAGTTCTGCTCAGCAAGGGCATTGCCTCGAGCAAGGCAACCAGCTACAACCCCCGGGGAAACGGGCAGGGGGAGAGGGAGAATGGGACGGTCTGGAAGGCCGTCCTGCTGGCCCTGCAGTCTAAAAATCTACCGGTCTCCCGCTGGCAGGAGGTCCTCCCCGACGCGCTCCATTCCATCCAATCGCTCCTCTGCACCGCAACTGAGACCCCTCACAAACGTGTGTTTGCCTTCCCCAGGAAGTCCACCTCCGGGCTTTCACTCCCAACATGGTTGACAGTTCCTGGACCCGTCCTCCTCTGGAAGCATGTGCGGACCCACAAGTCGGACCCCTTGGTCGAAAAGGTCCACCTCTTACATGCAAACCCGCAGTACGCCTACGTGGCACACCCCGACGGGCACCAGGATACAGTCTCCCTCCGGGACCTGGCACCAGCTGTATCCCCACCCAAGATCCCCGACCTGACACTGCGCCCACCCCCCCCCCACCCTGGTTGCCTCATTCACCACTCATCCTCCCTCCAGCGAGCCTGACCGCAGCCCCCACCCTAGCAGGATCTGTCCTCCCACTGGATCCACTCAGGGGTGACGAAGACGAGGACAACACACTCCCGGAGTCGCAGGTGACCAAGTTGGCGCCCAGATCACCACCAGGACTGAGGCGATCGCAGAGGAGGGCACCCGACAGACTTAACTTGTAATGTTTTCTACCACCCCCGCCGGACTCTTTTTTAACAGGGGGTGAATGTGGTAATCACCACTAGTGGCATGTTATATGTATTACGACACTGCTCCTATATTAAGGGTACATCGATAAATCCCTCCCTGCTGGCTCCGCCTAGTGGGCGGCGTATAAAAGTGTGTGCTTTCCGATGCTGCAGCCATTCTGGTTCCAGCTACAGGAGGCACAACATCTTGCTCAATAAGCCCTCGATTGTTCCACCATTCTCATCTTGTGGTAATTGACGGTGCATCACCTTCCCAGGCTGCTTTACGTTTTCACTCATTGTCCCAGGCTGCTCTCCGGTTTTCACTCACCTTCCCAGGCTTCTCTCCGGTTTTCACTCACCTTCCCAGGCTTCTCTCCGGTTTTCACTCACCTTCTCAGGCTGCTCTCCGGTTTTCAATCATTGTCCCAGGCTGCTCTCCGGTTTTCACTCACCTTCCCAGGCTTCTTTCCGGTTTTCACTCACCTTCTCAGGCTGCTCTCCGGTTTTCAATCATTGTCCCAGGCTGCTCTCTGGTTTTCTCCTGCTCTGAATCATGAAATGATATAATTTTCCTTGCAGAAGGTCGGCATTCAATCCATCGGGTCTGCACCGGCCCTTGGAAAAATCACCCTACTTAAGCCCAATCCTCCACCCTATCCCTGTAACCCCACCTAACCTTCTTTTTGGACCAGTCCACTTAAACTGCACATCTTTGGACTGTGGGAGGAAACCGGAGCACCCAAAGGAAACCCACGCAGACACGAGGAGAACGTGCAGACTCCTCATAGACAGTGACCCAAGCTGGGAATCGAACATGGGACCCTGGAGCTGTTAAGCAACTGTGCTAACCACTGTGCTACCGTGCTGCCCAATTATTTCTGCTCAGCTCCTGATGGAAAAGCTACAAATCCCCGATATCTTTTACCTTCCCAGGCCACTCTCCGTTTTTTCCCCGCTCATCTCAGTAATCATTAAGGTTTTCATTAATTTCCACAAAACCATTTCTTTACTAATACTAATTTCCTTCAGTTCCTTCCTGAAACTTGTGTTTCTCAGAACTTCTGGTGCATTATTCATGTCTTCCTTTGTGAAGACAGAAGCAAAGTATGAATTTAGTTCCTCACCCATTTCTTTGTTCCTGTTATGAAATCCTCCGTTTTTGACTGTAAGGGGCTTACATTCGTTCATACCAATCTTTTTCCTTTACAAACTACAGAAACTTATACAGTCAGTTTTTATGTTCTCCGCTAGCTTACTTTCATATTATAATTCCCTTTCTTAATCAACCCCTTGATCCGCCTTTGCTGAACTTTAAATTGTTCCCAATCCTCAGGTCTATTGCTTTTTCTTGTTAATTTGTAAGCCTCTTCTTTGAATCTAATATGATCTCTAATTTCCCTGGTAAGCCATGATTTGGGCACAGTTCCCTTTCTATTCTTGCGCCAAATAGGAATAAAAAACTTTTGGATTTCACCAATTCGTTCCTTGAATGCCTGCCATTGCCTGTCCACTGTCCTTCCTTTCAGTAATGTTTGCCAGTCCATCATAGGTAGCTCATGTGGAGGATCAATGTGGAAGCTCAACCAGACATACTCCAAGGTCCAATTCCAGGAGCACCCAACCAGACTACTAATGCTGTAAGCGAACATGGAACCCAGCCCAATCTGACTCAGGAAGACGCTGCCAGTGACCCAAACCCTGAGTGAAAACCCACAAATTGGCAAAGACCCCGCGCAAGGACCGAACGCGCCGAAAGGTAGACCCGTCCTCGCAAAACCCGGGGTCGGACCGGATCGCAAACATGACTCCCGAAATCGGAACCAGCAACCACATACCTTCCACATCAGACTTCTCCCATCGGATCCCGGAACCACCCAGAAGCAGCCGCCGACCGAGGAAGCGAGGGAAACACGGCAGTCTTCCAGTGAGATTACAACAACGTGGTTTAAAATCTCCTCTCCCCAGCATACACCTGGCAAACGTCCAAACGATCGAAAACAAGCAGGATGAGCTTAACGCCAGACGTACCTCAGAGGGAAGTAAGAGACTGCTGTTCGCTCTGTTTTGAGGAGACATGGCTCACGCCTGCCTCATTGGACTGTGCAATAAAACCTGAGGGCTTCTCAAAACACTGGTTGAACCTCATGGCATCATCGGGCAAGGCGAAGGGTGGAGAGGTTGCCTCCTCATCAACTCATCCTGGTGCTTGGATGTGGCGACCCTCGTAGACTACTGCTCCCTGGACCTGGAATACCTGACTGTGAAGTGCCGCCCATACTATCTTCCATGAGAGTTCATCATCAGGGCAGTGTACATCCCACCCCAGGGGGACGTGAAGAATGCGCTTGATGAATTGTATGCCGCTATAAATAACTGTGAAACAGCATACCCGGAGGCCTTGTTCATCGTGGCCGGGGACTTCAACCAGGCCAACCTCAAGAGTGTACTGCCAAAATTACGCCAACAGATCTCCTGTCCCACCAGGGGCGGAAACATCCTTGACCACTGCTACACCAACATCAAGGGCGCCTACCGATCCATCCCCCGACTGCACTTCGGAAAATCGGGTCAAAGACGCTGCTCCTTCTCCCGACATACAAGCAGAACCTTAAGCGGGAGAATTCGGTTAAGAAGGTCATGCAATGCTGGTTCAAGGCATTAGAAGAGCTCCTACACAACAGCTTGGAGTCAGTGGACTGGTCCAAAATCAAGAACTCAGTGGCCAACCTAAATTGGTGTGCCACCACCATCACAGACTTCACCAGCAAGTATGTAGAAGATTCCATGCTAAAGAAGGTAGTACGTACATTCCCCAAACCAAAACCATTATTCCCTACTGAAGGCCAGGTCTGAGGTATTCAAGACAGGGAACCCTGACCTTTCCAAGATATCCAAGTACGATCTCCGCAGTGCCACCAGAGATGCCAAGTGACAATACCAGACTAAGCCAGAGTCACAGGCTAATAACGCAAACTCTCATTGGTTGTGACAAGGCTGAAACAACACAAGGCTATAAAGCAAAACCGATTAGAATCTCTGGCAGCAGCGCACTCCTCCCTGATGAACTCAATGCATTCCATGCTCGTTTCGAGCAGGAAACCATCAAACTGCTGTCAACTGCCACAGCAGCCTTGGACACATCCATACTTACCGTCACAGATTCCAAAGTCAGATCGGCTTTCTTGAAAGTGAACCCTCGGAAAGCAACCGGTCCTGACGGTGTCCCTGGTCATGCACTCAGATCCTGCGAAGACCAACTGGCCGGTGTGTTCGCAGACATCTTCAACCTCTCCTTCTCCGTCCGAGGTTCCCACCTGCTTCAAGAAGACCACCATCATACCAGAGTCAAAGAAGAACCAGGCAAGATGCCTCAACCACTACCGTCCAGTGGTCTTGACATCTATCATTATGAATGCTTCGAGCGATTGGTCATGAGACACATCCACATACTCCCAGAATGCCTTGATCCACTGCAATTTACATACCACCACAACTGGTCCACAGCAGATGCCATCTCCAAGGCCCTACACTCAACCCTGGAGCATCTCGACAACAAGGACTCCTACGTCAGACCCTTATTCATTGACTACAACTCCGCCTTCACCATCATAATCACAGCCAAGCTCATATCAAAACTCCAAAACCTAGGACTTGGCTCCTCCCTCTGCAATTGGGTCCTTGACTTCCTGACCCATAGACCACAATAAGTAACTATAAACAACAACACCTCCTCCACAATAGTCCTCAATACTGGGGCCGCGCGAGGCTGCGTACTTAGCCCCCTACTATACTCCCGAAGCACACACGACTATGGCAAAATTTGGTTCCAACTCCATCTACTAGTTTGCTGATGACATAACCGTAGTGAGTCGGATCTTGAACAACGATGAGTCAGAGTACAAGAGGGAGACAGAGAATCTAGTGGCGTGGTGAAATTACAACAATCTTTCCCTTAATGTCAGTAAAACTAAGCAGATGGTCATTGACTTCAGGAAGCAAAGTATCATACATGCCCCTGTCAGCGTCAATGGTGCCGAGGTAGAGATGGTTGACAGCTTCAAATTCCTAGGTGTGCACATCACCAACAATCTGTCCTGGTCCACCCATGTCGACGCTACGACCAAGAAAGCACGACTGCCTATACTTCCTCAGGAAACTAAGGAAATTCGGCATGTTCACATTGACTCTTACCAATTTTTGCAAATACACCGTAGAAAGCATTCTATCTGGCTGCATCACACCTCGGTATGGCAACTGCTTGGCCCAAGACCCTAAGAAACTCCAGAGAGTCATGAACACAGCCCAGTCCATCATGTGAAACTGCCTCCCATCCATTATTTCTGTCTACACTTCTCGCTACCTTGGGAAAGCGGGCTGCATAATCAAAGACTCCTTCCACCCGAGTTTATTCTCTCTACCAACCTCTTCCATCAGGCAGGGGATACAAAAATCTAAGAACACACAACAGTTGATCCAAAAAAACATCTCATATGCACTCCAGAAATTGTACTGTGACTAATTTGACTCACCCAATTAAAGTCACCGATAATCACAGATGTTCTTTTATCACATGCATCGTTAATTTCCTGTCTTATGCTATTCCCAACATTACCACTGCAGTTTGGTGGTCTGTATACCACCCCTGCAAATGTTTTTTGCCCCTTGATGTTTCTTAACTCGACCCATACAGATTCCACATCATTTGTGCCAATATACCAGCACGGTAGCATTGTGGATAGCACAATTGCTTCACAGCTCCAGGGTCCCAGGTTCGATTCCGGTTTGGGTCACTGGCTGTGCGGAGTCTGCACATCTTCTCCGTGTGTGTGTGGGTTTCCTCCGGGTGCTCGGGTTTCCTCCCACAGTCCAAAGATGTGCAGGTTAGGTGGATTGGCCATGATAAATTGCCCTTAGTGTCCAAAATTGCCCTTAGTGTTGGGTGGGGTTACTGGGTTATGGGGATAGGGTGGAGGTGTTGACCTTGGGTAGGGTGCTCTTTCCAAGAGCCGGTGCAGACTCGATGGGCCGAATGGCCTCCTTCTGCACTGTAAATTCTATGATAAATACTGGTCATCTACTGCACAATCTGACGTTGAACAAATTTGACATCGGCATGCTGACCAATTATTGCCTGCACTTAGCTAGAGTACAGAATCTGTGCCAGATATTTTCACCACATAGAGTATGGACAGTGACATGCCTGTCTTGAGGACTACAACAGCTGAAATTACAGAATTTGTTATGATAGAATCATTCATATAACCACAGACGACTCCTGCGTTGATTTTGCCTAATGTAACTCTGACCAGTGTACAGGAAGCCACTCCTCGTACCCCTAAGAGCCAAAAGAAACAGACACTCACCCAGGAGACAGTCGTACAAATGTTCACGTATATCCGTAAATGTGACCGAAGGCAAGTACTCCTCAAGTACTAGACAGGATACAACAAAGGTATATTCTACTACCCCACAATACAATAACTCTCTACGCCACTACTTTCTTCAGCTGCTTCTGCAATGACCTCCCTTCCATCATAAGGTCAGACATGGGGGTGTTTGCGGATGACTGCACAATGTTCAATATCATTCGCGACTCCTCAGATACTGAAGCAGTCCATGTCCATAAGTAGCAAAACCTGGACAAAATCCAGGTTTGGGCTGACAAATGGCAAGTTAAATTTGTGCCACACCAGTGCCAGGCATTGACCATCTCCTACAAGAGAGCATATAACCATCGTTCCTTGACATTCCTTGACATTCAATGGCATTACCATCGCTGAATCCCCCACAATCAACATCCTGGGGGTTACCATTGACGAGAAACTGAACTAACCGAGCCATATTGATACCACGGCAGGTCAAAAGCTGGAATCCTACGGCGAGCAACTCCTCCAAATGCCTGTTCATCATCTACAAGGTACAAGTCAGGAGTGTACTTGCCTGGATGAGTGCAGCTCCAACAACACTAAGAAGCTTAACACCATCCAGGGCAAAACAACCGGCGCGTCTGCTCCTCCTTCCACAAGCATTCAAACCCTCCACCACTGACGAACAGTGGGAGTCGTGTGTGCCATCTACAAGATGCACTGCAATAACTCACCAAAGTTCCTTAGACAGCAAACTAGCTGCCATCTAGATGGACATGAGCAGCAGATACCTGGGAACCCCACCACCTGGAGTCACTCACCACTCTGACTTGGAAATATATCGCTGTTCCTTCACTGTCTCTGTGGCAACTTCCGAGAACTCCCTCCTTAACAGCACTGTGGGTGCACCTACACCTCAAGAACTGCAGTGGTTCAAGAAGGCACCACCTTCTCAAGGTCAACTAGGGAAATGCAATAGATGGTGGCTTTACCAGCGACCCCCACATCCCGTTAATGAATTTTAAAGAAACCCCCTTCAGGGTCCTCTTCCCCGACCTGCTCCCATGTCGGGGCTTATGTCCCGTCAGGGTGGTGAGTGACTCCAGGTGGTGGAGTTCCCAGGTATCTGCTGCTCATGTCCTTCTAGATGGCAGCTAGTTTGCTGTCTAAGGAACTTTGGTGAGTTATTGCAGTGCATCTTGTAGATGGCACACACGACTCCCACTGTTCGTCAGTGGTGGAGGGTTTGAATGCTTGTGGAAGGAGGAGCAGATGCGCCGGTTGCTTTGCCCTGGATGGTGTTAAGCTTCTTAGTGTTGTTGGAGCTGCACTTATCAGGGTTCCTCCAATTGGGAGGAAGCTCCGCCCCCAAAACACCTGGCGAGTTCATCTTCCAAGATGTAGATGGGGAATCTGATACAATGAAAGTTCTGACCCTTTTGGGGGTCGTAACACCAACATAACAATGCTGTTATTGCATAATGTGTTGGATCTCTGTTGAAGTGTTTGATTAAGTAAAAAGGCTGGGAACAATAAAGGTGTAAAGAGAGGGAGTGTTATGTATCAAAGTTACACCATTGTTGGTGTAATGTCACAATTAAAACATCATCAAAGCATTTAACAGGCTTTCATGGAATTCACCATTGTATTCTGTTTGAGCAGCACCCCTTGCACTGTGTCATACAAACTTGATGTGTGCCACCTCTGATTCTCTTTGCGGCTACAACAAAGAATATAACACTGTTCTTCAGGTGTGGAACTTTCAGATACCCAATTACTTTACAGTAGATCTGTTGCTGTCTTTTGATGCTTTTTTTTTACTCTCCCTGGATTGAAGCTTCTTCAAGGTCATTTTCTGTACATCTGGGGCGCTATTCTCCCCCCCCACGGCAGGTGGGAGAATCGCTGGGACACCGAGCGAATCACGCCACACTGCCCCGACCCCCGCACGCGATTCTCCCACCCCCCCCCCCCCCCGGAAACTAGCGGCGCGCGATTCGCACCGGGCCGCTCGGAGAACCGGCCAGCGGCGATTCTCCGGCCGGATGGGCCGAGCGGCTGCTACGATACGACAGGTTCCCGCTAGTGCCGTCCACCCCTGGTCGCTGCCGGCGGGAACTCTGCGGGAACGCTGGGGAGGCGGCCTGTGGGGGAGGGGGGCTCCTTCACCGGGGTGGCCTCCGATGGGGTATGGCCCATGATCGGGGCCCACTGATAGGCGGGCTGGCTTCTCCCCCCCCCCCCGGGCCTACCTCCTTCCGCGCGCGGCCCCAGAACACCGGCCCCATGTTGGTGAGAGGCCGGCGTGCGTAAGACATTCCCCGCGCATGCGCAGGATGGTGCGGCCCAAATGCGCATGCGCAGGATTGGGCTGCCCCAACTGCGCATGCGGGGTTGGCGTGGCACCAATTTGGCACCGCGTAAGGACGCTGGAGCGGCGTGAACCTGTGGAGGCCAGAATAGGTTGTGCCCAGGCCCTATTCACGCCGTCGTGAAATGTGATGGTGTTCACGACGGCGCGAACACTTGGCCTCCATATCGGAGAATCGCCCCCCTGGACTTTTCAAACTTTTTTGCAGGTAAACTAAGACAGGCACTGTTATCATGTGACTTATACAAAATGATCCAAATAAGGCAGCGAGATTTTTGAACAATTCTCCACCCACATGTGGTTCTTTGCTTTTGTTCTGGCTAAGCACAGTTTATATTCTTACAATGAAGCATTAACAAAACTTATCCTTTGGAAGAGAACCATAATTAAATTAAGGATTGTGTTTTGTCCTCTTGGAAGAGGAGCCCCAGCTTTAAATCCATAATTCTGTCTCATAGTTTGGAGCCGATTGAAACCTTCTTTAAACTTGGTCCAAGATCTTTAATTTAAAAAAGCCCATCAAAGCAGTTCTCTAAAAAACTGTGGTGTCATAACTGTGCACCCTGACAATACTACATAAATGTGAGCTGTTTTTGTTTTTGCCCACTCCCTTGATCTTGATGTTGAATGTTTCAGATTTGTAGAATCTCAATAATTGTAGCAGGTAGATAATCTTTAATTAAAAACAGAAAATACCTTAAATACTTTAAATCCTCAGTCAGTCTGGCGACATTTGTGGAGGGAGTAAAACAGTTAACTGTTTCAGTCATGACCTTTACACTGCAGTTCTGATGAGTATTTATAGATATTTCTCTTTTTAGTTCAGCATCTGCAGGATTATGATTTTTTTTAAATAATGTTTCATTTTATGTGTTTAGTGACAGAGAGAATAAACCAAGGAATTACTACAGTTTCAATAATACTTACATTTATTTTAATCTTGCACCTTCTGGCAGGAAGTATCCTTTTGTGTCCTGGATAGCCAAGATGGAATTCTCATTGGTACTGTGAATATGCTGAGAAATATTTTCATGCCAGCTATTTCCACAGCTGAAAAATGGGGAGCACTTAATCAATCAATTCATGGGGAGAGAGAGAAGAAAACTTTCAAAGACACGATTCGCAGATACATCACTTTTCTAAGTGGTAATGTATTTTAACAGTTAAATCAGTATGAACATTAGAAACATTATGGCTTTTCTTTAAATTCCAGATGAATGTTCATGATTTTACCATTGAGTCAGAAGCCCGAAGTGACATAGATTTTGTTAAAAATTTAGAGTACCCAATTCATTTTTCCAATTAAGGAACAATTTTAGCGTGGCCAATCCATCTACCCTGCACATCTTTGGGTTGTGGGGGCGAAACCCAAGCAAACACGGGGAGAATGTGCAAACTCCACATGGACAGTGACCCAGAGCCGGGATCGAACCTGGGACCTTGGCGCCGTGAGGCAGTAGTGCTACCCACTACGCCACCGTGCTGCCCTAGAAGTGACATAGATATAGGGCTGGATTCTCTGCCACCTGCAGTTGAGTTTCCGATGTTCAAGCCAATTTGCATCCGATTAACAGGCTGGACACCAGATTCTCCATGCCTCCGAGATCGTCCAGCCCTCTGCCGGGATTCATGTGGGCGTGGA
The DNA here is from genome assembly GCF_047496885.1 of Scyliorhinus torazame. NCBI lineage: Eukaryota > Metazoa > Chordata > Chondrichthyes > Carcharhiniformes > Scyliorhinidae > Scyliorhinus > Scyliorhinus torazame. Next base: position 347,334,731 of record NC_092710.1, on the reverse strand, counting down.
TTGGTACAAATATTTCTCAGTGTGCCCTGACAGGGTGAACCAATGGATTATATTTAAGTAGGTTCCCCGGGGGTCTCTCCACTTCCTCCACAATGGAAATACTCTCCACCCTCAACCTCCCCACCGGAGAACCCCGATCAGAGACTCCTGACCAGAAACCCCCCAAAACATGGAAAGTGGTATATCAGAGAATCACGCCCCCCCCCCCCCCCCCATTAGCAGAGCAAAACACCCACCATGCATTAGTCACCCCTGCCTGGAAGCTAAAGAACAGCCCAGGCAAAAACCGAGAGAAAAACACTGTTTTTACACTCACCAATGCCTTACACCTGCTGCCTCAGACAGAGTCTAGAAACCAGCAGCTGTAACTTAATAGAATGTCAAAGCTACATCACAAGTTGTTAAACCCCTTCATATCCTTTAATCTGGAAGGCTTCTATTCACTTTAAAGAGAAATAGCTTTCAGTAGCTTGTAATTGACAGCTTCCAGACAGCCAGATTTCTGTATTGATGTTGTTTATTCCCCTTCATGCTTGAATGTATCTCAAGTACCCTGCCGTAAAACTAACTGCAATGTTTATAAACATCTAGGAGTTAAGTGCTTTCATTTCCTCTTTGTCTCAGCAGAAAGCACTTTGTTGCTTTTGATGTCACAAGCTGTCACTCATAGCTAACTGTGTATAATCATTGTGGTTAGTTTCACCGTGGGATGAAGCAGATTCGGACGATGCCCTACCACCTGTCTTCTCATGGCTTCGCCAAGCGGGTAGTCCAAATGTCTAAAAATGGGAAAAAAGAAACAGACCACGAGCTCGCTTGACACCAAACTGGCTTGGTTCCTTTTCAACTACAGGACCACACCATATGTGATGACAGGGTTTGCGTCAGTGAACTGATGGGTTGATGCGTCCGGACGAGACTCAGTCTACTGTTTCCTAACTTAAGCGGGAATGTTGAAACAGAACAGGAGGCTCCGAAAAATAATTATGTCATGTCATAACTTCATAGGACTCTCAGGCCGGGAGATACCTTCTACAGCAGCAGTTTCAAAGACCATAAGACAATAAGACATAGGAGCAGAATTAGGCCACTCGGCCCATGTAGTCTGCTCCGCCATTCAATCATGACTGATATTTTTCTCATCCCCATTCTCCTGTCTTCTCTCCATAACCCCTAATCCCCTTATCAATAAAAAACCTATCAATCTCTGTCTTAAAGACACTCAGTGATTTGGCTTCCACAGCCTTCTGTGGCAAAGAGTTCCACACATTTTCCACCCTCTGACTAAAGAAATTCCACCTCATCTCTGATTTAAAGGATCGTCCCTTTAGTCTGAGATAGTGTCCTCTGGTTCTAGTTTTTCCTACAAGTGGAAACATCCTCTCCACGTCCACTCTATCCAGGCATCGCAGTCTCCTGTAAGTTTCAATAAGATCCCCCTCATCCTTCTAAACTCGAACGAGTACAAACCCAGAGTCTTCAAAGTGGAATCGGGTCCCCTTGGATCCCGGGATGGTAGTTGAATAGTCTGGCCCCATGTCATACAAGATAAGGTAAAGACCAGGGAGAGAACTGCAAAAAAGCACCATCTTCGGAGCAAGGAACCTCCGATAGCAGGGACTACTCTCGGCGGAGTGGCATCCTCAACATCTTTGGAACCTACCATTGGGCAAGGGACTAAACCCATGATTCACCCAGGAAATTATAGGCTGGTGAGCCTTACATCAGTGGTAGGGTAATTATCGGAAAAGGTTCTTAGAGACAGGATTTACTCACATTTGGAAACAAATGGACTTATTAGTGATGGATAGCATGGTTTTGTGAAGGGGAGGTCATGTATCACTAATTTGATTGCTTTTTTCGAGGAAGTGACAAAGATGATAGATGAGGGAAAGGCAGTAGATGTTGTATACATGGACTTCGACGAGGTACCTCATGGTAGACTGGTACAAAAGGTGAAGTCACATGGGATCAGAGGAGAGCTGGCAATTTGGATACAGAATTGGTTTGGGCACAGAACACAGACGGTAGCAGTAGAAGTGTACTTTTCTGAATGAAAGGCTGTGACTAGCGGTGTTCCACAAGGATCAGTTCCAGGATCTTTGTTGTTCGTGGTGTATATAAATGATTTGGAAGAAAATGTAGATGGTCTGATTAATAATTTCGCAGACGACACAAAATTTGGTGGAGTTGCAGTTAGTGAAGAGGATTGTCAGAGGATACAGCAAGATATAAACTGTTTGGAGTCTTGGGCGGAGAAATGGCAGATGGAGTTTAATCTGGACAAGTGTGAGGTAATGCATTTTGGAAGGCTAAATGTATGTAGAAATTACACAGTAAATGGTAGAACACTTGCGAGTATTGACAGGCAGAGAGATCTGTCCGTGCATATCCACTGAAAGTGGCAACGCATGTGGATAAGGTGGTCAAGAAGGCATGCGGCATGCTGGCCTTCATCAGTCGGGGCACTGAATATAAAAATTGGCAAGTCATGTTGCAGCTGTACAGGATCTTAGTTAGGCCTCATTTGGAACATTTTGTACAATTCTGGTCGCCACATTACCAGAAGGATGTGGGTGCTTTGGAGATGGCACAGAAGCGGTTTACTAGGATGTTGCCTTGTATGGAGGGCATTAGCTATGAGGAGTGGTTAGATAAACTCGGTCTGTTCTCAGTGGAACGACGGAGGTTGAAAGGCGTCCTGATAAAGGTCTACAAGATTATGACTGGCATGGACAGAGTGGATAGTCAGATGCTCTTTCCTCGGGTAGGAGAGTCAAGTACTAGGGCCAGAGGTAAAAGTTTAGAACAGATATGCGAGGCAAGTCTTTTACACAGAGGGTGGTAAATATTGTAAAAGGGAGAAAAATGTTCCATGGCTAAAGAAGGAACTCAAGGAAGACATAAAGACAAAAACTAGAGCATACTATACTGAAAATGCTGGTGGTAAACTGGAGGATTGGGAGAACTTTGAGGTTCACAAAGTCTACTAAAAATAAAATCAAAAGAGCTAAGATAAACTACGAAAGGAAAGTAACACTTCAGTAACTGGAGCAGGCCACAGGCTGCAGGGTTGCTGGGAGAGGTGAGTGCATATTTAAAAGAGACTTCAGTTCCTGGAGCAGGCCACAGGCTGCAGGGTTGCTGGGAGAGGTGAGTGCATATTTAAAAGAGACTTCAGTTCCTGGAGCAGGCCACAGGCTGCAGGGTTGCTGGGAGAGGTGAGTGCATATTTAAAAGTGCTTAGGTTACAGGTCGAGTGACAGTTGGAGACTTCAGTTCCTGGAGCGGGCCTGTTGGCTCATAGGAAATCAGGCAGGGTGCAAAAGGCGTGGCAGGAGTGACTTTAGTCATAGAATGCTGATTGGAACAGAGTGCATCTGTGTTTAGGTGAGTGACTGAGTTCGGGTGAGTGGCGAGAGAGGGCTCTGTTTTTGTTGGTGTTCGGGTTTATCCTTGAGGTTCTATTTAAAATAATGTAAAAATTATTTAAATTAATTATCGAGTTGAATATGGCTGGACAGGTGATGTGCAGTTGCTGTATGATGATGGAACTGGTGGATCCCATTGAGACCGTCAGGGACCACATCTGCAGCAAGTGTTGGCTGCTCGAGGAACTTCGGCTCAGAATTGATGAGCTGGAGACCGAGCTGCACACACTGCGGCACATCAGGGAGGGGGAAAATTACCTGGACGCTTTCTTTAAGGAGGCAGTCACACCCGGTACAATAAGTACTGTTAATTCGGTCAGTGGTCAGGGACAGAGTGGTGTGACTGCAAGGGAGGCAGGTAGGGGGATCCTGAGTTTAGGACTTGAGGAGCCTCAGCCCTTGACCTTGTCCAACAGGTATGAGGTACTTGCTCCCTGTGTGGATGAGGAAGAGGGCTGTAGGGAGGATGCGTTGACTGACCACTGCACCGTGGTACAGGAAGCCATTCAAGAGGGGGGAGCAAAAAGACAAGTGGTAGTTGTAGGGGATTCTATAATTCGGGGGATTGATGGCATCCTTTGTAAGCCAGATCGTGAGTCCCGCATGGTATGTTGCCTGCCCGGTGCCAGGGTGAGGGACATCTCTGATCGGCTTGAAAGGATTTTGGAGAGGGAGGGGGAGGATCCAGTTGTTGTGGTCCACGTTGAGACTAACAACATAGGTAAGACTAAGAAAGAGGACCTGTTTGGGGATTATCAAACACTAGGGACTAAATTAAAGAACAGGTCCTCCAGGGTTATAATCTCTGGATTACTACCCGAGCCACGTGCCAATTGGCATAGGGTTGAGAAAATTAGGGAAGTTAAGACGTGGCTAAAGGAGTGGTGCGGGAAAGAGGGATTCCATTTCATGGGGCATTGGCATCAGTACTGGGGCAGGAGGGACCTGAACCATTCTGGGACCAGTGTTCTAGCGAATAGGATAAATAGGTTGGTCACAAGGACTTTAAACTAGCATGTTGGGGGGAAGGGAAGGGTAAAGCTATGGACAGTATAATGGTTAATGGAGAGCAAGGCAGCAGGTTACGTGACAGATTATTGTGTAGAGATATGGGTTCAAAGACAAGGAAAATTAGGAGAAAGGGTAAGAGGAAAAATAATTTGCGAAAAGTTACTGATCAAGGTGTTAGGATTCATAACAAAGACATAAAAAACAGCATAAGTGTACTTTACCTGAATGCTCGTAGTATACGGAATAAGGTGAATGAGTTGATGGCGCAAATCATCGTGAATGACTATGATTTAGTGGCCATTACTGAAACATGGTTAGAAGATGGTCACGACTGGGAGTTAAATATCCAAGGGTATCAGACTATACGAAAGGATAGAATGGATGGTAAGGGCGGTGGTGTAGCTTTGTTGTTTAAGGATGGCATCCGGGCAATAGTAAGGGATGATATTGGTGCCATGGAGGACAAGGTTGAATCAATTTGGGTGGAAATCAGGAATAGTAATGCGAAAAGGTCACTGATAGGAGTAGTCTATAGTCCACCAAATAGTAACAGGATGGTAGGGCAGGCAATAAGCAAAGAAATAACGGATGCATGTAGAAATGGTACAGCGGTTATCATGGGAGATTTTAATCTGCATGTCGATTGGTTTAACCAGGTTGGTAAAGGCAGCCTTGAGGAGGAGTTTATAGAATGTGCCCGGGATAATTTCCTGGAACAGTATGTAATGGAACCTACAAGGGAACAAGCGGTCCTAGATCTGGTCCTGTGTAATGAGGCAGGATTGATTAATGATCTCATAGTTCGGGATCCTCTTGGAAGGAGCGACCACAATATGGTGGAATTTAAAATACAGTTGGAGGATGACAAGGTAAAATCAAACACTGGTGTTTTGTGCTTAAACAAAGGTGATTACAATGGGATGAGAGAAGAACTAACTAAGGTAGACTGGGAGCAAAGACTTCATGGTGAAGCAGTTGAGGAACAGTGGAGAACCTTCCGAGCGATCTTTCACAGTGTTCAGGAAAGGTTCATACAGACAAAAAAGAAAGATGGTAGAAAGGGGAAATATCGACCGTGGATATCTAAGGAGGTGAGGGAGAGTATGAAATTGAAGGAAAAAACATACAAAGTGGCAAACATTAGTGGGAGACTAGAGGACTGGGAAGTCTTTAGGGGACAACAGAAAGCTACTAAAAAAGCTATAAAGAAGAGTAAGGTAGAATATGAAAGTAAATTTGCTCAGAACATAAAAGCAGATAGTAAAAGCTTCTACAAATATATAAGACAAAAAAGAGTGGCTAAGGTAAATATTGGTCCTTTGAAAGATGAGAAGGGAGATTTAATAATAGGAGACGGGGAAATGGCTGAGGAACTGAACAGGTTTTTTGGGTCAGTCTTCACAGTGGAAGACACAAATAACATGCCAGTGACTGATGGAAATAAAGATATGATAGGTGAGGACCTTGAGATGATTGTAATCACTAAGGAGGCAGTATTGGGCAAGCTAATGGGGCTAAAGGTAGACAAGTCTCCTGGCCCTGATGGGATGCATCCCAGAGTGCTAAAAGAGATGGCTAGGGAAATTGTAAACGCACTAGTGATAATTTATCAAAATTCACTAGACTCTGGGGTGGTCCCAGAGGATTGGAAAGTAGCAAACGTGACACCACTGTTTAAAAAAGGAGGTCGGCAGAAAGCGGGTAATTATAGGCCGGTAAGCTTAACTTCGGTTGTAGGGAAAATGCTGGAATCTATCATTAAGGAGGAAATAGCGGGGCACCTGGAGGGAAATTGTCCCATTGGGCAGACGCAGCATGGGTTCATAAAGGGTAGGTCGTGTCTGACTAATTTGGTAGAATTTTTTGAGGACGTTACCAGTGCAGTAGATAACGGGGAGCCAATGGATGTGGTATATCTGGATTTCCAGAAAGCTTTTGACAAGGTGCCACACAAAAGGTTGCTGCATAAACTAAAGATGCATGGCATTGAGGGTAAAGTGGTAGCATGGGTAGAGGATTGGTTAACTAACAGAAAGCAGAGAGTGGGGATAAATGGGTGTCTCTCTGGTTGGCAACCTGTAACTAGTGGGGTCCCTCAAGGATCAGTGTTGGGCCCGCAGTTGTTCACAATTCACATTGATGATTTGGAGTTGGGGACCAAGTGCAATGTGTCAAAGTTTGCAGACGACACTAAGATGAGCGGTAAAGCAAAAAGTGCAGAGGATACCGGAAGTCTGCAGAAGGATTTGGATAGGTTAGGTGAATGGGCTAGGGTCTGGCAGATGGAATTGAATGTTGCCAAGTGTGAGGCTATCCATTTTGGGAGGAATAACAGCAGAATGGATTATTATTTAAACGGTAAGATGTTAAAACATGCTGCTGTGCAGAGGGACCTGGGTGTGCTGGTGCACGTGCCACAAAAAGTTGGTGTGCAGGTGCAACAGGTGATTAAGAAGGCTAATCGAGTTTTGTCTTTCATTCTAGGAGGGATGGAGTTCAAGACTAGTGAGGTTATGCTGCAATTGTATAAGGTGTTGGTGAGGCCACATCTGGAGTATTGTGTTCAGTTTTGGTCTCCTTACCTGAGAAAGGACATATTGGCACTGGAGGGAGTGCAGAGGAGATTCACTAGGTTGATCCCAGAGTTGAGGGGATTAGATTATGACGAGAGGTTGAGTAGACTGGGACTGTACTCATTGGAGTTTAGAAGGACGCGGGGGGGATCTTATTGAAACATATAAAATTATGAAGGGAATAGATAGGATAGATGCGGGCAGGTTGTTTCCACTGGTCGGGGAAAGCAGAACTAGGGGGCATAGCCTCAAAATAAGGGGAAGTAGATTTAGGATCGAGTTTAGGAGGAACTTCTTCACCCAAAGGGTTGTGAATCTCTGGAATTCCTTGCCCAGTGAAGCAGTTGAGGCTCCTTCTTTAAACGTTTTTAAGAAAAAGATAGATACCTTTCTAAAGAATAAAGGTATTCGGGGATATGGTGTACGGGCCGGAGAGTGGAGCTGAGTCCACAAAGATCAGCCATGATCTCATTGAATGGCGGAGCAGGCTCGAGGGGCCAGATGGCCTACTCCTGTTCCTAGTTCTGATGTTCTTATGTTCTTAACAGAAAACATGCCAAACGCATACCAAAAGCTTTTATAAGTATGCAGAGTCATAGAGGTTTAAATCATGGAAACAGGCTCTACGACCCAACTGGTCTATGTCGCCCAGTTTTTACCACTAAGCTTGTCCCAATTGTCCGCTTTTGGCACATACCCCTCTATATCCATATGACCCAAATAACTATCTAAATACTTTCTAAAAGACAAAATTGTACCCGAGCTGTCACTGGCAGCTAGTTCCAGACACTCACCCCCCTAAGTGTAAAAAATTGCTCCTCTGGACCCTTTTGTACCTCTCCTCTCTCACCTTAAACCTCTGCCCTCTAGTTTTAGATTCCCCTACTTTTGAGAAAAGATGCTGACTCTCTACCTTATCTATGCCCCTCAATATTTTATGGACCTCTATAAGATCACCGCTAAGCCTCCTACTCTCCAGGGAAAAAAGTCCCAGTCTGTCCAGCCTCTCCTTTTAACTCAAACTATCAAGTCCCGGTAGCATCCTAGTAAATATCTTCTGCACTCTTTCTAGTTTATTAATATCCTTTCTATAATAGGGTGACCAGAACTGTACACAGTATTCCAAGTGTGGCCTTACTAATGTCTTGTGCAACTTCAACAAGAAGTCCCAACTCCTGTATTCAATGTTCTGACCAATGAAACCAAGCATGCCGAATGTCTTCTTCACCACCCTGTCCACATGTGACTCCACTGTCAAGGAGCTATGAACCTGTACTCCTACATCTCTTTGTTCTATAACTCTCCCCAACACCCTACCATTAACTAAGTAAGTCCTGCCCTGATTTGATCTACCAAAATGCATCACCTCACATTTATCCTAATTAAACTCTATCTTCCATTCCTCGGCCCACTGACCCAATTGATTAAGATCCCGTTGCAATCCTAGATAATCTTCTTCACTGTCCACTGTGCCACCAATCTTGGTGTCATCTGCAAACTTACTAACCATGCCTTCTAAATTCTCACCCAAATCATTAATATAAATAACAAATAACAGTGGACCCAGCACTGATCCCTGAGACACACCGCTGGTCATAGGCCGCCAGTTTGAAAAACAACCCTCTACAACCCTTTGTGTTCTGTCATCAAGCTAATTTTGTATCCAATTGGCTACCTCACCTTGCATCCCGTGAGATTTAACCTTATGCAACAACCTATCTTCTCAATGGCCTTGTCCATGTAGACAACGCCGACTGCACTGCCTTCATTTGCCTTCTTGGTTACCCCTTCAAAAAGATCAATCAAATTCGTGAGACATGATTTTCCACTCGCAAAGCCATGCTGAACGACCCTAATCAGTCTTTGCCTCTCTAAATGCCTGTAGATCCTGTCTCTCAGAATACCTTTGTGGTAGTATGTATTGGGGGTCATGTGGGACTGGAAGCCCTAATGTCATTGGCTGACAGATCCCGGGTCCTGGTTGGCCGTTGACCTCATACTCCGCCCTGAAGGCGAAGTATAAGAAGCCGGTGCCTTCCCCCGCAGGCCAGTTTACTATCGGGCTGCTGGGGAACAGACACGCTTAATAAAGCCTCATCGACTTCACTCTATTCGTCTCACGGAGTCTTTGTGCGCCACAATTTATTAAGCGTGCCTAAAAAGGACTCTGGAGCTCAGGATCATTCCAGAATGCCTGAGGATCAGCCCCCACGCAGTGAATGCGGCAGCAGCCTTCAAACACTGGCAGACTTGCTTTGAGGCCTACATCACATCGACCACAGGCCGAGTCCCAGACGAACAAAAACTGCAGGTCCTGCACTCGAGGGTGAGCACGGAGATTTTCACCCTCATTGAAGACACCCGCGATTTCCAGACGGCGTTCACAGCACTGAGAAGTCTCTACGTTCGCCCAGTTAACCAAATCTACGCTCGCTACCAGCTCGCGACAAGACAGCAAGCTCCCGGAGAATCGATGGACGAGTTCTACGCCGCGCTGCTGATTTTGGGAAGAGCCTGCACTGCAGCTGCCCGTCGGTGAATGCAAACGAACATACGGACATGTTAATGCGCGATGCTTTGTGGCAGGTATGCAATCCTCCCAAATCCGCCAAAGACTTCTAGAAAAAGAGTCGCTTGGACTCTCAGAGGCACGGGCCCTGGCAGCCTCGCTGGACGTAGCCGCGCGTAATACCCGCGCCTACGGCCCCGACCGCGCGGCAGGCCATTGGGCCCCATACGTACCCGCCGCGGCAAACCCCCTACCCCCCCCCCCCCGGACACCCCACAGGCTTGCGCAGTCCAAACGCCGAGTCGCACCGGGGGCGCCCGCTGTTATTTCTGCGGCCAGGCGAAGCACCCCCGACAACGCTGTCCGGCCCGCGCAGCCATCTGCAAAAGCTGCGGGAAAAAGGGCCACTATGCGGTGGTGTGCCGATCCCGCGTGGTCGCCGCCGTCCCGGGAGAACAGGGAGCCCTACAGGCAGCCTATGCATCCCAACCCTCCCAGCACGCCATGTGCGACCCGCAGGCGCCGCCATTTTGGGTCCCGACCACCGCGGTCCCGGGAGAACTGGGAGCCCTGCACGCCGCCTACGCTCCCCAACCCCCCTCCCCGCAGTCCATGTACGACCCGCCGCTGGCGCTCCCGATTTGGGTGTCGGCCAACACTCTCCACGGAGAGGAGGGGGTTTTTCGCATCCCGAACGCCACCCTCACCCCCGTCCTGCGCCCCACGCCTGACCCGCCGGCGCCACCTACCTGGACCCCGACCACCGCTGTCCCCGGCGAGGGAGCTCCGCACGGTCCCAGCGCTCACGGCCCCACGACTGACCCGCCGGCGCCGCCGACCTGGCCCCTCACCCCCGTCCCGTGCCCCACGCCTGACCCGCCGGCCTGGGCCCCGACCACCGCTGTCCCCGGCGAGGGAGCTCCGCGCGGTCCCAGCGCTCGTGGCCACACGACTGACCCGCCGGCGCCGCCGACCTGGGCCCTCACCCCCGTCCCGCGCCCCACGCCTGACCCGCCGGCCTGGGCCCCGACCACCGCTGTCCCCGGCGAGGGAGCTCCGCGCGGTCCCAGCGCTCGCGGCCCCACGACTGACCCGCCGGCGCCGCCGACCTGGGCCCTCACCCCCGTCCCGCGCCCCACGCCTGACCCGCCGGCGCAACTTACCTGGACCCCGATCACCGCTGTCCCCGGCGAGGGAGCTCCGCACGGTCCCAGCGCTCGCGGTACTGACCCGCCGGCCTGGGCCCCGACCACCGCTGTCCCCGGCGAGGGAGCTCCGCGTGGTCCTAGCACCCGCGGCCCTGGCGCTCGCAGTCAAGGAACTCCGCGCGGTCCTAGCGCCCGCGGCCCGGGCGCTCGCAATTCAGGAACTCCGCGCGGTCCTAGCGCCCCCCAGACCCCACAGCACACCATGTGCGACCCGCAGACGCCGCCATTTTGGGTCCCGACCACCACGATGGGAGGAGGGGCGCCGCCATCTTGGACCGTCCCCGACCTGTACGACGCATGGGGGTGGCCATTTTGTCCACCCCCGACGCCATCTTGTGACCCCTCAGCCACGGGAGATGTATGGGGTGGCCATTTTGTCCATCCCCAACGCCATCTTGGACGGCAACAACGGACCCCACCCCAATACTACAACCACGGCTCGCTTCGGTTACACTCGATCAGGCTCGGCCCCGGACTCTCCAGACGACGACGACAACGGTCCTAATTAACGGCCACGAGACGCCATGCCTAGTCGACTCCGGGAGCACGGAAAGTTTTATACATCCCGACACGGTAAGACGCTGTTCCTTAACTACCTTCCCCAGCGCACAAAAGATTTGCCTAGCTGCAGGATCCCACTACGTACAGATCCAGGGATTCTGTATAGTTACCCTAACGGTACAGGGGAGGGAATTCAAAAACTACAAACTTAACGTCCTTCCCCAACACTGTGCCCCCACCTTGCTGGGCTTAGATTTTCAATGTAACCTACAGAGCCTTACGTTTAAATTCGGCGCCCCATACCCCCACTCACTATCTGCGGCCTCGCCACCCTCAAGGTGCAACCCCCGTCCTTGTTTGCGAACCTCACCCCGGATTACAAACCCGTCGCCACTAGGAGCAGACGGTACAGCGCCCAGGACCGGACCTTCATTCGCTCCGAAATCCAGCGGCTACTAAAGGAGGGCATAATCCAGGCCAGCAATAGTCCCTGGAGAGCGCAGGTGGTAGTAGTGAAGACAGGGGAGAAACAAAGAATGGTCATTGACTATAGCCAGACCATCAACAGGTACACACAACTAGACGCGTACCCTCTCCCCTGCATATCCGACATGGTCAATCGGATTGCCCAGTATAAAGTCTTCTCCACCGTGGACCTCAAGTCCGCCTACCATCAGCTCCCCATCCGCCCAAGTGACCGCAAGTACACAGCCTTCGAGGCAGACGGGCGATTATACCATTTCCTACGGGTCCCTTTTGGCGTCACAAACGGCGTCTCGGTCTTCCAACGGGAAATGGACCGAATGGTTGATCAACATGGGTTAGGGGCCACGTTCCCGTACCTCGACAATGTAACCATCTGCGGCCACGATCAGCAGGACCACGACGCCAACCTCCAAAAATTCCTCCAGACTGCCAAAGCCTTGAACCTCACGTACAACGAGGACAAGTGCGTTTTTAGCACCGATCGGCTAGCCATTCTGGGCTACATAGTGTGCAATGGGATAATAGGCCCCGACCCCGAACGTATGCGCGCACTCATGGAATTTCCCCTCCCGCACTGCCCAAAAGCCCTGAAACGCTGCCTGGGGTTCTTTTCATACTACGCCCAGTGGGTCCCCCAGTACGCAGACAAGGCCCGCCCCCTAATACAGACCACGACTTTCCCGCTGTCGACAGAGGCTTGCCAGGCTTTCAGCCGCATCAAAGCGGACATCGCAAAGGCCACGATGCGTGCCATCGACGAGTCCCTCCCCTTCCAGGTCGAGAGCGACGCCTCTGACGTAGCTCGAGCGGCTACCCTTAACCAAGCGGGCAGACCCGTGGCCTTCTTCTCCCGAACCCTCCACGCCTCAGAAATCCGCCACTCCTCAGTGGAAAAGGAAGCCCAAGCCATAGTGGAAGCTGTGCGACATTGGAGGCATTACCTAGCCGGCAGGAGATTCACTCTCCTCACTGACCAACGGTCGGTAGCCTTCATGTTCGATAATGCACAGCGGGGCAAGATCAAGAACGACAAGATCTTGCGGTGGAGGATCGAACTCTCCACCTTCAACTATGAGATCTTGTACCGGCCCGGAAAGCTGAACGAGCCGTCCGATGCCCTATCCCGCGGCACATGTGCCAACGCACAAATTGACCGCCTCCAAGCCCTCCACGAGGACCTCTGCCACCCGGGGGTCACTCGGTTTTACCACTTCATCAAGTCCCGCAATCTCCCATACTCCTTAGAGGAGGTCCGTACAGTCACAAGGGACTGTCACATCTGCGCAGAATGCAAACCGCATTTTTTCAGGCCAGATGGAGCGCACCTGATTAAGGCTTCCCACCCCTTTGAACGCCTCAGTCTCGATTTCAAAGGGCCCCTCCCCTCCACCGACCGCAACGCGTATTTCCTTAATGTAGTGGACGAATACTCCCGCTTCCCTTTTGCCATTCCCTGCTCCGACATGACCGCGGCCACAGTCATTAAAGACCTGAACAGCATCTTCACGCTGTTCGGTTACACCGCATACGTCCACAGCGACAGGGGGTCCTCTTTCATGAGTGACGAGCTGCACCAGTTCCTGCTCAGCAAGGGCATAGCTTCAAGTAGGACGACCAGCTACAACCCCCGGGGGAACGGGCAAGTAGAAAGGGAGAACGGCACAGTCTGGAAGGCCGTCCTACTGGCCCTATGGTCCAGGGATCTCCCAGTTTCACGGTGGCAGGAGGTCCTCCCGGACGCTCTCCATTCCATCCGGTCGTTATTATGTACGAGCACTAATCAAACGCCTCACGAGCGTCTCCTTGTCTTCCCTAGGAGGTCCTCCTCTGGAACGTCGCTGCCAACCTGGCTGGCGGCCCCAGGACCCATCCTGCTCCGAAAGCACGTGCGGGCACATAAGGCGGACCCGTTGGTCGAAAGGGTTCACCTCCTCCACGCAAACCCCCAGTACGCCTACGTGGAGTACCCCGACGGCCGACAGGACACGGTCTCCCTGCGGGATCTGGCGCCCGCCGGCACCACGCACATCCCCCCGACACCATCAACCCAACCGCCCCCCTTCCTGCCACCGCCGCACCCCGCGACCGCCCCCTTCCCAGGAGGATCAGTCCCCCTCCCCTTTGCACCGACAGCTGTAACCGTGCGGCTCCCGGAGGCGACAACGCTGGTACAAGCACCACCACCACCGCCGGGGCCGAGGCGATCGACACGGACGACCAGACCGCCCGACCGACTCATGGCGTCGATGTAAAACAAAGATGGACTGTCCAATGAACATTTTGTTTTTCCTATACCCTCTGTAAATAGTTGTAACAGGACGATACTGTCCAATACTGTACTACCATGTAACTGTTCTATCCTCCCAGGACCAGCCCTGTAAACCCTTACCACCATACGAAGCATCACCCCGCCGGGTTCATTTTTGACAAGGGGTGAATGTGGTAGTATGTATTGGGGGTCATGTGGGACTGGAAGCCCTAATGTCATTGGCTGACAGATCCCGGGTCCTGGTTGGCCGTTGACCTCAAGCTTCGCCTTGAAGGCGAAGTATAAGAAGCCGGTGCCTTCCCCCGCAGGCCAGTTTACTATCGGGCTGCTGGGGAACAGACACGCTTAATAAAGCCTCATCGACTTCACTCTATTCGTCTCACGGAGTCTTTGTGCTCCACAACCTTCTAAAAACTTACCCACCACAGACATTAAGCTCACCGGTCTGTAGTTCCCAGGCTTATCCGTTCGGCCCTTCTTGAACAAAGCCACAACATTTGCTATCCTCCACTCTTCAGGCACCTCACTTGTGGCTGTCAATGATTCAAATATCTCTGTCAGAGGACCCACAATTTCCTCCCTAGCCTCCCACAATGTCCTTCCAGCACCTCCTTGTCTGTAATATGTACACTCCTCAAGACATCACTATTTATTTCACCAAGTTCCTTAACATTCATGCCTTTCTCAACAGTAAATACCGATGAGAAATATTAATTTAGGATCTCCCAATCGCTTGTGGATTCACACATAGACGACCTTGCAGATCCTTAAGTGGCCCTACTCTCTCCCTTGTTACACTTTTGCTCTTTATGTATACTCTTATCTGCCAAAGCAATCTCATGTCCCCTTTTAGCCCTGATTTCTCTCTTAACTCTACTCCTACAACCCCTATACTCTTCAAGGGAAACACTTGATCCCAGCTACCAATGCATGCCATTTGCCACCTCCTTCTTTTTGACTAGGGCCTCAATATCTCGTGTCATCCAGGGTTCCCTACTTCTACCAGCCTTGCCCTTCACTCTAAAAGGAATGTGCTTAGCCTGAACCCTGGTTAACACACTTTTGAAATCCTCCCACTTACCAGCCATCCCTTTGCCTGCCAACAGACTGCCCAATCAATTTTTGAAAGTTCCTGTCTAATACCATCAAAATTGGCCTTGCCCCAATTTAGAATTTAACTTTTGGGCCATTCCACGCCCTTACTATTCTCTGAGTAAAGAACCTACCTCTGACATCTGTCTTATATCTATCACCCCTCAATTTAAAGCTATGTCCCCTCATGCTAGATATCACCATCCGAGGAAGAAGGCTCTCACTGTCCACCCTATCCAATCCTCTGATCATCTTGTATGCCTCAATTAAGTCACCTCTTAACCTTCTTCTCTCTAACGAAAACAGCCTCAAGTCCCTCAGCCTTTCCTCATAAGATCTTCACTCATTACCAGGCAACATTCTGGTAAATCTCCTCTGCACCCTTTCCAATGCTTCCACATCCTTCCAATAATGCGGCGACCAGAATTGCATGCAATACTCCAAATGCGGCCGCACCAGAGTTTTGTACAGCTGCAACATGACCTCATGGCTCCGAAACTCAATCCCTCTACCAATAAAAGCTAACACACCGTATGCCTTCTTAACAACCCTCTCAACCTGGGTGGCAACTTTCAGGGATCTATGTACATGGTCACCGAGACCTCTCTGCTCATCCACACTGCCAAGAATCTTACCATTAGCCCAGTACTCTGTCTTCCTGTTATTCCTTCCAAAATGAATCACCTCACACTTTTCTGCATTAAACTCCATTTGCCACCTCTCAGCCCAGCGCTGCAGCTTATCTATGTCCCTCTGTAACTTGTAACATCCTTCCGCACTGTCCACAACTCCACCGACTTTAGTGTTATCTGCAAATTTACTCACCCATCCTTCTACGCCCTCCTCCAGGTCATTTATAAAAATGACAAACAGCAGTGGCCCCAAAACAGATCCTTGTGGTACACCACTAGTAACTGGACTCCAGTCTGAACATTTCCCATCAACCACCACCCTTTGTCTTCTTCCAGCTGGCCAATTTCTGATCCAAACTGCTAAATCACCCTGAATCCCATGCCTCCGTATTTTCTGCAGTAGCCTACCATACGAAACCTTATCAAATGCTTTACTGAAATCCATATACACCACATCAACTGCTTTACCCTCATCCACCTGTTTGGTCACCTTCTCAAAGAACTCAATAAGGTTTGTGAGGCACGACCTACCCTTCACAAAACCGTGTTGACTATCTCTAATCAAATTATTCCTCTCCAGATGATTATACATCCTATCTCTTTTAAACTTTTCCAAGATTTTGTCCACAACAGAAGTAAGGCTCACTGGTCTATAGTTACCGAGGTTGTCTCTACTCCCCTTCTTGAACAAGGGGACAACATTTGCTCTCCTCCAGTCTTCTGGCACTATTCCTGTAGACAAAGATGACTTAAAGATCAAAGCCAAAGGCTCAACAATCTCCTCCCTAGCTTTCCAGAGAATCCTAGGATAAATCCCATCCGGCCCAGGGGACTTATCTATTTTCACACTTTCCAGAATTGCTAACACCTCCTCCTTATGAACCTCAAGCCCTTCTAGTCTAGTAGCCTGAATCTCAGTATTCTCCTCGACAACATTGTCTTTATCCTGTGTGAATACTGACCAAAAATATTCATTCAGCACCTTTCCTAACTCCACGGACTCCAAGCAGAACTTCCCGCTGCTGTCCTTGACTGGCCCTACTCTTACCCTAGTCATGAAATGAAAATCGCTTATTGTCACAAGTAGGCTTCAATGAAGTTACTGTGAAAAGCCTCTAGTCGCCACATTCCGGCGCCTGTTTGGGATGGCTGTTACGGGAATTGAACCGTGCTGCTGGCCTGCCTTGGTCTGCTTTAAAAGTCAGCGATTTAGCCCAGTGTGCTAAACCAGCCCCCATTCGTTTATTCCTGACATATCTATAGAAAGCTTGAGGGTTATCCTTGATCCTACCTGCCAAAGACTTCTCATGTCCCCTCCTGGGTCTTCTTAGCTCTCTCTTTTGGTCCTTCCTAGCTAACTTATAACTCTCGAGCGCCCGAACTGAACCTTCATGTCTCATTTTACATAAGCCTCCTTCTTCCTCTTGACAAGTGTTTTGACTGCTTTAGTAAACCACTGTTCCCTTGCTCGACCACTTCCTCCCTGCCTGACAGGTACATACTTATCAAGGACACGCAGTAGCTGTTCCTTGAACAAGCTCCACATTTCCGTTGCGCCCATCCCCTGCAGTTTTCCTCTCCATCCGATGCATCCTAAGTCTTGCCTCATCGCCTCATAATTGCCTTTCCCCCAGATATATCTCTTGCCCTGCGGTATATACCTATTCTTTTCCATCACTAAAGTAAACTTAATCGAATTGTGGTCACTATCACCAAAGTGCTTACCTACCTCCAAATCTAACACCTGTCCTGGTTCATTACCCAGTACCAAATCCAATATGGCCTCGCCTCTCGTTGGCCTATCTACATACTGTGTCAGAAAACCCTCTTGCACACATTGGACAAAACGGACCCATCTAAAGTACTCGGAACTAAAGCGTTTCCAGTCAATATTTGGAAAGTTAAAGTCCCCCATAACAACTACCCTGTTGCTTTCGCTCCCATCCAGAATCAACTTTGCAATCCTTTCCTCTACATCTCTGGAACTTTTCGGAGGCCTATAGAAAACCCCTAACAGGGTGTCCTCTCCTTTCCTGTTTCTAACCTCAGCCCATACTACCTCAGTACATGAGTCCTCATCAAACGTCCTTTCTGCCACCGTAATACTGTCCTTGACTAACAATGCCACCCCTCCCCCTCTTTTACCACCTTCCCTGTGCTTACTGAAATATCTAAACCCCGGCACCTGCAACAACCATTCCTGTCCCTGCTCTATCCATGTCTCCGAAATGGCCACAACATCGAAGTCCCAGGTACCAACCCATGCCGCAAGTTCATCCACCTTATTCCGGATGCTACTGGCATTGAAGAAGACACACTTTAAACCACCTTCCTGCCTGCCGGTACACTCCTGCAACTTTGAAACCTTACTCATGACCTCACTACTCTCAACGTCCTGTATACTGGAGCTACAATTCAGGTTCCCAAGCCCCTGCTGAACTAGTTTAAACCCTCCCGAAGAGCATTAGCAAATTTCCCCCCCAGGATATTGGTACCCCTCTGGTCCAGGTGTAGACCATCCCATTTGTAGAGGTCCCACCGACCCCAGAATGAGCCCCAATTATCCAGAAATCTGAAACCCTCCCTCCTGCACCATCCCTGTAGCCACGTGTTGAACTCCTCTCTCTCCCTATTCCTCATCTCGCTATCACGTGGCACGGGTAACAACCCAGAGATAATAACTCTGTTTGTCCTAGATCTAAGTTTCCACCCTAGCTCCCTGAATTCCTGCCTTACATCCCTATCCCTTTTCCTACCTATGTCGTTGGTACCTATGTGGACCACGACTTGGGGCTGCTTCCCCTCCCCCTTAAGGATCCCGAAAACACAATCCGAGACATCATGAACCCTGGCACATGGGAGGCAACACACCAAACACACCAACCCATGAGTCCCTCTCGTTCCCACAGAATTTCCTATCTATCCCCCTAACTATGGAGTCTCCAATGACTAATGCTCTACTCCTCTCCCCACTTCCCTTCTGAGCAACAGGGACAGACTCTGTGCCAGAGACCTGCACCCCATGGCTTACCCCTGGTAAGTCCCCCCCCCCCCAACAGTATCCAAAGTGGTATACTTGTTACTAAGGGGAACGACCACAAGAGGATGTGGCGATGCTGGCGTTGGACTGGGCTGAGCACAGTAAGAAGTCTTACAACACCAGGTTAAAGTCCAACAGGTTTGTTTTGAATCACTAGCTTACGGAGCGCTTTTCCTTCCCAAGAGGAGGTCGAGCTTTGCCCCCTCTCCACTCAGGCCATCCACGTACTGAATGAGAAATTCCTCCTGAATACATTCAACACATTTCTCTACATCCCATCCCAAAAATTTAATTTTGACCTCCCTTGCTCTCTACCCTGCTTTCTCTGACCATCTGTCCAGTCATGTTTTGTACACTCTTCCTGTATTTTTTGTCATATCTCTTAACCTTACTAGACCAATTTATTCACTAGAGTTCTCTACAGTCTCTGTACTCTGTACTGTGGCCCTTTTTGATCTTTGACTTTGGTTTCTCTGCCTTTCATTTTTCCCCTTACAGCCTTTTGTTTCTGTCCCCACTTTACTTCCCTCCAACTTCCAACATCGGTTCCCATCCCCTGCCACCTTAGTTTAAACCCTCCCCAACAGCACTAGCAAACACTCCCCCTAGAACATTGCTTCCAGTCTTTCCCAGGTGCAGACCGTCTGGTTTGTACTGGTGCCATCTCCCCCAGAACTGGTTGCTATGGGCAGCACATGTGGATAGCACTGTGGCTTCACAGCGCCAGGGTTCCAGGTTCAATACCCCGCTGGGTCACTGTCTGTGTGGAGTCTGCACGTTCTCCCAGTGTCTGTGTGGGTTTCCTCCGGGTGCTCCGGTTTCCTCCCACAGTCCAAAGATGTGCAGGTTAGTTGGATTGGCCATGCTAAATTGCCCTCAGTGACTGGAAAGGTTAGGAGGGGTTATTGGGTTACGGGGGCAGGGTGGAAGTGAGGACTTAAGTGAGTTGGTGCAGACATGATGGGCCGAGTGGCCTCCTTCTGCATTGTATGTATGTTCTATGTCCCAGAACTTTGAATCCCTCCCTCTAGCACCATCCTTCAAGCCATGTATTCATCTTATCTATCCTGACAGTCCTACTCTGATTAGCACGTGGCATTGGTAGCAATCCTGAGATTACTACTTTGAGGTCCAACTTTTTAGTTTAACTCCTAACTCCCTGAATTCATTTTGGGAACCTTATTAGGTTTTTTACCTATATCGTTGGTGCCTATATGCACCATGACAGCTGGCTGTTCACCTTCCCCCTCCAGAATATCCTGCAGCTGCTCCGAGATGTCCTGGACCCTTGCACCAGCGAGGTAACATACTACCCTGACAGAAACGCCCTTACAATTGAATTCCCTATCGGTATAGCTCTGCCACTCATTTTCCTGTCCTCCTGTACAGCAGAGCCAGTCATGGTGC
The DNA here is from genome assembly GCF_047496885.1 of Scyliorhinus torazame. Taxonomy (NCBI): domain Eukaryota; kingdom Metazoa; phylum Chordata; class Chondrichthyes; order Carcharhiniformes; family Scyliorhinidae; genus Scyliorhinus; species Scyliorhinus torazame. Next base: position 347,314,572 of record NC_092710.1, on the reverse strand, counting down.
CAAAAACCTGGCTGCTGCATCCTTCCCCTGGTGAGCCATCTCCCCCAACAGTATCCAAAATGGTATATCTGTTTTGGAGGGAGATGACCGCAGGGGATCCCTGCACTGACTTCCTACTCTTCCTCTGCCTGGTGGTCACCCATTCCCTATCTTTCTCAGTGTGACTAACTTACTGAACGTGCTATCCACGATTTCCTCAACATCGTGGATGTTCTGAAGTGAATCCACCTGCAGCTCTAGAGCCATCAAGCGGTCTGACAGGAGCTGCAGTTGAATACACTTCCTGCATGTGAAGGAGGATATAAAGAGGATGAGAATAGCTCAAATAAATGTTGGCCCTTTCAAGGACAATACTGATGAGGTAATAATGGGAAACACAGAGACGGCAGAGGCATTGAACCAATATTTTGCCTCTGTCTTCATGGTAGAAGATAATAAAAATTTCCAAAAACTACAGTTAATACAGAGGAACTTGGTGCAATAAATATCACGAGGGAAACGGTATTGAATAAACTGATGGAATTAAAGGCAGATAAGTCTCTGGGAGCTGATGGCCTGCACTGTAGGGTATTAAGGGAGGTGGCAGCAGAGGTAGTGGATGCATTGGTTATGATATTTCAGAATTCCCTGGATTCTAGAATGGTCCGAGAGGATTGGAAGCACGCTAATGTGACTCCCCTATTGAAAAGGGGAGAGAGGCAAAAAATAAGGAAACTATAGACCGGTTGGCTTGACCTCTATGGTGGGGATGTTGCTGGAATCAATCATTAAGGAGGGGATGACCGAACATTTGGAAAGTCAAAGTTCAGTCCACATTGTCAGCATGGTTTTATGAAAGGTAAGTCATGCTTGACAAACTTGCTTGAGTTATTTAAGGATGTAACCAGCAAGGTAGATAACGGGGAACCTGTGAATATGTTATATCTAGACTTCCAGAAGGCATTTGACAAGGTGCCGCATAAAAGACTGATCCAGAAGGTGAGATCACTGGGGATTGGGGGTTGAGCATTAGATTGTGTCATGCAAGAGTACCTTTAAGAAATGGATGTTTAAGCAATGTACCTTTAAGGAATGGAGCTGATCATATTACTGAAGTGATGTCAGAGGTTGGTGGGAGCTGAGCTCACTTCTGCTTTTGGTTTCAGTTTGAGAGAGCAGCTTGGGTGTATCTGTGTGTTTCCAGAGAGCTGCAGGAAGAAAAGCAAGGTGCTGGAGCTGAAGTCAACCAAGCTGATATATCTCTGCCATCCAACAGAAAATATGCATTAACTGTGACCTGGTGTGTTACTGTTTTGAAGATTTGAAGCCTTTTGGATGCTTGAAGGAATATTTTGAGGGATTATTTAGTGTTGTGTTATTTTTGGTGTTATCTTTGAAGTAAGGGGTGTTAAGAGATCCAAGGTTTATTTAAAAGGTTAATTTGAGTTTATGGAATAAATATTGTTTTGTTTAAAAACCCACGTGCCCATAATTGTAATATCACACCTGGGGAACAAGCCGTGTGCTTCAAAAGCAACAATCCATAAAAGGGGGAGGTTGGTTGAACTCCATGATACATTTTGGGGTTCTGAAAAAATCTCGCCCATAACAATTGGGGGCTCGAGGGGGATAAAAGTCTATCTATTGGATTGGCTTTTGTGAACTTAAAGACTGTGAAAGTTTGTTGCTTTTCCGGTGTGGTATTTTAGTGTAAGTGGGGAGAGTGTTGTGAACAATGGCTCTTTCGGAGGCTCAGAAGTTTTTGGGGGTGGACGCGGTGACACGTGATACCTTATGGACAGAGACTAAAAACAGACTGTTAGGTTTGGCAAAAACATTGCAGTTAACACTGCCTAGTAAAATACGAAAAGGTGAGGTATTTAACACGGTATCTGTGCATTTGCGTTTGCCTGTGATACATTCTGACTCATTAGATATGGCAAAGCTCCAGTTGCAGATTAAGCAATTTGAACATGAAAAAGAATTAAAGCAACTTGAACATGAAAAAGAATTAAAGTGTCTTGAATATGCAATGAGAGAAAAAGAAATAGATAGAGATAGAGAGGGGGAAAAAGGAGAGAGAAGAAAGAAACAAAGAAAGAGATAGAGAGGAAAGGGACAAAGAGAGAGAGTTTGAACTTCGTAAAATGGCTCTGAAACACGAAAATCAGTTAAAATTGGCAGATGCAAAGGGACATGTACATTTGGAGGAGAGGAATGAGGATAATGGGACAGAGCATCATAGTCGAAGACGTGGTGGGGATCTATTTAACTATGTCCAAGCATTGCCAAGGTTTGACGAGAAGGAGGTAGAAGCCTTTTTCGTTTCATTTGAGAAGGTAGCTAAACAAATGCAATGGCCTTAGGACATGTGGGTATTACTGATTCAAATAAAGCTGGTAGGTAGGGCTAGTGAAGTGTTTGCATCATGACCGGAGGAGGTATCTGGAACGTATGAGGAGGTGAAGAAATCCATCTTAAGTGCTTATGAGCTAGTGCCTGAAGCTTACAGACAAAGGTTTAGAAATTTAAGGAAATAATTTGGTCAAACATACATGGAGTTTGAAGTACTCAAACAGAGTAATTTTGATAGGTGGATAAGGGCTTTGAAACTAGACCAAACGTATGAAGCTCTCAGAGAAATTATGCTTTTGGAGGAGTTTAAAAATTCAATTCCTGATGTAATGAGAACTCATGTGGAGGAACAGAGAGTTAAAACTGCAAGGTTAGCAGCAGAAATGGCAGATGATTATGAATTAGTTCATAAATCAAAGTTTGGTATCTGACATAAGTTTCAGCCTGTGAGGGATAGAAGCTGGGGACATGAGAAATACTCAAGTGGTAAAGGTAAAGGTGATCTGATGGGAGATAATAAGGAGAGTGTACCTCAGATTAAAAAAGAAATCCAGGAGGGTGGAAAAGAAATGAAAATTTCAAATGTTTTCACTGTAATCAACTAGGCCATGTAAAGTCACAGTGTTGGTGGTTGAAGAAAAGCACTGGGAAGGCTGATGTGGTAAAACAGGATAAGACAGTGGGGTTTGTTAGAGTGCTAAAGGAAGGCCCAAGGGAAGCGAAGGAGGTGCAAACGATTGTACAGCCTGTTCAAGAAGTAATTGTTAAGAAGGTGCCAGATGTCTTTAAAGAATTTACTTATGTGGGTAAAGTTTATTCATGTGTATCAGGAGGAGCAGGTAAAGAAGTCACAATTTTAAGAGATACAGGGGCTACTCAATCTTTAATGGTAAGAGATGAGGAATTATGTAGTTTGGGAAGAATGTTGCCAGAAAAGGTGGTGATATGTGAAATTCAGGTTGAGAGGAGTAGCGTTCCATTATATAAGGTAAGGTTGGAAAGTCCAGTGAAGAGTGGTGAAGTGGTAGTAGGAGTAAGAGAGAAACTATCTTGTCCAGGAATACAGTTTATCTTGGGGAATGATATAGCTGGATCGCAGGTGGGAGTGATGCCTACTGTGGTTGATAAGCCAGTGGAAAATCGGACAACTGAAGGGTTGAAGAACGAATATCCTGGAATTTTTCCGGATTGTGTAGTAACAAGGGTGCAAAGTCACAGGTTAAGACAAGAGGAGAAATCAAAGAGTGAAGATGAAGTTGACGTGCAATTATCAGAAACGACTTTTGATCAGATGGTTGAAAAAGAACAAGAACAGGTGGAGGATGAGGCAGATATTTGTAGTTCAGGAAAATTGCCGGAGTTACAACAGAAAGATGTAGAAATAAAACAGATATATCAGAAAGCATATACGGAAGAGGAATCTCAGAGTATACCAGAGTGTTATTACCGTAAAAGTGATGTCTTGATGAGAAGTTCATCAAATAGTATTGCCGGTAGGGTATAGAAAGGAGGTGTTGTGAGTTGCACATGAGGTACCAGTGGGAGGTCATTTGGGAATAAGGAAAACTCAAGCTAAAATCCAGAAACATTTTTATTGGCCTGGACTAAATAAAGATGTAGTTAAATTTTATCGATCATATCACACGTGTCAAGTGATAGGGAAACCTCAAGCAGTGATAAAACCAGCACCCTTAATGCCCATTCCAGCATTTGAGGAACCTTTTGCCAGGGTCCTAATTGATTGTGTCGGACCACTTCCTAAAACAAAAAGTGGGAATAAATATCTTTTGACTATAATGGAGGTGTCTACTAGGTTTCCAGAGGCCATTCCAGTACGTAATATTACAGCTAACAGGATTGTGGAGGAGTTACTTAAATTCTTTACTAGATATGGACTACCCACAGAAATTCAATCGGATCAAGGATCGAATTTTACTTCAAAGTTATTCAAAGAAGTTATGGATAGCTTCGGATTAAAACAGTTTAAATCAACTGCGTACCATCCAGAATCGCAGGGAGCGTTAGAAAGGTGGCATCAGATATTAAAGACAATGTTGAGGGCGTATTGTCAAGATTATCCAGAGGATTGGGATAAAGGAATCCCATTCGTATTGTTTGCAATTAGGGATGCACCTAATGAGTCTACCAAATTTTTAGTCATGTGGTAAGACGACCACTTAAATTGATTGAGGAAAAATTGGCGGGTGAGAAATCGGAAATTACACTATTGGATTACGTGTCAAATTTTAGGGAACGATTAAATAGAGCAGGTGAATTGGCTAGACAACATTTGAAAGTTGCACAAAATGTGATGAAATGGGTAGCGGACAAGAAATCCAAAGTTTGCAGTTTTGCCAGTGGGGATAAAGTTTTAGTGTTGTTACCAGTGGTAGGTGAGCCTTTAAAAGCTAGGTTTTGTGGACTGTATCAGATTGAAAGGAAATTAAGTGAGGTGAATTATGTGGTAAAAACACCAGACAGAAGGAAGACTCACCGAATGTGTCATGTGAATATGTTTAAAAGGAACTTTGAAAGGGAAGGAGAGAAAAAGGAGGTTTTAATGATTCTAACTCAAAGTGACGAACCAAGTCCAGATGACTGTGAATTTGACATACCTCAAATTAAATTGGAAAATGAGGATGTTCTTAAAAATTGGGATAAATTGTTAAGTTACCTTCCAGAGGAAAAACAAACTGACCTGAAAGAATTATTGATATCACATGGGCAAGTTGTAAAGATAAATTGGGAAGTACTAAAATGGCTATACATGATGCAGATGTGAGAAATGCTGTTCCTATCAAACAACATCCATATAGACTTAACCCTTTAAAATTGGCACAGGTTAACAGAGATTGAGAGTATGCTTAAAAATGGCATAATTGAAGTGGGTTGCAGCCAATGGAGCTCACCCATAGTGATGGTACCTAACCAGACGGTACCTCATGGTTGTATGTGGCCTATCGAAAGGTGAATGCAGTTACAAGAATGGACTCTTACCCTATCCCACGTGTGGTAGTATGTATTGGGGGTCCTGTGGGACTGGAAGCCCTAATGTCATTGGCTGACAGATCCCGGGTCCTGGTTGGCCGTTGACCTCAAGCTCCGCCCTGAAGGCGGAGTATAAGAAGCCGGAGTCTTCCCCCACAGGCCAGTTTACTATCGAGCTGCGGGGGAACAGACACGCTTAATAAAGCCTCATCGACTTCACTCTATTCGTCTCACGGAGTCTTTGTGCGCTACAATTTATTAAGCGTGCCTAAAAAGGACTATGGAGCTCAGGATCATTCCGGAATGCCTGAGGATCAGCCCCCACGCAGTGAACGCGGCAGCAGCCTTCAAGCACTGGCAGACTTGCTTCGAGGCCTACCTCAGAACGACCACACGCCGAGTCTCAGAAGACCAAAAACTGCAGGTCCTGCACTCGAGGGTGAGCACGGAGATTTTCTCCCTCATCGAAGACTCGGACGATTTCCAGACGGCCTTCGCATCACTGAAAAGTCTCTACGTTCGCCCAGTTAACCAAATCTACGCTCGCTACCAGCTCGCGACGAGACGGCAAGCTCCCGGAGAATCGATGGACGAGTTCTACACCGCGCTGCTGATTTTGGGACGAGCCTGCAGCTGCCCGTCGGTGAACGCAAACGAACACACGGACATGTTAATGCGCGACGCGTTTGTGGCAGGTATGCAATCCTCCCAAATCCGCCAAAGACTTCTAGAAAAAGAGTCGCTAGGACTCTCAGAGGCACGGGCCCTAGCAGCCTCCCTAGACGTGGCCGCGCGTAATACCCGCGCCTACGGCCCCGACCGCGCGGCAACCCATTTGGCCCCGTACGTACCCGTCGCGGCAAACCCCCTACCCCCCCACAGGCTTGCGCGGTCCAAACGCCGAGTCGCACCGGGGCCGCCCGCTGTTATTTCTGCGGCCAGGCGAAACACCCCCGGCAGCGCTGCCCGGCCCGCGCAGCAATCTGCAAAAGCTGCGGGAAAAAGGGCCATTATGCGGTTGTGTGCCGGTCCCGCGAGGTCGCCGCTGTCCCGGGAGCACAGGGAGCCCTGCAAGCAGTCTACGCGCCCCAACCCCCCCAGCACACCATGTGCGACCCGCAGGCGCAGCCGCTCTGGGTCCCGACCACCGCGGTCCCGGGAGAACTGGGAGTCCTGCACGCCGCCTATGCCCCCCAACCCCCCTCCCCACAGCCCATGTATGACCCGCCGCCGGCGCTACCGCTTTGGGTCCCGGCCAACACTCCCCACGGAGAGGAGGGAGTTTTCCGCGTCCCTAACGCCACCCTAACCCCCACCGCGCGCCCCACGCCTGACCCGCCGGCGCCACCTACTTGGGCCCCGACCACCGCTGTCCCCGGTGAGGGAGCACCGCGCGGTCCCAGCGCTCGCGGCTCCACGCCTGACCCGCCGGCGCCGCCGACTTGGGCCCCGACCACCGCTGTCCCCGGTGAGGGAGCTCCGCGTGGTCCTAGCGCTCGCGGTCCTAGCGCTCGCGGTCCTAGCGATTGCGGTCCTAGCGCTCCCAGCCCCCCCAGCACACCATGTGCGACCCGCAGACGCCGCCATTTTGGGTCCCGACCACCATGAGGGGAGGAGGGGCGCCGATGTGCGACCCGCAGACGCCGCCATTTTGGGTCCCGACCACCACGAGGGGAGGAGGGGCGCCGCCATCTTGGACCGCCCCAGACCTGTACGACGCGTGGGGGCGGCCATTTTGTCCACCCCCGCCGCCATCTTGTGAGCCCCCAGCCACGTGCGATGTATGGGGGCGGCCATTTTGTTCATCCCCGACGCCATCTTAGACGGCAACAACGGACCCAACTCCACTGCTACAACCACGGCTCGCTTCGATTACGCTCGATCAAGCTCGGCCCCGGACACTCCAGGCGACGACAACGGTACTAACAAACGGCCACGAGACGCCATGCCTCGTCGACTCCGGGAGCACGGAAAGCTTTATACACCCCGACACGGTAAGACGCTATTCCTTAACCACCTATCCCAGCGCACAAAAGATTTGCCTAGCTGCAGGATCCCACTCCGTACAGATCCAGGGATTCTGCATAGTTACCCTAACGGTGCAGGGGAGGGAGTTCAAAAACTACAAACTAAACGTCCTTCCCCAACTCTGTGCCCCCACCTTGCTGGGATTAGATTTCCAATGCAATCTACAGAGCCTTACGTTCAAATTCGGCGGCCCATTACCCCCACTCACTATCTGCGGCCTCGCTACCCTCAAGGTGCAACCCCCGTCCTTGTTTGCGAACCTCACCCCGGATTGCAAACCCGTCGCCACTAGGAGCAGACGGTACAGCGCCCAGGACCGGACCTTCATTCGGTCCGAAGTCCAGCGGCTACTAAAGGAGGGCATAATCCAGGCCAGCAATAGTCCCTGGAGAGCGCAGGTGGTAGTAGTGAAGACAGGGGAGAAACAAAGGATGGTCATTGACTATAGCCAGACCATCAACAGGTACACACAACTAGACGCGTACCCTCTCCCCCGCATATCCGACATGGTCAATCGGATTGCCCAATATAAAGTCTTCTCCACCGTGGACCTCAAGTCCGCCTACCATCAGCTCCCCATCCGCCCAAGTGACCGCAAGTACACAGCCTTCGAGGCAGACGGGCGATTATACCATTTCCTACGGGTCCCTTTTGGCGTCACAAACGGGGTCTCGGTCTTCCAACGGGAGATGGACCGAATGGTTGACCAACATGGGTTGCGGGCCACGTTCCCGTATCTCGACAATGTAACCATCTGCGGCCACGATCAGCAGGACCACGACGCCAACCTCCAAAGATTCCTCCAGACCGCCAAAGCCTTGAACCTCACGTACAACGAGGACAAGTGCGTTTTTAGCACCGACCGGCTAGCCATTCTGGGCTACGTAGTGCGCAATGGGATAATAGGCCCCGACCCCGAACGTATGCGCGCACTCATGGAATTTCCCCTCCCGCACTGCCCAAAAGCCCTGAAACGCTGCTTGGGCTTCTTTTCGTACTACGCCCAGTGGGTCCCCCAGTACGCAGACAAGGCCCGCCCCCTAATACAGACCACGACCTTCCCTCTGTCGACAGAGGCTTGCCAGGCCTTCAGCCGCATCAAAGCGGATATCGCAAAGGCCACAATGCGCGCCATCGACGAGTCCCTCCCCTTCCAGGTTGAGAGCGACGCCTCCGACGTAGCTCTAGCGGCCACCCTTAACCAAGCGGGCAGACCCGTGGCCTTTTTCTCCCAGACCCTCCACGCCTCAGAAATCCGCCACTCTTCAGTAGAAAAGGAAGCCCAAGCCATAGTGGAAGCTGTGCGACATTGGAGGCATTACCTGGCCGGCAGGAGATTCACTCTCCTCACTGACCAACGGTCGGTAGCCTTCATGTTCGATCGTGCACAGCGGGGCAAAATAAAAAACGACAAAATCTTAAGGTGGAGGATCGAGCTCTCCACCTTCAACTACGAGATCTTGTATCGTCCCGGAAAGCTGAACGAGCCGTCCGATGCCCTATCCCGTGGCACATGTGCCAACGCACAAATTAACCGCCTCCAAACCCTCCACGAGGACCTCTGCCACCCGGGGGTCACTCGGTTTTACCACTTCATCAAGTCCCGCAATCTCCTATACTCTTTAGAGGAGGTCCGTACAGTCACAAGGGACTGCCACATCTGCACGGAATGCAAGCCGCATTTTTTCAGGCCAGATGGAGCGCACCTGATTAAGGCTTCCCGCCCCTTTGAGCGCCTCAGTCTCGATTTCAAAGGGCCCCTCCCCTCCACCGACCGCAACGCATATTTCCTTAATGTAGTGGACGAATACTCCCGCTTCCCTTTTGCCATTCCCTGTTCTGACATGACCGCGGCCACAGTCATTAAAGCCCTGAACAGCACCTTCACACTGTTCGGTTACCCCGCATACGTCCACAGCGACAGGGGGTCCTCTTTCATGAGTGACGATCTGCGCCGGTTCCTACTCAGCAAGGGCATAGCCTCAAGCAGGACGACCAGCTACAACCCCCGGGGGAATGGGCAAGTAGAAAGGGAGAACGGCACGGTCTGGAAGGCCGTCCTACTGGCCCTACGGTCCAGGGACCTCCCAGTTTCACGGTGGCAGGAGGTCCTCCCGGACGCTCTCCATTCCATCCGGTCGTTATTATGTACGAGCACTAATCAAACGCCTCATGAGCGTCTCCTTGTCTTCCCTAGGAGGTCCTCCTCTGGAACGTCGCTGCCGACCTGGCTGGCGGCCCCAGGACCCATCCTGCTCCGAAAGCATGTGCGGGCACATAAGGCGGACCCGTTGGTCGAAAGGGTTCACCTCCTCCACGCGAACCCCCAGTACGCCTACGTGGAGTACCCCAACGGCCGACAGGACACGGTCTCCCTACGGGATCTGGCGCCCGCCGACAACACGCACACCCCCCCGACACCATCACCCCAACCCCCCCCCCCCTTCCTACCACCGCCGCACCCCGCGACCGCCCCCTTCCCAGGAGGATCGGTCCCCCTCCCCTCAGCACCGACCAAGAATCAAGCCCGAGCTGAAACCGTACGGCTCCTGGAGGCGACAACACTGGTACAAGCACCACCACCACCGCCGGGGCCGAGGCGATCGACACGGACGACCAGACCGCCCGACCGACTCGTGGCGTCGATGTAAAACAAATATGGACTGTTCACAAGAACATTTTGCTTTTTTTCCTATACCCTCTGTATATAGTTGCAACAGGACGAAATTGTCCAATACTGTATTGCCACGTGAATGTTTTGTCCTCCCAGGACCAGCCCTGTAAACCCTTACCACCATACGAAGCATCACCCCGCCGGGTTCATTTTTGACAAGGGGTGAATGTGGTAGTATGTATTGGGGGTCATGTGGGACTGGAAGCCCTAATGTCATTGGCTGACAGATCCCGGGTCCTGGTTGGCCGTTGACCTCCAGCTCCGCCCTGAAGGCGGAGTATAAGAAGCCGGAGTCTTCCCCGCAGGCCAGTTTACTATTGAGCTGCGGGGGAACAGACACGCTTAATAAAGCCTCATCGACTTCACTCTATTCGTCTCACGGAGTCTTTGTGCGCTACAATTTATTAAGCGTGCCTAAAAAGGACTATGGAGCTCAGGATCATTCCGGAATGCCTGAGGATCAGCCCCCACGCAGTGAACGCGGCAGCAGCCTTCAAGCACTGGCAGACTTGCTTCGAGGCCTACCTCAGAACGACCACCGGCCGAGTCTCAGAAGACCAAAAACTGCAGGTCCTGCACTCGAGGGGGAGATTGAAGGATTGCATTGAGAAAGTGCGACAATGTGCTTTTATTTCCAACTTCCAGACATGGAAAGAACATTTAAAACATCGATCGACTTCAGGCGGCGGGTTTGGTGATGAATCTCGCCAAAAGTGAATTTGGAGAAGCCCGAATCAATTTCCTTGAGGAGTTTCCGATACCCTCAAGACGAAGGGAAATAATGCGATTTCTTAGCATGAGTGGATTTGATCGAACATTTGTGCAAAAGTTTTGTAGCGTGATTACTCCACTGATGGACTTGCTAAAGAAACGTCAAAAATTTCAATGGACAGCAGACTTTCAACAGGCATTTACTGCCTGAAAGCAGTGATCACCAATGTTCCTGTATTGGAGAATTACAAGGGACTCTGTGGTCAGATTGAACTAAAGTATCTGATTCTAAAGAGAAATGCCGAGGAGTAGAGGAATGGATGGATCGTGCAGAGACTTTGTTCCAAGAG